>NC_133158.1:132995986-134245986 GCF_040802235.1 Manis javanica | reverse complement strand
CTGTGCAAGCAGCAGGGATAAAACAACCACTAAGTGCACAGCCGTTGTAGGGGAGCCACCCTGCAGAGCTTCACTGCACTGTCAGATGGGATTCAATCAGCGAGAGGGGGGCTTGCATCAGTGGCTCCAACTCACGAAGACCAGAGACTGCATGAGTAGACAAGCTCTTCTGAAGCAATGAAAGAGTGAGATGTGGCTCGTTTATCATGCTCCAGTGCTATCTCAAAGGAAATACCCAGGGTTGGGAGATTCAGAAGGTTAAGCATGTCAGTGGGCTTTGGCCTGGGTACGTGGCAAGGTTAATGAGTAGGCATTGCCAAGGCTGTGCATTTGACCTCTTGAATAGGTAAGAACAGTTGCTTGAGAAAGAGTAAAAATCTGCTTAGACTGAGCAGTCTTAAGAGAAGGTGACCCACACCCCAGGGACAGCTGGCACTGGGCTCACTCTGGGACCATCTGTGGGGCTCCCTGGCTGCAGCTGTACCTGCTCGTGCTCGGCACGCCTCCTCTCCTCCTCCCGGCGCATCTGCTCTTCATAGTGGCGGCGCTGCTCTCTCTCCTGCTGCTTGCGCATCTCCTTCTCTCGCCTTTGTTGCTGTGGGGCAACGAGCAGACAACCATGAAGGAAAGAGGCACTGGTGGGGGAGGCTTGTTGGGAAACCAGCTGGGAAAGCTGAAGAACTGCCAACGTGAGCTCTCAAGGAGAGATGTCTGCACGCCAGAAGGCTCTCTCCCAAGTTATTACTGGGGGACACATGGCGAGGATGGGTCATGCAGAACACCCTGCCATTTACCATGCAAATGGACTCTCCAGGTTTATGTCTCCCAAGAAGTTCAGTGTGTTCTCCCAGTTGGCTGATGGGGTTTTCAAATCAGAGGTAGGAAACACCAGTTATTACATGCTCACGCTCAAGGTCATGCCCATCAAACTGTTTGTGATATTCTGCAGGTTTTAAAGTACACTCACAATGCTCATGTCATTCAATTTTTCCAACATCATGTAGGGCAAACACTTCATAACTGATGAAAGCAAAAGCCAGAGGAGTGAAGTGACATATTCAAGGCCTTCTAGTTAGTAATTAATGGCTGAGCATGCACTAGGATTTACTGAGTTCCACCCAGCCCACCGCCCTGTCTGTTACACCATGCTTCTTTATTTTTTGTAGTATTCACTTCGAAGTGTCAATTTCAACTTCTCACTTAAATAAGACTCTTAAACTCAGCAGCCATCATTTCCATGCCTCCCACAGCAGACAGAGTGGTAAGCACCTGTCAGGCTTTATCTTCTTTAATACCGACAAAAATTTCCTGAGATAGATATAATTATTATACTTACTTTATATGAGAAAACTGAGGCACAGTGAGATTAAGTAATTGTACAAGGTCATGCTCATGCTCAAGGTCATGCCCATTCAGTGGTCTGAGTTCAGACTCCAGAGTCTGAGTTGAAACATTACTGAAGATGAAGAGGCAACAAGAATGACAGGGAAGTCACAAATTATTATACTCTCAGAATCATTATACTCTCAGAAAAGGAGCAGAGCTTACGAATACTTACAGGAGTCTATGTGTACATCTCAACTAGGGATAGTACCATCCCCCAATCCCTGGAGCATGTGGATTGATGAGGGCATGGGAGAGTTTTTCTGGCTGTCCCAGTGACTGGGGGCATGACTGGCATTTAGCATGAGGGGCCAGGAATACTAAATATCACACAATGCACAGGATATGGATACACTGAGAAGTATTTTCCCACACCACTTGCCATTAGTGCCTTTTCTGAGAAATGCAACAGGCTCTTTGTGTTGGAGCACTGTACTGACAGTAGGGTTTCTTCTTTCTCAAAAATGAGATTTGGAGAGGACATATAAAGGTTCTATTCCCTTTTAACATTCTCAGCAACACTTCACTGCCTGGCTGCATAAACATGAGATTATGACAGCATTACACTGACAAGCTAACTCTACACAACCAGGGAACAGCTTTCTAGCACAAAAGCTCTCCATCACAGCCCCAGCTATATTCAAAACTCTGAAGAAACCCATGAATGAGGAGGACTTCCTGTTGTGGGTCCCATCTGCAACCCTCTGGACCTGCTGTCTTCCAGTAATCTCTGAGGCTTGGGAGATAAACTGCATTTTTTTTTTTGAGATTCAACATTTATCACTTGCCACTGGAGGACTCTGCAGTGCAGTCCTAATGCAATAAGCGGTCTTGCATTTTCAAAAGGACTCCTAACAGCCATGGTGGGCGGCAAGATGAGAAACTGAAATGCAGTAGGAGGCCATTCTGTGGGTCCAGGCAGAGGACAAGAGGGCCTGGGTAAGTTCAGCAAATGCAGCTGGAGAGTCCATGTTCTTAGCTGCTGCTGGGGATGGAGATACAGCCCAAAGGAAGAAGGGTTAAGACAATCCAGATTTCCAGTCATTCTACCAGGATGGGAGGGGATGCCAACTTAGAAGTAGAAATTAAAATTAGGCCAAAATAAAACAGACTAGATTGGGTGACTACGGGATTTGTGGCAGTGAGTGAATTCCCTGCCAATGAGCAGGCCAGATGGCATGAGACAGAGGAGGAAGAGGTTTGGGGAAGAGAACGAGGGGTATGTTGGGAGATGAGGGTGACTCGAGCTCCAGATAAGCAATTATTTGTTTTAGAGAAAAATAATGCAGGAGGATGTGAGTAGAAAACATCATCACAGGAACCAACTGAATAATTTGGATTACACACCCCAAACAGAGATATTCCCAATACTCAGCCAAAGTGCACCAATGCCAGCACACAGAATAAAATAATTATGAGTACAGATCTGGCTCCTGGCAGGAAATAGCCCTAATTTAGCTAACATTTTAAGTTTTTAACTCCCATCACCAGTTTCTTTCTTGAGGAAAAAAGTTAATCAAGGCTTTTGAAGATTTAGTTGATTTTTATGTGAAGGATTTGTACATATTCCACCCCTTTGCCAGGAATCAATACTGTTCTATAATTACATGCCACTCAGGTCCCTGTTCAAGGTGAACAGAGTATTGATTGCTACTCAAGAGGGTCTGGGCTTCCCCAGTACTCTGTAGTTTCTGAGAAAGACATTCAAAAGCGACTAATAATTAATAATGCTCTCACTTGGATCAGCTGCCACTAATGCATGGAGACATCTGCCAGGGTTTTGGTTCCTGTAGCAAGGCTGGAAAAATAAATCACTTCCCCAACCTTCTGAGGGCATCTTGCCAATTTCCAGCTGCTGTGTCTCAATGTTAATATCTTTCCTGGAAAAATGTTTGCTCTCTCTCCTCTTGGGTACAGAACTGTTTGAGGGGACATGCCAAAACATGTCAGAGGAAGATCAATGACCCTGGCCTCAAGTGGATACCTTTACCAACTCTGAGGACTCTTGCTAGAAGCTGCTTTCTGAGGGTAAGGCCTGTGCTTGAATTCTGAGGGATGCCACACCCTCATGTGCGACCTGGCACCTGGCAGGTACAGATTTCTTTAACTGAACTAAGTAAACTTGGGGCAAAAGAAGACAACACAGCATCCTCTTGAGTTTCTCTGGGGTCATTTTCCATCCCCTCAGTGCTTACAGTTTATATCACACTGTGCCTTCCATTACGGTAATCAGAGTACGTCTTAGGTTGAAAGCTATTTATGGGTAGGGTCTCTATTCCACACCAGTTTTTTATCTTCCACTGTATCCCATATAGGCTCTAATACTATTGCTATTTGTGGCATTCAATACTGTAAGTTGGGTAGCAGGAGAACAAATACTGGCAGAGACTCAGACCAACCCTTTCCCTCTTCTGTGCCCTTCTCAGCAGCCCTTCTGGGCCAGAATATTCTTTTATGCTGAGCATAGACAAGACTGAGAATATTTTTCTAAACAGAGAGCCATCTACGATTGACACAGGCATGGTATCTATTTGCCACTTTGGAGAAAGGCAGGAAAATAAAATAAGAGAATAACAGTCTAAGCTAGAAGGAGTGGAAAGAGGCAGAATCAAACAGTATTTCTAAATTTCACTCAAATTATACATAAAGATGACAGTGGTTCTGTTGCCAAAGACGAATGGCCTAAACCAACTACTTGAAAAATCTTGGCAGCTGCTCCACCACCATGAACTGCCTAGAAGTGCACCTTCATCTTCATTTTCTTGGAGGCATCTCCGAAAGTTTTATCATTTCAAGTTAGAAATTCAGTGGGTTCTTAAAATGTCTTAATTTTTTATATTGATAATACACACTCTGAAAGTAGGCCAGGCTAAAATCACTGTTGCCTCACTCTGTGGAGCAGGTTACTGTGGTCTTCTTGTCCCCTTTGTCTTCTGCTAATGTTCCCAAAGAATAACTTTTTTGTTTAAGGACAGTTTTGATTCTCCCAACAGGTATCCCCTCAGGAGGAGGTTGTGTGGCTACGCTTCCAACTATGTAAACTTGTTAGTTCATCTCAGTGAGGAAATAATCCTGTCCCCTTGGTCAGGGAACATTCAGAGGGTATCCATTTATCCCAGATTGTGCAGAATTTTGGCTCTTTAAATTCTTGCAAGAGAGTATCCCCTTCCTCTTTAAATATTAAATTCTTATTAAAGTTGCAGGAAATAATCTTCCTGGACATTCATCATGAAATCTGTAGAGTTCATCTTTTTTTCCTTTTGTTTCTTAAAATCACTTTTCAGATTATGTTTAACCAGCAGAAAGGTACTAACTGTACCAGGGTGCTCTGGCTCTTGCAGAAGTGACCCTGATGATGTGTTAGGCCATAAACTGCATTTTATGTTATCAGAACAGCTGAATAAAGCTAACCACTGTGTTTATGTAAGAATGCCACCTCAGACATGATTCACAGCACTGCCTAACCACTAATAGGCAAGTGTAAAGGTTTTTAATTATTATTACTAAAATAACAGTTTATTCTTATCTGATGGACAACATGAATCTTGCACCAACTGACCTTGACTCTTTTCTTAGTTGGTAGGCCCCGCAGTCAGGGGGTGGCCTCCCTCAAGACTGGCACCTGGATGCACCTGGCTGCGCAGGCATCATGAACTGACCCTCCCCAGTCTTCATCCTAGTTTTTCTCTTCTCCTCTGTAGCTCCTGCTACTTAATTTTCTCATGTATTTTATTTTTAGTTGTTAATCTTTGTGAGCCACCTTAAGTCCTCTTTTTAGAATGAAGGAAAGCTATAAAGAAGGGTATACGCAAACAAATAAATGAAAAATGAATCTTGGCCCTCCATTATCTTTTGAAATCTCAAAATCACCCTTGGAAAGATCAAAATGGAAATAAATGAGAAACTGCAGACTTGTAATTTGGCCCTTTGTTAATGAAGATGCCACCCCCTTCACTGGCAATGAAGAATTGCCATCCCTCAGTTCATGTCACCTGAGCCCGTGGTTCCAGTGGTGTGCACGGCGGCGGGGAGGAGTTAGCTCTGGCCTGCCGCACCCTCTCAGCGGGGAGCTGGCTGCACTGAGCATGAGCTTCCTGGGACTTAGCTGGAAGGGAACAGCCCAGGCTTTTCTAACCTGAAAGACTGTACCATGGGCTCAATACAGTTTACCCATCATTCAAAGGATATGGAATCTTTCGGGAAAAGGTATAGGATTGTAATCTGTGTGTATGGTAATTTTTTTAACCTAAAAAAAAAGACTTCATCATGGATTATTCTAATTAAAGCCTCACATTAACCCTGTGAGGTAAGGTAAACACCATTTTATTTATTTTCCTTATTTAAAGACTCTCAGGAAGGTCCAGTGTCTTGTCAGTGGCCACATAATAAGTTAAGGGAAAACTTACTCATGGAATGAATACCAATCCTTGTATCAGGCACTGTCTATGAGTGTCAGGAGCTTGCTGTCTGGCTGATTTACATACTTCAACATATTTAACCCCACAAGGTGACTATAGAGTTTATTATTATTATTGTTCCTGTTTTACAGAGCAGCAAACTGAGGCTCAAGTGAAGTGTTCTACATCACAAAGCTGGAAAATGGTGGAGGCTGGAATCAAGCCTGGGTCGGTCTGACCCCACACACTTTCTTCTCTGTGTGCTAATAGCACCTTCACCCCCAGCTCCTAGTACTTGGGAGAGCAGCCTGTCAGTCAAAGATGTAGTGGAAATGCCAGGGAGAGTGTGCGGGGAGGAACTGAGCACACGGTACCTCATCTCTCCTATCATCAAGACATCAGCAGCACTGCCTTTCCACATCCTTAAAAAATTCCAGAGAGGATACTTGGCTGCTTTTTTCTACTTACTGAATGTTCAGGTTGAATTTGAATCTTGTTCTCACGACATTCTGTCGGACTTGGGGAAAACAAATCTAGATGTTATTGTGGAAAGACTTTGGGCCCTGGGTCTTTTACATACATCATATTTCCGATTACACAAACTCAGAGATAACACCTACATTTGAAAATTAATCTTCTATAGCTGCTATGTGACATGTCATTGGGAAAGCAAGGTAGGTAAGAGAGGCCAAAGGGCTTGGGAGAAAAAACACCAGGTCAGAAAGAGCAAGGCTAGATCCGGTCCTGCCTGTCACCAATACAAACACTGCAGACCACATGGCCTCAAAAACTGTTTAACAAATGAGTGGATGTTGTATAATCCTGAATAAGTCACCTTGGCCCAATATTCAATGAAGAGGCAAATTAGGTGATCTTACAAATCTGTTCATTCTAATTCTAAAAGTCTAAGCAAGGATGTGCTGCTTTATAAAGCAATAATCTCCTAGCAATTCAGAGTTAGAAGTGAAATGCAGCAGAATGCTGGTTTTCTCTTCGAGAGCTCCACTTGATTTTTATCTTGGGTGATCTCCCGGAAGTGGTGGGAGGGGACCCCATGGACTGTGGAATATCCTTCCAGAGGAAGGACAGCAGCTGGCCAAGGATCAAGTTGGCCTACTTGGGAAGTACCTCAACCCATCCCCTCGACATGGGGGCTTTCAGTTCAAAGACACTCAAATTGAAAGCACCCAGTGTGCCTTTGGAATCGACTACACAGCACACATGCCCTTCACTTACATAGGACTATTCTGCATAAGCTTCACAGGAGCTGACTTGTTACCAAGAGCTGTTTGAGCTTTTGGGCATTCCACTTGCCATTTTAACATTTGCTCAAGTTTCATTTTGGAAAGACCCTGGCAAACCAGCTATTACAAGACAAAGGTGTAGTTCCTTGCGAGTACTACTGGGATTCAGGACGAACACTTAGGTGGTGTTGCCTACGATGCCGGGCACTGTCCTAAGCCCTTCACTTATGGTAAGTCATTTAATCCTCACCACAGCCTTGAGGCACATACCACTGTCATCACCCTCATTTGACAGATAAGGAAACCGAGGCACACGGAGGCCAGGTGCTGGCCCAAGTTCGCTCAGCTGCTAAGTGTGAAGCCAGGACTCTGCTCTGCCTCTGCCGTGCTGCCTCTGTGGACTCAAACCAAAGTGGTTGCCAGCATCTGTGTATACAAAGTGAAAGACATTGTCCTAAGCTTTTTTAAGTGGCTATTTTCCCCTTTCTATTTTTATACCTATCGTTTCTTCACAGTAAACAAAGAACCATTGAACAAGGTAGACAGGCTCATTCTTTTCACTTTATACATACTTTACACTTTTAAAGATAAACCATCCAAAATACCCATTCAGAGCTTCTCTGGAAAATTAACTGCTGGAATGAAACTCTTCTTTTGGGTTCCTAGGCCAACTTCTGATCAGTAGGTAGCCCCATGGCTGAGCGCCAGCCAAGTAATGGTGTTCGGGTGGCCTTTATGCATGCAGAAGGCGCAATGAAAAGTTCTGAGCAGACTCAGATGCAAGAGCCTCAATGAAGAAGTATGGTCCCGCCTCCTCTACAGGTACTAGCCAATGCGGTCAAGCTCCCAACTCTCCCTGGCAGTTTCTCAGGGGGAATGGCTATCTGGGATCTCTTGGGGGTTAGTATGGATGAAGCTCCCAAATTTCTTTCTACCATCATTCAGAAGCCTTAGTATGAGACTCTCAGATGGAGTCCTATGAAAACAAGCCCATTATAAAGCAGTTTATTGATGCAATGTCAATGTCTACAGAGAGGATCCCTCTGGGATGCTACTGAAGATGCTAAATTATATTCTATGTGGAAAGGCTGCAAGCACTGTGACATTGGGAGAAGAACATTATCATTGCCTTCAAACATTTCTGAGGCAGATGTGGAAGGTGGTTTAGTTTACTGAGGCATTTTCATTTCTTAGGCATTTTCTTATAATAATGCAGGGATATTACAAGGACTGGAACCAGTAACAGGATAGACTTTGTAATGAGGAGTTGTTCAAAAATAGAATATGCTGCCTCAAGCACCTAAGCGTGTAAGCTGAAAGTACATATTAAACAGGTTAGATGACCCTGTTTGAGAAACACTGTCACGGGGATTCAAGCTTCATGAAAAGAATTGGCTTAAATCACTTTTGCAGTCCCTCATGTTCCCTGGCCTGTGTGAGTCTATAAAACGGCTCACTGAAGAAAACAAGAGTGAAATGAAAACAATTCGATTTAAATGTCATGTGAAGTAATACTTTCTGTGAAACTATTTTGTTGTTATAGTTCTATGGTTAGGAACAACAAAGAACAATGACTGTGAAACACAGAGATGCAGACCAGATGTAATAGAAGAGGTTCCATGAAATCTGTGGCAAATGGAAGCAGGGCCACTAGGCCCATTCCATGCTGTCACTGAAAAGCCATCCCTGCCTTCTATAAAAGGTGCTCTAGGTACACTGAGGGCCAGAACCTAATGCTGGCTTTTGTCCAGTATGAAATGCTGTTAAGTATAAAATACTAGCATATCTTTCCCATTCCTTAAAATTGTAGGGAGGGGTCTGGGCAAGAGGATTTCAAGTATCAGTAGCATTTTAAGCTGCAGTAGAGGAATGTCAGCCGAATTCCTCTTTGTCAGGAAACCCCTCTCATCACAGGATCCAGGTGACCAGCAGATAAAGCCAGGCCTCCTGCAGCCTAGCAGGTAGGTTAGACCAGAGAGCCCTTCTGGGATACACTGAGAAGCAGGGTTCTGTATGTCCATGCAATGCACCTGGACTACTGGAGCCCAGTAGGATTTGTGAGTATGCATGACCACAGACCACTGTCAGAGGCCTGTGGGCAGGCGCGGCCCCAGACAGTGAGCATCCAGTTTGCCATCCTGGCTTCTGGCTGTTTCATAATTTCTGTTCAGTTACTGAAATAATAAAACAAAAACTCAGCCGGAAAGTGTTTGGTCTTCACGCTGATGCCAACAACATCCAGGAATAAAGGGCCGCTCTGCTCCCCACCAGCGGCCGCAGAGCACAGGACACGTTAGGATACCTATAGTGAATGAGTGAAATTAAAGGCCATTTCTCAGCAGTGTCAATGAAATAACACCCCAGGCCCTGAAACAGGGGAGTTACTCTTGCTCAGGGTATTTTCTTCCAGCAGAGGGGGCCTAGGATTGTGGTCCAGTGGGTGGGAATGCAGCCCCGGTGAAAAGCCTCACTCTTTCCCTGAGGCTGCTCAGGCTGCATTGAACTGTGAGCCCTCACCCTGAAAAGAGATGACTCTTAAAGAGATATGCAGCTTGCCCCCCTGCTCCCCTCCCACACATTTTCTGGTCTAAGAGCACCTGGGAGAAATTACTTAGGTTCCAAAGAATAACCTTAACACCACTGGCTTATCTGGGTTTGGGCTCCAGGTGGCGCAGCTTCTGTAAGACTGGCTTCGTTGCCCTGCGTGAATGAAAATGCTAAGCAGGATGTGAGTGCAGGCTGGCCACAAATGGATGAGCATGCAGTTATGAAAAGTTTTTTAAACTGAAGCATGAGATGGGGTTTGTTCGTAATATTTAAACTAAATTTGATTAAGTCCAGCTCTTGGCAACTGACAAAGTTCTTTCACATCCATATTCCTGGTTAATTCTGAGAACCTTAGCAGTGGGAATGAGCTACGTCAATAGCCTCTGAGCAGAGCTCAGGCTGGGGAGTGTGAGGACACCGGGAGAACTGCCAGGGCATGCAGGTGGGGCACAGTGGCCCTCAAATTCAAATCAACGTCTTTCCACTCCTAATCTAAACCTCTGATTCCTGTGCAGGTTGCTTCCTTTCCTCCAAAAGAGAGAGAAAATGAACTCATTTCTAGAAAATACTGCATAAAAATTACCTTTTAAAATAGCTACTTTGTCACTAAAGCTGAAGGGTGCTGTTCATCTTGTTCCATGTTTGGACAGCATTCTGCAGGGCCGGCCCCTTTGACTCAGTCCTTCTGCTTGAATACTCGATTTTCTCTGGGACAACATCGGATTCTCGGCATTCCTTCTATTCCCTGAGCAGTCTTCCTCGCTGGCTTCTCTGAGCTCAGGCCCACTCTTTTCTTCTCAATGTACACATCCCTTCTTGTCAACCAATAATCCCTATCAGTGATCCCTCTTCTATGGCTACTTTTATATAATCCCAACTATATCTTTGGCATCAACTTTAGCCACCTCATAGGCATCTTAGACTCACTATTTTCCAAACTGATCTTACACTCCTGGCCCTCCACCTGGATGCTGCGGTTCACATCAGGAACCTTCTGTGACGGCCCACTCTCCTTCATCTCTGACGGCTCATCCCCCATGTCCCGCATGTTCTACAGACTTCATCTCTGTCAAATGTACCTACTTTCCTCAATCCCCACTCCACCACCATCCATCTAAACACCACCCTTTCCGGCCAGGACTAACTTGTAGCTCCCATTCATTCTCCCCTCCTCCCAATCACCTTCCCTACAACAGCCAAGACTGCATTCTAGAAATGCAGATCTGATCATATTCCCTGGGTTAACACGTTGATTATTTCCCATTATTCTTACAATAAGATTAGAAACTCTTTAACTTGGCCTATGCAGCCCTGCAAGACTGTGCCTCGGCTTCCCCGCCCAGCCCTCCTCCTGACCCACCCCTCCTCCAGCTGGATGCCCACCAGCGGGCCTCCGAGCCTGGCCAGGCTCCTGCCTTGGGGCTCACTCCCTCAGCACACCCTTCTCCACTAAGCAGTCTGGCAGTGATAATGGATGGTTATCTGTGCGATTATTTGCCTAACGCCTGTTTCCCTCACGCATCTAGACTTCACACAGGCAGACTGTATTCCTACTGTCCAGCATGGTATGCATTCACTAAATTTGTCAAATGACTGCCTATATAGGAATAGGAAAAAAGGTTTTAATTCTACCATTCACTTAAAAAAAAAAATTGGGCCCAATGTCCCTGAAAGTCCCAGTTACTCACAATAAAAAGTTACAGGTTTATAAGAAATTCACATGTTTAGACTGCCAGGCTCTCATTTTGGACATTAGTAATCCACCATTGCTGAACAATGAGATATTGGTGGTATTTCTTTAAACCAAAATTTAGGCAATAGAATCAAAACGGTGTAATATCTTTGAGCTAAAACTGGTTGTTTTTATAACAGGACAATGTTGTGATGGTCTTGAAGGGAGACCTAGGGGGCTTGAAACACTTTACACAATTCTCCAAAGAATAAAATTTAATACAATGGAGCTAGTTGATGCTCCTGGGGTCAATCTGACCGATTCCTGTGACTTAAAGACTTTCTCTCACAAATGAAGGTATAGATGCTCTCAACAAATTAAAAATAATATGTAAACCACTGAAATCGTTTCAAAACTCTTGAGCAGGGTCAAGCATGATAAATCTGGCTAAGATGAATCTGAAAAGATGACCAGGGTAGGTGCCCCAGCACCTCAAGGTCCATATTCCCAGACCCTGACCCTATGGTAAAGAATAAAAGAAGCGGCACTTTGCCTAGGCCAAGGGACAGACATTTTTATTGAGCTGAATAAAAACAGAAGAGGCCCTCTTTGTACCTTTTCTCACTATTGGTGGACTCATTACCTTAGCTGGGTTTAATCAATTTCCTGGAACTTAGTCATAAACTGCAGTTTATCAGTGCTCAAAAGCTGAGTCTTGTACCCACCTTTTAACCGGCCTAAAGCCACATGCTGTTCCTGAAGCTAATAAATGAGTACATTCAGTGTATAGTCAAAGTCCTTCTAAGAATATAAATACTGATATAGAACCTAGCCAAATCCACATGGTTACTCATAAATAGCAAAGGACATGCAGAGCTTTCTTAGAAACCTCTAGTAGGAGGTGACATCTGAGATCATGAAGGAATATGAAGGCCATAACCTACACAGTCCCATGACATCAAAAGGACCCCTGAAGGGCCTTTATTTGGAAATGGGAATGTATTTCCCAGGATGCCTACAATAAAGCCCACCTGGCCCACAATGAAGCTACATTTGTGAGTCTAACAACAGTGGGCTTCTGTATGACAACATAGTCCAAGTTCCTTTACAGGACAATAGAAACACAAGCTGCCACAAGAGGCCGGCACAGCAGACACGGCTGGGAATGGAGAAGAGACAGGAGGCGGAAGAGGAGTTCCACGTGGCAGAGACAGTCATTACCTAGGGGTTTACAACTTATAGCTGTTTGGTATTTAGTACTTCTTTTTATTCTCTATTGAGCAACAGAAGCAAGATAAAGATTCAAAAGTTAAAGCTGGTATAACCTCAATGCTCTGTGGTCACAGCATTCCTGCTTCTGGTGAGAAACTGGGGCTCATGCACATTGGTGTCTAGAGCAGTGTCCCTCATGCACGCAGTCGCCTTTGGGCAGGTGGGGACCTACAGGGTGTGCCCTGTGGGTGCATGCGCTCCACTGAGTGAACTCAGACTCGCATCCAAGGTAGCAGCTCTGGAAAATGCCACAGAGAAGAGAACTGAGGAGGCCTCAGCAGTAGCTCTCTCAGGGAGCAGGAGAGCCAGAGCCCATCTCCAAAACGACCACCTGCTGGGTGCTGCTGTTGCTTTGCTTTTGCTCAAAAACTCCTCAAACTCTCAGGGTAAAAGACGACAGAAACCAGGGCAGGTAAAGAGTCTGGAAAAGCAGGCTGACAATGGCTTCTCAGCAGAGTGGCGGGAAGGAGGCAGTGACAGCACTTGCCTCTAGACTGATCCACTGGGTTTGAAACCTGGTTTCTTCTCAAGCTGTGTGATCTTTAGGAATTTATTAACCTCTCTGTGACTTAGCTGTATTTCCTTTAGGTTGGGGGTTATTGTGAGGATTAAATGAGACAATTCATGGAAAGTGCTGAACAGAGTGCCTGCCATATGGTAAGTGCTTCATAACTGCTAGAAATTGTTATTCTAGTAACTTGATGAAAAAAATGTGAAACTCAAATAAGTCATATCAAGTAAGAAGGGGAGAAAATATAGATTAAAAACAAATCACAATAATGCAATGTATCCTCTGAAATAACTGAGGATCTAGGTCCATGGGCCAAGAGTTCTTATGTTAAAATTTTTTTAAAAAAAGGAAATTTGTGTTTGTGTGTATGTGTGTGTGTGTGTGTGTGCATGTACATACACATGTACACACATCCACGTTTGCATTCTTGAGTATCTTAAATGTTTTACAGGATGACAGCGGGCACTTTCTAGTAAGTGCTTTAGTTGGATTTCAGTGTAACAGATCCCTAAGTAAGGAACCCACGAACGAAGGCAAATGGTCAAGGTTTCCAGGGTGTGATGCTTCAAAGAGGTGGAGGTCTTAGGAAATATGCTTTGGTAGGAATAAACCACAAGCCAGTAAAGAAGCAGGAAAGGCAGGTCTTGGGGGCAGAGCCCAAGAGGGCACTGCTTAGCTGCGGAGGGAGGTTTGGCCAGGAATTTCAACTTGTGCCCAGGAGCAAATAACCAGAGGCGGTGCAGGCACTACACTTTGTGCTTCTCTTCTGAGAGCTGCCTAGCAACACCCGGGGCTCCCTGCCCCTGCCTCTGCTGCTCCTTTGACGTTTCTGCTCCACAGAGTGACAGCATCTCTGTCTACCACCGTGTAATTCAGAGAAGAGAAGACAGTGAACCTGAAACTTCTCACGGGCTGAACACACTTCATGCTGACAGTATTAGAGACTCTCACACTCAGATTAGAAAGGGCTTCACTCGTTTACTGTTGCTTGCAGAAGCCTGCAAAAGTCCAGTTTTGAGGGTCACAGTTCAAGGCTTTGATTACTTATCTACACTGGCCAACTCATGGCCTCTGTGGACCTTGGGGTCAGGGAGACCTGGGTGTGAATCCTGGCTTGGCACTTACTGGTCTTGTGACTTGGGGCAGTTACTTCCCCTCCACAAATGTCCATTTCTCTTTGTTAAATGGATTTTGCATGACAGATAACAGATATGCAAAGAGAGAACAACACTAGATGAGATCCTGGACACAAGGAAAGCACCCCAGCCAGACCCTGGTACATGGAAGTCACTCAATATTTGCAACTGTTGGGCATTATTGTTGCTAGTCTGCATACTAATATTCCAGAGAACATGAGGAGGCTGATGGAATTTTCTACAAACTGGAGCTGAGGCTTAAACCAGGCAGGGTCAAGGTGGATGTGCCATTTAAAAAGCAACCTGCTCCTGGCTGCTGCAATTCACTACCCTCTGACCACAGAAGCCACCTGACAAAGCAAGTGAATTGCTGTAAACAGTTAAGGAAGAGTGAGATGGTGACTAGGAACACTGAAATTCCTGCCCTGTTACTGTGCAGTTAGTTAACCTTTCATCTGCCATGCCCAACAGCTATGTTCTCTGAGCTTCCTGTCTTGAGGCTCTGATCTATGTGCCAGAGGAAGGAGACCCTGGAGCAAGGTTCTGGGAAGGAGGCTTTAATAAACCACAAGAGTGAGACCTGGCCCAGGACAGAGTCTTGCAGGAAAGTGTGGCTGGTGGCATGGTTTCCTGCCTAGACAGACAGCACTGCCTGCTGGTGGAGGCCCACACACTGGACGACAGGCCCTAGGGAACCGGGCTGTGTGTGGAAGCGTGTGTGAAAGGACTTGTGAACGCCAGAGTTCAGAAGTATAACAGAGGAGTATCAACAGGCAGACCCTACTTTTCCATAATTGGGATTTCACTTATCTGTCTATTCACTGTGGTCTAGATACCACCTATATTCCACCTCTCAATCACTGACTCATTCATTTGCATAGTAGTTCACTCGTTTGACAAATATTTACGCGTTATCTACTGTGTGCCAGGCACTTTTCTAGGCATTAGAGATACATGGTATAATGATACATAGAGAGACAGGGATAAAAGAGACAAAATCTCCTGTCCTCAGGGAGCTTACACTCTGGTGTAAGACATTTGAAAGTATATCTAGAGTATGTGTGAAGGTGCTAAGAGCTAGGCAAAAATAAAAACAATAAAGCAGGGGAGGGCAACAGGACATGCAGGGAGAGGGGGTACAATTTTAAGTTAGGTGGTCAAGGGGGCCTCATTAAGGAGGTGAGTAAGACCTGGAGTTGAGGCCTTCATCTGCTTTTCTGAAGTGATCACACCATGGTCACTTCACACCAAGGTCACAGAACCCCAAACAAGGGGAGTCCTTTGCGAGAGCACCCGTGCTTAGCCCTTCTCTGCAAGTCACAGTGTATGTGCTTCGAGCAGTGCTTCAAGGGTGGGATCTAGGCCCACGCAGACACCCAGGAGGTGCCCCTGCATGGAGGTCAGGGTGCAGAGGCAGCCACGCAGGCCCTCACCTCCTCCAGCCGTCGTCGCTGCTCCTTCTGCTCCTCAATGCGCTTCTGGCGCTCAGCCAGCAGCTGCCGCTTGTGCTCCTCATTCTCCCGCTGCTGCTGCTCCAGCTGCTGGCGCCGCAGGGCCTCCGAACGCTCCTTGTTGGCCAGCTGCAGTCTCAGGAAGTCTCGCCGCAGCGTCGACTCCCCTGGCAGGTTCAGGATGGAGCTGTGGGCAGGGCAGGGAGATCAGGGTGCTGTGTGGTGAGGGTCACCACTACCTCAGTCCCGGGGGATGGGGAGGAGAGCAGGGCAAATACTAGCCCATACTCAGGAAAGGGAGCCACGTACTCAAGCCCCAGCTCTCAGTCCCTCCATTTGTCACATTAGACACTCTCCATAAGAAACGGAGTCAAGGGAAGAGACCACCCCCCTTTCGGGGTGACTACTGCCTGCAGATGCCATCTCCATCCCTAGAGAGATGCCACATTTTTAGAGGCACCACCTCTCTCCAGGGCTGTCCACACTGCTCCTTCGCCCTGTGACAAGGTAGAGATCTGTTTCTAAAGGCTTTAGTGAATGTGCAAGCCTTGAGCCCCAGCTGAACTTATTTTCATGTTTAAGAAAAGCTAGAACAAAGCCAGCAAAGAAAACTGAATAGTCGGGAGCAGTAAGGGAGCCCATGCCACCGAGGCAAGGACACCTCCCTCACCCATGTCCCCTCCTGACTCCTGGCACCAGACCCCTGGAGGCGAAGGACAGGCTGCCCACGTGAAGACAGGAAGAGCCAGGGCAGGGAAGCGCATGAGCCAAGGCTGACCCAGAGCCAGGATGTAAGCCCAAGTTTGCCAAGTCTGATGATTCAGGGCTTGTCTCAGGCACCCCTGCTAAAGGCACGTTAAGTGCTTTGGTTCTGACCACAGAGGAACCAGCGGGGACTTCAGCCCAGCCCAACCCAGCTCACTGATTCCCAGAACCCCTTGAACACCATGGCCTCAGTTCTCTCATCTGCAAAGTGGTAGCTGTGCATCATGTGCTCGTCTGTGTGTGCACGTGAGTGTGTATGAGCATGGAACAGAGAGAACAGTGACAGAAATCACCATGGACAGACTCTGCCTACTTCACCAGTGCTCTTGGGCCACCCTCTTCACATCTAACTGCATGTGAACCTCTCAAAGTTAGATGCTTGGTTGTGCACAGCAGCCTAAGAGGGAGGTGGGAAATGGCTTCTATCTGTTCACACTAACCTAACCCTTTACTCCTGGCAGCTTCCAGTTGAAATAAATCCACTAATTATTGAGCACCTTCTATGTGGCAGGCACTGTAATAGGCTCTAATGGATATGGCAGCAGCCAAATTAATTCTTGAGCTACTTATCTTCTTGTGGGACAGATGGACAGACAGACAATTAGGCAGGCAAGGCAATCATTACAAATAATAATTTCAGGAATTAATAGACTACAGGAGACAGAAACATCTAGTAGTTTAAGAGTGACAGTGGCAGGGCCCTGTGGCGAGGACTAAGGGTTCTGCTTTAGAGAGTGACCAGGGAAGAACTCTGGAAGGTGTCTGCTGAGCTAAGATTCAAAGGATGAAGAGTCAGTCTCACTAAGAAGTAGGGGGAAGAACCTTTCTGGCAGAAGGAAAAACAAGTTTAGAGGCCTGTAGTGGGAACAGGCATGGCCTCTTTGAGCAACTGAATAGCAGAGCATAAAGAAGGAGAGGGAGTGGGGCACAGAGGTCAGAGAGACAGGGCACAGCGGGTACAGTGGGTGGCCCGTCGCGTGGGAAGGTTATAAGCAGGAGAGGAACATGATCTGACGTCTGCTGGGGGCCTGAGGGCAGGCAAGGCCACCGGCTGGGCGGCTGCTGCAGTGGCTCGGGGTGGGGACTTGAAGGAGGGCAGGAACACGGGGATGGAGGCTGGGAGAAGCATCTGGAGACAGAGTTACTGAAACCTGTTGATGGATCTGACATGTGAAGTGAGAGATGACTTGCAGGTTTTGTCCTGGCACCTGGGCCCAGTGGTGACACACCCTGGGATGGGGAATGTTGGGGCAGGAGAGGGTCTGGTGGCAGTTGGCGCGGAGATTGCTGTGTTCTGCAGAGCGCTCGGCGTGCTATGTGAGATACCGCCATAACATGACAAAATGCCTTCATTCCTGACTTTCTATAGACAATGCTAGGGCTCTGCTAACAGGTTGGCTCTAAAACTTACAGGCCTTTGTGCAGCTCTCTAGAGCAAAGCCCAAACAATGTGCTCATCTACACAGGCCATGTGCTGGGCTTGGAGAATTCCAGGCTCACCACACAGACCACGATGCTCCACTAATACACCAACTGACGTTGAATCAATGTCAGGCGATCTGAGCTGTCTGAGTTACTCAGTCACTAACTCAGTGTGTGACCCGGTTACCATCCTTGGGCTCTTACCTCATCTCTAAAATGAGATAACCACTGTGCCTTTCTACTTTTCAGGATTTCATGAAGATTAATTATATGTGTCCATGAAATAGGACTTGGAACATAGTCCACAGTGTGACATTATGACATGTTACAATTATAGAAGTGTTAAGGCATGGCTAGGTCAGCCTACTAAGTGAATGGTAACACACAGTTTAGCAAGTATTAATTAAAATATGGTGTCTCATTTCTATCCAGTGAACAGAAGGGCTGACATGACTATCTGAATGAGCTTGGGGAAAAAAATATGCAACTTCTCTGAGAGCAGGGCATTCGGTCCTTTGCCTTAAAAGAATGTCCATTTTCCATGTCACAACTGAGCAGTCGTCATCTTTATGCAGCTAACATATGAGATACCAACATGTTAAGTATCAGATGGAAGCAAAGAAATCTCCTTGAGTCTTTGACCTTGAAAATTTCTGTAGCAGGTGAAGAGAGGAGAACTAGGTGGTCTTGTAAGCACACTTTACCTTTTTCCAATACTTTAGCAATAATCCAGCTTGGCAGGTCTGAGTTAGGGCAAAAAAGTAAATAACCCACTAGCTCAATCCAGCAGCCGTGGCTGAGCTGGTCCCTTCCCTGGCCAGGGAGCTCTGCCTCGGCAGTACAGGAAACGCTGCTTCTCCTCCAGCATGGGCCTCCCTCCTTGGATGGCTAGAGGATGGGGACCCCTACCACCCAGTGACACTCTGCCTGTTTTCCCCAATCTCACTTGTCATATACAGGCACCCACCGTGGTGTGTGTATCTCTGCCCCTTGACTCACCCAACCATTGCCAGCTGATTTTCTCCCAAAAGAGAAATCCATGAGCATGCTCACCTTACTTAAGACTAGAAGGAAGTCTGCATTAAAGTCAAGCGAAATCCAAAATGCAGAGATAATACTAATAAAGCAGCACTTGATTAAAGGGTCCAACATGTGACAACCAAAATGGGCATGGAAGTTTCTACTCAGGTTCCACCTGTAGAATGTAATTTGCTTTCCTGGGAATCATTTCCTCTCGGACATGGCTGCGATGAAAATACCAAGGCACGTGGTAAAGACAGTGGCCACCCAAAAGGGTTTCTCAGCAGTCCGCAGCAATGAGCTGAATAACTGAGGTCCCCAGATAACACTCAGGTCCCCAGGAAGTTGCCGTTTTAGGTATTTTTAATCCTGTATTACCCAGATAATTGCCTCCTGCCCATTCTACACATTATATATGGAAGAAAACAAGAAGACAAAGAATGTATTGATTTCCCTATTTTTGTAAGAGTCTGCCTAGGGAAATTATCCCAAATTAATGAGTACATTCGTGGGCAATACATTAAGTAAGACCACCCGGCTGAATTCTCTAAAATGAACCCACAAATCAAAAGGAAGTGAATATCACACAAGGACAATTCAGAATACAACAGCGGGAGGTGGGTTCCGCTCTCCTACCTGGGCTCCCCTGAGTCATTCTCCTCCTCTTCTTCCTCACTGCCGCTGTACTCATACTCCGTCTCATCTAAAGAGAGACTCACAATGTTAGCGCACACACAGATGCCACAGCTCAGTAAAGCCCACTCCCCCTTGTTTAATGTGTAAGTAAATGGGGGCCCAAAGAGTTGTTGTTAACTCTGGTCTGGATAGGTTCCAGGCCTCCTGACTTGTGATCCAATGGTTCCCACCAGCTGGATTCAAATACATGGAATTAACATCCAAACTGTCCCAGCTGACTCTAGGTATCTGTCCCTAATGCCTGGTGTTCACGTGAAAGTGAAGGCAAGGGAACCGAAAAATAACTTTTCAATTTGTGCTAACTCCCCTTGAAGGACCAGCTAAACCAATCTTTTAATGATGGTATTGATCATTTTTTAAGTAGTCTTTTTATGACTTAGGTAGACTCACAAATTGCCTTTATATATCTTGATATATACCAGAAAGAAACTTTTGATGATATGTGTTATTAAAAACACAAAGTTAAATGTGTTTTAACTGACCCACTAGGGACATTCATTTAATTTAGTCCTATGTTAAGCAAGTTAACATAAAATTATGAATAAGATTGAGTCTTTGTAGATTAGAAGCGAATGGACAAGATGGGCAAGTAAGAAACCAAGCGCCTCTGTGACTAGGAAGAAAGGGAAATAATCTTTACTGGACATCTCTCATGCCAGACACCATTCTGGATACTAAATTCTCTCATTTATTTCTCACAACAATCCTTTAATGTGGCACCCATTTTTCAAGCAAAGAAATTATAAGAGGTAAAGTGATAGGACCAATGTCATTTCATGAATAAAATGTCAGTCTGGGATTTGGACTTAGAATTCAACCCAGAACTTTTCCAACTTTAAAACTAGTGTTCTTTCCAATGTCTTATATACTAAACAGAAGTACATAAAAAAGCACAGTGAGATATTAAAGAAAGAGCAGCTAAGTCCACTGGTCATAATTGTGGAAGAGGATCGTGAAGTCCTTGAGGAGGAAATGATCTTGGAAGGCCAGTGGCCCTTTTCCAGGGAGACGGCAGCTGAAAGTGGTGGGAAAAGGGCATTCTAAGCAACACAGCCACCTGAATAAGGCTGACAGTATTATAGAGCCTAGCCAAGTCCAGGAAAAAATGAGTTACGAGTGGTTCTATGCCTGATATGAGAAAAGCAGAGGGAGTGAGAAAGGCTGGCAGGTCTGATGCAGCCTGCTGATCCTTACATACACCATGCTGAGGACTTTTCTAAGGACAGTGGTGGGGAAGCTTTGGAGGAGCTTTTAATTTGAAGCAAGGGAGGGTGTCACATTACTGTTTCATATCCATTATGAAATTACAACTTCAAAGACATGTGTGCAGCCCTAAAAAGGAGCTGAAACTGTAATTTGGTTAGGGTACGACCATGAAGCAGCAGTCACATGATGAGAACTATCCATTTGATCACAAACCTACACACTTGACTTCCATACTATTTAGCAATTAAAGGGATAATGAAAGGAAGCTAAAAGCATGAGGACTTCAAGTATGTGATTTTTAAATCACATATTAGCTTTGCATATGTAGATACAGTATGAAGTTTTCAGGCTATTTATTTTTTAAGTATTATTTCATCAAATTACCTTTTACAAAGGTAAAGAACCTTCATAAAGCATTTCAATATTCCATATTGATTGCTTAATATTTCGAAACGTCTTGAAATGAAGTGACAGAGTTTTCAAAGTAAAATGCAGAAATTTTACCTATGTAAAGAAATTATAGCAAGGAAAAGAAGCACACAATCTAATTATTACTACTCTCTAGGGTGAAACCTTCATTGTCAGACCACTCAAATGTAATACTTCACCAGAATCTGGTTTGATTGCTTTTGTACTACTGGCTTAAATTAGCACGTGTCAACATATCCTAGGGGAAAAAAGTCAGGTTAAAAAAAAAATCACAAAGCAATGCACATTAAAATTGTTTGATGCTACCAGAAGCTGGTCTTAGAGCTACTAAGAGAACTACCAAATGAGATCTCATTTGATCAATACTCTTTCTGGGGGAGCAGACAAAAGTGAGGGCTTCTGGTGGCTCTAAGACTAAACAGAATTGGGTTCCTTAAATTACCACATAACTCTTGAATATACCTACTACAAAGAATCCTCTACTCTGCAGAGAAGAAACACATTAAAAATAATGTACTATCATGGGGTGGTCAGTTCTGGAAACACATTCTAGAGTTTCTGTCAAAAATATGTGAAAACAGCCCAAAGCACAGGTTTTACCCATACTTATAGGTTAGACGCAAAGAAGTCATGAGTTCTCAGAAAGTAACCTTGAACAGTCTGGAAAATTATAGGTCAGTAAAGAATTGTCAAAATAAGAATAACTAATACTTACTGAGTATGTCTATGTGCCAGATATTGGATAAGCATTTTACACGTTATCTCATTTAATCTTTGCAACAACACCAGGCAATACTAATTATTATACCCCTGCTTCTGTGTTAAAGATGAGAAAATTGGGGTGAAGTTCACATAACCCTTCAGAGGTAGAGATGGAATGTGAACTCAGAACTTGAGTCTGGATACAAGGGTCTGAGCACTTAACCTACTCTATATACCCACAGCAAAATACATTTCCTTTTTAGAGAAGTTAGCCTTTAATGGCTGAATGTCTGATACATGGTCCTAAAATAGTCCCCGTAAAATTCTGTCTTTATGGGGTGGCCTAAGACCATTATTAATAAACAGCAGTTGAAAAATCAGCCCTAGAACTTCCTGGCCTTGACTTCCCTATTTCTTTCCCTGCCTAGAACCTCCCTGGGGCCGCCTTCCCAGCCCCTTAGGTTCTGGTTAATGCCTCGTCCCTCCCCACCCACTCACAACTGGAGCAAGGCTTCCTTTTTGGCTTAGCCTCATAACCTCCTGCTCTTGAGTCTAACCTGACCACACATATTCCTGACTCCCTGAGGCTGGTTGCAAAGAAAGAACTCTTCTTTTGGACCTTCACTGAAGATTCCTCCTCTTTTCTTAGACCTCTGCTGATCCTACCTCTGCTCAGTCTTGGCTCCTGCACTGCTCACACTCCACCCCTAGGTCCCTCCTCATACTTTTGTCACATTACAGATAGGCCAACTGCATAGGCCAAGAAGAACGGAAATTCAAGTCAAAGGAGAGCATCTCCTGTCCTATGCTGCACACCACCCTCCACTGCTCCCTCTAGACTGTGATGAACAGAGAAGGAAGGGAAGAGGACGGAAGTGAGGAGAAGCACATCAGCACACACCCCACCGTTGGCCCTGGCTTTCCCTCTGCTCCCCACTCCTCATGGGCTCAGTGCTCACCTTGCCGGCTTTGCACTGCCTCCTCACCATCATTTCCCTGTCCTCTGCGCCTGTCCCTCTCCTTACCATCCTTCACCCTACCTCCCCACCCCACTCATTATAAAACCTGCCCCAGACCATGTGAGTCTTCAGCTTGGTCAGGATGCTAGTTAAGGGACTTTGAATCTCTATTCAAACAACTAGGGTACAGTCCCAGTTGGACTCCTGTCCTTTCCATCGATGCAGTGAAAAGCCAGTACAGTAAAATAGCTACAGCCACAAGAGATAGGAATTTTGAATCTATAAAATGAAGAAATGCATTAAATGATCTTTGAGCTCAAAATCTGATGTTCCATATAGCAAGTCTGGCAACCTCTTTTATATCACTTCAACTATAAGAAAATGCATTCTGACCTCCAAATAACTTCATTAAAAATGAACCTCAGAGCATAAAAACTTAAATGTAGAAGACTGCCAGAATGGGAAAATGTCCACTAAATTTTTTTTTTTTTTAGGTCATCTGTCTTCTATAGATTTTTAGTCTTTGAAACATGAATATTCATTTGAATTAAGAAAATCACTTGTCATATGAAACTACTTCATAGTATTACTCAACATGAGTTTTTGTTCAATGCCTAGAAACGGTGGTATTTCTCACAATTCTATCCTTTCATGAAGGACTCCATTTTAGCACTCTCACTCCACAGATGCCAACAGGCTGCAGTCTCTGAGGCAGCCCCTCACACTGAAGAATAATGCAGGCCCATGTGAAATCCCCTGGTCACCTCCACATACCTCAAGAGCCCATGACTCACTCCATCGTTTGTTTCCCTTGCTGAAATGCAAACATGCTACTCACCTTTCTCTCCTCGCTTCTTCTTTGTTCTGTCGATATGGTCCTTGAGTTGAATGCGGACCTGCCGTTCATTAGGCTGGTCTCGTATAAATGGATGCTTCATCAGCTGCTCTGTTGCTGGTCGCTGGCTGTGATTCTTTACTAAGCAGCTCTCAATAAATGACTGGAATTTTTTTGACCTGACAAGCAGAAGAGATGAACCCACAGATAAAAAGACAATCCAAAGGAAAGCAAACTTACATTTTCTGAAGTGCTAGAACAACAACAAAAGAGAAAATAGGTCCAATCAACCAACACAGGGAACAACCAATCACAAAGGAGGTCTAGTAAAGGCATCCTCATCATCAATGCACAATTCAGGGACTTACACACAGGAATGCATTTTTTGCACAGTTTATACATAGTATCACACAGAAGACCAAAGGGAATCAGAGCAGAAAAGACCCTGATGAAAATCCTATCTGGAAGGCCCACAGGACTGAGGGAACCAGAATGGGGCCTTAAAGAATTAGGAGAAAATCGTGTTGGAGAAAGGGCAGTTCAGGGAGGTGGGAGATCATGAGACCCCGAAGCAGGGAGTGAGCACACCGTAGGCCAGAGGGCACTGAGGCGGGCTGGCTAGAGCAGGCAGGACACACAACCCGGGGACAAGCAAAACCAAGGCTGGATGGGCAATGAGAGGGACACTCTGTAGAAACGGGTAAAATTCTAATAGAGCAAAGTGAACTTGAGTAGGCAGATTTTTTTGACAGGTCATTGCAGAATCACTTTTGGACTTTGCTTTCCAATTAGTAACAACAGGATGTATGTATATGTTTGCTATCAACCCAAGGACTTGGAAACTTAACTTCTAAAGGACTAAGTTCATCCCCAGATGCAAATTTATCTCCCTCTAGAAAGCACTATTTCCTCAAAGATAAACTCTGTCTGAAACACACAGGGGACAGGAGAGCTGGTGAGCGATATACCCTACCCACAATTAGAGCAGCATGTAAAAATGACATAGATATAAATGGTGGACTTTAGCTATGATTCATGAGTTGGGTGCTTGCTAAGAGTTCCAAGAAATTGTCCAGCATCATAAATAATTAAGCTCACAACTCTATAGCTTTCCCAGGCCCTCCTTTGGCAGCACAGCATCAGCCTGGGAACCCTGGCTGATCCACCAAGGAACCCTGGCCACCCTCCTCATCACCCCCCAGCCCGCCTGCTTGAGCAGGAGGAAATGCATTTTGAGCCCTCGGTTGCCCTCCTGTGGAGCACTGTGGAGTTACAGGAGTGGATCCCAGGAGCAAGCTTTCCCAAGCTGCGGGGCAGGCCCTATATATATATACTTCAGGCCTAAAAGGTGTCTTCACCCCAGACACAATGGGGAACATTTTCTTCCAGATTCAAATGTGAAAGGGCACTTGTACAAGCACGACACTCCACTTCTGCCCAGATCAAAGCAGTTTCTCACCTTATTCCATGTTTTTAAAGTACTGAATTAATGACATTCCCCCCACAGCCCCACCAAATTTCTAAGGCTGTGTTCAAGCTTTTGATTATATCACACAGAAGTTAAGGTAAGCTGCTACGTATGGAGTCACCCCACATTGAATCAGGCTGCAACACTGTGGAATAGAAATAGTGACAACAGGACATATGTACCTCCCTGAAAGTCCTTCAGCCCATGCTCCCGCTTCCTGGAAATTCTCCACAGCGTCTGGACATGCCTGAGCCATTTTTATATCATGAGCACACTAACTGCCCTTACAAGTTTGATGACCAAATCAATGTATGAACGATTAGCGAATGGGAGTTCTGGTCAAGAGTTGTAAATCTGTGCTGGTGAGGGATAGAGAGGGGGGGACTGGAGAATTGATATTATTTAATATGCTTTATTTCTCAGACACATCAGATAAATCTGTGGAAGCACAAATGTGACATCATCTACGGAGAGACCTTGCAAAAAAAACCCATAATGAAATAAAGGACTGTCCTAAGAGACAAACTGAAGAGAATGAGGTTAACCTACATAAAGAAACAGGCACACTTCACACAGTGCTTTTCCAGGTAGAAATCAGAATTTAAAAGATGAAAGCAGAACAAATTAAGACAGAAAGCTATTAAATATTCATGAAGAATGTGAATGGCAGTTCTCTTTTTCCTACTTGGATCTAGAAGGAAGTGCTTGTTTTTTATAAAGTATTCAACTATTAATTAGAGGATGATATATAAAAGAAATCACATCCAATTTAAAAATGAATTACAGACTTAGACTGTATATTTCATTCCCCAGCCCTGACATCTAAAAAAGTCAGAGACATCTCCAGATGATATCATGTTCAAGAATTTTGATGGGACCAACTATAGTACAGTTCTCTTTCCAATATCTCTCCTGGTAGGAAGGTGCCTCAATAGATATTCAAGAGAATAACTTCAGGCCAAAAGGATAGGTCAAGACGTGCAGAACTAGAAAGCTGGCGATGTATCCCAAGTCTTCTTCAAATGGCACTCTGAAGAGAAAATAATGCATAGAACAACTCTTTAAAGAAAGATTCCTTGTCTCTTATTTAAGTTAGTGTGACCAAGAATCAATACGCTTAATTACACATTTAATTAAAAGTAAAAACACTTCACTGTTGTTGAACACCACCTGACTGTTTGCTAAGCAACCTGTGTTTAAAGTACATTGATATAACTTTATTTTTAGAATTTCTGCTGCCAGTAATTTAGTTCTGTCCCTTTTAAAAAATGCCTAAGATTAGTAATATTAATTTCCCAAAGGTTGGCATGGAGAGATAAATGTTAATGCGTGGCGCCTGCAGTCTGAGGCACTAGCTCTTCTAAAAGCAGTGTCACTAGCACTTTATCTTCCCAGGCCTTTTCTGTTTGTGTGGTGTGTTAGAGGAATTAAAAATGCCTGAAAGATATAATCACTATAACTAGCTGAGCTAAAAGTTTTTGGTAATTATCAGGCTCCCTAAATGCAATTTCACCTTTAACATTTGCATTTGCCCAGAACTACCCTTTTCCTCTACTTTGGGCTCCATGACTTACTGACTGTGTAGCTTTGGGCAAATTACTTAACTTCTCTCTGTCTCAGTTTCCCTGGCTGCAAAATGGGGATATTAGCACTTATCTCAAAAGACTGTTGTGATGATTAAATGATGTTATTCATGTAAAATACTTATAACGGTGACTGTTATATCATAACTGTGGTGTATGTTGGCTATAGCTCTTATTATTATTATTATTTCTATGATGACAATGTCCCAACAACCTTGACCATCACTGGACTTAAAGAATAGGAGTACCTGCCTCTAGGGATGGGAGTAGAAATTTGAAGGTGTTTTTCCCCACTTCTGCTGAAATGTTAGTACAGTGTTCTTTAAGGGAATTATTTCACTTATATTTGCATTAGATATGTTAGCAGGAAGAGTCAGAGGATCATTTAAAGGGCATACGCGAAGAATAAAACTCACCACTTTTACAGAAACAAGGTCATCCCATCCTTCCTTCCGAAGCCCCTGCAGGGAAGCTACGCCACCGAGTGTATGAACAAGGGCAGGGAAGTGTGGGTGAGCACCGGGGGAAGGGAAGGGAGGACATGGTTTACTCCTGGGGGTCAAATCCAAGCACTCAGAGACAGGAGGGGGAAACAGGAGTCTCATGTGCTGGTGGTGACAGGGAGACAGAGGGTGAGAGCACCTTTGGTCGCCACTGATTGAACTGACGTTATAATCCTCCCTGTGACCTCATTATTAAATGACCAAGCCACCTGGGCACTGGAGCCTTGACCAGTGTCACTGAGGTGACTTCCTCAGCAATAAAGCCTCTCCTGTCCTGCTGATAGGGATGGGAGGGCAGGGCTAGGCTCAGCCAGAGGGGCTGCTTTTCTTTCCTTCCACGACAAAGGGGGCAAAGAGCAGTGTCACTGCTTTCTATCCCTATATCAAGGCTCAAGGAAAAAAATGTTCAACGAAGAGACTAAGCTCATTCTCTACCACCTTAACCTTGAACTTATGAGGCCAAATGGTGCAATAGCAAGAAGTGGATTATAAAGTTGGGAAAAAGGCCTGTAGAGCTTTGTGCAAAGAGCATAACAGCCTCAATCTCTCATCCATAAAATGAGGACTCAGCATCTGTCTGGTAGGGTTGTATTTATGATTAAATTTATACATATACATGTATATATCTTAAGTTTAACACACACACATATGTATATACACATACATAAATTACTGAGTTTACAATCTATGTATGCCTTGTATGTCTGGCATGTTGTAGATTCAGCAACATTGGCTGAAATGACCCTCAGTTGAACGCGCATAATGAAGAGTCAGCTCATGGCCTGGCTCTACCTCAGTGATGCCTCTCTTTGGTAGTATGTTGATATATACACTGAGGAAAACAGTGCACTTTATCTGAGAACTCATTTAGAGAGAGAACAGCTAGATATAAAGGAATGCTTCGGAGTTGTTATTTTTGACTGGGGAGGGGGAACCCGCTCTCTGAAAAAATAAAAGGAAAATAAATGTTTCACTTTCTCTCAAACACTAGAGCATATTAAAGAAAGCCTTACCCCTTTTCAAATCACTTTGGACCTGCTAGTTCAAGACAAAATACTCTGAAGGGCTTAAATATTTTCAATAAAAAAACTGGATTTCTACTACACTGAAATGGGAGCCACCCCGAGCATCCCGCGGAGGCGTCTGCACAGCTATCTTCTCAAGGCCGGGCTCTGAGTGAGGAAGAATGCTCCACCAGGGCCTTTGCTTCCTCCACTCACCCCAGCAGCCAAGTTATTGTCCCTTCTCTGTTCCTAAGGTCTGTCATTCTCACATAAGGCCAATTCAGAGCTCTCCTTCTGGAGCAGAGTTCACTACGGAAGCTGAAGCCACAGTGCAGGAGCTGTTCGCTCACTCTTCTGAGGGGCCAGAGGGTCAGACAAAGGGAAAAGAGGACTAGTGTGGTGACCAACCGAGTTGGGGCGAGGCGGCAACTGGGAAGGAAGGACAATCTCATGTCCTAAAGGGGAGCAGGGGCCACTCAGCAGGGCGCGAGTGCCTCACCTCGGCACAAAAGGCAGAAATCTATGCAACGTGCAGTCACCAGACTTTCAAAAAGTTGGCAATTAATACAAATATTTCTTAAACACTGTACGTCCACACTGGGCCAATCAAACGAAAGGCACGTGTGGATGGCCAGGTTGCCATCTGCCGGAAAGCCTGAAACATCTGTCCAGAGGCAGTACAGGCGGAGGAGAAGGTGGGGGAGCAGCCCCACGGGAGGCTCGGCACCAAGGGCCTGGCAGAGACCCAGCAGGGGGCTCTGTCATGACCCTGACACTTCCAGGCACAGAACTGAACCCACTCCTCCCGGGAGTCTGTTCCAGAGGGGAGGGAGGATGCAGGGCTCCGGGCGCCCTGCTGATCACGTGCTGCATGGCGCCCAATGGAAGGCTGTTGCTGGGGAGAGAGTGGATGTCTCACACCCCGGTGACCGCAGAGAGGAGGAGGGGCAGGGAACTGCCTCCCTGTTACCCATAGCAACTCTCACTCTCTCCCTGGGCAGCTCCAGGCTGTCAGCTTCTTCTGACTGTTCCCTTCCCTCTCTCCGTGCAGTAGGCCTTTTTCTCTTTCCATGGGAGTTGCTATGTCATTACTAGATGACTGGTATTAATTAAGACTGATCTCTGCATAGCGGAGGGTCAAACCATGGGTGGGTGGGAACTGTGTGGGGGCCCCAGATGAAGATGAAGTGGTATGTCAGGGACAAAGAGGTCTCGTCCCTGTGTGCTCTGCCTAGAATGTGTCTCTAGAAAAGATAGGAGGTCACAAGTGGCCCAGGCACTGGCCCCAGGGCCAGGGGAATCAGAGCTTCAAAGACGTATCAGGGAGAATACATCAGGATACACTGTGTCCACGAGAGGAAGGAGCAGTGAAATTTTGTTGTAGAATGATCAGGTGCAAAGGCCCTCATACAAATACCCCAAAGAATCAAAAGTCCAATTTTTGGCCTAACCTATAGTACTCTTACTTCCAAAACGTCAGTCATACTACCAACATAATTCTTACCATCTCCTTCCTCTACCCATACTAGTATTCACCTAGTATTTTTCTTTAAATTAAGTCACTTTTTTATGTGAATAATTTTATCAACTGCCCAAAATAAGAACCCGAATCACTTCCCAAAATAAGAAGTCAGTATCACCTGCCAGAAAGAGGCTGCAGGAGTAAAAATGAAATGACAAATGTTCATGCACAGGCTTGGTGAAATCACCTTGCATACTACCAGATGTGTGTATGCAGTTAGGGAATTTTTATCTTAAGGAACGGAAGACAGGTCAGCCAATCAGACAGGCTGACTCTCTGAACTATATCACCCTCTCTCTCTGGTATCACCATTCTGTGCTGCCAGGAAAGATATTACTTGGGGTGATAAAGAGCTGCCACATTATTACTTGGGTTCCACTACACATCTGAGCTAATGGCACCTTACCTTGATGGTGTGGGGATGTGACTTGCTGTGCAAACAGTAGGTACTTAATATGTACTTTAAGATGAGTGACAGCATATTGAAAATAATTCACCAAGTCTTAGCGTATATAAGTCTAATACTGTCAGCAGGACCTAAGGATTTGAGCTCATCCCAAAGTGCATCACAGGAAAACCCTGCCCTCAGATGGGCAATACAGTGAGGACCATACTCACCACTTCTTAGATTTCAGCCGAGGCGCAGGATTCCGGGGGATGAGGAAGAGGGCTCTCATGGGGTGCATGTCACAGAGAGCTGCAAGAAGCCAAACAAAGGCCAGCTCTGGTTAGAGGCCCAACCCAGACTAAGCCCATCCTAGCTGTGAGCTAATGCTGCCAAATGGCTCCACGTTGCGCGCGACTAGTGAGCAGAGTCACATCACAAAGCATCCATGTGGCAAGCATTTAAAAAAGCTGCTATTTACAGCAATCTCATAAAATAAAACACATCTCAACTAGATATTATTAACATTTCTACTTTTACTTTATATTTAAGAGAACTAAGTTAAAGGGTCAACAACTTTGCTTTGCTATCAACAACCATCTAAGATTAAAGTAAATAACATCAAGATAACAACTACAGGCAGATGGTAAGTCATTTTTAATTAGTAAAAGCTTAACTCTGGAAATAAAATAAATTGGATAAATTCTTCTACACTGATGGCTCATCCAAATGCAATGTCATCTACTTAGATTTTTGGGTGTAAAGCACTAGACCAAACACCTTTCTCTATGTATTTCCAAATACCTTGAGTGACTTTTCAGATTTCATGATAGGTTTCTTGATTTATTTTCTTTACTGGCCCCAGTAAGACCAGAGCACTAAGGCAAAGGGTGTCTGGTAGGAAAACTATAAAGATATTTCAACTTGTAAACATGACATAATTGTTTATAGTGCAAGTGCTCATACATTTTTATTTTAATTAAATATTTCACTAGTTTACTTTTCAAACATCTGGGAGTACCTTTTCCCTTGTGCCTAGAATAAAAATATATTCTCCCTAAAAGCTGAAGGATTCAGTGGGTAGAAGTTTATTTTCAGCCCCCTTTACTACTCATTTAGATGATAATATGGCTTTAAGACTGCCACATATTTTTCTGATTCATAAATGCCTATTAGCATTGTGGGTGAGAGGAATTTTTTCAACAAACACTCCCGAAATCATGCTATCAGTGTATTCCACCAATTCTGGAGTGAGAAATAAGAAGACTATGATAACTTGAAGGTTAAAAGGTCATATAAGCATACGACCTGTCATGCAAAAATAAGGGGCCTGTTTGGATCCAGGTTCTCTGAAAAGCAGACACCAATGTGATATTAAACCAGAGAGGATACTACTGGGGGAAATTCCTGCCTGAAAGGAAATAGGGAGGGAGCCAGGGAAGGCTGGGAGAGTTGTCAGTGTGCTATGCAAGTCTGACTGTGGTGAAGGTGAGAGGGAGACCTAGCAGGTGGAAGTGTGCTAGACTGCCCTGCAGCCTTAAGAAAAGTGGTGAAAGTTGCTTACAAAGGAATCCTGTGACTTCCAGGAAAGGGTCTGCCTTATATCCCTGCTGTGCTCAGGCCCTGCTGGAGAGTGGCCTTGGGAGGGGCAGCCTTGGTGTCACTGCAGCAGCCCGGGCCCTTGGTCTGCTGCGCGTCCTGCGTGGAGGCTGTGGGGCATGTGTTCATGACCCCTGGGGGTGGGTAGTGGCACTCTGCAGTACCATTTCTCCAGATGGCAAGAAATTTGAGAGGTTCTCCAGAAAGCCAGAGCCCTGGCCACTCTGCCTCAAATAACAGCAGGGAAATATAAAAACATTAAGTATTTGAATAGGAATGAGAACAACTGCCTGTAGAAGCGTTTGCATAAACCTGTGCACTCAAAATCGGCTTTGAATTTTCAAGTTGGATTTTACAGTCTTTGTGGGTTGGCCCCAGTTTTACGTTAGGCAAAGGATAGTTCAGGAATAAACTATGCACTGAATCTGCAAAACAAACAAGATTCCCCAAACTCTGCTCCTTTTTCTTTCTTTTTTTCCTCATAAATACAAGATTCCCACACCACTCTGAAATGAATGGATTCCTGGTTGATTTAAGGTGACTCTGCTTTCTAAATATGCCAGCTCGAAACCATGCAGGGTTCGGTGTAGCAGAAGTAAAGCCACCGAAGCTCTGGCAAGGAAGCTTTGGCACCTGCAGAGCAGACCTGCAACCGACTTCACCCCGACGCAGGTACTTACGGGGAGCGCCTTCTGCCATCTCGATGGCGGTGATTCCCAAAGACCACAGGTCACTCTGAGAAAACAGGAAGGCACAGACACATGCATAAATGCAGTCAGCAAAGAATCACTTGGTTAAACCTGGCAACTGCTTCAGAACTGCCTGTGGGAAAGCCATTCAGTCATCTTTATAAACCTATTTTGCTCACTAGGCTTAAAAGCAGGAACAGCCTCATTTACTTTTCACTAATGATGCCTTTCATGGTTAATCTAATAATTGTGAGTTTCAATAAATGTGTGAAAAAAAGAATACATAAAGTTTAAAAAATTAATCTATCCCTAAAATTTATCTGTCAAATGAACCATAGGAAACTGTTGCAATTTGACTGCTTTAAACACCTTTATTGAGGTATAATCGTCATATAATTAACTGTACATATGTGAAGTGTACACTTAAAAAGGTCTGACATGTGGATAAGCCTGTGAAAACATCCCCACACTCAAGGCAGTAAATATCCATCACCCTGGAAAGGTCCCATCTGCCCCTCTGTGGTCTCTCCCTCCTGCTATCCCCTATTCCAGGGCAACCACTGATCTGCTTTCTGTTTCTATGGATCAGTTTGCATCTGCTGAAGTTTTTCATAAATCAGATTATTTGGTTTCTTCCACCAAGTATAATATATTTAAGGCCCATCCATGTTGTAGTATCAGTACTTCATTTCTTTTTGTCGCTGAGTAGTGTTCCGTTGTGTGGACAGACTACAGCTTTTCTATCTATCCACTTGCTGATGAGCATTTGGGTTGTTTCCAGTTGGCACTATTATAAATACAGTTGCTATGAACTTTTATGTGCAAGTCTTTGTAGGGACGTACGCTTTTATTTATTTTTAAATACCTAGGAGTGGGATGGCTGAATCATATAGCAGATGCATAGTTTTCCAATTGTTTTTAACCTACAAAAAAGAGCAGTTTTGTATTGTTTAGCCAAATAAGAAGAAAACAGGGACACTTTTGGACGGAGGTGTATGTATGTCATTTCACTGATGTATTGCCAATGCTCAGAACAGAGCTGGGTGCAGTAGTAGGCCCTTGATATATTTGTTGAATAAATAAACAGTATCTTCTATCTTGTAAGTAGACTAAAATGCAAAATAGAGAGCCTATACCCTTCAATTTTTCTTATGCTTAGACTGACTTATATGCTGATAGAATTCTCTAGACGAACACCTCTCCCTCTGCCTGTTGAATCTCCATCTCTAACAAGGTGCTTCTCCCTCACCTTGTGTCTACGGCTTGGCAGGCTCTGAATGTTGCATAGGAGGGAGCAAATCAGGAAATGGGGAAGATCAAACTAAGAAGTCCCCAAAAGATGCTGCTGCTTGAGCTTCCCAGGAGATTGGGAGGAGAACACAGTGTGGGATTTGGTTCAATGGTCCAAAATCCTGGTGAAGACTCTCACCCTCCTTTCATTTTAAATATATCCTGCATTTTTTATATTATTCCAAATCCTCACCTGTAACCTCACTCCAGTTACAGGTATCAAAGTCTCCTGGCTATTTCTTTCCAACAAACAAATGCCAAAGCCATGTGAAAAGAAGATGTAACAGGATGAGAACTATGAAATCCATGCCAACCATTCCCTAGAACTCAATTTCTCAGTATTGAATGAGTGACCCCCAGGCCTGTTCAGTATTTGGACAGAGGCTGTACAACATAGGGGGTGCTTCTAGGGGGTCCAGCCTTTCACCTGAAGTGTCATCTACCTTAGATGAGGTGGCTGGGCCCACCCCAACCCCACACTAGGACCAAGTTGGGATTTTTGAATTCATGAGCTCATCAACCTGTTCACATAATTGTTACAAGTTCTCAGTTCAACTGGAGATAAGAACACACCTACACAATACCACTGTCCTCTGATTCCAAGTAACTTCTCTGCATAGCACTCAACTCAAGAAGGCAATTCTTGCCCTTCCTCTTTGTTGTATTTCAAGATGTTTTCAAAGTTGTCATTAAATACACACATGTGCACCGGATTCACACAGCCCAGCAAGTGACTAAGGTTTTCCACAGGCTCCTGGCCATGCTCAGTGAGGTTCCTTCTGGAGCTAATGGGGAAGCCCTGGTCCATCTATTACAGCTTGGCTCAGGAGCAGTTAACTGGCAAAGAGGGAAAAACAGCCCTCCTGTACCAGGGGTTTCATGGCTGACTGACACAGAAAATCATTTGGGAACGTGATGAAAACACTGAGTTACTCACTGTGCAGGGCCACTAAGCAGGAAACATGGCAAGAAGAGTCTGGAAATGGTGGGTTATGCTAACTTGGTAAGAATCCAGTATCTCCAGGACTTGGCTATTCTACCGCCATTTCCCCAACATCCCTAGGAATCAAGAGTTTTGGTAGTAAAAAATGAAGTGCGAATATGAAGGTGCTGGCCAGGCTCTGTGCCCCAAACTGCCACAGCAGGGTCAAATTTAAATAGCCTTAAGATTAGGAAGGCTGACCTAGTTTGAACACCAAGGCATCTGAGAGTCAGTGGCGGTGCTGCTATGAGCAGTAGTCCAGGGCGGCCCTCAGGTGGGGGCAGAAAATGCTCAGAAAACCCAGGCAAATGTCAGCGCGTGGGTCTTCCGTGGGTCTTCACTCTGGCTCTCCTTCTGCCAGGAGCACCCACCCCCGTTATGCGACCACTGTCTCCCTCTGCTTACCCAAAGTCTGCTCAAATGCCTGGTCCTCAGTAAGGACCACCGACCCTCTCCCCAGCACTGCCAGACCCCTTCTCCTTTGTCACTCTTGTCCCCTGAGAAATGACCACCTTCTAAAAACTGTGTAGTTTTCTCATCAATGATTCATTATGTTTTGTGTTTATTGTTTGTATGCCCTGCTCCCAGCACACACAGACTAGACCATGAGGTACATCCAGGAACAGATTCTGTGCTTTGTTAACTGGAGTATTTCAAGTACCTGGAACAGTGCCTGGCACATAGCAGCACTTAATGATTATTTGCTGAATGAATGAACAAATGGAAGATGCATGAGAAAAATGAACAACACCTGTGGCCTCAGGCTATTAGAATCCTTGTGCATCATCTAATCCAAGTTCAGCACTGGGGTTTGAACAGAGCTGAGCCTCCTGCCTTCCAGGCCAGTTCTCTTGTCATCACAATGTAAGGACCTGAGTATTCACCTTTTTTTTAGTTTGAAACTTATCAGGAGCTCATAAAATAATTGCTCCAAATTCCTACTTTGTCTACAGGTAAACTGAAGGTGCTAGTGACTTATTCAAGGTGCTTAGATTCAGTGAGGGACCCCAAAAACCAGAGCTAGGAAACTGGCCCCAAGTTCCTAGAGGCATTGTGAATAGTCTTTTTATGTCAGACAGACACGGATTCAAATCCAGATTCCTAATTTAATTACATGCAGAACACCACTCAGAGCTTAGCTTTCTCAAATGCATGATGAAGGTAACCGTGGTATGTATATATGCAGGAATGTTGCCTACCACAGAATTTGGTGCACAGCGGGCTCAAGAATATTTCCTTGTACTCTGTTAGGTGAGACTGCCTTTGCCTGCTCAATTTAGTCTTTCACGATTTCCCCCTATTTGGTTGTCAGCTAACCAGCAGGCATTTTCAACCCCCATTTCCCTTGCTGCTGCTATTGCAAAGAATAGGAAAGCTGAACTTGTTTATCCAGACTCCACTGCAGCTAAGGATGGCAGTTAAGAATGTGACACAGTTCTGGGCAATGAGACATAGGTAAACATCTTCTGGGAGCTTTGGGGAAAGCTTTTGCTGTTCCCAAAATAAGTGATAAATACAGCTGGTATCTTGACAACTTTTGCCCACCTCTTAATGCATTGACTAAAAACATGGTATCTGGAGCTACAGCATCCATTTTGTAACCATGAGGCAATATGTAAATGAATTGATGATGGCAGGGCAGAAAGGTAAGAGCCTGGGTTTTTAAGGCATCAGTGAGCTACCACAACCCTAAGACTGCCTGCCTCCAGACTTCCAGTGATGAAATAACATAATTACAGCCAAAAGCATTCCTTAGTGATAATATGCATACAGCAATAATTTGAGGAAGCACATTTTGACAGTAAGGAAAAGGAGAGGTCACAGTTGTTAGATGATCTATTTATCTCACAGAAAGCAGGGAGATCAGTGAAGAGACATGTTTCTTTTATTCAGTACATATCAGTTCAGATCCCCTTAGGTGGCTTTCTCACAAACCCTAAAATAATCCCTTCAAACCGAAGGTCACACCATCCCAACTACTGTGCATACTCTGTCACATGCCCAGGCCTGAAACTGCTTCTTCTTTAAGCCCTCACATGGTATCATCATTAGGATCATTTTTTTTGCTGGGATTCTCTTGTTTTCCAAAAGCAACATTAATATTCTTGACCATATATACCCAGAGCTGCTTGTAAGCTGTGCTTAACTGCCCATGCTAGAAAGCAATAAATGTCCTTGACAGACCTTGTTTAAGCCTTCGGATATATTAGCAAGTCCCAAAGACACTTCCAAACTTAAATACGGAAGAAAATGTTCCAATTACAACTGGCAAGACAAATCACAAGAGACGAGAAAGGGAAGAGGGAGAAACAAGCTGAGGAGAGAGTCAGGAAGAGATAAGTTTCCTTTGTGGCCATGGTGTGACTCATTTTGGCAGGAGCTGGGTAATTCATTATTCCAGAGGTGCTGTGCAGCCTGGCCTGTGGCATGATTAATAGGCCAGTCCTGTGCGCATTACAAACAAAACAGAGACAAATTCTAGTGCCTCTGGGACAGCAGAGGCAAGCACACAACTTCTGCCTGGTGGGGGATCAGCTGGCATGCAGGCAACTTGAGCACAAGAGAGCATTCTTTCTGGGAGTAGGCTGCCCAACATGTGAAGAAAATAACACTTTCAGTGTTGAGCCAACCACACAAGGAAAGAGAGGCAGGGGGGCACAGGAAAAGAGCCTAGTGTGCACGGAGAAGCAGCAAGACATCACACTGGGCAGCCAGATAGACCTGAGTTTGACTCTCAGTTCTGATATAACTAGTTCGGTGACCTGGCACAAGCCACTTAACTCCTCTGAGCCCATTTTTTCACCTGTAGCATGAAGAGAACTCCAATCATGCAGTATTATGTGAGAATTCAAAAAGTACATGACACACAATGCTGTGTACAAAATGACTATTTAACAAATACTGGTTCAGACAGACCCTGAGGACCAGTTATCACTGGCTGGAAGGACAACCAGCACACTTGAATCAGGTAAGGTGGCACTGAGCTCTGGTGCTCAGTGGTATTCTGAGAAATCTCTGGGATGACATAGGCATAAATATAAATAGGAAGCTTATGGGAAGCAACCAGGAAAGAAATGTGTCCTTCCTCTTCCAGCCTTGCAGTTTCCCCCTGTTAGCAGAGCCTACCAAGAAGCCAGATAGACAGGCAGAAGTGGGGTTAGCCCAGTCCTAGCCCCATCAGCCCACAGCCGAGAGAGTGGGGTAAGCCATCGCTGACAGACAGTAGCTTAGTAATGGGCACAACCAGGATAGTGGCTTCCACTACACCTGACCAGAAAATAGTTTCTTGTTGTTTAACTTATTTGCCATTTTCTTTTCAAAAAATTCCACTTGGCAAGGGGAAACTATATTTATTGTGTGTGGTCTCTAAAGGCAGCACCTTAATCCAGAGGTAAAAGTTGCAGAGAAGCAGATTCTGGCTCAACATAAGCAGACAATGAGAAGTATGTAATACAAACATCAGATTTGAATCATGATATTCTTGGCTTTTTTTAGGCCAAAATGGCCCCAAATGGCCATACTTTCATATGACACATAAACACAAATACTATCATATATTGAGTACTTACCAACTGTTAGGCACTGAATTTATTCCTTTATACATGTTAGCCCACTTTATTCAAACATAATCTTGTCATATACAATTTATTATTCCCAGGTTATAGAGGTTCAGAAAATTTAAATAGCTTCCCTGAGGTCACACAACAAACAAGAGGCAAAGTCTACATTTTGAACCAGTCTGTCCAGCTTCAAAAGCCTGACTCTTCTTCATTAGGTCATATATTTACATATTACTTTAAATATCAACAGAACAAAGGTGGTGAGCTCAGGGTTGCTGAGCATGTTCAAATACAGATGGTTATTAATAATCTCATGCCACACATAAAACAGAAGGCACAAATCTTTAGTTCCTTCTTCATTTATGCTTGTTATCTGACCAAAGGGAAAATGTTGGAATAGCTCATTCTCTTCACTTGGGGATCAGCGTGTAACCTGGAGGAGGTACTGGTGTGTCCACCTCAAGAATTTTCTACAGGCAGGTGTGAACATGGAGTCACGAGATACATACTGAATTGTAGTTCAGCTTTCCAGCGTAACACATGGTACCTGTGTCATCCTTCCTTCTCTCTGCATGAGCACAGAGTAACAAAGGTTACTGAGATTTATACCTTGTTTTGAGGGTACATGTCTCAGTCTGCAATCTGAATACTGTCCTCTTACATGACACCCTGAATGAATCTTGGTGACTTGCCAACTAGTCAGCCTGCTCACTTCATCTCCAGCTAAATCTCTTCCTAGACTAGTTCTTTCCTTCCTGCATGAATAAAGTCAATTTTCTGTATCTTGAGGAACAAGTACTAGCTCTACAGCCACAGCACAATATTTGCCCAAACCCTGAAGGAGACATCTATGTCTGCAAATCATCAGCCCCTGTGTGCCAAGTCTCATAAACAGGGTTTGAGTGTCTAATGCACATTAGCACAGATCAAGCCAGAGGATGGGGGTGGCAGTTGAGAGGTATGCCATTTCACTAGACTTCTCTTACATTACTAATCCAATATAAAAGCAAACCAGCTGATGTTTTTAAAAAACAGAACAGAAAGATATACGGAATAAAAAAATTAAGTTCTCCACCCACTTGCCATATATCCATGGGGCAGGAAAGAGTAAGACTCTTTGATGTGCACTATACTGTAAGTTGCTCTCTGCATCTAACACCCTGTCTTGGGATCTTCCCTACTTCACTGCTTAAATGGCTGCATAGTATTCCATGGACAGATGCTCTTGTCTTTGTTCAACTAGTTCCCTATCAATGGGAATTTGACTACAAAGACCAAAGTTCTGTGAGTGGTTCTGTTAAAGCAATAAATACATGAGGTGATGACATGCTTGATAAATCCCACCCTACTGAAATGCAATTCAAATTTAAAAATAACAATTTAAACAGCCTAGGAATTTTGAACAGTTTTATTAATTTCAAATCATTTGAATGCTTATTCTATTCGATGAGAAAGCTATTATTGCCTCATATACTCATCAGGGAAATGAAACCTTTCCTTTTGCTTGAAGTGTTTTGACAGAATTTCTGAAAACAAGAAAGGAAAGGCCTCTAGGGGGAAGTGAACACACCAGGCATAGGAGATTCTGGTGCTCCTCCTCAGGGTAGGGGTTATTTGGAGTCACTTACTCACTGTGCCCAGTAGATAATAGACAAAACCAGACTGTATGGAAGACATGAGGTCTTCAGATGACAGAGGCCCTTATTTTGTACTTTTTAGAAAAATTTAAAGCAGTTTTTGAGGACATCTTAGACAAATCAAATAATACATACAAATTGATAAACAATAAGTCAAATAGTAAAGAAAAACTATATTCTTACATTTTGTCTTTATTTTAAAGGAAGGGCTTTTGTGTAATCTAACACAGCCCAGTGGTCTTCAAGTCATCTTTTATTCCTGACATGCCTTCTTGGCTGAAAGTTTCTACAGCACCTTAGAGACCAGCATGAGTTTCTGAGGCAGGAATGCACAGCTGAGTCACATGGGCTACCCAACACACTGGACCCAACGGCTGAACCTAGATGGGGTTGCTAATGGACGTTACGTGTCAAAAACTGCTCATACAGATGCAGCTTAACTAACTCCTTACACGGAGTGGGCATTTAATAAATACGAGCTTAGTGAATGAATAAATGGTTTTCAAAGTCAACGTATTGTCAAGTTGTCTCTTGGTGACAGACCACATTCCTAAGAATAGAGAACAGAAAAAAGGATAAGATCTGGTGCCAAGAAAGAAGCAGAAAGATTGTATTTACAGAATAGCTTCTTCTCTGGTCCATGGTAAAAGTGTGAAATGGCTGAAATGCATCTTCAAACAACGACCGAACCTTCCTTTTTGCCCACTCCTCCTAATTCACCCTTCTGTCAGGCTCCTTTTACCCATGACAAGTGACCAGTGAAGCTCGTATTCATGCCATGACTTCTTCCTCTTACACAACCTACATTCTTAACAATCCTGATAAATTAACTTGCACAAAGGTCTAAATGACTGGTATAGTAGAACTTGTTCTCTCATCAGGATTCTTTATTTTTGAATCGAAGACACAGAAGTTAGTCTTCAGTTTTTAGTGTCTCAGGATATCTTCACAGTAACACAGACCTCCCAGTACCTCTGTGCAGCCTGATGCCCCCGGGGGTCACTCTATACCAGGCTTTGTCCACACCTAGAATTAGGCACTGGGATCAAACATTTTTCACTGATGTCAAACTACATTCCTTCAGCCACAATCTGAGAAAAGAGGACCAAGATATTAGTTTAATTCCAAGCTTTGGCTTGATCAGAGGAAGTCCTCTTCCAGTTTCCCCATTGAAAAGAACTAAGAACAGGGGTCTATTTTATGTCACAGAAAAGAAGTCCCATAAATAGTATAGCCACTCATCATACTTAAAAGGCTAAGCTAAGGGTAACCATTTGAAACATTCTGATTCTCCATGGTATGTTATGAAGTAGCCTAAAATATCTGTGGTCCAGATGTATACTAGTTAGCACTTGTTGATTATAACTATCATTTGAAGAATTGCTTATAGTCAATTACTGGTATGGGACATATATTTTGTAGTGGGTCCCCTGAAGGCATTTGCAAATTAAATTATTTAAATGTGCTCATCATTAGCAGTTTCAATTAATGACATTTATTTTGGCAAGAGATTAATTTTTAACTTGGCAGCTGTTTTCAGACAGATTGTTGTCAGGTTATTATAGTGACTAACTCTGAAAGGAGGAGGATATTTACAGGACATTATTTTGTTTCTAGACCTTCAAGCTAGTGTTTTCTCCAAAGAGGCAAACAATTTTGTCCATGCCCTGAGACAGTGGGTCTCAAAGACATTGCAATGTTTACATCTTTGTGACCTGATTTCAATAATAATCCCACATACGGAGAACTAAAAATGATCTTTGGAAGAGGAATTCTTCAAATATACTCCCAGATGCTGTTTTGTTGGTCAGTTGGAGATTTATATAGGAGTACTTCATAGAGGAACAGAGTAATATATTGGAAGAACTCTGAACAGGGAGTTGGGAGACGTGGGTTCAAGTGCCAGCTCTGCGAAGGTCACTACAGGGTGAGCACTTGCCAAGGCCTCATGCTTTGGTGCCAAAGATGAGGGTATGTGGAGATGGTCATTAACATCTTTTTATGAAAAGTCCATACACCTGTAAAAACAGCCTAGATAGTATCAGGTTTTGCCAAGATCATCCTGTGGTCTGCACAAAGATCACAGAGTATCTCTCCATCTACTGCACGGTCTAAAAAACCACAGTTCCTACATCCACTTGCTTCCAGTTTTAATGTCTCACCTTTCAGCCACAATTCATGCCTGCAATATCACCTAACATTTCAGTTACTGATGGGATAGTCACCCCAGATTATATCTGATTACTGTCTAGCAGAATGGAAAAGAGGAGGACTTCTTGGAGAAGGGGACAACTTTCACCTGGCTACTCCAACACTGCTTTGATCTTACTAGCAAACTTCTAGTTCACAATACAAAGTAACAAACCACAAATGAAGTTCCAATGGGAACACCAGGAAAGGCTACAGAAACACCCTATAGTAGCTACCAAAATCCCATTTGGTTCCCTCTCATCAAAAAGAAACTTCAATAATTAAACTTTGAACAATGTAGAAATGAGTAAGTCTGATTATTTTTAATCAGAAAAAGATGATCCACAACAACAAATCCTTATCTTGGTTTCTTTTTACATAAAAAGCTTTCAGAATACATATACTTTGCAAAAAATCTAAACGATAACCCAAATGGAAATCTATTTTCTAATAAGAAGCAAAAGTAAGTTCAAGAGAATACAGAAAATGGTTTAAACATTTTTACAAATAGGCAATCAGATACGATGGCTGAACTCATTTTTTAAAAAGATTCTTGCTTCAATGTCTTTCATTTTAAGTTCAAATAATGTTTTAAGTTCTCCCTTTGGAGTACATCAAACAAGTCCAAAGGCATGTGAGGATTCTACTGCAGGACTCAGAGCAAGATGTTAGGCACAGTTTTGAAACACAATGAAGAGGAGAGAAGTCATACCTTGAAATCGTATGTGGCATCTGGGTTTTCGTCACAAGCAATAACCTCTGGTGCCATCCAGTAGGGAGTGCCAATGAAGGTGTTCCTCCTGCCCACTGTTCGATCAAGCTGGGCACTGACGCCAAAGTCCACTATTTAAGAGAAGACAAATGAACGTTTATGATCTTTATAAGATGATACAATGAATATATGGGTTTTTTTTACTACGGTAAATATTTAACAAAATTTACCATCTTAATTTTTAAGGGTATAGTTTTGTGACATTAAGTCCATTCACATTATGGCATACCATTACCATCATCCAACTCCAGAACTTTTTCATTTTCCCCTGCTGAAACTCTCTACACATGAAATAATAACTCCCCCCTTTTCCTTCCCCCAAGCCCTGGCAAGCACCATTCTACTTTCTGTCTCTATAAATGTGACTACTAGAGGTGCCTCATGTAAGTGGAATCATATAGTATTTGTTTTATTGTGACTGGCTCATTTCACTTAGTATACTGTCCTCAGGATTAACCCATGTTGGTGTATGTGTTAGAATGTCCTTCCTTTTCAAGGCTGAATAATTTCCCATTGTGTGTAGGTGCCACTTCGTGTTCATCCATTCCTGCCTTACGGGCACTTGGGTTACTTCTTCCTTTTTGCTGTTGTAAATATGTATTTTTAAACTGCATATGTAGGTGGATAAAGTATATGGACGAGGAAGGCACAAAGGATTATATTTGCTTACAGAGGCTCCATGGGGACCAAAATTAGGTGTTACATAAAAGGCAAGCTTGTTTTCCATAAAGGGTAGTGTTTAAGGGATATGAAGAAAGTGGTTAAAAGCTAAGTTTCTGTGAGCAGACCACCAAAATTTGCATCCCATTTAGGCCACTTAAGAGTGACATAACCTAGGAGTAGAAGTTCAACCTCTTTCAGCTTCAGTCTCCTAACCTATAAAACAAGGATGATGATATCTATATAGAGCTGTTGTAATGTTTAACTGAGATAACCTATGCAAAAGTGTCTTATATGGGGCCTGACATATAACATTCTCTCAACAAGTAACTGTTTATTAGTGGTGAGTGAATATTCTGAGAATAGTTTTTCTACTCAGTACATATATAACTATGTAATGTATGTTTTTGTTTACAAAGGGAATATTCATGAGATGAAAGTTTGGCCCCAAATGTTAACTAAGAAAATATGGAAATTAAATGTTTTAACAAAAAGGCAAGAACAAATGTTTAGGATCTAAACATAGGAGATATTTAAATCTCTTTGGAAATTAATAATCATAAGGACAATAATTCTTTTCTATGATAAACTATATATCTTAAGAGATATTTATCAATTCATGCTTTCACTCTAACCAGGCAAATGCAAGGGGATTCTCTACATTATCTGAACAATCCTAGTTCGCTATGGGAAGGGATCTAATGGACAGCATCAGGGAAAAGGATTCCCTCACTGAACACTCTGGCAGATACAAGTGGGATAATCAATATGCATGTTAAGTAGAATACTGAGCATTCATTTTGTATAGGTGCCCTAGATAATAATGAAATCAATGTAAATATAACAAAACATATGGGAATATAGCAGGAATTCTTATGCTAAATATGTCTAACTGGATATTTTCAATGAAAAAATGGGGTCATCATTGTTCTGTCAGAGCATCAACTATGAAAACAAATAGTATGGCATAGAAAACCATTTCAAGGCCAGTCACTTCTAATTGATAGGGTTTTTACTAAAAAACAACCACAAAAACCTCAGTTATTTCTACACATTGATTAAGCTCATGGTTCTGTTTACCATATTATATATCAATTCACTCCTCAAAGGGCTTTTAGGAAATGTTTTTTAAATAGGCAAAGAAACATTTTCCTTTTCATTCTTGGTACAATGGCCTCAAAAAGCCACAGTGACGAATTTACACTGATTAAAAACCACCACCAGCAGTGGCTGTTGAAATAATCCCATCAATTCTGCAATTCCGAGGCTCGCTGGATTCTGTTCTTACCCAGCTTCACTTCTGCATTTTCAGTCAGCAAGACATTTTGCCCTTTTATATCTCGATGAATCACTTTATGCTGGTGTAGGTGGCTCAGCCCCTGGAATGATGGAGAGTTGAGGGGGGTTAAATTAACAGGAACATAAGCCAAGATTCAAATACACTATTTGGGATGTTAATGATCCAAAAAAAGATGTAAACTCACCCAGAGATACTTCCATTATTATATTCACATCTTTCATGTGTTCACAGAGCTATTCTAAACTGTAGGCAATTGATCAATTAAAATGAAATATAGAGGCAGTTCCTGCAACGGATGGTACTGTATTAAATGAAATACTTGCACCTCAGCTTTGATTTGAAGTACTGTGGAACCACACATGCTTCCAATGTGCACGGGTTTCAGGTAACAGTACTGTGAGAAGTGAGGACCACCTGGATTTGCTAGTTTGTAACAGGAACACCTACAAAGTCTCTGAACAGAAAACTAACCTGATTTAGCTGAACCCTCCACTTTTTTTTTGAGCAATATTTGAATTTAAAAGTTAAATTTAAAAGCTAAAAGTTGTCTTAAGTTATTATAATTTTAATTAAGCACAATAAAATATTTTCCAGTCCAGCTCAGAAATTTCCCATTGGCCTTAGATATGTGGCTCATATTAAAAAAGGAAAGCAATAATTCTGATTTCCTTTGTTGGCCTTCAAAGCTGTCATTTCTAATGCCTTGTGATATTTGTAACTTTGTGTTCATTATGTGAAATAATTATTCAGGACATACAAATTCCATCTCTCCATGAATTACTCTAATTTTGGCTTGTGGTCTGAGTTCTAAAACCTATGGGTTTGCTCTATCTAAGATTTCTCAGATATCTGAAATAATCTAAAATTGGAGTCTCGAAGCAAATTACATTGTGCTAACACTTGCTAATTCAAATTATACTGAAGTGTTATTTTATTATTGATGATTTTCTGCACTTTTTTCTCTCCAACAAAACCATGGTTAACATAAAAAGACATAAAACTATCTGAATACCTTTGTTGAGAAAGCCCAAAATGATACACATGTGCCTATCATAAACATAAACATGTTATAATTTGAAGACTGGTTTGGATATTAAAAAAGTTACCTTTCTCCTTTAGTTAGTTTGGCTCAAGGTAGGCATCAAGCAGATTAAAATGTGAGGTTTTCATAGCATATTAATACCCCATGAATCCTTAAAAGAGGGAATGAAGATTACTTTCCTTTCTTTACCACCAAAGTGGTTGGAAGCAGATAGCAGAACACAAAAATGAGCCCAAAGTTGTATTTTATGAGATCATATGATACATGGAAGTTCATCTCTGAAACATCTTGCGAGTAAACGTCCCTTCTAATGAGTCACCTTGTCTCAAATGCCAGTATCTTTTAGGAGGATGTATTAGAAGAAGGAAGAAAACACTGTGTTCACATATTTTAAAACCAGGTATGGGGAGGTACTCATCTGGTGAAACATCCTTGCTGCTTTTAGTACCCTGGAGCTCACATGTCTGACCCCTACCAGAGGTACCCAGCCGAGCAGAACGGTGCATTGGCAGAACCGGCCCTGGAGACCCAACAGGTTCTTGGCACCAACTGGGTGGTCTGCATGACTACATGACCCACCATGCTTTCTCTGAACAAGTAAAATTCTAAGTCAGAAATGCAAATTAAGTTTATGCAATGGCACCTTAATACTTGGAGACAAATGTCAGATTTGAAGGATATCAGCAGCCATACCTTCTTGTTTCCCCCTTGGATTTTGATTTGTGTTCTGTTTGAGAAATTGTTTTGCCTACTCCAAGCCATGGAGGTATTATCCTATGTTTTCTCCTAAGAGCTTTCTCACATTTGTATCTATAATCCAGCTGCAATTAATTTTTGAATATGGCATAAAACAGGTATCGAGCTTCACACTTCCATATGCCTATTCAATGGACCAAGTGCTACTTACTGGCAAGAGCCCTGCAGCACTTTTTGTCATAAACCAGGTGCTCATTTGAAATGGGTCGTTCCTAGGGCCTCGATTCTGTTCTTTTGCCATTTGTCTATTCTTGTGACAATACCACCCTGTCTTAATTACATGGGAGCTTTATAATAAGTTCTGATAACTGGCAGTGTAAATCTTCCGGCGTTGTTCTTCAAGATTGTCTTGGCTATTCTTGGCCCTTTGCATTTCCATATGTTTTAAAAATCAGCCTGTAAGTAACTAGATATATCTTGAGAGATTTTGATAGGGAGTTCAATGAAACCATGGATCAAATTGGGGAGAAATATCTTTACAATATCAAGTATTCTCATCTGTGAAATGGTATATGCACCTCCATTCAGTAAGGTCTTCTTTAATTTCTCTCAGAAATATTTTGTAGTTTTCAGTGTAGAAAAGTCCTTCACATCATTCCATAAATTTACGTCTAAGTATTTTACTTTTTGTTATTATAAATGTTGTCACTTGAAAATTTCATTTTTAATTTCTTTTTTGCTAAAGTGATTTAAATTAAGTGAACAAACATATTTCTGGTCCCTTCCTCCCTTCCATCCATCCTTCCTTCCATCCATAGCACCTAATCTGTCTCTTCAAGGCATATCTTGGACACATGAAAATAGCTTTAATGTTTGTTGCCTTATATTGAGAAGGCAGAGCTTATATAAATAATGAATGCCAAGCAAATCTAGTAAGAATGCTCAGTGACCATACAAAAGCCTCCATATTAGTAGCAAGAGATAATTAAACTAGTCTGAATGAACTATGTGACCAATACCTAATTCTCCCTGGACAGAGCTCAGCAAATATGCCACTACTGTCCAAATTGCCTGATTGTGGGATCTGTGGGCAAAACTGGGAAAACAGGCAGTCTTGGCTAGCTATCTTGATTGATATAAGTGATGAAATCTCAAAGACTTTTTTTAAATGTAAAATCACTTAAACTGGACAGTATGTGCTGAAGTGGCTATTGTCGCACAATCCTTAAGCAGTTATAAATTTTTCACAAATAGAAAATTCAAATGAGTGATCAAAAAATCTCTAAGAAACCCATTTCCTAAATGGGACCCTATCTCTATGATCTAAGATCAGAATTCTAATTGGAAATGAATCCCTTAAGGGGTTAGTCCCTCCAAATGAGAGTGCACACAGCCTATTCAGAATGGCTCTCATTTCCACTAAAGCAGACTGTAATGAATTATCATTACCACCATCACTATTAGAATAAAGCTTTATAGGGGTTTCCAACATATTTATGAATTTCAGTGGATAGTACACAGTTCAACACCTTCCAAGGTACCCTGTGTTGTTACTTACACGTAAGATCTCCCTGCAGATGTATGCAATCCACTCCTCCTTCAGTGTGTTACCTTTCGTGTTCTTGATCAGATCAGTGACAGAGCCGGCGCCACAAAACTCCATCACCAACTGACAAAAGAAGAAAACACGCCATTTTTATAATTGCACTTCACAGCTCCCACTGGGTTGAATTAAGAAAGCATAAGGTATTCCAACTGGCTGCTTTGAAATGTGATTCCTGCAAAGAAAGAGTCACCATAAACAATATGTAAAACATAAACTTTTATATTAATTTCATTCCAAAATGATAGAAAGGAAAGATTTTTAATCTTCCAACATGGAAGTTACAGTTGGAAATTGAGGAATGTCTCCATATTCTAGGTTACTTTTTAAAATGAGAGCACCTAGTTTAGATGTAGGTGAAAATATCCCTGTGTTTTTATCCAGCAGTGGGACTCATCTTTACTACAAAAGAGAATCACTCCCCTGTCTGAAAGAGCTATGGTTGTCTAGCCAGTCCCACGTTAGGACAATAGAAGTGCACACTGTTTATCTTACTGGTTTGTGAGTGGCACTGTAAGCTGCAGAGTGGAGACTATCTGCTTTTAATTAACACCAGCAAATGTTCCCAGGAGGCTGGACACATCGAATAAATTCAATAAACAATAAGCCCTAATTTAGCACCTTTCATGCAAAAAGCTCTAAGTTCTCTATAAATACAAACTCATTATAATACTCAGCAACTTTGTAAAACAGGCAGAAAATAAACATCTCCTTTATTTAACGGAGAAGTAGCAACTCAAAGAGGAAAAGCAATCTATCTGCTTTTACATTCATTTTCTGGGTTTAGAACAACATATTCATTTCCATGCTTTATCTCTCATCTTTAAAAACAGTTTTCAACAGAAGTCACTTCAGTAGTACTTACAATTTTTTGTAGTTATGTGAATAGAATTCAGAATAACTAGCAATCAATCTCTAAGTAGACACAAGAAACAGGACTAAAATGCAGCCTTAATGAAATCACATGGACGGTTTTGGCTTTGTCCAAACATACATTCCGAACATTAGCACTATGTCACTGGGTCCTAGAAAATACCCCACCAGGCTGCAAAATATTTGAGCAGGAGTTTTCTTTTTTCTGTATATCTAGTAGAATCTCAACAAAAATTCATGAAATGAGTCACATGAGTGAGTTTTCAGGACCTCTTCTGACTTGTCTTATGATTTCTACAAAGGGTAGGGAAACCTTCCCATCTTCTCCAGCATGCTAGTGAAAGTATAGCCCTACCAGGAGCTTTTGTAAGGAAATTTCAGAAATGCCACAATGGACCAGTAAGAATTATAAAATTACCATATACGATAGCCAGAAAGCTATCGAAGACTGGAAGATCTTTGTTAGAAAGGACTCAGGAGTTAACCTGAAGAGGTTCTCACTGGCCAAAGATGGGAGAGCTGGAGCATCAGTAAGAATAATGACTACAAGTCTGGAGACACATTAAACATAATTAGATGCATCAGTAAAGATACCCATCTAAGAGAATATAACTGGCACTGTTTGAAGAAAATGAAGAAACAAGTTCTTATTTTGAGATGGATAATAAAAGGAAAGAATCAAGAATTTAGACTCCCTTTCTTATACAAGGTTTACCATTTGGTAATTGAATAATAAGGAAGTAAGTTTACCCATCCTAAAAAGCAGGTATTCATCTAATAGATGAAAAAGACATAATAAAATTAGGGCATCACTATTTCACAACCCTTAGTAAAGTGACAAGTTTAGGCACTTTCATCAATGGTTGCAAATATGGAAAAAACAGCTATGACTTGCCTCTTGATTAGAATAATGCAATATTGCCTAAGAAGTAGTCTTGCCATAAAAAAGACAATCAAACAAAACCCCGAATCTGATCAAACCTCTAGTTCTAACTAGCGGTTTACAGGAAATTCAGAGGGCTAAGGAACATGTAATACCATGGGGATACAATCTACAAAACCCAGTATAGGAAACTTCACATAGCAAATGACACATTTGCTTCAACAAATAAATTGCAAGAAAGGAAAAAGAGCTGGAGAGATAATCTACAGATTTTAAGGCATTTAAAAAGATATACCAACAAATTGGATGGATCCAACTTATCTGGATACTGATATATTTAACAGCTGTTAAAATTTTGAGACAATTATAACTTCTAATACAGACTAGATATTTGATAATACTAAGGAAGTATGGTTAATATTTTCTGAAGTGTGATAATAGCACTTTGGTTATGTAAAGAAAGTCCTTCTCTTTTAGAGAAACATACTGTAATACTATGGCTAAAGTGGTTGATGATTGTATACAAACGACGCTGGGACAATTGGACAGCCATATGTAAAACAATGATGTTGAGTCCTTACCTCATACCATATACAAAAAATTATCTGAAAATGGATCAAATACCAAAATATAGGAGCTAAAACTATAAAACTTAAGAGAGAACACAGGAGAGCTAAAAGTATAAAATTTGAAAACACAGGAATAAATATTCATGACCCTGGACTTGACAATGGTTTCTTAGCTATGACAACAAAACCACAAAAGCTGGATTTGATCAAAATTAAAAACTCTGTGCATCAAAGGATAATATCAAGACAGTAAAAAGACAACACACAGAATGGGAGGAATATTTGCAAATTGTCTATCTAATACAGGCCTAGTATACAAAATAGATAAAGAGCTCTTACAACTCAACAAGAATATAAACAACACAATGTAAAAATGGGCAAAAGACTTAAATAGACATTTCTCCAAAGAAGATACACAAATGACCCACAATCATATGAAGATGCTCCACATCAACAGTCATAAGGAAAATGCAAACAAAAACCACAATCAGATACCACTTCACACCCACTAGGATGGCTACAATTTTTTTTTATAATTATTTTTTAAGCAGAAAAGAGAAAGTGTTGGCAAGTATGTGGAGAAATGAGAACCCTTCTACGTAGTTAGAAGGGATGTAAAATGATGCAGTCACAAGTACTTTGGTGTTTCCTCAACATGTTAAACATATAATTATCATATGACCTAGCAATTCCACTCCTAGGTATATACTTAAAAGAACTGAAAACAGGTGTTTAAACAAACACTTGCTTCTGAATGTTCAAAGCATCACTACTCATGAGACAAAAGGTGGAAATAACCAAAATATCCATCATTAGATGAGTAAATAAAATGTGCTATAGCCGTATAATGGAATATTATTCAGCTATGAAAAGGAACGAAGTACTGATGCATGATACAACAGGAATATTGAAAACATTATGCTAATTGAAATCCAAGCAAAAAAAGGCTACATATTATATGAATCCACTTACATGAAATATCCAGAATAGGCAAATCCATTGAGACAGAAAACATATTAGTGGTTGCTAGGCACCAGGGGGGTGGATGGAATAATGAGAGTGACCACCTAATGGGTATAGTTTCCTTTTGCGGTGATGCAAAACTTCTGGAACCAGACAGCAGTTGCACAATATTGTTTACTTAATGATGCTGAATTACACATTTTATAATGGTTAAAATGGCAAATTTTATGTTTTGTATATTTTACCTGAATTTCTTAAAAATGGTATGATAAGATTTGTTGAAAAATAGTAGAAGGGAAGAAACAGGAGGAAATATGGTTGGGGTAGGACTGGCTACTGGTTGATGGTTGCTAGGACTGTTTTTAGGCATATGGATGTCAACTGTATTGTTCTGTCTACTTTTGTGTATTTTTGGGCTTCTCCATAATACAAAGTTAATGAAAATCCCATTATGTAGAAAACCATGGTTCAGTGGCAACAGGATGGACCAAAGAAATATCTTTGGGTCGAAAGAAAAGAATATTTTCTCAAGGGAGCAGAATGTTTCTGCCCCTTCTCCAAACCCCATTTGGAAAAGCACAGAGGCCAGACCTCCCGTTCATGCCACCCACTGCTTCTGTGTCGGCTGGAGAGGATGTCCCACCCTGGAGTTCTATCAGGGCACATCATTACAGCTCCCAAGAAAAGCAGTGGACACCCAGGGACTCCAGTCTTTTAAAATTAGATTGGCCAAAATACTTTCAGATATTCAGTAGGACACAATCCTGCTCTAGCCAGGCACTAATGTCAGTGATTTCTGTAATTTGTTTCTCCATTCAGCTCCAGCTGAAGACTGCTAAATTCTTTTTATCTCACTACAGAACAAAATGATCGTTAAATTATGCAACGGAATTTTTTTTTTAAAAAACAAGAAGAGACAGAAACTCGCATTTGCTAGCAATCGGTTTCTGTAGTTGCACAGCAACACTGTAATTACTGCCACCACACAGTGGGGACCCTCCCTCACTGCAAGTAACCTCATCACATTAATAAACAGAAACAGGGCTAAACATGCTAAGCCCAGCAGCAGTAAGTCAATAACTTCACATCTCACAAGCAAGAAATAATGGATCATTAATATCCACCTTGAAAGAAAGTTCTCAAAGAGTTGACACTGAAACGGGTACAGTTGCTAGATTTACTGAGAATTTCCCACGTGCCAGGCCCTGGGCTAAGGGATTTATAGCTATTGTTTCATTAATTCTCCTTCCTCTCAATTCTCTTTTCCTTTATACTTGGAAATGAAGCTTAGTTATGGTCTGGAGTCTGATCCATAGTATATATATTCATTTAGTACCTAGAGCGGGGCTGAAAGCACGGTGCTCTCTCCAGTGTGACATCGGGATTGTTCTCTAACCACCCGGAGCTCAGCCCCCACCACCATCACTATAATATACAAAATAAAGGTATCAACTTTATGGGTTTGATGTGAACATTAATTGTGTCTATGCATGTGAAGCTCCTAGCAACCAGAAATCCCTAACTCTATTTATGACTTACCCATTCTTGGGGTCTGTTTGCCCTTACAAAAATAGCTATTAGGAAGAGTTTACAATTGGGAAGATATCATCAATACCTTCTGAAAATCCACTTCCCATGGAGGGTGAAGAAATGGCTGAAAGGTGCACTGGGCACATGGGTGTCTAAAAACCTCTATCAATGAGAGAGTACAAAGGACACATGTCTTTGTTTTCAAGCTTGTATCAAATGTCAAGAAAACACAGCTGTGCATTCCAGGATGCTGGGTCTTTTTATTTGTCAGGTTGGAAAACAGCGGTGGTGGGTGCGGTTTAAAAGGAATCTCATCTGTGAAATTCTCACTCAACACCACCTAAATAACTGGGTCAGAAAATGGAATACACATGCATGTCACCTGGGCAGAGAGAAGGAAGGTTAAGTTGAAGGTGAGGACAGAACTGTTAGGCAGGATGGGGGTTGGGCTGGACCTGGAATGGGAGCAGTCATGGAGGAGATATTTAAGAAACAGCACCATGGACCAACCCAATTATTAGGGAATGGGTTTATTGGACTATTTGGACATGGCAGTTATTTCTATTAAAAAGGTTAAAATTTAAAAACAGAGTTTTAGCGCATTTCTCAAATTACATGGCTGTATGTCACGTATTTTTTGTCAGTTGTCATATTTCTGGTGAGCAGGATGTTTTCCCATAGAGGCTATGGGGAGAGGGGGTGCTTATTATGGTCTCCTCTGCTTTCCCCCTCTCCAGACCAGTGTTCAAGGAAGGGGTCTTGGGCCTCAGCTGATCACAGGAGTTTCAGAAGCACCATTTGAGTCAGCCCTGAGCCCATCTCTTCATCCAAACTGAAGGGGAAGGGCCTTTAGTATAGAGTCACCAACCCGAGACACTCCTAACCTGCCCTTTCCAGACCTTATCTCCGCTGAAAGAATTTAAAAGGTTTAGTCTCAGAGCCAGATTAAGAAGTTTAGGACAATTTTTGTGGTCTCTATGGTATTTACTCACTTGGTAGCTAACTGATTTTAAGTTCCTGTAACAAGAAAACAGAGCTTCAAGGTATTTTAAAACTGCAGGCACTAGCCCAGAATACCTTGACAGGAACTCATGCTCTCCAAATGTCACTAGCTAGTCAGTCACCCCACAAGAATGAATTACTAGATCCCTTCTCTTCTACAATAAAAGGAGGGGCAGGAGGCAGGGGAGAGGAAGAAGAGCAGGTAGAATGATGAAGGTTTGCCTAAAATGAGAGAAGCTCACACCAAGCAACGAAGCAGGAAAAACACCAAGCACCCTAAAAGCAGGAAAGGAAAGAAAATTGTCCAAGAATTCACAGCTCTGCAAAGGGTCAGCCTATTGACCTTGAAGGTCCAGAAACACCAGCAAGGCACAGGATATTTTTATCATGTGTGGCTGGGAATAGCCACATATCTCATCTGCATGATTTATGAAGGTGTAAACAAAACCCAAATGCAGTACTTTGTTACAGAATGCTGCTTTCCCCACCAAAGGTAGTTTAAGTCTCATAATATACAATATGGGTATATAAAAGTACAAAAATTGGTAGGTATATTTACCATTTCAATCAACTGACAGAAAGGTAAAGTAAAACTGTTGGGAATTTCAAATTTGGAAAAGCAACCCAAACAGTATTTTGCACTCATTTTTAAATTAGTACGTATTTAGGGAAAAAAAAATCCTTTGGCCTCTGAATTATGTTTTTAGACTTGAAAAATGAGTGCTTGAATTACAAATTCTAAGATAAAAAGATGAGTTCTAAGGATGTGAAGTCTCCCAAACTGTGTCCATAAAGTTTCTGGATAATGAACAACTTTGTATGTTGAGAATGACAATGGCAGTTGGAATATACTGAAACAACTGGAATATTTGGCAACAAGAAGCCAGTCCAAAAGACAGGCCCACTAGAAGTGTTCACCATGTTTAAATTAAGGAGAATAGCTATCTGAGACAGGATGGAGGTCAAGGAGCAAGAGACATGAGCTGGATCTTGTGTTTGGTATCCCAGTGCTCAAATTTCTCAGTATGTATACAAGATTTGGAGAATTTTTTCTGATAGGAATAAATCAATACATGTCCATTTTGGCCACAGACTCAGTCTTAGAAACTAACCTTCAGGCTGTAAGAAATTTACAACTCTGCTTGTCAAAATTTTATACCCAAGAAGAAGAACTTGGAAAGGAGATAGGAGAACAAGTTTTCAGACAAGTTAAAAATAAGAAAAGAAAAGAAAATACCAGCCTTAGAGGACTTAGGATTAGGCAACTTGGTAGGTGAGGACTTCGAAAAGCACAAATTAAACAGAAACATAGACTTCAACTCAAAAATAATCTAGAAAAGGACCCAGAAGGGTTATAAAGACTATTAACAGAATAACTTTGGACATGCATATAGTCTTTCTTTTGCTAAGGTGAAAAGCAGTTTGAGCAAAATTCAACTGAAATTCACTGGGATAAAAGAAGAAATCACTTTTACATTCTTGACTCAAAATCACCCATCAATTCGTAAAAATGGCTCTATTAAAGCTGCACTCAGGCCCACTGCAATATATTACACTAGGTAAGGCTTTAGTTCTGTTTGTACCTACATAACTTACATTCTGTTTCCACAGACCTTGCAACAGAGCAGCTCTGAGACTGGGAGACTCACTTCTCCTGCTGCTGTTTAGCCACTCCTGTATTTATCAAAGACAGCCTTTTAAAAATTTCTGTTCACAAGTAATAAGATCCAATCACTTTTCCAGACAAGTTACCCAGCCTCCATATGTGAAGAGAATTCTTTAGCTATAAAAGTCACAAACGGAGGCGGAGCCAAGATGGCGGCGTGAGTAGAGCAGTGGAAATCTCCTCCCAAAAACACATAGAGCTATGAAAATATAACAAAGAAAAATCTTCCTAAAATAGAGACCACAGGACACAGGACAACATCCAGACCACATCCACACCTGCAAGAACCCAGCGCCTTGTGAAGGGGAGTGCTTTTTGGAAATCTTAAAGGGGCAGGACAGGTCACTTAGACCAGAAGCAGGGAATCTGGGGATCTCTGGGCACTCTAACCCCCTGGGCAGCAGGGAGCACAGAGGCCCCTTACGGAGATAAATAGTCTCCTGGCTGCTCCCCCTCCAACGGGGCTCCACCATTTTGGAGGAACAGCCCCAGCCAGGCCAAGCCCACAGCAACAGCGGAGATAAACCCCAAAGCAACTGGGCGGGAAGCAGAAGCCCTGTCTGCGCACAGCTGCCCAGCACAAGCCACTAGAGGTCGCTATTCTCCCAGGAAAAGGCTACAAACCAACAAGAAGGGAAGCTCTTCCAGCGGTCACTTGTACCAGCTCTGCAAACTATCTCTATCACCATGAAAAGGCAAAACTACAGGCAGACAAAGATCACAGAGACAACACCTGAGAAGGAGACAGACCTAACTAGTCCTCCTGAAAAAGAATTCAAAATAAAAATCATGAACATGCTGACAGAGATGCAGAAAAAAATGCAAGAGCAATGGGATGAGATGCAGAGAAAAATGCAAGAGCAGTGGGATGAAGTCCGGAAGGAGATCACAGATGTCAGGAAAGAGATCACAGAAGTGAAACAATCCCTGGAAGGATTTATAAGCAGAATGGATAAGATGCAAGAGGCCATTGAAGGAATAGAAGCCAGAGAACAGGAACGTATAGAAGCTGACATAGAGAGAGATAAAAGGATCTCCAGGAATGAAACAACACTAAGAGAAATATGTGACCAATACAAAAGGAAAAACATTCGTATTATAGGGATACCAGAAGAGGAAGAAAGAGGAAAAGGGATAGAAAGTGTCTTTGAAGAAATAATTGCTGAAAACTTCCCCAAACTGGGGGAGGAAATAATCGAACAGACCATGGAATTATACAGAACCCCCAACAGAAAGGATCCAAGGAGGACAACACCAAGACACATAATAATTAAAATGGCAAGGATCAAGGACAAGGAAAGAGTTTTAAAGGCAGCTAGAGAGAAAAAGTTCACCTATAAAGGAAAACCAATCAGGCTAACATCAGACTTCTCAACAGAAACCCTACAGGCCAGAAGAGAATGGCATGATATACTTAATGCAATGAAACAGAAGGGCCTTGAACCAAGGATACTGTATCCAGCACGACTATCATTTAAATATGATGGTGGGATCAAACAATTCCCAGACAAGCAAAAGCTGAGGGAATTTGCTTCCCACAAACCACCTCTACAGGGCATCCTACAGGGACTGCTCTAGATGGGAGCACCCCTAAAAAGAGCACAGAACAAAACACACAACATATGAAGAATGGAGGAGGAGGAATAAGAAGGGAGAGAAGAAAAGAATCTCCAGACAGTGTATATAACAGCTCAATAAGCGAGCTAAGTTAGGCAGTAAGATACTAAAGAAGCTAACCTTGAACCTTTGGTAACCACGAATCTAAAGCCTGCAATGGCAATAAGTACATATCTTTCAATAGTCACCCTAAATGTAAATGGACTGAATGCACCAATCAAAAGACATAGAGTAATAGAATGGATAAAAAAGCAAGACCCATCTATATGCTGCTTACAAGAAACTCACCTTAAACCCAAAGATAAGCATAGACTAAAAGTCAAGGGATGGAAAAACATATTTCAGGCAAACAACAGTGAGAAGAAAGCAGGGGTTGCAGTACTAATATCAGACAAAATAGACTTCAAAACAAAGAAAGTAACAAGAGATAAAGAAGGCCACTACATAATGATAAAGGGCTCAGTCCAACAAGAGGATATAACCATTCTAAATATATATGCACCCAATACAGGAGCACCAGCATATGTGAAGCAAATACTAACAGAACTAAAGAGGGAAATAGACTGCAATGCATTCATTGTAGGAGACTTCAACACACTACTCACCCCAAAGGATAGATCCACCGGGCAGAAAATAAGTAAAGACACACAGGCACTGAACAACACACTAGAACAGATGGACCTAATAGACATCTATAGAACTCTACATCCAAAAGCAACAGGATATACATTCTTCTCAAGTGCACAAGGAACATTCTCCAGAACAGACCACATACTAGCTCACAAAAAGAGCCTCAGTAAATTCCACAATATTGAAATTCTACCAACCAATTTTTCAGACCACAAAGGTATGAAAGTAGAAATAAATTCTACAAAGAAAACAAAAAGGCTCACAAACACATGGAGGCTTAACAACATGCTACTAAATAATCAATGGATCAATGAACAAATCAAAATAGAGATCAAGGAATATATAGAAACAAATGACAACAACAACACTAAGCCCCAACTTCTGTGGGATGCAGCGAAAGCAGTCTTAAGAGGAAAGTATATAGCAATCCAGGCACACTTGAAGAAGGAAGAACAATCCCAAATGAATAGTCTAACATCACAATTATTAAAACTGGAAAAAGAAGAACAAATGAGGCCTAAAGTCAGCAGAAGGAGGGACATAATAAAGATCAGAGAAGAAATAAACAAAATTGAGAAGAATAAAACAATAGCAAAAATCAACGAAACCAAGAGCTGGTTCTTTGAGAAAATAAACAAAATAGATAAGCCTCTAGCCCAACTTATTAAGAGAAAAAGAGAGTCAACACAAATCAACATAATCAGAAATGAGAATGGAAAAATCACGACAGACTCCACAGAAATACAAAGAATTATTAAAGACTACTATGAAAACCTATATGCCAACAAGCTGGAAAACCTAGAAGAAATGGACAACTTCCTAGAAAAATACAACCTCCCAAGACTGACCAAGGAAGAAACACAAAAGTTAAACAAACCAATTACAAGCAAAGAAATTGAAACAGTAATCAAAAAACTACCCAAGAACAAAACCCCGGGGCCGGACGGATTTACCTCGGAATTTTATCAGACACACAGAGAAGACATAATACCCATTCTCCTTAAAGTGTTCCACAAAATAGAAGAAGAGGGAATACTCCCAAACTCATTCTATGAAGCCAACATCACCCTAATACCAAAACCAGGAAAAGACCCCACCAAAAAAGAAAATTACAGACCAATATCCCTGATGAATGTAGATGCAAAAATACTCAATAAAATACTAGCAAACAGAATTCAACAGTATATCAAAAGGATCATACACCATGACCAAGTGGGGTTCATCCCAGGGATGCAAGGATGGTACAACATTCGAAAATCCATCAACATCATCCACCACATCAACAAAAAGAAAGACAAAAACCACATGATCATCTCCATAGATGCTGAAAAAGCATTTGACAAAATTCAACATCCATTCATGATAAAAACTCTCAGCAAAATGGGAATAGAGGGCAAGTACCTCAACATAATAAAGGCCATATATGATAAACCCACAGCCAGCATTATACTGAACAGCGAGAAGCTGAAAGCATTTCCACTGAGATCGGGAACCAGACAGGGATGCCCACTCTCCCCACTGTTATTTAACATAGTACTGGAGGTCCTAGCCACGGCAATCAGACAAAACAAAGAAATACAAGGAATCCAGATTGGTAAAGAAGAAGTTAAACTGTCACTATTTGCAGATGATATGATACTGTACATAAAAAACCCTAAAGACTCCACTCCAAAACTACTAGAACTGATATCGGAATACAGCAAAGTTGCAGGATACAAAATCAACACACAGAAATCTGTAGCTTTCCTATACACTAACAACGAATCAATAGAAAGAGAAATCAGGAAAACAATTCCATTCACCATTGCATCAAAAAGAATAAAATACCTAGGAATAAACCTAACCAAGGAAGTGAAAGACTTATACTCTGAAAACTACAAGTCACTCTTAAGAGAAATTAAAGGGGACACTAATAAATGGAAACTCATCCCATGCTCATGGCTAGGAAGAATTAATATCGTCAAAATGGCCATCCTGCCGAAAGCAATATACAAATTTGATGCAATTCCTCTCAAATTACCAGCAACATTCTTCAATGAATTGGAACAAATAATTCAAAAATTCATATGGAAACACCAAAGACCCCGAATAGCCAAAGCAATCCTGAAAAAGAAGAATAAAGTAGGGGGGATCTCACTCCCCAACTTCAAGCTCTACTACAAAGCCATAGTAATCAAGACAATTTGGTACTGGCACAAGAACAGAGCCACAGACCAGTGGAACAGATTAGAGACCCCAGAAATTAACCCAAACATATATGGTCAATTAATATTTGATAAAGGAGCCATGGACATACAATGGCAAAATGACAGTCTCTTCAACAGATGGTGCTGGCAAAACTGGACAGCTACATGTAGGAGAATGAAACTGGACCATTGTCTAACCCCATATACAAAGGTAAACTCAAAATGGATCAAAGACCTGAATGTAAGTCACGAAACCATTAAACTCTTGGAAAAAAACATAGGCAAAAACCTCTTAGACATAAACATGAGTGATCTCTTCTTGAACATATCTCCCCGGGCAAGGAAAACAACAGCAAAAATGAGCAAGTGGGACTACATTAAGCTGAAAAGCTTCTGTACAGCGAAAGACACCATCAATAGAACAAAAAGGAACCCTACAGTATGGGAGAATATATTTGAAAATGACAGATCTGATAAAGGCTTGACGTCCAGAATATATAAAGAGCTCACACGCCTCAACAAACAAAAAACAAATAACCCAATTAAAAAATGGGCAGAGGAACTGAACAGACAGTTCTCCAAAAAAGAATTACAGATGGCCAAGAGACACATGAAAAGATGCTCCACATCGCTAATTATCAGAGAAATGAAAATTAAAACTACAATGAGGTATCACCTCACACCAGTAAGGATAGCTGCCATCCAAAAGACAAACAACAACAAATGTTGGCGAGGCTGTGGAGAAAGGGGAACCCTCCTACACTGCTGGTGGGAATGTAAATTAGTTCAACCATTGTGGAAAGCAGTATGGAGGTGCATCAAAATGCTCAAAACAGACCTACCATTTGACCCAGGAATTCCACTCCTAGGAATTTACCCTAAGAACGCAGCAATCAAGTTTGAGAAAGACAGATGCACTCCTATGTTTATCGCAGCACTATTTACAATAGCCAAGAATTGGAAGCAACCTAAATGTCCATCTGTAGATGAATGGATAAAGAAGATGTGGTACATATACACAGTGGAATACTACTCAGCCATAAGAAGTGGAAAAATCCAACCATTTGCAGCAACATGGATGGAGCTGGAGAGTATTATGCTCAGTGAAATAAGCCAAGCGGAGAAAGAGAAATACCAAATGATTTCACTCATCTGAGGAGTATAGGAACAAAGGAAAAACTGAAGGAACAAAACAGCAGCAGAATTACAGAACCCAAAAATGGACTAACAGGGTCTGTTTGTTTCTACGCAGAAGATCAAGGCCTAGCTTGGATACCCAGAAAATGAACTAAGATACGATATGAGGAGGAGCTTCCGGCATCAGCACTCTCTGGAGGACTCGTGCCGGGGGATGATCATCAAAAAGCCTCCACAGGGATCCGGACGATGCTGCGGTTGTGGCTGCATCCAGCCCACCGTCTCCTGGACTTGCCATAAGAAGGAGGAGGGAGATGTCTAGGCTGGCATGTGCATACAGTGAGACAACGAATTTGACTGGATCTGTACTGTTGGAACTCAACCAGGAGTTGGGAGGGGTGCAAGTTGTAGCACCCCAAAATCTCATGACTATAGACTATCTATGGTTAAAAGAACATATGGGATGTGAACAGATCCCAGAAATGGGCTGCTTTAATTTGTCTGATGGTTCAAGTACAGTTGGAAAATATCCATCATATCATAGATAAATTTTCACAAATGCCTAGGGTGCCTAAATGGTTTTCTTGGCTTCACTGGAGATGGCTGGTAATTATAGATTTGCTTTGTTTATGTCACCGTATTTCTATTATGTTAATATGTGTGTGCAAATTAGTTAGTAGTTTAAAACCTATACATATTTAAGGTACTATACAAGAAGATATGTCAAAGAAATAATCAATCCTCCCAAGTTTCCTTCATATGCTACATCTATAGCTTTTCTTCTTCCTTCCTAATTACAAACCTTAAATAGAATTCGTGCCTCATATCGAATTTACCGAGTATCATAATTCCTCCAGGTGGTAAAGATACCTCGAGACAAGTGCTGGGCATAGAAGCCACAGGGCATAAATCTGCAAAGAAGTAAAAAGCTAACCTTTGCAAACAATATGGCTTCTCTCTCACTTACCAACTTTACATTTCCCTGTATGGCCCCGGAAGATGACTGGTTAGCCAGAGACGGGTAACATTCCTCAAGGGAGGAACAACCTAAGACAGGCACAGTCGCAGGGGGGCCATCAGGTGAGAATTTGGGGATCAACAGAGGTGAGACTCAGAACCTCACCCCCCCTGCTTTGAGAGAAATCTTCTGCATCCGTGGATGTCTTGCTGCCCTTGTCTAGCCTGGATTAATACTTAGTCCATAGGCACACACCTGATCATCTGATCATCTACATTTGCCTTCTTACAGCACTAAACTATGTTTTCTACCTTTATCTTGCATCTACCTACCACTTCAGCATTTTATTAAAAATAAAAATAATAATAATAATAGGAGAAATGTGGGATCAACATATAAATCAAGTACAAAAATCAAATGAATATTCATATTTGACCTGATGGTTTATAGGTCATATTGCATGATCAAAACCGAAAGTTTCTGTGATGAATGCCCTTGTACTGTTCACCATGTAAGAATTTATTCACTCTGTAAGAATTCGTTCACCATGTAAGAACTTGTTCGCTATGCTTCAGAAGATTGGAGACTGACGAGAATTAGGCTTGAGATGGATTAATGATTGTACATTGAGCATTGACCCCCCTATACTGAATTTTATTGTTGTTAACAACCATTTGATCAATAAATATGAGAGATGCCCTCTCAAAAAAAAAAAAAAAAAAATAAGGATGGCAGTGTTCAATCCATTCCAGTTTATTACATTGAAAAGAAAAAAAAAGATCTTTTTTAAAAATGTTTCCTATTCAATGGTAAATCCTCAGTTTCTCTTTAAGTAAAAATCTGACAAAACAGGCTAGGACAACAGCATGAACACTGAATTTAATAAAAAGTACTCCAAGATACCTCCATTTGTTTGAAAACTTCTGAGTACTTATTACCAACTTTTGGTAATAAAACAGTAAAAAAACTTTCAAAATGACCAGTTTTCTCAGATAGCAGAGAGCCAGACCAGGTCACTGATCTGAAACAAACATACTAGAGCAGTGTAGCTACCTGAGAGTAATTACTGAATTCAGTTTCTGAACATGGTTATTTCCTCTAATCTTCCTATTGGTAACTCATTAATACATTCACTTTGATGGGTTTGATCAACACTAATAACACAGTTCCAAACAAAGGACCCAACTTTTGTATCAAATTAATAAAGGTATTTTATGTGTTAAGAAACTGAAAAAAAAAAAAAGTCACAAACACTGAATAAAACAATCCAAAAAAAGAAAAAGAAAAGGGAGGAGGGAAAGAGGAAGGAAGAAGGAAGAAAATGAAGAAACAAAGAAAGAGAAAACAAGTTTCACCTCTGATATACAGAACTAAGAAAAGAGAAATTTTAATTAATTGTTCAAGAGAATCAGATATGAGTAGTTGAATTTTTAATAGTGACCATCTACAGCATTTTACATTTAAACGTTAAAACAACCAAAAATATTGGTTTAGGATGATCAAGCCAAGAGGCTACAGCAATGTGCATGCAAACTATAACAAACTTAGGTTTGGGGATTGTGGCCACCACACTGCAGATTCTAGAGAGGATCATTCCTTGGTCCATCTTGGTACCTCAGTCCCTCTGATCTTGTACAGGGGCTGGACAAGCAATGTGATACATGAAGCTGAGCATGCCTGGAAGACAACAGGAAGGGATGAGCCTCTGGTGAAAACTGGCATGGGCATGTGCACTCTAAACAGCTAGCACACTGCTCTAACACTCCATTGCTGTTTAGGATTTCAGGACCAACATTTCCAAATTATCTCATTCTTCAAAACTTTTCAAGGAATCCAGACTTTTGTGTGAAAAAAAGTGCTCGATTTTTTTTAATGTTGGCATAATTAAAATATCACCATACCTTAGGTGAACCAAACTAAACACATTTACCTGGACAGCATTTAGCCTCCAAGCTGCCAAGTTTGAAAACTCAGACCTACTCTTAAGTTATCATTTTTATAAAGAAAAAAAAACAAAAGCCAGAGATATTGCCTCTGCCAAGAGTAGAATCCAGGTCTCTGGATTCTAGGCCAGGTTTCGGCCAATTGTTGGTATGTTTTTCCTCAAAATGCATACAATATAATTGTTTAACTCATAGCTTTGCAAGTCTATACTGTTAAAATCTAACAAATGGCTTATTGAGTCATTTCAGTACAACAATATATTATTTTACTTAACCACCCTCTATTTTGGAAGCTAATGAGAAATTTATTTTCCTGTATAAGATTTATTTCCTTGTATTAGCCCTGCAATTGCTGTGGTGGTATAAAAGGAGACAGAAAAATATGTGATGTTGCTTTCTAATTTTAGAGAAATTAGTCCACCTAATAGATAGTACTTATCATTCACTCCCAGTGTCTGAAAGGCATGCAGCAAAATGGAGAGTCTCTCATCACTGAGATGCAGTCGAATGAGATGGCAATGCTGTGTGTCAGCGCCTACTTGTTTCCGAGAGATTGGAATCTTTATTGAAAGAGCTCTCTTTTTTGATTTCCGGACCAGGCCCTAAGCAGTTGATAAAGGAGAATTACTTGACCATTATCAGAAGTAGTTGTATTTCCACAAAGAGCTGGTACTAAACAAGAGTTTATCTCTAGAACAAGACTGATAGAATTCACATAGATTATAATTCAATCAGACACCTTAAACATCACATATAAGGGCTGCTGAGATAAGCGCAAACATCCAGCTACAGTTAAAGAAATAACTGGGGAATATATTTCTGTAGCCTGAATACTGGGAATAAATGTTGGAAAGCATTGCTCTTGGTTGCTACAGGCTATGTCTCTATACTGTAATCCATTATTTGTATATAAATGTACTCCTAACAGAATGCCATTAGCCCAAAGACTCATCTGTGACCTTTGCAATTGTTTGCTAAAACATTCCTGAAAGGTTTAATGAACTTTTCAAAGTGTATTTCTTAGACTTCACACCAGTCTTATTAGTAGCTAACTGGTCTTACTATCCTCTTTGAAAATTGGGGAATAAAAATTAAAAGGTAAAATCAAAATAAACTAATTTAACACAAAGCTTCAATCCCATTTGGAACACCAAACTTCGGTATCAGAACTATTTTTCACAACTAAAAGGAGAGGAGTGTAGAGTTCAGGGTCTGAGTTCTGGTTTCAGACAGTTGGGGGTTAGCTAGCACACTGGCTTCATCACACACTAGCTGGTGAGACCTTGGGCAAGTTTCTTTTCTTTTCTGAGCCTAATTTCCTCATCAGTAAAATGGGAATAATGATAGTTTCTCATTTCTATCATGGTTGTAAAGATCTAGTGGAGTAATACAACAATGCAAACAAATACAGGACTTAGCATGCGATAAACAGGCAGTAAGAATTACCTGCCACTGTTATTAACACAAAACAGCCCAGGCCTTGAAATGGGTGTGAGGCCTTGGAATCACTAGACAGTATCATATTCTATGACCAAGTTCCCCCTAATCTGGTATTAATGCCTTAACTATTATGTTTCTGTTCAACCTTTATTTTTCCAAGCTCTTCCTGAGTTTGTTACCAAACAAGGAGCACAACTAGAAAAAGAAAAGGTGCTCTCACCCTCACCAAACGTTTTATTTATACAAATAGCTTTGTATTTTCATCGCCAGTGACAGTGAAACTAATGGCCAACCACTGGTGGGGATGGGCAGAACAATCCTCTGTACGGGCATGAAACTGACAAGAGCTAGGTCCTCTGCCTTACAAGCAGAATGTGGGGCCTATAACCGCTACATTCTGCCACCTGCATTTAATTGGACAACAGGATGTGAAGGCAGGGTTTCTCCCCATGTGCCCTGGGTTTGGAAGTCACTGCTACTTGTAGATTCAGGAAGTTCAGGAAGGGGGTGAGCTTGCTAAAACACTCTCTTACCTGATCTCCCTGCTTCTGTTCCAGCCCCCAAATCGTCTAGTCTCAGCCAGAAAATAGAGGGACCCTCGTACCTGTGTGGACTGGATCCCAGCTCTCCACCTTCAAAACCCTCCAGTGGCCCCACCTCACTCCGAATAGAAGCTGGGAGCTTTCCAATGGCCTGAGAGACCCTGCATGACCTGACCCTAGGTGTCCCCTCTCCCTTGTATTCCAGGCACACGGCCCTCAGTGTTACTGCTGGAACACACTGGCCTACCTTTTGTTACCTACAAGGACTTCCCCTGGTCACTATACTTTGCTGCAACCCTACCTGCATCCCCATTAACCTCTCCCTGCTATTCCAGGTGACTGTCTGCTTCCAGCAATTCCATACAGCTTTTTTACTTACAGTGTTTATTGTTTGTGGTCTGTAGCAACAATGTAAGCTGCACCAAAGTAGGGGCTTTCTTCAGTTTTGTTCACTGATATATCCTAGGTGTTGAGAAGAGTGCTGTGTGCCTAGCAAATACGTGATAGATATTTTTTGGATGAATGAATCATGGTGAATGAACAAATGAACACATACACATGCAGGCTCTTGGTGCCCAGCAACCAGAGCCGTCTCCCTGGGAATAGCAATCGGCCAGGGTGAGGACTTGCAGGCGGCAGCTCATGTCCAGAGTACAAAACTCCTGTTGAGGCCATGCAGACCCAAACAGGCGTGCTGCTTTCACCCAGTGCCAATCTGAAAACAGACTACAGATCGTGCTCATTTTAAAAAACAATTTCCTTTCCTGGAACTTCAGGCCAAACTGAATTTTACCGTCTGAGGATGCCTACATTCTGTGTTTATCCATTAATAATCTTTGAGGCCCTAGAAAAGTCAGTCACCCTCACTGGGAACTGGCAAAATAACTGACAACTAATTTTCTTTCCAGCTTAAAAAAATCTCAGTATTATGAAAAAGGCAAAAATGAGTCAAGCATCACTTGAACACTTTTTCTCCTATCCTCCACTAGTAATTTGTAAATAAATACCCAAATTTTAGTTCGACCTGACAAGGAATCTAGCTATCCCTATCTGGCCCACCTCACAAAATGAATGATATTAATAGTAAGGTGTGACTCATCGAGAAATGCTTGTACTCCCTCAGGTAATGAGCTGCGAGGTACTTCCAAAGCTGTATTAATGCTTTCTTTTAATTTGGAAGCAATGCCCCGACCAAACAAAAAACCCTGTCTACAGAGAGCTTTAAAATAGCTCTCACTCCACTTGCCATCTGCTGCAGCTTATGGCAATACAGGGGCTATTGCTAAAATGGTGGATTCCTGACAGTGTAGATGTCCTCTGGGAACACAGAGGAATTCCATGCAGCTCCATCTCATCATATCCTGTTCAACCTGCAGGCCACAGGAAACTGAACTCTCAAAGTACCTGTAGCCATCAGGTTTGTACCAATGATAACAATAATAAAAGCAACCAAATTTGTAGGAATGGCATCACTTTAATTCACAGAACTGCCCAGCACCTACCTTCTTAGCACTGAGGAGAAGACTGAGATGCAAAAGACACCATCCTTATGCCCAGGGAGCTGACCATGTAGATGAGGAACAAAGCTCACTGAGAAGCAATTAAAAAAAAAAAGGAACAGCAGAAGTGGCTCCGATGTTAGATTTAAGAGATTAAATTTAGAAAAAGAAAAGAACAGACATGAAAAAGAAAAATGTTTTAAAACTAAATTAATGCAATTGCTACCCAGATACAAACACCAACACCATTTATGATACTAGCCATCTCCACCATTTGTGTGTGTGTGTATGTATATATATATATATATATATATCCTGTTCTTTTTTTTGACAAAAATGAAAACATATTACATCTAATCATAGCCTCTACAGAATGCTTTAAAAAAAAAACCCACTATAATTGTTAATGCTTATCTGTTTGTAAATACAGATCTATATCATTTTACCTGGCTGAATAGTGAATTCATTAGGTAAATAATGAATTTACCTAAGTGATTCCCTATTGATTAACTTCTACAGACATCTTTATGTAGTTATACAAATATTTTTTTAGGATACATTCCTGGCATGTGGAAACACTGGGTCAAAAGTAATCTTTGGGATATATATATATATAAACCTGTATGTGTGTGCGTGTGTAAGACAGAGAAAGAGAGAATGTGGTTACTTGAAGGTATTATAAGTGCCCTTGAGTAAAGTTGCACCAACATTAATTTCCACGGGCAGAGGGTATGGGGCATGGACATATGGGGTATATCATTTAAAAAAAAAAATCTTTGCCAATCTACTAGGTAAGAAACAGAATCTAATTCTTGTTTTCTTGTGCTTTTATAGTATTAGTTAAGATTACATTTTAAAAACATCTTTGTGGAAATTGATACTTCTTGCTTTGCTAATTACAGCCTTATTCTTAATCTTACTATTACTAGTTTCATATTTTTTCCTATTGATTTACAACAAACTCTTCATCTCTAAAGGCTACTAACTTCTTTCTCATCAGGTATGAAATAAACATTTTTCCTAAATTAGTTATTTGCATTTTCACTTTGTTTAGTGTGGGGGTTTTTTGTACTAAGAAACTTAAAAACTGATACAGTCAGGTCTGTCAAAATTAAGTTTTGTGGTTATGCCCTTGCTGCTATAAACCTCTCATTAATATTTACAGTCACACTTATTTTCTCCTACTTTACAGTTTTAATTTTCACATTTACATCTCCTATACTTTTATGAAGCCAAAACTAGAAATCTTACTGAAATCACACAAAAATACATAAAATTAATGTGATCATAGAAAGAGTGTTCATTTACCTCAAAACACATTTTTTTTTAAAATTTAGAGATGGGTCTTAAGGGAAAAGAATTCCCAGCAGCTCTTTTCACCAAAGACTGTAGTATTTAATGTCAAGTAACAGGAAAATCTTGTTATTTTTCTGAGCTAACATTATCATATCCTTTTTGGTTACCAACTGTATTCACTGTATGTTTTGTCTTCTCAGCTTGACTAATCTCTTATGCAGTGACAAAGTAGATGAGATTCTTTGAGAAACTATCCATAAAATAGTGGCCACTGGAGCCACATGGTTTAGCACATACTTTGGCATATAGTAAGCACTGGATAGTCGAGTGAATTTAGTGTGGGAGACACATATTAAGACTTCTAGAAAATGAGTAAAAGGGTATTTTAAAACCATTAATCCAACAGCAACATATGGAATGAAAAGAGGGGAGACAGAGAGAGAGAGATCAGGGTGGGAGAGACAGACAGAGACAGAGATGAAGGCAGCTCAAGTAGGAAGCTACTGCAAATCCAGGCTTCCACTGAATGGGCCTATACTCATGGGGTGGGTATAAAATTGGCAAAAAAGATCAAACTAAGACAGCCTTCTAACCTACCTGTGGGGGTAAGTAAATGAATAAAATTCCACTGACAGCAATCAGTAAGGTAAGAAGAAGAGCTCTCAGGGCTGGGCAGGGACAGGAGCAGTGGTGTTGGTACCAGACATACTGAATGTAATATTCGTGGGGCAGTCTAACGGTTCCATCAACTGTCAAAGACACAGGACTGGGGCACATGGCTGACTGGACAAGGAGAAACAGGGAAGGAGTGCAACCCATAATATTACCTACGTGGTATCAGACACTGTCTTAGGTGTTTACTCAGAGAGTTGAAATTTAAATTTCAGTCACCCAAACATTAGTGACAGACAAGGACAATGACTCACAAAGAGCTTGGTTAGATCAGAGCTGAACCATTTCTAGCTACACAGATATTGGGGCAGTTTACTTACCTTCTTTGCAAACCTTAGTTTCATCATTCAAGAATGAGGATAATAATGTCTACCTCAAGGAGCCAGAATAATGAAATAATATATAAAAAGTAAATAGCATCATGCCCAAAATATAATAAAAACTCAATAAAAGTAGTCATTAGCAGGGGGAAAAAAACCACCAAGAACTTAACAACTGTCTTTAGGGATGGTCCACATTAAGGGAAAGAAGACATAATGGAGAGGTATTCAAGGAAATGGGAGGGAACCTTGACAACAAGAGTTTCAAAGAAAAAATTATGCAATGAAATTTAGCCATGAGGATGGAGAAATACACCATTCAGCCCTGGTTGTTTTCATGCAATAAGGTCAAATTTGGACAGCACTACATACCCAAAGTTGGTCATCCATGCCTGGTGGGTTCTTTTTGATAAAAGCACCATAGTATGTAGCAATATTCCGGTGATGAGAATATTTCTTCAACATGTTAATTTCTTGTTTGATTTCTTCTTCTTCATCCTGTATTAGAATAATGAATATTCTGTCATGAAAGTCCACTGTCTTTAGTAGGAGTCTGCTTTTTACCACTATTTGTATTAGCTGTGTAGTAAGTTCTTTCTTAAGCTTTTTCCTCTGTGGTATTGAACAAGCATAATTATTATGTAACTTGACTTTCTTTCTTGACTATAAAGAAAAAATTTGTAAGACAACACACTGGTGGACCAAGGGGGGTGTCTTATGTTTACATGACAAATAGGTATAACTTATAACCTCCTGGGGTAAAAAAAACCCATCCCCTCACCTAGAAGAGATCAAGGTAGACAGGCTACGGAGGTGACAGTTACTCTAGACCTCTGGAAACTATGTCCATGGACTACCTATTAATGATCATATCTGGTCTAGGGAAGACTGGGGAAAGAGAAAAGAAAAAAAATACAGGCCCTTGGATTTAAAATTTGTTAGATTCATTTTCTTTGAAGCCTACTTTTATTGAAGTATCTGACTGAAGATGATCAAAGTCAGATGGGCAAGAGGGCAAAGGTAAGTTCCCCAGATCTGAGGCAGCGCACAAAGCAGGAGCATCCGTCTTACCGTCAGGAAACTAAACATGAAAAGAAAGGGGACGTGTGGGAGTGCCACGAATGTAAAGAGAGAGAACTCTCTGCTACAGAGTAAGTTTCCTATTCAGGTTTCGTTCATTCCAAGTTTCAACTTGGAGTCCACCAACGTGGGCCATTTTTAGAGGCATTGGCATTACGAGGGCAGTGTGTAGATATTCTCTCATAATTTTATTTTGATTAATGTACACATCAATCAGACTGAAAAATGGTATTTTATTTTTCAGATTGATGGACAAAATGTCTAAACCAGGGCAATTGTTTTAGATGCAGCAAGAGCAATGACTGTCTCTGAGTATCAGTTGTCATATCACCTTTCCCTAAAGGGTTAGTCACTCTGTGTCTCTGTCTGTGCCCTTCTGCGCTCCTGCTGCTCAGCCTCTCTCCAGTGTCACTACATTGCTGGGCTCTTCTGCAATCTCCCCGTGATGTCTTCTTTATCCTTCCTCTTCTTCACATAATTTCTACTCATTATTCTGCACTGAGTTTAAATGACACTTCTCTGGGATGTCTTCCTAATATCTCAGGCCATGTCAAGTGTCCCCAGTATATCTTGTCCACCCTCCATCCGCTTCACACACATGCCATTATTTGTTGGTCAGGGTATGGAGGTGTGGGTCATACTATGTCATGGCTGCTATTGTATTTGACTCTCTTCTCCATGGATTGTAAGCTCTGGTCTGCCCACAGGTCTCAGTTCAGAGTCCCTTCCCCAGCAAAGCTCTCTGGTCTGCCTGACTTCGTTCTGACCTCATGGATGACCACAGGTGTTTTCCTTTGTAGCACCTACCAGAGTTGTGATCCACATTTATCTATCCGGTCATTTGATTAAAGTCTCTCCTTTCTATCAGTGCATAAACTACACACCCAGGAACCCTGCTTGTTTTTTTCTCTCTGAAACATTCTCAGCACCAAGCAAAGTACCTGTGAATATATGTAAATAAAAGAATGATCACTTGCAAAGGGCCCAACTGCTTACAGCAGCATAGTGATGTTTGAAGGGAGCTGATAAGATGAGGAGTATGGTGGAATGCTGACATTTCCTGAACACATACAAATAAGTTTTAGTGAAAACAATGGAGATTTGCAAACCTAGGAGAACTAACCATGTTATATATCACATGGAGTAACTAAGTTGAAGACTTAGTTATCTCAAGACTTAGGTGATCTCAAACCAGAACGTATGATTGGGAGGCCAAGCTCAGGAGAAGCACGTGGCCCTAAGAGTGGATGGGAACAGAGGAAGGAGGGGCTGGGACGGTGGCTGAGGGAGGGGATGGCAGACTGCTGACCCACGAATTCTTCCCTGCAGTGATCAGAAACTGCCTCCACCTTCACCACTGGCCAAAGGAGAGACTGACCTTCTCAGACCTTCCACATGGGGAAGGGTTCCTGTAGTGGGCCTCAGATGTCTTAAAGTGGTGCTTACTAGTTATTTTTAACTCACTGTGTGGGGCTAAATAATTGTTGATGGGTGTGGGATGTGAGCAGATATACTTCAGGGAAGCCTAAATAGGAGGGGTGAAAACAAACCTGAGGGCTTCTGTGGGCAGCCTGGCATCGACAGCTGCTTTGATTAGAAGGCGACTACATGAGGCAGTAAAATACCAGTCACTTCCCAATGGCAGCCTGACAGTGTCAGCTCCAGTTACTCTTAGGGAGAAGTTGGGCTGCTGCTACAAGGATTTGCTGCCTGCCTCCTAGGTTCTCCACAGGATGGTGGATGATGTAGGAGAACTAAGAGGAGGAAAAGTGCCTAAAAAAGCTTACCATATCATTACGAACAGCTAAATAACAGTGTAATTCAGTATATAATTAAATCCAAAATATAGTATTGGAGATCAGAATGAAGCCAGCATGTTCTCCATCACTTTGCAAAGGTAAACACATGCAATATATGACAATGAAGAAGGCAAATGCACTGAGCCAGAAAAAGGAGGGTGAGCAGGGGGTGCACGTTAGGTTTGGGCTCCACTCCTTTGTGGCTGTGTGATAGCAGCAAAGTCATCTACCTTTTGGAGTCTAAGTTTTCTCATCTACAATGAGATACAGATTTTACAGCAGTATTAATTATGTATTGCAGTCTTTTGTGATATTTAAAAGAGGTATGTGAAAGCTATGAGGTATAATACAAAATAAACACTATTATCACTCTTCTCAACCAAAATATAAAGAAATAACAAGGGGAGGAAGGGAGGAATGTAAGTATCTTGAATTTCAGGTTTAAATCGCACCTTTTCCAAACACAATTATGGAGCTACTATGGATCATGTTCTGTAGCTCTAATATCGAACCTTGATCTTGATTCTATGACCTTGTTAGTGAGCATGCAGTTCACAAGGCCTTCATGGCTACTGTTCATCCAGATTTCTAGTCCAGGGCAATGATGCCAGCAAATTATTCAGTGAAATTGAAAGAGAGACACTTACTAGTAAGTACAAGAACTCATTTAACCATTCCACAGCTGCCCAGTCTTTCACAACAAGGCTCATGGAAGGAGATGAGTTATGATGCTTTCAAAAAACAAAACAAAACAAAGAGAGCAAGAACTAAGACTAAAGTTAGATTATGAAGTTGTAAGAGAAGGATGTCCCCTACATTGTAAATGGATTATTCTTGTGTCTCAAGATGTAAGCATAGACATCAAGCTCCCTAGGAAACTAATGAGCACTGGGTCATAATGAAAAACAAAGTAATGGCATGAAACTGTCACAAAATTTAAGAGAGTAATTTTAGTAAGCCAAGTCTAGTACTCTAGGAAGAAACCATGACTTCAATCAGAAGATTTCAAAATCTAGTCCAAACTGATTTGCTATGTATCCTCAGGCATGACATCTAAATTCTCCAAATGCCAGTTTTTTTTCACCTCAAGATCATGGGAATTTATTTATCGCTTAAAATTTGTGGTAAACGGGGGGTGGGAGTGGGGCGGGGAAAGGTCATGGTATTTGGCAGTCTCTCTCATGAAGAGATGGAGCCTGTTTCCTCTCCTTGTCTTTGCGCTTGGCTATGTGACTTGCTTTGGCTGGCGGGACATGAGCAAAGTGATGCAGCAGAGGCTTGAAAAGTACTTGTGCATCGGGGCTGGCTCTCTCTCAGGGCTTGCAGAGGCACCGTCCATGTGAGAAACCAGGACTGGCTCCTGGGAGCGTGACAAACTACATGAAGTGACAACAGTTTTCAAATGCAAAGGAATGGATGATTCCAGATGATGCTTTCAAGCCACTGACGACCTCAGATGGCAATATGATGATCACAACCATAGTCATAAAATACGGCCAAAGCCAACCTTAAGGAATGTTGTCTATGTACCAAAGGCTGTGTATGTGTGTTATCTTATTTAATATTCAAAACAACTCTATGAAATAGATGCTTTTAATGACCCCATTTAACAAATGAGGAAAATGAGTTTCAGTGAGGGTATATAACTTCCCCAAAGTTCATTCATATTTTAAATGTTAAGCTAAGATTCAAAGTGAGATTCATTTGACTCCAAAGACAGTGTTCTTAATTCTATACTGAAAATTCCTAGACATTAGAGGGGAAATTATCCATGGTGATAAAACCAAAGCTGCTAAATCATGAAAGGAGAGTTTTGGAGCATCTTAAGCCAGGGCTGGAGAGAAACCTGCCTTTGGTCCTCCAATTAAAGGAGCTTGTTCACATGAAATAATATTTGCTTATGAATGATTTCAGGGGATAAAGGAGGGATTTTAAGTTGCGTGTTTATTACAAAGGGGAACATACGTTAAGCACCTACAATATGAAAGGATTTAAAAATGAAATTAATAAGACATTTAATATTAGTGTGATCTACAACTGAGAGTTTGCCCAACATTTAGTTCTCAATCTATGGAACAGGAATAAAACTGTAGCTCATATAAGAATCCAAGGGACTAGTCACTTTGAACTCTAGAAGGATGCATAGATGTCAGCCACTGGCTACAACCACTTCTTCTCCTGCTCACCTGTCCTGCTTTCCATAAAACCGTTGCTGGCAGTAGGCAGGTGTTTGTGTCAATGTATTGATCATTCTCAACCTCATTGTTGACTGAATGTAACAAAAAGTTGAAGATAATTTATTGTTAAAGAATCAGAGGCTACTAGAATTTGAAGGGATTCTGGACATTGTCTACTATGTGATTTAAAAAAATTTTTTTTAGTAATTTGTAGTAGTGAAATCCCTTCCTCCAGTAGAAATTTTATTCAGGATGCCAACATACAGCACCAATAAGAACTAGACTTTTCAAATCAGTAAATATTTATTTTTATGAGTTTATGTAACAGATAGTTGTTAAGTTAATCAATGATAACAAGAGAGGCTGTTTACTGAGTACACAAATTGAATTTCTGAAAGAGATTTAAAGACACATGACAGCCATGCTCTGGCAATCCTCCCACATCTCTCGTTCCTGTAACAGGGCTGTGGGGAGGGTGGACATAGTCTGACTGGCTGGATTTGAATTCCAATTCTGCCACTTACTCTTTGTGGGGCTTGGACAAGTTACTTAAGCTCTTTGTGTTTCAATTACTCATTTATAAAATGGACATATAGCAGTGTCCCTGCATGGGAGTTGTTCTGAGGATTAAATGAGTTAACCTAATCAAGTATGAAGAACAGTGCTTGGCCATAATAAGCATTCAGTCAATGTTAGCCATTCTAATTTTGACCATGGCTATTACTGTCATTACTATTATCATACCTATTACTATATATTATATTCTGTGCTACCAACTGTTCACTGAACTCCCTTCCTCTGGGATTCCTTTTTTTCTTTTTGTCTAATTTCAGCAAACATTCACCGAGCCTGCTAATTAGGGCAAAGCACTCTACCAGAGGTTCCCAGGAGAAGAACACTTCCTTACTCTTCAAAGAGAGATGGAGACTGGTCATCGACTTTACCTACAGGAATGCAGTAAGCAAGACAGAAATATGAACTCAATCAAGCAGAGCTTAAAATGCATCTTTCTAGTAGGCAAATCACATCATGTCACTTTGCTGTTTGACTTTGGCCCCCACACCAGCTCCAGCAGTCATCTGGGGAAAGGGTCAGGATGTACAGCCTCCCACCCTTGTAAAAACAAAAAAACGAACAAACAAAAAAACAAAACCTTATTTCTCTTCTACATATTGGATTTTTGCCTAAGAGTATTTGAACAAAGTGTTCTATTGGGAAAAGAAAATGTTTGAAAAACCTTAAAAAATCCTTCTCATGGTATTCAGTTCCTTCATAACTTGTCCAGATTCATCTTGTATCACTCTTCCCTCAGCCCTTTTTAATCTTTTTTTTTATAATTTTATTTTGGTATCATTAATCTACAATTATATGAAGGACATTATGTTTACTAGTCTCCCCCCTTCACCAAGTCCCCCCCACATCCACGTTCAGTCACTGTCCATCAACAGAGTAAGATGCTGTAAAATCACTACTTGTCTTCTCTGTGTGGCACAGCCCTCCCCGTGCCCCCCTCCACACTATACATGCTAATCATAATGCCCCCTTTCTTTTTTTCCCGCCCTTATCCCTCCCTTCCCACCCATCCTCCCCAGTCCCTTTCCCTTTGGTAACTATTAGTCCATTCTTGGGTTCTGTGCTTCTGCTGCTGTTTTGTTCCTTCAGTGTTCTTTTGTCTTATACTCCACATATGAGTGAAATCATTTGGTACTTGTCTTTCTCCACCTGGCTTATTTCACTGAGCATAATACCCTCTAGCTCCATCCATGTTGTTGCGAATGGTAGGATTTGTGTTTTTCTTATGGCTGAGTAATATTCCATTGTGATTCCATTGTGTATATGTACCACATCTTCTTTATCCATTCATCTACTGATGGACATTTAGGTTGCTTCCATATCTTGGCTTTTGTAAATAGTGCAGCGATAAACATAGGGGTGCATCTGTCTTTTTCAAACTGGAATGCTGCATTCTTGGGGTAAATTCCTAGAAGTGGAATTCCTGGGTCAAATGGTATTTCTATTTTGAGCATTTTGAGGAACCTCCATACTGCTTTCCACAATGGTTGAACTAATTTACATTCCAGCCCTTTTTAATCTTAAAAGTAAACTGTGCAGTAGTTCTAGGACATGCTTCATGCTACCTAGCACCCATGTCTTGGCATAGGCTGTTCCCTTAGCCGAGAATGTCCTTGTCTGACTATCCTCCTGGGATTAATTACTACACCCACTGTCACATCAAACTTTGTAACTAACTTTGTGCATTTTTAACTTTATTATAAAATGGATTAGCTTCACTTACAAATATTTAGGGCAAGGTTATAATGTGAGCTCCCCTTTAGGCAAACGACTGCTTTTTCATCTTTGAATTTCCAGTACTGATCAAAAAGTAGATATTTTGGTAAATATCTATTAAATAAATTAATGAAAAAACCACACTAAATTAAATGCTAAATATCCTTCTACATTAACTGGAGACCTATACAGCAATGTGGTTAAGAGGATGGACTTCAAGGACAGAGTTAAATTGCTCAGCAGTATTCATTCTGCCCTTACATGTTACACTGAGTGAGATACTTAATATTCCTGGTTTTCTCATCTCTGTAATGGTGATGCTAAAGGAGGCTGCTCTGTAAGTTGCTGTTGAAAAGATTAAATGAACCACTATATAGAAAGTATTTAAAAGAGTTTCGACTCCTAATAATCACTCCATGAATGTTTGCTACCATTATTATCATTTTTGGTTGAAATATGAAAAAATGTAACTAGAGAGACACTTTACTTGGGGACCAAATCAGTTTTAAACACATGCACTACAATGATATGAAGTCATAGTGTTGCAATTCTCTCAGTTTTGCCTGCTCAGATTCCTTCCCACCATTTTCTCTAGCAGTGCTCAGGTTTTATTTTTTGAGGCATCATCCTTTTACAACTCTCATTCTCTGTTGTAGGTTCCAGGGTCAGGCACCCAACCCAGATATGGCAGAAGGGAAACAGAGTTGGTTCGGGGATGGGGCTGTGACCCGAGCTGAGCCACTGACAATCAGACTAGCACTTGTGCTGGAACTAACCGTAATGAAGTAATTAGAACATGAGCCAGAAGCTGTGGTGGGAAGAAAGCAGAGCCCAAAGATGGAGAGAGACAAAACTCCTAATTACGTCATGTGACTTCCTGGATCCTGCTAAGGTTTTTTTGTTGGTTGGTTTTACTTTGCTTTTTCTTTAATATAGACAAGTCAATAAATTCCATTTTCAGCTTCATTCAGATTGAGTGAGGCTTTGATACCAGAACCAAAGTGTCCTGAATAATGTTGACATAGAGCAGGGACATGGAACAATGGTCGTGCCATTATAAAATCTGCTTAGCCTGTGAACAAAGGCCTAGTTTATTCTTTAACTTATCATTTAACATGCTGTTCTCTCTTCTTCCAGTCGCCTTAATCAATTAAGTAACATTATAACCAGGACAGAAGACAGACTCTGGAGTATAAATGAACCTATGAACCTGTAGGTGGGTAAAGAGGGCTGAGATCCAGATCAACGATCACCTAAATAACCCTATTCTGTAGACAAAAATTCAAAGGAATTATTGACCATCCCTATACATCATGCCTTATACCAACGCCTTCACAAAAGGACCTATAAAACCCCAAACCCTAAACCCTTAAGCACACCTCCTCTCCAAGGTCACCCGTACTCCTGTCCAAGTGTGTACTATCTCTTTAAGTAAAACCTGCTTGGTGCTTCTTCTCTGAGGTTGCCCGCACTCCCCCTTCAAGTGCACAACACACTGTGTTTAAGTAAAACTTTTCTGCTTGAGCCTATTGTACTTTGTCTCTGAATTCTTTTTTGCCATGAAGTCAAAACCTGCTGACCACCACCAGCAGTAATTGTCTTTGTCGCTTCGTTGTCTCATTCAGCTTTCTCATCTCAAACACATCCTTTTCCCTCTCTTCGTTCTATTTCCAGCAGGTAGGGAAGTAGCTGCGGGGCCTTCTGAGCACAGACAGGCTTACACTTTCCAGTGTGGCCTGCTTGAGTTCTGCTTTGGGAAGTTTCCAGAACATAAAACTCACTCCACCTAGTGCTGAGGCTCCCCTAAATCCTGGGGTGGTAGGGACAAGTTCCCACACTACAGATTCTGGTGGACACTGGACACCAGGTGACCAGGAGTTGGCAAGGGAATTGCCTTACGCCAAACAGAAATTCAATGAACTTCCCTCAGTTCCTCTGTTGCCTCTTGCTCTCCACTGCCTGCACCGCCTGCATGGCCGCACAAATCAAAGTGTCACTCTTACTGGCACCACGCAGTGCTGACTCTCACTAGACTTCCACTTTAATGAATTGCTTTCTTACCTGTACCTGTTTGAGCTGTTCCCAAACTCTTTCCCAGTCAGGGTCAAGAGCCCTCCCTCCCCAGCTAGGGTTGAGGTTTTGCCTAAAATGTGCAGGGAGCACTGCCTGGCCACAATATGACCATAACCAGTCATTGTAAATGAAATGACTCAGTTATTTTTTTCCCAGTAGAGAATACTTTTGATCATGTATCATTATAAATGACATCTCCTTTAAGTCCTATAAGGGTTTAAAGGTGTCAGAGAGACTAGTTTATAACAGGAATTTTGATCCAAATGAAAATGGGGATCATTTATAGGGTTATCAAAGAACCACAGTCTTTTCAGACTTGGTGGCCAGAAAGTAGTAAATATAAAACCCTAGAAAAGTACTCCTCTGACTTTCCTGTGTGTAAAGCTCCTTTAGGAGCTGGTAGAAAAGACAGGTTCTGAGGCTCCACTCAGAAATTCTGCAACATGCCCTGGAATTTTCATTTCTTATGAATACTCCAGAAGGGCTGATAGTTCACTGAAGCTGGCTGTCCATTTTGAGACACACTACCCAAAGGAGTCCAATTTTGTTTAGATATTGTAGGCAAATCTAGAGTATATAAATCAAGCTGGGAAGGAATCCCCAGAAAGAATTCCTCATAATTATTTCAGGAACTAAAAGAACTTCAAATACTAAGTCTGAGTTTAAGCACTAATTTTGAAACAAATATTGACAAATTTGGAAGTGTCGCGGCTCTAAAACTGGAAGGACAGAAGCATTATATCCAGTTTTCTCTGTAACTATTTTCTCCTTTAAAAAAAGAGGAAGTGGTATAGAATAAAAACAATAATTTAAAAATTAATTTCAAGCTTATGGCTTTATCAATTTCATTACAATAAACTATGGTAACTTTGCAGTACATCATTGCAAACAATTAACAAAGACAACCTTTGAGAATTCATCTCATTTTAAACAGAGCAGCTATAATGAGCACAATTATAATAATTGGGAAGAAGCTTTTGCAGCATTCCATAATACACAAAAGACAACATGGCAAAATGAAATAGATTGTTTTCTGAGGGAACCACATGAGTTTCACAAAGGAAATCTTATGTTGACTGTTCTGTGTAAGGGGGTGATACAAAGTCATTTGATGCCATGTCAGACACCAGGGGAACTACGAAAACCATTCCCTGATATGTATCCATGTTCATCTTTGTTAAGGGCCAGTGGTTACATAATGGTCAATGATGTGCCTAAACCAGGAAAACTATCCAGCCCTTTCAACAATGGTTCCCTAAGAGAATTAAGCCTAAATACTATAAGGCATCCACTGTACGCAATGGATTGACTCTTCTATGCATTGATAACAGTGCTAGCTCTGTATCATCCTTGGGAGAAACTAGAAAACAGTCTCTCAAATTTCTTGTCTGTAGGGCTTAGTTGCCTCACGAAACCCAGTCTAGAAAGGCTTAACTCCTTAAAGTGAAAATACATACACTGGGATAAACAACCGTTTAATGTTTTTGATTCCAACCAAGATGGTATAGCAACAGCAAGTGGTTCTCTGAGCAATTTAAAGTCTCACATGTATAACCAGAAACGAGAGAAGTAATATTCAGCGCTTTCAGATCAAACTTTGTGCATCAAAATACAACTTTGTGCACACTTACACACTGAGATTAATGATGTCAGTGGAACTCAACTGCAGTTCCACAGAACACGCAATACAACTTTACAGCATGTCTTGGATGCCATCCTCAACCAGTAGCTGTTAAACTGCCCAGTGTATCACATTATGTAGTGATACTATTCAACTCAAGGAAAGTACAGTAGTATGACTTCAACAGAACTGCATAATAAATTCTGATTGGTTTTGTGGTGGGAGCTTTGCAAAAGGTTTACACACTTATGATGGGTTTCTACGTAGAGACTGATCATATCTGATCTTGACTTTTGTGTGAGACGCTGCTCATAGATCATATCAATATCCATTCTCCCTTCATTCCTGACTAACAGAACCTGAATTTTTAACACATTGATAGAATAAAAGTCTACATTTCCCAGTTTCCCTTGCAGCTAAGTATGGCTAATTAAGGCACAAATAAATAGAAATATAAAAGACTCCACTGGAGGGAGCTTTCTTCTGTACCATTCTGCTCCTACCCACCCACCCTCTCTTCCTATTGCCTGCAAAAAATGTGATCAATGGAAATCTAAAAACTACCTTGGACCATGGAAGTGACCTTAAGTGTGGCAGCCATGCATTAGAATGATGGAGCAGAAAGATAAAAACATCCTTCCACTCTACCACAACGCTGCCATACATCCATGGGCTGCTGATTTAAGACTCCTTTAACATGAGAGAGCAAGACACTGCCATTGTGTGTAAGCCTCTATTATTCTAGGTTTTCTCTTTCAAGTGGCAGAACCTAAATCTAATTAATATGATCTACATGGAGTTTCTTACTCAATAAGACCCAGGTGAACTAATAAAGTAATTGATATTAAATATTTGAACTGGTTGGCAACCTCTGAAATATGAACAATGTATTCAGGACAAATAAAAGGAGGTACTACTTTAAGTGCTAACAAACATATGGAAACAAAATGTTTTTACTGGTTAAAAACATATATACTTTAAAGAGGAATTCAGGTCAATAATAAGTAAGGAAAAGAAGTTAGTATGATGTGTGGTATAAATGAAAATTAGTGAAAGCAGTATTATGGTAGATAGCATACCATATGATACATACTTAGCAAAGGTAACAAATGGGGCCAGGAAAGGTATGGATTGAAGTCTGACATACAGACATACTGTGTGTCTTTTTTTATTTACATGTTGATTCTTGATACCTTTGTATGATCATTTATTCTATGTCTATTTACATTGAATAATCCACTTCTGGGCCCAGTGGAAAACTATGCTCTTTTAGCTTTTATGTACAGCAGCCAGACATCTTTGTAAAATCTCCAGGACAACAGAAAATTATTAGCATGCTTTTGATGCCCAGGGAACCTTTCAAGTCTGATTTTTGCTTTGTACTCTCAAAAAGTCTTTAAAATATTTTAAATAAACCTAGCAAAAAGGATCGAAAACAAGACTGTATTTAAAATAAAGCCTATTTCTTAGATTGCGTTTGATCACCCAAGCAGAAATTTTGTTTCAGTGTTTCTGTATAATAATAAGAATGTGTAGTTTATCATGATTATTTGGTCAATAATATTTTGTGGTAGAAAAATATTCTTTTAAATATCATACTAGGATTTAGAGCTCTTGAAACTCGGTCTACTCCAGTGTTAGGTGGACCTTTGGGAAACTGTTAAGGCCCATCTCTTCTGTGAAATCTCAGTATTATTCTTTTAATACCTTCAGATCCTTGTTCTACCTTCATACGCAAATATCCTTAGTTGTGTTTATGTAAATTATGACACACATTATTCACTCTAACTCCACAAGCCAATGTGCAGGTATCTTAATTTAATTAGAGTGACTTAGCCATGGTGGTCTTGGTCAGCTTATGAATCCTCCTCTTTCTTTATGTTAAGCACAAGTGGGTAAAGATTTTAGATGTTTAAAAAGATTCTATTCCTCTGAAAAATGATTTTTTTTATCACAAATACATAGCTATTTAGATGGCAAGATAAAAAGATACATTACCCCTGTGACATCCATAACCTTAATGGCTGCAAGCTGACCCGTTTTGACATGACGACCCTGTAAAGATAGATAAATACATATATACATAAAAAAACTTCAGTTCTGATAAGCAATAATAGCATTTCATTCCAACTGTAAAGAACAGATACATAGATCAGAATGCCAATGGGGAACACACACACACACACACACACACATACACACACACACACACACACACAAATCTCAAATGCTTTGAAGATTAATTTCTATTTAGCGTTTATTTTGTAAAACACCTTCACCACTTTGTCTTTTGGTTCTGTTTTTACATTGGTTGTGTCAAGTTGAATACAAAAGGCAGTTTTGAATAATTTGAATAATCTTCTCCGAAGTGTTAGATGAAGGCTTGTCTAAGAGGTGGCGTATGTGTACAAGTGAAGCATAATAGGATCTGGGCGGAGGGGACACAAGTATCTTCTCTTGTCGGAAAATACGCAGTATGTGAAGAAACTTTAGTTTCCTTGAATCTGAAACTTGCCTGTATTGTAGCAGTCTCAACTGGACATGATTCTGCTATTATTCACTTGACATTGTTCATTTACCTATATCTTAAAAGGGGGCTCAAAATAAAGCAGATAGTAATCAATCCCAATTTGTGGTCAAAGAGATAGTGTTGAACATAAGCCAACTCCTTCCCCAAACTGGGCATCTTTGGTCTTTGGAACTATGATGAAGCATCAATCACACAGAATCTGAAGAAAACAGGGTGTGTGAGGGGGCAAACCCGGAAGAGTAGCTTTCCCTTTTCCTAATGCTTAAGAAACTTGAAGTCTTCAACTGACTCTCAGACAATAGCAAAGATGGTCAATAGTTATTACTTCAAAGTGCATTTTATATACGGCTTCTAAGGAACATTTTACCTACTACTGCTACCTACATAGCAATATTGCTTCCAAGATCAGCTGGAGACAAATCCCAGCTGCACGACCTTAGGCAAGTCCCTTACTTTCAAGGCCTCATCTGAAAGATGGAAATAATAATTGCACCGAACTCATAGTATTGCAGTGAGGATTAAATGAGATAATCTATAGAAAGAGCATGATAGTGCCTGGCACAGATTAATGATCAGCAGGTGCTGGCTATAACTACTTATGGCCCTGTTTTGTGATTAATTTTAAATGTTGCCTTCCCTTGTAGGCTATGTTTCATAAAGACAAGGACTGTGTCTCATCATTGTGTTCCCTGTTTCAGGAAGAGTGGGTACCTCTCCCAAAGATGGTGCGGTGTACTTATGAATGAACAAGAGTAGGCAATAGGGGGCACATTCATGTGCAGCTAGGAAGCGACAGGTTTGGTGCCATCTGCCCCTTTCCTTCTTATCTATCTTGGCTTCTTACATCTATTTACTCTGATGCTGACAGTGCTTAGCCTTTCAACCCCCATTCTGCTCCCTGTCTTCCTTCTCAGGCAGGAAAGAAAGGCCTTAAATCAGTAATTCAGCATGGCTACAAGTGCAGCCCCTCATACTTATTTCAATTTTCAAGAAATTAAGGGATGGGCCTGGAGTTCTACAGCACAAAGCACTCTGGACCAGAACTCAAGAGACCCGGTCATTGTCCAGGTTCTGCCCATGACCGCAGGTTCATCTGGGACATGTTATGTAAACCACCTGGGCCCTAGTTTCCCCATCCGCAAAATGTTGGGAGAGAGGGCTCAGCAGGCGGGGCGAGTGGGGTAGGTATCACCACCCCTTCCATCCCAAGGAACACTCGGAAATTTAGTTTTCACACTCACTGAGTGGGGATGGTAATGCTGCTGCTGTTCAGGATCCAGAGGCCAAGAATACTAACTTCCTGCAGAGCTGCTGTTCATCCACACAAGGGACAGTAGCAGTGCCCTCTGCTGAGAAACACTGAATGGCCTGCAGGCTTGTCAGCTCCCAGGGAGAGTCTGTGATGCTGTAATGATGACCTTAGCAGAGGACTCAACAGCTTCGCTTTGGGACTGTAAAGTCTTTAAATAAGTGCCATAAATCATACCTTAAACAATGGCTATTTCTCCACTAATTTACTGAAGGAGGGTAGGAGAACTGTAGACAACTACAGAGGGTCTGGTTGATGTCATGCAGTTGATTCACCTTCAAATTCTTTTAAAGTTCCGTACAGGTAGATGCGGCTTGCAGTGCCCCCTGAGAACCGACCCCCTATCTGCCACAGCACCTTGGCAGACTCCCAACAACTCTTTTTCTGTGGTCTTTGAGGCTAAACTGTTTGCGTTCTCTAAATGCACCTATTGTTTCTTGCCTCTCTGATGGTGTGTTTTCTTGGCCTGAGATGCCTTTCATCTCCTGACTCCTCAGTAAAGTTACTCTTCCTAAATTCAACTCAAGGACCACCTCCTCTGACACCTCATTTTAAACTGTTCCTGCATTTCTGCTGTCAATGACTGAGCCGAAAGGACCGGTGGCCCCACCTTTCCCTCTGATTCTCCTTCCCTCTCTCTGCTCCTTCCCCTCTGGCTTCATTTACAGCAGAATCTTTTCTCCCCCAAAAGTATTAAATGGAATCCTCCTGGTTCAAGCCACCAGGGGCTTGACCAGCAAAGCCCCATACGCTTTGTCACCCCAGCTTCTTCTACTCCCCCTATGGGAGTCCTTGAGGCACCTCTGCCAAAACAGTTTGAGAAACATTGCTCTTGGTTTTTATTTCTGTAAGAAACAGGAATCATCCCTGAATGAAACATTTGTTACAAGGACATGTCAACATCTAGTTCTTTCTATCAGCAGCCTGAGGGCTGAGCAGATTAGCCCATGGAATTTACTATTCAAGGCCAGGAAGCAGACAGGATACAAGCAAACTCCTTGATGTTTCAAACAGGGCAATGGGCAGCTCTTGGTTTGCAATCAATAAACTGAGTATCTGCTACTTTTTCAAACTTAGGGTACATGATTGTTTTGTTTTTGTTTCAGTAACTGCTATAATGGCATTGAAGGCAACATTGGAAAAGAAAATAACCTACTTCTCTCCATTTTGAACTTCACTTCCAAGTCTGACAGATGACTGGGAGATACACCTCTGGGAGGGCAATAGGGGCTTGCAGGAGACCCTGGAGCTGGAATAATTAGCAGCCTCAGTTCCTTCCCAGGGAAAGGATCCCCGTGGGCTGGGACAGGAAGGCTGCTGAGCTGTCACCCTTTGATGGGAGAGGGCCACCAAGGAGGCTGCCCAGCATGAGTTGCCTTTTACATCACTGGAGAATGTCAGACCAAATTAGGATCCAGATTAAGGCACACTTCGAGGGAATGGCCAGGAATCAGCTGCCCTGGAGATCACTAGAAATCCAAGGTACAGTCGTTGCTAAGACAGTGTTTAAAAAGGCAGCTTCATAAAATCACAAATAAATGGAGCAGGAAAAGCCCCTGAGGTTCCAGCTTCTGAATTAGAAATTCTTTTCACTAAACTTTAGAAATAAGTTTTTTAAACAAACATTCTTTTCATATTTTACTTGTGTTAAACATCGAACCATTTATCTCTTTTGTGTATGAATTTTTTAGTCTTTTTTTTATTTGAGAGCATGGCAACATGGGAGGATGTTGTTATTACAAGAGAATTTAGAAGTGAAAATTTACTGGTATTCCTAATTTTAATTTATTTCTACCTATGAGAGAAATGAAAAATATAAACATAGACTTCATCTAAACTTGGATCTAAAATACATGCACAACCAAAGCCTAAAAATCAAATTTTGGAAAATGAAGTCTGTGATGGGAGACAGATTTAAAGTGAGACAAAGATTTTAAATTTTTTCTCCACAGAAATTAGAAAACATTCTGTCAGACTGCAGTTGCTGAGATGTTTCTTAACAAAAGGATGAGGTGAATTTTTTCTCCTGAAATAACCAACAATAACAAAAATAACAGACTAAATCTAGAAAAACAAAATTGGTATTCCAGTGGGACCCAAAGCCTAAAACGCGTGCCAATCATGTCCTCAGGCAGAAAAAGCTCATCCTGACAACAGGGCATCAAATCAGCAGAGGGTGTGGGCTCCCTCAGAGCTGGCGGGTGTGGTCCGGCCCTATCCTCAGATTCGCTTGCAATCCTCTTCTCCCTTTCTTCCTTCCTACCTCACATTTGAGGTAAAAAAAAAAAAATTACCTCACAAAATTCCAGTTCTTCACAAAATTACTCAATAACTTGGTGATATCTAAATTGCTCAAGGATTATAGTACTCTACCCCATTACCTCCTCCCTAAATGAATGTAAGAAAGAAACAATAGTTTTGTCTGGGAGGCCATATAAGCCTTGGATCTGTTATTGCTGTTATTTTCTAAGAAACAGCAAGACGGCTTTAGAGCTGCTGGCCTCCGGCTAGTCTGGAAGAAAGCATACTTTGATTTCTAGGTCACCAAAATACTTGTTTCCAGCAGAGCACACGAGCAAACTGGGGTTGTGCAAAACGCAGTCTACTTACTATTTCTTTCCCTGCTGTCCAAGGACTCACACACAGGTAGTGTTTTTAGCTCTTTGTGGTTAGCTGAGATTGGATCTCACTTTTATTAACGAAGACTTCTGCAGTTTCCTACAAGTGGGTGCTACCTTTGCATTTCCACAGTGATCCCACTGATCACATCCAATGCTGTGGTTTTCAAAATGTGCATAAGAGCCATGAAAATAAATCAAATAGAACAGAAAAAGAATTCAGAGTGCAGAACATGTAGTAATGGCAGCTACTGTTTGACGGGCCAAATGTTACAGTTCTATCATCCATCATCTATCATTATCAATCATCTCTCTATCCATCATTATTGATCACCTATCTACTATCGATGCTGTGGCACACCACTGAGATTCTCCCTTCAAGACTGACACATCTGACAGCCCTCCACCAAGTCCGTCTCTGATAACTGCCCTCAGGCCAAAGTGGACCACCCAAGGTCATGCTCCCCGCTGGAGACAGGCAAATCCAATGACTGGCTGACACGGGAGTATAAAGGCCCAGCCCTCTTGTCTTAAAATGGGACAATTCTGGAGGGTCATCTCAGCTCCTGACCTCCATGTGGGAGGACTGAGGTCTTTGCAGAGACTGCATTGCAGTTAAAACTCCTTCCACTGCATAATTCTATTTTCTGCATAAGTGTAGATCCTAGGAACATTCCCCAGTAAAATTCCTGCATGTAAATCTTTATCTCAGGGTCTGTTTCCAGGGGAACCCTAACTAAAAAAGCTGATGACAGAGCTTGCCCTAGGAAACAGGCTCTAAGGGATGCTGTCAATGAGCCCCCATCACCAGTGGCTGCCCCCACCTCTCTGGCAGCCCCTGGCATGCTGGAGCAGTGTCACTGTTATGCTGCTCACCAGCAGGGAACTGGAGCAGGAAACAGGTGCAAGGGAGTACACTGGTGAGTCCAATACTTCAGACTTTTGAGAGGTCCAGAAGAGATAGTAATTTAAAAAAAATGGAATCAGCTGGTTTTTGCTAAGAGCCACTGATGAACTAGAGAAAGACAATGAAAAGCCAAGAGTGATTAGTCCTCAGCTGAAGGCAATGAGTAAAAATCGTAAGGGAGGTGAGGTCTGTGCCTGGTTTTCAAAGAAGAGGGGAACATCACTTCTGCAGACTCAGAGGCCTCAGGAGGACTGAAGGATTTCAGACTTTCAAGCACATCAACTTGAATGGCTCCACTCCAAGTTTCAGAGTCTCATTACTTCCAACTAGGATTGAGCTGGAGAGTCAACCTTTTCTTTTACCCTTAAAATTAATTCCTGGGTCTGGTTATATAAGTTTTTTTCTACCTTCAGGCTGCAGAAGATAAGATTCTTTTTAAATGCTACCCAATATTTTGGTAAATGGACAATAGCAGGAGTCAAGTTAGAGCCAGGCACAGTGAGCGGGAGCTCAGACTTCTCAAGGATGAGGATCTGGGCCATGCCAACCAGTCTGCCATAGCTTAGGAAAGAAGCTAACCAAAGGGAGGAGAAGTAAAATGGGTAGTAAAGGAGGAGGATGGTAAGCATCAGCTGCAATCATGAGACAATACGTACTGGTAGGGGCTTTTCTTATAACTTTGCTGAAGAAAAGAGACCAGCCAGAATACTGGACAAGATGTTTCCAGAACTTAATATGCCAAAGTAGTTTCAAGCATCATAAGGGATTGACTGTAGCAGAAGCTGTTGTGTGCCATCCAGATCCCTCCCTGAGCACTGAGGTATGTTGAACTTCTCTCTAGGAATTGCCCTTAGCCAAAGACAGCAGCTGGACCTAAGGTCATGCTCCTGCCTAAAGTAATGCCCCTTACCTGGAGGCAGCAAGCATTCAATGACTTGAGGTTGTGGGACTATAAAAGCTTACATTGCTTACATCAAAGTGGAAAGACTCTGAAGACCCATCCCAGCTCCAAAGCTCCTTTTGGGGATTGTCTGGGCCTTGTAACTGCATTCCATTTTGTTTGCCCAAATCTGTCTTCATAAGCCCACACAGGGTCTGGTCCTGAAAGCACCCCCAAAACACTTTCTATAAGCAAATCTCCATCTTCAGAATCTGTTTCTTGGGGAACACAATCGAAGACTCACACACACACACTCTCTCTCCCTCCCTCTCTGTGTTCTTTGTATTCATATAAGATATTTCTGGATCTGGGGTGACAGTTTTACAAAATTTCTTGCCTAAAGGAGAAAGAGAATATACTAAGTCAGAAGTTGGAAAGTATATTCCAGATAAAGGGAACGGCATGTTCAAAGGTCCATGGTATGGTTATTAGAACATTTCAGCAGCGGAAAGCAGCCCTGTATAGCTGGAGTAGAGTAAGTCTAGTGACTCCACGCAGGGCCTCTCAAGAGACCACTCGGAGGATTTCTGTTTTTAACCCAAGACCAATGGGCAGCCACTGAAAGGTCTGAAGCAAGGGCATGAGGTTGTCAAGTTTTCATTTTGAAAAGATCATTCTGGGGGTAGAGCAGAGAATAGAGGAAACCAGAAAAGATAACAGAAGAATTTATAATGGCACTTAGTAATTCAGTTGAGAGATGACAGCATCTTAGACTAGGCTAGAAGTAGTGGAGTAGGTGAGAAGTGGACAGGGTCAAGAGATATTCAGAAGGTCAAATCAACAATACTTGCAAAAGGTTGGACGTATGTTTACTGTGTGCCTCCCACAGTGCTTGGCCCAGCAGGGACTCAATAAATACTTGCTAAATAATGGGTTGAATGAAGTAGAGATTGGACAGCTGTGTTCAGGTTCTTGGTCAATACCGTCCATATGTCCACATCAGTTCCTCCCATTCCCCACACACCCACTCATTTCTACCCAGACAAAAAGTATCCTGGAGCAGATGGGGTGGAGTTGTGAGTAGGAGTTACAATCATTTCACCCATAAGTACGACATTAGAAGATGAACTTAGTGGATGAAGTTCCACAGATCATGGAGAAACTAGAAATTGGGTTAAGCTTTCCCTCTGAGCTATAATGACACAAGTGAAGGTAAACTCTAATTTTCTACTCACAGTTAACATAAAGGCATGGTTAAGATGCCTATCTGGACATCTTTAGGAATGCTACCTTTCTTTGAGACAACCATGTCTTCAGGCAAAGAGGTAGACAACTTTATGAAAAAATTCCAAAAACACTTATGATTAGGGAACATGAATGTTCACAGAATATACTTGGCACAGTACTCTTAGGGTTTCCCTTGGTTAAAGGGGGCCTCTGTTTTTCCTTGGCCCTCATGTGCCATTCATCAGTAGCTTAAAAAATCCTGCTGTCCATATTTGCAGAGCTGTGATCCAGCCGTCACTGCTCCCAGCCTTGTGGCATAGATGAAGCAAGGGACCAATACAGGACAATCCTTAAGCAACAGCTCTCCATCCCAATGCCACTCCCTGTGAATTCCTCTGCTTGGCACCTCTGAGAGACAGAAAACGGATTATGTTCAAGACTGTTCGGAGCTGGGCCAACTGAGAACTGAGACTTGCACACAGACATGGGGCGGAGAAGAAAAGACTGCATCCCATTTTTCTTTGTTGGAAACTAGATTCCTCCATCTTCATGGCTGCCAGCTTGGCTCAGTTTATAAATCAAAATGGATGATTAAAGGGAAAAAATCAAACAGTCACAATTTTTAGCAGATAATAGTTAATGTATGCAGGTCCCATGGCAGGGAGCCTAATGTCTGTACCCGGGAAAGGCACGCACAGCTGAAGTGACAGCAGTGACGAAGCAGACAGGCTGCAGGGTGATGAGAGCTCAGAAAAGTAGCAGCACCGGTCTCTTGGCCATGGCCTCAAGCCAAGAACACATTTCCCTGTAACCTCCTCTCCCAGCCCCAAAAACAAGAGCCCCAAATCAAACTTACTTCTTACAGGCTCTCATCTAATTTATGCTGCATAATTACCACAATCACTGATGGCTTTTATACATTAATTTCTGGGCAGAGTAGAACCTCAGGACAGCTGCCTATGGATGAGACTAGAATAAGAACATGCAGCTACCTTTTGGGCGTCCCCAACATTTCACCTCTCCCCACCCAGCCAACAGCCTTCCTTATCCCCTGAGTTGGGGTGGACCCTCTGGAATAGATGGCATTTAAAAGCCCTGTTTCCTGGACTTCAGTCCAGAATGAAGTTTATACCCAATTTCAGTAAAAGGAGAAAAATAAGGGCCCTGTGGCAAGTTTTTTTTTTTCCCCAGAAAGCCAGAGATTTCAACTTAAGCAGGCTTACTTCAAGATTTTTTTGTGTGTAAAAATGTTATAATTTTTAAAAGGGAAAGGTAAACAACCCTATGTTGGTTCCCAGTGAAATCTGAGAGCCAGGCCCAGGGTTTTGAAATATGTGGGTATAGTAGGATAGAGGTCAGTAATCCCCTTGATACAAAGATGGACTGTTCCTGATGCAGCCTACAGAAGTTAAGTGTAATAGCAGATAGCTCTTAACAGCTTACAACAGCCAGTGTGAACTGTATTAGAACTAACTTTTCTCTCCTCTGAGTTCCCTTAGTCCCTAATGCCTTTGGACCTTCAGTTCACCCCAGGCTTCTGAATGCTCGAAACAAAGGCTCCTAAAGTGTAGCGACTCTGCCTAAAGTTTGTTTAATTCTCTGACGTTGCCTAGGACAGCATCTTGCAAAGAGCAGGTGCTAAATCCCACTGGGAAACATGAAGCTACTAGGCCTCGGAGACCTTGCAAGCTGCCTCAAATCAGTGAACAGAGACCTCAGTGTTAACCTGGGAGAAGCCTAATAGAATTTGAGGAAATGCCTAGTTAAGGGTAGGAGAAAGTTTTTTTCTTGAGAATTAAGGGGTGATAAGAATGGCTTCAGGTATCATAATGGAAGAAAAGCCACATAGACTGGTGTGAATGTTTTCCTCAGGAAGGTTTTGTTTTTGTTTTTTCTCCAAGTTAGTAACTAACAATGACAGGCTGGGCCACTGGAGTGTGCTCTGGAGGTGGGAGCAGGTAGTAGCATTTTGCATTTCATGTCAGTTTACCTGATGAAAGGGTCAGGGGGAGGAAGGTATGACTAGAGAGAAGCAAGGTCCAGCCCTGCCCTGCCTCCTCTCTGCCTCCCCTTTTCCTGAGAGAGTACAAACCTGAGACTGAGCAAATCCATCTGTTCTTGGAGAAGAGCAGCTCATTTTGTTGGATTTTGAATCAATAGCTTCCTCTCTACGGACTACTTTATGAGGCAACTCTGTCTTCCCCTCGGGACCTCAGCAGACCCTAGCTCACTCCATCTCATCTCTCAGCGGGCAGTGTAAGAAGATACATTATGTACTCTCCCCAGACCTGCATAGGTCTGTCAATCACAGTCCCCCCCTGGACTCGGTGACAGAGATTTACAGCCACGTGGTTGGGAGTGGGTGGGGCTGGCTTTGCACGAAGAAGCACCGTAGGCAACAAGGCAGGTATAAATAATATTAATGATAAAAACTCAATGCTGCATTTCATTTTGCCTAATTTATGGCTTCAGCAGGGAGCCAGTCCACCCACAGTGCCGTCTCAGTCACTTAATAACAGAACGTCTGTGGCAGCAGCAAGGACAGGTCTCAAAGCTTGGGCTGTGCGGGATGAGAAAGGACACTCCAGCTGTCAGAGAAAACAAAGCCAAAGGACCACAGTGTTCTGTTCCCAGCCATCATTCTCAGGGCGGCGGGAGCGCAAATAGGGACCCATTTGACTCTTTATCAGGACTGCTGATGAATACGCCCTCTCCCACAGTGTCCTCAAACCTCCAGAAGTTTTAATTAAAACAAAAGAAGTGTCAGCGGGAGAAGCGCTGGAATATAATTAGGGCCCACCAAACTAAAGGAGTATGGGGAACAAAGACTAATAATGAAAGGGAGGCTTTCACGATCTTACTGAATCCCTGCTCTGTTGCTGACACAAAAATCAATTTCAATAGGCTTTAGTTGTATCTGAGCAGGAGTGCAGGTGACAGATGAAATTTAGTAAGCAATTTACGGGAATCATAATGATTTCCAGGGAAAAAAGACTACAGTGAGTGCTCCCCACCCACCTCCTCTGTGAACTCGGTAGACTGTGTTCTGTCGATGCAATGGATTCAGATATGGGTGTGGAGATGGATACAGATTTGGTAGGGGGGATTTTAAACAGTTATATGTCTTTTATCCTTCAAAACATATAGTTAAACTCTCTACTTCACACTCTTTAAAGGGCAACTTTGGCGAGGTCCTCCAGAGACATTTGAGGATGTCTGAGGACATTTTCTGATTGTCACATGACTACTGCTACTGATAGCTAGTAGGGAGCAAGGCCAGAGATGCTATAAACCTGTAATGCACAAGTTTTCCCCTCCCTCAACAAAGAATTTTTGGGCCCCAAATGTCAATGGGGACAAGACTGACAAACCCTGCTTTAAAAGAATTTGACTTTTAATAGGTGCTCAATGAATGTTGAATTCCATTAAATGCCATATTCCCCACAGGCACTAAATTTACAAAGATCAAAAGATAAGGCCTTGCCCTCAGAGGGATCTCCCATTGTGGGGCAGGGGGTCTGGAGATGGCATTGTTCTTTCTTCTTTTAACAGTATTTACAAATAAGGGGTGTACTTCTCAAATTCCAACATCCATGGTCCTTTAGAACACAGGTAATAAATACCCAATGGCCCATAATAAGATCACTTTCCATCTGGCTTTTGCATGTATAAGAGGCTGATTTCAAAACTTTTACTGTCTCCCAATTAAGCAGCATTTTCTAAATTTAAAAGGACTGATAAAGGAGTATTGGAGCTAAATTAGAATTTCGTTTATGATATTTGGACAGGGGTATAATTTCACTTATTACATTAAATTTGGAAAGATATCCTATTTTCATTTCTCAGTGATTCTGAGGTCTTCTTGACAACTCTATAATGTGTGTGTGTGTTCTTTCCCTTCTCTCAAATGTTTATAATTTAACTATTGGCAGCTGGGCTCAGAAGTATATTATTTTGTTTGATTAAAACATATCATGATGAAGCATTAAGCTTAAAATATAAGGGTCAGTTATAAGAGAATAAAGGTGTTTGCCTTCATTCAACGTAAGTTCTTCAAAGGAAGAGATATAGGAATCTTCCCATTACTTTAAATGATGTTTTTAAGAAATCGGGAAAGCAGAATTCAATTTTTTAAAAAGTAAGATGAGCAACATTATACTATATCAGTGACCACCATTTATCACCGCTTAGGTACTTGAGGATTAAACTCCAGTTTTTTCATGGTAGCCAAGAAGTGCATGCAAATATGGAGCCTTCACACTGCGTGAGGGGAATAGTGAGGCATAGTACTGGTTCTGCCTGCAATAGCAGGGCACCCAGATCTCTGCAAGGGCTGGAAAGCTCTCCGCCATCTGTGTCAGCACAGACCGCATTAGCAACTGAGCTTTCTAAGTGAACGCCTGCAAATCCTTCTGTGGGCAGGAGGGCAAGAGGACAAAAAGGACACCTGAAAACCAAAAGCCAGTCTGTAAAGGCAGGACAGCTCTTACATACTCATCATCTTTCAAAGTGGTGACCAGCACAACCAACAGCAGTTTGTCAGCAAGCGCACCCATCCTTGGGAAACTAACTTGCACCTGGCAGAAAGCTACACCCTCCCTTCCAAAATTATGCTGAGAACACTTTCGTCGAAATCTTGGAGGAGGGGAGGTGGGTGAAATATGATAACTTAAAAGAGCTCTCCTTCCTTCTCAGGGTCTTAATATGACATGCCTGCAGCTCTGGGCAGGCCAGAATGGCCAGAGAGCTGGCTAGTTAGTAAATGCATTGATTTGCAGCTAAATTTAGCAGCCATCTGACTGTGACTTGTCAGGTAGCTTCCTCTCAGGGCAGGCGAGGTTTCCCTGACTCCAGTGAAATGCTTCTCTGCCACCACATTTTCATGTCTCAGGCTCAGACTGCCAGGTGAGAGACTGTGAGAAGGGCAAGGTGAGCACCCTGCTGGCGTTTCTGCCCATCTCTCCTCCAGAAAGAATCTCCCCTGGTCTAAGACAGAATCCCAATCTCGGCTGGCGGTTTGCGGGCTCCGCGGGGGAGTTTGGAAGTTAAGTGGAAAGGCTCTGCAGGTGTGAGGCGCTTCTGTATGATTTACTGGGTCTAGAATTACTTTTGGCCTATAGTTTCCTTATCTGTAAAACAGGTATAAAACAAAGACTAAATGTATATATATATATATACATAAGAACATGTACTATCCTGCCTGGGCAAACGGTGAAACTGCAGAGTTTTCAGTGTCACTTGAGGTTCTGTCCGCTGACCGCCTGCTCTCCAGGCCCCCTTACTCACCACACTGCAGACACAGCGCCTTCCTCCACAGCCTTTCCGTCTCTCTTCCCTGTGCTCAGCTTGTGTGCTCACTTCCTTCACTGCGTGACTCCAAAGCCACCTTCAGGAGTCCTCCCCTGGCCACCCCATCTAAAACTTCGGCTCCTCCCTACTCCTACTACCCTCCTTCCGTGCTTTGCTATCACTCAACAAATTACATGTTTTATCTTCTTATCATGTTTATCGGGCATCCCTCGCTCTGGGATGGAGGCGCCTCGAGGGCAGGCCCCTCTCTGCGCTGCTCACAACCCTATTTCAGGAGCAGAGCAGAGCAGTGCTGGCACCGAGTGGGCACACAGTCAACAGGAGCTGGGTGAAGGAGTCTGTGGAAACACTTACTCAGATCCCTCTATTCTCTTTTTTTTAAAGCACAGTACCTCTTATTGGAAGGCATAACAACTCTGTCAGAATCAGCACTGTCATCAGACGAGGAAGCGGGCTCAGAGAAGCAAGTTTTCTGCGGTCATATTTTCCTTTCAGATTAGCCTTTGCATGTAAGTAAGCCAAGCAAGAATGTATGGTCTCCCTCTTTTTAAATTCTATTTAAAATTCTCCCTAAGGCTTGGAGGATAAAGAACAGAGCTATAAATTTTAATCAGACAGTGTATATTTTATCTATGAAGATTTACTTGCATGACTTTCTATAATGTTAGATATTAGCAACATGGATTGACAAGTTATATAACATTGAGTATTGAAAAGCTGCTTTTCAATACTTTTTTTCAATGAAGGAGTTATATATATATATTCTACTCAGAATTTGGTCTATTTTCAATTTTTCAATATGACTCTAGGCAAATCTCTTTAACTGTTCATGTATTTTATAAAGAACAGAAATAGAAATCCCATTATTTCCCTTACAGGACAAAATGCAAATAAGAGAAACCAGATAGAGTGAGTTCTTATGACTCACTATATTGAGTCAAAATTTAATTTCTGTTGCTCATGATAACTTCCAATGGAGTTGTCTAACCTTGACAATTTCTGTTCAGGGGCTTATAATATATTTATAAATACCAGTATGATATTCTACTAGGAAGCAAAATGACAATCAATAAAAACTTTCTGAAAGGCATCATTTCTATAAATTGAAATGGATTTCAGTACACAATGGAATATGGTCAAGTTTTCACAAAGAAAGGTCTTATGAAGAAAATCTGTGATTTCACATAAAATGGGCACAACTATAAAAGTAAAAAAAACCCTTCTTACCCTGATCACAAGCCACGTAGATACACAACTCCAAGAAACACCAGTCCTATTTTTTTCTATATGAATTCATATAGAAAACCAGCTGTGTAGGCATTGTAGTTCTATAAAACAATGGCACTGCCATTGATTAATTCATAGACTACTTACTGAGTATCTATTACATGTAAAGTACTCTGTCCATCTCTGAAGGGTCTGAATCATAATAATCATAATAATTATTAAAATTTTTGTACTTGTTTAATTTTAATAGATCTTACTCCTTTAAGAAGGTTTATAAAATTTTAAGTTTTCCCCTTTTATTTGTTCCATTTTCAACTTCCTCAAAATTAACCATGACCAACATCAAGTCATGGCATCGTACTTTGGGGAAGACACCATTGAAAAGAAAATCTCTAATATGTGTTGTCCTTATAAGATACAACAATTACCTTAAAGAATAATAGCAAGAAAGAAATCTCCATTATCTCACTGAGAAGAACCATTTTTAAGAGATCCAAAATAGTCTTCCCTAATTTATTTTGCAAGTCTTCCAAGAACAACCCTATTGCAGAAAATAATTGATGATTGAGACTTTAGAGATGTTGTCTTTTTTAATTTTTTAATATATTTTTATTTTATTTTAAAATTTTATATATTTATATTATATATATTTATATATTATTATAATATAATAAATAAATATGTTTATTAATGTACAGTAATGTACAATTACTTGAACAACATTATGGTTACTAGACTCCCCTATTATCAAGTCTCCCCCACATGGCCCATTACAGTCACTGTCCATCAGTGTAGTAAAATGCTATAGAATCACTTGTCTTCTCTATATACTGCCTTTCCCATGCCACCTTCTCCCCCACCACTACATTATGTCTGCTAATCGTAGTGCCCCTTTTTCTCCCTTATCCCTCCTTCCCACCCATCCTCCCCAGTCCCTTTCCCTTTGATAACTGTTAGTCCATTCTTGGGTTCTGTGAGTCTGCTGTTGTTTTGTTCCTTCAGTTTTTGTCTTTGTTCTTATACCCCACAGATGAGTGAAATCATTTGGCTTGTCTTTCTCTGACTGGCTTATTTCACTGAGCATAATATCCTCTAGCTCCATCCATGTTGTTGCAAATGGTAGGATTTGTTTTCTTCCTATGGCTGAATAATATTCCATTGTGTATATGTACCACATCTTCTTTATCCACTCAAGAGATGCTGTCTTTTTAAGGCCATGATACAACTTTAACTTTGTGTTTATTGCTGTCCTAGTCTCAGCAAAGATACTCTTCTACTCAAATAATCAACATGTTGATCATTCTCAAATATATCCACTTATCCTGGGGGGAAAAATGTTTTCTCAGAGTTTAACAAATGATGGCAAAAAAGGGGACTCCCTGCATTCCAATTTATATTTGCCAGTACAAAATCACTTCCAAGTCTGGTCACATACTATTTCTGCCACAGCTTTAGGTGAATATATTATTAAGAAAAATACCACATTTTCAACTTGAAATTTAATCTACTGGCCTCTGTATTACAAAAGTCACATGGAAATGAATATTATTCATTTTTGATATATTTCACTTACTAGAAAAATTAACTCAATGGCAATTGGGTCACAAAAATGTGCTGGTTCTTTCTAAATGTATCATAGGAGCTTGTCTAGATTTCAGCAAGAGACCTGAAAGTACTGTAAGATTATGAAAAAGGAGCAAGAAAGCTACTTAGAAAGATTTCTATAAGCCTCCTGTTTTGCATTTAAATACATCAGTTATTGTTTATGAACTTTTTTCCTGGATTGCCAATATTCTCAGATACTCTTAGAAAAAACGGTATTGAAGGAAATGATTGGGAAGAGGAAGTTGGAATAAATGGACGCAGTAATTCAGATCTGTTGAAGTTCTCCCTTCATTGTGCATAAAGTAACCAACTGTGTAGGGATCTGGGTCCTATAAAACAAAACCTTACACTTTTACTCTTCAGCATTGCACTTCAGTAAAGATATAATTAATACAAACTCCACAACCTATAGAGAAGTGAGGGAGTTTAGAGGACTCTGGGAGAGTGGTCTGGATGACCTGGTCAACAAAAACTCTTGGGGAAAGGCGTCCACACAGTCATGACATCACAGCCTAAGGACCAGGCTGAGAATAAAAACATATGACAGACGTTAAATACATGAATGCCATTAAAACAGTCAATCATGTTTTTGTATTTAAAATAAGAGAAAAAATAGATTTCAACCATGGTATAAATTTTTTATTTTCTTATACATTTATGAAGATGACTAAAGGGTCACCTAGGAAGGCTGAGACATTTCTTTAAGATACTTGTACAAAAATTAAATTAGATCCTCACAATCTTGGTATAAGGATGTACTCCATAATGGAAGAGGGGAAGACTAGATTAGACTTTTAACATCTGTGTAGTGATTTTTACCACTTATACACTTATTTCCTATAGGTCATCTCATTTGCTTCCGACAACTTTCCCTTTGAATGCCTACTCTTAATACAAATATGAATAAAATGTATTTCTTGCCCTCATGAAACTTACAGTCATGGCTTTCCTTCATTATACATTTTTAATATTGTGACTATTTTAATATAAGTAAGTGAACATCAAGTCTGGCTGGAAATTATAAGAAAAAAATAACTGGAGGTGGTGAGAAGAGGAACAGAATTTGTGTTTATGTTAAGGCAGCCTTGAAAACGTATGGGAAGCAGAGGCAAAGAAAACTGGGTTGTGGAGCTTCAGGCAGAGGGCAAAGAGCTCTTGTGTGAAAGAGGGTGAGAGCCCGTGAGTGAGGGAGACAGCGCCCCCAGTGCAGAGAAGGCCCGTGAAGCCGGGCCAGGCTGTTCTGCTCTGGGAAAGGAGCTAAGAAAAGAATGCTGGACTTGCCCGAGCTGAGCTTGCTTAGATACACATCAGCCCAAAACTCTTCCCAAGTCAAAAAAAGGGTACATTTTTGAGACAACAGTGGAAACTAAGATGACCCAACAACTACAAGAAATAAATTAGACCTCAGTGAACACTTGGGTAGAGAATCAGTCAAAGAAAATGTGTCCGCATATTCATACCTCAAAACAAAACAGATTCCAATCACTTCAGTAATATGTAGCCATCATAGCTGGTAAGTAAAATAACTATTAATAGCTAATACCTAGTTAGTGCTTACTATGTCAGGCACTATTTAAAGCATTTTACATATATTAACTTATCATAACAAACTAAGACATAGGTATTATTATTATCCTCATTTTACAGACAAGGAGACTAAGGCACAAAGAGCTTACATGACTTGTCCAAAATAATCTGTTATTTAAAAGGTGTAGCATCTTAACTACTACTTAAGTTATATAAGATAGATAGCATTGGTGTTCATTTGACTTAATGACACCTTATTATACTGCTTCCTTTTAGTAAACAAAAAATATTTCTCATGGTTTTCAGGAATTCACTTGCACCCATAGTCTTTCTAGGACTAGTTTCTCTCTCAACATCTTGGGTTTTTAGCTGTGATTTCTCAAAAGGGAGTTTCCAGAAACTCTCTGCTGGAGAAACTAATATAATGATGGACAAATGCCCAAACATTACACAGAATAGGTGCTGAGTACACAACTTGGATTGAGCTGGACAGGAATAGGAGCAAGGTAAGACATTGATTCAGTCATAATTGAACCAAGGGACCAGGTCAGGAAAAGAGAAGGGTATCTAAGGCACTGAGAATAAAGGTATTGGATAACATATTAGGAAGGACCAGAATCAGTGTACGGCTGTGGTATCACTATTTATGGAAAAAAGCAAGAAATGAGGCTGGAAAATAGACAGGATCCCAGTCAAGAATAGCTCCCTATCGTACTAAAGAGTATGACACTGAAGGGTTTAAGCCAGAGTAACAGGATCAGACTGGATTCCAGAAAGGACACCCTATTACCATCTTCCCCTCCCCTCCCCACCCACCCCCCACTGCCGCCAGCTGTGGGGCTGCACTTCATCCATCTCCCCCAAGATTTGTAGCCTATTAAACTAGTCAAAATATGAAACAAACTGTGCAGAGAGAAGAGAATGGATCCAATGAATAAACAAACAAATAAGACTCAACCAGATTTTTTTATGGGGTGCTGGAGAACTGAGAGAGAAGAACTCTAGAATAAGCTGATATTTCTGGTGTATGCATCTGGGTGGATAAGGGTACCTTCGCTGAGACACTATATTCAGGGGGAGAACATGAAGAGGGGAGCAAATGACTTCAGTTTGGGACATACAAAGTTTTCAGGGCTCAGACAGACATCCAGACAGATGTATCCATTAGGCATCCCAGGTGAAGGGGCTAAGCTTCAGGGGGTCAAGCAGGTCTCAGGAAAGAGGACTCACAAAAGACACTAAGAAAAAAACAGCTAGATTATGGCCAAAGAGAAAGTTATAATGTCACTGGAAATCAAGGAAGGAGAGAATTCCAGAAAAGAGGTTGTGATGAGTTTCATAAAGGAGGGTATAGTCAGAACCAGATGCTATGGGAGACCAAGTGAAATAAGGACTGAAAAGGCCCGTTGCATCTGGCAGTTATGAGGCCTTGGATAGCAAGAGGGATCACAAGGCAGGATAGAAGCCAGATTGTACAGTGGGAAGTTAAAAATGGAAGGTGGCGAAGTGGAGACAAAGAAGTATAAAAAAGTTGGCTCTGTTTGGAAAGAGTTGGAAACTGATGCTAAGATCTCATTTGAAAATGTCTTTGTGCTGAGAAGAAAGAGGCAATCCTGAGAAAAAGGTGGGAGACACCAGAAACAGGAAGAGGAGGGAGTCCACACCCATGGAGGAGTATAAGTCTTGAACTGGAGAGGAAAGTCTTGCACCAAGGCAGGGCAGGAGGAGATGAGAACAGGGGTGTGTGGGGTATGGAGGGAGAGCGAGGCATTGCAGATAGCTGTCCAAGGACTACACTTTTTCTCAAAGGCAGGCAGAAAGGTCACCTGGAGAGCAGCGAAGGCAGGGGTAGTGGGATGGGAAAGAAGTGAAGTTTTGGAATAACTCTTCCAGGGAGCAGGAGAAGAAACTAAGCAAGTACAGACAGCGTAGGTTGGGACGTAGCACTGAGCAACTCACTGGGTTAGGGGCTGCTCTCTACCCTGGGCTGTGCTGTGTGGCCCAAATGCAGGAAAAAAAGCCAATGGCTGGATTGACTTTAGATAAGAGGTCTTCAAGGTGGATATTCTGGAGGATCAAGGGGTGAAGGAGACAGCACATGTTGGCTTCAAATCATTAAATTAAGGAATTGTGGAGCCCACAGATGAGTAGACAAGTTGTTAGAACTGCATAGGAATGGACTGACAGAAGAGACCAAGAGAAGTTTATTCAACAACAAAGAGCAGGTGTGCAGAACAGGAGAGAGTATCAATGCCAAGGGCCAAAGGCTGTGTGTTGAGATTGAGCTGCTGTAGATTTAAGATTTTAAAAGCAGAACCAACCTGTGTCAAGATAAGTCCAGGGTGTGAATCACAGGGTGAGATGTCATTACAGCTATAGTGTCAATATGATCCCATTTTACTAACGAGCCAAAGATCAGGTGGCATTCAAAGTCACAGCTAGTTAATGGCAAGGCCGAGGTTTTAATCCAGACCCTTGCTGCCAGAATGTGTGATCTTATACAAAATCATTTTGTTTGGTACCTTCTTCTTCCAACCTTTGAATAAGAAATAAATGGATAATGATTTTGCTTTCAGTCTAGGACCAAGTTATAAATGAAAGGAAGCTATTAATCTGACTTAAAATGCAAGTGAAAGCGACAGTTTACTTCCAGGATGCTGGTTATTATCTCTAGCGGTGAGGGCTTATAACATTCTGCTAAAATACATCTTTGCATAGTGTTTTCTTATTAGAAAAGCATTAAAAGTGAATGGCTATCTAATGTGGCAACAAAAATAATTAAGAACCATTTTAGCTCATGAAGCATAAATCCAGCCTGAAGCAGCATTGGCCATTATTTCACTACACTTTGTATTCACAACCTGTACATGCCCAGATACATAAGGGTGATTTAGAGAATAGAGATGGCACATCACGTGTTCTCCAACCAGGCAGATAGAGGCATACACCCAAATGTGAAGATAATATTTGTTCAAATGGAAACGTCAATTTATTTTGAGGAAGAATCACGCAAGCCCTCATGACCATCACCAGGCAATCTAAGGAGGGTGAGGATGTGGGACCGGGGTAGAAATGCCATGTTAGTGGCCCACAGCAGATAAACCCCATTCTGGGCAGCCCTTAGGACTTTTCACATTTACAGGCATATTCAAATAGAGTTATAGTAGTAAATGTTAGCATAATTCAATCTTGAATAATTCATTACAAAAGATAAATGGAAACATGCCAAGTTTGCTAACTATGACATTAGCTATTACTGCCCTTTACTATATATTAAAGTGAGAAGCCTGCAGGAAAGCATGTTGTTCATACATTCTCACATACCATTATTCCATAGCTATTAATTTCACCCACCCTTGAAGTAGGCAGCTGGAGACATCCAAGCCAACCTACCTAGACTATCCCCTAGTTTTTCTGTTTCTCACTAACCTAGTCGCTAATAGCTTGTTTCTCTTGAGTACTTATTTGCCAGGTTAGAACTTTACATTAATTACTACATAATCCCCCTATCACCTGTGTAAAATAGGTGGTGTTATCACCCCCATTCCATGGATGAGCAGAGGGAGGCCCTGCCACAAGACACATGCTGGTAAGGCCAGGCTCTTCGCCATGCTCACATGCCCTCTCCATGTCTCTGCCTTTACTACTTCCCCACCGAACTTCACCCAACTTCTCTACAGCTCAGATATCACGAGTTCAGGGAGACTCCCATTCACTCCAGCCACCCTGGGCTTTCCCTGTGCAGAGTTAGCACCCTATGCCTGCTGGGGAGCTGTGCTTTCAGGCAGCATCACACTCTCCCATTCTCAGGAGGGCCTTGGGGAGACCGACTGGCCCTGTTTGCCTGGGAAACTGCTGTTGACAGAGGGGAGAGCTCCTTGACAGAGGTGTGGTTGTAAATATAATCAAAACTGTAGATGTAACCCAGCCCTGGTTCCCCAAATTGTTCAGGGATAAGGATTCCTGGAAATCTGGACTATGCCTTTTCTTCAGTCTCTAGTGCTCAAAACTAGTAGATCTGAGAGAACAGGAAAAAAGAATGCTGGAGCTGTTAGAAAAATCTGTGCCCACAGACAAAACCCTTCTACCCTTCTCCTCCAAGGCCATGTAGCCAACTCGGAGAAAAGCAAGGACTCCAGCTACTTAGCTGTGGGAGCTGGGAGCCCGATGCCCCTGTAGCCAGAGACCTTCGGTTCTCCACAGGCACTACATACGCCCACTAACTGTGTGACCTTGGGCAAATCACTCCAATCGCGCTGGGCCTCAGCTTCCACAGGTAAAGCCAGAATGATACCTAGGGCCGTTGTAAGAATTAAATGAACTGACATATGAAAGTCTGGAAAGTGTATAATGCTCTAAAAATGCTACACATTTCCACTATTACTTTACATTTGGGATTTCTGACTTCCATGCTGGAGATCTGCCTTTTCCTTAGATTCCTCTGCTGTAGCAGCCATCATTGGTGGTGTCCAAGACCACACTGTTGGGTATGGTGTATATTGTTCAAAGGCACCAAACAACTAATGACCGTGAGCCTAATGTGATCTGTGCATCTGAAAGTGTTTGTGTGGCCAAAGAATTGTTGAAGCTCATCTAAACAGCAGCAGGAAAAACAGTCAAACCCAACAAAAGTTGTCACCTATTTATATCCACTGCTAGGTAATTTAAAGGTGGGCAACAACCTATCAGACATGAGCCCAAAACAGAGCACATTTTGGAATGTGCATATGGTCTGGGAAGAAAAACAGCAGAGACCAGGGCACAGATTTGCAAACTTCCTAAAGGAGGAAGAAGCGGTGAGTCCTTTAAAAGATGATAATTCCAAGAGTGTCAAGACTTTGGTCTGCGCTAGCATGAGGCTGGTCACTCCTGCTGTGAGAGGCCTGAGATGATGTCAGAACACATTTGGTCAATGATTCTGATGACACTCAGTGAGAGCTGGGCCCAGAAATGAGAAGTAGGAAAAGTCCACAGCAGTTACCAACCTTCCAAGCACTGTCCTCAGATAACTCCCGCTGGTCAGGGCAGGTTAGCAGTGTCAGGCAGGGGTGGGGCATAACCGGATGTTCCTTATTGTGAGATTTTTCATTTAACTGAGACCCAGAAGATTTATGTGATGTGCTTAGCTGGGTATTAAATGATCAAGAACCTGAATTGCCTACCTACACTATTTGATATTTAGCATAAATAATATGCCTGATTTTATTTAACAATAGAGACTTGCACTCAAAATGGACTTTGTCTCTAGGCCCTAACACAATTGATGCTTAAATCATTGTGGAACTGCCTTCCACACATGCCTCTGAATATTAAAGAATATTTATTTGTTAGAGAATGTCTGATTTCTTTTTTTTTTACATCTTGTTTGTTTCATAAATACGACTTCACCTTAAGCAGTTTATGGGCAAGGAAAGGCTTCCACAGCTGTGTCACGCTCACCAGTGGTTCAGCCTAGTGCTGGGCTTATGGGCGGTATTAAATAAATGGCTGGCTTAGGCTCAGAATTTAACTCAAGTTAAATGCTCTGCAGATAAGAACAAGGAAACCAAAGAGGGCTGGGCAACTGGTGGAAAATTAACATGCTAACTTATGAAAGCAGGTGATATTAAAAACTGGGGGTGGGAGGAGAGGAGAGGAGATAAACAATATCATGCAAAGAATGGGCATCTTGTATATAATATTGTACCTAAGAGATCATACGTTTCCATTTATCTTCTGATAATTCAAGGTAGGTGGCCTGCATATTAAAACATAACTGTGCTAACACTGCATTGCTCTCCCCACTTAGGAGGTGTCTTGCCAATGTGTTTCAGCCCTGGCAAGTTCACTATGGATTCAATGTGACTAAAGAAAATGACAGTAAAATGCTCTTGGGGTGAAAGGGTTATGCCCAACTTTATTTCCACAGTGGCAGGTCAATCACTAAAATCCTGTTTACTCAGAGCGAGTCTGCATGCAGCACACCGGTCTCTACCTCTGGGCCCCTCTGCTCGCACAGCCGTCCTCTGGGCCTCTCTGCCCACACAGCTGCCCCGCAGAGCCGTCCTCTGGGCCTCTCTACCCACACAGTCGTCCTGCACAGTCATCCTGCACAGCCTTCCTCTAGGCCTCTGTCCTCAGCACTGCCACCACTCCAGCCTCTGCTCTGCTCTCCTAGAGTATTGCAGCCCTACCACTGTGATGCACCCAGAGCACTGGGAGGAGCTCTTTAGAGTCAACAGCCATGTATTGCCCACAGCTGTGCAGTGAGCTAGTCAACCAGGGCCAGGTGAGAATCCTGGCCACAGGAACTCTTATTTTATCCACAGGAGGTAAAGTACTGAAGCAAGCATGTGGCCTGCCAGTGTGAATTAAATTCGAGTAATATTGTACATCACTGCACAGAACTGGTTCTTTGATTTCACAAAGTTACTTTGATGCAAGAAAGCAGTTTGGTTAGTTTGCTTCTTGAAACACCAAAGGGAACAGGCAGTGGGTTGGGAAAGCACTAGTCCTGGTGACATCTGCCAATTCCCCAAGAATGTGCACATCTACAGCTGGGGTTTCATCAAGTAAGGGAGAGAAGGGGAGCATTTAATGAAAAGTTAGATGAGTGAGGGTGTGGAGAAGGATTTCACATCATAGAAGGCCCAGCTCCCCCAGGGCAGGAGAAAGCCCTCTCCTTCACTTCTGCACAACAGCTGAGTATATTTCTATTAGACCGGGACTTCAATCTTCTGTCTGGAGGCCTGAGAGAGGCTGGGAAGGTCTCAGATTCCAGGCATCTCACTTAGGCTCTACTTCCACTCCAAGACTTGGTTTGTCTGGTAAATCCAGCTAAAAGCAAAACCTTTTCACCCACCCTCACCTTTAGCCTGAGACCAAGTGGCTGTTTTAGCCCCCTTCCTCATAGATCTGATTTCAAGGATATAAGAAATCAGAAGACAGGTTCTTGTTTTTTAATTCTCTCAGCTGTCTGTCACAACTAAGAAGTAGTTTAGGCAGCAAGTCCACCGGACCAAGGGAAATGCTAGCGGCAAACCTCCACCGTCCCCGCAAGAGGGAACTCTCACCAAGAGAATTCAGTCATCCTGTCCCTTAAAGAACAAAATCCACAGAATAGAGTCAAAATATAGTTATTGAAGATTGGAAAATAGCAGGAAATGCCTTTATTCTACACATTATTACTTCTGGAAAAGTCAAGAGAACAAAGGAGGTAACTAGCTCATCTTCCATTATTTAAGTAACTGCTTTATAAAATAAATTAGATAAAAGCAGCACCTAGAAATTTGGCACTGTGCTGTTATTAATAATAATCCCATAAACCTCTCTTTTGGTGGGAAACAATGATAGTATTACTAATCAAATTCCTGTTACTGGATGAACAATAACAATTCTCGACTGCTGACTAATACAGACACATATATCTATCCATCACTTTATAACTAAGTTTACGGTGTAAATGGAAATCCTAGTTTTATAGCATTAATCCATCATTTGTGACAAAGTTTGTGGGTAGATAACAACAGAGAGCCGTTGTTTTAATCCTATTTCATAATCAGAAACAAACGATATGCAACATAGAACACAGAAAAGCCATCTGAGAAAATAGGATCTGATTTTCCCTCTTTTTGAATAAGCAAGATAAATATATTCTCGTTTGGAGTGTGGTAATGGCTTTGGGAATTGTGTTCTGAGAAGCAAAATAAAATGGGATTTAGTATGAAGATTAATTATATGGCTTTTTCAAATATTCAAAATCAGAAAGCCATTTTTAGTGTATCTGAAAATCACTTCGAATTTGCATTGCCTACCCCTCATCTCCTAATTTTTGGTCCATGACTACATCTCATTCTGCTGAGTTGATTTTGAAGTTGCAATATGTTTTATTTGATGCCAATTAAACTTAGACAAAAAGGAGTGAAACCTCTGGCCAGCAACACCTAATATGGGCAAAGAGATGATTAATTACTCCTTCGGCTTATGGAAAAGGCTGGGTTCAAAAAAACCAAGAAGATTCCTCAGGTTTTATCCCTTCACTCTCCATGAGGCAACAGTACCTTTTCTGAAGCTGTCTGGTTATAAGTGATATTCTACGGTATACCTACAGTGCACACAGTTTCAGAATCAAACTACAAATCATTTCGGAAGTTCCCTGTTTTGTAAACTCCAGATATAAGCTTTGACTATTTTTCTATTCACTACCTACACATCACCAGCTCATCAACAGATTTGAATACATCTCAGCTGTGGCAAATTTCCAAAAAGGTCTTCACTGGTAGCCTAAGTACTTATCCAGTGTAACACCTCTTCAAAAGCCACAGTGAGTAAATACAAAGTTGTCTGACAAGTCAGGAGATGAGAAGAATTCAAGCTGAGGGGCCTGCACACAGGCAAAGGAATGTTTTGCGTCACAGACCCAAAGGGACGAAGCTGGGTCTGTTGTACATCCTCAGGTGTTGAGGCTCAGATCCAGGAGTACCTTTAGAGACCACAGGTGTGGCTGCCGCACAGCGTTTCAGAAATGTCCCTCTGTTGGAAGGACACTGAACATGACAAGAGTTTTCTCCGTACTTTCTAAGCCCTCAGTGGTTTTGAAATGTGTCCCATCTCCTTGGGTTCATATTCCGAGGGGGCACAGGGCAGTGCAGAGCAGGGAGGGGTGGAGAAGAATAGAGTTACCAAGGAAGGAGTAGAAGGAAGGCGTTCTACAGAACCACAGAAAGTAGTAGAATTATACAACAAAGTATTCCGAGCAGCCAATAAGACAGGCATTTACTACTTTGCCACCAGAGAAAAAGAAGGAAAACATAACTCCCAACAAGGAGAAAGGAAGAGGACTCCCTGCCTCATGACTTTGCCTATTTTGAGCATGGCTATTGCTTCAGGATATTTCCAAGTCTTGTTTTCTTCCTCAGTTATTTTCTCTGCCTCCTATACCTACTTCACCACCCATGAGAACTGAAAGAGAACTATTAGACATTCTCACACTGCCAGAAATTCAACAAATGAGGCTACAATTTTGAAGGCCCAGGGCCTAGAGAAATACCAGTTGAGAATTAAAATAAGGAAAAGGAAAAAAAATCTGTAAAGAGGTTAATTCACTTATGTGGTATAGTCGAGAGAGGCAGAACATTTTGCTGGGAAACAGCGTGGTCTCCCAATGTGAGACTTCGGGGAACTCTTTTCTGCAATACTTTCAACAAAGTGAGTCACTATCTTCTATCTTCTTAACCAAATGAGATACTTGCAAAACTCTCTTCTGTAATACTTCACAAACACTCAAAAATGAAAGCCACAGACACGAAGACAAATGGCTGGCCATGGACACTCATGCAGAGCTAGCTCATGAACATCTCAGAATACTACATTCCCCTCTAGCCAATGTGCACTAAGCTTCAAGTTCAGATAGAACTTTAAAGAGAGTGAATAGCTGAGTGGTCACCTGATTACTTCCTACTGACACATAAGAGAACCATTTATTACCACTAGTGGGGAAGATGGATCCCGATCACTCCACTCTGAAGCCTGGGCTTTTTTGTGATGCCAGAAGGGCATTTGGAAGCAACTCCATCCTGCAGAGAGCGTCCTCTGCACTTCCCTAGGGATGGGTTTTTTTTTTTTCAGTTTGGTGTGAAAAATCAGGGAAAAAAAATAACTCTTCTGCTGAGAGATACTTCCACTTCCCCAGATCTGAATGTCCTTTGTGTCTTCTTTAAACTTGAGAAGCAAATACCGGGAACTGTTTGTTCCAGTTCTAAAGAAGGGGCTGACATGTTGACTAGCTGCTCTGAGATGGCCTGGAGAAAACTGAAGTCATGGAGGAGGCAGCCATAGGTGTATCTGGTCTCAAGGTGCAGCTCACCATCGTATGGCATCCCGCTGTGGTCCTGGAATGTGTGAAGACTTCGGGGGCTGTGCTGGAAGGGCTAGGGCATTTGCTGCACAAGCACCGGGAATTTGGTATCCCCATGCTTAACGTAAAAAGAGGTTTAAGTGATTTCATATGCCTCCCATTATGGCAGCATGCAAAGCTACTTAGCATTATAGGAGTTCATATTCCACCTCCAAACCTAACAGCCCACATGAAACTGGCACTTTAACTAATTTAAACCCCAATCTCCTTGTCTAAGAATAACAGAACCCGCGTCTCACATAGGAGCTGGGAGAGAGTCCATATAAAACACAAAGCAAAAACTCAGGACAAGATAACTATCATTTTTACCATATTTTAATTTAATTGTATTTATGCTCATCATGGCACTCTGTCCCTGTGAATCTGGCTTCTCAGATGGAAAATAACATTTTGGTGACAATAAAAGCATACTGGACATCTCAGGTGTGGAGAATTCCATGAGCCCAGCTTTCCCACTGGTAATGGAGAGAGCCAGAGAGGCCTTCCGCCCAGAGCACCTTCCCTCAGGGCATTAACACCCCCACTCATCTTGGCCAGAATCTAAGCCATACTTAACGGAACGTTCCGGAGGGCAGCCATTCCTACTGCTGCATCCCAGCCCAGACTCTGTGATTGCATTCACTGTCCATGAGGACTGAATTCCACCTCTGCTGACAGCCACATGGCTTCTTCCAACACTTCTGCAATCCTAACTGCTGGTGGGGCTTCTGGTTTCCCTGGGGATGAATCTCATTCCAGAGGTCCCAGTCAGAGAACCTGGCTTGGTTTCTGCATTCGCAGCTTGTCCCCTACCACCAGAGACAAACACATCATCTTGTGCTTACTGATGGGCACTTTTTCCCCTCATCTTCCTTTTCTCACCAGTGATGAATGATGCCCTCAATTCTCATGAAGAAAAATAGCAGCAAAATGAAAAGCGTATGTGTCATCTCTGGGAAGACACGTGGGCAACAAAATATAGATGCACCAAGGCTTCTTGACCATAACTCTTAATATCTCTGTGCAACTGGAAATGATTTTTTAAAAAAACCTTAATGATTAATATTTTATCTAGAACTCCCACCACTGTGGAAGAATAGAACAAAGGAAATGTACATTCAAAGAGTCCGCATCGATTAATGAGGAACCCTTAACAAGCCGCACTACCCCACTAATGATTTCCTGACTGACTTGAATCCACTTTCAAGAGAAAATGCAAGTAATAAAGGCCTAGGAGATAGGAGGATGACTCACTTGTTTCTCCCTCCAGCTGTTTTCTAATTCCCCTCACCTATTTCCAGTGCACTCTGTCAGCCAAAGACAGGAGGGCCAACAGGGACCCAGCCCTCAGAACGAGGTGCCTGCTGCCACTGCCCCGCTGCCAGGATGGAAAGCAAAGCTCAGACTCCTCTGGAGGAGGGGCAGCTGAGTTCCCACTCACAAGAAACAAAAGGGAAGTTCATTCAAACCCAGCCCAATGAGGACTCCTCTCTATTTCTTCCAGGACACAGGGCCTTGTCTTGCCCCCTTTCTGCCCATTTAGCCTAGTTCCTGTGATGTTTCTTTCTGTTTTCCTGCTCTTTCAGAAGCTGTGGCAGTGGCATGTATCTTCCTGGTGAAGCATAAGCTAAGACAATTGGCTGATCATCTTCTTACAATTACAGTAACCGGTTATCTTTGTCTACTCCTTGTACAGCTCAGTTCACTGTCATGCGCGCACATGCGCGCGCACACACACGTCACCTTTAAATCTCCAAGAGTTTGTCAGCCGTGTAATGTATTGTAATGACCTGTTTGTGATTTTCATGTGTACAGTTTATGTCCCACAAAGTCATTAACCATGTGCTGGGAGAGGGAGTGTGCACCTGACACACAGTGTGTGTTTAATAAACAGTTAGGGAACAAGTCTTAGATGTAGGCCTTATGTTCAGGCAGAGTGCTGATGTCAAGTTGTAAGCACAGATCTAACATTTAAACATCATCTTTAATCGGAAGGCAGCCATTCACGGGTCACCATCAGAGACATATCTCACGGATGATGGAAAAGGCCTCAGATTTTAGGATTAAGGAAGAACTGGCAGTTGTCAACTGGCAGCTGATAATTACCTCTGAAAACTCTGCCTGGTGGCCACATGCTGACCCTCCCTGGAGTCCAACCCAGATTACCAAAGATGTAATGAGCTTCTAACATTAAGCCCTGGAACAAAGAGGGTTGAAAGAATCCTTGTGACTTACCATTTGCTTCATGCATGTGGACTTAGGAAAAGACCTAAGTACCCATAAATGGAAAGGAATGACACAGTCGATTACCATATAGAAGGAGCACAGAGAAAACAAACTGTCTAACCAACTTGGCTAAACATCAACAATCCACAAAATAAACATTAAGGCAAAAACTAGAAAGTTGTGCTCACCACTGAAAAGCACACAGTTTTCATACTTTTTAGTCAGGCACTCTCTACAGTATCATAGAACCATAGTTCTGAGTTTTACATTGTCTGTTTCACTGTCCTGGCCCCTCACCCAGTGCTCTTTGAAGGATGCAGTCAAGATATAACTCGCTTTGCATGCCTGACAAGCTTTACATTTTTCTTCTTGTCCTCATTAACTAAAACCTTGGAAGTGTTCATCTGCAGTGCAGGGCTGGGCTGCCCCATGCATGAAAACCTCGGGAGGTAGCAACCCTTTCCAACTTCTCCTCCTTCTGAAGGCGTGTGCGCATGTGCATGCACACACACACTTTACTGAAAGCATTAATTTCCAAGAGGGGAAGGATGTGTTAATTTGGCAGGATGGGATGGAGAGGGTGACTAGGGTACAGAGGCTCCCAGAATTAATAGCCTCTTGGCTCTGAGAGTTCTGGGGAGCTAAATTGACGTGCACTTCAGACAACAAGAGAGTTGAGCCAGCTCACAATGGTGGCTGCACCATCTGGTTCCCAATGAGTTGTTTTTAGCTAAATTTGCAGTTAGGTTCATTAAAATCTAAGGCACTTCAGTGTTTAGTTTAAACAAATGGGCTCATACAACATTTTAAAAATGCAGTAGAACTTTTCTTTCCTTTAATGGCTAAAATGCTTTATGAAATTCCTTTGGGTCAAATGGGATGTTTTTCCAAACTGCTTTAAGGATATTACTGAATAACTTCTTACCAGCTAACTTGGATCACTGCTGAAATACTGCAGATTTTTATTTTCAAACTGTTTCCTAGACTAAGGGTGATTCCACATTAGGCATTTTATTTAAAATCTAGGACCATTAATAATACATTATTTGGAGGCTTATGAATTGTATATTACAGAGATTTTTGTCTGCTTTCCTTTCTTCCTCCACCAAAGGCCTACTATGAGCAGGGCAGGATGTTAAGTGCTGGAGACTCAACAGCAAGTAAGACACAGTCTGTCCATTGTAATAAGACCACCGTGCAGGGTCTCCTCTGTTGCTAGAGCAAGTCCTTAATGGCCTGTTTATTTTTTGTTAAGCAAAGGTAAACCTGACAGCTTCTGGATGTTTTCAGATTTAAGTAAGAATTGATGGGAGCCCTTTCTCTGGTGGCACAGTGGTTGGGCGGCCGTGGTGGGGAGGGTCATGGGAGGAGAAGGAGCCGCCTTAGAGCCCACCACTGGCTTCCTCAGCGCCCCTGGGAGGGACACTCAGCTTGGGGACAGTCAGCCTGCCTTTAGCCTAGCATATTGCACAAAGGAATAGGGAGGGAGGGGACTGATGGAATTAAAAACGTCATCATAAGAGTTTCAGAGAAGCAAGTATGATACATAAAAAAGATTACAAATCCTTTTCACAAACTGCCTTCCACTCGGTGCTCAAGAGAAGCAATGACAACAGTGAGCTTGGGAACTCAGCATATATACTTGTAACTTTAACCTAAACTTGCACAAGCGCAAATACATACAACTGTCTGTCAGTTTGTCCATCCACACATACATGCACCCATTTGCCTATTATCTGTCTATTTGTCTATCAATATTCTTATCTCTTTGAAAAAGTGCTCATTTAAGGACAGCTAGACATGTAACGGTAAAATTCTGCAATGTAATTCTGACTGCTTTCATTAACATAAACCTCAGTAGGTCCAGGGGTAGCCTTCGTTTACCCAGTTGCATTCCTGAAGCTTTACTCATTGAAATGGAAAAGACAAAGACTCTGAAGTCCCAGATCTAGGTTAAATCCCTGGTCTGCTGGTTACTAAGCCATGTGACTCTGGGGAAGTTATGTGACTTCCATGAGCCTCAGATCCTCATCGGTACTTAATTCTTAGGGATTCTATGTTTATGAAATAAGTTGCACATAATAAAGGACCCAGAACAGTGACAGGTACATTTTAGGGAGATTCTAAAGAAGTTAGCTTACTTATTTTTATGTACCAACTCCAGCAATTTTATTACAGTATTTTCATTTTAAAACTTCAGGTTTGGTGAGAGGAAATTAGTTACATGAAAATATATTATTCACATGACCCAATTATGTTAAAGTAAATGAATCTTCATCTCAACTTATTACATGCAAATAAGCATACCCATATTGGAGGTATTTAACACCTGAATATTGACTAAACATACCTCTACTCAAGTCAACCCTCAAAACTAACAGATTTTCATGTAATCTCTTGTATACAACAGGACAAGATATATATCCAATATAGAATCCCATCTTTGTAGCAAATGCTAGGAAGACCTTACACCACAAATAACGTTTCCTCTATCACCATTTCCAACAGACAGAGACTCAGAATGAGAGACTATGTAGAGCTAAGGGACTGGGGAGGTCAGTAAGAGTTGAACTTCCCATTCAACATAGGATGCTACTTGTGGAGCTGAGACTCAGACACTACAAGTCTCTTAATAGTAAGTGGAAGGGCCTCCCTACCTGACCCAGAGCTCCTTACTCTGAATGCACCACTCTTTGGCCTACAACTGCATTCCAAAGTAAATACAGAAAAAGAAGCTTAACACATGAAACACAGTAGACATGACACATCTGGGATTACACTTTACCATGACATTAGGGTTCCTTTATAATGTAGCCCTAATATGTGTCCACTCTTGTCTTCTCTCATCTCCTATTCAGCAGGCACACCAAAATACATTTACATCTATCCAACAACCACCAACAGATGTAGAGTGCCTTAATAGGGAACTATTGTTACCAATCTCCAGAATAGAGTCCCTGACACCGCAGACCCTCAGTGAATTTCTACTGACTCACTAAATCATCCCAGTTCTTTTCCAAGCTCTCTTCCATATGTTTTCAAACATTTCCAGATAGATCTCCTGTCTTAGATAAGGTATCTTTTTCCCAGATAATTATCCCTAGTTTCTTTATTGCTTGTGTATCTCATGGAGCCCAGACTCTTCCCCATTTTTGCTGTTTTCTTCCACTGGAAGTAACTCCACATGGTCAACAGGCCTCCTAAGATGTGGAGACCCAAACCCAACTTTAATGCTAGGCACAAGCAGGCAGGGCTGTCCCCTCCTCTGAGGCAGATGACACAGAGGTATTTTTTAGAAAAGTTGCTTATAAGGCTTCCTCTCTCCCTCTCCTGACTTGCTCTCTTCATTTCAGGGTGTCACATTTGCCTCTGGGGGCAGTGTTACCTTGTTTCACATTGCTTCCACCCCATTAAAATAATTTTGATTGTATCAAACTATAAATTAGTGATTCCCATCACTTTGCTTTCATTTATAAGTTCCCTATCCAGGCCTCCAATGTCTTCATCAAAGGCACTGATTTAAAAAATGGAGAAGAGGGGATGGTAAGGGAAGAGAGGAGAGAAGAGGAGAGGAGAATGGAGGGAAGAGAAAATGACAGCTGCCATTAGAAGCTTCCTACCAAATAGATGATGGCCCATAAATCAACATAGGGCACTGTAAGAATCCATGGATCAAGCCAGCTCTATTCTTATCTAACCAACAGATTTTCATAAACGATGTCTCTAAGACACAACACCGATAAATACACTGCTTAGTTTAAAATTTCCTGGTAATTCTTCATATTGTCTTCATATCTGTTTGATGGATAAAAGTCAAATTTCTTAGGCCCTCCCCACAGGCCTTTGCCTGGCCATCCACTCTCAGCCTTGGTGCCATGTCACCTCCCCACACCTTCACCCTCTGAGGCTACTCTGGCCACTGGGACTAAAGCATTTCTCCTGCATTCCAGGTGACGCTGTACCGTTACAGCTATGCTCATGTTGATTTGATTTCCCTGCTCGGATTTCTCTCCACTGCCCACCCCACCACCACCTTTTTTTTTTTTTGCTTGGTAAACAGTCACATATATTTCACAATCTAGCCCAAGCATTACTTCCTATGTACAAATCTTCCTTACATTTCTTCCTGAACAGAATCGTTTCCTCCTTTCCTGTATGTAACTTTAATCATGAAATCTGCATATGTATTTCTTTGCATGTCTGTCTCCCTCTTAAATATTAACATACTTTCCAAAGGGCACCCAGTACCAAGGATATTTCCTGGTAAATAATCAAAAAATGTTTGTTGGGTGAATGGATGTATAAATGAGCATCATTCTTGTTAAAATCAATGATGGCCATGTCATAATACCAAGGGTAAAGAAATCCACTTTACTTCCTGTTTTGCCAGTGTGTTTCAGCCCTGGGAATGTTCACTATGGATTCAATGTGACCAAACAACAGTGAAAGATTCTTGGGGTGAAAGGGTTATACCCAACTTTATTTCCACAGTGGCAGGTCAGTCACTAGAATCCCATCTACTCAGAGCGAGTCTGCATGCAGAAAGCTGGTCTCTGCCTCTCTGCCTGCCCAGCCGTCCTTAGCGCTGCTACCACTCCAGCCTCTGCTCCGCTCTCCCGCAGCCTTGCAGCCCTGCCACTGTGTCACGCCCAGAGCACTGGGAGGAGCTCTTTATATAGAGTCAACAGCCATGTTGCCCACAGGTGTGCAGTGAGCTAGTCAACCAGGGCCAGGTGAGAATCCTGGCTACAGGAACTCTCATTTTATCCTTACTTCCCTGTCTTCTCTGTGTAAAGTATGACTTCCTTATATTTAGTATGACTCATCTATTCAACAGTTGAGCACCTATTGCTCTAGGTGTTAGAGCTATACCAAAAGGTAAAGCAAACAAGAACTCTGTTCTAATAAAATTATACGAGTAAATACATAAATAAAGACTATTCCAGATCAAGATATGTGGTATTCAGAAAATAAAACAGATGTCAAAACACAAGGGCAGGGGGATCTAGGGAGGATCAGATACAAAATTTTACATGGATTTGGGAAGAAAATGTCTCTCCAAAGAGGTAACATTCGAGTTAATTCCTGGATAACAAGAAGATGAATGAATGAATGATGGGGGTCAAATATGAATACTGCTGTTTTTACCCTCTTCAATCCTAACCCAGCAGTGGAGTCAATGGAAGCAAGAAGAGGACCATGATCTGGCTCTGCTCACCGCAGACCTCTCCGCAGGATTTGTTCCTGCTGTGCTGAGTGAGGGTAGACTGACCTAGAGGTTAAGCTTTCCTCAGTTCTGTCTGTAAAAACTGTCTGCTCTACTTGACTTCACTGACCTTTTAATAAAGTGACCAGATTTAGCTTGTGCCTGTCTTCCTCCTATCCCCCCATCACACCCCACCCCACCCCACCTCCTCTCCTGCACCATTCTTCATCACTTTCATCTGGACATTGACAGAAAGAACAAAAGCTGGTATTCCACATCTCAATTCTTCTGTTTGCCCCAAGAGCCCATAAATAAAACCAATGATCCTAACTCACTTCTTAAAAATACTCTTTAAGATGAAAGATAAACGTCTGAAAGCAACTTCTCTCAGGTATTCAGGGGAGAATCAATGAGGGAAAAACGAAGCCACCCGTGCCCAGACTTGAAATAATTTCACCTGGCTTTCCAAGGGGCGCAGCATTCGCAAAGCCCTGTGCTCGAAGCAGGTATAGTAATACATCTGTGGAGAATTACAAAGGAATTCAAGTGCAAGGTCTTGTTCCTATGCAGTCAGTTGCCCACCAAAAACAATTATTCTCCCATTCTTCCTCAATAAAGGAAGCCCAGTTTTGTTCTGGTATCCACCCCTCAATGAAATCATGCAATTCCAAGTTCAGGTATAAATCTTGACTTATCTTGATAATCCTAGCCCTCTTGCAGGTTACTGTTTAAGGGGCGGATGCGACCCTTTCTGGCCAAGAGACAGCAGGTAAGATCTGCCAGAGGCCTTCTAGAAAAAGTTTCCTCCAACAGCCCCTCTTATGTTGCTGGACCTTATACCCACATCTGACACATGCAACTTCAACAACCAAGTTCCGGGATTCCGGATAAACCTCTGTCACCTTGAAAAACCTGCCATACCATTCTGTGGAGAAAGTGAAGGCTCCTATGGCCAGGATTCTCACCAGGCCCTGGTTGGCTAGCTCCCTACACATGTGTGGGCAATATGTTGTTTACTGACTCTATAAAGAGCTCCGCCCAGTGCTCTGCGTGACACGGTGATATGGCTTCAAGGCTGCAGGAGAGCAGAGCAGAGGCTGGAGCGGTGGCAACGCTGAGGACAGGCCCATAGGATGGCTGTGCGGGCAGAGAGGCCCAGAGGCAGAGACTGGCTTGCTGCATGCAGACTTGCTCTGAGTGGATTGGATTTTAGTGACTGACCTGCCACTGTGGAAATAAAGTTGGGTATAACCCTTTTACCCCAAGAACGTTCTACTGTCATTTCTTTGGTCACACTGAATCCATAGTGAAGTTGCCCGGGTCTGAAATCCATTGGCAAGACACATTTCCAGACTTAAAAACAAGTGAGTTTGATGACATAAATGCTAAAGTACGTCCTAGTTCAAAAAGTACGAGAGTCTCGTGGAAGCCCATTTAAATACTGTTTTCTGTAGGAGAGCCAGTGTTGAAGTATGTGATGCTATTTGTAAAAACTCTGCCAGGTGACCAGAGACCCAAGAGAAATTTTTGTTCACAGGCAGATATAAATTGGAATTTGTATGCCTAAAGGCTTTAAAATTTGGGAATAAATCAAGAATCAGAGGAGGTTATGGAAGGGGAATAGTTAGAATAAATACGAAGTTCACACAGACTCTGCCAGATTGCATCTCTGTTGACAGAAAGGAACACTTTTTAGGAAAATAAGGGAGTACGGCTTTCAAATTTCAATGATTTAAAAGCCATATCAATGATGTTAATTCTTTAAAAACTTCCATGTATTCTTTTACCCAATCAACAAATATTTATGGAGCATGTAGTACTGGGAGAGCAATGCCTACATGCAATGATATATGAAAAACACAATTTCTTTCCCCAAAGAGTAAACAGACAGCGAAAGCCAAGAAGGGGTAAAAAGATATTACAACTATTTCTGAGAAGAGCCATTATTAGACGGAAAATTCTGAGATTATGGGAGGCCAGCTAAGGGGCTCTCACCTTGGCCTGGAAGAGCGGTGTGGGGAGGGCTTCCTGATGGAAGCGACCCTTAAGTTGAGACTTATAGGAGGGTCTGGTGGGAGTAAGAGGGGTGGCCTGTCTCACTGAGGGAACACAGTGTTTCAATAAGGAAGGAGTAGAGGGTATGATGCTGGAGAGGTAAAAGCTGCGGCCAGATCATATGAGACATGCAAGAAGATGGGGGGCACTCTCATGAGCACCTGGGAGAGCTTTGAAACAGGGGGTGTTTGCAGTAGGGTACTTCCTCCCCTACACCTGCCCTCACCTCCAATTCCCTCATGCTTTCCATCCCCTATGCAATTCTCACCTCAGGAGGAGGCTCTCAAATTGGAAAGAGAACCCATAAACTGGTTATACTTTGGAATAAATGAATAGGCACAGCTTAGAGAACAATTGTGTATTTTTAAAGGGAGATAATCCCTTAACACGAAAGAATAAAGCAATAGTCCTGCATTTTTATAAATTAAGGAGATTTTGGAAATGCATTCAGATCTACTGAGTTTACAGGTAAGGAAACAGGGAGTCCCAGAAAAGCTGTGGAATATTCTCCAAGCTCACCCACTGCATTTCAGCACTCTGCCATGAGAGAGGGGAGATAGCTCTTGATAGGTGGGAAGGCAGGGTGCATTCCCTTCAGAAGCTGTCGCGGGAGGCCCTGTGGACAACTGCCAACTACTAAGAAGAGCCTCTTACCTTACTTAACACCACGACTGGAAGCGCCGTGAGGACAGGAACTGTCCAAGTGCTTTGCACAGCCTGACACACAGAATATGTGCCCGCTAAACATTTGGTAGAGGAAGGGAGGATCCTCTGCCCCTCCTCGTGTAATTTGAGAATGTGAAAGTGAACCCTGTTCTCTCCAAACATAGGCATCAAGAAGCAGAATATGGCGCATGAAGTTTATTTTCAAAAGAAAATGCTGGCAAATGACAATCCAAGAAAATTGGCGCAGCTGCTTGCCATTTGAAGAATCATATACTGAAAATATTTTAAATAATAAAGGAAAATCTGGAGGAACTGTGACTTAGGACCAATTTGTATAGGATTTCTAAGCAGATATGTTCAGTTTAAAAAGACGTGTGGATGCTCATTTTCAAAACCTACACTGACCTCTTTTCAGAAAAGCCAGAGGCTAGAAGAGCTTCCTCAGATGAATTTGATTCTTTTGTCTTCGATGACACAACAGGTATTACCATGAGCTATGTGCTCTGAGACCTGCATCCACCTTGGTAGAGATGCAAATTTCAAAACTGTCTGGTGGAAAAAAAAAATTGGAAGAATGCCACTCTTCAAGTGTAGAATTTCCTTGTATTTGCAATTCAAGCCAATGCTCCCAACCAATACATATATGCCAGAATGGTTAAAGGATGCAAGAACACGGTGATTAAGATCACCCCCGTAAAAGTGATTCCTTTTTGTGAATGTGACAAGCCAACATTAATCAAATCAAGGATAACTGAACCTGGTGGAAAGGGGGACCTTCAAAGGTAACTGGACAATTGGCCTGAATTGCCTATGTTTGCTTAAAGAAGCACTATTTATTTTTCCTTTATAAAGACTTAAAAAGGGCAGGAATTACCAGATAAAGATCTACACTGCCTGTTCAGTAACCCTGCGGCTCCTGAGGGCCTTCAGAGGCAGTGTCATGTTTAGACATACCTCCTGGTTCAGGATGCGGCTGGATACAATCTGACATCAGGAGGCAGGAGCCAAGGGAGCTGTCAGAGTTGAGAGAGAAGGAACGGAGGAGGGGGAGAAGCAGGAGGGAGAAAAGGAAGGAAAAGGGAAGGAAGAAGGACAAGAGAAAGGAGAAAAGGAAAAGGGGAGGGAAGAGGACGGTGCCTAGTCTATAAAAAAGATTGTTGACAAATGACTGTGGACATGGATTTTACAAAATGAAAAAAATAATGTAAGCTGTCCAAGTTTCCCAGAATTGTCATTTCACCACCCTTCCCAGAGGTTAACTGCTCAGGAGAAAAAGGATTCTTGAATATTTTGAAATTTTAGAAAAGCTTACATTAGGGTCTCATTCTTGGGAGCGTTAAAAAAAAAAGCTTCTGGAAGCATCTCCCCACCTAGGTCTCTTTTCATCTTTTCCCAGAATAGGGAGCAATGAGTTTAACAGGGTTGCCCCCAAGGCTCTGGCACAGAAGCCCACAGAACAGGGCTGGGCTCCCCTTGATTTGAAATGCCTCTTGGTCTTGGTCCCCAGGATCATGTCCTCCGCTGGTTTAGAAGGCAGTGCCGCTCTACCACACTGCTGACAGATTTGCCAAGTATCTAATCCAACTGAGTTGTGAAATCTGGAGGCTTACATGGGAAAACCTGGGTCTGAGCAGGAAAAGAGTACATTTTACACAAAGCAAACCAAATAGAAATTTGGAAAAAACAACCTGAAATAAATTATTGAATGCCTTGAAAACACTTCCTTCCTCTGGCCTTTGAGAAACCAGAAGCCAATGTCTTCCAAGTTGAAAAATCAGTCCAGCTTAAGTTAAACTGGGTTCCTTCTGTTCCCCAAAGAAGATGATTATCATATTTGACTATTCTCACTCAGAGTCTGTTCAGAACAGCCTGGCCTGTGTAAAATCCAAAAACGTTTCACTCTCAGATTGCTGTTTGAAATGCCTCTCTCACAATGACAAGCCTAGACATGGCAAATGACATTTTCAGCTTTACTAGACTTTTTCTAGTGATAAGAAACTGGCACAGATAAATCCACGTTATATTTCTTGGGATGCAACTTCTTTTTTTCTTTCACTTTTAAGGATCAGTAGAGAAAAAATATTCAGGGTGTAAACTAAAGGAGAGTCTGTGATCAAACCATCTTGGTGTTACAGGAGCACTCACCCTCTGCGGCAGGGCTGAGCCACCGTGTCAGCCCTGGTAGACGCAGAATTGACGTCTTGCTTAGAGGAGTTAAAAGGTTCTCAGAAAGCTAGCCAAAGCCTCTGGTGCTCGGGCAGCTCACCTCACCTGGCTTGTTGAAATACAGTACGAAAGATTCCAGGCTCAGGAGGTTCTGAGAGAAAATGAGGGGCCAACCTCTTCCAAAATGAAGTAAGATCCAGTGAAGGGAGTATAATTAATCTAGAAAGGGAGCATGGCAGGGCTGAAGGGAGCAAAGGTTCCCCGCCAGTGCTAATGTAGCCCTCTCTCCACTAGCTAGAGTCACAGACTGCATGCATATTCCAGCCACGGGAGACGTGAGTTCAAAGATTCTTCCTTTCCTTTCAAGGCAAGTCTCAGGACTACAGTGCTCTATCTAGTATGACAAGTAAAATGCTTTTCTTCCTCCTTCTGATTCCAAAACCTAAATGCTTATGTGTTAGTCAACCTCTCTCCGCATATGGATAGATAACAGGGCCACCCACGAGGCAAAGTACTGACAAATATCTAGGGACTGTAAGCTTTAGACAGGCGGGGAAAATACAGGTAATTTTTCATAAAACTGAGATGTGTAAGGGAGCACAGCATGGTTCTCACACCTCTCAGTGTGTCAGTTTCCTTATCTGTGAAATCCATTCATTCATTCATCTAACAAATTTACTGAGCATTCCCCCTTTTATCCCTATGGCCTATGGATTCAACAGTATTCAAGTTAGACACAGACCTCACATCCACTCTCTGCAATTCCAAACCTTGACAATGGCCTGAACCCTCAATTCCCTTTACTCTCTTTCCCTCAGAAGAAACCAAACATGGCTCTTCCGTTGCACTGTGCTACAGTCAGGACCACCTTCTGAGGGGTTCTCCCGGAAGACTGTCTCAAACTTGAGCCTGATTTGCTTCTAATTAACATTCAGCCCTTCCTCTTAGAAAATTATGCTTGTGACAATGAGTCTCTCCGGGACCAAACGTTAATCAGGCGCCTTCATATCCTTTTTCCAACTAGATCTCAACTTTTGGACTAACATGCTCATCTTTACATTGCCCAATGTTAGCGGGAATCCTGTCAAGTTGGTTTAATCAGAATCCCCCACCCGTGGTATCTGATCACCCTCCGCATTCCCCACCAGCCCCCAGGTACTATCTGATGACCCTGGACTGCTCCGGCAGGAATCCTGTTAGGTCAGATAGCAAGAATTACCCTACAGTTTGAGTAATCTGCCATCCAACAACCTCCCAACCTGCTCCTTGGCTACAAATCCCCACTTGTACTTGTCTTGGGAGTTGAGTCCAGTTCTATACTGAGGTCTCTTTTCCCCTACTGCAGCAGTCCCGAATATAATGTTTCTACCTCTCCAACTACTGTCCAGTTCTGGTTTCTCCTGACACCAGTCATCCAAACTTGAACATAAATACTTCAGTCACCCCATGGGAGCTAACTGTAAGCAGATACCAGCTGTGGGAAGAACTACTGGGTTTCTTTTTGGGAGAAGGTGAGGTAGAAGGTAATGGCAGTGAGAGAACTCGTGGTGTGCCATCAGAGGAGGCACTGGGCAGGTAAGATCAGAGCTCGGGAGGCAGAGAAGGGGCGAGGGGGAAGAGGAGGGGAGAGGACAACATGAACTGTGCCTGTGACGTGACAGCTGACAGCTCTCAGAAATGCTGCAGGACCAGACCAATGGCTGTCACACAGAGTGATAAAATGCAAAGGCTATGTCACTGCAATTTACACTTTCCAGAACCATGTTCACCCAATGAGTAGAAAACTGATTTTACGTTCTCCTCTAGAGTAGTTCAACTCACATTTGCTCTAGCTCATGCAAGTTACCCAAGTTCTCAATACAAAAGTTTCCATCACATTTCAAAGCTCATTTGAAAAACCTCAAAAAACTGTAATTCCAAGTACAAAATGGTTGCATTTTGGCTTCTTGGAATAATCAAACCATAATTTTTCTTACAATGAAAGACTAATACTGTCATTTATTTAGAATATCTAGTGCAATGCAGACATGCATATTAAACATTCTCCATTTCACTTCATCTGACTAAATGAATAAATACATTATACCATCCAGACACCCAGTTGAAACATCTCCCCGAGTATTCTTTAAGCACAATGTGCAAGATTGCAATGGCATCATGACTGATAAAAACGACAAAGACGCTGTTAATCAAGTGAATTAAAAACAACAGTATGAATTACTTATGCCAATAATATTTATAACCCTACAAATTATATATTGATGTTACATTGGAGTGTTTAGCACTTCAGCTACCATACATCACGCTGTGTGGTCCCCACCCCCATCCCTGCCTCAGTATTTCATTTCCTTGGATAGCTTTAATTCAGTGGTACCATGTAAAACAGAACCATGGCTACAAGAGCAATTATTTTTGGTTGTCTCAAAATGTGGTTTCTCTCTCATTATGAAATAGTTACTCCACAAGCCACAGCCACAGCTTTCTAACTTCCTCTATGAAAGGCCACCAAAATGTCCTATGGTGGGGAGACTGGAGTTGTGCTGTCCTTCATTTCCTTCATCTTCAGAGAGAGGGTGGCATGTATGACAATCACAGCTGACACAGGAAGGGGTAAGTTAAAGCAGCTCTTCTAAGCCAGGGGCCATAAAGATATTTTTGTTAACCTCAGAGCTATTGAACATCTAGAAAAAGTTCTAATTCCTCTTCCCCAGTCATATCAGTCACCTACACTGTTTCCTACATCTCAGTAGAAACACACTCACACACATACACACACTCACACATGCACACATGCACATTCACACTTACTGTGAGTCATTCAATTCCTGCTTGGAAACTGGATTACTTTTCCTTAGCTAACCCCATCTTTCCAAGTCTGGAAGGAGCTACAGATCCTGCCATAGTTGGGCTGGACAGGCACCAAACGGTGAGTTCCTCAAGGGTTGGAGGCAAGAGGGCAGTACTCCCGTAACATCCACGGTTATTTAAAATACTGTTTGGTTAATAAATTGGAATGGGTTCTTAATGAACAAGTGAACCCTTGTGGAAAAGCTAGAAGGTAAAACTACAGCTGCCTCCTTGAGATCCACTTCTCTGTTCATCCAGAGATGGAAAATACATGAGATGCATTACAGAGTGTCTGCCGACATGGAGAGGAAAGAGGCCAAAGAGAGAGAGTGTGCCTGGTAACTGTTCCAACAACAAACATCTCCTCAGTGAGACATCCCTGTCTAAATATGACAGCAGTAGTCCTGAGGGTGGGCAAGTGAGACACATCTCCAATCTCCAGCCTCCTTCCTTGAACTCGCGCTATATACCTTTCCATGTGTTAGTTTAACTTGCGGAAATACCTTTCCCAACCTTGCTGGCTCCCCCCTTACCATGGCCCAGTGCCCCAACCCCCTCCTGACAGGGCCTGGTGGTCAAGAGTGTGGACTTGGGTTGGAATCCCACCTCTACCACTGCCTGTTTGGGTGATCCTGGCGAAGCTACATCATACTCAATGTCTCAGTTTCCTCATCTACATGACGGGGATAGTCAAAGTTCCTGCTTCCCAGGGCTGCTAGGAGAGTTAAATGAGTTGATGGATGTGAAATGGTTATAACAGTCTGGTATATAAAGGGTTTATTGTAAGTGATAGTTGTCATAATTTCTGTTATTTCACCCCACAGCTGGATCTTGGAAATGCACTTAGTACAACAATTATATGCTCACCTGTCTGCCTCTCCTAGGCTGAATTCAGGGACTGTTTCTCACTGACCCCGCACCCTCTGAGCGCAGCACCTGATGCACGGTACAAGCCTCACTGAGTGTGGGAGGGAGGGGTTGTGTTCTGGTTTCACACGTGTCTGGGTTCAAAACCTGTCCTCAAATCCTCTAATGATTCTGCTTCGCAATATTCACTTTCCTACTTGAGTTGCCAACTTTAGCAGGCATTGCTTGCATTTTTCCATCATTCTCCTAATTTGCTTTCCTTCTTCATCCTCTTGTGCCATCATCCTAATAATCTAAGAGCCAATCATTTTTTTAAAAAAAGAAAGTAATTATTGGTTTCACTCAGATCATCGACACTGAGTTCAAGCTCTCTTGTCTGGTCCTAAGACTCTGTTACAATAAGATTCTGACTTATCTTTTCAACATAGTTTCCCATAATCTACCCAACGTACACTCCCTAATTCACCATACACCTCGTGTCTCTAAGCTGAGCCTTCACCCTGGAAATACACATGTCTGTCTGTTAAAATCTTTTTTTCATTCTTTAAAATCAAAACCAAATGCCATTTCCTCCATAAAAGTTCTTCTCAGAATTAATCTCTACCTCTTATAGTTCCAAAACACTCTTTAGAAGAATGCTGTTTTTATTAAAGTACTTGTGACCATTTTTACTTTAGTTATTTGTATATATATCAAATCCTTAGGAAACAGGGACTATGTCTTTCTTAATCACATCTGTATTGAGAAATGTGCCCACAGCAGTGCTCTACAACCTACTATATATAATTTTTAAATTGAACTAAAAAGGAAAATAATTAATGCCTGGATGGTAGGACTCACATGGACTTATAAGCAAATATTATTTTTTAATTAAGTTAGATACTTGCATGAACCCCATTATTTGATTTTAAGCTTCAAAGTCTCCCTTATAAACTCTGAAGCACCTTTCACCCAATAAGCACACAAAAAAATTGTTAAATTTAATTGCTGAGGTATTTCTCTCTAGGAAGTTCAGGAAACTGGGTCAAAAGAAGGGAGTCCACATGATTATAGCTGCCTCCTGGTTATGGTTAGCATATTGCCCGATGACATAAGTGGACAGTAAAGACCCAGCAGCTCCCTTGTCTGGTCCCAAGCTACCAGCAAACACATGCAGCACTTACAGAACTGACCTGACTTCCCCCTGTCCCACCCTACTGGAGCCATGACTAGTGTTGGGATTGCCAGAGTCCCCGTTGGGAGTCTGTGAGGCAAGACGTAGGGCACCAAGGGCTTCACTGATAGAGAAAGCAATCTCGGTCTCAATCGCTGGGGCAAGTGCAGGACCCAGAAGCCAGGCCGTGGGCAGCTGGGAAAGGGATTGCCATGTCTCAGTCAGGGGCTAAGCTCTTCAGCTGTGAGTTCTAAGGGGCCTCTCCTAAGATGGCATCCTACACATGGAGACAGTGGGGAGCCTGGAACAATCCCTGAAATAGCTGTTCGCAGGCTGAGGAGGGAAAAGCCATATAATTTTCATACTTTTACCCTGAGTTTGTTCAGTTCATTTAATTTTTTGTTGACTGTTCTCTCCCAGTCTTTGATAAAGTGTCTGTTGCATTCCAGCCATCTTAAACCATGAAGCACTGGGTAACAAGAGAGGCATTCAGCCGTGTGATGGTAAATGTCCAAAAGCTGGCTCTCTGGTGCAAATACCCCAGTGCTTGCCAATTTCTGTAGTGTAAGTGATATCACCATGGACAATGTCAAACTGCCAGTAGGCTGTCAATAAACTCAGAGTTGGGAAGAGGCACACACATCAGTTCCAGTTAGTACCAGCTGATTTTAGAATATCTTCACCTCCTCCCCACGGCAGTCCCAAAGGCAGTGAAGTATTGCTGGAACATGTTTATTGAAGGACCTACACCAGCAAAAGATGCTGGTATGAAGTTCTTTTTTTATTATAGAAGGCAATGTACCTTTACCACATATACCTAAGCTCCAAGGGAAGAGGAAGTTTGAGGCTAAGGCCTGCTGAGAATTAATACCTTCACAGCCTGCTAAGCCATCCACTTTTGTCTATACAAACTGAAAACACATAAAACTCAGTAAGACAGAGATTGGCTAGGTATTCCAAAACCCAAAATGTAGCTAGGCTAAAATATGCTGTATCTTAGGCATAGACACATATTTCTAGCCAATCCATGTGCAATCCATCCAGGCCTGGCCATAAAAGCCTACTAATGTAGTCTCTCTCTCCTCTGCCTGTCTTTTCTCTTCCACTGGCTTGATGCTGATAAGCACTGCCAGGATGTATTTAAAAAATGGCAGAGCCACAAAGTGCAAGGAGTTTGGGTCTGTGAATCACTTTTTGAAGAGAAGGATGCCCTTTTTATCAAACATACCCATTTTGAACAAACAGAAAAGGAACAGAGCCATAAGTATGGACAACAGACTATTGGGTACCATGGGTAGGCGAGCTGTAGGATGGGTGAGATAGGTGAAGGGGATAAAGAGATATAAACTGCAAGTTGTAAAATAAGTTAGAAATGGGAATGGAAGTGCAACATATAAAATATAACCAATAATACTGTAGTATCTTCTAGGCTAATGGAGAACTCCACTTGGTGTAGCAAGCATCTAGTGATGTGTGTAATTATTGAGTCACTGTGTTGGACTGTTGGACATTTGAAATTAATACTGTATATCAATTTGATTCCAATTAAATTTTTTAAAAGACTATTAAAAAAAATACCTGTTTGGGACATTACATAAGCAAGAAATAAACTATTATCATACTTGAGCCAGAAGGGTTGTTGGCTTATTTTAGAGATTGTTCGGGCAGCTAGTATTAACCAGAATATTTGGCAATACCTGCCATGACCCTGTGTCCATACCAGATATCAGGAATACTCAGGAAAAACTTATCATGTACACTCTGGGAAATATTTTCCAGGCAAAGCTAAAAAAGAGTTTAAAAGCATGTATTATAAATGAAACTTCAGGCTCTTGAGTCATAAAATGAACTGTTTATTTTGATTTGGCCATGGTTTGAGCTCTAACAGTTTTTGTTATTATTTTGTATTTTTTTAAAGAATAATTTGTAGAATAACTACTCTAGATAATAACAGGAAGAAGAAATTAGAAAAGATTCTGACAAGGTGGAGGGAATCAGAACAATAATCCATGCCTTGCTGATTACACTGTGCATTTACATATATGACCATATGCTCAGATCCTAAGCACTAGTTAAAAATTAATAAAACAATATATATCTTAACTATGCCTGTATCACTTTCCAAGCTAGAAGTCTCCATTAAAGATTCTTTAAAGTTCTATTTTGAATGTTGCCAAATCTAATTAAAAAACTAGTTTATATTTATTTACATAATTATGTAAAATCAGTGGTACCACATAAGAGTCTCCTCACCCAATTTAAATGTGCCCCATTTTGTACTACATCAAAGTTATTATATATTTGTACCATATTAAATATATCTGAACATGAGTTGGTCTGACAATTTAACCTTAATATATTATCATAGGATATATTATAATAGCATAATTAGTATTATAAAGAACAGATTATATTAGAATATATTATATTTGCATTGTATTAGTTATTTTCATAACTGCCATACCTGTAGCACTAGTTCATCAGTGCCCTAAAGGGCAGTGTTTGGGACCCATATCTAAGCCACCCACACCTCTCACATTACATCCTTTGGTGTGCAGAATAGCATATGATGAATGAATAAATCCATAGGACAAATAATTTTCCAGGGACTCATTTGGATTTTCATTAAAGTAATCTCTTTCTAGAAGCTGATGAGCCCCTCTTCCCTTTTAAGTCCAACATGTGGTCTTGGATGCACACTGTCAAGGTGAGACCTATGGCCAGGGCAGTCACAGCAAGCCACCTCCAAGAGAGGTCACCAGCATCTATAAATGGAGGTCAAAGTTGAGTGCCAGATCACATTCTAAAAGTAGTTTGTAGTCAACCGAATTATGTGTATTTCAGCTTGATAGCCAATACCTCCCTTTTAACTGTTCCCCTACGTCCGGCTGCATTCTGGTTTAATATACACAACAGCATATTCTGTGTTCAAAGAGACTCTCCTATCCCAGAGAGCAGTGTTCTGTCTAACTGGAAAGACCATCACAGTATGGACATGGGTCACCACTTGGATGCTTTCTCCTAACTACAAATATGTTCCAGGTTTCTGAAGATGAGTCTGGATAAGCTTCCTGGGAAATCCATAAGCCCTTAGAAGGGGACGATAACACAGTGCTCTCAGGGACACCTATCCAAATAAGGGACGTGGATAGAGAGAAATGACTGGCCCACACTCACACACAGGCAATAGGTTTAAGTGGAATCAGATAGAACCTCAAGTTACAGGTAAACACCAGGACTCACTGCGGAAGCCTCATGGGAATGGATGTAGGGTCTGACTATTTCTGAGACCTGAAGGAAGACTTGTAAATTACTCTCTGTTTAAAAAAAGCAGAAACCTACAACTTTCAATAATTTTTTAATAACCACAGGAGCTTCAAAACTTACCATCTGGGTATGCATCGCTCAGAAAAATCCAAAACTTCTTACTAAATAAAAATGTGAGTAGTGCCTAAAAAAATTGGCATAGGAATGACGGAGACTTTGACAACTCACAATAAACCATGGCTACTATTTGTTTCATTTTCCCAGGAGGGATATCACAGTGAGAAAATCTGTGAATTAACAGCTTGATTTACTTTAAACGTTCATGAAGAAGCTTGGAACATCAATAAGACATAAGTCTTCTTAAGGAGCTGAGTACAGACACCCTAAACGCCTGATTTTTCTTTCTCATCTTACAGAACACAGACATCTATATTCTTAAGGGGCCAAAGAGAAAATAGGAGAGGAAGCGAGTTAACAGCCTGTTTTCAACAATGTTCTGGGTTTAAGGTGAAATAAGCCCCCCAGGGCCCTCTATCGCAGAGGGAGACCAGCCAGTGAGCATTCTTTAAAATTCCGTAGAAGCCGTGGCACAGGGCAAGGCACACAAAACACATGAGCACCCTCATTTTACCTTTCTGTAATTCTCAAGAGTTAATTTGGGATGTTTGGGATTTCCAGGACTGAAAAGCAAGACATAATCATGTGGCTACTCTAACTTACCAAAATACAATCTATTTTCAAAGCTATGAATAAACTGATCTCTCTTCCAGTTTACTCGTAGGGACTGAGGCCAAGGAAGGAGTGGAAGTCACCTCAGAAGCAGCTGACAGCCGTCGGCTGCCTGATGAGCAAGGAGCTCCCCACCTCTGGTCCCGAGCCTCTGCCAAGCATCACACCAGAAAGGAGCAGGGAGTTAAGACGAGGAAAATAAAAGGAATAATGTTCTAATGTAGGACAGACATACGCTCCTAGCATCCTAAGTTTCATTAATTCTCACACAGATGAATGTAAAATTGTTAGGCCAATGTATATAAAATGGCCAGTAGAATAAAATATTGTCAAATAACAATTCAAAATACAGGTGTAGAACACAGTACTACGACTTCTAGTTGACCACACAAGATGATCTCTCCCTCCATCAATCCCACTAAAATGAGATTTAAGAGATTAAAAATGGCATAAATCCACAATCTTAAAAAAAAAATCTCTTACCTTATTAATAAGACCCCTTGTAGGACAAAGGATGAGTGTGACATGTAGGGCAGGAAAATAACTTGAAAGCCTGTATATGGAGCCGCCAACCACTTATCCCTATCACATGCCCCCTCCCTCTTGTCAGCTAACATTCTCCTTCTCTCATCTTCCCTCTCCTTGTTCCCCATCATTTCACATCCTGCCCCTTCAAACCCAGAAATCTGTAGTAATCTTCTGTGAAGAAATTGTAAGACCTCAGAGAGGAAGACTCCCCATTCAGACCATAACCCACTCAACCGTCATAAAACTAAGCCCACATAGAGAGTCGTAAAGCAGCCAGTTAATGGCCTGGCTCTTAGTTATGAATGGACAATCACAGGTTACAAATATGGGAAACCTCCACCAAGAAAGAGCACAAGCAAAAATGTTTTAAATGAGGGACAACAATGGTCCTGAAGGAGATGCAAAAAAGGCAACAGAAAACTTCAAATACTCCAAAGACAGTCAAGAAAATTTATCCATAAACAAGAAGAGAATGCTATAGTAAAGCAAGAAAAAAATCATGGCAATTGGAAATTATTTTTAAAATCAGAAATTAATTAGAAGATGAACCAGGAAATATTCTCAGTTCCCATAAAATCATGAAAATTTTAGAATTTGAATTATTACAAAATGTGCCTTCATATAAAGAGAAGAAAAGAGAAAAACTGGTCTTCGACAAAAGAATGGGAATCAGAGAGGAACAGGAATCAGACTTTTCAGGAGCAAGCGTGGAAGGTGGAGGATAAATGAAACTCTACTGACAAGTCACTCTTTCCCTCCAGCTCATTCTCACTACCCGTCCTCCCAATCCCTAACAATGGAGCCAGAGGAAAATAACTGTCGTCCTAGAATTCTACATTCATCCTAATCACAGACCCAATGTAAGAACAGAAAAAAAACATTCTCCAACATTCAACGACTCAGGAAGAGTAGGAAGACAATGGAAGACATGTGCAACCAAATTGAAGGAAGGGCCTTAGCATGAAGATGGGATGATTTGGGGGAACCAGTGGATGCAAAGCAGGAGATTCCCAGAGTGACAGGTGAGCAGCAAGCCTAGAGAGCAAGGTGATGCAGGACACCAGGGAGGAGGGCCTGGGTGAAAGGGGCATGCAGTGAACCAGATTGGGGAGTAACAAAAATTGAAATAGTGCTTAAAGGGCCAAAAGGGAGGGAGAAAAAATGGCATTGGGAAATTCCATGAAAATAGAAAGCTATATAAACAAGAAAATTGAACTATAGTCATCATTAGCTCCACTAGGAAAAGCATCAAAGACTTAAGTGTAGTTACATAACAGAATGAAATACTGTAAGCCTGCCATACAAAAATAAAAAGAGGTAGGGAAGGCAGGAGAGCTAAACTTTTAATTTTACAAAGTAGGGAATCTAAAAGATACTGTCTATTTGTGAAAATTCATCAAGCTGTATACATTAGAAGGGAACTTTTTGCTGTAAGTATTTCAGTAACAAGTAGAGAAACAAAATACAACCACATAATTATATTGGGAGTACAGAGGAATAGGCACGGTAAGAGTACCAGCAAACTAAATTCTCATCTGTCTTAGCAATAAGTCAACAGATATCTAAACTAATAAATAAGTAAATCACAATAAGAGTCTATTACATTGAGATTTGAAGGCAACATCCTGAAGAAACAGCTAAAAGAGAAACAAGCAGTTACTTTTAGACATGTACTGTCATTATTTTTATTTTAAAAAATTAATAAATTTTAAAGAAAATAGTAATGTTGTAAATGCACAATGTATCAGCAACTTACAACATAGGTAAGTTTCTGTAAGCTGTTCTGAGAAATGAACAGTCATTTATATCAGGTGTTGGCAAACCACATCCATGTCATCACTGTTTTTATAAATAAAGTTTTATTGCAATACAGTCACATACCCATTTGTTTACGTGTTGTTTATGGCTGCTGTCTGCTAAAATGGCAGAGCTGAGTAGTTGCAATGGCTAACAATGCCTAAAATACTACTGGGCCTTTTACCGAAGGAATCCACTGATCACTGATTTGTAACACTGATTTTCTGGGAAAATATTATCTATAGTCAACTTGATTTTTGAAGACGAGTTGGTTTCTAGTTTGAGTTCTGCACAGATCACCTGATGAGAACAGACATGCTCCAAGACTCAGTGTCTAATGTTTTCTCATGAAGGCGTGTAAAAGGTGTACATGAGATCCCTGTCTCCAATATATACAGCGATGCGGAAAGGCTGTCATTACATTGTAATTCTCCTGACCTTTCAGATGACAGTAAGAACCTAAACCTTGTATTTTCATTGCCACAGGCTTGATGCTTCCTGTCAAAAAAAGAACAGCCTTTACATGCTCAGACAAAAATGAATTCTGCCTATATCTCAGTGTGGGTATTAGAATGTAGCTCATCAATATCAATACAAACACACAGCATTCCTGGCCAAAGACTCAGAAACTAGACATTAAAAGACATACTACAGATAATTCAAAAAAAAAAAGATGCACCAGTCTGAATGCCATGTCCTTGGCCTTTTTCATCACAGTCCTTTAAATTGCCATATTGCCTGGAGCTAAATCCAATTTACGGGAAGACAAAACAAGAACAAAAATAATGGTCTAAGAAAACCATTATTAAAAGAAAAAAGAAAAGCAATATTTCCCCTAATGACAAGGGCTGAGTTTGCCTCAATTTTGTATTCAGAGTAAACATCAAATAAGCAAACCCTCTCAGCATTAACTAGTTCACAGGAGGTTTTTCCATGTAGAATCCATTTTACTTTCAAAAGATCTTAATGCTCGTCACAAAAACCTTCCTTGCCTATCAGGGCTTTTCAGTGGGTGTGGGATATAGAAGGTGTGGGCTTCTTGTCCCCTGGAATTGTATCAAAATTTCAGGGTGGAAGGGGACTTTAAAAATCACTGAGAAATATTACTGCACTAACTAGACTCTGCTGCATGCTTCAGGGGTGTTGATGAGGAAAAAAGAGTATGTAATTCTCTGTTTCCGAGTAAAAAAATACTCCCAGTTTGATCATGACCTCATAATTTTTAGTATCTGGATAAAAAGTTTATATGTAGACATTAGTGGGCAAAACTGTGTGTAACTAGCCAAAAACAAAGTGAAAGTAAATTTTTAAAGTGAGATGTTAACTTACTGCCCATGGCTTTAAATAAACTAAAAAAGAAACTCATCTGAAGGCATCTACTAAGACATGTATTTTTAATAGGAGACTTCTTGATTTAGTGTTTGTAGCTTGCTTTTCACTTACTTTGTTATTATCAAATCTTTCCATGTCCATAAACATAAATCTTTATTTTTAGTATCTTCAATTAACATCCTTATATGCAGTTGAAACAAATGTCAAATTGTTTCTAGAGACAGACCTTCAAGGTCAAAGGACTTTTGATAACCTAGGTCTCCTAAATGATCTCCCAAGAATTACACATGTATGTTCTCCCACTACCAGTATGTGACTGTGCCAGAAGCCCAGCCCTTTGTCAACTCTAGCTGTTGACATTTATTTCACTTACTGCTAATTTAATGACCCTCAAAATAACTCATATTTGACCAGGGCTTAGTTTGAGTTGCTCTATTCAAGGCAACTGTTAGCAACTGTTAGCAGCTGTCAGCATCTTTGACAAAAGCAAAAATGATAATGGTGGTGGTAATGATGATAACAATAGCCACTAACAGTTAGAACAATACCTTTGTCCTAAGCATTGCACATATAATATCTCATTTAATTGATAAAAGAACCCTAAAGGGTATACTATTATCATTATTTCCATTATACAGATAAGGAAATTAGGGTACAGAGAAATGATGCAATTACCTAAGCCTACAAAGCAGTCTGGTGCTAGTGTCCTTCAGAATTAATCTTGCTTCTCCAGAGTCAATATGCAACTGCTGGTAGGTCTATCCTCTATAAGGAAAAAGATTCACAAACCTAGAGAGATCACCATCCATTCCTGCCCTTGGAAAAACGTTACGATTTCTACAGTTTTACCGATACGAGCTTACGTACAGTTACCCAAGTACTCTAGTTTCTGGAGTCTGTTCCCTTTGAAATTAGAACCTATATCCTGCCTGTTTGCTCCTCGATACCCAGCACTCATGAATGGATAGGCACTATCTTCCTGTATCACACCAGTCAATCAGCCACACCTTCAGCCTTGCAACTCTTGGACAAGCTTTAACCTTGAGCAATATCCAGATAATCACATGAAACTGAGTCAGCAATTCTCACAAGGGCCGTGGCTCTCTATCTGATCACTGTAGACAAGACTTTCTGAACAGACTATAGATTCTCGGTTTTAAGAGACGACTGAGCATCACGTGCTTCCAGATCCACACTTAGAAGCTGTATGCCCTTGGATTAGATGCTTAATCTCTGACCCTCAGTTTTTTATCTATTAAGTGAGGATAAAAATAAGTACAGCTCATAAGGCTGATACAAGGAAACATGCATAAAGGTTTAGCACTATGCCTGATAGATAGTAAATTCTTATAAATAGAAATTGTTGTTATTTAGATATGTCTAGAATGTTAGACACCTTTTTGTTAATCCTCTTAATTCCACCTTGAGAATGATCATGATGCTATATAGTCCAAATTGTCTCTAAATTAAAAATAGCTAGCCTCCAAAGGAACAATTCTTCAGAACAGTATCAAAAGATGAGAAGCACTTTTCACTTTAAAAGGATCACTATCAATGGGTAATACTATATAAATTTTCCTAACAGATATATAGGCTTTAGAACTATGCTGTTACAATAAACTAGAGCTAATATGTTAATACTTGTTTCCCAACAAATATTAATTACCAGTAATCAATATCAATGATTATCAATAAATATATCAATAATTAATATCAACTATTAATACTGATTAGTTATTAATATTAATTAATATTGATGGAATCTTATACAATAAGTACCATAATAACAATAGAGAAATAAATGTTTCATGTTACTATAATGCTGACTGTGGCTCTAGAAGAATCAGCTGACAACATCTAGGATAGCTGGTAAAACAAATGACGCTGGGAACTTACTGAATAAACATCTTGGCCACACTTCCAGGAAGAATCCCTCTGAAAAACTAGGGAGTAATAATGTCCTCAGATAATGGCATAGCATTAAACACAAAAGTTCCCATTTACAAGTGGGAAATATATTATTCTGTCATAATTGGGATGGACTAGATCTAGTCCCCAAATTTTCCTTGGATAGGAACTACTTTCTTTTTCTTCTGTGGTTTAAATAAATAAAAGGAAATTGAAAGTGAAGCACTATTAGAATAGAGGGGAAGAAAGATGGGCAGCAGCCTCCTGTTCCCTTTCTCATGGGCAAATCCAAAATTGGCGAGAAAGAGGAATTGCATTACATAGGCACCAAGTTTTTACCATATTAGATCACAACTAGAAGTTTCCTCGCGGTGGCAAAGGTCATAAGAACTTTGCATTCAAGCCAGATAGATATGAGTTCAAATTCTAGCTCTGCTATTTACCAGCTGTGAAATCATGAACAAGTTATTTATTTTCTTTTAGTCTCAGTTTCTTAATCTGCAAAATGGGATCAGAGCAGAATTTTCCTCACAGGACTGTTGTGAGGATTCAACAAAGCTGCGTACATAAAGCACTTAACACACTGCCTCGTCCAAAGGAGCAATACATTTTAAATACTATTAATGTTTTTGATACATCAACAGTTAACATGGAAACTGTACCAGGTTTGTAATTCTGTTCTCTCACCACACACACACTTTTATATACATCTCAGGCAGCCCTCTGAATCTTACCGCACCTGAAGGTCAATGAAAGCAGCACTTGCTGCCATGGCGAATAGTCATGAAACAACTTTGGTTATGTGAACCGCCATCCTGTTCACACAGGAACAGCACAGACTTGAGATGTGATTTAGAGAAATGAGTGTTTGGGCTACAAGAAACCATCCAGGCCATGACCGGTATCTTCAGTTTAAATACAGATTAAAATCTTTGGTTATCACCAAAATAACATTTTCCTCAGAACACTGGGCCAAGATCTCTATCCTAGTGAATCACAAAGAAGAGAAAGAAGAGCCAGCAAGAATATTTATAGGACACAGATTTGGTGCAGGGCCCAAAGTATTTTTTTTAACCACCATCTCTGCCAAAGGAACTATCTGTGGATTCTCCTAATGGCATCTTGAAGCTTTTAAAAATAACAAATAAAACTAAAATGAATAATAGAGGTATCAAAATAATTATGCTGATTCTCTGGAGTTCATGAACCAATGATGTAAAAGTCTCAAGAAAGAAACTGTAATTATTTTCTTTGCTTAAGATTCAAAGCAGACATTTAAAATGGAAAACCCCAAAAAAGAGGAGAGGAGTGATAGCAAGAGGGCCAGAACTCTCGTCTTACAACACACCTGGATAGTTGATGCCCTTACCCAGCGGAATGATGGAGGCAGGCTCCTTAAGGGCTGGGACCCAGCTGCTGTCACCTGCACAATGAGAGTGGAACCCAGGCACAAACAAGCCCCTTTCCTATGGGGCTTCCTATGAAAACTCTAATGAATATGGAAAGAGTGGCCTTTACAAAGGGATAATTTTATTATAATTGTGTATACTGGGATTTTTTCATAGTTTTTTGTAGAGAAGAAAGAAGGAAGCTAAATTTTATACTAACTTCTAAAAAAATCTCATGCAATGTTAGCAATTGGCCATTTTCTCCCTGAACCTCCTATGTATCAAAAGAAGTAGCAAAGAAAACATACAGTCTTCTGAAATGTTTCCTGGATTCTTTCCTCTTTTTCCACAAAAATAGAAGTATCCTTCTTTTTTTCTCTCTGATGGGAGATGAGGATTATATAGGAGATTTGGCAACCTAAACGCACATGTGAGAAAGCCAGTTGTATAACTAAAGGAAGTAGATCCCCCAAAATCATTCGTTAAGGAGAATTTCAAACTTTGGTGCTAAAGCTTTAAAATAATAACCATCATCCTCTGAATGCTCCCTCTCACCAAGGAGCGGAGGTTCTCAGTTCTTCTATCTACCAGTTAAGGGTTCTGGAAAAAGGGCTTCTTCACACCATCGAGGAGAATCCTTAGGTCCTGCCCTCTGTAGAATTCCAAGTAATATTAAAAAAACCTTGTAAGTCAAGGGCTGTAGGGAGGGAAGGTGAGCAACATGAATTCCCACCACCCCACAAGGGGTCTGGAAGCCACGGTAAACTGCCAGGCATTACAACACCACAAATATTTGCTGCTCATCCAATCAGAAACATCAGCTCACCTGAGAACTTGTTCCTGGCTGGACATTCTCGGCTCTATGCCAGACCAGACCGAGTTTCAGATGAAGGACCCAGCAACTTGTGTACTAAAATGCCTTCCTATGGATTCTGATGCACTCTGAAGTTTGAGAAGCCCTAAGTATTCTACAGCAATACAATCTCTTGAAAATTAGCCTTGAAAACAACATCTGGATAGATGTTGGGCAACCAATAGGTATCTGAACAGAAGAAACCCTTTCTATCTATACCCCAAATCATGTTACTTAATAGTTCCCTTATGTAAAAAATGTCCTCTCCTATGGAGCATTTTATAATAAACAATCTAATGTAAAGAGCCAGTGTCAAATAAATTACCTTGCCTTTTCAGTTTCCCTCAAAATGGCACATTATTTAAGGGGCCTGTCTTTTATACATTTTTAAATAACACCTGGACAATACAAAGCCTTCACAAACTCTAGCTAATATAGACTAATACAATAATAAGTAATCTGGGGAGAAAGCATTCAAATTAGTAAGGTCTGGTTTCCTGTAGATTACCAAAGGGTGATGAGGTGGGAGGGAAGAGAATTCAGATAAAATGTGCATTGACTAAAAGGCAGAAAGGAAGCAGAAAATTTATTCTGAACATATGCCAAGACTTTGCCACATGCTTACAGTAAGAGATGGAAAGCAGAGAAAATTATTTTTAAAACCTTTCCTTCAGAAGTAAGTTAATAATAGCTCTGCTTTAAGATATTAGGTAAATACTTTTTTCAATAAAAGACACTAGACAAACACAGAATATTAGCATGAAATATGCCTTAAATTACTTAAAAGATACAGACTATTTATCTTCCATGGACAGGAACCACCGTCTTCAATGATAAAATTCAAGCAGATAGTTTTTTGATAAAGCCATTTTCTTTATAAGATGTTGATAATATATCATTTATACCAAAGGCTAGGATAAACACATCAGCCATTGAAATTCCTCAACTATACTTAGGCTGCTGAAATTCTTAGCAGTGGTAATTCCTGTTAGCCTGCCTTACTTTAACTGCATTTGCTGAATGGAAAAAGTTGACGAGAAGGCAAGAGTATAAAAATGATGTGACAGAGTGAAGCAGGATGAATAAAAAATAAAATTATTATTATTAACAGGCAGCACCCTTTTCACTTTCAAAATTAACCCTACTTCACCATTTGGCAGATAAGAAGGCTCTAGCCCAGTAATTCTCTACCCTTGCTGATCACCTAAAACTTTAGAAACAAGAGTCATCTTCCACCCCACCATGGAACAACTGGGTCATGGCGCCTGGGAATGGACCCAAGGCTTGGTGATTCTGGTGCATGATGCAGACTGAGAAACACTGTCCTAGAATTCTTTCTGAAACTCAGTTTGAGACAAATTGGCTATTCTGGGACTTGGTCTCTGAGTGGATTGGTCTTCCAATCCTGAAGGATCAAGACCAGAAACAGACTTAGCCTACCCTCACATTGCTAGGAGATGTCAAATAGACTCCATGGGTATGAAAGAGAAAAAAGAACTTAATTGACTATTTCCTGGTTACTCTTTGGTGCGAGGAGAGAGGAATATGTCTGAAGATGAGCCATTGAGGTAGGATATCTGAGTAACCGAGATGGTAGAAGAGGCAAAGGGAGAGAAGTAGGGTTAGCTGTATTCTTAAACATGCTTTTCACCATCCTCACCATCACCACCAGTGTAACAGAAACTTAACAGTAAGGAGTTCCTACTATAGCACTTAGAGCACAACCTGAGATTAAGAGGATAGCTTGTGAATGCCTTGACTCACCTGGAAATTAAAGGCAGATAGGAGACCTATTCAGACACCTCTGGAAGAAGACTCAATCTTCCAGGACTACACAGTCTATGTCATTCTTTCATAATCTTTCCTACCAAAAGTATACACTGTAAATTGAGACATAATATTTTAGAGGCAGAAATTTCACCTTGGGGAGCAAACAGATGCTTAATATATTTGTTCTGACTGGAGATTAAAACTACCTGGTACCAAATGTAAGCTGGGGCTATGCAAGGGACTTCCATTCCTACAGTCTCACTTAACAATACAGTGTTGTGGTTTGAAGAGCTCTGTGTACCAGTTTCTAGTACACAAGGACCTCTTGTAAAAATCAACTGCCATAGAAGCTTTATGATACTGGAATTTTACTCTATATTTCATGTCTGTTTTTTATAGTTTATTGTCAGATGGTTTATCTCATGCCAAGTCTTTGTTCAGAAGAGCTGCCCGGTCCATGATGATATTCTCTTAGACAAACCTCTGTTTTAAAATAGAGCACTTTGTGGTACTGTTGCCAAGAATACGTTGAGGCAGAATGTAGGGACTTCCTCTATGGTTCTCAAGGCAAAGCAAGATGACTTGGGGATTACATGCTGCCGTAAATCTTTTTTCCTAGCCAAATTCAAACACTGCACAAAATGTCTCAGTTTAATTGTTGAGGAACTTATCAATGTCAATCTTAGTATATGACATCAAATCCTATTTTTATGGTCGATCCTTTTCAAATCAATAAATCTAAACTTTAATCTAAAAGATGGTCTTAGATATATCTAATCAATTAGTTTTGTGGCTTTTCCTTTGGTTTTAATGCAAACTCTCAGACAGAACATCTAAGAAGTGTTGCCCAGTTGTACATAACCTGAACCCTAAGGGACTCCTGTGCCTATTAGCTTTAACTTGGAATAATGGCTTAGTAACAACTGTCTCTCCTAAAAATTTCTACCTAAGTAATGTTTTATGATATGTTTTGGAAACTTACTAGGGATTTTGCTATATCTCAAGGTGATATGGCTTGAAAAGATTACAACCTTTGATTCCAATCAAATCTAGTACAACAGCAGATCAAAGAAAGTCTTGAATGTTGTTGAGTATTTTATTCAAGGACAGTATTTACAGTTGGCAAAACTAAGTAAAATTATAAAAATCAGTGAAGTTCCTCCTTTAAATTTCTCTCCCTCTTCAAGTTCACTGATCATCTTCAAATGATAACTTGTCTCAAGATGGGTTAAAAAAACTAAACTACAATAAGCACATTTTCATTTTAAGTACCTTTCAGGGATAGTAGTTCAAAAGATATACAAGGAAGGCTGGCAAAGAGCTCATTACTTCAAGAAGTAAAGCCTGGTTAGGAATGCTCTAAATTGAGAGTTAGAAGTCACCTGAATGGTAGCCCCACTTCTGGGATGACTAACTGTATATACCTCCCTCTGAAGTGGACATTAAACATCTCTTGGTGTTGAAAACACCTGTTAAAAGACAGTATTAGAATGGTGTTCTCTAAGAATTAGAGGTTCCTTCACACCTTTAAAAGGTTATATAGTTCTAAGTAAACTTAGAATTTGGTTTTAGTAAGGTCTGAAAAACCCATCTTTCCAATTAAAAATGTTCCATCTCCTGTAAATGTCACTACCGATCTGATATCCTGCCATGACATTCCAGACATTCCAGACATGAGACAGGAGAAAATGTGACAGGCTTATGTAGATGCTATTCCCATCCTTTCACTACCCAAACTTTGCCAGGAGCCAGCTTAATCCTGGAACACTTCAAAAAACATGTCCTTACCACTACAGTTCTAGAATAGAGATTCAAAATTTAAAGTGAAGAGAAGGCCTCAGCTGGATTTGACCCAGCCATATGACTTTCACCTACCTCTTACACTACCATTCATTTGGGCCTCAGTTTATTTTTCCAAGTAGTGGAAAGTAACAAATCATGTTGGCAAATACTGTTAGATTTAAGTAGGTTAATAGTTTTAAGATAGAATTAGAGGAGGATGGGAAAAAGAGCTTTTAGCTCCTTAGCCTCCTGGGAAGGCATGTGCTACCCCTACCATCACCACTGGATCATGTATCTTGTTGCAACTTATTATTCTCAAATGCTCAAAAATATCTATGGATGATGATGATGACAAAGAAGATGTCAACATTTAAACTGGATGAATTCCAAAGAGGAGGAAATGTGATATACAGGAAGGGGTTCAAACCCTAGCTAACCATCATTAACTACATGGTGTAAGACAAGTTACTTGACCTGACCTCCCTACACATATTTTCCCATTTATTAAATAGAGAAATTATGATTTTTCTTATTGGCATCATTTTGAGTATTAAAAGATACATGACATGTAAAGGGTCCATTACAGTGCCTGGCACATAGTAGGTATGTGATAAATGTCAGTCATTATTGTGTAGCAAACAATGACTTTATTAAGAAAATTCAAATATCCTGGACATCAGATCCTATTTACCCACTACTAACATTACAAGCTTCCTTTGAGACTACAACAGTAATCCTTAACTTCTAACTTGCCAGCAGCTATTTTTAAGAAAAGACAATCTATACTCCAGAGAAGATGCATGTCAAATATTTTCCTTTACCTGAAACTGCCTAATTCTCATCTCCATAACTGTGGAATTATTCCATATTTACTTAGAACCACAGCCTTTTAAAGTGTGAAGGAATCTCAGGGAACACCATTTTCATATTCTCTTTTTACAGATCCATATGCAGAATTTATTTAAGATACTGTATTTTTTTAGCTCTAAATTTTCCCTTTTGTTCTATTTTATACTTATTTTCCTACTGAAATTCCCTATACTTTCACACATTTGTTACAAGAATATTTTCCTTTATCTCAATTATATGAGTTGCTTTAAACTCATCGTCGGATAACTCCAAAATGTGGATCATCTCAGGGTTGGCTTTTGACCATTTTTCTCTTGAAAATGTGACCTAGTTCTTTGTAGTCAATTAACTTTGGGTTATACAGTGGATTATACATTTTTTGTTCTGTGTGTGGAGACTCCAGATTCTGTTATGTTCCTTTGAGTAGTGTTAATGTTTACTTTAACAGGCAATTAACTTTGTTAAACTACAAACTTTGTCTTACCTACAGTGGATAACAGATCAAATCTCAGTTAAAGTCTTTTATCTTTACCTGTGATGCTTTGGGTCTGTTCAAGACATGTATCTTTAGGAGTCATCCAGAGACTTGCGCAGTTTACACCTAGAACTCAGGGCTCTCCTTGTCTAATTCTCTCCTTGCTTGCAGTCCCCTCTCACTCTCAGGTAGCTGCAGTCACACCAGCCTCTGTCCTCTTGTTAACTCAGGCAAGAAAGAGGGCGATTTTTGTCCAAGCTTCAGCTGTCTTGTGACAGGCCACAACTGCAGACTGCTTCCAGGTCAAAGTTGCAAAAATGGACAACTCACCCCATTACAGATCCTTCTTCCAGATACCTACTGTTCTACAAAACCTGCTTGCCTTTTTTCACTCTCAAAACCTTCAGGTAGCTACTTTTTTATATTTGGACTGAGTTTATACTCGTTGTCTGTGGATAATTAGTATGTTCAAAGCTTACTCCATCACACTAGAGGTGGAACCCACAAATACCTCAATTTTTTAAACTTATATATATATTACAGAATCTAAACTTTAAATGGTATACTGTAGGCTGCCAAGTCTTTCTGCATTCTTTCAGTCTTATTTTACCCCACTTGTGCAAGAATCATGGTGCTACTTATCATGTGCCAATAAGTATCCTCTATTGTGGAGACAGTTCTTTCTACTCATCCTCAAGCCTTCATTCACATCTGCTCTGTACTTACTAAGTCTTTGTTTCCCAAGTGCAGACATGTACCACTAGTGAACCAGATGACTTCACATAGCTGAGACACGACATTAAACAGCACTGAACCACGCTAAGGGGAAGTTATTTTCAATTCTTTGTCAACACTTCTGATTCTGTCAAGGAATAAATCTCAGTTTGGTGCTAATATGCCTTTAACACTTTTCTAATAGTGGCTAATTTCCTCCTTTCAAACATAGAGAAAGCAGGTCTCATGTGAAGAACCTTCTCCAGGCAACTGCATCTATCTAGAAATGAATAATGTTATTTTGTTTTCAGTCAATGTATTTTTAGAGCTACCTTCTATTCATATTGATACTCTTTTCCATTTGTGACAATGAAACAAGGTTTAATTTTAAAGTAAAAATTCACAAAAAGTGAACTGATTTAAAGATAATAAATGACAGTATAGGTTATATACAGGTAAGAACAGGAAAAAGATTTGTAGTAGAGTAGATAACATTCGGATGCTTTAACAAGTACCCCTCTTCCCTAATCTCAGTAGCTCAACACAACAGAACCTATTTCTTGCTTATGAAAATTCCAATCATATGTTTCTGATTTGTGGTAGTTTTCCATGTATTCATCCAGAGACTAAGAATGACAAAGTCTCTCCCTTCCTCAACACATGGATTCTAAGATCACTCTGAGTATGTTTGGTCAGAAGACCAGGAAAACACAGAAAAAACAAGACAAAGAGTTGGGAGATTTTTACTGCCAGATGTAGAAAAGATGCTCCTTCTGCCCACATTCCCCTGGCTGGAACTCAGTCTATGGCCACACTTTACTGTGAGAAGTCAGGAAATGGGTCTACTCTGTGCCTAGGAGGAAGAGAATTTAGGGTTGTAATGAGTGCAAAGTTTAGGAAACTGCACTAAAATGTGGGAAACTGCACTGGGTTATGTTCCTTCAAAGCAGAGGGAAATGGGGAGCCATCATGTTTCAGAAACCTCCCTTTATTTTGTTAAGAATGTCTCTGGATATTATTGTCTCTCCTTCTTGCTCACCTTCCAGCCCCCAGCATTAGGGTGAAATGCAGAGACAGAAAGCAGTCCTCAGGAATGTTCTATTTCAGTAGATTTCTGCCCACACAGAAACCTGGGATGCACACTTTAGCTCCAAGGTGCTCAAGCCTCCTGTCCCACTACCTGTCTTTTTTTTCCTGGCAGCTTTGTAGTCACAATTTACTAATCCTGCCTCTCACCCTCTCCTCTTGGCTTTCTGAGAGTTCAGTTGGCTAACCTGAAAAAGTAACCAGTGTTCAGGTTCATTGAAAGCTCCTCCTCCTTCCTTCCCTCCAGGGACATTACGACTGTTTCACACAGAGGCTTCCTGGAGCCCACTCCCAGTGCATCCGAGCCATTTGTTGCACCTGCAGCCAGCCCTTCAGCGCCACCAGGACCAGAGAGAGAGCCTACCGGTGGGGCGGGCCTTCCCGATGGCATCACTATTATGCCACCAGCCCCTCTTATATTCCAGCCCCTCTGGAATATCTGGCCTGTTCTTATTTGGTGGTTCACTCATGCAAAGAAAGGGTGCCAGTCTTTAAAAGCAGGAAATATCCTTCCCCAGGATCTTCTTTTGATCTTCACAGATCACAGAGGACCTAATTCAGGATCTGAGTTCTCTGCTTGGGCTCAGTCAAATTCAAATTATTGATTCAGTACCATTGAGACATTAGCAGTCATTTAAGTTGAGCTCTGTATATTCCTTGAAAATGGTATATTTTCAAACAGTCAAGAACAAGTGTCAAGCCTTTGATCACTCCAGAAATGCTATAGTTAATGAGTTAGCTCTTCACACTTTATCGGAGTACAGTGGAAGACCCCCACAAACTGAAGCCTTCAGTCAGATGTGACCTATGTTTGATCCCCGCTATTTTAAATTCTTGAACTGTCAGCAGAGGGCATCAGCAAATATTGATTTCTACAAATATGTTTCAGGAGAGAAGCAGCCCCTGCAATAAACTGGACTTTCATGAGTATATCAATGAAATGCTATACTTTCGATACTGAGTCCTGGACCCACTCTCCATACACTCACATCCTTATGAAATTATGTGGAGCACCTAGATTCAAAAATAGTTTGGAGGTTCCCAGGAAGACTGTTAGTTACACTGATTTTTAATAACAACTTCATTGTAGTGGACTTCTCAGCTGCCCTGTTTATTACCCCCACCTTTCCCCCCAAGCATGGTTACTGGAGTCAGACCGCAGAGGCTTGAATCCAGGAGTCACCACTTTCTAGTTTTGAGATTTGGAGTAGTAAGTACTTCAAATGACATCTAGGATCTGCTTTAAAATTCTCCAACTGAAAAATATAAGAGGGGCAGAGTAGTGGAACAAGATGGGCAAAATATTGATGGTTTCTGAGGATGGGTAAAGGTAAGCTGATTCATTCTTTCAGGTTTGTTCAAAAATTTAAAAGAACACTTTATAATTCTCTAGAATGTAAACTATTTCCCAAGTCCTCCTTTCACAAAACTCTCTTCTCTATTCCAGAGATACATAGTAAAGAATTCAATGGGAATTCTATCCTCATTTTGCAGAACAATTTATTTCAAGCTTCCCTGTCCTTACATGCTAATGATATAACAAGAACAACTACTTCTTCCTCTATCACTTCAGCTGTTCAGGCCTAGAATGAAATCAAATTGCCTGGTGTACATTTCACTGCAGTCCTTGCCTCTCATAGACCAGTTAAGATACTAGGTATCTGGACTATACCTAGCGGGTATACATAATTTAGGACTATACCTAAATTATACAGCTATAATTTAATGCCATTTTCAGTGTTTTCTCTGAGATTCCAGTCCCTCAAGACCTCCTCTTTCCAAAAGGGGAAAGAGATTGGAGGCAGGAGAAGGAGAAAACGAAAAGAAAAGAAATATATTGCATTCCATTTCAAGCACCAACACAGTTCCACTCTCTCCGGGTTGGCTCTTCAACAGCCGGAGAGAGCACAACCCAATAGCCACACCCACAGAGACAGCACAGATAAGGTGAGCTGCTGGGCTCAGCACACGCATGTTTCTTTCACCCTCCCCTCAACCTTTCACACATGGTTTCTGGCTGGAGCTCCCGCAGTGCCAACATAAACTGCTGGCCTCCCCAGCTTCTATTAACATGACTGACTGTGAGGGCTGCGTGTGATAACGTCAAAACTGTACAGACTGGAGAAAGGCTATTTACAAGGCTTTTCCCCAAATTATCAATTTTTAGTTACAACTCAACAGAATATTGACATCTCTCTCATTACTGACAGATCCTATGAAATTCAGAGACTGTTTGCCTTCAGGTCTTTGAGAAACACTGAACTCTGAATATAATTTTATTACTCCTTTCATGTCTTCATCAGCTAACTTAACCTGGATCTGTTCTTTTAAATAATTTTATGTGTAAAATATGAAATCAGTTTTGAGTTTTATGGTAAGGATTTAATAATTATCACCAAAGTAAAGGTTAAAAATATATTTAAAACCAGCTAATATCAGCATCAGAGTAAGAGAAAGTGTATAATGACAGTTCTAATTATTACATTCTCTTGTTTTGCACTGCTGAAGAGCAGCAATTAAATCTCTACTCAGACTTCTGTGGAGAGTAGAATGTTCTGCACCTGCAGTACTGATACCGTTTCACTCCCTCCAACTGCAGAGGCCTCAGCTCCTTGCGCTCCAGACTTCAGGTCAGAACGGTGGATGCAAACTGTTTCAAGAATAGCACAGCATCGCTGATGGGGCAGGATGGTGTTTATCTACCACTTGATTTCCATTTAATACGAACAAGTACAAAATGATCTTCCTGGCCTCTACCAAAATCAATGCACACTGAAGCATGTGTGGATTTCCATCCAAGTGGCATACATGGACCAATGGCAGGTTCTGAAGACTGGAATACTGTCTCAGTCTTGGGCAAACCCCTCCCTCTGCAACTATGATTCTCTATCTCTAAGGGCAATTACTGTGCAAGCACTCTGTGAAATGTAAAGCATTCACACGTGAACCACTTTGGGGTTACTCTCCATCTGTAAAAGTGCTCAGCCAGACAGGTAGATTGACTCTGGGGAAAGATGCATCTGTGGCAAAGGCAATATGCTCCCTAAATATTCTACCTGTTCCCCCACATTTCCCAGCCCTGGCAGTTAGGTTGGGCCATGATAGTTCTGACCTGTAAGCTGTGAGCAGAAGTGACCTGAGTCACTTTTAGGTGAAAGTACGGAAGAGCTGGTACATGACCTTCTGGCTGTGTCTTTTCCTGTTATGGTGATGGAGGGGACCATGAGTTGCAGATGTTGCAGCTACAAGACATTAAAAGCTGCTGCCCTCAGTCTGGGTCCCTGAATGGCTGTGTGGGGTACACCAACATGGCTAACTCTTGTTGGGCATGTACAATGAAAAAGAAACAAGCCTTTGTGTGTTAAGCCACACACAAAGATGTAAAATGGTCTACTCAGTCCCTGAAGCATATCTTAAATAAAATTATATCTGAAGTCCAAAAACCTCAAAATTTTCATCCAACCAACTTCAGAGGGGTTCAGATGCCACACTTCTGCAGCTTCGTCCCACACTGAGAGCTGAGAAGGGCACTATGTAGGTAATTGCTCCACCATGGCACGCTGGCAACCTTGCACGTCCCCACACGGACCACGAAAGGCAAAGCTTAACCGCAGTCTGACCCGGGTCTTGGCAGGATGCCCTGCAATTCCTCCCGAAGTGTAGGGAGACAAGTGGCCTCGTGGGCAGCTGCCAAGCAGCAGTTTCTCATCTATGTTCCATCATGTTGGGGGGGGGGGCGCTGCAACAAGACCATTTCCCAGGCACCACCCGCATTTTGGTTGAGCACAGGATTTCCACCTCACTCCCTCTCCCGTACGGCACAGCTGCAGGCTTCTGTGTCTATCAGACTACTTGGCTGTAACTTAGAGATGGCTCCTCCAGCGCAATGACGCACCACCCGGGCTGCCTGCCGGCTGGTCCCTCCAATTCAGGGTCATCCTGTGTGGGGGGCTAAGGAAGTGGGGAACTGCTGCCCTGCTGATCTGCCTTCTGCTGTTTGCATACGTAATAAATGTGTGAATCCATCTGGACTCTTGTCTCCTTAGTGGCCAAATCTCTGGAGTGTGGGGAACCAGGAGAGCAGCTGTGCTCTTAGTCATGACCATCGACCTGCTGCTGGGGACTGCTTGACCACTAAACACAGTGCAGGGTGCTCTCATGATAACTACTTTGTTGTTCAGCCTCGGACAGTTTTGTGCTGAGACACCTCTCTCCTGCTTGGAGAATTAAGTGGGGCTCCAAGCAGGCCATCCTTTTGATGTGAAGTTGAAGAGCAAATGAGCCAGGTTGATTTCCCTTCATTTTAATGTCTTCGACATTTTAATAAAGTTAGGAAAGTTAGAAGACTCCAGCAGGAAACCCAGCTTTGGCGACATGGGGTGACATTCTGTGTCTGACGTGTGCTGACTGGTGCAACAGTAAGAGAATGTCAATACCCTACCTAACACTCAACGGGATGGTTTGTGGCATTTGGTACTTTTGCCATTACAGTGAACCAGAAACATACATCACAAGGATGAATCATTTCCTCCAAATGTATCAATGGGGATGCTAACACTAACTTTCCTTGACATTAATAAACATGAATGGTACACAAATTCATTTACTAACTGCTAGCCATCAGAAATTGTGTGTGAGAAAGGGCTTATAAAGATAATAGCATTCCATCTTTGGATGTAAACCAAGAGTTCTCCAAGACGGGCAACATCTCCAACTTGGCAGCGAGATCCAGAAATATATTCTGGTTTACAGGTCTTTGGATGTGAGATGATTTATAGGTAACTTTGTGACAAGTAAACCTTTTGTACTTTATTACAAAGGGACAACCCCACAGAGCAGTCTCTGTGGGCAATCACACAGCAAGGCCATGCCCTATGGTACCACCAAGAATGGTGGCAGAGTTTTGCTTCTCTCAGGTTTACAAATATCCTAGTGAGAGTAAAAATCAACATGACAAATTTTGATGGTTGCCAGGGAGATTTTCTCAGAAAGAGAAAGGGAAAAAAATACCTCATATTATTTCTGGAAAGAAGACATCATTTCTTTATAGGACTTGGAAATACGTTGCTCTAAAGATGATTTGAGCAGACTGATGAGTAGAAATCTGTGCTTTTAATGAAAATGATGGCAACAGAAGAAATGCTGCAGGCTGGTGAAACTACAGTGCCCATGGCTTCCAATACTCTTGCTTTCCTGAGGGCAATAGCCTGGTGTTCTAAGCAGAAACTACTAGAACTAATTAAAAAGAAACAGTAAAATGCAATCCTTCTTATCATTCTCTCAACCACATATGTTTATCTGGACCTCTCTCGATGCCAGACATGATGCTAGGCAGAAAGGGTACAAAGAAGAATAGGATACATGTTTGATCAATCAGTGCCTTGGCATTGTTACTACCTTGAAGATCCATTTCCTTACAACTTTCTTGGTTTCTACAGTAACCAGTAGGGCTCAAGTAAAAGTTTCTGGGCTTTGACAACCATCAAAATAATAATTGATTCAGGCAAGGATTCTCCATGGATGTCAAATTATTGGGTCAAAGTTTGGAAGAGAACAAGGGAGTCACATAGTTCTCAAAGAATTACCCCTTAGATTGCTTATTAAATTCAAAAAGGGAAAGGAGTAAATTTTGCAATGGAGAAATCTGGTGGTTACCATTTTTTTCCAGAGGGTTAAACTCAGCATCAGCAGTGATGGGACAAGCATTATTGTGGTTCCTGATGTGGTACAATGTAAAAGACAAAATATTGCCCATGTGGTATGTCTGCAAAATTAATTAACTTGAATATAATCATAAGGAAACAAGCAGACAAATACAAATTGTGACACTGGGCAGGACTTTTTTAATACTGCACTTAAGTGTTTAGACTATTATATAGTAAAAGAACTAAAGGCAATGCATGAGTGTTCAGCAAACCAAACAGCTGTACAGATAAGTAAGTGAACTAGTGGGGAAATTAAATAAGGACTGGGTATTCAATGGCATTATTGTATTGGTGCCAAGCTCCTGGGTACTTGACAGTTTTGTGATTATAGAGGGACAAGTTCTTGTTCAAAGATGACAATGCTCAAGTACTGAGGAGTGAAAGTGCGTGATATTTGCAACTTACTTTCAAATAGTTCAGAGAAAAGAAATGCATGTGAACAGATGTACGTACATATATGTGGGAAGAGACACAAAGTAAAAATGGTAAAGTGTTCACAGTTGGTAAATTCAGATAAAGTGTATATGGGTGTGCATCTTACTATTCTCACAAGTCTTGAGGCTTAATTTGAAACTTTTCATTTAAAAAAGGGGGGGACAAAAGAAAAGAAAAAAACAGCAACTGGCTGAGCTTGTGTTACATCATGTGTCATGGAAAACAGAAATATTCAGGGATCACTTGGCTGAAGCCTGTACTCTGGGGTTTGCAAGCCCCTCTCTGACAGGGGAGCCTCATCTGAATGATGGGACAGTCCAGGAAGTGCATTCCTAGTTTGAAATGGTTCAAGATGCTTCAAGTACCACACCCAAAGAGATTCATATGTTTCACTATACTATAGACTTAAAACAACCATGCTTCAGCAAATGGACAACTTCTCATTTGTTACTTAGGCCAATGAAAACCAGCACAAACTTCTACAACTGACGTGGTACGAACTGCTCAGTAACTTGAGGGACAGTGTGGGTGAGCATGCCTACATCCTTGAACATAGTTTCAATCAAGCCCTGGCTCCAGTGGGAACTTAAACATTAGACTTCAAGATTTTCTTTTGAATTTTGAGTTCTCTGCTGAATAGTCAATACCATATACCTTAAAATTCTGGCAGAAGTCTGTATGAGTGAATTCATTATACATTTCAAAGTCATGAATTCTTTGTAAGTAATATTTTGGTATCTAATGAGAAAAACCAGAAGATGTTACTTGTACACAAAGGAATGATGACTCAAAGTCTAACCCTCCACTGTCTCTCACCACCCCTTGGAAAAGCCCTTGGCACTTAGCGGGGACACCCATCCGTATCTACCCTAGAGTCCCCATCTCCTCCACAGAGCTCCGCATCCAGCCAAGGCTATCTTGCTCAGGTGATCTGTTTTCCTTATTATTATCAACCAGCCTTTCCAGTTGTGTCTACATGGCGCCAAATCAGATTCATATAGCAAAGTGATTATTTTTCTTTACAGATTGTCTAGTTACCATTATAACAAAAGGCCTTTACAACAAAGGGCCAATATCAACACAAAATTTGTAAAGTTAAACAAAATCAAATTTGTTTATTAGACAGCTAAAAAGTAATATTCCTACTAAATCTGAGCAAGATTAAAATAACTCTTCCCTCATCTTTCACTGTTCAATAGTAGTACAAACAGGCAGTTATTCCTGGGAAAAATACTGAAGTTGAAGACAGTCACCTCTCCTTCCTCCAGACTCCAAAGAATCTGTACATCCATTTCCATTCCCACATGCCCCAGCCCCAGGCTCTAGATGGCTTAACTATGGGTTTGGCATTATTTAAATTAAACTGTCACATTTCATACTGTAACTTTTATTGAACACTGTGAAACACATATTTCAAGTATCAATGTATCTGATGTCAGTGTAGACAGAACCAGAAAATATCCTTTTAATCAACATACGTAAAAATATTTTTGACAGCCCACCACACATCCATATTTTCCCAAATATATAAATACAGGATACACAGCATTTCAAAACATTCAAATTATGTGGCTAAATGTTTGCCTCTCCATCAAAAATTTAAGGCATAGCCTTCACACAAAAAGCTTAGACGTACACACTCCAAACTTGAACTCACACATTTCTCCTGTGCTGTCTCCAGTCTGTCAAACATATGTATATAATTGTTCCTCTAAGACCAACTCTTCAAAAGCTAGCATGCATGAATCAACACTCTATACATGCTTCCCCTCGCTCCACCTGGGTCCTCTGGTGGTGTAGCCTGTGGGTCTGTCTCCAGCGGGAAGGAAACACCAGGTCTCAAGAGTGTACACTAGATTTGTGCACAGGAGCTGAGGGGTCAGTCCATGTGGACTCACGCCTTCATGGAGGAAGCACGACCTGAGATGCACATAGATGGAGGGGGATCTGGTGAGAGGAAGTCTATGAAAGAAAGGACAAAAGGAACGCAGCACGGGATGCCTGCAGGGAAGGGAGGCGCCCCAGGATGAGGAGGGTTAAGGCGTGGTAGAAAACTACCTGCTGCCAGGTCGGCAGGTGCCAATAACATGAAAGCCCTGCAGGGAAAGCAGGGCAGGAGCCATGTCCAGGGGTAAGAAAGATGGGCCACGGGCAAGATTTATATAAGAAAGGGGCTTGAGAACAACATTACCAAACACTAGATTATCAGCGATGTTGACCTGGAGAGCTGAACACGACCCTGCCTTAATATGGCTATTACACAGCACATGATTTTTTCTTTCCCTTTTCTCTCTCCAACCAGAGAGATTTTGTGGAAAAAAAAGAAGGAAAGGTTAAAGAGAAAGAACACACTGAGTGCAACAATAGTCAAAGATCCAAAGCATTCTTTACTCTTTAAAGAAAATCTTTCATTTGCATATTCATTTGGAACTCTTTTCATAGCTTCGCATCACAGATCTGGTAGTATGGAGTAGAAAGCATTATTTAAAATAAGAATACAGGTTATAGATGCCAGCTATGCTCCTCAGGGCATGCAAAATGACATATTACCAGATTTAAAGCAGAAAAAATAAGCAAATGAAAATTTTTGATCTTTCCATTTCAGTGATCAATGGTGAAACATTTGGACTCAATTTGAACAACAACAAAAAAATGGTCTCTGGATGACAAGCATCTCATTCAAATAGATTTTCATGAGGCAATGAAATGACAGGGCCTACATGTAAATGATATCAAAGCCCCAGGAATCTGAAAGAAAAACAACCAGCAAGGAAAATTTGCTCTCAGTGGTCAAACGCAGCAGCAGTGATTCCCAGCAGTTCCATTCTCAGCTTTTCTTGGAATAACAAACTCTAGAAAGAGAAGGCATGCATTGCTCTGCTGTTGTGGCGATGGGAAAAATCTCGGCCAGCAGCCACAGGAACTGACTGGGCAGATTTAGTAGACAGCAGCCCTGGGAACCAAGTCAACAGCAAGCTTCAAGTTTTAGGGAGGCTCATCTGTGCAACTTCAGAAGACAGATTGACAATGAGACTCAAGACTACGGTCAGAGGGCAACTAGAAAAAGGGCAGCTAGTGTCAAAAACATCTGCTCTAGTTCGAACCTTCTTTGAAGCTTCCAAAACCCCTGTTTTCATTTAATGCTGTTGGCCTTTGAACTGTTCAGACACAGAATTTTGTGAGTGTTGATGGGGAAAGGGGGTGGTGAGGCCAGGCTAAAATATGGCTGCATGGCTACTCTGTGCTATCAGTCTGGGAGGAAACTTGGAAGCTGACAGGCCAATGGTGATCAGATTGAAACCCTATCTCCAGGCTTATCCAGGTAAACCAGGACTGCAAGGGAGGGACTCCTCTTAAATATTTCCGAGTTTGAAGACTACACACATACTCCATGTTCACTTACACCAAGGGCCGAGATGTTCCTTATGATTAAAATACATGCTCTTCTCTCAGTTGACTCATAAATCTAATGTAGTATGTTTAAAAACAATGTAAAGTTAGAAATCATTGACTTTTTTTTCTTTAGTTGGGTGTTATTGTTGAGTTTTCTTTCTTTTTTATCACCAACAGTTCCAATTCTGGACCACAAAGCAATCTGTGAAAGTCAACTTCTTTATTTCTAACCCTTCATACAAAGTTATTCATCCAGGAAAAAGAAGTGAGTGACAGTTGACTGCAAAAATCAGCACAATCACCCCGTATTTGAGTATAAACAGCTATTGTATGGATGGTGTAAAGTGGTTCTCAAAGTGGTTTAGGGGCCTCAGATGGTCTCTGAGACCCATTCGGGAGGTCCATAAAGTCAATCTATCTTTCTGATAGTACTAGGATGTTATCTGCCTTTTTCGCTTTCACGCTTCACAACTGTAGACTTTTCCAGAGGCTACGTGCCTCCAGATGAAGTCAGCGCTCTGCAGCTAATGGAATGTGTGTTTGTATATTCACGTACTTCAAACATTCCCAATTGTATTTTATAAATTCTCACTTATTAATAACACAATAAGCATCGATACATATAATGCACCTATGCAAGAGCTTTTTGGAGTCTTCAAAAACTTTAAATGTAAAGGGGTTGGTTTTGAGACCAAAATTTTATTAAAGCCAGGAGTCTTCTTCAGAGAGCCCTTTCATTCAAAATCTTACTAACTAGTAACTTAGTAATGCGGAATCATGCAGGCAGCTGGGTGTTTAAAAAATTAAAACTGTAAATATCCTTAACCTTTTTTTTTTTACTTGAGTGGTAGAATTCTAGTGATCTCTCCCTGGAATTACATTTGAGAAGGAATTCATCTCATTCAACATCCACTATTTCTCCATTCTGCATTTGCAAAGAAATCCTTTTTCTGAAACCCCATCATGACTGTCACTCACTGAGCCTCTTAATCACAAACTTCCTTCCTAGCCTATTAACTTCTCCCCAGTGTGGTGATCACTTTCACTGCTTTTACTCATTTTTTATTATTTATAACCATGTACTCTTTTTAATATTTGAAGTGATCTATTTTAAAAGATGTCTGTTACTGCCTCTCCTGCTGTGCCCTTCCCACAGCTCCCCACCTGGCCAGTGAAAGAATTCCCACGTGCTGGGTCTGGTCTGTGTCTTCTCCCTCCACAGAGGTAGGTCTGGTTTGGTGGCATTCAGCTTCTGTTCAACTACAGGTTTTATTTACAGGGTTTCAACCCACCAAGACTGAGATTTATAGGGGTTTTTTTCCCCTTTCCTTTAAGACTATCACAGAGAATATGTTTAATGATTGAACTGAATATGGGGCTGTTAATTTAGCAATTAAAAATTTGAGAGATGAAGGGAAGCAAATGAACAAAATCAAGAAGCTACAATTACTATGTATAGTACATTAAATCCGATTCTAAACTTCCTGAAGCCTAAGGTAGAAAATAGGGGTTTGACTTCATTGGTTCCAAGCCCCCACCTACTAGAATAGGTGCTTAATCAATTCAATACTCCTTGTAAACTAAAGCCCCTTCTCAAAGGACAAAGTTTGACTTTTCTGTTCAGTGATATATTGGATATCACTGAAGACATACCTCAAGGCATGTGCGCTGTCTGAAGAAGCCTCCATCACCAATTCCTATATACAGAATGGAATTTCCCATATTACAACCTCTGTCATTCCCTTCAGAAGAGTTTAATGACAAAAACAAAGTTACTTCACCAAAGGAAATGAGAGAAACTTAAGAGAACTCAGTTTACTAAGAAGGAAATACACCAAGTTTAGAAAAGTGGAGTAAACAGTGAGGATTAAAAACTGAAATTGAAAAATAAAGGGATTTCATTTGACTTCTTTGACCTTTTTTGTATGAAATTTTTTCTCAATTCCTTTTCCTTTACTATACAATTATCAGGCAATCTGTCATTACATACTAATACTTAATATTTAAATAAAGCTTGTATTTTTCAAGCATTACAATACAAAGTCTACTAGTCTACTACTTACACGTCAATAAGCAGAGTAAAAAACTAATACCACATTCTTCAGACTGGCTGCCACAAAAAAGAAATAAAAATATTCACTTGTAAAATTTAATTCCAGAATTATACCAATTACTTATGAAACATCTGTGCTACCTAGTTATTTCAGATCAGGATCTGTTTCCCCAAATATGTGTATCTTTCAACTCAAACAGCAAATGACCCGCAAATCTCAATTTCCACTCACTGCTCCCATTCATTAAAAATCTTGGGGTGTGGGGAGGAGTCAATGAGAATATAATAAGAGAAAACCACACATTTCAAGTTTTGTTCAAAAATGTAAAGGCAGGTGGACAACTACATGTAAGACAATGAAATTGGATTACTGTCTAATCCCATACACAAAAGTAAACTCAAAATGGATCAAACACCTAAATGAAGGGTCATGAAACCATAAAACTCTTAGAAGAAAACAGGCAAAAATCTCTTGAATATAGACATGAGCAACTTTTTCCTAAACATATCTCCTCAGGCAAGGGAAACAAAATCAAAGGTGAACAAATGGGACTACATCAAGCTAAAAAGCTTCTGTATAGCAAAGGACACCATCAGCAGAATAAAAAGGCATCCTACAGTATGGGAGAATATATTTGTAGACGATATATCCACCAAGGGGTTAACATCCAAAATATATAAAGAACTCACATGCCTCAACTCCCAAAAAGCAAATAACCCTATTAAAAAATGGGCAGAGGATATGAACAGACACTTCTCCAAAGAAGAAATTCAGGTGGCCAATAGGCACATGAAAAGATGCTCCACATTGCTAATTATCAGGGAAATGCAAATTTAAAACTACAATGAGATGTCACCTCACACCAGTTAGGATGGCCAACACAGAAAAGACTAGGAACAACAAATGCTGGCGAACATGTGGAGAAAGGGGGAACCCTCCTACACTGCTGGTGGGAATGTAAACTAGTTCAACCATTGTGGAAAGCAGTATGGAGGTTCCTCAAAAAACTAAAAACAGAAATACCATTTGACCCAGGAATCCCACTCCTAGGAATTTACCCTAAGAACGCAGCAGCCCAGTTTGAAAAAGACATACACACCCCTATGTTTATTGGAGCACTACTTACAATAGCCAAGATATGGAAGCAACCTAAGTGTCCATCAGTAGATGAATGGATAAAGAAGATGTGGTACATATACACAATGGAATATTATTCAGCCATAAGAAAGAAAACGATCCTACCATTTGCAACAACATGGATGGAGCTGGAGGGTATTATGCTCAGTGAAATAAGTCGAGCAGAGAAAGACAAATACCAAATGATTTCCCTTATTTGTGGAGTATAAGAACAAAGCAAAACTGAAGGAACAAAAATAGCAGCAGACTCACAGACTCCAAGAAGGGAGTAGTGATTACCAAAGGGGAGAGGTCAGGAAGGACTGGAGGGGAGGGAGGGAGAAGGGGATTGTGGGGTATCATGATTGGTGCACATGGTGTGTCTGGGGTCACAAGGAAGACAGTGTAACTCAGAGAAGACAAATAGGGACTCTGTGGCATCTTACTACACTGATGGACAGTGACTGCAGTGGGGTATGGGGGGGCACTTGATAATAAGAGTGAATGTAATAACACATTGTTTTTCTTGTGAAACCTTCATAAGAATGTATATCAATGACACCTTAATAAAAATAAATAAATAAAAACAGAAATGTAATAGCAGGTTATGACAGCAAAACAAAGAAAATTTTTTTAAAATTCTGGGACCTTCACCCTCACTCAAATCTTTTTAATATTGGAGAAGGAAAACTCATATCATAATATTGATGAGAACTTTTTCACTGATAAACATTATACAAATAGTTTCGTGCAAGATGTTTACTTGGGTAAATATTAGCATACCATTACCATCAGTCATTGCCTCACAGATGAACTGTATTCCGTCTGCACACATCCCAGAAACCTCTGAGGAAAACAGAAGGAACAAGCTCACAAGTCAGCACCTACTGGGTGCTGGGAACTCCACATATATTTTCATTTAAGCTCCCTAAACATCTGGGGAGCATGCATCATCATCAGCGGTTCCATAGCTGAGGAAATTGATACTTGTGATGGTTAGACAGTGTGGTCAGAATCCCACAGAGGGGCAAAGGGAAGCAAGCGTTCACTTCCAGGTCTGTCTGATTCCAAGACTCCCGCCGGTCCCTCTATGCTAGGCCACCTCCTGGAAGTCATCCCTTAATACCAAAAACCTTCCAAAACCACACCTGCGTCACTGACCCCAGCTGACCCAGAAATATTAACTGTAAAGATTCTCCAAGCATTTCCCCCTAGCTTTCCCAAGAATCTGTCAAGTAAAATGACCTAACAATAAGAACCTTTTCTTTAAAAAGGAATTTAGACAACCAAACCCTTCATTTATATTTTGCTTTTTCGTCACCGACTTTGCTGTAATTTAGAAAAGCAAAAGCTTAGCCGCCTAGGTTTTTATAGCTGGGATGGTATGGAGAGGAAGGATTTCGGCAATTTACACATACGCAAGGGCAGAAAATGCCAAAGCTCCCAGAATACGCGTGACTTCCCCAGGGGGTGGTGAGGGAAGGTGTCTAGGAGCCTCGCCCTTCCTGGGAAAGCTGCCTGCCCACCCACCAGCCACTGGGCTGAGGGGAAAGGAAGAGGAAGAGAAGACATTGTATGACATTGATCTGCATGCCCTCAGCTGTCCCTGACAGCTGCTCTAGATCAAAAAAGGTCAGATAATACTTCGCATACCTGACTTTCAAAATGGATACATAACTGCGTGTGCTGTGTTTAAAATGGATTTAAAAAAAAAAGACTACAAGGAAATACTGCCAACGGTTAATAAAAATTACACCTGGATAGTGGGATTACCAATTGTGAATTCCTTCTGTGTTTTTCTACTTCTTCCAAAATTATCAGATGTTATTTTTATAATAAGAAATGTCTATGTAACTGCCTGTAGTATATCAGTTTAAATATTTCCATACTCAAATTTTAAAGAAGTTGGAACTAGAGGGAACTACCCAGAACAGCTGCTTTCTGATGAGCCGCAGAAAACTGAAGTCATGGAGGGGATTCAACTACTACAGACGCAAACCGCTTGGGATGTGTTTGCCCAAATTGCTCTGTTCCTGGTGGGTATCCAACAGGCCAGAAGATCTATGTAACTAAAAGCTTTCAACCTTTCGTGCCAGGACTCTTCTTATAACTGGGGTCTCTTTCTCATTTCATCATCAATTTTCAAATTTCTAAAATACAACCAGTAAATTTACCAGTTTCCTTTGTCTACTGTGTTGAAACTTAACAAATTGCCCCACTTTTTCAGCAGGAATGGCACAATGCCCAGTTAATTAATGCAGTAGCATTACCTGTGCACCTCTGACAACTGTAACTCTCTTGGCTCTCACAAGATACATGTATCCGAATTCTGGTTTATGGCCAAAATCCAGCAGCTCCCACATGGGGCACTTCCCTGAATACTCATGGCAATTACTAATGTCTCAAGATGAGGGTTTGGGACCACAGAGTGCCATTAACTGTACTTCTGACCTTCAAGATCTGTGCATGCTTAACTTCATGTGGATCCTGCATACTCCCAGCAGGCTACACCGAATAAGAGATTACATTTCAGGGAAATCACTTTGCAATCACAGAGACAGTGTTTTGAAAATGAAGGATGTAAGAACACAAATGTTTAGAAACTACTTAAGAGAGTTTTACCAGCAGGTAGTTTATAAATTCAAAACCAGGAACATTACCTCTAAGGATTCCAGCTTGTCCAATTTTGAAAAGTTTACTTTGGTATTATTTGTGGTACTTTTCACAAATTTTTAGCTTACCAAAAAAAAAAGCTAGAACTACACACAGCTAAAATCACACAATAGTAGAGCTGGAAGGGAATTTAGAGATGCTCAACTTTAATCTGCTCAAAGATTAGGAAAATTGTGGATGTAAGAGATTAGGAGAACCTGACATATGACACACAGAATTAGTGGCAGAGAGAGTTCCAGAAACAGCCTACTTCTGTTTTCCTCACCTATCAGCCCAGAAAGTAAAGTCTGTAATTGCACCTTTTTTCATTGGATGGATATTCCAGAAGAGAGTATTCTTGCAAATAAAAATAATTCTAATAGTCTAAAGATTACTTTAATAATAATAATATTGTGAAATAACAGCCATGTTTCCACAAAGCAGGGTTCTGGCTTGGGGAAGAGGTGGGAAAAAAAGGGTCCCAACACTTCAACAATGAGGAAAAGTACACATACGCAAAGAGCAGCTCTATTGCCCTGAGGGCATCAAATCCACCGCCCTCATCTGGGGAACAAACACCAACAGTTCTCTCTGAGAATTCATTCCCTCTAATAAACCGTTTACTGCACTGAATTAACTCTCCATGCTATCTTTTGCCTTGGTTCTGCTCCATGACCTGAGTGTCCTGAGAACAGGCTTCACTTGCCAAGGTATGTGTGCTTCTCACTGACATGGGGGAGGCTGCACTGGAAGTGCTGGAGTTGGGGTGGAATACACAGAGGTACTGAGGCGAACTGACAGATCCTATCCCAACAGTTTTAGGTACTCATTAAATGCTGAATGCTTGGTGCCATGTCACAGTTCGTTCATAAACACTAGACACATGGATGAAAATTAAATGAGCCACACTGTCCAGACGTGAGGACCACCGTGCTCTTGGTTGCTGGAGTTGCCTGACAACCACATCCCTTAATGCAACCTGTGGACTTTGGGCATCAAAGATTTCTGGGTTAGTAGAACCTCTCCTTCAGCCTTACCCCTCTGTACCTAGAGCCACAGCGGTCAGCCTGGCCTGACCCGTTCAGCTATAACCCTGAACCTCTGGTCGGCACCTCGGATCAATGGTCTCAAGAGAAGAGCCTGTGTAAACACTGACTCAATTCTCCACTCACAAGACTAGGAGATCCACGCAGAGCTGACCTTCTCCAAGCTGCCACTACCCATCCTGTGCCTGCCTCGTGCAATTCACTTAGGGACTCATCCCAGAGTTTCATGGATATGGTCTTAGATGTATAAGACTGGAAGTGCCTGCAAAAAGACGGGGTGTTCCTGGCCTAACTCAGCTCGGGAAATTTCATTTGCTCATTCACTCATTTATTACAACACTTATTCAAGAGGTAGTTCCTTGATACTCACTGGGTGAGTGTAGTTCCCTATCCTCCAGGGACTCACAACCTACTTGGGAAAGCCCACAGAAGTAAAACATCATATAGTAAAATAATGCAATGGAGATTTGGGAGACTTGAGGAGGTGTCACAGAAGTAGCGTTGTGATGGCCAAGTGTGAGAAGGATTCAGGAGGCGACAGGAGGGGAAGGGACTCTGGGAAGAAGGGGGGCAGCACCCCAGATGAGTAAATAACTGACTCATGTCGCTTACAGTTGTCCCTGAACATCTTGGACCTCTCCTTCTCTACCCTTGACAAACAAAAAAATATTAAAACGTTACGAATTCCTGCATACTTTGGAACCCAACACCATAAATGCTCTGAAAATATAAAATGGAACACAAATACTAACCATCATTAACAACAAGCAAAGGGGAAAAAGGTTTTGTTGCCGCTCTATCTTGAAGTGAATCATTTCAACCAGAGGAACAAACACAAAATGCCTGAGGAAGCAGGGGCTGGAGACCGAAGGGCCAGGATGCTGCTTCAGAGGGAGAAGAGTTGAAAGAGCTGCTACTGTTTTGATATTTTGTAATTCTGGCATTTTTATACTCCCTCAGTAGCCACACTGACAAAAACACAGCTTCATTTCTAAAGATAGAGCCCCATGGGCAATTAAGTAATTCAGTTTTGCCTGCTCAACTGATGATAGTGTTGTTAACTGTGAATACACATTTTCTTTTCCTCTTAAAAGAGAGATGGAACAGAAAAAAAATATCCTGAACTCACTCTGGTCTCTTAACATTGAAGAAAGCGAACAGTACTCTATTCATTTATTCAATCAGTCCTCCAAATTCATTCATGTACCCAAACATCAGTGCACTGTTGTGTTGTGCCCTAGCCTAGTTCGCATGAACTTCCCTCCAGAGAGGACATTAGTTTCCTAGGGTTGCTGAAGCAAATTACCAGAAACTGGATGGCCTAAAACAATAAACACCTATTCCTGCACTGTTCTGGAGGCTAGAAGTCTGAAGTCCAGGTGTCACCAGAGATGGTTTCTTCTGGAGGCTGGAAGGAGAATCTGTTCCAGTCTGTTTCCTCTTGCTTGTGGTGGAGCCACCTCTCCTTGGCACTCCTCGGCTTGTGAAATCACCACTCCAATCTCAGCCTCTATCTTCACATGGCCATCTCCTCTGTGTCTGTCTGTCTTGTCTCCTCTTCTTACTGGACAGCAGTCGTACTGGATTAGGGCCCACACGAATAGAGGATGACCTCATCTTCACTTGATTGCACTTGCAAAAACCCTACTCCAAAGTCATGTTCACAGGTACTGGGCCTAAGTCTTCCACACATCTTTTGGGGGGACACAAATAAACCCATGACAGAGAGTGTCATTATATGCCATAGTTGACTTATCCTATTGCCTGCTCCACCAAGCAAGAGGCTGTCACTGACATTAAGGAGATTGTAGTCACACACAATTACACACACACACACACACACACACACACACACACACACACACACACACACATCTGCCCATCTCCCCTGCTCTTGTCACAGCTGTGGGTTTAGCTTTGCGGGTTTCATTGTGTTCTTATTGCCCACCTCCACCCTAAGACCGTGAGCTCCCAGAGCACAGGCACCATGTCTGTTTTCTGCTTCCCATTACATTCCCATATCCTTGCACAGTGCCAGAGGCAGAACAGGCTTTCAGGAAAGCATTGTTCAGTGAAGGTATGGAGAGATGAACAAACCAGCCAGATATAAATGAGAAAGGCCCAAATGGGTAAAGTGGTACACACAGTAGGCCAACAATGAGGAAGAGAGAGGAAAAAATGATTGATTCTGATTAGAAGGACTGAGAAAGGTTTCATGAAAGAGAAGGCATTTGAACTCAGGCTTGTGGGGTTAATAGGCTCTTATAAGCAAATAAGGAGTTAAAATTTATCCCTCACTGAACAAAGGCTAGAGATATAAAGCATGATATTTGGGGAAACAGCAAACAGGCCAGACGAGCTGGAGCCAAGGGTACATGAAGGATGAGAAAAAACTTGGAATGAGAGAGGAGAAAAGGTAGCTGGCAGGGCCTCCAAGCACAGGTACCCTGAGTGCAGTCAGGTGCCACTGAGCTTGGCTGAGAAGGGAGATGATAGGGTCCTGCCTATGCTTCAAAAGAAACACATATATAGAAATGATTCGTGCAAGCGAGGAGTATTTTAAATTTACCTGTGCATCCGCTATGTACTTATTTGCCTAAGGAACTAAGAACTGTACTTAAATGATAACATTTTTAAATTATTAATTTTACATGTATGTATTAATTATTGTATAAGTTATATAATTACATGCTTTTACAATTAAAAAGATCATATCTGGGGAGTACTTAAATAGGAAGATGTCACAGATCCTAAACCTCTTCTCAGAATAGTAAAGCCCAGGAGAAGATGGATTTTCTACCAAAGCAGCAGGAAGGACCTCCACCTGTAGCGAAGCCTTCCAAGTTCTGGGTTAAGCCTGATGCTTTGGTTTCAACTTGAGTCTGGGAAGCATACCAACCAATAACATGCACAAGGAGGCGGTGGGGACTACCATCTGCTGTTCTCTCCATGAAGCGCCAGGCCCCACCACTCACCACTGACGTCCGGAGAGCAAGCAAGCACCATCATAGTGGGACTGAGAAGGCAGCCCAGTTACCCATGGAAGTGTGTTCAAAAGCTGAAACTCTGCCAAATGGAGAGCTCCTTAGTATGGTCTTGATGCCTCCAAAGATGTTTTTGGTGATGATGAAAACACCCTTAGGAAGAAGTATTCTGCCACTCCCCTAAAAAGAGACTCACTGTATGGGACAGTTAACCTAAAGACAACTTGCCCAGCCAATAGGTTCTGCTTAGGCAAATGGCAGGCTGTGCACACGGAAAGGGCCTGAGTGAGCCGAATGGAGATGGCATGAAGGAGAAAGAAACCTCATCTCATCTTCACAAACCCCAGGAGGTGGGCCCCAGAATTTCTAGTTTATGGTCATCTCTTTGTTATTTAGACTGGAAGACACCAGAAGGTTCAGGGCTGTGCTTATCTTGTTTCTTACTAGTTTCCAATTCCTATCACTATGCCAAGCACATAGATGTCCAATAAATGTGTACTAAGAAGCACAGAGTGCCAGACAGGACAGTCCCTACCCTGCTACATTTTGAGCACATTTCTCTGACCTTGAGCATAACCACCTTGCATATAACATTTATTTATTTATTTATATACTTAACATATATATGTATTTAAAAATGTAATCACTTAAGTATAGTTCTAAATTCCTTAGGCAAGTAAGTACATAGCAGATACACAGATAAATATAAGTGAAAATTCTGCCTATGATTCTACAACCTCTCCCACTGAAAAGTGACCTCCCTAAGAAAAGGAATAATATTTACTTATTCCTAGTAGATTGCTTGACATTAGAAAACACACAGTTCTTGAGTCTCAGGAAGCTAAAGAAACTTGCATGAAGTTAAATAGCTAATTAAAAAGAGGCTTAGGTAGGAGCTAAGTCTCTCTCCACCTAAAACCTATGCTTTTTCTATATACCAGACCGTAAAAGCAGATCCTATGACACGGTTTGCCTGAACCTGGCCTTGTGGAAGGATTAAAATGTCTCTAGGAACAGACTGTGCTCCAGTCTTGTAAGACACACAATTTGCATAATTATTTAGTATGAGTGTTTCAATTATTTAATGCCTACTCAAAACATAGTAACAAAATTTACACACATGCGAAAGCACATCCATTCCAAATGGTGGGTGTAAGTAATCATTTTCTGAAATATAGGTAGATTTTGGTCCTAATGATCCTAAATTTCTATTTAAAAGGAGTAAGCTTAGGTAGACATAAAAATTTTTTAAAGAGCCAGTTCCTATTTTATGTATCATCTAGCTCCCATTATGAAATATTGTAAATCTCCTGCTCAGACCTCTTCTTCTAAAACCCATATCTATGTTCTTACTCAAGAAAACACAGTGAGGGCGGAGCCAAGATGGCGGCGTGGGAAGAGCAGCGGAAATCTCCTCCCAAAACCACATATATATCTATGAAAATATAACAAAGACAACTCTTCCTAGAATAGAGACCAGAGGACACAGGACAATATCCAGACCACATCCACACCCGCAAGAACCCAGTGCCTCACGAAGGGGGTAAGATACAAGGAAACACAGTAAAGAATAAATCTTCAAAAACAAATTATTTTTAAACTTCAGCTCCCCATAGAGAAAAAGGATTGTATCCTTTTGCCCAAAGACCAAAAAAAAAATTTTTTTAATTGAAAAAAAAGCAACTTCCAAAACGTACTGGGCTTAAGCCTTCTTTTATAAACTCTCCAGTTAAGAAATTTTAAGTTAAGCACTGTGGATAAGGTGAAGGTTCCTATGGCCATGATTCTTACCTGACCCTGGTTGGCTAGCTCACTCCACACGTGTGGGCAATACATTGCTATTGACTCTATATGGAGTTCCGTCCAGTGCTCTGGGTGACATGGGGGCACAGCCACAAGGCTGCAGGGCTGCATGGCCCCAGGAGAGCAGAAACTGGAGTGGTGGCACTCTGAGGACAAAGACTGAGATGGCTGTGCGGGCAGAGAGTCCCAGAGGCAGAGACCTACTTGCTGCATGCAGACTTGCTCTAAGGTGGATGGGATTCTTGTACTTGACCTGCCACCATGGGAATAAAGTTGGGTATGACCCTTTCCCCCCAAGAACATTCACTTGTGTCATTTCTTCGGTCACACTGAATCCATAGTGAACTTGTTTGGGGCTGAAACCTATCGGCAAGACACTGTGTCAGGGAAATGAAAAAGTATTTGGTATTAATAATCCTGCTCCTGCTTGCTTGCCTAACACAGGACTGGCTGTATTTCATTATCCCGACACAGAGAAACAATGGGACCCCACCAGTCAAATGTGTCCTCTTCCTGCCACAGGCACCATCACAAGGAAGCAGTGTATTAGACAGAAGACCGGACACCAAGAAGCTATGACAACTGTGACTCAGATAATTCTAATTAAAAGTAGAAAAGAAACCAAAATAACAATCATAATTTTTAAGACCCTGTATAAACTGGAAGGAAGGAGAACAACAATTTATTTAGTAACAGCTGTGCAGACTAATTTTTTTTTTTAAAGCATGCATGTACTTTCAAAAGCACTCATTCCCAACTGCTGCCTTCATACTGGCAAATCCAAGAAATTCAAGACACTGTCAACAAGAATAGATACGCTTTTTAAATCTCAAGGTCAAAGGCAGCATCTGTTGTTTCTGAGAACAAAAAGGGCTTTTTCTTTGCTGGTTAGTTTGTTGTGGGGTATTCTTAATAAAATAAAATTAAGTTAAAACAAAAGCAAACACAAATTTTCTAGATGTTTCCTCAGTGCCTTAGGTGGTGCAAAATAGAAAAAAACTCCATTAAAAAAAAGAAGAAATACCCAGTGTTTGATATTTGAATTGCATGGATGAAAAGGCAGTCATGCTGTTATTTTTAAAGTTGACAGGAAGATTCATTTTCATACCAAGTCTCTCTCATGCCATTTGGCTATTAAATTATTCAAGGAATTTCTCTGCATATAAAGATTAATAATATCTACCCAAATCATTTCTGAAAAGTACTTTCACCTCCTGTAGGAGACAGATGGACAACAGGAAAACAGCCTATCATATTCCATGCAGACAAAAGATTGCAGATTATCACATTAACACACCAGGCAGGGAAATAATCATAGAAGTAGCCAGATATGAAATAACTGACAAATGGAACCAAATATTGTTCAGAGCCATCATTTTGAAAATAAACATAATTTGGAGCCCTTTGTAATTCAATTTTACCTGTTTCGTGTTCAGAATCCTAGCTAAATTAGCATAAATGTCAGTTCCAATTTAACCAGACTTTGAAAATCTAGTGGAACCTTATTAAAATACACTAGTATCAGGGGAAAAAGACACCACCTGCTTCAAAGGCTTTTTGTGTTTTGGTAAGAAATGTGTTCTAAATCTCTGATTATGTGGGTTGGATCCATAGTATTTCAGATTGTGGGATTTTTTTTGTGTGTACTTTTACATGATTTTAAATATCAGCATCTCTTGAGAAAATACTACTGCTTCTATAAAACCTAAACACTTCCTATTTATCAATCTCTCATAGATGAAGGGGTTTCCCAAAATTGTATTTCAGAAATGGTCAATATGAAAAGATTACAATGTCATTAAAATCACAAATGAATTACAGTTGAAGATTCTCAGAAGCAGACAGTATTTACTTTTTCATGAATTATTTTTTAATACATACTTAACTCATTTTAATTCCACAAATAATACAAGAATCATTCACATTTTAAAGTAAATAATTCAGAAAAAGGTCAAATACCTCCGCTTCATCAATCCCACTCCCAATTGTCATGGGTAAACCACTGTTACCATTTAGTAAATACACACTTTGCAGAACACTTTACAAACTTATAAAAATACATCATTTGTTGTACAATGTGCTTTTAAAAAAAACAGATCATGCTGTTTTCTACAATTCCCTCTCTCCATCTCAAATGCCTAATATATACAATGCAACTTGAAAACTTGGTCCTACTTCTACCACACACATATGGACACACTTAGGTAAGCATGCATGTATATTTAAACACAAAATGGTATAAAAATAGGTCACTCAGAAAAAGTTTCTTTGTCCCTTATTTTAGTCCTTAGCTACCCAGGAAAGTATAGGGAAAATGTAAGTTCCTATGGCCAGGGTCCTCACCTGACCCACAACTACTTGATGATGTAATTGGCCTACTGCTAGGCTACTACTTCCACACAGGTTGGCAATGAGCCATTACTGCTGGTGTTACAATATAAAGAGCTCCGTGAAGTGCCCTGCCTGGAGGCAGAGATGCAGATGGACTGAGGACTTGCCAGAGGCAGAAGTGATTTAAGCACCAGACCCACCATGGTGAGAATAAAGTTTGGTATAAACTTTTACCGCGGACATTTTTCTGTTATTATTCAGTTTCACTGAATCCATAGTGAACTTGCAGGGCGCGAGGGGGGCAAATAAAACAAAAATGCAACTCTTCTCCAACAAAGTTTTGACTTTAGTATTATTAGTTGCTGGTTTTGTTTTTTTAAGTGCAAAGGTTGCTAAACTGACTAGCAGGCCACATCATCTGGACCACCACCTGTTTTTGTACAACCAGTGAGTTGAGAATGTTTTTACATTGTTAAGTGTTTGGAGAGAGAATATTTACACAGTAACACTTCGGGATATGTGAAAGTTATATGAAATTCACATTGCAGTGTCTATGAATGAAGTTTGACTGGAACACAGCCATGCTCTCCCTTTGCCTCTTGTTTGCTACAAGGGTGGTAACTGAATAGCTGCAACAAAGACCATTATTTCCACAAAACTGGAAATTTATTTACTATCTGTCTCTTCATAGAAAAAGTTTGCCATCCTCTGTTTCAGTACATAAGATTTATTTTCCTGACACCTCACTTGTAAAAACTTCCCTTACATGCCATGGGTACAGATGATCAGAAGCAGGCTAGGAGGCAGGGGTAGAAAATGGTCTCTTAATCCAACAAATACATACTCCACTTATGAACAAAATTTCAGTTTCTCTTTCTAGACCTTCTGAAAACTCTATTAGTCCTAAGAAATTACTAAAAAACTTAGGAACTGGAGTAAAAATGCCAATTCTTGCTCCAAAGTCAAATTCATTCACCTATCTGTTGAGCACCTACCAGGTCAGTGCTGGACACGAACGATTCCAGAGTTAACAAGATGGACATCGCCTCTGCCCTCAAGGACTCCCAGCCCAGTCTGTTCAGCACAATTTATTAAGAAGCTGTGAAAGCACAGATCATGGGGTTGAACATGGTATGGGGGGGTGGGTGAGATGAGAAAAGATGTGAGGTAATCTCAGCATCCTCAGATTGAAAACTCTTAGACCCCAGAGCACAGCTGCTGCTCAGGAAGTCATGCAGCCATGAGGGAAACTGCAGCCACCTCACTGTCTCTGCGTCCTCACACTGTTCTTTAAAGTTAGGATTTAAAATAAAAGGAGCACTTTAGTCCCTGACTAATATGGAATCTCAATCCAGTTTATCACTAATGTCAAACTGGGAGAGCCCAGAACCATCAACAGGTTGTGAATTTGAATTTCACTTTTTGACAGTACTCAATCCAGTCACCAAACTCAAGACCCCTCCATGGAGAACAGAAATGAGACTACCGTACAACTAGTGACCACCCAATGGCATGTAAACCAAAAATCAGAAAAAACATCACCCTGACACGTTCCACAATATAATCCCAGACAGCCATTGGCAGTGACAGCTGGTCACTCCCAACTAGAACTCTACCCCGATAACAAAGTCTCCATATCCAAATAGCATAAAGTCACAGTATGGTCTTTACACACCTGAATCCCAATACACACAAAGTCAGTAGAGGAGGAGAGGAATGAAAAAAAGATGATTATCAGCAATATTCTGCAATCCCCATGTAGGGTAGGATTTGGGTGAGAGCTCTAGTAACTTCAAGGTTCTGTGCCTTTAAGGATTGAATTCTTTTGAGTAACTGAACTATGGAAATATTCAAATTGGGTCAGCCTCTCCCTCTTACAGGCTTCCTGGTATCCTATGCTCCTGTTGACTTCACAGAGAACTAAGCAAGCATAAAGATCTCTAGAGAGAAGCAGCAACTGGAATCTAGGACGGAAAGAACAAAATGACTTTACATAGTTGCCACAAGGTCTGTGTTATTTTCACCAAAGGCTGAGCGAGCCCTGTTGAGTTGAGTTGTATTCGGCGCTATCTGTACCAGTTTTCTCCTTAGGACCTGAGTTGATGGGGGTCAGGTGTTCTTATCCATCTAATTGATGGTAATTAGATGGGCCATCTTTCCCTGCACAAAGAACTAGGTTTGAGTGTTAGGTTTCATGACTCATCAAAGACAAAGTTCATAAAAGAGAACTGGAGTTAGCTGAGCTTTCAGAAACACCAGGCTCTTTGACCCACAAATATCTGGATATTACCTGGCCCCAAAATGGAAAGATTAACCTCATCTTCAGGGAGAGATGAGCTTGGTAAAGGGAAGAACTCAGACTGGCTGGTGGTGTTTCTAATAGGTCAGCCTTTCTCTATGCAAACAGGGCAGAGATCAGGAAGATAATCGCTCCAAAAACAGGAGAAAGGAGAGGTTGCCCAAAACCAGAAGGGCAACACAAAAGTAACAGGGGCTTAACAAACAATCCAAAGGCAAAATGCCTCTGCTGATGAGGGGTCATGTCTAGAGACTAGTAAGAAGCTCTGGAGATCTTAGTGGTCTCCAGGGATTCTTCTGCCATTAGTCCCATGAATCATGGCTAATAAAAATTATTAAGCAAGTACAACTTCTGAATGTCCAGTTAACTTTAAATTTCAGATAAACTAACTTTTTAGTATAAGTATGTTACACAATTAAGTATGCAATATGGGGTACACTTGTACTAAAAAAAATTAGTTGTTTATATGATATTCAATGTTCACACTCACTCTATATTCAAGTTTTCAACTAATTCAAGCTTACATACCTTTAGTTATGATACATACACTAAAATGTTATCCATTATTTATCTGAAATTTAAATTTAATTCTGCATACTATATGTTCTCTGGCAACTTTAGTCATGGCAACATAAACAGCCAAGGTCATTGACATTCTAAGGATTTAGGGAAGCAGATGACAGTTTTCTAATGGGTTAAAGACCACTTTGAAAGGTGTTTTAATTTGGATTTGATTCACTAATCGAAGTTTGCAGATGGACCCAGAGGGCGGACATTTTAATCTAAAATCAGCTTCTTCCCCTTGTATGGAAAGAAGGCAAATGCCGCTAACATCAGGGACTTGAGTCAGGAAGCCAGGCCAGAAGCCAGGAAGTCCTTGCAGGGCTGGGCCCACTCTGTTCCCAAGACTCCTCTCCTCATCTTCCAGATATCATAAAAACAAGTCTGAAAGGATTCCCTCAGGTGTCATGGGTTTAATATGTTTAGAACTCTTCATTTAAGATGATGTGGTAAGCAGCAAGAGAGCAGAGAGCTAGTTAATTTATTGGAAATATTTCCAATAAATAGGCTCTGACCACTAAAAACTCTACTGCCAATAACATAAGCAGCAGTGTAAAAAATGATGAATCTTTACAGAATGTATGGAGAAAAAAGGAAGAAGCTATGCCATCCCTGAGATGGGACTCCTGCTTTAAAACAACAATGCTTTCTGGGGTGGTTGTGAGTGGGGTTCCTATTGTGTAATTATAGCTCAGTGTGACTTAGTTAACCCAGGTTGGGCTCTTCCTCGTGCTACACTGGGCTAGCAATGAGAGAAGAGGTCAGTCATCCTGAGCACAGACTGAAGTATATGGCAGACTGGGTGGGAAAACACCGGGAACTGTACAGAGCTGCATCGGAGTGGACCACAGACCACAGCTGCGGAGCCAGTGCCGTGTGTGCTCACGGACTATTCTCTTGCCTCCCGAGCACATAAGCTACCTTTCTTAGCCCCTTGCATCCAAGAAGGGTCAAGTGACTAGTTCTGCTAACAGAACATGGGCAGAAGGGTTGGACAGTTCTATGGTCTGGCCTCTAAAACAAGCTACAAAGATAGACACTGTCTCTCTTCAGATGATTATGCAGGAGTCTCTGAAAGGCCCTATGGGACATGGGTAACTAGATGAAAGTCACCAGCATACACCACCTGGGAGAGAGCCACCCCTGCAGAGGACTGGACCCAGACATTGTAAAAGAAACAGATTTTAAAACATTAAGCCACTGGGATTTGGGGATTATTTGTTACTGCAGCATAGCCTAGCCTTCCCTAATACAGCTACATAAAAGAAGGTATATATATATATATATGTATGTATGTATGTATTATGTATGTGTGTGTGTACACACACACACACATCTCCATATCTGACCAGGCTGATGCCCCAGAAGTCATATTATCTTTATTCCAGACCAGTGGTTCTCAAATCTAGCTCATTAAGCAAATCACCTGTTTGGGAAGAAAATCCTGAGCTCTCTCCATACCCATCAATCAGAATCACTCAGACCGAAGCCAAGCCACTTCTTAGACATACAGGAGAAGGGCCTGCTGGGGCTAAACTGAAAACCCTTTCAAAGGGCCAGTTTGCCCCTACCCAGAGACTGGGCAGTGCTTCTCCAGGTGCATAGTTTAGGGCATTTCGGTAGGCTTACTAAGCTTTACCAAATTATTTTTGAACTGAAGATTTTAAATTATGTATTGGCAGGAATCAAATATTCAAGTGCAATGGTTTAATTAATTTAAAAGCTTTTCTCTGTAGATGATGCAATAATTGGCTAAAGCTGAATGCCTGAAATATCTATGATATGAAGGATTTAAATGCTCAATTAAAACAATTTGAGTTTCATTGGCTGTGATGGAAGTATTTAAACTTGTACATGGGATTTGTTCCCCAGCACTCTAGTTTGGATATAACTTCTGCCAACTTTTCCCTCCCCCAGGTAAAGAAACTTCTCTGCCCCTAGAGGATGGAGGCAGCCACAGGGTGGGCTTGGGCCGTCACGGGAAGTCACAGAGGAAGCCAGGCCTGAGGGTTCTCATTCAGTCAGAGCAAAAGAGTGCCAGCTGAGCTATCTGAGACTGCCACTTCTTGTTGATCCTCAAATATAACATCCCCACTCTACCTCACAGCCTTGGCGCTTGCTATTTGTGCAACAGTCTTCCTCCAGATGTCTGCAAGACTTGCTCCTGCACTTCCCTTATATATCTGCTCAAATGTCACACTATGCCTGAAGCCTTCAATGAAGCAAGAACCCCTAAGCACTCACACAGGTACACACACACACACACTCCTTATGCCCTGTTTTTTTCTCTATAGCAGTTTCACTATCTGATATGTTAACATTACTTGTTTATTTGGATGTTGTCTTTTTCTCTCACTCACATGAGTTCATGTATCCCTAGGATTTAGAACCTGGCACAGAAGTGGGTGTTTAATAAATATTTTGAATGACTAAATAGCCAACCTTATACCTCTGATAGATCAGTGAATTTAAATAATCTGAGTATTTTGGGGGGCTTTAAATAAAAGATGAAAACAGTCTGGGCCCTGATATTGCTTTACAAATAAGAAGGGCTATTCTTATGACAAGATAGGGCAGTTTTCAATGCATGCTGTCTAGTGTTTTGCTTTATTCTGGACAAATTTGCCATATAAAATAGTTTAAAAGAGTTGCCCCTAAAATGTTTAATTTCTCATGTCTGTAAAAATATATTTGAACTAAATACTGTGTTTTCTATTTGCAAATTTTTATTTTAAAATACTATATATATATATATATATATATATATATATATATATATATATATATATAGGAAGCCCAAAGCTTGCAGCTGGGCTATGTCTTTAACTCAGGGCCCGCTTCCACTCGAAGGGATGTAATAAAGTGGCCTGGTGGGCCAGTGCACAAGCTACTGAGGCATCCCCACCCCAGCACCCAGTCAGGTGACATGGGAAAGTTTCCTCCTCAGAATAAGAAGGTTAAGAGCCCCCCCTTTCTCCTGCTGTCTCAGTGCAGGACTGGCTGTAACCAAACTGGCATGGAGGTTAGGTTTGCCCTCAGTCCTACCAGGACCTTCCTAGCCTCTCCTGAGGCCACCGTCTCAAGCCCTGCAGAGATCTCGTCTCCACCCTATAAGAGCCTGACCTTATCCTCAAGCAAGCAGCCTTTCAGAGGGAGAAAGCATTACCATTAAAGTACTCTTTAAAACTGTGTTCAAGAGAAGAGGGTTAGAAGAAAAACACACTCCATTATTATTTGCCCATGAAAAATGGTTGCTACTTAAACAAAAGTATTATTTTTCTGTAAAGAAATATTATAAGAACATGGACTCAAAAGACTAATATTTTATTGCATTCCAGTTACATTGATCACAGACAGATCATTACCATTTTATGTTAAACTCAAGTTGCTACAGTGAGATGAAGCATTCAGACTATGAAGACAGCTGACCCGGGGTTTGAACCCCAGCCCTACCGTTTACTGGTTTTTCAACCTTGGACAAGAACCTTCACTTTTCTGAGACTCATCAGTAAAATGGCAAAACAATGCAATACATTGCTGAGGATCACTGTGAGAGTTAAATAATGCTTGGTCCATACTGAGAGCTCAGGTCAAATAAATGTTGTGTTATTGTTATTTCTTAAAATTATTTAATACTACAGTAAATATTTTTCATTGTCTTATGAGACATTAAGATTGGCAACTTTTGTTCAGTTTAATTATTTCTCAATGACATATTTCAAATGAAAATACTGTAAAAACAAAGAATGTAGTATAAAACATCCGAACTTCGAGACAGAGAAATGTGCCCAAATCTCAGATCCTTTGCCGAGGAGCTAGTATCCTTTGGCCATTTACCTTGAACTCTATGAGCTTTACTTTCCTCATGTATAAAATTAGGATAAAAATTCCAACTTTCAAGGTTGTTGTGAGGTTGGCAAAATGAAAAAGTAAAACCCCCTAGCACACACTGGGCCCCGATATTCTGAAGGAGTAGATGACAAAACAAAGGAAAAAACAGGATGGATGCCTCTTCATTTAGGCCAGTCATTAGCTAACAATTAGCCACTGTAAATGAGAAAAAGTCCACTGAAGTCAATAAAATGTGATGTGAAGCCTAACTCATTTTTACAATATGACCTACTTTCAGCTATTTTTGATTCACATGAACGACCGAAGTTACAAGGAGCTGATTCTGCAGAGACTATTCATTAAAAGCATTTTCTTTTCTTTCCTTTTCTCTATGGCTTTCAGCTTTAAGGGATTAAAAAAACAGATTTTCAGTGACAAGCATCCTTTCAAAGACCCTTGGCACTAATCTTACAGTGTGACTTTCAAAACCTATACAGTGTCAGAGGTTACTGTAGAGGGGGTGGGACTGCCTGAAAGAAAGTGGTTTTTAATTCCATTCAGTCATGCAGCTTCCATCAGGCAGTTCTGAATGCCCTAAGTAGATGACTCAGATCTTAACTACTGAAAAGTTTGCAAAGATAAAACTCGGAACGATCTTCTCCCTTCCTAAGGACCAGTACATAAGGTTAGGTTTATGCTCTTTGGAGAAGGCCTGGCATGCTGGTTTTTCATTTGCAACACGAATGTGTTTATTAGATACTGTCCCCAAATCACTTAAGTGCCAGTGACTCGCAGACAACAAAACAGCTGAAGGAAGAAATATTTTCAGATGCTTTGGAGTATCTTTGTAAAGTGCCATTGTCTTTTATTTACAGTATTCTTTAAATGATTTAATCTGCCCACTAACAAAGATGGAAGAGGAAGGCTTTTTCCCCCACAGGGCTAAACAAGGATTAATGATAGCCAACCTAATTTTCTCTTAATTTTCTTTTTTTCTCCCTCTTTTTCTTCCAATCTATTTTGGAATCAAGTCCAAAGTCAGTCAATGATGAATGACAGATTCATTTCCATCACTTTAGAACAAGTAGAATGTTGTAATGTTCCATCCAGTACATGTGAAATGCTTGAGATTGCAGTTAAATGTAGCAGAACAAATAAGAAAGGAAGTAACTGGCAGTCTAAGTCACACAAGCCTTCTCCCCTGACCCCGCTTCTAGAAATAAAGTGTATAGATTTTCCCTGAGTTAAGAATGCTAACTCAGAAAGCATCAGTACACTAACAACAAAGGATGGGCTTTGGGGTTGTTTTTGACATCCCAGCAATTCTGCTTTGTTAACTGGAGGAAGAATGGGGACATTCTAGAATGGAGTATTTTTAACCAGGCAGATGGGGAATTGGGGGACAAAACCTTCCTGGGAGAGTCTGATATATATGATCCTTACATTCTCAGTATATTTCCCAAACCAAACCCAAACAAGATCTACTGCTCTGACTTTCAGACCTACCACCCCAATTATGATGACAGCAAGCCTAGTCACCACAACACTCTGCCTGCCTAACAGACCCTGAATTAAAACACTCACAGGAATCCTATGGAAGGAAGAGTAAATGGTGAGTGAGTGGACAGGACGGTCCATTTGGAAAGACACAGACAGTTCCTCCCATGAAATAACAGAAAAACTCAAGCTATGGAGGTGCCAGATGTGACTACATTATCTGTTTGAACATTGTAAATCTTTAAACTGTGATATGAAAACAAGATTTTGTGATCCTCTGGAACTGCACAACATGTTCTAATCCCCATGAGGGAGAAAAGCCCTGGGAATTGGTAACTATTCCTAAACCCTCTCCTGAAGGAAGGATCCATCAGTGCCTTACTCTGTACATTCAAACCCAGGCCACTCCCTGGCCCTTCCCTACAGTGCTTTCATTCACAAACAACATGGGCTAAGAAATACTGAATACCAATTGCTGCCATTTCTTAATGTTTTCTGTGAGAGCTTAACTTGCCAAAATGACAGGTTTATTATTTTATCTCTCAGCTTTGGTGAGTTGATCAGTCAAAACAAAGTATTAAAATAGCATCTACTTGATAAATTCAATTTCAGATGACTGCATCTTAAACTCATATTTGTTATAGACTCATATAAAGCTGTCTTTTATATGGCTAAGGAAGTTTAAAAAAAGATAAATATCTAACTCAAAGAGGCAACATGAATAGCTTCTCTTGTCTCAAATACAAATCTATTTTGGAATCAAGTCCAAAGTCAGTCACTGATAAATAACAGATTCATTTCTATCACTTTAGGACAAGTAGCAACGTTACAGAGGGTTTCTGAATGTTCTAATGCTCCATCCAGTACATGTGAAATGCTTGCAATTGCAGTTAAATGTAGCATTACAGATAAGAAAGGAAGGAACTGGCAGTCTAAGTCACACAAGCCTTTTAATGAGGAATATAATTTTTTTCCTTTAAAAGCCTCCTTTAAAATAAACCTAATTATGATATCTTCTGATAATGTAAGTTCTCTTCTGATAATGTTAGCCTCAGAAAGCTATTTTTAATCATTTTTAAAATAGCTTTTATTTTATTCTAATTTTAAACAGTAATACAAGTATAGGGGAAACTGGGTAAGGTATACTGGAACTGAAACTATCTTTGCAACTTTTCTTTGAAAAAGAAAAGTTACTCTGAAGTAAAAAGTTTACTTTTAAAAAAGTAATACTTGTTTTTTTCTGTAGAATAATTGGAAAGACAAAATTTTAAGAAGGAATAGCACCTATAAAAATAGGTATACATATAACTACATGCATATACATAACTTTATATTCTTTCTCTTTGGATTAATATGTCATTTTCCCATGTCATTAAAGATTCTTCATAAATATTGTTTTAAAGGGCTGTTTATCATTATGTTCTATGGCTAAATCCAAAATTTATTTAATTATTCTCCAACTATGGAACACTTCTTACTACTTTCAGCTGTTGGAATTAGCTATAGAAATAATATAATTGTGCATATTTCTGATCATCTCTACAGAGGTGGACACATATTTTTCGACATGACTAAACTGTTTTCCAGAAAATGAACTTCCCCTTGAAGAGCATGCATCACCCAGCCTCAGCTCCAGGCACTGCCAATGACAAGCGACCTTCCATAATGGAATGCTGCCAGCTTAGCGCATGATGCCTCCTCCTGGAGAGAGCCTCAGGACTGAGTATCTGCTGTGAGGCAGGGCTGCTAGAGCCAAAGAAAGGTGTGAGATTCACAAAAATCTCCAGGTAATTGTGCCAGCTAACCACCTCCCGATTCACCTATAACCAAAAGCCAGGTGCATTTACTCAAAAAAAAAAAAAAAAATCCCACTGAAATCAGAGTAAGAGGAAGGATGACTGAGATACAGAGGGATTTTACCAAGAGTCTGAAGTGTCACGTTTGGCCCAAGATTATTCCCAGCGAAGGAAACACAGACAGATACGTGGATATTGTCTGTAATGAGTCTGGAGAAACTGTAGTTGGGGATAGGAATATTGTTTCCCTAGGAGTTATTTGCAAAGTTGAGGGCACTTTTCTTTGGCAGAATGACAAGAAATCGATATTGGATGGGAGGGGGTATAGGAAATTTGTGACATGTAGGTGAGTTCCAGAGAAAGAATCATTCTGCCCCAAATGCCAAGCAGAGTGACATTTTTGAAGATTATTTTGTCTGGCCAGAATGAGGGAGGGAGGGTCCTCTTTTTAATTTTAAATTCAATATTAACATTTGGAACTTTAACATAAAATCTGGGTTCTCGCAAAAAATTGCAAAACCTGATTAATATGGCCAAAATTCCCCTGGTGACAACTGGTGGGAAATTAGTGGCTGCCACCTTGTGCTGAGAGGACCGATCAGTCGCATTCAGTATTATTTCCTGTCTGGCAAGCCCCATCCTAAGACCAAGTCTTTCAAAGACTTCACCAGTCCCAGAGCAGGGAAATGCCAGGATGCCCCCAACTGCCCTTCCCTCAATTACCAGAAAGGTCCAGCACAGGGACCTCCTGCCAGCGGTGGTTTCACTCTGGGCAGTCTGCTTGTCTTTTAATCACTGTCTCATTTGCTTCCCTGGCCACCTGGGCTGGACCACCCAGAGCCCTCTTCCTGGAGCCTGAGAGCAAGTCCTCCGGTGTTAGCCTTGTTCCTTCTCCACACCGCAGCCACTGTGAACTTCACCACTGCCCTGACCACTCAAGCACAGGTGCCCCCTCCACAAAGAATCCACATCCCAGACTCCCGAGGAACTTCACAGGCCACCGAAAGCTCCAAACCAAAAAGCCTAAGCAGAGCATGTGGCCAAGAAAAAAGGACACAGAAATAACATTAAGGACCCAGCCAAGGAAATGGATCCCACCAGCTCTACAACACCTGGTTTGGACCCCTGGTTTACTTCTCATTTGGCCTTAACACTTAGTCCTTCTAAGTCCCAGTTTCCTTATCAGTAAAATGGAGAAAACAAGACATCTTTTACGAGGTTGCTGGGGGTGTAAACTAGATCATGAACGTGAAAATGTCCTTCATGGGTCCTGGCACACAGCATGGGCTCAGTAAATGTTAGGCAAACGTGATGCTAGTTAGTAACAATGCTTTTACTTTCTCCGGATTCAGGGTAACATGTCCTTGTCTGGACAGCTGAAACTGGGAAAATAAAATATCAATTGTCTTGTCTGCCCATGGGTATTCGCTGATGTCTTGAACAAGTATTAACTATGTGCCTGCAATGTGCTTAGGGAAGGGATACAAAGGAAAATAATGACAACTTTAAGAAAATCAAAAAATAGTCACAAAAACAAGCATATGAACACATAATCAACACTTAGTCTAATAAATCCTATATGTAATGGAGCTAGGGAAAGGGCGGGTGACTGACTCCATCCACATGAAAGAGTGCCATGAAATCGGAAAAGGGGAGGTTGTAGTTCCATCTAAGAGCTGGCTGGAAATTCACCCAGGAAGCAAAAAGAAGAGACGCCTTTCAGACAGAACGCTCTCCACGCACAAAAACACACACATGGAGAGAGTGTCATGGTGCTTTTGAGGAAATACAAGTAAGTCCTGAGAGAACAAATGCACCAGGCACTGATGAGGGAGTGAGGCAGGGCTGAGTTTGAGGACCAGGACACCCCACAAGGCTTTAATTTTGGAGATGAGAAGGTTTTAGGAACTGGAAAGACGGTGTCATTTTTGGTTTTCCGAAAGATTATCCAAGCCCCTGTTTGCTATTTTAGTTTCTCTCTCTCTCTCTCTCTTTCTGTCTGCATCCCCATCATCTGCCCCACCCTACCACTGTGACTGCAGGAACCCGAAGGCCCCCCCCCCCAGGAGCCGGTGGGGGAGGGCGGCCGAGTGCTGGCAAAGGCTGTGGGGAGGTGAAGGCGGATGGAGAGGAGAGCACAGCAAGAATGCAGCTGGTTTCTGGTAGGACACATGGGCACCAGTGATTTTTCATGTCGTTGGGCTGATTCATGGCCACACTGGGGTGTCCAGAAATGGCCTTGCCCAGCAAGGATCTCAAAAACATAATATTCAGGTGCAGTGCGGAAGAGCCTTCTAAAAATAATCTGGAATCAAGCTACTATGCGGCCTGTTCCTTCTTTCTTTTCAAGATTAACTACTCCAAGGCAGTGCCAAAAAAGAACGGGTGGCCGTGGAGCCGACTCGGGAAGCCTGGGCAGGTGCTGCTGTTCACACTCCAAGTCTGACTGCACCACATTGTTTCTGGGCCTCAAACAGGCCAGTAATTTCCTTAGGAAGGAGCAAAGTGTGAAGGGAGGATAGCTTGTATTAAATTTTAAAACCTGAGTCCTGAACAATGGATCCTTATAAGCTGCTTTTTCCATAAACTGTCATAGCCAGTCTGATGACAGAATCTATGATTCTACTAGTGCTCATGACAGAGCACTATCAGTTGAGGTGACTTTCAGAGTGCTCTTAGAGATGGAGATGATTGACAATTTGTCCCCTCAAAAATATTCTCCTCCCACAAGCCAGTACCTGCAACCTTCTATTAGTTCAGTTAATATTGGAGAATCTCTCCAATGTGAAAGGGTCTGGAACTAATGCAAAAGTGGCCAGGGAAGGGTTACCTTTTATTTATATTTCTATGCCCAGGGACAAGCATAGTGCCTGGCATACTGTTGGCATTTAGTAAAATTTTGCTGAAAGGCTAGACAAAGAAAAGAAAATGCAGAGATTGTTTAGTTATTTAGTAATGCAGGTTTCAAATTTTTATATTTTTTTTCAATTGGCAAGTAAATTAGATGTAATAAAATTCACGCTTTTAAGGTGTACAGTCATATAATCATCACCATTAGCCCCCAAAATTTCCTCATGCCCTTATAATTAAATTCCCTCCCCATAATCCTAGTCCACTGATTTGTTCTCCATCTCTATAGTTTAGCCTTTGTCAAACATCAAATTAATGAGATCACAAAGTCAAAGCTGGCTTCTTTCACTTAGCATGCTTTTGAGATTCATCTGTGTTGTTGCAGGTATCAATTAGTTCATACATTTTCATTGCTGAGTAGTACTCTGCTGCTTAGATGTACCACCATCTGTTTTTCCATTTTCCATTGATCACTCTTTGGATCATTTCCACCTTTTGGCTATTATGACTACAGCTGCTATGGACATCCATATGTATATAGGTCTTTGTGTTGGCATGTATTTTATTTCTCCTGGGTAAATACCTACAGGTAGACTTGCCTGGTCATACAGTAAATAGACAAATAATTTTATAAGAAACTACCAAAGTGTTTTGAAAGTGGCTGCATCACTTTATTTACATTCTTATTAGCAATGCCTGAGAGTTCCAGTTGTTTCATATCCTTGTCAACATTTAACACTGTCATTTTTAAACTGTAGTCATATTCATGATACAGAGTGTACCTCACCACAATTTTAATTTGAGTTTGCCTGGTGACTGATACTGGGCATCTTTGTATGTGCTTATTGAATGATATACCTTCTTAGGTGAATCTTTTAATGGAAATTTAAGCTACATTACTCATTTAGATTTCTCCAATACATTTTAATTGCTATTCAGAACCAACAAAATGGTTTTTTCATTTTCCTCTGTTCTTCATGGAAATTTTCTAAGATGAATTAAACACTTCCTTGACTCTTCAGAGTTCGTAACCATTTCTTGCAGAGACAACTGAAACATGTTGCCAATACCAGGTATGTGTCTTTCTTTTAAAAATCAGGTCTGCATTTCACCTTCAGTTTTGCTGTTTCCTTCCTCTCTCTTGGGCATACTACTTATTGTTGTCTCTGTGCTCACCTAAAAGCACACACCCCACCAACCACTGTAACCTGCTGTGTAAACAGCTACAAGCTTTTGTGCTTATTTTTAAATAAGCACAAATGGCTCTGAGTACAGGCCTGAAAAGCTCTCCAAGAATCAAGCCCACAGGCTTCTCCGAGGGAGCTGATGACATACATTGTGTGGCTTACTTCCACATCAGAGCTCTGCTTTAGCAAGAGGCAAAGCCAGTTAATAAATGTCCTTGGGATCAGTGAAGAGAATCTCTATCAACATTTCCAGACATACAGAAAGTTGTGGGAGGACTTACCCAACAACTCTGATGCATCCCTGAAGGAGCCAATTTCCCAGTTCTATGGCTATAAATGATACCAAATGAACACTACCAGGTCTAAGGCCAGCAAATGCAAGTAGAAATAGAGTCCATGCTCCGGTGCAGTGTCTTAAAATAAGTTCCCAGGTTACTTTTTTGTTTATTGCAATAGCCTAACAACCTTTAGCAGCGAGCCCCCATGCTCACCCATGAGTCCATGACAACCTCATGCCAAGGCAAAAATTTCTATGAAGAAAAACAACAAAAAAGACACAAATACCCCTTTCACTGGATCAAGAGAAGGACAAGAGCCTCGCAGTGAGGTGAAGCAACACACCTTGCTGCCCAGGAAGCGGAAGCCCTAGGGAAGAGGGGAACAGAAATAGGTCTTAAACAGAAAGAAAGCAAGAGACCCTAGATAAGCAAGGGACATGAAGCCCAAAGAAAGAGTGAAGAAAGAGCAAAGATGGGCATGGTGAAGAGCCTGCACGTGTGAATCCAGGTTGAACCTGGGCACCCGACTGGTGCAGAGTTAGCTACAATGTCAAAATTCAGTCTTGAGTTTGGAGTTGGCAAAACATTCAGTGCAATTTCAACTCCCTATTCCCATATAAGTGTTCCTTATTCATAAAAACAGATGCCGATTACATATACTTCTCACCCCCTTTTGTGATACCATAGAATTTTTATCCAGGTCTGAGTCCTTCAAAAGTCAAAGGTAGATCATTTGTTCAAAGGAAGTGCCTGGCCATTTGGTTCACTTCTAGAAATAATTTCTCAAAATCTGTGCAAGCAATAGCCCTGCAGAAGGCTAAAGGATTCCTAGACTCTTCCCAGAGTGAGAACTTCAAAATGCCCTTGGGATCAACTATTATAATGAGTGGAAGTCAAACAAAATAGGACATTGATAGTCAGCTCTAGTTCTGGGTCAATTTTTCCTCTTATTCCATGCTTCCATGAGCAGAAATGAGAGGAGTTGTTCCCACAAACAAAGAACAATAAAGCCATTTAGCAATTTAATCTGTCCATTCAACCATGTACCTTTGAATCTCTAATTTTATCAGATTCTCTGTTAAAGGATTATTTTCCTGTGATTATTATCATAATGTGATTGAAGGAAGATACATTCATCATATGCCCCCCCAAGTCCTTTATGTTCAATTAACTAACAATCATATTTTAATAATATTACACATGCTAATCCTTTACTCTTTTTGTCTTATCTCTAAGCTTAAGCTTTGACAAGTCGTCATTTCAGGAAGAGCAACAGTTGATGTGTATCAATCTGTGTACATAAAATTTCATCACAAAAAAAAAAAAATTCCATCACAGTCCATCTTCTCTATAGAGTAACTTTTCTCAATGTTCTAATCTCACAATATTGGTAAAAAGAAAGTCAAACTTCACAACAGATTGTATAATATGTTAATGATATCCCCTCAAAAACCATTCATTAAAAATTATTACTCTTGTTTTTATTAACTACATTTATTTAATGCTTACTATATGCAGGAAATGTGCTCAACTCTTTAAAAGAGTTGCCTTGGCACCTTGAGTGTGATGAGTACTAGTAATAGCCCAATTTAGAGATGAAGAAACTGAGGCTCAGAGATGTTAAGTCATAGGTTCAAGACTTCAAAGACCTTGAGAATGGAAGAGCTACGATTTGAATTTAGGACTGACTCCAGAGCCCAAACTCACAATGACTATGTCATATCTATTAGCCTTATTTTCTGTCCCATTTTTCTCCCACAATGTTTGTCTTTCTTTTGTCCTAAATTCATGCATTTTTCTCAACAGAATTTTGTTGAAAACCTACTATGATATATCCCAGGCAGGAAGCTAGATGTTGCACACATTCTGAATTCCCTATTTCCATCACTGGCACTAAGTTAACTCCCATCCCCCCTAGGTATCACCATCCAGGTGTCACACTGGACACTCATGTGTAGGCTGAGGCAGGTGCTCTGTTTGGACCAATGTGACCTTACATCAGAAAGGTACACTTCCAGGTCTTTCCTCCATGACTTGACGATATCACCCCTTCCTATGACTTGTGCATTCTTACCTCATTCATTCTAATAATCAGCACTGTTCCTTCCCCACAGCTAGGTCTACCATGGAACACATCCACTATTCCAGTTCCTCAAAAACCAGAGCTCCACCTTGGTTTTGTCAGTCCCCATCCAAGGAAGATTTTCCTTGCGAGACTCTAAGTCCCATGAGGGCAGAAACTGGTAACTGCTCACTGAGGTATTCCAAGCTCCCACACAGTGCCTGGGACACAGTAGACCCCAGATAACATTTGTAGTTAAAGAGAGGAGGCCCTCCAACTGAACCCCAGGCTGACAGGTGGCTACAGTGCTTCCCACTGGACTTCCTGACACTTACTCCCTCCTTCCCAGTCTTAAGCCCATTTAACCAGAGTCCTAGGGATATACTGTACTTGCTCCCTGAATCCCCTGATGCCAAATGACTACCATGACCCAGTCTGTTGCTGTCATTTTCAGATCGCATCCTTTGGCTGCCCAGCCTGGGCCTTCTGGCAGGTATGTTTGCTGGCACAACAAGCTCACGGGTCAATTTCCAGCCCCACCCAGATTGCCTTATTTGGCAGTTTTAATTGGTCTTTGCCTGGCTTTATCTAGAAATAGTTTTTATAAAATTATATACAAAAATCATGTAAAAATCATAGAGATTTATGTCAAAGATGTGACAGCAAGAAATTGGAATGCATAATAAAAAGTGTTATATAAAGTATGGCAGATAAACATACTGGACTTAATTCTACCTTAAAAATATTATAAAGAATACTGACAACATGAATAAGTGCTTATAATATTTTAAAAGTTTTAAGATTTCACATATAGTATGACCTTAACTATGGGTCATCAAAAAAAAGACCAGCAACATCAGTGGAATTATGGATGATTATAGTTTTTCATTAACATTATTCTGCATATTTGTAAATTTCCAAAACAAGCATATATTATTTTTATAATTTAAAAAATCCCATAAAGTTTTATGTTACAAACATGTCCTAAAGCAGATATGACTGTGTCTTGACAATTCTTGGCTTCAGCTTCTCAGCCACTAGGAACTGAATTACCAGGGTATGGTAATCAGTTAACCTAATTAAATAAAACAAAATGAATACAATTTGAATTTGAATTTACTCCCATTTTATTTCAAGCCAGTGAATGGATCCACAGACTGAAGTAGGGTACAGCCTGATCTCATGGTACACAGCTCAAGTCTTCTGGAATGTCTGACATCATGCCTTGTTAATTATACTTACTTGTGGACTTGACTCATTTCTCCCAAAAGCCTATCAGCTCCCTAAGGATATTTCTGGAGTGCCTAACACAGAACCTACATGCTACTGGTATATCACAGCTGACTACTGAGCAAATTAATATTCAGATTGTACCAAATTGGTTCCAAAGTAGTTAGCTTCTTTCAAAGTTATCATGGAGAAAATAATCAGGTAGTCCAATAGAAATAATCTCTTATTTGGTCAAAAAGCCCTTTCCCTATTTCATCAATAACATAAAAACCCTTGCTCTTTTTTTCTTAAATTTTTTATTAAGGTATGATTGATATACACTCTTATGAAGGTTTCACATGAAAAAACAACCCTTGCTCTTCTAAAATAAAAAAAAACAACTACAAATTCAGAAATAAGCAGGCCATCCTCCTTCTCTAAGCAGAACAAATGTTCTGAGAGAATGGATAAAAAAAAGCTATTTAAGAGGCAGATGGGAATACTTCAGGTATCTCAATAGTCCAGTTTATCAAACCATCAAGTTACTGAGAGAATAGTCTCAGACACTTATCAATCATTCAGGCTATGCAAGTGTGGTTAGTGGAGCCCAAGTAGATTTCCTTTATCGTAAGCCTGCCACAGCCTCACATCCCACTCAAATGTTCCCCATCCACTAACGGGTGCTTAAAGTTTCACAAAGCAGTTGACAATCTTTTCTTTGAAATGTTTCTTGAAATAGGAGAGTAAACATTTTAGGTGATATTAAGATTAATATTTCTATTTTAGTAAATATGCATGAATTATTAATGTTGACTAGAAAATACATAACAAAGATAACAAAACCACAAGGTCAAGGCTATTAATGCAGTTGCAAATCAGACAAAAAGAGCCCATTAAAAGAAACTAGTTAGTACAGTACAGGTCAATCTATCAAACATCATTAAAGCATAGACTTAAGAACTGTACATTTCATTGTGTGGAAATTCCACCTCAATTATTTAAAAAAGTAATAGAACTCCACTGATATTACTGTTCAGATGGGTGGTGCAGATACAGTAGAAATCGTAAGGTATTATATGGAAATAAAAGCCTGCAGAGTAATGTGGTCATTCCACAAATATTCACTGACTCCACACCATGTACGTACCAGGCACTGTTCTAGGCACTGGTGACAGCTACAAGCCAAAGTCTCTGTCCTTACGGTAGTTACACTCTAGTAGAGGTGAAGCCCAATACTAAAATAATCCCATATATTCATTCTGGCTCAACAAGCACTATTGAATCCACCATATGAGTTGATCCTAACAAGGAATTCCTGAAGTTGAGAGAGCTGTTGCCAGAGATTTGCAAAAATGGACCCAGTGTATCCCATCACCAAGAAAGCTGAGATACCCCATCTCTAAGATATATTCCCCCACATCAGTATATTTTCAATATTTTTTACATCTTCCTTATGAAGGAAGGAATCATGTTGGTTTAGATTTTTTTTTTTTAATGTTCTGCTTTGGAACAACAATAATCTATACCACAATGCAATAATCTAAATACAACCAAAAGACCCACTGAGTTTGTCTTCTTTACATTCCTAGTCACAGAACTCATGGAGTCTGGATCGGGGTTTCTCAAACTTTAGGGTACATCAGAATCACCTGAAAGGTTTGTTAAACAGATTGCTGGGTCCCAGTCTCAGAGTTTCTGATTAGGTCTAGGGTGGGACCACGGAAAATACATATCTTACAAGCTCCCAGGTGATGCTCAGGCTGCTCACCCAGACAGCAATTTGAGAACCACTGATAATCTCTGAAACAAACAACTGGAGAATCTCTTTGGCTTAACAGAATTCAGTTTCCTTAATAAACACAGTTGTTCTTCACAGATGGGCAGAAAGGCTTTGCTTGCTGCAGTTGCTCAAAAACCAAGGTTCTAGAGCATCTTACAGTGCAAGAAAGTAAGGAAGTGCTCCACAAAGTCTCCTGTGTCAGAGAGATACATACAGCAGACAACTGCAAGAGCTGCCACTGGCCAAAGCTGGAACAATGTGAGCAAGAAAATAAAGAAGGTAGTATTAGAGTGGGTATGACCCAAAGCATAAAATAAAATATCTGTGTGTCCATACTGATATAAACAGATGATTGAATAAATAGATAAGTTAGAGAGGAAAGACTAATCTACTGTGCAAAAGAATTCCAAACAATTAATACAGATACTCTGTCCTCAGAGAGGAAGTGAACTCCCCACTTCTTACATGTGGGCCAGGCCCAGTGACATCCTTCCAAAGAGGACAGTGTGACAAGGGGTGGGGGTAAGGTGCAATGGAAAAATCTGACAGCCACTGCCTCAGCCAGGTGATCATGGTCAGTATCAACAAGGATGGGTCATGTTGGCAGCATGTACCCTTGGGGAGATATGATGAGAACACTATTTTACCTCTATGGTCTTCCTCCCCTCAAACCCTGTCTAATCATGAGAAAAACATCAGACGATTGAAGAGAATCCCACAAAACACCTGACCAGTACTTCCCAAAACTGTCAAGGCCATCAAACACAAGAAAGTCAGAGACACTGTCATAGCCAAGAGGAGCCTAAGGAGACAGGACAACTAAATGCAATAATGGGATCCTGGATGGGACCCTGAAACAGAAACAGGACATTAGGGGAAACCAGTCAAAACCAGACAATGCATCAAGTTCATTTAATAAAAAACAAAACAAAATACTGAGGCTCACGGAGCAGCCACCACTCTAAGGTTGCTGGGCCCTGTGAACAAGGTAAAGAGAAGTCTGAAGGCGCTGGCCCCAGCAATTAAGTGCTCCACACCATCACTCTCACCCACAACTCGCTGGCTGTAACTAGTCACATGGCCCCACCCATGCACACAGGAATGAGGACAAGTGAGAATGGCCATGAGCCCAGAGGGCAGGGGGGCGAAGCTACTGGATGCCCAGGATGAATGACCACCACAGTGACTGCTTTCCATCCTTCTGAGGCAGGACCTTGGCTCACGTAAGCCGTGTTCTGCCGGTTCCCTGGAGTCAACCTTAGACTGATGGGCACTGTGACAGAGCAGCATGCTGCATGGTTTCCATACACACTTTATTTACACTGCATCTAATTTTTTCCTGCTCTTTCAAGTGTGTCCCAGGGTTATGTATCATAGTTAGGATTCCTAGTCTTTTTCTCCAGTGATCCTTCTGATTATATCTCAGACCCAGCATACCAGCACAACCAAGGAGGCTATTTAAGAATTATTGGGTGGTTTACTCAACAGGCACAAATGAGTTTCAATGCCTCACTTACTTGTTTCAGTGAAATGAAAAGAGCAGCTCCTTTTACACATGAACCTGCTCAACCAATTTACAACTAAGCCTTCAACTTGTCCAGGCTGAGCAGAAATCAACATTGCAAACTGAGTATGTTTCCTCCTTCCTCTCCCATTACTTAACTTAGTCATGTCTCTTCCTAGAAATAGTTCCATTTTATTTCTCATCTCTTCCACATCCACCCCAACCCAAAAAAACAAAACCAACCAACCCACCCCAAACTTACTTCTCCTTTAATGCCTGCATCATGACTGCGTCTGCACTTCTCTCAGCATGACTACAGGGCGACTTTAATTATCATGTTGCTTTCCCATGTCGGGGAAGTTAAACATATGACTGTTAGTGGGCAGTTCTGGTAACTCCTCCCAAAGGACATGGCTTGCCCGTGAGATTGCCTACAAACTCCAAAAGTATCTATTTCTTTCAATGAACAAGTTCTCTTTGTATTCTTTATAGGCAATGAAACAGCCACAAAAATCTTTTCTATCGGGGTTTTGTAGTGATGGTGGAGTTGGGTAGTGGGTTGGCAGTGGTGGCGGCATGTGTGTGTGTGTGTGTGTGTGTGTGTTTCATTTTCCTTTGTTCCTAATGCAATAGTTTTTATAGCCAAGGACCAGTGTCGCCACTCAGTCCTGAGAACTGTTTAAAGCACACCTGGGGAAGGAATTACTGACGACCTCATTTCAGCACAGTACTAGATGATCAGATCTCCCTATGCATTTTGCACAGCTCAGAATTCTAAGTCACACATTGTTTTGTGAGCATTGCTAAAAAAATATAGTCACACCAAGATCAGTTGTTGAACCCACTGAGTGTATTTTCCTTAAATCATCTCTTTCCAGACTGACATTAAGAAATCCACATTTGTCTTAACAGACTCCTCCTGCTTGAAACTATTTCCATTTAATTACGACAAATTTGCTAAGATGGTTTAGGATTCTTAGCTTTACCAAAATTATGGATTCTGTTTTCTAGGGCAAGAGTATTTTACGCTTTGTGTATTTACAGTGTAGTGCCCTAAGGACCAAATCGATTTGGAAGCTTCTGAATAACTCACTTGTATATATATACCATGTATGCTGGCCCAGGCTCCAACACACTCAACACTTTTCCTAAACTGGTGTTCCCAGTCCCTATATTAGAGATAATGAATTCATCTCATGGCCAGGAGCAGATCATGATATTCCACGGTCTCAACTGATATGAATCAAATCCCTTGAGGTTGGGAATATGTCTTAATTGTATATTTGGTCTTGAACAAAACTACTGCTTCCATTTGATTTTTCCCCCCTTTCCTTACCCAAATGATTTTCATTCTTACCTCACTCATCAACTTGTCAACTGGAGAACAGGAGCTATTTCCCTTCTTTGTTTGGGATTCTGGCTGCAACCCAGGCACCATTTTCCAAGTAATTAATGAGCCCTGCAATGTCCTGGCTTGTGACCACCAGCCTCTTCCTTTGTTATATTACATCTCGCCAGGGAAAGGACTGAATGTAAGAGCAGGCAGTAGACTGCCACTTAATGAAGAGCAAGCTGCTATTTTTAGGTGAAAATACCCTAAGTTCTTTTACTTTTGCCACATGGAAAAAGTGTCTATTTAAAGCTAAATCTTAGGCTTATGAAGAAAGCCCCAGAGGCACAAGTATTTAAGAGTTACAGAGACCTAATACATTGTCAAGGGCTGGAATGGAACGCACAGTCTTGTAGGGTAGGAACTCAGTTTGTCCTCCCACCTGCCACCCCAAAGCCACTTCCCCTGCATCAGCAATGAGAAAACACCAGGTGACCCAGTTTGGGGTAAAGGGCAAAAAGAAGTCAAAAGGTTAAAGTGAACTTTTTTCCCTATTCCTTAGAGGCAAGGGGTTAAAATTTTGAGGTGTTCTTTACCATGCTGCATTTAAAAAAAACATGTTTTGACTGTCTTCTAGGTATCTAAGATTGATCTGGGTATTAGCAGCAGAGTACTCATCAAACAGATTCCTTTATACTCAAGGAATAGGCTAGTGGAAAAAGACTGGAATGAATGAATGAATGAACAAACGAATGGGTGAATGAATGAATAGCAGTAATGATGAGTGCTATGAAAAAAAAAACTAAGCATGATAAGGGGAACAAAGAATGGGAGGTAAGAGGGTAGGGTGTTCTTCCTATGTGACCATCAGGGAAGGCCCTTCTAATAAGATGACATCTGAGCAGAGACCTGGAGGAAGTGAAGGACCAGGCAACAGGGGTCTCAGAAGAGAGGACTCCAGGCAAATGAAACAACAGGGACAAAGGTACTACAGTCGGTCCATTATCCTTTATCCTTTTATCCTGTATTCATATACATACTAAGCACATAATCTATGTACCACATAGTTTATTCTTTTACATAGTGACCATCTAGTCTTTACTAGGTACTGTGTTAGTTACTGGTCACACTACAATGAGCAAAGCAGACACGTCCCTGTCCTTGTGAAGCTTACAGTCCAAAATGGGAAACTGTAAGGGACTAGGATCCTGGGCAGGACAACAAAAGGTTTCTGTGAGGAAGTGACATGAAGGAGTTGAGAAGAGAAGAGCATTCCGGAAGGCAGGAACCGCCTGTGAGGCCCTGCAATGGGCAGGAACAAACTGAGTTTTGTACTAAAACAAAGTAATGTGTCTGGCTCCCAGAAAACGAGGAAGAACAGCAATAAAACTGAGGTTAGAGAAGTAGGCTGTGGTCAAATTCTGCTGGTGCTCGCAGGTTGAGTTTGGTCTTGATCAAATGGGAAACCACTTGAAATGTTTCAGGCAGGAGAGAGCTGTCCAAATCAGCACTTTCATACGACCTCACTGGTCACACAGGAGGGATTACAAGGGAATCCACACGGATGAGAGGTGTTGGTTGCTTGGGCCAGGTCACTGATGGTAAAGACAGAAAACAGAAGAGGAAACCAAGATGCATTAAGGAAGTAGTATCAGCTGAGCTTGACTGACTCAAACCCAGGAGACTAAGATGTCATGGGTGACTCCTACTTGGTTTTTGGAGCCACAGTGATGCCCTTCATTCATTCATTTATTTGCTAGAAAAAAAAGTGACAACACATCCTAGCTCAGGCACCAAACACACAGAGCACAGTATCGCTCCTACTATCAGCCAGGCTGGTTCCAAGTGGTATCTGGATGCCTGGTCCTCAAGTCCTCAGGGCCCCTCAGAGCTGGCCCGTGGCTGAGAAGGGTCTGTCACAGCAACACAGGAGAGGGGCCAGGAGGCCACCTCACGGGGATAAAGGAGCTCCGGATCCAAACGACTTCTTCTGTTTCAGCTCCACTATCACAGCACTTAGCTGGTCACACCTACAAAGACATCAGCAAACTGGGTGACTCATTAGGATTTTCTTTTCAAGAGAGCAAAGCACCTAAATAAAGACCCCCCGCATTTAGCACACAAAGCCAAGGAGTCATCCAGGCTGCAGCACAAGCAATCTGGGGAGCTTCAAGCGCAGCATTGAGGTTTGAGAGGGGAAGTGAGAAATCAGAGAACTGATCTCACAAACAAAAAGCTTTTATAATAGCCTGTTCTGGATAGACAGTAATGAGAGGACAAAGAGAGAAGCCTCCACCTCTTAATACCAAGGAAACCTAGGGAAGTGACTTTTTGAAGAGGAGCAGGTGAAAAGAATTTTAGTGTCATCAAGAGCAACTGTTCGTCCTCTCCACTAGAAATAGCTGGGAGTCTAAGTCCCTCCCTCAGCTCTAAAAAAGGAGCGGCAAACAAATGAGCTTACAACAAATCGGGCTGGATAGATTCTTCTAGGCTCTTCTATGAATCTGAATGGATTTTATTCATTTTAGGATTACTTGTTTATGGTCACAACAGGTTAGGATAACATCTGTAGCTTATTTTATGTAGATCCATCTAAACCCAATCTCTTAATATGATCACAGGCTTTTCTTTCTCTTTTTTTTTAATTAAGGTATTATTGATATACACTCTTACGAAGGTTTCACATGAAAAACAATGTGGTTACTACATTCACCCATATTGTCGAGTCCCCCCCATACCCCATTGCAGTCACTGCCCATCAGTGTAGTAAGATGCAACAGAGTCACTGTTCCCCTTCTTTGTGCTACACTGTCTTCCCCATGATCCCCCCCCACACCATGTGTGCCAATCATAATACCCCTCAATCCTCTTCTCCCTCCCTCCCCACACACCCTTCCCCACCACTCCCCTTTGGTAACCACTGGTCCCTTCTTGGAGTCTGTGACTCTGCTGCTGTTTTGTTCCTTCAGTTTTGCTTCATTTGTTATATTCCACAAATGAGGGAAATCATTTGGTACTTGTCTTTCTCCACCTGGCTTATTTCACTGAGGATAATATCTTCCAGCTCCATCCATGTTTTTGGAAGTGGTAGGATTTGTTTCTTTCTTATGGCTGAATAATATTCCATTGTGTATATGTACCACATCTTCCTTATTCATCCATCTACTGATGGACACTTAGGTTGCTTCCATATCTTGGCTATTGTAAATAGTGCTGCAATAAACATAGGGGTGCATATGTCTTTCATGATCATAGGCTTTAAAAAAAAAAAAAGCCTGCACCTTAAATGTTTCATGCCTGTGTTTCCAAAACAGAGAACATGTGCACCCAGAGGTATGCTGCCCGATGCCCAGCAGGGGCAGGAAGCCACAGAACTGTTTTTTTCAGGTCTATCTTTCTGTAAAAGTCAAGTTCAAATAATTTTAAATTGTAGCTATGATGACTATTCCATGGTATTAAAGGCAAACCCACCTGAACTTTTGAGATAAAACACATTATTTCAAGTACTGTTCATTTTCTGGTTTCCCCATCACCACCTCGAATGAAGCCCCCAAACCTCTTGATGGGAGCAGGGCAGTTACAGGCTGACCCCTCCATCAGGTGCGGTGGGCACAGCACCTGTGGCCCAGCTTTTCACAGCTGACAAATATGTCCTATTAATTTTAAAATTAGAGGAAAGCAACTAACTCTTAGATCAAGGAAAATGTTTGGATATGCAATATTAATATGTTCATCTTTATACCAAAGCTGTTGTAGGATCTAATTTTAAAAAATTTTTATGGAGTCAGGAGACCACGAGGGCAAAGAGCCCAGGGCCCGTGAGAACCAGTGTGGCCCCTCCCGTGTCGTGCTGGTAAACCTCAGAACACAGCAGCAATGATGTTTCTTCAAGTATGGTGGTTCAAATATCACTCTGATTTGGTAGGATCATGGCAAACATTTTCATTTGAAAAGTATATGCTGTATTTTAAAGTGTAGTTGAATGTAATGGGTTTCCCATTTGTCGTAGCAATGAAGTTTTCTTTTTGGAAAATCAGAATTTTGGGATACTGGTCTTATTGCTTAATTCCACTTTAAATCATATATCATCAGAATCAGTGGGTCACACTGTTAAGAGAGCAAGACATTTGTTGGTTAGGATAAAGCATCTTCTTTTACTAGCACATGATATGATCCTATGTAACTCATGGACTATATGGACTGAGGCAGATAATTGGTAAAGATTCACTACAAGAATAAGGTATTCATATAAAAATGAGATCAAAACGTCCACTCCTGCCAGTTGGAGTAACTGTACGGGGGTCAGACAGTCCAGGGACATCAACTAATCACTCTGGGGTCTGGAGGAAGCTGACTCCTGATTCCCAAGAGGCAGCATTACACAACTAGATTGTTTACCCTTGTTCAGCGCAAATTTGACACATTTCCCCAAAATTGCCTCCCTGGGGTCCTGTCAAAACAGGATGAGGTAAAGTCAAAATAATTTTCTGGTCCAGTATGGCTAACATTCCAATAATCCATTCCATTTCAGTCATGTTTTAAATGTAGAGAAGGATATTTTCCCCACAAATATTTTAAATTAATCCATTCTTGCATGCTTTAGTAACCAGAACAGATTCATTATTGAATCAGAAGCATCCAGTGGCATCCAGGACCTTCGAAAAGTAGTATTCTAGGGCTTTCTTTTTTTCCTCTTAGAGTTGTTATGTCTTAGAGTTGTTAACTCAGACAGAAGGGACTTACCTCCTCCCAAAGAAAGAAGGCTCATGTTGTTTTTAATGGCCAATGAAATTCTTCCCCAGGGAACTGAAAGAGCTGCCCCCCAAAAATACTTCATGTATTTCTCATGACCATTTAGAAAAACTATAAAATAAATAAGACATATAATATATTATTGCAAATTATTTTTGAGGAGGGTAAACATGATTCTCAATTTTTCATTCAGCTCTGCTAATATTAGTTTTACCACAAAATATTGTAGCTAGTAATCAGTAGAATCAGGACTTGAACTCACGTCTGCTTAGACCCAAACTCATACTCTTAACCCCTGTATTAGAACAGTGTCTGGAACAAAACTGACAGTCAATACATATGTTTGAATCTGAATCTAGATTAAGAACTGGAGTGTTTGATCCAGGATCCTATGGAAGTTTCTGGGGCTACTTTACAGCTAATCTCAACTCCCAGGAAAGAGTTCCTTGAAAGATCTGAGGGGATCAGAGCACTGAATCTGACAATGCCATATTCAAATATTCCTTTAGGGTAACTTTACTTAGAAGAATTAGCTATTGCAATTACAATTAAATAAGCAAAAGGATGTGAAAGATTTCAATAGAAAAAGCTTAAAGTTCTGTTGCTTTAAAAAAGGGAATGTTAAAAAAAAAAACACCTCAATCCTTTAACTGGTTTCCAGATAACAGAGTGTACTGCATATGTAAAAACTAGCTAACATTTTTCTGCATACTCATTTTATTCTTGAAACTCTGTTAAATGCATTTCATGTGTTATCTCACTTAATGTTTATGAGGGAGATACTATTACTATTCGTGTGTTTTAGCAGAGGAAACCAAGGTACAAAGAGGTTAGGCAATTAACTGCAGGTTGAACAGCTAGTAAGTGGCAGAGCCAAGACTCTGGACCTTAGGTACCTCATGCCAAAGGCTTTTTAATTCTGCTGCTTCCCAGAATAATAACTACCACTTATTGGACACTTTAATATATCCTGTATCTCCTTTCTGCTCATTAGCTCATTTACAGTGCCCAACAACCATAGGAATAATATTTGTATGTACTTGTATATACAGGAGTGCATGCAGATATAGGTGTGTGTATGTGTGTGTGAATGATTCTATCTTCTATCCCATCATTGTGAAACATCTGACAAACCTCTCAAGCCTTAAAAGAAAGCTATCTTACATATTCTGGGATTAATCATACAAAGTAGTCACACAGAAACTGCATTATGTATCACCCTGCTTATATTTCCATTAGGTGTTTTGATTGAATCTTCCTTTTGAGAAGAACACAATTCATTTATTCTTATATTCCTTTTTTTATTTTAATATGAAATATAACAGCACTACAGAAAGTCGTAAAATATCTTGAAGGACAAAGTTTTGGAACTACCACTGATTTTATAAAACTTCACAGGAAAGTCTCCAATGCATACATACAGGCAGCCAAATGTTCAAATCCGTATGTACTCTCCATCTCAGTACTGTAAGACTCTGTCATGTATTCTGATTATTGCCAAAGCTAAGAGTTGCTTTCTCTTCTTCACTTATCCAAGTGTGTGATTTATCTCTGTGGCATGTGGTAAAGCAGCCATCCCTGGACAGGCAGGCCTTGCCTTCTGCCTCTCCCTTCCCAGAGGAACAGCTCAACACAGAGGTTAAATGGCCCACTCAGGCACCCAGCCCATTCTGAATCTGGATTTATGCCTTCACGTTATCTAGAAAGGCACTCACTTAATCAAACGATCTCTAATTCTGGGCCAAAGAGACAGCCTAATTTCATGCTTCCCAAATTTAAAATGTGCATATAAATCACTTGGGTAAGCTTGCTAAAAAGCAGACTTTGATTCAATAGGTCTGGGAGGGCCTGAGATTGTGCATTTCCAGCAGTCTCCCAAGAGGTGACAATCATGCTACTGCTGGACAGCGACGGCACCTGGAACAGCAAGGTCTAGTCAATGGACTACTGCCAAAAAAAATAAATGGGACGGGTTTTAATTTTTGAAAGGTTCATCCTAGGTTCAACTCCAGATTGATCTGTAAAATTTCCCGTTACCTTCACACAGCATTAAAAACTCTAGACAATCCTTAGAAATATCTGTTCACTTATTAATCCTTTGGACTCCACAAGGTCATTTCATGTCAAGTTCAAAGGGAGACCATTATTGCATTCGTAAAGTCAGAGGCATCCCTTCTGTCACTTAGCCACATGTTCTCATGTGTTTATTTATAAAAACAGTAAGCAACTAATATTTCAAGTTCTCAAAAATGGCATATCCTTGACATTAATGCGTCTAATACTCAATAAGCTTCTCTGACTCAAACTACTTTGGATGCAAGGGTTGGTATCACTATGCAAATAAGGAACTACTTTACTGTATAGTTTAATGAACCAAGTACTCGCAGTACAAAGCCCTTGGAGGAAATACTTTAATACTGAAGAACTTGTGATTAGCATATCAATAGGAACAAATAAACAGTAGTTCTAAGGTACCTAAGGGTACTTAAGGACAGAGGTTTTTCAAAAAACTTCTTAAACTTCTGTTTATACTCTTAAACTGCTTGGTAAATTTTTTCTTCTAAGACACTTTAAAAGGTCAAGTTGAGCCCAGGTCTCCTCTCTGAAAATTAATAAGGTTTTAATGTAATCAGAAATGGCACAAGTGGTGTCAAGGTTACCTGAATGACGCAAGCCAAAGAACCTTCTAGAATAACAACACATTTTGGCTGGGTTTTTACTGTTAAATCATCTACGCTCATAAGCAGAATATTTTCAAGAACATTTATTCCAACATACTAGCAGGACTACTAGGTCACTTGCAAAAAGCAGGATAACTCTTCAACATTTTTTAAATGGTCAGAGAGAAAAAAAAGCATCCAAACAATGCTGAAGGAGAAACATCTTCCCAGGGTAACTCCTCCACCACTTTAAAAGAGACCCTAACAATAGAGATGGTAGTTCTCAGGTAAACCAGAAATGTTTAAATTAAAGGTTAGATCACTCAACACTTGAGCTGAGCAGTCAGCACCGCCAGCCATGCTTTCATTCTTTCAGTGAATTACATCTGCTTAAGACTGTGGTGTCAAAGGGTGTAGAGGTTGAGTTCAACTCCAGGTTGCACCACTTACTGTCACTGTGACCTGGAGCAATGCAAACTTTCTAAGGTTCAGACTCTTCATCTGTAGAGCAGAAATAATAAGTACTAAGTATCTATCTGGTGACAGAGTGTAGCCTTACATAACAGGCATAAGTAATATGTAATAGACACACACTATACACAACGTGTTTCATACCAGTACTGCTTCTATATTGTTAGCAGAACAAGGTCACTCCTTGAACTTCAAAGAGAACATGAGCCACAATAACTCAAGAACTGCAACCCAGAGTATACTAAACCTATGAAACTTCTGACCACAAGACAGGACCCAAGGTAAAAATTATAAAGAGACTGTTCTTTAACAAACCACCAAGAGAGTTCTAGACACATCTTTACCTCTATGGCTCAAGTCTAGAAAGACAGTAACATTCTCCGTCAACATGACCATCCACCGCACACAGGCCACTGGGCCATGCTCGGCTCTAAGCCAGTGCTTAGGCTTCAGGCATTTCATCGGCTGCCCAGTAATTCATCTGACCAGAGCTGATATTTGTTTGTCTTACAACTTACATTCTGGAGGATTTTTTATAAGCATCCCCCACCCTCCACAACCTCCCCCAAAAGTATATGTTGGTATAAAGTGCTATTATTCTTAAAAAATCAGCTACATTTGTATCTTAGGATAACAATGAGCCACCAGGAAAAGAATTGTCCTCAACTGTGACCTCTTCTTAGAGAGAAATTCAATTCCAATAAAAAATAGAACTCAGTTAACACAAACACCAAATGAATATTATACCCTGCATACCTGCTCCTTTTTTTTTTAACTAATATTCAGCATTAGGCATGAGATTGCTTATAATCAAACCCAAAACACTGACTGTGAGGAGGGAATTTTCTCCCGCATATTTACTTTGGAAATAAACAGCAGCCACAGAGAAGTTAGCTGACCTCCATACACACAAACTCACAGCACCTGCGTTGGCCAGCAATCTGAGCTGTGTTCCTTGAAGAAATCTGAAAAGAAAACCTCTCAAGGAGCCTACAAGGCAGCTCATTAGCCAAGCTTTGTGGCCCAAGACTGCAGGCCTAGAAGTTCTATGTGTCACAGCCTTCCTGAGAAGAAAATCCTGAGTAAGATACTGAAACCTCTGACTATTCATGTTCTCATTCAGCAAATGTCTATCATAATCCCAAGTAACCTCTGGATCTGATTGTAAGAACTGCAACATAATGACCACAGACCTGGGAATGCAAAGATATTCCCTAGAAGATATTTGTAAGTCATATATCCAATAAAGGGCTAGTATCCAAAATATATAAAGAACTCATACAACTTAATAGCAAAAACAAACAATCCAATTAAAAAATAGATAGAGGACGTGGATAGACATTTTTCCAAAGAAGACATACACACACATGAAAGAAGCTGACCATCAATAATCATCAGGGAAATGGAAATCAACATCACAATGAAATATTACTTCACACCTGTTAGAATGGCTATTACTAAAAAATATAAGAAATCACAAGTGTGGTGAGGATGTAGAAAAAAGGGAGCCCTCATACACTGTTGGTGGGAATGTAAATTGGTGCAACCACTATGGAAAACAGTATAGAGGTTCCCTCAAAAAATTAAAAATAGAGCTACTATATGATCCAGCAATTCCTACTATTAGGTACCTATCCAAAGAAAAGGAAAACACTAATTGAAAATACATATATGCACCCCCCCATATACACTGCAGCATTATTTATAGCAGCCAAGATAATGGAAACCACACACACACACACACACACACACACACACACACACACACACACACTGGGAAAAGTACTCAGCCACAAAAAAGAAAAGAATAAAATCTTGCGATTTGTGACACCATGGATAGCCCTTGAGGGTGTTATGCAAAATGAAATAAATCAGATCAAGAAAGACAGATACCACATGATTGCACTTTTATGTAGAATCTAAAACAGAATAAAACAAAATAAAACCCAGACTCAGACACAGAGAACAGATTAGTGGTTGCCAGAGGGTAGGAGGGTTAGGGTGGGGAGGAGAAATGAGTGAAAGGGATTAACAAGTACAAACTTCCAACTATATAGGTACGTAATGTACAGCACAGGGAACATAGCCAGGAACATTGTATTAACTTCGTAAGGTGACAGACGGTAAGTAGACTTATTGTGGTAACTGTTTTGCAATGTATACAAATGCTGAATTACTATGCTGTACACCAAAAACTAATAAAATATTGTATGTTGATTATACCTTAATTAATTTTTTAAAAGTGAAGAAAATTTTTTTTTTTTTAAGAAGCTCCCTGGAGATTGATTCATAGAATAAGGAGTCCCTTCAACACGGATAATGCAGAAGATGAATGCTGGGGTGTTGGTGTAAGTGGTGAGCAAGGTGTAATGAGAAACACTATCAGTATCTATCTTACTTTTTCACAAATATATGGACTCCAACAAGAACTAGCACCATGATGCATAGTATTTAAGTTAAATTTCAAAGAGCACATTTGATCATGGCATTACTCATCAACCTAAACAGGTACTCATAAATCTCCTGTGCCTCTGGCCCGGAAAACAATACTCAGAGAACTTTGTTTTGGAGGTGGCCATTTTGTTTTGGGCCTTGTTGGCAGGTGGTGTGTGTGTGTGTACGTGTGTGTGTGTGTGTGAGAGAGAGAGATCTCCCATCAATACTGGCTTTTTGGCCACACCTTAAATTTATGACATATTTACTCAGATGATTAACTGTACAAGCCAAGTTGTCCTGAACAACAGATAAACTAGATATCCAAGGAAGAGAGCAGCCATGCTCCTCACTAACCGTCAGTTCATCCCACCCATCTACCCATCTTGCCACAGACCATTAAAGCTCAGGGCTGGGTTCCGAGAGGCGCCTCCTTTCAGTACTCCCAGACAGGCACATTAGTATGTGCAGGGAGCAGTTGGGGTGAGTAGCTTCCATCACAGGTTTCTTCAGAGAACGAAAGGTTTTGAAAGTTCTGAAGTATCTCTCCAAGTGTGTAAGTGGGTACAAAATGGTAGAACAAATTGTACTAAATACTTAGGTAACAAAACATTCCTCCTCTACTGAAATCACCAGGCCTAGCTGGGGGAAATCACAATATGTTTAATTTGAAACTCCTTCGAAGAGAATAAGCAATCAACTCTGCCTCCATTCAAAGAAAAGGACAGTGACCTGTGTTTCCATTAACTTTTTCACTGTTTTGACATCTAAGAGAAAGAATGAGATAAATGTGGGTAAAACTTTCACTGAGGCATCTGCTAATAACCTTTACAGGCATTGCTAGTATTCTTGGGTCATGGTGACAGTTAAAATCTGTAGAGAATAGTGAATAATGTAACCCTTATTCATGGAAACAGAAATGGAAAGTCTTTACAGAAGTATCCCCAACTTGCATTCATGATGAATTATCCAATAAGTAGTCTGTATTCTGATACTGTAGTCAAGTCCCTTGTACTAAGAAAATTTAGGCTGTCTGACCATGAGTCAGGCCCCATCACCTGCTTGGGGACATCAGAGAGGTCATTTATAAGCTCAGGGACCTCAAGCTCCTCATCTTAACACAAATCAGTGATTAATTACCCACATTACCCAGAGATTCTTTCCTGTCATCCTCTGTTTCATGATCCCTTTCCACCCTCAACTCCAACACAAACCTAGGTCCCCCTTAGAAGGGGGACTATCTGCCATAGCACCACACCAGGTTACAGGTAACTGGTGTTCCCTCTATTCAGAATAGAGAAGAGTACAGATTATGCACCTGGCAAATATTTGCATGGTCTCCAGAGCAGTAAGATTCATCCATTTGCTCTCAAAAGTACACAACTGCAGCTGAGAGAATAAATCAGTTCAATTCAACAAACATTTATCAAACTCCATGCTGACTCCAGAGTCTTTGGGGGGAAAAAATCACCCACCTGGCTATTGGAGCTGATTTTTGAAGAAGTCTAGAAATACACTCTTCCCTCCCCTCTCTTACCAAAATCAAATCATGGGAAAAGATTAGCAACCAACTCCCACAAACGATTAGCACAGCAGCATTACATATTGTAAAATGGAACTAGTCCAAGGCATGCCAGTTGCTCTCTGTAGATGGTAAAGGATTCCCTTCTCATCTTTCTGGGAAAACAGCATTGTGTTCATTGTAGAAAAAACATAGTGTCTCCACTTAATAGGAAATCAGTGATTAATTACCTAGCCATCAACCACCCTTCAGTATTTTGGATATAAAGACTAGAAGAACTATTATACTGTAAAAAGTTATGGCAACATTGCTTTCTATTCTAAAATCAGACTTATCACTAGTTTACTTATAATTAATTCTAAAGATACAATGCAAGGTCAGGACAAATCCAATCCTTGCCGAACATTTAAGGAGATTTTTCTTCCCAGATTTCTTTCTGGTAAACTTCTGAGTGGAGCTAAGAAAATTTAGACTGTCTGACCATGAGTCAGGCTCCATCATCTGCTTGGTGACATCAGAGAGGTCATTTATAAGCTCTGGGACCTCAAGTTCCGCATCTTTACAACAGAGGTAATCACACCTCTTTTATCTCATGTGCGGAGCTACTGCAAAGATGAAAGGAAATAATGAATATGAAGGTTTTATAAAAACAGTTATAATCATCAATATCATCAAGGTTTAACTCCCACAGTCCTGAAGACACCGCAGAAGGAAAACCGAAGGAAACTCACCTCTGTTCCCAAAGTATGTAATGATCCTTACGAGTTCACATGAGCTGTAGCCCCCTGTGTTTAGCCACAGGGACAGGTTTAGAATCATGAAGTCAGTTTCAGAAAGAAGGGCAAACATTTTTGCCTTATCCTATTGTTTTCTGTTAAATTGTATGGTAGGCGGACACTCTTTTTATTTAGTTTATCAGTATTTAGTGGCTGTTAGCTATTAAATATTCTATTTAGTGTCAGTCTCCTGATTAATATGCTTAGACAGTTGAGAAAAGGACACATATTCCACTGAGACAGGGTGTTCCCAACTCAGCAAAACAGGAGTGGCATATTTTAAGTTGACATTTTTAACCATCTACTCTTTGGGGCACTAGAGAAAATGTAAGGTAACATTCCAGACCTTGAGGAGCTCAGACTTTAGAATGGGAACAGCCAGAGAGAACATTACAAAAGCAGTGATGTGGGTGCACTGAGAGATCAGAGTGTGTTCCAGGGTGCAGGTGGAGGGGAGGGAGCAGCTGCCTGTGCCAAGTGTCGAGGACACAGGGTAGCTGGCATGGATAAACAGGAACTGTGTGCGATGTGCATGAGTACCAAGCAACGTGACACTGCAGAGCGCACAGTGACAGGATGGGCCGAAGATGAGGCTGGAGCGGAAGGCACAGACATTGTCATGAGGAACCTGGGACTGGGGATGTAGGACCTAAGTTCTGTGAGATCGATGAGTGGAGGGGAGTATCAGGGAGATAGGCATAAGGGTCATCCCAAATATCCTCCACCCAGATCATTCTGTTCTTGTATAAAATACTGGAGTTTCCTACAGGGAAACAATAACAAAAACACCATTTTCCAGCTAAAACAGATAACAGTTGATACATTTAAATGTAAAGAGGAATCTCATTTATAATTGTAATAAAAATAACCAAGGCCCTGAACATTTTTATAGAAAAAACTAATACACTCAGGATTCATACAGAATGTCTGCAGATGTTTTACTGACCTCTACCACTACCTGAGAAGGATCATTTTATTTAGCATAAACAGGGCAGAAAAATCAAGAGCCTCAGCCTGCTTCAGCTTTCAAGAACGAGATGCAGCCCCACCGGCACCAGGCGACCAGCCACCTGGCGGGTGACGCGGCTGCTGGAGAGCCGTCCTGGGGGACAGGACTGCCGGCAGGTGGACAGATGGACAAGGCCATTCCAGGGCAGCCAGTGCTGCAGGAAACCATCCAGGAAACCAGCACCTCTATCGTTAAGTTTGTTGGAAATATTTTTTAAAAGAAAGAACGGGCTGGGTGGAGGTCAGGGAATGGTGAATGGGGAGTTACTGCTTAATGGGTATAGACTTTCCATTTGGGATGATGGAAAAGTTCTGGATTTGGATGGTGGTGGTGACCGCACAGCAATGTCAGGGTTCTTACTGACACTGCACACAGTATTTTATGGTGGGCATATTGTACCACAGTGAGAGAGAGAGCATGACAGAGGCAAAACTGAAAATAATACCATTCCTAGTAAATCCAGCTAGGAGCCTCACACAGCAGTTACCCCTTATCCACAATTTTCCTTTCCACCGTTTCAGTTACCCACAGTCTACTGCAGTCTGGAGGCCAATGATGCACCTTCGGATGCGTCATCAGAAGGCCAACAGTAACCTGATGCTACAGGACAATACCCACGTCATTCACTTCACTTCATCGAGTCACATAAGCATGTTACCACTCTCACATTATCACAGAAGGGTGCAGACAGCACAGTAAGATATTTTGGGAGACCATATTCACATAAATTTGATTATAGTATAGTTATAATTGTTCTTTTTATTATTAGTTACTGTTGCTAACCTCTTACTGTGCCTGATTTATAAACTAAACTTTATCATAGGTGTATGTATAGGGAAATACCTAGCATTTATAGGGTGCAGTACAATCTGGGGGTCAGACATGTACTGAGGGTCTTAGAACATATCCCTTGAGGATACAGGGGTACTACTCTACTGCCTTCTATGATGCACAGACCAAAACTGAATTTCTCAAGAAATATTTTGAAGAGAAGCATCAACTGGAACCTGCCAAAGGCTGTATGTCCCAATGGGCTATATTATGCGATTATGAACAAGTATTCTAAAACAATAGAGCACCTTCCCCTTAAAGGTGACTGAGGTCTTCACATAATTCAGTTCATAACTCTTCCCAGTCTAGAAAGATGATACTTGTGTTATTATCATTATTATTATGGTAGCTGTTTTGTATTTATTAGGAGTTCTCAGTGAGCCGGCTGATATCCTTCCTTCCTGTCCTGCAGATGGCAACAACATAGACAGCAGTTCTATGCGTTGCCTTGGAAAGTAAGCAACAGGATCACATGAGAAGCAGTGCCCAAGGCCACGGCACTCAGCAGAAGAGGTTGTGCTTGGCTGATCTGGAGGGCCTGCCAATGCTCCCTCCGCCCATCCCAGATCCTCACCACCAAGTAGGGCTCCTATTTAGTAGGGACTGCACATTTTTTCCCAATAGCAGATATTTATTTTTGCACAAAATATCCAAGTGGATGCAATAAAATTACATTTGAGGTTAAACCATTGAGATAAGAAATTCAATCTCAGGACCCTAAGTAATTGGCAATTCTTTTCAAGAGTCTCAAATGTTCCCCACGGACAAAACAGTTAAAACTGTGCACAGCCCTAAATTCCATGCCTATAATCCTGGCAGAGTTTTAACTTACAGGTTACAAATAACCTCAAGAAATGGTAATTTCATGGTAACTATTCATTGTTCAATTACTTGAGACTGCGTTATAATCAAGTCATTAAGGGTGTTATGAGATCTTAAAACTAGAAGTCACCAGGGTATTACGCATCTAGTCATTTGGCAACACACTGATATGAGATGGAATGACAGTATTTTGAACTAAAGCAATCTAAACACTTCAAATGAAAGGTAGGCATACATGTGCCAAGCTGGTAATTAGATGCTTATTATAAAGATTGATGCCAAATAAATGATTAAATGAGGCAAACAAAACCCCAGGATAGAGATGAGTAGCAGAGACTCCCCCTCAAAGCAGAGACACCAAAAAGAGCCCTTAGACCACCAGAGAGACAATATATTAAGCGCAGTGGCTCTCAATTCTAGCCGTGCATTAAAAGCATCTGGAAAATTCTAGAAACCAACATTGCCCAGCCCTACACCAAGCAAAACCAAATCTGGAGAGGGGCCCAGAATATATAGTTTCTCAAAGCTATCCAAATGATTTCTAAAAACACTGAGGGCTGAGAACAACTAGTAGCAATAAGAAATCCTACACAGTCCCCTGCAGCAAGTCTTGGTAGCAGCTCTGGAGGTCCCTGCCACCTAGCAAAGAAAGTGACCCTTCCATATGGCTTCTGGCCCACAGGCTCGCACAATGGTCTTTCCTCTCCGCTCACATGGCAACCGTCTAATTCATTACATCGGACAGATCATAGCATGAGGTAGTATGGTCTTGAGCCAAATTGGATGGAGACATGGTGATCTATGAGGATGGAAAGCTCATCAAGCCAATGCATTTCAAGGTTAAATGATTCTCCTACTTATTGGGGAGAAGTAAAATTGTTACCTATAATTCTGGCCAACTGCAATTAAAGTACTCTCTGAGACTAAAAAATAGTAACTAAATAATCTTAAAGTCTTGGCTATAGTCAAAGGAACCTACGACTCACAACAATGCTTTGGATGTGTTATAGCACCTCAGAGGTGTTTTTTAAATGTTTATTTGATGTTAAAAATTAGTTTCTGCACTTCTAGAATAATAGTACTTGGGTATTTTGGCAGTTACAACAACATTTTTAATTGAATGAAACCCACTAGTACCCTTGCCTACATCATTAATTTACTTTAATGATGAAATGTATTACTATAAAAAGAACAAAAATTCATTTTTAAGGCAATTCACACATTAGACTTGGCCCAAGAGCCTGGTTTATAAGGCGGTAAGAAAGACAGACCTGAAACCATACTTTACATAAAATGTCCCCTGACCCAGAGGGATAGGATGACATGGAGGCTGCAGCAATGGGAAAATGGGCACTCGGCTACAGTCCAGGATGACATTAGCCATCCTGATTCTCAGTGTTTTATGAAATACTTCCAAGAGGCATTCGTAGGGGTTATTTGAGAGGAAAGGGGAGATTCCACAGTTAAATAAACTGGGAAAATACTGGGTAAAACCAAGTAATACAAATGCTAATGTTCAAGAGGAAAGATCGGTTAGGGGGCTATGAAACTTCTTCAATCACTCTACTCTTTTTTCATAGAGCTGATCTTGGGGTTCCACTGATTACACACTTGGGGAAATGTGACTAACTGGTTAAACAAGTATCAATGACTCGAAGAAGCTCAGGCAAAGGCAAAGCCAGAGAGAATTCCACTCAACCCAATGGCCCTTGTTTGCTCTAACAGTCACTAGAAAGGAAAGCGGCGGGGGGGAGGAGGGGTGCATAAGAATGAATCTATAGCAAAGTCAGGCTACCCAGAGGGGAATATCATTTACTTGGTAAAACACAGCATAATGATGAAGAAGAGAAAGAACAACATATAAATAAACTTCCCTAGACTCTGGTATACAGGACTCCGCCACCTACCTTGTAATGAATGGCAATTGCAATCATCAAAACTTAAGTGTACACAGCAGTTTAAATTTACCAAAGTACTTTCATAGTCCTTAGTTTGTTTCAACCTTACCTGTAACCTGGTGGGGTATAATCAGAAGTATTTTATTCTCATTTCATATATGAGAAAAACTGAAGCTGTAAGTGGTTTATGGTAAGTACACCCTACGCGAGTTGGAGGTAGAACCCAAACCATGACAGGCCCCCAGCTCCTTTGTGAGGTCCTTAGTGCCGACGCTCCTTACAAATCCCACAATAAAGGCTCTCTACTTAGACTATGTACTCTGTTAAGAGTAAATACTGCCGATTTTCCCCCAAGGTTTGTAAAACACACAGTTATTTAAAAGCCACTATCACCCCACTTAAGAGTTCCAGAATGCCACAACCAATTCTTATTTCCTCCTAATAATCTACCTTTTCTTTACAAATTATTGAGAAGTTGGCATTTTTTTAAATAGCAAAAACCAACTACATTACCCAAATGGCAATTACATCAAGTGCTATATAAGATATGTCAACAATGGGATTCATAGGAATAAGGCAATTCTGAGCTTAGAGAAATACCAAGAAATTAAAGACAGAAGGTGAAGCACAAAAATCTGTGTGTTTCTGACTTTATCTTCCATGAATGCTTCTTTCAAACCAAAAATATGACCTTGGAAAGAACTAGTAAGCCAGCCTCCCACTGGCACATGTGTTGGGGAAGAAGAAAAGGTTACTGAAGGCCTGCTAGGTGTCAGGTGCTGGGCTGAGGGTTTCCATACACATAGCACTTAAGTTTTCAGAACAACTCTACACTGTACTATTACTAACAGATGAAGAAATCCTGACTCGGGGAATAAATTGGCTATCTTCAAACAGCTACACCAACACCTAGACTGAGGTGGAACCAGACAGGAATCCCCCTCAGTCCTGCTCTAACATCATTTTTACTACTTTACTTTCCACTTATGAAAATGTTAAATTACACTCCAAGACGCAAATGCCAAGGCCTCTAAGCTTTTCCCAAATCCCCTTTCCAATCCATTCATATCCCCACTCTGCCTGAGCAGCATTCATTTCTTCATATTCTACACTTCCACTATCTCTGTTTGCATACCAGTTTTAAGAGTTTTGCTATTTTGTCTTATTCTTACAGAAGTGGTTCTCAGCTGGGGACAATTTTGCTTCCCAAGAGACACTTGGCACTGTCAGGAGAGACTGAATCGTCATGACTTCAGACGCTACTGCCCCCTCACAGGTAGTGGCCAGGGAAACTGCAAAATACCCTATACCTATAACATCCAGGAGAGACTCCCACAGCAAAGGCCTATCTGACCCAAGATGTCAACAGGGCCAAGGCTGAAAAAGCCCTTCCTTGAAGTGATAATGTGATTTAATAAATGTGCATTAGTTTCCTGCCCTATAAAATCATGAGTAACTAAGACAATATCTATGAAAATCTTTAGCACACAGCAAGCACTGAGTCCTAATTAGGTCATTTGATTGCACTTGTGTAGAGTAGGAGCCACTTTGGCGGGCTCTGCATTCTCCCACACAAAGCACAGAGCCTTTATTTTTCCATTGGCAGTCAATGAATGTGAAATAATGTGTTCTTTATATTGTAAATTCTTGATTTTTAAAAATGCCACTATTATCCTATTATCTAAGAAACACCAACTCCCATACCCCTTACCAAACAAGAAGTGAATAGTATAATTCACAATTCATTAGAACAGACCATGAAAAGCTACAATGCATCCTGACTATGTCATTCAATTACCTCCCTATCAAGACTGTTAATACATTTATTATTAAAATGCTTTGTCTTACTTTAACAGAAGATACTGAGATCATAATATACAGACTTGAGACAATCTCATGCAACAGGCTCAGATCCTCCTAACTCTTACCAGATCAGTTCTGACCATATCGATTCTCAGGTCTTAAGCTGAATTATTCAGGAGCACCCTTAAACTGCAATCACAAACACATCAAATAAGACATCAAAAGTCAAATCTCTCAATGAGTACATCAAAACTGCTTGACATAACATCTCAGGTAATGATCTTTACGTCTTTTACTTTTCTCAGTTTATGTGAGTTGGAGTCAGCATGGACATACTAAAGTAAATGATTACAAAAAGCTCTAGCATTAGCCTTTACTCATAGTGGCCCTACAACAGGATAATCTGTGATCATTTCTGTTGCACTTCAGAAGGTGTGGCCCCAAAACCCTGAACTTCAGAGTGAACCCCACACAGTTATTAAAGGGGTAGATTTCTGGACCCCACCCCAGATGTACTCTGAATCAAACTTTCAGGTGTTAGGCCTGGAAATCTATTTTTATAGAGTTTTTACATTTTTAATAGTACTTTAAAATTTTTTCATAGTTTAACTATACCTTTTTAATAGCTTCCCAAATACTCATTTTGCACCCTGAAGTTTGGCCAGGAGACCAAACTCCCAAAATCGATTTGCCTCATTTTGTGAATATCCAGCATGGGTCTTGCTTCTACAAACTATCAACAATTCCTTTAATATAAAATCCACATCCACCTCCCATCAGAAAAAATAGCTAGAGCATTTTGCTTATGACTTTTGTACAAATATGCATTTCTAAGTAAGCAGACTGACATCTTATGGGAAACACTGAAAAAACTGAGACTGAGTATGAAAAGAATTATTAAAACAAAGTTCAATCCTGGGCCCCGCAATGGTCAATACCTAATGTGTGCCAGACTGGGAATACAGTAATGGCTAGTTCCCACTCTTATTTTTCTCTTATTTGTGCATTTGAATTGTTTAATATATACATAAACAAAGAAGTAAGATAATTTCAGGTACTAGTGAAGACTTGAAGACAGCAAAACAGGTTGGTGTGATGGAGAAAGTCTGTGGGTGAAGGAGGCAGAGGCACTGGCTGACTGCGTTAGATGTAAGGACAAAAGTGGTTTCCTTGAGGAGTGAACACCTGAAGCAGAGGGAGGCAGTCAGGACAGGGTGGGGGGAACGTGTTCTAGAGACAGAATTGTTGCCACAAAGACCCTGAGGTGAGAACAAAGTTCTCATTAAATAGGAATTAAATCAGAAAGCCAATAATCTATACAAAATGTTTTATGAAGTTGGAAACTATTTAAAAGTATAAAGCATTATTTTTAGCACTACACTAGCACTAGAATAGTTTCAGGACAGAAGCTGGGATAATGAAGGGCCTCAGGTTTATGTCATATGTGGAATTAATTTAAGCAACTGAGGCTATTTTGCCTGGAGAACAGAAGACACAAGTATGTGTTTGGGGGAAGGAGGGAGAAGTCGTTTTCAAATATCTGAAGGACTATGTTCTTACGGGAAAAAAAAATATTTTTCTTAAAAGCTATGAGGATATAGAACCAGCTTGGAATGGTAAATATTTTAGGCAGGAAGAATCATGGAACAATATGACAATGAACATTCAAAAGAGTTGTAGGAAAATGAACTGACTGGGAGACAATGCATTCCACACGACCACAGGTGACTGACCACGGGCTGAGCAGACAGCTGGCAAAGGAAAGACTGGACCAGATGATGTGTAAAGACTTTTGCAACCCTTTGAAAACATGCACACACACAGGCACACACACGAGCATGCACACACTCATAGAGCTCTCACAAGCACTATAGCCACCAACATGGCCTCTTGACTTCAAGCTTTACGACCTTAAGGAGACCTTTCAAGAGAAGCCTGGGAGATACCAAGGAATCCACCAATTCCCAATTCACATTGTCACCCTGGAATAAAGTATGTCTCCATCTCTATAGTAACCAATACATGTTTCCAAAGGGCAAATTAAGAAATAGGATAGACTAATATTCATTCATGAAATCTACAGCTAAGATTTAGTGGTGTTTTAGCAGTAAACATTAAACATACATAAAGGTAATTACCCTATTATAGCAAAAGCGTGTCTGGTTCCATTAGATGCCCATAGGTGGCACACCAATAAACAGCCAGAACCTTTCACAAGTATGTGGCCTTTCACAAGTATTTGTTTTTTAATGGGAGCCATGGGCCCAGGAAGATGGTTTCCTCATCAAAAGTCCTGTCAAAAAATCACTACTCTTTATTATTTATATATTCTTTCCAGTAAATACAATAAAAAACAGATATTGAATTGCCACTTGACCACCTGGGACAAAAATGCTAAAGGAAAACAAATCTAGCCCTCCAAGGACAGACAGAGCAAGCTAGACTTGGAAGTAAGACAAGAAGAAACTTTGAAAAGCTAAACATTACTAAATGACCTTTATATAAAATATTTATATTTTCACATCCAAATGTATATAGCTTATATGCAGATATGCTTTAAGAAATATTCTCCTGATACCCACATATTTTTTTGGTTTATTGTATTAAGCATGTTTCTTAAAAACCACTTGTAGATACAATTATATTATGACTTTCTTAGGATAGCTTATAAAAGAAATTCAAGATGAATCTTTCCATATAAAAAAGACAATGGCTATATAATTGTTCATACATTTTATGGAATCAAGGAATACCGAAAAATGGACATACAAGAAAAATAAAATAAAAGGTTTAATACTTAATATAAAGAAAGTACATGTCACAGAATTTTTTTGTATAAGAATTTCTTTGTAGGGCTATAAAATTTCTATTTATGTCTACAGCATTTTAGAAATATACCTAGGCCATGAAAGTTAAATATAACCTACAATGTGAATAATCACGTTCTTTAGATTTATTTAGGTTCTTTAATTTTTCTTTAGGTTCACATATATTTTAGTTCAGCTTTTGCTATTTTATTAAGCTTTAATCCTTCAGAACTCAGGTAACAGCAGGATGGAATCAGTGGCTCAGGAAACCCAGGTGTCTCTGTTCATGAGCAAGAACCACCTAAAACTACCTAGGTTGCTTAGAAACTGAACTCTTCACTGAGTAGGGAGTTTTAATTCTTTAGATAAAGCATACAAGTCCCCAAAGAATTTCTAACTACACTTCTGCTTGACTAATGCACAGAAAAGTTGTGATGCCACAAAACAGTACATAGGGCTGAGAAAAGAGAACAAGCCCCAACTCCAGTGTGTTCACCATAAACATTGTTTGCAGTCTCCCTTCAGCCTGAGAACTACCAAAATTTTGTATCAACCACTAAGAAAATGGCACCTTTCAAATAATAATGTTAACAATATAATTGGTAAATGTTTTTCATCTCTAAAAAGATCTGAGACCTTGTTTTCTTTTTTTTAGGTAACAGACAATTAGGGATAATTCTGGATTTTCCTCCTTAATATTCTCTTCCATAACTGAATGTCGTTGGTATCTTCTCCTACAAGAGTGTACAGTCCACCTCCGAGATTAGTGCACAAAGCTGTCAGTCATCTCCCAAATAAGTATTCTATAGGTCAGAGGCACACAATGGAATGGCTTTAAGAAATGACACCATAAACCAAGAGGTTGCTACAAAGTTGCTCCTCCATATCGACAAATCAGAAGTAATTTTCTCCCTAAATCAGACCTTAATTTATTAGCTCACATTAATTCGCAAGTTCAATCCAATTTCTCAAAATGCAGAAACACAATCTTTCAACCTAATTATCTGCATTGGAAGTATTTAAAAGCATTTGCTGAGACACATTTCTTTCTCATGTCAGACAGGATCAACATCAAGTGAATAGCTTGGGTAGACTACATTCTGTCTAATTGCAGGGGATTGACATTTGAGGAATGAATTGCTTCTCACAAGGAAGAAATTTTCCCCTGGAGTGGACACCAAAGTACACCTCCTGGTAAATAAAGGTTTAAACATGTACCTGTTTATAATTGTGCTTTAAAAACTAGATTCTCAAGAACACTGTGTGTGTACATGAGCACACACACACGCACATGCACGCGCACACACACACTTGACATTCTGTAGAACTGGAAATATTACTATCTGGATGATAATAATTTTATTACTATCTACAATTGCAGATATTATGTACAATAATTTTAATCACCTAAGAGAAATTTAGGGCTCAGAGGAGGATTTTTTTTTAATAGAATAAGAAAGAGAATTTCTAATGGAAATGCTATCCCAGATCACAACCACTGAGGAAAATGATGGATATTTCCCAAAAAATAATCATGAGGAAACAGTTTGTTTTGAAGGTATTTATTACAATAGATCATTCACTAAACACCCCTGAGTTTTAGTCCAAAAACAGTTCATTTCCATTTCCTTTTGATAATCAGAAGGAGAATCAACCTACACTTCCAAACCACCATTTTTTTTTTTCAGGCCATTTACTGGAGGAAAATATCTTTTAAAAGCATTTTTCAGGTGAATCTGTAAGCAAAAATTAGTAAAAGGGCAGGAAGGATGTCTGACTGCTCAGCTCAATCCTCTCTTGAGGCTAATTTGATTTCCTCTCTTCCAAAAGCAATACTGCCATTAGGTCTCTGCTCTGTCAGGTAGCCAGTCTTCTCCTAACAATCAATGTTCACTAAACTCACTGAACTCGTGTTCTAGGACAATAACAAATCTCCTTTTTCCACTGTGATAACTTTAATAGCTTAAATTTCTCAAGTAAATGGCATCCTCTGCTCCTTTGAAAACCAGTTCTGGCAGTGATTAAAAGTGAAGGAAAGGAAACACTTTGAAGAGCTTCAAACATGCAACATCAGAGTTCATTGTCAGATATAAACACTATAATGTAATGAAGGAAAATACCCAAATGAAGGAAATGGAACTACAGATATATTTAAAAAGATGAAGTTAACTAACAAGCACATTATTTCATTTTAAATCTGTTATGGGGCATATATGAGCAAGAATAGACAGCCCCACTATTCAGCTCTCATGAAACAAAACTATGCATAAGTCATATTCAAACTCAATCTCAGCTTACCTTATAAACTTGTCCATATGTTCCATTTCCAACAAGTTCCACCAACTCAAAGATCCCTGCAGGGTCCTGAAAGAAAATAAAAATTCAAAACAATATTCTAGGCATTGTCTTAATCAAAAGCAAATAAATAAGAATTTTGGCTTTGGGGGCTCTTATGTGTTAGTATTAATTAAAATTAAAATTTTATTCAGTTGCAGCCATGAAATTAGTCAAAATCCATTTTGTTTCTCTTTTACATTTCTATGAAATGTGTTTAAATAAGACAAAAGGAGACATGACTTCCACTGAAACAGTGAGAAAGAATTAACACATTTCTCACTTTCAAAAGGAAATACACTTTTTTTGCAGGTACATCAGGACAAAGTGAAAGACTCATCATCCTGGGGGGTTCTGATTCTTCAGATCTTCCTCTTTGAAATTTCTCAGCTGCTCATCAGTTTAAAAAGCAGTATTCCTGTATTGTGGGGCAAGGTAGTCAACCGTTTCCACGAGAAAATGGGATCAAAATAACCCCCTCTCAGAATGTTTTTCTTTTGATTCATGCTTGCTCTCTACAATACTGCCTCTTTAAAATCTGCTTTTGCTCAGGGCCTACAGTTCCTCTGTACCTGTAGAGTACCTGCAGGATTTAAAATATGAACTAAATTGGAGTATTATGCAGGTTCTTACCACCAAAGAGGTGTCTGCTAACCCTCAGAGTCAGCTAAATGTGAGAGTGGTTAATAAATGCCCAGTAATTGCTGTTATTAGTACTGAATTACTATCGCAAAACGTTGAAAAGAAAAATCAAAGCCTATAAAATTCAACTCAGAGGCAGAAATTGACTTTGACCTCTCCTGAATCCTAACTGGACAGATCTTACGGGCCTAAATCACGATTCACAAACTTAAGACACCCACAGAAGGCCAGGAAAGTAAAGTAAAAGAGTGAAGTGGGCCAGCTGGGGCCTGTGACAAACTGAAGATGTCATATCTCCTTCAAGGAGGGTCACCCAGCTGGAACCAGTTATCCTCAACCTGTGAGCATAGTATCGGCAGGTCTAAAGACGTTTTTCAAGAAAAACTGAACATTTTGTCTAATGTGAGATCTCCTAATATTTAAATGTTAAGTACTAATTCACTTTTAAAAAATACTCAAAGGGACAAATTAAAAAGACTGCAACCTCTGTCCTAAAAAGAATTTACTATCTCTAGTCAACACTTTTACCAATATTATTATGGAGGAGGAGGGGCAGCAGAGGGAAAGTCTAAGCTCAGGAGTCAGACAGACCTGGTTGACCACTAGCTTAGCCTTGATTGGCTGTGTGATTCTACAAGGCCCTGGGAGAGCAACTTAGTCTCTGAGCAAATAAAAGGGGTATGAGGTCTGCCTAGTAGAGCTCTGATGAGTAGTAGTGAGGGCCCAGCACCGTACCTTACACATAGTCAGCAACCCAGTAACATCTAATAAAATCACTTTAGTGGGAGGAATTTCAAATTTCAGGCATAGCATTTAAAGGGAGAATGGCTGCTTCGGGGCAACTTATTATGGGGAAGGAGACAAATGAGTTTGGTGTGACAGGTAAGAGCTCTTTAAAGTTAAGGTTGTTAGTAAATCAGGCCCAAGAAGAGCCCTTTGCTATGTGCTTTCAAAGATGCCACACAGAAAGCAAAACAAAAACGGAAAACCAACAGCTGAAGCACTTAAGTCACTGAGAAAGACTGGAATTAGCATCATCCACTGTTACACAGCCACGAGCAGGAAACCGCACTCCACACTCGGGGCCCAGCAGACCTAAAGACCAGAAGGAGTTCCGGATCTGCCCCAGCGGGCCTGGCCCGGGAGAATGAATGACGTCCCACACGGAACCCTGAGACAGGAGAGCGCAGAGCTGTTAACCAAGGTAGAAGTCACCAATCCCTGGGAGGCGTCAGGATAGCAAAGAAAAATTGTGTCTGTTAAACTACTAGGCCCTTAGAGCAACAGGTTTTATTACAAACACAATTAGAAAGAAATGCGAAAAGGGTAAAAAATTTTAAAAGCCCACAAATGGTGGCAGCTGCTGTTTGTTTCTAAGCTGTTTCCCAGTAGTTTGTTTGCTCAGTGGTGTTTCTGCAGCAAGTTTTGAGAGAGGTTCTACATTTGCTTGAAACATCTCAATTGTGTTTTCAACATTCATTTCTCTTGACTGAAAAATTATATATATATATATATATATATGTATGTATGTATATATAAACAGAAGACATGAGAGGCAGGATGGTGACTGCTAGCTTTAAGGAGCCCAGGAGGCATTTGAAGGGTGGGAGAGGGAGGGGCAGAGCAGGACCATCAGTGCTGGGTTTTACCGAGCAGTCTCAGGAGGAGCTGGGCAGCTGACTTCCAGGAGCTTGTCCACATGGGCATAGGAACCAGGAGGCTCAGTGCCGAGACTTTCGTTCCAGCTGCTGGGAAAGAGGCACTTGCCACGGGATGTATCCAAGGGGCTCAGAAGCAAAAGTCAGCAGGGACTAGAGTTTGGCAACCCGCCTTGGGTAGGCAACCATACTGCAAACACTCATTGAATCTGGGTGGTTCCCCAAGAAACAGACTCTGGGAATCGCTGAGATTTACACAGAAGCAGTTTATGGAGGGGGGTGGGGAGGGGCACGGGGAGGGGCCTGGAAATCAACACCGCATAGGTAGGGAGTGATGGAGGGACTGGACCGAGATGAAGAGTTCAGCTGAGGAGCAGTAGAGCAAAAGCTCCATCTGATCCCACAGGAGCTCTGGAGCTGGGTGACTCTTTAAAATTATCCTACCTGGAGGCATGGGGGCCTCTGCACCCCACCTCCATTGACGAGTCCTTGCACAAATGGGATCAGAATGTAGAACCATTCTACATTCTGACAATCCCCTGTCCCTATCTCAGAGTTTATGATCTTGAAGAAATGACTTCAGCTGAGGATAATTTTCAGGTGATAAATATTTCTAGCTGCCTACACAATATTTCTAGCTGTCCCCAGCAGGGGGACAATGAGTGCCTCAGTAATGGAGAGGGGATCTGGGTGACACGCCAGAGCATCCTCTACGAGCACCATGGCTAGAAATGAGTACCAGTTTGGAACTGGAAGAGAAGGCTATAGAAGCTGCCTTCTGTAGTCAGCTGACAGTAATAAGACAAAACGGCATGATTGGAGTCCGGTATCAGGAAAGGGCTCTCTGAGAATGTAGAAAGTAGGAAGCAGAGGTACTGCCAGGGACACCTGAACTTGGCACTGCCCCTAACTTCCCTCTCCCCTACCCTCAACCCAAATCCCTGGAGAGCTGGATGTCTGTGACCATCCCCTTACACAAATGCATGTCATTGTTAGTTATACTCTTGGGAAGCGATGGAGCTTGAACATGTTAAGCATTCAGGGTTTTCTCCACCCTTGCAGGACTTCTCCACCAGAAGGAGAAGCGTCACCAACGGTCCCTTCTCAGTCCTGTCCCAGTCATCCCTCTGAGGCATTTACACTGCTGAGCACCGTCACTCTTGCTGAAACACACCCTCCCCTTTGTCTTCATCACACCGCTCAGTCTCTCATGGAGATTCTGTTCCTTCTACCCGTATCCTAAAGGTGGGCTGACCACAAGGGTCCATCCTCATGCTGCTCACTAAGTACTAATGCTTGTATCCCCAATGCCCACCACCTCCATCTATTCCACTCCGTTCATACAACAGGCCTCACTATCTCTTGCTGGGACTATTTACTTACATTCACTTCTTTTGAACTTTCTATCCTTCTTCACACCAATCTTTCTAAAATAGACATTTCTAAACACCAAGCTTTAAAATCCGGCACAATGTGGTTCAAATTCAAAGTCCAGGTCCTATCATTCTCAGGCCCAGCCTTCATCCCCAGCCTCATGTTCCATCATTTTGTACTAAAACCAGCCACCTCAAACTGCCCGTCGTTTACCTAACACACCACACTCGGCCACGTCTCTGTTCCTTGGTTCATCATGTCTGTCTGCCAAGATTATTCCTTACATGATTCTCTCCCAGGAAAACCTATCCTTAGAAACCCAGTTTGCCACCTCCTCTGTGAAGCCTCTCTCAAATTAGTACCGCTGCCTCTCTGCAGCCACAGCATGCTGCATATAGCTTGATGATAACCGCTTTCACACCACTATCCTCTCTTCCCTTTCTCTCCCTTGATTAATTACTAATGCCCTGAGAGCTGCGTCTGCAAAATATTTATCTTAGTATTTTCCAGCACTTAGCCCAGTGTCCAACATACAAACTGCTAGACATAACTATTTACTGAATAAGGCTGACGTCCCACTCCCAGTTCTCCACATGTGTGGAGGAAGTCACAAAAAAATGGGATCAGAATGCAGAGCCAAAGGTCTAGCAAACTTAATGTTATTTTTTTTTCAATCTAGTCAAGTTACCCCAGCCACTGCCCCTTCCACCCCTTTACCTGGCTCCCATCTGCACAGACCTGTCAAAGCATAAGCTCCTACAGTAAATAGCTTTAAAGAAAATTCATAAAGCCCATTGGTGTAAGCTGTGCCTCAGGTGTACTGAGAAGACAGGCTGTCAGGATGCGGCCACGTGCAGCGAGTGCAACAAGGAGAATTTGCTGTACCTAATCACCATGTTTCAAAGACAGGAAAGCTAAAAGACAAGAATCAGCTTAATTCTCCCTCTCATGTTTGTTTAGCTGCTTGTAAAGCCAGGATGGGCAGCATGGAAGAAGGTTACATACACCAAGGAGAAAAGAGCAAATCATTGACATTTACCAAAGTCAGGAATCTCCATTGGCTACACATGCCTTTATTCAGATCTTAACCTTTGCTGGGAAGCTGGGAAGAAAATTTAATTCTAAGATAGAGTAGTTTACATTACTTCATAATGAAATATAACTCCATATCCAAAAGCAAGCTGTCCCATGAATGAAAATACAACTTTCTGGCAAGGAATGATAAAGGTGTTTGGTTAGTCATTGTAACAAAAATCACAATAATAGCTATGGTTTCTTGAGCACTTACACACTAGGCACTATTCTAAACATTTTCCATGAATAGGGCATTTAGTTATCACGACTCTATCAAGTGGATGTTATTGCTGTCTTTGTTTTACAGGTGTAGGAAATGAGGCACAGAGATTAAGCACTTGGTCAAGAACACACTACTGATGAACGGCTGGGCCAGGACAGGTACCTGCCTGGCCAGACTTCAAATTCTGGGCCCTTAGCCACTCACTACTCTGTCAGTTTCAGAGAATCAGAATTCCCAGCCCTTGATTCACCACTTGCTAGCTCTTCAGCCTTGGGCAAGTTTCATAATTGCCCTGAGTCTCATTTCTTCATCTTTAAAATGGGGACAATTTACCTCCCAGTGTTATAAGGAGGACTGTGGAAATGCCTAGACTAACTACCTCAGGGTCTGAGACATAAAAGGACTTCAAAAAATACTAACTTCCTTCATCCCTTTTCTTTTTTCTCTTTCAAAAAGAATTCATTTAATATACAAGGAATATGCCACAGAAAAATTCAGTCTTTATTTTGTGTATTTTTAACTTATTATTTCAGCAAAAGAAAACCTATTGTTTTTTTAGCCAATATCACCACATGCTTGGCAAACAGGGTCAGATATTTATGGACAAACAGATGTCTCTTTAGGAATTAGTGAGACACGTTAACTTCTTTGGGCTCCTGGGAAGTTGGAACAAATCCTCTCTTCTATCAGCTGATGAAAACTCAGAAGGCTTTGGCAGGTTCAAGCCCGACTTCACAGCAGAGTGGAAAGATTTAAGATGTAGGAGTTAATAATTCCAGTGACTGAGTTAAAATTTAATTCTTCCAGGTCGCCTGAATGATACCAGATTTACCAGAATACTAAATATCTCCAGACTAAGACTGAGAACAGCAAACCTAAATATGTAACTGGGATGACTAGATCCTTAGCATCCTAAAAAATGATACATATTCCCAACCCCCTCCTTCTCTGAAAACGAAATTAAGAGAGGGACTGGGAGGGATCATGACCAATGGCTTAAATAGACTCTAAAACACACCTTCACTCAGACTACTCTTAAAGACATAGTCATTTTGTGACTGATCTTTCACTTGGGTCACCAAGCCTTCTGACAGGGTGAAACAAACCCCAATAGATGACGGATGGCTGATACAGCTCCCAGAATGGCTGCCTACCCCAGATTCCCTACTGACATCTGCCAAATGACTGTGCTTACTCTAAACTTAGGGGCCTTAAAAAGACCAAAATGTTATTTCTCTTAGAACCATATTTAGCAGCTGTTTTGTTCGGTTTCAGCCCTAACTGACAAGCATATGCTTACAAAACCAAAACAGAACAAAGAAAACAGAACAGTAGGAGAACTCTCCATATTTATCTTGAGCCTTCAGGCTTTTCAACACCATAGTTCTTCCAAGGAAGTACAGTGCTAGCAAACACTGTACTGACGCAACCTCCTCCGTCCCTGCTGCACGCACAGACAGGCAAGGACCCGCAAAGTTCATTTTTGACTGTCTTCCCTCCAGTGTGGGGCGCTGGAGAGTCAAAGGTCTCACTTTCACAATGGGGTCCACTCAGTCCCTGGGTGTTAACTGCCCTCTCCGCATCCACCTACTTGTCTGAAGCTGAAGCAGGGGGTGTCCACTGGCCCTGCCTCCTGGTGCTTCCAGTCTAATGAAGAGATCGATATGAGCACATAACTACATGTACACAGTCATTAAAGTACAATGACAAGTGACATGCAGGACAAATACAAGATATACCTGGGAGATCTACAATAGCCCAGACTTATCTTCATTAGCACACTGCCCAAACCACACATCTCAAATGGAACACATAATTCAAGTAAAAAGACACATAAAATAATGTAAAGATAAAACGCTGATTGCTCAATTGATCATCTGTATAGAACAAACTGACCTATGAAGACCTATCAGAGGTGTGGTGCAAAATAATTGGAGTTCAAGACAGGCTTCTACTCCATGCTAGAGTTATGTGATCTCTCTATTCTGGTTTTCCCACTTGTAAAATGGGATAATCCCACTTGGCCCGCATTCCTGACAAGGCTGCCTCCTGCATGTGAACATGCTCAGCACCTCCCCAGCTCCACAGGTACCGTCCTTTGGGGAGGGCGGTCCCGAGGGCAGGCCACCCCTGGATAGATAGTATCCATGCCCCTTTACCAATACTAGCTCTGGTGAGGGTCAGGACATGGTCCCAGGCACACCTCAAGGAAAACCTTCCAGCCCTTGGTACAAAGAGAACAGTTCAGTTTGCTGGCTGTTTAGTTCTACCTGCTACTGAATAGCCACTGGCAGTGAAGCAGGGTCTACAAATGCTGGCACTGCTCACCTGCCTCACTCAGGACTCTGCAGCTCCAACCTGCCCTCACAAAGGCAGCCTTGAATGAGATTTGAAATCTGGCTTTTCAGATTAACAGTTGCAAGGACTTAAACTATAGTGGTCGTTATCGCTGTCTCTGGGATAGACAATGGCCTAAGTGCGTTAATACACATTTTCATATTTAGTCCTTAGAGCAACCACAGGTAATAGATATTACTATACCCCAATCTTCAGATGATGAAGCTAAGGCATCAGAAAATTATGTAATTTGACCAAGGTTGAATAGTATGTGGTAGAGGCAGCAGCCAAGATCAGGCGGTAAAGTGAAGATACCTCCAGGAGGAGGATTGCTCTGAGATCAGGAACAATATGCATAAGGCAATTAGCACAATGTACAATGATGCTCAATAAATAAAAGCCACTGCTATTGCTGGTGCTGCTGGTATTATTTAAAGCCAATCAAACCAACAGCAATAGTGGGTACTTAGAGGTAGGATTTTGAATATTTTGAATCCAGGTCCATCATTACTAACTTCTCTACAAAAGGCCAATGTTGACAGTAACTTGGAGTTACAGGGATGGTGAAGGCCTTTGGTTTAACAATGGAGCCAGAGAGAAGTGTGACCTCAAACCAAGCAGACACAGCCAGCCACGTGGCTGGGAACCCAGGAGTAAAATGCACCACAGTTGCTCAGTGCTCCTGCCTTCCCATCAGAACCTGGATGGTTCCAAGGAGGAGGGCTAAGTGAGCTCTCAGACTTCCAACCAAAGCTACAGTTTCTTTTTTCCTACTTGAGCACCAGCTAACTTGAATACTGATTAAATTAAACGAGTAACTGACAGAGGCAGTATACCACAGTAGACAGGACCACAGACTCTACAACGGAAAAACTCGATTCCTATCCCAGATTCACCATGTACTAGTTATGTAACCCTGAGTATAGTATTTAATCTCTCTGTGCTTCAGTTTCCTTAACTGTGAAATACTGACTACAGTAGTACCCACTTCATGGGATGATTGCAAAATAATTAATATATGTACAACATTTAAAGTAATCTTCAGCATATGGTAAGTACTCAAAAGTATTTGTTAATTGCTCTTTATCCTCGAATGTAAACTCCAAGAAGGAATGAATTCTCTTGGTTTTGTTCACTGTGGTATCCCTGGTACTTAGATCAGAGACTGGAACATTATAGACACTCAATAAGTATTTACTGGATAAATCAAGTTCCCATAGTACCAGTTCTAACACCAACAGCCATAGTGCAGTGAGATCTCTGGCATTTGGAGCAAGGATTTCTCAGATTTTATCAATAAAATCCCTTTTCCCATTTACCAGAAAAGCAAAGTGAGGCTCAGGCATATCCTATGTGCTTACACAATGACAGATTTATCTAGAAAGAGAGTTTAGTTGGCGTGTCCAAGATCTCACCTAGTTAGTGGCAGAGTTAGGTCCAGGGCCCCAAGTTCTTTGATTTCTAGTCTTTCTGTCGGTTCAATAAAATCCTTTGATAAACCAAAGAAATCACTCACTTTCAAACAGTGGGCCTGAAAGGGAAGACAGAAGGAGTTATGGGGAAGGAGGGAGGGATGGGGAGGTGCCTGTATTCACTTATAAATTCCAGGTAGTTAGGCTGAATTTAATAAATTTAGTAAATTTAATTTTAATAAATAGTAAATAGTAATTTAGTAAATTGAATTTAGTAAAATTGAATTCATGCCCAGAAATGATGTAACAGGATTTATTACGCATAGCCAATTTGATATCATTGAGACAGTTTGGTAATTCTCATGTACCTATCAGCATAGAAAATGAATGGAATTTTTCAAAATATATTTTTCTCTGCTCACAGACTTTGCATATTCATACTCATATTTAGCTAGTTCCAAATTATTTCCTTACAGGAGAAAACAAAGAATTCTACACAAGCTGATTGCTGTCTGCTGACCTAATTGGCATAAACATTAGGAACATAAAATGAAAAAGAGAATCCAAGAAGGACTTAAAATGTTAACTTGGATTTTGTAAATCCAGGGAAAGGAAATCCCTGGCCAAAATAACTCTAAAAACTGAAATCAGTCAAAGGGAGAAATAAAGTTTAAAATCCATGTATTTGCTCACAAGCTGCAGTCTGGAGCCATTTCTCTCTTTCCTGCTCCAGCAGAAGCCAAAAACTGGCCCTCCCCCTCACCTTTCAGGCACAGATAAGCCCTCCTTGCCCAGGTATTACCCATTGATATGGAGATGAACTTCTCTCCACCCCTGAGGAATGCAAATACACTAAAGCCATACTTTTTTCCACCACTGAAAGTCTATTGATATGCAGATGTACTAAAGCCAGGCAAGATATTCTGGAAATGTTACAATTTTACCCACAGATATTTATTTCTATTTCGGTACACAGGTACTTAATCCTTTGTCAACTAAGGAGTCAAGGGCAAGCCCTTCTCAGGCTTCCTGACCTGGAGTTCCTGAGTCACACCCACAACCGGCCTGCACAGACGTAGAATGCACAAAGTCCACTGTTCACACACTATTTCCAGCACACCTGTGGTTGGGGAAAGGCACGTTACAATGCCATAAAGTAGATTGAGAAATTTCTCCAGGCTACTAGGCCACAAGGCAGCTTTTGGGAAAACACAGGGATCTCCACCTTCCAGAACTTTTCTCCACTCCCCCACAGTCTGTTCAAGCTCAAACATGGCAAGTTGTCCAAAAAGTCAACATGTACACAAAGGCCCTGGTCCTTTCCACCCCATCATGAGGTTCTTGCTGAGATTATATAGCTGTTTGGGAAATAAATGTATCGTACAGTTTCCAGAGATAGGCAAACATGGTATCTCTGTAGGCCTGCCAGAACAGGGTAGGTGACTTTTCAGTATTTCCAGCAACACGTCAAAATGATAGGAACCAGACTAGCAAATACTTTGGCATTTTGCCTTTTCAAAGATGCTTAGATGAAGAAAAAAGATAGCAACTGTAACAGATGGACTTTAAAGCCAAGAACTGATTACCTAAATAATTAAGTAAGAAAGATTAGGAAACCATCCAAGGTGCCATTTTGGAAAGAGCCTTCACCCTTCCCCCAAAGGGACTCATTTACTACCTACTTTCAACAGACCAACAATGCTTATATTTGCTTGAAAGCATTTTCAGCACTTCTCCTCACACCTATAAACAACCGCACAGTTGACAAGAGACCCTCTCCATGGGGTGAGGAGGTTAATACTGGCCGGTTGGATCCCCTTTACTCTCTCACTTCCAAAGAGGGGTAGGATGACCAAGACACCACAGAACAGCCATGAGCACACCAATATTTCCTGTCATCTGGCAGACAGCGGTATGAGCCCATCCCAGTCCATCACTTGGTGTCACCACTAATGGTACCGTCGACTGGTTAATACCAACTCATATTCAGATCATTTACAACAGGGCTTCATTGGCCCCCTGATCTATTTTTTTCTTCAAAGCTCTTGTCCCTATAGCTAGACCAGCTTGAAGGATATACAAGTTTGTTTGCTCATTTTACCAAGCAGATAGTTTTGAATGGGGTTTTATACTAGCCTATACTCTAGGCTCTAATGGTATCGGACTTCCACTGTCAAATCAATTTGGGAACACTGGGTTTAAAAGATGAACAATTTTACTTTCTTTACTACAGCACCTCTCAGGGCCTTTAATGTATTAATGTACCCTGTGAATCTCCAACAGAGGGCAAAGCTTTCCGCATCTCCCAAACCCGTCTGGTTGTAGAACACTTTTTTAAGGGAACTTTGTATCTCTCTAAGCACTATGTTCTGTGAAGCACTGGTTGGAAATGATAGGATATAGAGCAAACTTTCCCTTCTCATTCCTACGTAACCAAAGCTTGTGTCATAACAATGTATGAGAGACTGCTCAATGCCACTTAATGCCCATTCTCCTGCTATTCCATAGTACAATAAAAATCCCTATTTTATTTGGGAGGCAAAGCATCCAAGTCAAAAACTCTATGCCCTAGCCCCACTGAAGCTGGGAGTGAACATGTCACTAAATTCTGGCCAATGACGTGCAAGCAGAATTACTGTGTGAGACTTTTAGAAGGGAGTTGACTTAGCTGAGAGAAGGGCTCTTTTGTCCTTCATGAACTTCCTCCTTCCAGCTGCTTGGAATGTAGATGTGATGACAGGAACCCTGGAGCCATTTCTGACCCTGAGGTGAATCTAAGAATAGAAGCCTCATAGTAGATTTTTATAGTAGAACAGTAAAATGATTCTAAACCTCTTAATACCACCACTGAACTGCTTATGTCTGAACTTCTTTATCACGAGTGAGGAAAAAACTTCCATCTTCTTTATCCAGGACTATTTGGAGTTTTTGGTTCAATGCAGCTGAATTCTAATTGATTTGCTTTAAAGTTTACTGTCCTGGTATTTTTTTTTTTTTTTTTTTACATTTAACTAGTAGTCCTATAAACTAGTCTTCTCTATCAGCCTTTTGATCTTTGGTAGAGGTGGAAGTCATTTCAGTTGTTCAACAAATATTCCAGCTCTATTTCGGCTGGCATGTTATAGGATGGCACTTGCCACCCTCCCTTTAAATTGGTGATGCAATGTGAGTGGAAGTGAAAGTGTCACTTTCAGATGGAGTATTTGTTGTGTGAGATACTGTGATGATAATTTAACCATTTATAGACATGGAACCTCCACAAATCTGTGTCCTCGTGTAGCTAATTAATAATTAGAGTCCTCTCCTGACTAGACATGTGGCATAGTCAAGAAATAAACTTTAGCTGTATTAAATCGCTTAGACTGTTTGTAGTAACAGCATATCCTAGCCTACTGTGACCAAGAGAAACAACCAAATGGCCATGATAATAATACTCTCACTATATAATGCATCATGATTTCCGAACTAATATTTGAGAAGAGCCACTTTTTACTGGGCACTTCCTAAGCCCCAGACATTTATGTAGAATGTTCTGCAAAAATAATTTTATTTAACCTCTGCATTGATCCTGTGAGGCAGACTGTTCACAGAAGAGAAAACCGAGGCTGAAAGAGTAACCCACATGAGACCAATGTCCAGTGCCTAAATATATACACTCCCTGCTGTCTCCAGCCTGCAAAATCTTTGCCTGAAGGCAGCCCTAAGAACAGGGAGAAACATTCAAAGCTGGCTGATGACAAAGAAATTCTGGGTACCTTTTGTTACCAAGAAGGGGGCAAAAACAGAATGAAAAATGTTTGCTTTCATATGGATGACCATTTCCTCTATGGCCCACTAGGGCATGCTGGGGCTTGTAGTACCTGCACCCCATTGGGGTAGAACTGCAAGTCCTCTGGCTGCTCATCTGAGTGCCTTTGAACTCAAACCTGCTTTTTGAGCCACTGTCAAGGTAACCGAGCAGCTGAAAATAACTAATTGGGCAACATTTTCTGACTGCTGGCATGAACAGTATAAGCTCAGCATCACCGTGGCAACCTGAGTGGAATGCTGGTTATTCACACAAAGGAAAACCAGTCTCCATTCAGACCAGGATTGCATTTTGTCTGTATTCCACTTTTTCCATTACAAGTTGCTACCAAAGAACAATGCTTCTTTAAGAAGAATATTTACTACTGGTGGTCTCTGGAAAACCAACATTTTTGTAGCCTGGAAATTTTTGGAAAGAGGCAGGGGGATGTGGGGAAGAAGGCCATATATCCTTTATGGCCAGAAGCAAAGTGATTTTATTAAGACAAGACTCTATACAAATACCAATAAAGGTCATCATGGAGTCTGTCACCTATAACTAGGCTCCAGAATTCTGTGGAGATGTCAACACCACAGTATGGACAATGGCTCACCAACAACTAGGTAACAGTAAATTGACCTGCACTCATCTCCTGGAAGCCTGCAGTGTGCTATTGTAAACCCCTCTTTCAAATCCCCCATCCAATTCCAGCCTATACCTTTAAAGCCACAGTATACCCCTCTCCATGCACCAGCTATAGCTGACTACTCATGAGACCTGGACTTCCCCTTTGCTTTTACATTTGGTGCTCTTGTTCCTGCTCTCCAGAAAGTCTTTGCTCCCATCTCTGAGAATGTCTTACCAGTCCTTTGAGGTACAACTCAAATCATTTCATAACTAAGATCCTCCCATTACAGTGCATCACAACAAACTCCACATTAAAATGCATCCCAAAGACTGCCTTGAATGCATCTGTTTTATTGCCCTGGGAGGCACCCCTCTCTTCATGGAGCAAGGTCTATGTCTTCATTGTCTCTGAATCCCCCAAGATCGTTACTATTATTTAACAATAATGCCTCACATATCAGCAGTGTGGCAGGCTAGGAGGAGGGGCAATCTGTGTATCAACTGATCAGGGCTTGAGTGGAGCTTTGCCACTTCCAGTGGTGTAATCATTGAAAAATTACTTATCTCTTTGAGCCAGCTTTTTCACCTATCAACAGGATGCTGCTCAAAGCATGGTCGGTGACGCGCAGAGGCTGCAGCCCCGGGGAACATGTTAGAAATACAGAACTGGGGCCACACCCAGACCTCCTGAATCAGAATTAACATTTTAATAAGCTCCCCAGAGGACCCAAATTAATATTAGTTCCAAAAGTACTGAAAAAAATGCACCTAGCAGAGGCATTGTGAGAATGAGGGAAAGTGTATGAGAAATGCCCAGGAAGGAGTCTGATACAGAATAGACCCTCACAATAAGAGAAACACTGATGAGTCCCCAGAAATGTATGGAAAATGGAGCTGTTTGGTGTTACGGAGGATTCAGATATTGTAGCATGAGCTTGCTCTCAAGGCGCTTTTCTAATTAGTAATAGTAGAGAAAAATAATAAAAATATAAATGAAAAGAAATGAAATACTGTAGTATGAAGAGAGGTGACTGAACCTGACTTCATCATTTACAATTTTCCTGACATTAAGCAAATTCACTGAAATTTCTCTAGCCCTTGGCTTTTTTTCCTATAAAGTAGAAATAAGAAGAATCCCAGCAGGTTGCCTGCCTCTCAGAGTTGTAGTAATGTTGAAATGAGACAAAAGCATGAAAGAATTTTGTCAAATATAAAGCAGTGGGGAAGTCAGTTAGTACTAGAATAAAACATGGCCATCACAAATTGCCTGGTCCTGAACTCACACTCAAGGGTGGCCACCCTAGCAAGACACATGGAGGACAAAATGGCATATTAAGGACAGTGCGAGTACTGTTGAGCTGATCCCATTTTACAGGATGTAAGGATAGAGTCTGAATGGAAAGGATGGAGAGAGGGCCCAGGGGGAGCTGGCTCTGCCCTGGCAGGCAGCTGATACGGTAAGAAAGAGGGTATCTATCTACTGCTTTGAAAATGCAGAAGAAGGCAGTAGGAGGGGCTGCCAGAGTGGGTCCCAGGAAAGAATCCAGAGCAGATCTAGGGTCTTCTCAGCTCCAAGAGCCTAGGAGTGAGCAGCGAAGGAAGTCCCGAGGACCCAGGTGGCCAGGCAGGGCTGGCTAGGGCTGGGAGGGGGAGCAGCAGGGGACGGGGGATGGGGAGCCTGGCGCTGGTTGGAGCACATGCTGGAGGATCTGCTGTAACCCGCTTCTCAAGAACTTTGCTCAGAAAGGAGAAAGGATGGAGTTTAGGAACGCTGCTCTAACCAACCAAACAGGCAGAACACAACAAAAATACTGAGAGTACGGATGGGTGGGGAATCCGTATAGACTGACACAGACAAGGAAGGCAGAAAGGAAATGGTGGGTGAGCCTCAGGCTGGACTTTGAAATACAACAGGATTTGCCTAAGCAGAGGGAGATAAGCAGAGGAAAAAACACTGGTTTTTTTTAATGATATCTTTAAAGGATACATGTTAATCACATGTATGATTTGTCAGAAATGATCAAAGCTGGGAAACACGTCACTTACAGGACAGCACCTTCCATCGGCAAGCTTTATATTATTTCTAGGAACTATGGTTCCACAAGCATTTCTTAAGGCAAACAGATTTCAACAAACACTAAACATATATGGCTATGATGAAGTGGCAGATACACAAGGAATAAAGAATATATTAAAGCCATTAATTTTTTTAAAACAAAATACCATATTTGTTCCAGGCAATAAAGGAACAAGTATATAAATTACACTGCTGCCATAATTTGTTTACATCCACCTACCCCACTCAGCTATGCTCACTTCCCATGGAGCAGGGGCTAGGCTCCTCTGCAGATTAACATCCTTAGCAACCTGCACATCACCCAGGCCAGAGAGCACTTCATAGACGTTGGGTAAGTGAATAATTAACTTTACCAAGCCTGAAAATCAGATAGCATATATAAGTTATTTACTTTTTTATTGTTGAAATAAAGAGATATAGCAGGAAGATTTTGTGTATCATAAAGATATGGATACATATTCCTTGGGAGTACACATCTGGGTGCCAGAGAATCTGTGAAGCCACATTCAAACATGGTGAATACCCCTGGAAAGCCCACTTTCTACAAGGATGTGTTTGTTTTAACATATTAAACATGGATAAATTTTTATCAATATTTTTCCAGTAGGGGTCCCACAGTCAGCCTACCAGTATCTCTAGGGTTATAAATTTACTCTCCTTCACTGATTGGGATGTTTTGGTTAAAACATTCAGAAGTGTATTTTTCCCCCACACCATTTATATCCTAATTTTCAAATACAATAAATACTCTTTATTTCACCTCCATTCATTCAGAATTTGCAGTTACTTAGATTAGAGCTGGACAGCAATTTAATTTTCCACTACCCACACAGAGTAGGTTTTAAGAAAAGTAATCATATAAAAGATAACAAGGAATACTTCTTTTTAAAAAAATATTTCAGTCAAGCATCAATGACATCCAATCACTGGCTAATTACAATCAGACTTCTCCACGAAAGCCGGCACGCTGGGACCTGTTAAGCAACACTGCCAACTTCAGAACCTCTTCATCATTGTCTAAATCTAAGAGGGAGTAAGACTCTTTACAAATTATTGTTAAGTCTTACTTTTTCACCAATATAAAAATGCCACTGCTCCTCCTGATTCTTTGGATTAGCAAAGTTGTTCTTTGAGGCAAATAGAATCAGAATCCAAACTAGTTCTCAAATGGCGAGACAGTCACACTAGTGCTAATTAAGAGAGCTTAAGATTTTTTGTGAGTATGCACTTTTCAGCATATATTTCACAATTTATAGGGTTGAAAAAATAATTTCATCATGAAAAAGGCAGCTTCAGTTTAGAAGAATGAGGAAACAGATAAAGCAGCAACCCCACAATTACCGTATCAGTTCCCTGTCCTAGGAGTGCTTCACAACTCAGTAACTGAGGCTTACTTAAAACCCAGTAGGTGAACGTGCTGTGTCACCATGCAGAACTTCTCGCCCAGACTATGGAATCCCACTGAGGAGTTAACCACACCATGTAGCGCAATGCTAAGCATATAATACTTGTAGAAAGGAATATCTACTTCATTGACGTAATGTTTGCCAGTGAATGTACCTGAAAGGAGTCAATGGCCACATCTGCAAAACCTTGTATTAGCTCTCATATCTTCCACATTTGTTCCAGATCTTTCTAGGGAAAGTCCTTTCAAACAGCCCTCTCATGTGCCCTTCTCCACCAGTCTATTCAAATGCTTTTTTGAGGTAAGAGGCATGGGCAGAAGTGGGATTTTGTGCAGCTGACTGTTAAGTCCAATAGAGAATAATGACAAAAGTGAAAAAATACACATCATTAGAGTAAACTTTCGAGTAGAACCATTCAGCTGTACCAAAGCCACCTGTTCATAGTACTAAGATTCTAACCACTAAAACCCAGGCATGTGAAGTGCCAGTGCCCTTTGCCGTGTCTTACAGGGGAAGGTGGGGCAATTCTAAGTGCCAGAAAAATATACTTAGTGGTTCAGAACTTAGACACCAGCAGAACCAGAGCAACGACTGTACAAGCAATAATAACCTGGCAGATTGGGGGTGGGAGGTAGTGCTTATTGTTTATTTTAATCCTTTCCAGAAATAATAACAAATAGTTAAGCAGACTATATGCATTTTTGTGATCTCCAGATACAGTAAAGCACTCAGTGGAGATACTGACCAGGGTGGAGCTGACCAGCCTGCCCTCAGCCTCCACCTCTCAGCACCATCTCCCGAGCAAGCCAGGGTTCGTTTCCTCCTCACAGTTGCCCCTGGCTCCGCTGGAGAAGGCCAATAGATAGCACCTGACCCAGCCACTGCTGAAAGGCCTGGCGCAGAGCCTCATCTTTGTAACACCAAGCCTGCCATTGACACATAGTACTAGCTCAAGAGGCTCTTCTCCTGAAAAGGCTAGGGCTCTAGGCAGCAGTATGTAAAGAACACTGAAGAATGTCATTTACATGGGTTTTCAAATTAGATATAGATAGGCAGAAAGAGCACTGGCATTGCAGGAATCATTCCAGTTCCAATTCCCAGGCCCTGCCACTAACTGTGTGACTCTGAGCAAGTTCTTTCACTTGTTGAGCTTCCTAAGTTTCCTGGGAATGAAACCTATCTCCCACGTAGGGCACTTCTTCCCCGACTGCTTCTGCACACACATATACACTCTCACACACACACACACCAGCCCCAACTCTACTTAACTACTTTCAATTAGTCTGTTCACAAGCAACTTCCTTACAAGTTGGTTTCCACCTTCAAATCAAATTAAGCATCACGTCCGCCAAGCCCTTCCTAAAACCCACTTCCTTCTCCCCAGAGTTTCGTTGCTCCTCCTCTGGGTGCTCACAGTATTGGTTCTAGAAAATGACTACAGCACCTGCTATGTACATAACTATGCATTTAAGTGTCTGACTCCCCCTTTAGACTGTGAGCTACTTGAGGTAGTTCTGAGTCACACTGGCATCTAGTTTCTAAGTACCAAGTCAGAGAAGGGCTTCAATTAGTATTAAATGAATGAATACTGTAGCATTCAGTTCTTGAACACCTACTATGTGTTAAACATTTATATGTACTATCTGCAACCTTGGCAAGAACTTTGTAAAGTGGACACATGTATTTTAATATTACAAATGAGGAAACTGAGGCCCAAACACAGCAAACAAGTGATTAAAGGCAGAATTGCACCAACCTAATACTTGTCTACAAAGAATCTAGCGTATCACCTAACATTTATTAGCGCCTCAAAAAATGGATTATTCCTTCCTTCTGCTTAAGCAATAATGGGAGTGTGACTTCTGTAATGTTAAGTATCAGAAACTAAGGTCATCAGTGTTGATTAATACTGTAACAGGAAATTTGAAGTGAAAAGCTCATTTCACCAAATTGTGCATCAGCACTCATGAGAAGTTTTTTCAGTTGCACATTCATCATTCCCAAAATATTGTCCAAGTACCTGCTCCATGCCAGCTCTGTACTGTGCACTGGGGAACCACGAATGAAAAGTTACCACCCCAGTCTTCCAGGGGCAAAACACCAGGAGGTCCCGGAATTTGTGGAGCACCTGCTATGGGAACTTCTGAGAGCCTCAGAGCACATATTCTTAATAGGCAGATGTTACACACCCATTAAGTCTGCCATTAGGGGATCTATGAATGATTTAATGGCACACAGAGCAGCCTGCCCTGTGCAACATATGAGACCAGAGGAGATTCTTTTAAGAAGATAATGTTCGTGTTACCATTGAGTAAGAGCCCACATGTGGACTCCTACCCCCAGGGTAATGATGTGAGTCCTTAGAGAATTTAATCGGAATTTCCAAAGAAATGATACTATGGCTGCCACCTAGCAAAGCAGTGAGCATCCAGTCATCAGTCATTCATCACCGCGACTTGACCACACATGCTCTGCCAACCTGACCCTGCAAGAGCCCCTTGTTTCCACCAACCCATCAGGTCCATCTTGAAGCTGGCAACCTGGTGTGCCTCTGCTCACAACCCTAAGAGGCATGGTTCACATAGCATCCGAGGTGAATGGCACCCCAGAGCGCAACACATGATAGGACTACACCTTGAATGGTATGCACAGAAGTGGTCTTGACTACCAAAGGAATTCAGACTCCCATGATCCTTGGTGGCCAAACCACAATCAGCAAATTAAGTTTTCAGGCAACATGTGGGAAGTCTCCACGCCTTCCAGGCACTGACTGCAGGGAAGCCCAACAATCAAGGTGTCTCTTTCTGCCCAAAAAGTACAAGCAGTCAGGCACACAGAAGAGACCCCAAGTAATTACTCTCAGCACTTTGACGTAGCTATTAAAATGCCACCCAACTGGATACACGCTTATCAGATCTCCACTCAGTGTTATTAACTGCCTTGAAAGCAACACAAATAGGACTGAAAGTGAATAATAACAGGGTAAGACTACAGCCTCATTTTAGGTCTTTTGTCACAGTAACCACTTCTGATCTCTCGTCTAGGCCTTCCTAACATTCCTTCATGGACTGAGCAATTACTGTTTACAAACCCCTCTGAAGAGCCCCTATTTCATAGGGTCTCTCATATAACCACTCAATTCATGGAACTAAACGTCTTGGTTATGTTCGCAGAAGCTGCCAACAAACTGCCACACTGCACTTGGCATTTGCTTCCTGGGAAGAATATGATGCTGAGTGACATTTGCGATCTCACCTCTTCCAGGTTCAAGTCCAAGACCATCAACTGCTGCCCTGACTAGCTGAGCAGATGCAAGTTAACCTGACACATGCCCTTCATGAGATGAGCATGGGGTAGCTATTGAAGGGGTTCAGTAAATGCCACCCCAAAATATGCCACTTTGACAAAGGATTATTTTTAGCTGAAGACAACTGAAAAGAAGCACACAAAAACACACATAAAAATTCACTCCCTGTCTTTCTCTGCCAGGAAGGGCAGCACGATTCTTATCAATCTCTGGACACATCTCTAGACTTATTTCCCAGAGATGCACCAGAGAAACCTACATGCCAGATCTTACTAATAGGCCCTTATCTCCCATTAGTTCCCTCCATACAGATTTACCTTTCCACCGTTGGCCACTCTTGGAAACCTAAAACTCTCTGTCTTTGTATTGTCACTTCTCTACAAATTTATAGCTTTTTTGTTAAGATGCCATCTAAGCCCATGTTCTAACCACCCCTTTGAGTTACTCATCACTGAATTCTTCCATGTGTATGCATGATGTATGTGTTAAAACCTGTTTTTCTCTTGTTAGCCTCTTTTGTCAGTCTAATCTGCACAGCCTCAACCAATGAACCTAAGATGGGTAGAGAAAAAAGATTGTTTTCCTCCCCTACATTGTTATAACAAATAGTTCTTAAGCTGTGCCCATTAGGGTCTGTGAACCTAATTTCCATGTTTTATGCATGTGTACTTTTGGGGGAAGAGAATCCAAACATTTCTTCAGAAAGGATGCTCACATCCAGACTTTAAGCTGACCCTCCCATAATCCTTCCACATGAGCAAAGCTGATGGTACCTTAGCCTCATTTCATAAGGTAAGAACAAATGCTGAGCTGTTACTCACCTGAGTCATCTGAGAATAGGTCAGAGATTTGCTTCCTGGGAAGAATATGATGCTGAGTGATGTTCGCGATCTCATCTCTTCCAGGTACAAGTCCGAGACCATCAACTGCTGCCCTGACTAGCTGAGCAGATGTGAGTTAACCTGACACCTGCCAATCCTAACCCACATCTTTCCATGGGAGGCATCCACCATCTCTAAGCTCCATCTCACAGAGGCTGACGTGGTGGATGACTTTTCTCTCATCTAGACTCTTAAGTCCAAAGGACAGAAACTATTTTTATCTGCTTGTATCATCTGTGTGTGTGTGTGTGTGTGTGTGTGTGTCTTTGTATTAGGAGGAGGGGTGTTTGTATAAAACAATAACTATAGTTAGTCAACTGATATAAAGCACCTTTGGTTTTTAGAAATACCTATTTCTGTTTTCTGTCACAAGACACTTATAAAACAAATATTTTTAGGACTATAAATAAGGCTATAAGATGCAGGGGGACAAGACTTTGACAAACCTATAGCAAATAACAAGAAAAAAACCTATTAGGCACCTAAGAGAAAAGAATTTCAAAATCCAGAAGTTCCCAGTACTCTGTAATTGCTGAAGACTGACTAAAATTCTAACAAAGTAACAATTCAAAACCTCTTTTTGAGTCCTCACAAAATCAACCAACACATTTCAACGAATGTTAAGCCTCTACCAGGGTCTTACAAGGAACCCAAAGACCAACTAGGTGTGGATCCTGCCCTCAGTGAGCTTAGGGACTGTGCTTGGAGAGAAAACCAAGAAACAAGGACAGACAAGCCCTATGAGCATCTCTCTCAATGGCTTTCCAGAATGACTCTTGGTTTTCAATTCCAAAGTCTAGGAGCCCACCCATCTTTCACTAAAATGGTATCTGACCAATGTGTACACAGAAAACAAATTATGCTTGATTCCAAAATTCAAACATAGTAAGCAAAACACGATGCAAAAAAAAAGTTTCAAGTGACACTTGAGGCTCGGTCGGTGGAACATCAGAATAATGTGGAGATGACTCTGGAGAGGGACAAATTCAGTCAACAAAGAGGGTGTGGCCTAGGAAGCTGCCAAACTGCCCCACTACACACAAAATGATCCCTAATGATCAGGGAACTAAAGTTTTAGCATTCTGTATCGTAACAAAACTGGTAGATATTTTTATTGTGTCTTAGCTACACTCAGAAATATACTGGGGCTTTGGAGTTGACATGTAACATATTGTCATTTGTCTCATTTAAAAAGAGAGGTGGTGGGGGGACACTTGCCTCAGGGAGTTTTTCAAGTGGAGTATCTGGTTTTCTAGAAAAATTAATGTCTGTATCTGTTACACATGGTAGAAAATAGTTAAGGAACACCCAAAAATGTACAAATGAAGCTTTGCCAGTTAAGAGAAGGGAGAAATTATTTCCGATAGACAAGAAGCAATAATATTTTGCTTAGAGGGCTTATAGCTCAGATGTTGATAGGCAGAATTTGGCAGATGCAAATGGTAGGAGTCACCCAGCAGAGGGACTAAAACTTGGCAGGAACTTTCAGGGCAGGGGTAGAGCGAAGGCCACATGAACTGGTGGTGAGTTGGGTATTTCAAGCGAGTTCTAGTTTTCACCGTTCTCTAGATTTTCACAAAATCCAAGCTGGTGGCTGTGACAGAGGGGAGGAGAGGGCTAGAGTCAGCAAGACCAGACAAAAAGTGATGAAAGAAATCCTCACAAAAGGTAACACAGGTTCCACCTCAGGGAAAGGCACAGAGACAAATCAATGTGCAGCCTTTCAGCAGATGAAAACAGCACATCCTTGATCCGCCCAAAGACCACCAGCCCTGAATCTAACTTCTAGTTCAAAAAATACAGTTATACACAAGGATCTTTTAAATGCATTCTTTGGTCTCCTAAGAGAGGCACTCTCTTTTCAGCCCTTTTACTGGCACGAGAATAACCATCCTAGTCTGTCCCAAAGAAAGAAGTTACACAACCTTTCTGTCTTATTTTCCAATAAAGAACAGTGGCCTTCTTCCTTTGACACGATGCAGGCAGCATGCCCATATAAGTCACATTTCTAGGAACCATCATCAAAAGGCCACCTTATTGGCATATCTGAGGGCAGAAAGCATGTTGAACCAGCTCCCTCAACCCTTCTCTTCTAGCCCGTTTCTCGGGTTGCATGAGCACAAACACATGGGGAATGTGAAGAATGCACCCGGCTTGGCAGAGCTTGCTGCATTCTGCCTCAAGAAGTCCCAAACAGCGGGAACTGAAGCCTAACAGCCGCGGAAGCAAAACGCAGTCTCGAGGTCAGTGCAGACCCAGCTGCCCTTGTCTCTTAGAAATTCCTGGCTGGCATCCCACTGAGCAAATGTGGAGGAACAGTAGACAAGACAGACATGAGGATCAGGAAATACCAGCTGCAGGAGGAGAGAGCAGTCATCAAAAATGTAAGCTAAGCAGACAAACAGCAATTTCCCTCAGGAGCACCCCCCGGGGCAGACCTGTAAATTATCCCAGGGTATTTCTTTTCAGTCATGCCATGACCTTATCACTGATTCTTAAAGCTCACCTCTGGAACATATGATGGTCCCACAGGGGTCAGGAGTAGGTCACAAACAGCTTCCACTATTCCAGCTAAACCCAAATGGAATAATGCCAGTCCCATAGTGCCGCTTCCTCATTCAACTGCTTCTGAAATCTTTTTTCCCAAAAATTCTATCTAGAGTGATTGCTACGCACATGAAAAGATAAGTCTTCAGGGCAAACAACCAGTCATTTCTTTCATTATTTTAATGTCTCAACTAAAGGAAGCTATCTATACAACTTAGAAATCAAATGTAATGCTTTTTCCTTAGATATTTATTCTATCCCAAGTCTCCCTAGGACACTGACATAAAGCAGTCATTCATTCATTCTTTGACAAATGTATAGTAAGTACTAATGACTGAATTTCATCAATTCTGAAATACACATTTTTTCACATTTTGACATCTCAGGAGCTGAGAAACAGCTAAAAATTAAGACACTGATCTCCTCCTTTTAGTATAAAATAAAATAGCATCTTACAATAAATCATGCATGCCACACAGGAACTGATTAATACTTCTCAACTCAATAAGAACCATATTTTCCCTTGAATTTTTCCTTCCCTCTCCAATGCATGCCTGGACACTGCTACCAGAGTAATCTCTCCATAGCAAACCTGGTCACTTGACCCTTCCCTGTTTTAAACAAGCCAATGGATTCCCTTTACCTATGGGTAACCATGGAGTAAGAGGTCCCTCATGATCTGTCCCAGGACTACTTTCTCAGCATCATCTCTTCTTGCCTCCTGACAAATTACGAGCATTTTCCTCAGTGTACCAAAGTTCTCTCAACACCACATAACTTTCAGGATGCAGCTCAAGTGACTACATACAATCAACTGACTACTTAGAATCTTTCTCTGACACCCCTCCCCAAGGATTGAAATCAATGTCCATCTTCTGAGGTCCCACAGCCTCCCGCATTGTATACATTTATTTGCCTTTTACATAAATACAATATGCCTTTATTATAGCATTATCACACTCTAATTTGGACCTCTTTATCTATATTGTCCAATAAGCCATGACTTCTGAGAAGGCAAAGGCTGCATATTGCAGGTTTCTGATGCAAAGCCCTTGGGATACTGCCCAGCATGGAGTGAGAGATGACACAATTATTGAAGGGATAGATGAACAGACTTCATGGTATTCTCTTCCTCAGTTCACAAGGTAACACAAGTTCACAAAGTTTAAGACTTTCAGAGATTATCAGCAATCAGAGAGGATTTCATCTCTTCTTGGTTACTCTTGAGTCTCAGGTCCGCCTTTTCCATAAAATGACACTTCCACAATGCTGGTCTCTACATTGCCTTCCACTCTACACAGTCCTGTTATTTATATTCCAATGAGAACAACCTGCTTTTCTACTCATCTGGCATTGGACCATTCTGCTTTCTATTGCAAAATATCTTTTTGAAAATGAATTCTCAGATTATTTTCAAAACAGCTTAATGCTCAAGATTCTCAAGGCTCTGTGCTGGGACTTTGGGGAGGGAGCATACCTACAACTCCAGGGGAAATATATCATTTGAAGATGCATATTCAGTATGATTTCATATCTAGAAAACAAATATTCTCCTCATTACAAACTAAGGAATGCAAGGCTTAATAAAGTGATTTTGGCAGATGAAAAAAGAAAAAAGATAGTGATTTTCAACTGAAGAGAGGGCATGATATTTTTTAAAGTTTATCAAAGGGAGGCATGGGTTTTATAAGATCATAAAACACTGGCAAAATAAAAGTGAACATGGTGTAGTCATTAGGATTATAGACTCTGGTATTACTCTGGGTTGAAATTCTATATCTATCCCTTACTAACTAGCTCTGTGATTCTGAGCATTTAATCTCTCCAAGCCTTCCTTCTGCCCTCAGTAAGACAGAAATTGTACACATATCGTAAGGTCATTACAGGAATTAATTAAAGATTGCATATAAAGCACCTCTAACAGTACTTGGCATTTTACAGGCTTCTAATAAATGGTTGCAATTATTACAACTATTACTAACATCCCTTCTCCAGTCACACAGAGACTACATTACATGTTCCATTACACTGCACAGGACACTAGAGATGTACACAGGCACTCAAGAAATCATGGAAAATCATGATAGTGGTGACGATGATGACCATGCGACGAGGTAATAAGTATCCATGGGATGACACTTAATTTTTAAAAATGGTATAATGAAGAGATCTTTTCCACGATTCACCAGCTCTTTTTACTGAATGAAAGATTTTTTTTAAATTTATTAACTAACTACATCACAGACACCAAGAATGCTTATGACATGTGTGCAATTTAAATAAAAATTATAATAAATTACACACAGTGAGAATCTATGTGTCCACCACGCAGCTTGGGAAACACACCATTACCACCCTCTCTGAAATCATCTGCATGCCCGTCCCCAGCAGACCCTCCTCCCGTTTCCCATAACTTTAATTTTATGTTCCTCTTGTCTCCCATTTCTTGCTTTTTTTTAAAAAATGCCTTTCTTGAGATACAATTCACAAACCATACAATCACGCATTTGCAGTGTACAACTCTGTGGTTTTTTAGTATAATCACAGATATGTGCAGCCATCACCACAATTTTAGAATATTTTTATTACCTCAAAAAGAAACCCTACACCCTTTGGCTATTACCTCCCTTCCGCCTCATCCTTCTCACTTTCAGCCTTATACATCTATAGATTTTCCTGTTCTGGACTTTTCATACAAGTGAAATTATCCAATATATGACCTTTTGTGACTGGCTTCTTTTAGCCATAATGTTTTCAAGGACCGTCCATGCAGTAGTATGTATCCGTATTTCATTCTTTTTTATGGCCGAAAAATATTCCATTGTGTGGAGATACCAAGTTTTGTTTATGCATTCATCAGTTCATGGACATTTTCACCTTTAGGCTATTCAGATAATGCCGCTATGATCATTCACCTACAAATCTTTGGGCGGGCACACATCTTCATTTCTCCTGGATATGTAATATCTAGGAGTAGAACTGCCCAGGCATACAGTAACTCTGTTTCACCTTCTGAGGAACTGGGTTCACTAACTCTTATGTTGATTCCCAGAACACAAAAAGATAAAAGTCCATTAATGACTTATGATGCTAAACCTATTCAGTCAAAGGTAGGTCCTCAGTGCCACTGACACACTTCAAATGGGTGGGTGATTGTATAGTTTGTGAATTGTATCTCAAGAAAGACGTTTAAAAAAAAAAGCAAGAAATGGTAGACATGAGAAACATAAAATTCAAGTTATGGAAAGTGGGAGGAGGGTGGGAGGGGCATGCAGATGATTTCAGAGAGGGTGGTAATGGTGTGTTTCCAAAGCTGGGTGGTAGACACATGGATTCTCACTGTGTGTGACTTATTATAATTTTTATCTAAATTGCACACATATGTCATAAATGTGCAGGTACCATCTTGTAAGAACTGAAATTTCCTAGCCAGTAACAAGGAGAAACAGCCTTAATAAAATCAAGGTGTCCCCACTTTCTGGCCACTCTTGGCTGACTCCTTTGACTCTGAAAAGGCCATTTTTAAAGCATTTGTAGACTCAATCCACTGTTTTTGTAGGTGGTAATTTTGGTGATGAATCCACTAGATGGAATATAAAAATGGAACAATATTGAAAAGTTATAGAAATATCATCTCATTAAGTATAGTCTATATTTTCAGACTCACTTTCCAGCAAAATTTTCATTATACTTTAATCAAAATTAAGGTAAATCTTCCCATCAAGAGTCTCGATTGCCAGGAGTATGCCGACATGATGGCCAGAAAGTGGGCAATGGGGAGCAGAAGAGAGATTAAGGAACAGAAGCTTCATCGGAGAGCCTCTGAAATGCGACATCTGGAAAATCTATTCACACTCTCATAAATCACGGTGGCCTGATGTGTCAGTTCCTGAAGTCTTCGAACAAGAGTGCTAAGGGCATCTGCCTGATTTTCCTGCTGAATGCCCACCTTGTTCTCCACGGTCTGCCACACTCCCCATTTGTTAGTCATGGACAGATTGATGGACAGAGAGGTGACAGACCACAGAGTACACTACTTACTTTTCTGTTAGCTGTGTTGTGGGGGTTAAGAAGTTGGCCAATACAGAAATGCCTCTGAATTTCATTATGGTATTTCTGACTGTCTTTGACTCATGTTATACCATTGCTCAAAAAGACGTGGGGTAGGCCTCAGCAACCAAGGATTTTCAATACACTATGGTGACTGGCATGAAAATACGCTGACTGCTCAGCTGCTCATGTGAACTCCATATTCCCCTCATCTTGAAGTGCAATTAGTTAAGAACAGAGAAAAATAAAATAAAATTCCTCCTCACAGCAACAACCAAACTTGCAAAATGATAATTTATAAAAAAAAATTATATTTACTTTTGAATGGCAAAGATATCACTATACTACCCTTGTATCTCAAAGTAATTACATATACAAAGACTTGTACAATTTCCTAAAATCTAGATACATTCAGACAACCCATATATACCAGACATTAATATGTTGTTTATGAATGAAACTGTTTCTACAACATAATGTAAACACTTTTTTTTCCTGCTTAGTTCTATGGTCTATGTTTACAAAACTTACAAAACAAAATGTAAAGCAAAGTGTTATCTGATATCCCTTTAGGCATCCTAACATTTTTTTATCTTTTTCTTAACCTTGCTGCTGAAGAATTCTTAGACCTTAGCTAGGAAGTAATATGTAATGACTAGGAAATACTGGAAAAAGAAAATACAGTGGTGCTGTGTGTAAGTTTAATTTATTTTGGCCACAACACAATTTTCCTATTTACTGATTCTTTTCACACTAGTCACAGAAAATAGCACAGAACTTTTGAAGATACGAAAATAACTGATGTTTTACTATTAGCACTTTTCAAATCACTCCTCCTTAGACAGTCACCTTTTGCCAGCTCAAAACAGACTTCACAACTGCAAGTTTCCACTGTGTTGTTCCGACATTGCAATATTTTCCCCAAAGAGGTGTGAGACAGGTCAGCGTGCAGAGCTAAGAGCATCAAATTGTTATTTAGAGGGTAAGAGTACATATTGTGGAATTATTAAAGACAGCAGAAAAAGAAGGCAGCTATGTGTGTGTAAGCAATTTGAGGTCCCTATCTTCTGCTTCCACGGTGGTCTGTAATCAAGGACTGTCCCTACAGAGCTGACAAAGGAATCCAAATTCCTTGCTCGGCCCACACAGCCCTTCACAATCTGTATCCAGCCCAGCTTTCCAGCTCATCAACCATTATCCTTCCACCACATGCCCAAATTAGTGTCACCTGAGCATTTGCACAGACCACAGTGAGGTAAATGGATGCATGTGCCCAAGGCCCAGGGCTCAGGCCCTAGGATTTACAGAGTCTCTGTCTACACAGACATGTTACCTTGTGCGGCACAGGGAGATGGGGAAGTTCTGCCTAGATGTCACCTATGGAATGTAGTCATGGTTCGCTGGATGTGTCAGGCACCATCACAGTTCTGTGATTTTGCACAAGCCATTCCCTCCCCACTGGAACACCTGCCCCTCTGCAAAAATAGATTTCTTGTTCTTCAAGATTCAGCTCGAACATGACCTCAGGCTGAAGAACTGGCGACTATGCTCCCACAGCGATTCTCACCCACAATAAGCCTTTTCCTGGTCTGTCTCCTGTACCCCTGGAGGGCTTATTTACTTTCATATCCCCGGAGGTAAGCACGATGCCTAAAACACAGTAAGTGCTCCACTGCTATTCTTTGAAATAATTTAGAACTCATCCAAAGCATGTGGAGAACAGAGAAAATTCAGAACCAGCCTCTAGCAAATAGGGGTTTATTCGGAAGTATATGTGTTTATTTTCACTTGTGGTGGAGCTTCCCATTTATGGATTCCTAGAGAAATTCTTTAAAGCCTCCTTCTGAAGTACAGCATGCAGTCTAGAGGATCTCAAGGAGAGGTGAACCTCAGCAAACAAATTTCTTTGGCCTCTGGGCCTCCCGCCTTCTTGGAGGCTGGTTTAGCTGGAAGCCAATCAATCACAAGAGTGCTGGTCTCATCCTGAAACTCAGCAACATTCAGCACCCAGAAATATGTCCTAAAGAAAAAATTAGCAATGTACAAGCAATTATGTTTAAGGTTAGTAAGTGTAGCATTATTTGTAAGAGCACAAACTGGCAACAGCCTAAATGTTCAGCAACAGGGGATCAGTTAAATAAATTACGAACATCTCAATGTTAGAATACTAGACAGCCATTAAAAAAATGTTGATAAAGAATTTTTCATGACATAATAGAGATTATTACTGAAAAAACACAGAATAAACACCATATATAGTTTGATCCCATTTATAAAAACATGTAAATAAGAAGATTGGAAGGAAATACACAAACACATTTCATGGTGTCTATCTCTGAGTGATAGAATAATGGGTAATACTAATCTTTATTTTATTCTCCGTTCTTTTTCAGCATTTTTCAAGTTTTCTATGACAAGCAGGCTTAACTTTTGTATGGAGGGGAGGAGGACAGAATGAAAAAAAAAAAAAGGCAGAAGGAAGTGAAGAATGCGGATGGACAGGGATCCTGCTCTGGGCCGCACATCACTGTCCAGCCAGGTTCTGGGAGGCAGGTGTGTCGGTGTCCCAGGACACACAGGTATTAAGGCTCTCCCAGGAATACAGGCACAACATCCTCCATCTGACCTAGCTTCCAATAGGTTTATCAGACTCAAAAATGGATCTAGGGATTGGCAGGTTTTCCTCAACTAGTGGAAACCATACTCTGGACCCAAAAGTCTCTTGCCATCCTAGGACTAAACCAAAGAACTAAAACAGTAAGTTTTCTGAATTTGATTTATAGGGTTTTTAAGAAATCATATTAAATTTATCCCCTGATGTCCTCATTTTCCTCAGAGAAAAAGCTAAACTGAGACCCTGCCAGAAAGGCATTTCCTCCCCAATGATACTCCCCCACTACCCCATTTTGTATATAAGGTAAAATTCTGCTTTATTCTTAATGTTGCTGAAAAAAAATTTTTTTTAACACTTAAAATCAGGAAGAGATTAATCAGGAGAACTGAAAGAACTAGGAGTGGATGATGTCATAAAAGGCGAGGCAAGAGAGTCTCCTGGGTACCATGTGCTCCGAAGAAGCCGACATCAGACGGACCCCACAAGTGCCCCTTGGGTTTGGCTTCTAATGGTCTTCACCAGACTGATTCGGTAGGACAAAGTCAGAATCACATAGGGTAAAAACTATGGACTATTCTTTAAGAAGTCTGTCTGAGAACGGCAGGAGACAGGCAGGCCAGTGGTCGGTCGTGGGTCAAGACAAGATTCTGAACGGGAGTTTGAAGCTACAGTGAAGTTTACAGGGAAATGGGGATCAATAAAAATACAGGGAAGGGAGTAATGGTGGAGCAATTTCAGTCCTAGAAGGAAAAGGAGGAGAGGCTAGGACGCAGAGCCAGGGTGAGGGAGAACGCCTGAACAAAAGAGGCACTGTCTTCGAGAGCCCACCGAGGGCGATTTCTACCCAGGGAGCACATTGGAATGTCCTGAGATTGTGCAATCACCGCACAGCTGACCTCACACTGGTCCTGCCAAACCCTCCTCCTCTTCAAGGACAGGGAGCACACTGAGAAAGTTTTTTAAGATCCCAGGGGACTCCAAGGCACAATGTTGGTTAAGAATCACTGGTTAGAAGGGAGGAGAGGATGAGTCCCAAAGGAAACATACCCATAGGTGCAGGGCAGAAAAGTGGAGGGGGAGCGGTCCAAGTCCTCTTGACCAGGAGGTGAGGTCACGCCAGCAAGGAAGGCGGAGGTGAGAGCCACCATTTCACAGAGTGTCCAGGAGCATCAGTGAACACCATGGTACCGTTTTTCCCGGCAGGATTCAGCAATGCAGACACCAAGTAAGAATCAGAGGGTCAGATGAATCAAAATACAGGAATTTTAGGAGGATTTGGCATGAAAGAGCAAGGAAGCAATTTCATGTCAACCTCATAGGGCTGCTGGGAGAATTCAACAATGCAGTTAAACATAGCCCAGTGTCTCACACAAAATGAGAGCATATTGATGTTAGCTGTTCCTGTCACTGCTGCTGCTATCGTTATTTATTTCTGGAATCAAGAAAAAGGATCCCCGTTTCTTAGGGACCTGTAAAATATAAGTCAGTCGTTACTCCTCAATAGGAAAATTCACAAACTATGTGGGGTGTTAAAGCCTCAAACAAGAGATGCTAATATGACTATATATTTCTATAGGGTTCCATTTACACTTGCTTTTGAATGGTTGTGGTTGTGCATTCTTACGATAAACACAAAAGGTAACTGGTACCATTTTTACCATAAATATGGCAGTACAAAAGACTGAAAAACATTGAGCAGAAAATAATGCTCTCTTTAGAAAGGCTACATGAGGCTGTTTCAGGGTAAGACATTCTGAGCGTGTGTATTGCATTACTGCTGCCCCACCTCATTTTAAAAGGATTTGAGGAGGTTGTCAAAGATACACACAGAATAAAATTAAGAAAAAAAAGTGAAACAATTATTCAAAAGAAAATTAAAGGGTAGGGAAATATATATTTGGTGCTCAGTAGAAATGAATGGACATGTAAACAGGTCCCTTTTCTTGAAGTTAGCAATGGGCCTCAAATTTGGCTGTGTAATCACCTGGCCAAAGAAAGAAACAACATCAGTAGCGTAACTCACCCTTTCCAAAACTAAGGGGAAATGCTCACATTGCTGGTGTGACCATTTCTTCCTTCATAAATTGACAGTGAACAATGTCTACATCATCCTTACAGCATTACTTCATCACCTGATTAAAAGATATTCTTCTTTCATCCTCAAAAATACCCTCAATTCCTGGTAAAAGACAAGGTACCAGAATCAAAGAGTTGCTCTCCAAAATTCAGAGTTTATTTTCTATCTTGTATTTCTGTATTGTATTATAGTGTCCTTTTTGTTCCATAATAGTCAAAATCACTTTGAAATAGATCCAGTTCAAATCAATTAATGTTCCCATTTTTGGAGGAAATAAACTCACACACTTACACATGACAGATGATCCCTTGTCTACAAATAAAGTGTAATCTCCATACCCTTTCTCTGAAAGCCACTGAAAGATGTGCTCCTTGAAAAGAAAAGAGTAAACTAAGAAAAAGGAGAAGACATGGAATCGAGGAAAGCAGAGCCAACATAGAAGGGCAAAGGATGATGGTGCAGGAGGAAAGCCAAGGAAAGCTCAGGACACAGGCCTGGGGCCCAAACAGTCCTGTCTGGGGGAGATCAGAGGCTTCAGAACAAATGACTCCAAGCAGATGCAAGCACGGAATGCCTGTTCGAGCTAAATATATAGTGCGAGAAGGCAGTTCATACACAGGGCAAGAGTGTGGGGATACACTAGTGAGGAGCACGTAAGACGCTAAGCAAACAAGAGTTTTGCATTACAAAGGGGGGATGAATTAATATAGATTGCTCACACAAAGATGGGAGAATAAGAAACTAATAAAAAATGGTTACTGATAGAAGGCAGAAGAGAAGAATGGATGGATGAGGACAACAGAAGCCAGACTTTTTAAAGTTGTGTTGTTTTAATTTTTAAGCCAGGTGAATGTATTACCTATCCAAAAATAGATGGAGATAAATTCTAAACATTAAAAAAAACAAAAAGGATGTTGTTAACAGGGGTTTGACAGGCCAGCAACTTTACTCGTTCTTGTTTTTCACAGCAACAACTGTGGACCGACACCTAGCTTTCTGTATCACACACGTCTACAGAAGCGAAGGGTCACAGAACATGGTTACAGCCTTAAAATGAAATCAGTGAAGATGAGAGGAATGGGAGAAGCATTTCCAATATCAAAATATGAACTACAGCAAGTTGTTTTTGGAAGTAATACTGGGTGTATAGAAATCAAGTAACAAGTTTTTTAATGGGGACACTAATAGAATTCCCAGTAGGGCAATTCTTCGTTTAGCTGGACTGCCCTGCTCACTGTAGGCAGATTAGTGTCCCAGGCCCCTGTCAGCTGAATGCCATTATGACCCCCCTTCATTGTAGAAAAACAAAAATGTCCCCCACCTTGAGCCTCACATTTCCAAAAGCCTTTACCCTGACTGAGAACACTGTAAGTAGTAAGTGAAAAGAATTAAAATTAAAACTTGCCAATTTTTTCCCCTATCGCTGAAACTAATTTTCATCAGTTCATTAATTTAATGAATTTTCATAACACATTAGTTAAGAAATCATGAGCAATCTGATCTTACAAATGTCTGGCTGTTACTAAAGATAGTTGTGCCTTGGAGTTAAAAAAAAAAAACAGAGCTAAAGAATATCTGAAGACTAGAATTAGAATCCCTGCCAGCCTTCAGTCAAACCCACTTCACAACTGCAGAGAGCACAGTGGAATTTTTTTTAAGTTCATACACATTTTCTCATTGATTATGCTAATTAATTCTCTTAAGAGTCCTGTAAGCTTGGCAAGAAAAATACTATTTTCTGTATTTTCACAGACAGGGAGTCTAAGACTTGAGGCAGATAAATGATTTTTCTAAGCCCATAATTGACAGAACTTGGGTTAGAAACCAGTACTTTTGATTGCCAGGCTGGCGGTTTCTCCACTCACTCTAGACAGTATCTCCTCCATACTAAGACTATATAACACAAAGCTCAATTCAAACCTTTAACACAATAATTATAAATTTGAAACCTAGCATCTTCTTTTATAAATTGTTAGGTCAGATACCATGGTTCTCAGAATGGTTCAATTGGAAAATCAATAAAAGCTGACTTTATAAGCCCACAAAAGCTGGACGAGGAAGGTGCAGTCCCTACTCCACTTTACAGATGAGGAAACACAGGAGACAAAGGGGCAAGCAATGTGTTAAAGGTCACACGTACGTAAGAGTGGGGATTTGAACGCAGGCCGTCTAATTCAGAACAGAACACTTATGATTGATTAAATTAAAAGATAGATCAGAAGAAAAACTGTTAGGTATAAACAATGAAACCCTCTCATTAGCTTTAAAATACTATTCCAAATCAGTATCTCTAATATAACTTTTCTGTTGATTTGTAAAAGTTATCTCCAATATAGAAACCATCATGTAACCAGTCCTTTGTCAAGCCAGCGAGTACTTTAATTTCTCAAGTAGTGGGCATTTAACAAGTTATCAATTTCTACTCCAATAATACTTCTGTGGAAACAAGGTCACCCTGAAAAATCAAAAAGGACTCTTGGACATCTTATTTGGATGACATGGAAGACTTAAAATTTTTCTACCCTTAGTTTACCAGTTGACATGTCTTGAAAAGACTAAAGAAGTAAATGCACAAAGAACTCCCAAATATTAATTTGAAAAAAGATCACAAGAAAATCAATATGGAGGCAACACACTGTAAAACAGCAGTCTGGAGAAAATAGATCAATTTAATCCAAACAACTTCAAAAGAGAAATGGAGAAGCTGACTCTATCCTATTTCATGCAGCAGCCTGCAATGATGGTGACCAATAATCAATGCAGAGGTCACATATTTTCCCCTCTACAATTTCAGGAGCATCCCCAAATTCCATTTTTAAACCAAATTTAATCTTGAGAAGTAACAGTAGGATATCCTGCTTGGAAACACTACTTACAATAAAAATTCAGCTGTCAAACAACACTTGTTTAATGGGACACCAAAAGGGCTAGCATCTTCTTTTATAAATTCTTTTATAAAAGGGCTGTACTCATTCCTGAAAAACGAGGCAAGGTGGAAGGACAGTTAAGAATCTATGGAAAAGCCTGCGCTAAAGCCAAAGAAACCATTCATCTAACTCTTCCAAAGAATCACAGAGGAAAGAAGGAAAGGGCTGGAGGAAATGCAGTAAATAAAACTGCATAAAATTTGTGATCATTATGTTTGATGCTACAATACATGTTCACAAGTATATATGGGTCTATAATACCAGCACCATAAACACAATCAACTTAGTAACAAGATATTCAATGATCAATGATCAAAGAAGAGAAACAAAAGAAGAAAACATAGCACCTACTAGCTATGGGTTCAGTGATGATCCCTGTTGCCAGCAGACGACATTCCTTAGTCACAGACCCTTATGGCCATTCCATCACACTGCCTCCCTGGAGGGTGAAAATCTGACTTCAGGGGGCGTTCCAGGAGCTACCTGGCACGGCTCTGGAGCTAGATCAACACCGTCAGAGATTAAGAAGAACCCAGGGCTCTGAGGCAGGCAGCAGACACTCCACAAACTGACGCAAAGACAATCCAGAGGCCCTCCAGAGAGGATCCCACACATTAACTGGAGTAAGAGGCCATGTGCCTGTGTTACATATGGCAAATAGAGGCATCCAGAAATGTCATATTCCTGAGTTCACTGGTTCAATACTGAACACCCAAGACAACAAGCACAGTGATTTGCTAACAAGATCACGTTAGATTCTTGAAGATTCTATCTGGAGAAAAGGGGAAAGAGGTACAGTAAGAATGGAGGAGGCCCTCATAGGAGTGGGGCAAGGTAGAAGGAAACATGAAGAGGCTGCTCAGGAGCCATCACAGGAGAGAAGGTCAGGAGGAGTCTGAAGGGGCCTGAGGCAGGAAGGAGGTCTCCACTGCGTTTAGTAGGTGAAAGGGGCTAGGAATAGTCGAAGGAGCTGTTGAGCTGAAGAAAGCAGAGGAAGAAGTAGAAGCAGGGCAGCTCTCAGCAGTGGTCAGTTGTATAAAGGGAGGAAGGCGGGCAAGGGGGACGATGACAATCTTGGCAGAAATGTCATAAAAAGAATGCAAGGGAATAAGAAGGATTTCTAGATGACCTTCATAATGCTAAGATTCTATTAACTTTCACTTACCTATTCCAGATTTAGAAACTCTTTTACTTGTAAAATGAAAAATTGCCATGTTGCTTTGATCCATTTTCTCCCGTTTTTAAATAGAGGGGCATTGGGAAGACAGTTGGCCACCACTGTTAAAATAGCAACTTGCACTGGGTTCATAGCACCTTAAAGCGTTTGGGTGGCAAATGCACGCCCCCCCCCCCACCCCCAGCCCCCTTCTGCATTGGCAGGAGAGAGAGAAGGCAATGAGACGGCACCTCCCCTCTGCAATCAGTGCTTGGTAAATGCCAACTGGTAGGACAAGAGAACTTACATCCCCATTTTCCAAGGGAACAGAAACATAAAAGGGTTTAACATTTTTACCTTTCATTTAACAAGTGTTCCGAGGTTCTCGCTACAGGCTCTGCTCCCCTGAGGGTACACACTGAAACCGCGGCGCCTCCCACTGTGGCCCTCACGGGAGCATCCAGGAGCCGTGAGCTGCACCCATCTGTCTCATCAGGCTCGTGGGAAGCCCGCAGCATCACCGACCAGTCCAGAAAGGAAGGATTCAGAGGCCTCATGGCTTCCTGTCTCCAATCCCTTCAGCAGTTAAGGTTGAGTCAGCTTCTATAACTCGGAGTGAATGACACCCCTCCCTCTGAAGCACACATTCTAATATAACAATGCCCATAAATGGCTAAAGATAAAAGAGAAAGTCGTAACAGTATGATGGGAATCATAATAAGATACAGTTTCCATTTAAAGCATTTTGGTGGCAGCTTCTTCAAAAAAAAAAGGGACAAGGTAAACATAACATCTCTCACATTATGTTTATGTTCTGTACCTGTATAAATTCTATTTTTCCACTACACAGAAGGCAGAAAAGTCTACATAGAGAACTAAAATACTACATCAGGGGTTTTTTTTCCTCATTCAATTTGGACAATTTTTGCCCAAGTGGATTATTTATGGAAGCCCTTGCTTTCTCATCTTATTATTAATAAGAAGTCTTAATTTCGATGAAGGGGAAAGATTACAGTGGCGCTACAAAGGGAAGCTGGGACGAGGGTGGGGCCCAGGTGGCCCCTACAAGGCGGCTGGGGGAAAGCGCTGTCAGACCCAGTCTGCTGCTAAGGACCCTTGCGTGGCATCAGGCACTGAGAGTCTCTACCCTTTGGGACAGAAGACACCGGAAAGCCGGAGACCCGGGTCAAACCCAGGTTCCAGCACTCATCAGCTTCATGTGTGGTTCTTCATCTCCCTGAGCCCCCAGTTTCTTCAATGGTCAGCTGAGAATGGTAACAGTACCTACCTCAGTGGCTCATTGTGATAATTAAATGAAGAGACCTATTAAAGATTCGGGTACATACACCTCCTATTGGCCCTCACCCACCTCCCCTTACCTCCCCTCCCCTCTGTCGGAACCCCAGACCAGCAGAATGGCAAGCTAAACATCTCTAAATTTCACTTCCTTCCACTGCAAACTGACAAAGGCTAATAAATGTGAAAGCTTTAAATCGATATGCCAATGTTAAGAAATCCCATTATTAGTGCCACACAATTGTATCTCATGGAACAAGAGTAAGCAGCGCCTCTCAGGCAGTTATTTCCTACCCCACCTGTTTACTATACTAAATGTTGATACTTTTATATTAGTATCCCCTGAGGGGGACTAAACTGTGCACTACAGTTATTTTTGTTTTCATTTTGTGCATTTAATTAATGCTTTTATTTCTGTGCTCATACTCTGGGGTAAAATTTGGGAAAACCAGAATTTGAAACGCTAAAGACAAATTTTAGCAGCAAGCAACTTGTTACTTACTTATCTTTGCATCCACAAAACAAAAAACCTTGGATTAAAAACAAACAAACATCAGAAACAACAACACTGAGTTCCTCTGGAGTGAAGCTTGCCTTAGAATCCTCAACACCCAGCAAAGTGCCTGACATTTTCTCTGGGCAACAATATGACTTCAACCTATCGTCACCCATTAATGAAAAGAAAAAGCTAAAAGCTAAAACTGAAAAGCACTAAGATTCTTCTACTGAGAGCCATTTCCACTAACTAATTGATTAATAGAGAATCAATAGACTTCTATATGGTCTTCAACTCAATTCTGCTTAAAATAAACAAACCCCCAAAAGCCTCCATAACCCCTTTTAACTGTAATATTTAGAAGGCGAGGCACTTGATGGACACAGACATGGCCTAGTATGGAACCCTTCCTATCACCTCCTAGACACCACACATGTCGCATAGGGGTTCAGAGGAACACCAGTGCACCTGGTCAATTTAAACTCTGTTACCATTCAGAATGCCAAATGTTAAATAATCAAGACCAAAAATTCTGGGTTTTTTTCTCTCTTTCCATTTTTAGTACAAGCAGCATCTTTTGAATCTCTCCAATCTTAGTATAAGCACCATTTTTTTCATAATTCCTAATCACTTTTATCTGTCCTTTCTGCCAATTTCTAGGTCCTTCCTACATGTCCCAGTGTTTTTTGTGGCCAGTGCAACACTAGATTTGCATGGATATCATGCCAGAGGAATGGAAATCCATATGCACAATTTTGTACAAACAAGTAAAGCAAAGTTAAACAAAGACTAATGAGAATCCAGATGAGGAGCATCAATTTTGGGGGGATTCTTTGGTCTAGGAATCATTATGACATCAGTCTAAAGAGTTTCCAGCATCTGGTTACAGAAACAGAAACACACAATTGTAGATGTCAGAACAACTTCTCTACTCTGACAGTGACGAATCAAACATCTCCCTGTTCTGGTTATCTAATGCTGGATAATTAACTACCTTAAAACTTAGTGGCTCAAAATAACATCTTTTTATTATCTTCCATGGTTCTAGGGGTTCTTGTTTCCCAGCTGAAGCTAGAATTATTTAAAGCTTTTCACTCGTATATCTGTCACCTTGCTGAGACGGCTGGGACTCCCCCTTCCACAGCTACCCCTCCAAAGGAGTACCTTGAGCTTCCTCACAGCATGGCAGTCTCAGAGTAGCTGGACTTCTCCCAGAGCAAGTGTGCCTATACATAGACAGCAGAGGTTGCAGTCTATTATTAAAGCCTTTGCCCAGGAAACTGGCAGTCACTTCTGTCAACTTTTATACACCAAAGCATTATCAGACTCACTCAGATTGAAAGGGAAGGAGGTAGAGACATCAACTCCCAAGAGGGAATTGAATTTAAAGCCAGGATTAACACACCACACTCAGAAGCTGTTGTGTGGTCAAAATCACAAACACAGGACCAACGGCAGAGTGAGCCCCAATGATGGGTTTGTGCGCATGCAGATGCCCACTCAACGTTGGGAGCTAGAAAGAGGCACTAGGTCAACTGTGCTGGTTAGCCATTGATCATATTTTCATTTCACTGCCAATCATCAAAGGTAGGGGAAGTTATTAGAAAGAAAAAGAAGTAAAAGAGTTGGCTTTGATCACTGACAATCATCAAGTTTACATATTTATTGCATGTGTTTTAATGTCTTCTTGTTTTTAAAAAATGCCATTAATATTGTCAGGGAGGTACAATAGGTTTAATTTGAATTTGATCTCTGTAAGACTTTGCTGATCTTGCTCAGGACTTCCAAGTGGAAATGAATGGATAATTAGGTACTGGACAAACAGATTTTCAGAACACTAGCAATGCAAACTTGAGTTTGAATTCCGATGTGAATATTTATCCAGATGAACAGTAAAACTTTAGGTTATTCTAAATTAAACCCAGAAATCAATACTACTGCTTCTGAAGAATATATGTGTATAAAAAACTGCTCATTAAAGCCAGGCAAGAAAGAAGTAACTCCTGGAAAGGCCAACTTTGCAATTACACCAAAGCTTATCCCCACCAGTGACTTGTTAATGAATATCTCTGGCATCCTAGGCCCAGAAGAGCACACAGAGGACAAGATGAAGAGTTTTCAGCTCTAGAGGACTATTAAGCGCTGTGGGAATTCTCTCTGAATCCTTTGTCTTCCCCCTTCCCTGATAACTGCAACCAAGTAGGTGGCTTTTTTGCCTTGCTTGTCTGGTTTTATAATAGCCTATTTCAAATTTGCTGAGGGACTTCTTCAGAAATCTCAAGCCATCAATTACTTGAGCTGGTCCTTGCCCACAAGGTCAAAATAAGGCAGGGCAGCTCTAACAACTCTTTCACTCTTTAGGGGAGAGGAAATGCTTCCCTAGTGAGGTCAAAGCAAGAATGACAGAGAGGTAACATCAAGTTCCCTCTTGCTTCGCCAGCATTAGGTACCCACAGTCCAACACGGAACAGCAGCTTTGGGTCACTGTGACAGGCACAGAGAACAGGGTGAGCAGCGTCGATGTGGAAACTGGGTCAAGAACATCCCAGGGAAAAAATAGATTGCTAATTAGAGTTTTCAAATTAATATGCACCAACTGGAATGAATTTTCAAAGATGTTCTTTTTTTTAGCCAGAATTTAAGCCTTTTTCTGAATACCAGGAAGTTACAGCTGACGGAAGGATTTGGTAATAGAAAATAATAATACAAAAATTAATCATAAAAGAGCTATTAATTGAGCCTTTATCATATGCCAGGTGGATCCTACGACTATCCCCATTTTACAGATGAGGAATATGTGGCACAAATAACATTTAAGAACCTGCCCAAGAACACTTAGCAAGCAAGGGGGCAGGGTTTGCCAATGACTAAGTTCGCACTCTGAACTACCACAGGACAGAAAAAGAAACGGGTTTTCTGGACTAGACAAGGCTGGTGTCTAATCCCATCTCCACCCATTACTAGGCTAGTTATATGACTTTAGTTGTTAACCTCTCTGAACCTCAGGTTCCTCACCATCAAAACAGAAATACCACTTAATTCTTCCAGGTACTGTGTTTGCAGAACAAGTAAGTTTTCAATAAATGATAGCTATTTTTATTATGCAGGCCACCGGGAAAATAGCCAAGATAAAACAAAAATGAAACACAAGAATGAGAAGGGAATCAAGAGGCAGCAAGAACACAAACACCCCATGCCAGGCTCAGCAGGAAAACCATCCCTTAGAGAGGGCTCCCCCTCTACAGCCTTAACCCCCTTCTTTAGACATGGACTGGGCATAATTCTGAAAGAGTTTTTGTAATCTGTGCTCATAACTCAGGGAACCAGTAGACATCTTCTTTGTCCTTTTACCTGGAGATACATCAATATATGTCTGATAACATCATACAAAAATATTTTTTACTCACATCTAATCTTTTCCAACTCCAATAGATCCTTACATCTGATTCCAAATTAAGTCCTCTTTAGACACAGCTCTGATTAAATCTAGTCGGCTTCATAGCCATCTAAAGATCTCTAATGCTTTTGGAATAAAATCATCTCTCCGGTCTGGCCTTATTTATACACTACCCAGCCTGTGGCATTTTGTTCTAGCAGCCTGAACAGACTGATGTCTCCCAGTTTAACCCCCCGTAATCCATTCTCTTCTTCCTCTGAATCCCCACATGTACAGCTTTCTTCTCCCATCACATGTATTCGTGGTTCAGTACTTCCCTTGAAGAAAATTTTTCTCTTCCCAGTGATATCATATGCAATTTAAGAGAGCATAGATGGCTTAGGATACAGATTTATAGTCAGGCAAATCTGAAGCCAAATCCCAGCTCTGCAATTTTCTAGCTGTATGACCTTGAGCCAGCTATTTAATCTCTTTAAATAGTATTTTCTTTCCCTGTAAAATGGGATAATAAAACTGGTCACCTCCTATGGTTTGGGGGAGGATTTATACCAGGCACTTGTAAATGCTTAACAATATCAGCTAAAATTATTATAAATATCCATTCTCATACTCTTTTCTATCTTCCACAGCACCAACTATCTATTTATCAACCTACCTATCCATCTATCCATCTTTCCATCTATCTGTTAGACACTCAGTGAATCCTTGCAGATGGCCTGTTTAGACGCACCAATCCTTCTCAAATTTCCGTTTCTCCAAGAAGCACAAAGCCATTTCTAGATTATTAATCTGGCATTGAAACTCAGGAAGAGTCTCCAGATAGGCGCTCACACAGAGCATGCTGATTTCCAGGAGGCTAAATGGGAGTGAAAAGTGATCATTTCCTTAGTGCAGATACAATGGTTTGAAGACCTGAATAATTCATTAGGTCCTTTAAGGTGCATTGATCAGATTCTGCTCTTTCAGAATCATTTTACCTTGAAGTAACTATTTGTCATTCCCCTTTCAAATGAGCTATAGATAATAGACTGCCTCTGTTTAGCAAAACTATAATAAAAGTCTAAATGATAATAATACCTTAGTCTTACAGAGTGCAACACATTTTATCAAACACATTTCTATCTTTCATCCACTGCGTTCTTCCAACAGCCCCATCACACAACCAGAGAGCTTATCTCAGTGTGATAAATGGGAATGCTCAGGAAGGTTCAAGAGCTCTCCCACATGTCAACTTAATGGGTTCAAACCTTCCAGTTCCTAATTCAGGGCTCCTTTTAGAGAGCACCACAGGATATAAAATTATTTGCATAGCTTTACAAAGAGACACCGAGCTAAAAAGAGTGGAATCCACTGCTAATTTTTATTTTAGCTAAATTCCTTGTTTTATCACCTGGAAGACATAAATGCAAAGCAAAACATTCAAATGGTATTTCATGCAGTTCTATACTACATAGACGAAATGGGGGAGCTCAGTTGAAAGTCTATTTTTACACTAGTTATTTCCAGGGTCTTTCCTACTTGTTTTCCTAGCAGTAAAAAAAGAACATACAGCTCTGGGCTCCAGGGATTTCCTGTGAACACACCCAGCATGGGCCACATCTGAATAACCCTCCTAGGTCTGGTTTCCCATCAGGCTCCCCTCACTCACTTCTCACCCTCCAGCTCCCGGGCCAGCTGGCTGGCTCTTCCTCAGACATACAGATGAGGCTCCATGGCGAGTACTCCCTGCTCCGATACCTCATTCACACTTCCACACAAATATTACCTCAGGGAGGCATGCATAAAATAAAGCTGTCTTATCTCATTAACATACACACACATGCACACACACACACACACACACACACACACACACACACACACTATGTAACCACTCTCCCTACTTCATCATGGGACTTATAACTATTTGACATTTTACGAATTTTTATCTGTGTATAATTGGTCTTCCCACTAGAATGTAAGCTCCCAAAGGGCAGGGTTTTGTATAGTTCACCACTCCTCTGTATCACCAGCACTTAGAATAGTGCCTGACAATTGGAATCTCTAATAAAAACTTGTTAAAGATGGGAATGCAGCCTAAAATTTCTCTATTTATAATCTCTACTTCTTCCAATTTGAGAAGATCCTTATACATGAAACCAAAAGAACAAAAACAAATCTCACAATGAGGACAAATGCAAAGAAAACTGGTATCATGGAAAGATCACACAATATACGGGCGAAATCTCTGAGACCATAACCACCATGATTTCAAGTGTTACAAATAGTTACATAATTAGAGCTAATGTCATTCATTTGATATGAAGACATTAATGACCCACACCCCTCCCCCACCTCCAACCCACTGTCCTGTCATTGCCTAAGGCAATTCCCTCACATACCTCAGGCTATCCTTTCAGAAAGGGATCCAAAATATTTCTCGGATTTTGCATGTATGACAGTAAACTGGCATTCATCAAGTGGGAGTAAAACATTACATGCTCCAATCTGATGCAATAAGAACTACTCAACATCAGCCACAAAGTATTCCTGCTAAAAATATTTAACCCGAATGTTAAGTATAGGAAAATCATCACATGTCCAGAATGTGGGGTTTTATGCAAGACAACTGGCCAGGACTCCAAAAAAGGTAATGCCAGAAAGAAAAAAAGCAAAAACAGTAAGGCTCTCTTAAACCTATGTTGGATATCCTGGGCTGGAAAAAAACACACCTATAAAATTAAGAAACAGAGGAAAGTTGAACATGGACTGCATAGTTCACAAAAAACCTCCACCAGTATACCCATTTACTCTATTTAAAGCCAAGATCCAATTTACCATTAGTCACCCCTACAAGCAATTATGCAATTTCCACATACATCATGTCCTTCTCCAGTTACATACATCTGGTCACAATAAGATCTATATCCTGAGTTCAACAGGGCTTGGCCTCCACAGGGCATCTTTAACACTAACTGGAGGAGACAGGGTTTGCAAATCTTTACAATTACAAAAACTTTATGTCCTTCTCCCCCGATCACTCTCTCTCCCTCTCTCTCTCAGAATTAACGTTTAGTAAAGTTCTTATTAAATACTACTTCAGCCACTAAAACTGCAAATTCCTTGAGAGTAGAAATGAAATCTTGGTAATGTTTGCATTCTTAAAGACTAACACGATGCCTATATAGATATTCATATTCATAAGTGGTTGTTGAATTTTAAAAATTAGTATACTTTAATTTAGATATGTAATGACCAAAGGCTTGAATTTTTAAATGACCCTGAATCTCTCTGTACCACAAAATATACTGAGGATACATCTTTCAGATTTTACATCTGTCACTCAGTTGCCAATCCTCTTACACATTTCATGAAATGTTTAACAATAAAATTATTCTTCACCTCTCAAAAAAATATTTTTTGAAGAAATTAGAAAATCAAGGTATTCTTTCTATATATTAAAAAATTCAGTTAATGATTCAATAAGAGTATCATATCTTATTTCAAAATGAGATGGCAATGAGTATTTAGTAAGATCTTTTGCATACTCTTATCCATCTCTACTAATAAGGCATGTTTCACCAAAGCTCCTTGTAGCATGATTCACACACCTTTTTTCATCCACATCAACTGCATCTTCACTCACCCTCCTGAATGAGAAAGTTTAGTTGCTTATTTCTTTAGTACTTATTGAACTGATTCAAGTATTGCAGAAGGGGTTACAACATTTAAAAATCATTTCACTTTCTGCGTTTTGTCTCACACCTTGTTTTTTAATTTCCATTTCTGTTTGTGAATCTTGACATTTATAAATGTCCTGGACCGTCAGGCTCTCAGACATTCACATTCTATTTTTTACTGAAATGAAACTGCTCCCTGAACTTCAACAATTATGTTTCTTTCACACTTGCTAACACTCTTTCATGACAATCTCCAAGACCACAACTTCCCTTGAGGCCTCCTGTACAGTCTTCCTGTAATCAAAATGCTTTGCAAGGCAAGGCTTTTCTGAGGCCATACAGCAGATCCCCCCAGATACCATGACCAAGTTCTAGAATGTCATTCCAGATAGACTGCAGCCAACGACAATATACGAAGCATCTTTACTCATCAACTGAGCCTCATTTCTAAGAACTGCTCCCTCTTCGAGAGGCTTACCCAGTGGAAATCACCCCCTTGGAGAAAAACAGACCCTGTGTTTGGTCCAGGTCTAGACACTGCCCAGCTGCACAATCCTGGGAAGTAAGTCTCTGAGCTTCAATTTCTTCATCTTTAAAATAACACAGTTAGACTATGTCCCCTCTCACCTGCTTTCCAATTATATGACTCCATAATTTCACTGAGTATTCCTATGTGGAACAGAGGAGAAACATGATGATCAAATTTCCAAAACAAAAGCATAAACCTTTGTATAGCTCTTTTGTATGCTAACTCTGCGTTATTTTGGGTACCCTGGAAACTTTCAAAAGGACCTACAAAACCTTAGGAATTAAAATATGACCCAAACTGTATGACCCAGCAGTTCCAGTACTAAACATATGCTCAAGAAAAATGAAAACATGTCCACACAAATCTTGTACACAAACATTCATAGCAGCACTATTCATACTAGGCAAAAAGTGAAAACAACACAAATGTCCATCAATTAATGAATGAATAAACAAATGTGGTCTATCCATACATGCTATGACATGGGTGAACCTTGGCCATTATGCTAAGTGAAAGAAGTCAGTCTCAAAATACCACATATTATATGAATCTATTCATATGAAATGTCCATAATAGGTAAACCAATAGATACAGAAATTAAATTAATGGTTTCCTAGGGCTGAAATGGGGAGGAAGAGAGAAGAACATGAGAAATAACTGCTAATGAATAAAAGGTATCTTTGGGGTGATGAACATGTTCTAAAATTGATTGTGATGATGGTTGTACAATTCTGAGGATACCCTAAAATCCACTGAATTACACACTTCAAACAGGTGAACTGTATGATATGTGAATTGTATCTTAATAAAACTTGTTTTAAAACATAAACAAATAAACATGCCCCCGGACTACTACCTAAGGAAGAAAGATTAAAGACCTTTTGAGGGAAGTCCTGGGTTCAAATCCCAATGCTCACACACAATAGCTGTGTGACCATGGGCCAGTCTTTGAACTCTCATTTCCACTGATCTGTGAAGTGGGGAGAGCACTGCAATCTTTCTCAGTCAGTGTGAGAGTTAAATGAGGTAACACACAGTGTCTGACATATTCTAAGTACTTAATAAGTGATGGCTTTCAGTATTATCATTTCATCAGTAGAAAACCTGGCTATGTTTTTTTGAATGAATTGAATTCAGAGATTGGGCACTGACTCTGAAAGTTTTTAGCAGCTACTGCATAAGTACAAATACTCATTTTTTTATTTTCTGACAATAAACACCAGTGCCACTTACCTGTAATCTGGCTTTCCTATGGGTGTGATTCTGACTCAAGAAAAGGCATGTCAAAAAAATCGAAATAGCTTTTAACACAGGTAGTTCCAATGGAGAATTATAACAAACTTCCAAGTGGTCAAAATACTTCAATGGCTTATGCCCAGACTGGTCCTCAATAACTTATTCATGCCTGAAGATTTTCATTGCAACCAATATTTAATAAGTGTTGGTGAGACAGGACTGGTGCTGGCCTCTGGGGGTATACAGAAGCAGCAGAGCTGGTCTCTGCCTTCAGGGAACTGGTATTCTGGCATTCAGTCCTAAACTAATTAAAAAGTTTACATTCACTTTAGTTTTGCACTATTCTAGCTCCCCATATGAAAAATAATAAAACTGCTCAGTATGTGGAGGCAGGTATTTAAAACAAGTAGCAACACTCAAGGTGGTGCCCACCTCCTCAACCCCTTCCTAGGCTCAGTTCCACTCTGAGCCCAAAGAACTCCACGCCAAGAGTTGAGAGGACACAGTCCTAGTTCCAGCTCCACCACTGAATAGCCATGAGTCCAAACTATTTTGCCCCTTCATGTCTCTGTTTTCATCACTAAACTATGAAGTGCCTAGACTAGATGGTACTCCACCACTTGGGACAAAAAAATGCTTATACTAGTATACACATTAATTTCTGTCCAGCTTTAATGAGATGTAATTGACATATAACATTGTAAAAGTTTAAGTGTACAATATGATTTGATATATGCATACATTGTGAAATTATTACAATAAGGTTAATTGTAAGGTTATCTACCTCTAGTTGCACATAATTGAGTGCCAGTGACAGGTATAGCCCTCACTATAAATTAACACATTGGTACAATGTTCCACAGAAGATACAGAACACTCCCCCTATACACATATACACCCACATTCCCCAGAACACATAAAGTGAGCTCCCCGAGCCTACATGGCAGAAATGACCCATCAGAGTAAATTCACCCAATTCTCCTGCGGTATTCTCTCAGGAGACAGCCTACCACCCTGTCATCTAGAAAGCACGCACCCCTTTCCATGGCCTATGCACAGTACTGCATGTAAAGTGATGCTATGGTTTCACTTTGATGTAAATTCTTCCTGATTCATATTATTATCAGATCAGCCTTTTCGGTTGCCCATGATTGTACAACACAAAAACACACACACACACACACACACACACCATCTGATTGTACATACACATTTATACATATGCATTCAAGTACATACAGTGTTTATGATGGGGCCATTTACTTCTGTGAGTTAGTAAATTAGATGGTAAGTAGGAAGATATTTCTATAGCATTTAAAAACTACCTAAATGGTGTCCCCTTTAACTCTATAATTTGTTTTTTTAAACTCTCTACTTTCTCAAAAGGACATCCTTTTATTACTTATTTAAAAAGAACTGTCAGACAAATAGGTACTCTGTGACATCTTACTACACTGATGGACAGTGACTGCAATGGGGTATGGGGGGAGACTCGATAATAGAGGTGAATGTAATAACCACGTTATTTTACTTGTGAAACCTTCATAAGGTATCAATGATACCTTAATAAAAAAAAGAACTGTCAGAAAAGGGGAAAACAGACTTACTTTTGATAATTGTACATTCCTCAAATAACTAACATGTACTAGAAATTATGCTATGCACTCAGATACAAAGATGAGTAAGTATGAAGGACCCTGGTTAGCTTTAACCCTTGAAGAGCTCACAGTCCAGTGAAACTAAAGTATTTGATATTTAAAAAAAAATTTTCAGCTTTATTGAGATATAACTGACATATAAATTATGTAAAAGTTAAAGATGTACAACATGTTGATTTAATACACTTGTATATTGAAAAATGATTACTACAGTGGCATTAGCTACCACTTCCATTAAGTCATGTAAGTACCATTTCTTTTTTATGGTGAGAACATTTAAGGTCTACTCTTTCAACAATTTTCATGCATATAATATATTATTGCTAACTATAATCACACTGCTGTGCATTAGATCCCCAGAACTTATTCATCTTCTAACTGGAAGCCTACACCCTTTGACCAACATCTCATTTCCCCTACCTTTCAGCCCCCGCAAATTTTTTTCTAAACAACCAAATTAATTCTCTTCGTTAATATAAAGGGGTGAGTTCTCATTAGTACTCTAACACTTTCCAGATGGGTTGGCTTTGGGCAACTGAAATCTTCTGAACTTTGGAATCTTCCTCTACACAAATGAGAATGCAGACTATGAAGCCTATCACATCCCTTCTGTAATGAAAATATGCGATTCTAATTGCCATTTTAAGCCAGAGTGAACTTTCCCTCTGTTTTTATAAGTTACCATGGCTAAAGTTGCCAATGTACAAATCAGTCAATGTGTTAACCTGTGTCAACATGTGAATAGTTATTTATTGAATAGCTGTATGAACCTGTGATGCTAGTAAATAAAGGAAATGGCTGCAATCACCCAAACCATTTAAAAACAAATTATTTACAGTAAAAAATTCTGAATTCATATAAACTGGTATATTGCATTTGTAGACAGGCCCATTCAATTTATTTATGATTAATTTGTGTGCCTTAAAAGACAATGAAATTAGTACTTGTTTTTAATACATATGCGCTAATTTCAAAAACCACAAGTAACCTGCCTGCAATATTATATAAGTTCTAAGAAATACATATTTGGTCATTCATATGATCAAATACATATTTCCCAGGCACATTTGGCTTCACAGTTCTGAAAACACTGCAGAGTCTTAAAGGAGAAATGGGTGTCTTGCCATGTTAATGAGAGATTTTTGGATCCCATTCAAGGGCAGGGGCTGGAGCTGAATTAGCCAATGGCCAATCATTTACTCAATCATGACTATGCAATGAAGCCCTCACAAAACGCCAAGAACATCTTACAGCTCTGCCCTCTTGGATCCTGCTTCTCAGTCGGGGAAGAGCTTCTACACCTGAGGAACCAAAATGCTTCCACGTGCCACCAAGCCAGGCCCCAAGCTCCACAAGGATAGAAGCTCCTTTATTTGGGACCTTGCACTATGTATCTTGTCATCTGGCTGTTAACGTGTATCCTTTACAACAGATGTTCTTTATTAAACTGCTAAAGGTAAGTGTTTTCCTGAGTTCTGTAAGCTGCTTGAGCAAATTAATCGAACCTAAGAGGGAGGTCATGGAAACCCCAGTCTGTAACCAGTAGGTGAGATGCACTGGTAAGAACCTAGGGCTTGAAACCGGTGTGCCGGGGAGGGCAGTCTTGTAGGACAGAGCCCTTAACCTGGAGAATCTGATGCTGTCTCCTGGCAGATAGTGTCAGAATTGAGTTCTGGGACATCCTGCTGGTGTTGGAGAATTGCTTGGTGTTTTCTATGGGAAGACCCCCCACAACCCTCCTCCACACACACACATTGGAATCAGTCTGGGAAAGAACAGGAGTTAACGGTCACTACCATAGAAAGAAATATAGGTATACAAACTAACAACTCTTCTCAAATATCTGTTGGTAATATTATAAATAATAACTAATTCACACTAGTATAAAATGCCAACACTTTGGGCTAAATATAGACAAATATGCACAATTTGACTATCTATAAATTCCGAGAAATTATATTTATCATTCATGCTATATTTATTGCCCATACCTTCACAGTATTAATTCTATGCAAAAAACATCCCATTGGTAAATTTTCCATATTGAAAAAAATGTTTTAATGTAAATAATATGGGTTCTACTTATCAAAACAAAGGAAGATATGACAGCATCTTGAATGTAAAAATACATATTTACTAAACATCAAAATCATCTTGGAATATATACAGAATTATTTTAAACAGGAATTAATTTATTCAGGTCTACCTTGACTTTCCCCACTTTGACTGGAGCTCTTCCTCTCAAGACCCTCCAAATCTTCCTCCTTCCTTGGTCCATTAACCCCTTCTCACCACACTGTGCCACTGTCACAGACTCTTAAATCCAGCAACAGGTATTGGTGACTAAGGAGGGGAAAGGTTAAGGTCACTGGAGTTGGAGAGGGCAATGAAGAGTGAGATCCAGATGTTGCATGGTCATCTACTTGGACAAATAATTCACTCAAGAATGATAAAGGCAGGTGCAACCACTATGGAAAACAATAGAGGGTTCACTCAAAAAATTAAAACTAGAACTACCAAATGATCCAACAATCCCACTTGAGTACTTATCCAAAGAAAATGAAAACATTAACTCAAAAAGAGATGCACTCCTGTGTCCACTGTAGCATTATTTACAATAGCCAAGATATGGAACACCTATGTAGATGAAAGGATAAAGGAATGTGGTATGGAATATTACACAGCCATAAAAAAAAGAATTCTTGCCATTCCAATAATATGGATAGACCTTGAGGGCATTATGCTAAGTGAAATAAGTCAGAGAGAGATATCAAATACTGTATGACCTCACTTATATGGGGATTCTAAAAACAAAACCAAGCTCGGAGGTGCAGAGAACAACTTGGTGGTTACCACAGGTAGGAGTGGGACAGGAGCAAAAATGAGTGAAAGTAGTCAAAAAGTACCAACTTTCAGTTATAAAATAAGTAAGCCATGGGGATGTAATGTACAGCATGCTGACTATAGTTAACAATACTGTATTGCATATTTGAAAGTTGCTAAGAGAGTAAATCTTAAAACTACTCATTACAAGAAAAAAAAATTGTAACTATATATGGGGATGGATATTAACTAGATTTATTGTGGTGATCATTTACAATATATACAAATATCAAGTTAGTATGTTGTATATCTGAAACTGACATGTTATATGTCAAATATACCTCAAAATTAAAAAAGAATTAAGGCAATAAACAAACCAACAAAAAAAAAAAAAGGAAAACAGATGCAAGATCTTCAGAGATGAGCGGAAGTGACCAGGTCTTGGAAGACAGCAGACAAAAGGGATACAGAGTGATAAAGTGTAATTTGGGAACTGGATTAATGATCTCAAAGTTGCCATCCATTGCTAACATCCTTTTATTGGTTGATTGGTTACTCTGAATGGGCACTAAAGACATCTCAAGAATCCTACTGCTGATGGCCTGTACATTCTTCAGCAGACTGACCACACAGATCTACTTTTATACTTACCCTGCCCTTCTAAAACCCCCAGTTTCCTCCATCCTATCTCAACAGATAAACTGATTTCCTTCTTTACTAAGAAAAATCAAGGTCGTCAGAAGAAAGATTTCTCACACACTCTCCTTTCAATCTCAGCTCTCTTATACTCTTCGCCTATCTTCTCCTTTCTTCCTATGTGAGAAAAGTGCTTCTTGGCTTCTAAGATGAAACCCTTTGATCCCATCTTCGTAGTCTGGTCTATTAATATGCCTCCTAATCTGCAGGCTTGAACAAGTTCATTAACCATGTGAAGGTTTATAAAAACCTCCCAATACTTAGCTTCCTTAGCTGTGAAATGGAATAAAATGCCCACTATGCAAAGCAATTTTAAGATTTATATATGATAACCTATTAGAGTACCTGCCAGAGTATAATGCAAATAAGAAGTAGCTATTATTATTCCCTCTGAGGCCTGTCTGCCTCAATTAAGGTCATGAATACCTTATCTCACATTAAATAAAAATTCACTTAGAGCCAACTTTCTAAGAGGCATTCTAGCCACCGGGAATATAGCAATGAACAAAACTAAAAGGAAAATCCTTGCCTTCATGGAGTTTACAGCCTAGTAGGCAGAGAGAAGGGGGCAATTAGCAAATACAGAAATAGGTAATGTTAGAAATGATAAGCCCTATGGAGTTGCAGTTTATGAAAGCATGTCTTGGGAGGCCTCACGTAAAAGTTGATGTGTGTAAGCAAACGCCTGAGACAGGTGCAAGACCAAGTAAATATGTGGAGAAGAGCATCCTGGAAGGTGAGGCAGGAGCATTCTGCAAGGTCTGAGGAAGAGCAAAGAGGCCAACGTGGCTGAAGCCAAAGAGCTAGGGTGAGAAGAAGACAGAACAAAGAGGGCGATGGGGAGAGGCGCACATGTCTGACCCAGCAGGGCCTTGGGAGGCCACTGTAAGGAATCCAGCATTTACTGAGTAGCAGACAAGGAGCCCCTGGTGAGATTTATACAGTGGCATGACCCAGCCTAACCTTTTTCAGGATCACTGTAAATGCTGTTTTGAGGACAGACTCAAGGTCAAGGAAAGACAAGAGAAACCAATTAGGAGACTATCTCATTAATTCAGGACAAACATGATAGTGGCTGGTTGATGTCAATAGAGGTGAGAAGTAGCTGGACCCCAGATATATTTTTGAAAGGAATATAATACCAAAAGAATTGTCTGATGGATCCCATGCACATGGTAGAAAAAGGGAGGGGCTAAGGATGGCTCCCAAGGATTTTGCTCCAAAGAAGTGGAAGGACAGAGTGGCCCTTTACTGAGATGGGCAAGACCACAGGGTAATGCCTTTATCTCTCCCCCACGACCGCTTCCTGCTCCCTTCCACCCAAAGGTCTTCCTCACTTTAAGAAGAGAAAAGAAAACATGTTAACTTTATGCTGCCCTAATCTCTCCTGGTGCCTGACACTCAATTTCCTGCAAAATTGCTATGTAACCACTGCCCTCACTTCCTTAAGCAATCTGCCCCCCTACAAAGGATACCACCCCTTCCCTTCAAGACAACACTCCTGCAGGGCAACCAGGATATGCCAATCATCCAGTCTGAAGCTGGAATTCTCTGCTGCAGTCTTGCTTCGCTGCAGCATATGGCCTCCTTCAAATTCTTGCCTTGGTGGGAAGATCCAGTATCCTTACTTATTGTGATCATCCCTTCCACATTCTCCTCTTTCTCTTTTACATTCTCCCTCTTTTCTTCTTTCAAATACCATATCCTCTGAACTCTTCTCTCTTTGAACTCCCTCTGAAGCTCCACTACAGGACCTTACACTCACCGCCATTCTGATTGTTCTTTCACAGGGCCCCTAGCACCCAGCTAAGTGCCTGGAACATTGCTGACTGAATAGATGGATGAAACAGTCAATCCATGAATTGTCATATCTCTACACATAGTTTCCCCTGTCTCCCAAGCTCCAGCTCTGTACCCACAACCACAGGTTGCACATTTCTGTTAGATGTCACGTTGCCCTGTAAAAGCACGGAGCTTCAAACGACACACCATCTTCATTCTCCCTCCACAAAGCAAGCCACTTTATTCTAACCACTCTGTTGATTTCAAAGATATAATAATCCCTGTAAAAACCTTTGTTTCCTCAAGCATAGGATTTCTACAAAAGCCTTCCTTCTGCCCTCTTCATTTTACAATGCCACCAGGTTTATTTTATAAAACAATAGTTTGGTCCTGTCACTCATCTCGTCAAAATATTATTTTCACATCATCTTCAAAACATGAAGAGAAAAGAAGAGGGGGAGACAGAAAGAAAGAGAATATTAGCTAGGCCTGATTTTGGTTTTGTTTTTTTTTTAAGTATAGTTGATACACAATCTTACATTGGTTTCATGTGTACAGTGTGGTGGGGTTCAACAGTTACCCATATTATTAAATCGTCACCCCCTCTAGTGCAGTTACCATCTATCAACACAGGAAGATGTTAGAATCATTGGCTACATTCTCCATGCTATACTACCATCCCCCTGACCAACTTATATTATGACTGAGAATTTTTGTTAGTTTTGCTTCTTTTAAACAAAGTCTGCCAGACACGTTTACCTTTGAAATTCTGATATACTCTACTTCACTTCATCCTTTGACTGGCCATAGTATATATGATAACCCTTTCACTAGATATTAAAGACTTCCAAAAAATCCCATCTCCATCAACCTGTCCAGCAAAAACTCTTTTCTCCTTGCAGTAGAAAAACTCTTTCCTCTTTCCTCTCTACCCTTCAAATAAGCCTGTACATTCTTACCTCCTCACGACTATGACACAGTTCTTCTCTGGCTGTTCTATCCTCGGCTTCTCTTCTGTACCCTCAACTACCTCCCCATCAAGGTCCTGCTCAAAGTCCACCTTGCCCCAGAAGCTGTACCTATGTCCCAACTAAGAGTAGTTTGCAGCATTCCTCCCCTACAACTACCTTACTTACCGCTCCTGTCTCACAAACAACACTGGTTCTCAAGGTGTGGCCTGGGACCAGTAGCATCAACATCAGTTTGTTTAAATGCAAATTTCTGAACCCCACCCCAAACCCACTGAATCAGATCTAAAAGGTAAAGTCCAGCAATTTGTGATTTACTAAGTTCTCCAGGTAAGGTTAAGGACATTATAGTTTGCGAATCGACAACTTACAAAATACTCCTTATGTTTTACCTGTGTATATCAGTAGCTAGTGTACAGCTCCCCCTCAAAAACACCTGAGTTTTGTGATTCTGTTTTCAATAGTAGCATCACATTAAATGTCAAGTGAATTTTGCCCCCAACTCGTAATTTTAGGGAAAAAAATTACACTGAATGGCAAAAGTACTCTGGTTTTTAACGTGAACCAAGAAAGTAAATGAATACTGTTTTAAATAAATTGTTTAAAGCCTTTTAATTTAGTATTGGACAAATAACATAACAATAAATGCTTTTATCTAATACTAAATAATTTAATATTAAGTAAATAAACAATTCTCTTAATTTTCTTTATATCTCAGCTTTAGAAAAATAGTTCCACACTGTGTTGTCTATTTGAACCATCATAAGATTGTATATCAATGATACTTTAATAAAAAAATATAAGAAAGAAAGAAAAAAGAAAATAGCTCCAAAGTTTTGCAGTTGTACCCTAATGGTAAATACAGGAGAACGTGGCTAAATAAAAATACCTGCACAAAGATTAGACCTTAATTTAAACAATTTATGTTACAGAAGATGAAAGTAAAACCAACCAAGCTGAACCGGATTTAATACTATTCTTTTAAGAAGTTTAGTAATAATGAATTGTATCTACTTCACAGGCCCACCTAACTGTTTTAGTTCTTTAGCCAACCATATTTAAGAAAAATTAAATTTAAAGGGCCCAAAATAAAAAACTTTGTCTCTTGGAAAAAAAGAATTATAAAGATTATATATGTCCCATTTAGTCCCTAAACCAATGAACTCTTTTTTCATGTCTACTGTGAAAAGAACACAGTAAATAGCTGCTGCGCTAGGTATCAGCACATTCCTGTATATTCAGACACTGGAGTTTTTATTGCCACAATGCCCAGGGTTCCATACCAATACATTCTTTTTAATGTAAATATTTTTAATAAACAGAAAGCCTACAAAAGGCTATGCCAAAATAATGAGTTGTTACCTCTGAAGGTACCACATAATTTTTTTATTGTTTCGTTATTGCTTTTGTAATACCCAAGTTTTTCCAATTGGCATATATTAACTTTCAAAATCTAAAAATAAATTATAAGGACATGTTTCTGTTTTACATAAGTGATAGTCCAATAGCTTATTTCTACATTTAGGAGAAATTTTTTTTGTCATTTTTACATGTATTATCCTATTTAATCCTCAAAATAACCCCATGAGATAGGTCAAAATCATTACTCCCATTTTACAGATAAGAAAACTGAGTCACAGAGAAATTAAGTACATTGTACACAGGACTCAAACACATAAGGACTGACATTAAATCTTACTAAAGTCACCCATTGGCTGTTGGCAAATCCCAGGACTAGTTCATTACTTCTTTTTGAGAATATATAAATAGAAACACAACAGTAAAAACAATAAATCTGTGACACTGGGACATAATTCCATTTCTCTTACTGTGCATTTATATTCTGATGACTCACAAAAAAGTATACAAAGCATGTAACATAAAAACTGTATAATGGACTTTCATGGTTTCCTCAAAATGGAGAACTGCAAGAGGAGACGGCCTCCTTAAGACTGAAACAAACATTAAGAAGGAAAAAAAAGACCAGATAAGACAGCTATGAAAAAATGCGAGGAAGCCTAAAATCCAAATGGAGGCAGTAAAGAACAGAATTGACACTGTGGAAAATGATATGTACAGGGTGAAAGAAACATGAAACACTCTACCAGATGTAATCTTAAAGAACAGATACAAAAATGAAGATAAGAAGATGATATATAGGAATTATAGGGAAAAGAGAACCAAACTAAGCAAATCGATATTCTACAGGAAGAAATTCAACAGAATAAAATTAATAAAAACAGTATAGGTAAATATTCACATGTAGACCAAAACCAGCTCCTAAGAGCAAAGTACACTGAGTTCCTAGCAAAATAACTGCAAATAGTCCCCACCTGTGACCAAAAAAGTAATTTCAAATATTCTTTTATTTGAGAATATATAAATTCATATAATCTACCAATAGAAAATCAGGTTAACTACAAAGTAACTTCAAACTAACTCCAAACCTTTCTTTCTCAGTATTAAACACCACAATCCCATTAATCATCTACAAAGTGGTAAGGAAAGGGCTGTGATAAAATAATTGTGTTCCCAAATTACTGTTAATGAAAAAAAGCAAAAGTTTAAGCTATGCAAGAATTCACAAAGTATGATACACACATAGTATTCTTTAAAACAAAAAGGAAGTATACACTGTAGCTAATGAAAGATAAAATAGAGAATTCAAGAATAGCAGAAACAACCAATTTAGTACAACCAATTTAATATAAAACACAAAACAGCATCCTTGAAAAACAATGTATTGTTTTTAATATCTTCCAATCTTAATTTAACACTAAATTTTTTTTAAAATAAGTACATAATAAATTGAGATTAGGTAACATATATATTGGAGCTAAAATATCAGGTTGACTTAAACACTGCAAAGTACAGGAGAAGCGGGAGAGCAGAGTAGGGATAATAAGTTTCACTCTTTGTTATTCAACAAGGATATTAAAGCCTCCCATTTTATTATTAATTTGCATACTCAGAGAACCTACAGGCTTAAGTGTATATTTAAATTGGATTTTGAAAACAGTCTTTATAGAAAAACAAAGGAGACACTAAGGAATAAGGACAGTGGAATCAAAAAACAACAAAAGATCAAACTTATCATTTATGGCAATAAATGGTTTAAACACTCCCTTTAAAAGAAAACTCTAGATTACATCCAAAAACAAAATCTTACAATGTGTACTTTGATAAAACCACTGTGTTATACACCTAAAACTAACACAATGTTGTGAGTCATTTATATCTCAATAAACAAAAAAGTCATACTACGTATATTCTGATTTCAAGAGTTGCAGCAAAATAAATCAAGGCAAAGTCTAAAATGTCAATCAAAAATACCAAGCAAGCACAAAGAAACACTCTTAAAAAACAAAAATAATTCCTGGGAAAAGCCATTACTTGGGACAATGTCTTTTTATATTAATAAAAATCACAATCTACTATGAAGTTATAACTGTTAAAACTTGCATACAGCAAACAATATAATAAAGACATATATAACACACACAAACACAAATGACAAACACAAATTCTACCAGGAGACTAGGAAGGTAGTCTTGTCTGATGACCCAGATGAAATTTAAAATCATTCTGTCAAATCCTAAGACAAATTCTTTGTTTTTCTTTTTCATTGCAATCCTATATTAACATGGGAAGTGCAGATGCCTTTACATTACTAAGCTTTCCTATCTGGGAACAAGGGTTAACTCCACATTGACTCAAGTCTTCAGTATATCCCTTGTTAAGATTGAAATTTTTCTTCATATAGATGGAGTTCTTGTTATATTTATTCCTAGATATTTTGAATTTTTTGTCATTATTGAAAAGGTATTATTTTTCAAATCTATTTTCCAAGTGGATATTGTGGCTAGCTAACAAGAATGTATTGATCTGGGTATACTTACTTTGTATCCAGCTATGTTGCTGAATTATTGTTCTTACTTTTTTCAGTTGATTCTTCTACGTTTTCAAGGTATCATCTGTAAATAATGACAGTGTGGTCCCTGTCATCTAATACTTATAATTCTTGTTTCTTCTATGTCTTACCTTATAGCAAATGCTGAAATTTCCATAACATTATAAAGTATTATTTGTCTTTATCTTAACCCTAATATCCTTATATGGTCCCTGATTATAAAAGGCATATACAGTCTCCAACTTAAAACAATTGAACTTAAAATTTTTCAACTTTATGATGTTGTGACAGTGACACACATTCAGTAGAAACTATACTTCAAAATTTTAATTTTGATCTTTTTCCAGGCTTACTTTCATAGGCTCTCATGATATGGGGCAATGGCAGTAGGCTGCAGCTCCCAGTCAGCTACATAATCGTGAGAGTAAACAGCCAACACAACCATCCTGGACCCATACAACCCTTCTGTTTTTCACTTTCAGTACAATATTCAATCAATTCATGAGATCCTCAAATAGGCTCTGTGTTAGATGATTCTGTCCACTTGTAGGCTAACATTCGTGTTCTGATAAGCTGGGCTATGCTATGATGTTCTGTAGGTTAGGTGTGTTAAATGAATTTTCAATTTACAACAGGTTATTGGAATGTAAGGTGAGGAAGATCTGTGTATCAATAAGGATAAGCATGCAAACAAAAGAATACACAACTAAAGTGGCTTAAACAATGAAGAAATTGTTAGCTGATATAATATGAGGTCTGGCATCAGGCCAGTTCCGGTGCTAATTAATGCAGCTGTTCAATGAAGTAGGGACCCAAGTGGGGTTTTCTGTGCTTCTCCAGGCTTTCCCCTCATGGTTGCTAGATAGCTGCAGCAAGTCTAAGCACGGCAGCCTTACAGACAATATCCAAAGTCCAGGATAGGGAAAGTTTCATTTTTAAAAACTACTTGTACAAGTGAGGAAAAACCGCCCACAAATCTCTCTGGCCCCCTATCATTGGCTCCATTGTGTCTCATGACTTGGCTAAACTCATCATCAACAAAATGAATGGAATCTAATGACAGGCTTCATTTTGTTCACCTTGTCCTTGCTGGGGCTGAGGAGAAGGGGCTCTACTTCCTCTGAAAATGTGGGAGGGGGATAAACACCAAAACAAACGTGGAGCTTTGACTGCAAGAAGGGAGATGGGAATGGCTGACAGGTAGGTAACCAACAATATCCACCACACAGTGGTGTTTGAATATGAGGGAAGAGGTGGGCTTTTGATTTTAGAGAAATTCTCAATCAAGTTAAGAAATAATCCCTTATTCTGAGTTTAATAGAAAGAGTTACTTGGGTTTGTCTGTTTTTTTAATCAAGAATGACTCCTAAATTTTACCAATGACTTTTGACGTCTATTGAAATGATTCCAGAGGTAACATCCTTTAAGACTACCAATGTGTTGCATTGTATTCATAAATTTCCAAAGACAGAAACAAAGGTGCCTAAAAGGCATTTTCTGTGTTTTCAGTTCCATAACGAGTCCCAATATTTAGGCTTTCTCATACAAGGCAGGACACACACCTTGCTGCTTATTAATAAACAGCACTTCACATATATATATATATAATTTCTCCAGAACCTGTCAGAAAGATTGAAGAAGGGGGAGACTGGAGCTGGAGGGTGGCAGGCAGGTGAGACAGAAACGACAATCCAGACACAGTGATACAGCTGGTTCTGAGGTGGGGGCAGGGCAGGAGAGCACAAGAGACTCAAAGGCTACTTCTAAGTAACAGCTCATGCATCATCCACTTTAATATTTTGCATCAGTGGTGCTCCCACCACATAATCATTAAGAGAAGCTTTAGGGTATTTCAGCTCCCTGAACATACCATTCCTCATCGTGGTCCAGCTCCCCCAATGCCCCTCACCCCATACGGCTGGTATCCAGCCTGGTACACCTACTGAACCTATCTATTTTTATACCTGTCTCTACCACTACACTTTGAGCTTCTTGAATGCAGAACTTATACCCTGTGAACCTACATACACCCAGTTGCTCACATAGCCCTAGATGCACAACTGTCCCTCCAGTTGTTTAAAAAAGTGATGTGATGTTGAATGTGTTGAAAAATGTATCATGCATCTGCAATACGGCAAGCACTGTCCTAAGTACTTTATATAACATGTCTTAATTTCTACTTGTCCCTATGTATTATCTCCATTTTATGGGTGTAGAAAAAAAACCTAGAGAATTTACATAACTCACCCCAAGTGGCAAAGTTTTTAAGTTACAAGGCCAGTACTCAAATCCAGACTCTGACCCCTAATACAACCTCTAAGCCATCCTGCTTCCTACAGCTCTGAGACAAGCCACCAGCTCACAAACGAGCCCAAATTAAGTCATGATCACCTTTCATATAGGTTACTCTCTGTGGGATTTGCCAAAATTGCTCTGGCTCACTTCCCTGTCAAGGTGTCATCCAGAAAATCCCAACCAGACGCCAGAGGCCATCACCATTCATTTACACTCCCCGATTTTAGAAGGACTGACAACAGGGTGAAGATTTGAACATTTCAGCACAGATCTGCCTCAGAAGAGGCAGTGTGTCCACCTCTCCACCCTCTCCTGTCCTCACACAGAGCCCTCGGGGCATGTGCCCTCTCGAGACCAGTTGGCTAGGCTGTCAAGAATCTCAACACACTTCAAAAACAACAAAATCAAGGGCAACGGTATGCACTCCAGTCTACTCTCCTTTTATTACTGCTTCAAAGCCTATAAAAGCGTGGAATCTATTAACTCTTGTGTTTATAGCAGGAATTTCTACTCATTATTACCTGAAAAAGGAAGAGTCAATTTAATATACTTGATTTCAAAGATGCTATCCAGTGAAGCCAGAGTCCATTACAGTCATACAGCTAATTACTGTAAAGTGCAATAGTCTGCATTTGTAAAAGAAGTATTCAAGCTTTGCAGGCTATATTCAGTAGAGAACATGGAGACATGATGACAGCCTTGGTTGCTGAATTATATTTTGCAGACCAGATGTAAAAAGTTCCTCCTCCACCTTGCTGTGCTCCCAGAACACCCATGAACTGCGATGGGCCTTATACCTCTGCAGCTGTAAGAAAGGGACCACAGGAGCCAGTAGGCACTCACTAAAGCTCATCAATATTTACAAGCTAGACATAAGACAAGGAAACAGACAAATGTCAGCCTAGGCAGAGGAAAGGGGCTTTTTCATTGTGCCCCCCAAGACTTAGTTCTAGGCTAATACCTATGACTCTTTCTGAGAAGCTCTGGGACTTCAAGCTGCATGAGATACTCAAGCACCTTAATCTCGAAGAATAGCTTAGTCCTGCCTCATGTCCCAGACCAGACTGACCACATGCAGAACTCCCTCCCCCAGCAGTCAGGGAGGCGAGAGTGAGTCCATTGCCGAAGTAGGCCCCATCGTTTCCAACTCTTAGTAGTTACCTGAAACCCATGTTATCATCTGCTGTCCCTGAATTAGGGAGAGAGACTCTCTCTTTTCATATACTTGTCAAAAGTAAATTTAGAAGGCTCCATGTGAATTCATTCAACAGGTATCTGAGTACCTACAATGTGGCACAAATGGCAGGTGCTGAGGTTATCCAGGAAACTGATGCCCAGCTAACGAGAGCTAACTCTCCACATTGTGATGCAACACAAGGTCCTTTACCCTGCCTTCCTGTTGGTCACTGGCGAAGCTGCCCCCATGCAGTGCCTTTTAGTGCCCACAGAACAAAAGGGGGAAAGTAATTGCTGTATGCTCACAGTGACTTGTCACCAATAAAAACTCACCCGAGTCTCATTTACAGAGCTTGTGCTTATAAAGAGGTTTATAGTCTGTTGTGTTAATGAACCACTTTAAAGTCTGAGGGGAGATAGAAAAGCAATAATTAAAGGCCATTTCACCAATCTCACAGCTCCTTTCTGCTTTTTCCCATTGAACTTCCTAGGAACTCTAGAAGGTTTCTAATAATGCCATTATGAACAGCTCCTGGGATACAGATTTCCAATTTCTCAGGAGTCACTGCACTTTCTTAAGGTTTGATTTCCCAATATCACAATCCCTCCTCTTAAAGGCTGAAAACACACTGCATTTATACCCAGTCCCCTATCCATTCAGTATACAGTGGGGCTGCAGGACCCAGAGTAACTCCCAGAATGCACTGTACCCCAAATTATGTGTTAGCCATACTATAGAACACAAATGTAAAGCAGACACTATTCCTGCCTTTAAGAAGATTATAATTTAAAGACACTAATAGCTAAATGGGCAAATAATTATAAAGCAAAACAGAGCTGCAAGGTGATATTAAAAATAACTAAGACAGAAGAAAAAGTAGAGATGAGTGTTAATGACAGAGAAACGCCTAGATGATGAACTACACCTGATAACACTTCCATCAGAAAGTGCCTTAGTAACGGGTTTTTGTGGATTGATCAGGGCCATGAAAGGGACAGTTGGTGGCTTTATCCAGATCTGCCCCACAGCCACTCATGGTGGGATAAGTATTCTCATGCTGATGGAGTTGGGGGGCTAGAGTTCCAGGCTTAACCCCAGCATCCTTCCAGCCCCAACAAGTCCATTTCCAATCAAAAGTTTGCACTCTCAAGTTCCTCTGAAAATCAGGAATACACTGTCCCAGAGAGCAGACGGTAGTCCTGCTAGAAAGGTATTTCCATTATACACTTAGAAAACAGGAAGTAGCACTAACACAGTTCTTACATTTTCTATGTTTCAAAATCAGACCAAACTGGGTTCAAAACCAGGCTCCATTATTTTCAACAAGTCACACTAACCTAAGCCTCAGATTCCACATACACACAATTCAAAGAATAACAGTACATATCACAGAATGCAACCACATTAATAAGACCAGACTTGTAAAACAATTAGCCCAGTGCTTCACACATGACAAGTAGTCACAAAGGGTTTAGTGACTCTACTCCAGATCACTGTCAGGTGCCCCTGTGCACTGTGTGACCTGAGACTCAGCAGGCGCCCTGACCACATCATGTTCTGGGAACTGCAAAGCTGAGGACCAAACATCTCTGCTCAGACCACCACCGTGTAAGCCACCAGCCTTGTAGCTCCCGGCTCAGTGTATGGCACAAGCAGCCCCCAAAAGCCAAGCATTTGCTCAGTCTCCACAGGTTTCAAGGACATCTACTCTGTCTCCAGATGCTTGGACGGAAGGGCCACGCCTTGCCAACCTCACTGGGGTACACAGGACAGAAAAAGCCCGCCAGTTGCCCCTTACAGTTTTCCTGTGAATAATATGACAGTGTCTACAGTTTTTCTCTCTCTGTGTTTTGATGATATCCAGGATCATGAGACCCCAGGGTGATAACTGGCTCGGAGCCCCCACCCAGTTCTGCTACTTCTGAAAAGTTTCCCAAGCCTCCTCCCTTCCGCACAGTTCCCGGACGGTGTTCTCAAGGCTGTGGTGACGACTGAAAATGCCAGCAACTCATTGGTCTCTGACAACTGGCCCTTTCAGTCCGCTGTCATCCCGAGTCAGCAGCTCTGCTCCCGCCAAGCTGGAGAATTCCTTTTCTCCAGTGATCATAGCTCTTTTTTAGCATCTCATCTTCCACAAATCTCTTTGCAGATACCAAATGTCAGTGGACTTTATAAAAAGTAGCAACAGACATGTCTAATTCATCTGAGTTAAACTTTGAAAGATGAATAACTGTTCATGACAGAGCTTGCGGAGCAAAGACGGGGCTGCAGAATTCCCAAGCAGGTGCAGCAGCGACGTAGACGATGGCATCTTGCGGCTACGCTGTACCTCTTGTGTTCACCACTGCCTCCGGGCCCCGGCATTGCTCGGAGCTCTTGACACAAGTTTTATAAATGAACAAGAAGCCTAAATCAGCTGGTGATATCAGCAACCACAGTTTGTTACAGTTTCTTAAAATGCAGACCACGTGCATCTAAATTACGTTGAGAGCCAAGGTGGGGCAGATTTGTGGGCCCAGGCTTGATTAGTACTAGAATTTGCCAATTAAAATCCCTCTAGGTGAGTCCCATGCAGTCTTATGGACTGAGCTAAAGGAGTGAACTTCTGACTTTTAGTCCCCATACACTCTAAGAAATACAGTCTACACTGTAACCAATAAACACATACACACACAACAGATAAGTGCACAGTAATATTTTTCTACACAAAGTAATTTTTTTCAAAAGCTAATTGCAATCCATTAAACTCACCCCACAATTCATTACAATTTGAAAGATACTGGCTTATTGCATAGAGAGAGGGAGTGGGATGGTCACTGCTAATACTGTAAAAAAGTAGGGAAGGTTAGATCACAGAAGGCCTCAGTAAATTAAGGACTTTAGCCTTCTGCTGTAAGTCATGAGAAGTTCATTTCATTAATAAATAGATAGGCGGATAAATAAAACATAGGTCTTACTTGCTGAGATTACAGTGAGGAGACACATTATCTGTTAACGATGGGGACTGAGAAGACTTCCAAGGTGGGGGCACGGAGGTGACAGCATGAAACACTGAGGGAGCTGAAAGCAGTGTGGTCCAGTAAGGATGATCTTAGACACGAATACTTACCCAGAGTCCTCCTTTCTCTGGAAAGGGAGAGAAGTTATCGCAGCCACCTTATCTTGAAGGAGATTGTTATGCTTGCATTTATAAAATAGGAGAAGCCCTTCAGACTAAGGGATGACATGAAGGCAAGTAGAAAGCAGAAGACAACCCTCATGGTGTTGAAGAGATGGCCTTCCTAGAAACACCAGAAAAACCTGACAGGGGAATTAGCCCTCTGGTGCATGGAGCAGGTCCAACTGTGAAGCAATGTCTCAAGCACATTATATTTTAACAGCTTTGTTGAGGTGTAATTTACATGCCATAAAATTCACTCATGTTACCACCATCCCATTTTAGAACATACTCCACCACCTCAGAAAGATCCTGCATGCCCTTTGTAATATCCCTGTGTTCAGCTCCAGCCCTAGAATCCACTTTCTCTTTCTATACATTTGCCTTTTCTGGACATGTCATATAAATAGAATCATGCATGTGATCTTCTGTCATCTGGCTTCTCTCACTTAGCATAACATCCATGTCGTAGCATGTATCAGTACTTCATTCCCTGTTATTGTCATACTTACATTTATAGTATTCCCTTTTTCCCCACCATATTTTCTTCACCTATTCATCAGTTGGTAGACATGTGGCTTGTCTCCACTGTTGGGCTATTTTGAATAATACTGCTAGGAACATTCATGTACCAGTTTTTGCCTGGACATATGTTTTCATTTCTCTTGGGTAGCTCTTCAGAAGTGAGTTGCTGGGTCACACAGTAAATTTAACTTTTTCAGAAACAGCCACACTGTTCTGCAAAGTAGCTTAACCATTTTACACTCCCACCAGCAATGCATAAGAGTTTCAGTTTATCCACATCCTCAGGTATATTTTTAAATCCAGATTTACATTTATTATGGCATGAAGCACAGCCTAAAGGAAGTTTTAACTAGCAGTTCTATGAACTGCAGAGTTGACATGGCCTCATAATTTATTCACATCCCAAATCTCACTAAAATTTAGAAAAATTATCAGGTGTTCATTTGAAAGATATTTGAAATCATTTCGTATCAAAAGGCAATACCAAACAACCATGCAGACCTAATGGTCACAGAAAATTTGACCAAAGTATTTGTCAAAGGGGAGTTATCAAAGAGCCAAGCATGGCAAATATGAATGTGCCTCAAACACTAGAGTCTCCATGGGGACAAAAATCCTAACTGAGAATCCTGCAAACCAGCAGCAACTCACAGAAGGCAGCAGTCATCGCCAGAACACGGAAAGAAAGTCAAACTATTTCTTTAAATCTGATGCAACTTGCGTTGTGTCAGGTGATGAGCTACAAAGCAGAGACCCTGTTTCCAGAAGGAAAAGAAACAGGCATGGTGGCCTCAAGGGGACAGCGAATAGTCACAGGAATGCCCCTGCTGCTGTGAAAACCCTAGGTACCTTTTATAAACACACACACAAATTAAAGGAGCATGGCACCTGAGAACCAGCAAGAGCTTCGGTTCAGAGACCACAGAGGTACACCAAGCTCTCAAACACCTTCTCAGATGTCACCAATCTAGAAAACAAACCCCTTAACTGGGACTTGGATCACTGTATCTCTAACATTAAGTGTCACACATAGTTCACTGAATGTGTGCAATCTCTTCTCTTCACAAAGAGGCCTCCTCCTCCTCAGGAGGGACCCGCTTTGTTCCTAGCAGATGAACACCTAGGAGGACCTATGCTAATTACTTGCTAGCACCTTTTGAACACAATCAGTTACATGGAGGTTTAGGTACCCAGCTGGTCAGGTTCCAGGAGATTTCCCCTGCTAATTTTCAGTCACTCAAGGAAAACAAAGGAGTAACAAAGACTGAATTACCATGATTTTAAAGACACACTGTTCTTACCCCCTTTCCCCCCACCAAAATGTGTAGACTTCTGCCTTTCACACTTCAACAGCTGTCCTCCAAAAATAAAAACTGTTTTATATTCAAGAAATGATGACTACAATACCAGCACAAATTACATCTTTAAAATACTCACAGAGAGAACATACACATTGTTTAGACCAAAGAGTGTGTGCAACGTTCCTTTCTGGAGTAGCGTCTGAGTACTAAGAGCATGGTAGTGCTTCTGTTTATTTGTTTATTTGTTTGTATGGAAAGAAAACTGAGTTCTCTCTGGCTGGTGCTAGCTTCCAGTTTAAAGAAAACAGAAGAGGGGGTGGCCTTTTAGGAACAGCAAACACTTGGCTTTGGCCTTCTCAACTATTCCTGAGTAAGCCAGGAGCACCAGGAACACCCAGGCATCATTGCCAGCGAGCCTCTGACTTTAAGGGGATCTTAGGAACTCACCTAGTGAAACGACAGCACTCCACAGCTCAAGGACCCTTCCAACCATGCAAATGGCTGCAAACAAGCCGTTTCAAATTCATAGTTTCCTTGAAGCCTAAGATACCACTGTTACCAGGAACAAAACTGCCCTGAACTTGTTCCCAGATAGAACTTCTTGAATGAAGTAATTAATTCACTGTACCATCTAGAGAGTAATTAACTTCTCTGATTAAAAGTTGTGCAATTCTGATACTTTAATGATATTAAGACCTCTTCTAAAAATGTTGGATTTGTCCCCTTAAGTGCCAATATTACAAAAACCTTAATCACCTTTTACCAGGTATTTTTTATATCCAGTCTAAGGATGATTATCTAACCATCTCTTTAAAATAGATCTTCCAGGAGGGGTCTTTGAATTTGCCTTTTCAAAAGCATCTTGCCCAGCAGTGAGTATGAAATAGAATTTTAATACATGCTCATTATCAGGTTGTGTACAAAGTTGCCTTAATAACCATATTGTCATCAACCTTCCCCCAAATAAAAAGCCATGGGATAAGCAGTGTGTTTAGCTAAAAACTGTAGATTAAATAAGACCATGGGACATCTTTGTGGCTAAGTAAGAGATGTTTATGGATTGTTACAAGGAAACTGTGGGATTTCTCAGCAAGGAAATATTTTAACTTACTATCTAGATTCCAAATGTCCATTCCATTTTCCAAGTCTCAAAAAATCCAAAGACTTGAGGATTCAAACAAAAGTAGGACTGAAAAAGTCTGTGAATATGGATTCTTTTTTCAGCTTCTAGGCAAATGTCAGCACCTCCTAGGGCTTTAAACTGAATCCCTACAGGTCCATAGGGAAAATAGAAAATTAGCACAAGAAGGATGAATTCTTTCTTGATCATGGGGGTGGGGCTTTTCTGTCCCCTGAATAAACTTGCTCACAAAAAATAGAAAGAAAGAAACAAAGCAATGCAAAGGACAATCTGGGATTATCTGTTGAAAGATAATATACAGTTTTTCTAGTTCAAGTCTCCCCTTCTTACAAACAATTCAAGTGTACATAATATTAGAGTGACATTTTACATTCCATAGTCCTAAATGTATGTGCCTTCCACAATTTGAAGCCATATGCCTTGTGAAAAGTTGCAGTTGCCTTATATAAATCAGTGTTTCCTAGTCTGCAACATTTTCAGGTATACTCAAATTTCTGTGGATATATCCTGTGTTTTTTCAAAGCAACTTGTACTTGGTAAGTCATTTTTTATGATTATTTCTTTAATATATATTTCTCCCATTCATTAGGCTCTAAGATTCACGAAGAGAGCCTTCACACACATCCTCATTACTATCCTCAGCATCTAGCACAAAGCTAGGAACACAACAGATGCTCAGTAAATATTTGTTGAATGAATGAATAAACCAGTGTGAAAGAAACTAGAAAGAAGCCAGTGGTTATGAAACTCTAAAGTCCATCAGAATTACCTAGAGGGCTTCTGAATGCACAGATTGCTGAGCCCCAACCCCAGAATTTCTGATTCAGTAGGTCAGAGAGGCAAGGATGTAAGAGATGATCCCGAAGCTGCTGATCCAAGGACCTCATATTGAGAAGCACTCCTGAGGCAGTTAACCTGTCAATCAGCTCTTAGAAAATCACAATACACAGGGTTACATATACGGGGAATCTACCAGCGGCAGAATACTCTAATACCTACTAGGTAATAAGCCATGCAGGTCCTTGCTCCCAATACTTCTGAAATTGCCAAGACAAGACATATGTGCAAGGGGACAATACACAGACACATGTCCAAAACAGCAAGAAGTCATTAGTACAGTCGAACTAAAGACATTTCATTTCTCCAGTGTATTTCCTTATGATATATCCTACTGTGCAGTTTAATCTGTTTTTTTCAGATAGAAATTACTAAACCACAATGCATAGCCACTCTTCCTGGCATTACCCCCACTTCATTGCACTTACTAATGGGAGTTTCACCTGAGGCCAGGGCACAAAATGCAGTGAAGGAGCCCATTTTAAAGCATATTTATGTTGTTTATATTTTAGTGTCACTAAGGACCACAGCAATGATAAAAATTCAGTCCTTAATGATCAGAAATCAATCAAACAGAGGAATTGATAAGGCACAGTTCTAATCTAAATCCACTAAGAAGTTGAACAAAAGGCTGCACAATGACAATCTGATGGGACCCCAAGCTCTAACTCTTCGATCATGGCACAGGTTTTTTAAAACATAACTAGGTTTAATTTCAAATGCATACTCTTCTCATGACTATGTTCTGGATTTAAGCGCATTTATATCCAGATTATAATCAGAAAGGATATTCAATTAGATAATGTTTGCAAGTACTTTGAAGATATGAAGTGCTCTATAAATGCTAAATATTATTATTATTATTTAAATACAGTTTGCAATTACCGCTTACAACCTATTTCACCCACCACACTGCTATAATTTGATGACAGGCAGCTAAAAAAAATAACTAGAAGTAGAAATGATGAAACAGTGTCCATGTGAAGCTCTGGATTTTTACCCTAGGCATAAATAATTTATAGTCATTTTAAATGGAGGGTTAGCTTGCAAAATCTATTAAATTAAGGCAATTAACCTCCACAAGACTGACAACCACAAAGTTGTGCTGATTTTAATAGTTTCTTATTTATAATCCAGGTGGTAAGTAAATTGTGGTCCGAAACATAGGACTCTACTCTTCTAGTGGCCAGCTCCATCTTCTATTTTCTCCACTGTAATCTTAAAATATGTAAATCCATCTGAAAAAAAAGTGTAACTCAAGATTTTGATTTTAATAATTATCTGGCAGACGAAGGCTTGAGTAGGACCCCTGCTATATCGTCCTGTGGCTCATCTTGCTATCTTCTGGGATAACCACAAATTTAGAATACCAATTCTTTACAAATGGTAACCTTTGAGTCTGATTTCATGTCTTCCAAACACACCTATTAGATGACTGGAGAGCTGGAGAAAGGGACAGACGAAATGTAAGCATCCCTTATACACAATGTATGAGGAAATCACTGCTGATCCAAAATGGTTCCTATTTTGTTTTCAGACTTTTAGGCAAGAAAAATAACAATTAACATATTCTAACCTGGCCTTGGTTAATTAAAAAACAAAATCACAAGGAGACATAACTTGGAAATGACACCTGAAACACCTCTATGTTTATCAAAGAGCTCTTGTGCCCAAATGAAAGGTTTCTGGGAAACCTACGGATCCCAGGGAGATAATACATCAGATAATCCTGGCATCACAATAAGGTCTGTAAGTCAAATAAAAGGCATGTGGGTCACTATAGGCACTGGTTTTGGGGCAGATGGTTTGTAGGCTCAGCCATTTTGTAGCTCTATGAGTGCTGGTAAATTAATTGATTCTTCTAAGCCTCATGTGTTCATTCAAAAATGATAAACAAAACAAAACAAAACAAAATAATAAACACCTACCTCACAGGAAATTGGGAGGCAATCTGACAATGTCAAGAGCCTTAGAGATCATTCATACACTTCCACTGTAAAAGGCACTTTTAAGATACAGAAACTTAACTTCTAAATTAAGGAAACACAGATGTACACAGAGACTTATGTATAAGGATGTTTACCAAAGTACAACTTACAAGAGTTGAGAAATGGGAAATAACCAAAAGCTTCATCAATAGGAATTGGTTAATATTAATCCCCACAATAAAATGCTAAGCAATCATTAAAAGCATATGATTAGAAATTTGAACAGTGCTGAATATTAAAGAAATTTAAAATCCCATACTAATTTTTTGGCATGTGGTAACATAATTTTTGAGTGTTATCTTTTAGAGATACATATTAAAATATTTATAAGTTTTGAAATAATATGATGCTTCAAAATAATTTGGGGGAGGAGATGGATGGGGTGTAGATAAAGCAAGATTGGGCAAAAGTGGATAATTGCTAAATTGAAGGCTAATTATACTATTCTAACAGTTTTAACAATAAACTAACAGTTTTATTTAGATTTAATTCATACTCCATAAAATCCACACTTTTGAAGTGTAATTTTTAGTATAGTTGAGACACCATAACCACTATCTAACTTCGGGACATTAGCATTCACTCCTCATGCCCCTTCTTCCTTTCCAGCAACCACTGATCTACTTTCCATCTCTATGGATTTGCCTATTCTGGAGATTTCAGAATAGGAATCATATGTCACCTTTGTGTCTGGCTTCTTTCATTTAGTGTAATGTTCATCCTTCTCATAGTGCATATCAACATGTCATTTTATTGACAAATAATATTCTATTGTATGGATATATTTTATTTAATTTATTCTTCATCAAATTAATGGACATTTGGGTTGATTACACCTTTTCACTATTAAGAATAATGCTACTATAAACAGTAGTAAATACATTTTTGTGTGGATATGTTTTCAGTTCTCTTAGGTACATACCTAGGAGTGGAATTGATGGATAACATGGTGACTCCATGTTTAACATTTTGAGGAACTGTCAACTTGTTTTCCAAAGTGGCTGTACCATTTCACATTCCCATCATTAATGTGTGAGCATTCCAATATTCTTTTCACTTTTACATTGTTTAAAATCCCCCGTGGTAAAGAATTTTAAAATATGCCATAGGAAAAAATTAATAGCATGCAAAAGGGCTGATTATTAAGTGTAAAAAACAAGTTGCAGACTATATATACAATATGATCTTCATTTTCTTAAAGCTATCTATTCAGCTATGCATTGAAAAAACTACTAATCCATATACACAAACGTGTACATGGGTATCACTGGAAATCATGAATTATTTTTGCTTTTTCTCCATTTTCCAAACTTTCTGCAATGACCATGTATTATTTTTGTAATAAGAACTAAGAATAAGAAGAAGCTTTCTTTCAGTTAAACACATTTTTAACAGTCTACATTTCGTACGCCCTGGGGCCCCATCCTGGTGAGGATTCCTAAGAAAATCAAATATTTGCATTGCTCTCATGAAAGCTTACTGACTAGTAGTGGATATATAATCCAAGACATAAAGGTCTGAGTGTTCTAAAGAGGTGTGAGGTCAGTTCTGAAAAGGTTTACAAGTCAGAAGGGTAACTTCCAAGAGAAATTAGGAACAATTTTGTGGAAAAGGTGGCATTTGAATGTTTAGTGCTGGGTTGTAGGTACAGAAGTGAGAATAAGGTAGGGCATCCCAGGAGAAAAGGAAGTTGTTTCCTGCGGCAGAAGGGCAGGAATAAGGCAGGGTCACTTCAGCTGCTGCGTGTGGTGGTGAGGCCCTGCTGGATTCCAGCTGGTCTTGACACTATGCTGAAGAATCTAGTCATTGGTCCGCAGACTGAAGAGTCAGGGAAGGCGATGAAAGGAAATACCCGGACTGAAACTGCTTTAGGAAAATGAACATGGCTGCAGTATTCAAAGGAGACTAGTCAGAAGGCTGCTGGTAGAAACACAGGAGGCAACTCTTGTCCCAAATGCTGTCCGGGGAAGAGAAACTACAGCGGCTGTAGGGAGGAATGATGCCCAGGGACCCGGGCAATAAATATTAAGGAAGGATTTTTAAGATTAGGGTGAAATAAAATGTGTTTTGAGAATTTCAAGACACCCCCTTGAGACAACTAAAGACAGTCTGGGCATGTAAAAAGCAGAGAATCATCTTTCTCTAGGGGGAAATATGCTTCCAACCAGAATGGAAGAAATTGCAAGCTGAATTCATCCAACGTTTTCTATTTAAGTCCTCCTTTCTCTCCACTAGGAACCTTATATTTATATGTGCAGAATACAATTTCATTCAAAAATTATCACCCAAAATCTCAGTCATATATAAAGTAGTCACAGGAATGAAAGTTGAGCATAGAGAACACAGTCAAGGTTCTATAACAGATATGTTGACAGACAGTAACCACTTGGGGTGAGCATTTAATAATGTAGATTACCATCCAATCTCTATGCTGCATACTTGAATATAATACTGTATATCAACTATATTTTGATGAAAAAAAATTACCCAGATTTGCTTGGAATTCTCAGTACATTGTTAATCTGAGGCCCTGTTCTCAGAGAGCTACTTTCCACACAGAAATGGAAAAACCAATGTCACGAAAGCATCTTTCAGACACGGGTTATCTAAATTCTATCAGAAAGAGACCCAGAGACTAGTTGTGCTCAGCTGGGTATGTATGACAGCCATGAATCAATCACAGGAGCTCAACGCTGGATGGACCTAAGAACCCCTACCACTGAAAGAAGGAATGGTGTAAAACAAAAAGGGCCCACAAGATTAATTCCGGGCAGTGAAACAAAAAGAAAAGGCCAACTGGCAAGACTCAAAACTTATAACAAGATGTCAAAGAACTTTACAGATTGGTGGTGGGGGGAAGGGGTCCTTGAAGGAAAAGTGTTGGGTACTCTTTCATCAACAAACTATTCCACAACTTCCTACATAGATAATTATGCAAACAGCAACTTTTCTGTGATGGACAAACAACCATAACTTTTACTAGCATTTGTACTAAGATTACTCCAGTTAATAATGAATACTGAAAATGATTTTGCATACTTTATGATGTTCTGATAACTACCACTACAGCCTACTTTATTAGGAGGCAATGTCATAGCAAAGAAAACACCTGTTTAATATCTCTAAACAACAAATGTAACTAATTTAAAAAACTGCTATGCTATTATCACTTCAAGATACTGTTATCAATTCATTCACCTTTACTAAACTCTCACTTAAGACCAATTTAATTAAGCACTCTGGGGTAATGAATTAATAATGTTTCGAGATTTCTTTAAGCCCATGAGACCTCTGACCAGAAGGTTTTAAATACTACATTAGTAGTGTACCATTTCAGACACCCTCCCCCCTTCCCAGCCCCTCAACAAACTTTGAAAAGGAATGGGCATAACAAATGTATTTTTATTTGAATAATGGTTAATCCGCAAAGAGAACAAAATGTTTTTTAAAAAAAGAAAAATACAGTTGTAATGAATAATGCTGATACTTGATACTGGTTTAGAAACATGTTAATCTCCAAAAAGCTTCTGAACTAAGCTCACTTCATGTGTAATGAATGCTGACACTGGGTCAAAGGTCAACCCAGGCTATCAAAGAAACATACAAGATCATACTGGCACAAAAAAAGGAAAAGGGACTATTAAAAAGATGCAGGGCTTCTGACATAGTTTTGGGACAAACAGTTTTGATTAGGTCCAATCATTGGGATCAAACATTAGTGGGATCGAGTTTCCCATAAAATTCTATTTAATCATGGAATGATTGTAGCATATTTGCATAGAGCTTTACAGTTTTCAAAGTATTGCCGTAAATGCTTTGATTTTTGAAACCAACATATGAGGAAGGCAAGGAGTCGTGATCATTCCCATTTTTAAGTTAACCACAGTTAAGTGACTTACCCAGAGTCACAGAGAACCCAGTGCGCAAGTCCACCCCATTCACTCACTTGCTCATTCATGCATTTGTTCATTTACTCAACTAACTGGGGCTATGGACTCAAAGATGAACAATACTTAGCCTCTGGCCTCAGGAGCCCACAGTTCAGTGGGTGGACAGAAAGAAATCCCCACACCATTTACAACACAAGCATGGAAAGTGTAGCAGGAAGGAGGCCCACAGTCTTCCAGATGAGGTCAATTAATAAATCTAGATTTTGATAGAAAAAGAAATAACTATGCCCAGAGGACAGTGAGGAGTGGAGGAAAGAAAAGCAGAGGTCATCTAATTCTGTTCAAATAGAAGTGTGTGGGAGTCCTGGCAGAAACCTAAGAGTATGAAGTCAGTAACAGCCAGTCTTGGCCTTGAATGCCTCACTTACTCAGTGGGCCAAGTTAAGGACAGCCAGAGTGCTCAGATTCAGATATACACCAATCTCCAAAAAGCTTTCTGGGCCCATCTCACCTCCTATATAATAAAGTATACTGGTGGCAAATTTCATTTCTTTTGATACTGTGATGTCTTGAAGGAAGGATGACTCAAGCCCTGGGTTTGAATGAGTAGATTGTTGTCTGTAGCCTATGTATGTATACACACATTTCATACACCCACATGGATAGTTAATATATCCATAATACTATATATATATATATATATATATACGTATACACACAGACTATACAAAACATACATAGAACTCCACAAACCTCACAGACATCTGTATAATATGTCTATCTAGACTGGCCCCCTTGGGACATGTTTAGATGGAAATGGCTTAGGGAGACACGTACCGTGCAAGACAACTTGATTCAGTCATTTGTCTGCAGAGGAGCAACTGAAGGAGCATTGGGCAAGACGAATTTCAAAGGTACCTTGAAGCTCCATGGTTTTATGTATTATGTGCTAAGCTGCGTGAAGCAGTTTCTCTATTCTCAATAAATAAAATTCCATGACCCTGGTGATATAATTCCTCTCCGCCATGTTTTGTGCTCAGGCAGAAAATGTATTATTGATTTCTGATTCAACCACAGACAATGTGACTTACAGAAAAGAGCATTGAATGAGGGAGGAGTCAGGAAACCTAGATTCTCTCTTCAAACCACCCTTCTCACCTCCCCTACTCCATCCCCAGGAAGGAGGGGCTATGTGACCTTAGGCAATAGAGCTCACCTCTCTCTGGGCTTGGGCTTCCCAGGTATTAAAAGAAAGGAGTGGCTAAGGCTCTTCCAGCTCTAAATCTATGAAGTCATCCCCCTCCCCCAAGACTTAATTTTCTCCGGAATTCTAAAAATCAGGACTAATAAAACTGGTTTCAGATCACCTCTTCTCTAACCAAAGAAGATTCTGTTGTATCTTATTTTTTTAAACTACCAAATGTTGCATAATTTAAATGGTCAGTGCTGTCACTGGTTCCTCGGGTTTAAATTATGCATTGTTGCTCTTTGGGTAAATTTTAGACTGGGTCCAGTCTGGGATCACTGGCTGAGAACAATAAGCCCCCAAATTGTGAAGGATCAAGGCCTCTCCACACAGAAACTGCTTTTAATGCACTGAGCACAGGATTTACAAAAAGAGCATTGACTGTGTACATTAAAGGGCCACCGAAACAGCACGGGACTGGTACTGCTGCCGCACATTCTCCTAGATGCCACTGACCTTGGCTGCACTTCAGGGCTCGGGCATTCCCTGGAGGTTCTCAGCAGGCAGGCTTTCCTGAGGGCTTAGGAACAAATAAGACCTCTCATCTAGATGTGCCCACCTCCCCTAATTTGGGAGTACACCTAGAGAGATGATCTGCCCTCTGGTTTGTGGAGATCTGTGTGGCCTTCGGACTGAACTCCCCTCCTGCACACCTCACACACCTCAAGACTGGGCACACCCCAACCCTCAGAGATGCAACTGTCTCCACATCACATTTAAGTCACCAGTAGCAGTTCCCCAACCCTTGGGCTAGCTGTAGCCCTCCCTCTTTCCACACCTCCTACCAGCACATAAAGAGAGGCAAAGCACTAAGCCCACGCCACAAAGAGCAATTTCAGTGAATCCTGCAAAGATATCTTTACAAAATGCGATCTCAGGAGTGCAGGTCTCTCGTGTGTGAATCATGCTCCAGGCCGGCCACTGAGCCCTGGCGGTTGCTCACAAGCCTGCAGGCTCTGTGCTCGGCATCTCATAAAACCCTTCCCAGGCAACAGCCTATGAGGGATACCTCCAGCCAAGGCCAACTTAAAATTACATCAGACACTTTCCAACAGAGAAGAGATGCTAAGATTCTGGTTCAGGAAAAATCACAAGCCTTGCCCATTGTTCAGACCCCTTCCCCACAGCCTTCCTTTAGCCACCTTCCCCGAACCTCAAGCCTGGGCCATCCATCCACCTGATTAACCCACTGGCAGCAACTCCCAGTGCAGAAAGTAGGGCAAATGAGCACACACTCTATAAAGCAGGAAGCCACATATTTGGCCAAAGCACCCACCCTGTTACCAGTTCCCACCCCCAGATGGCCAGGGGCAGCACATTCTGAATGTGGCACGTCTGCACCAGGGAATAGACAGCTCTCTGTAATAACGCATGAATGAGCTTTTGCTGACCAACTATTAAAAAAAAATCTCGAATGGCATTTCTGCTCAAACCCTTGACTGCTTTGCAGAAATCTCACTACTTGGATAGAATGATTAAGAAGTAGAGGAGTTAAAAAAAAATGGGGAGATAAGGAGAATGGATTAATGAGACTAAAGAAGTACCACTTTGACCATAAAGGTAGCTCTCTAAAATAACCGTGAAGGAGGCAATGTTCGAAGTACTGAAGATCCAGGTATATATTCCCAAGATTTAGCACCAGTCTAACAATGTATTCCTCAGGAAGGCGGGTAAACTTCCGAGCTTCACCCTTCTTGTGTGTCTTCGTGTTGAGAGCCAGCATCAATTCACCCTCACCAACCCTCCAAGCCTCAAGAATATGCAGCTGCTTTTTTTCAGGGCGGGGGGGTCAGGAAAGAAAGAAGCAGTCCTTTAACTGGTGTTAAATCCTTCTCAGACCCCCGCTGCTGCCCACCTCCACCCCTCAACCCCTTCCCGGCAGGCAACATCTAATTAAAATGGCAAGAAAGCACTGCCCCCTTCCCCGAAGGAGAGTGTTGGGATTGAGGGGTGGGGGTGGGGATGGGGGTTGGGGAGGCGTCGAGGCTGCACTGGGATTCCTGGTATTCTGATCTCAAAACAACAGCAAAATGGATTCTATGGCAGTGATGTCTTAGTAATACAATGAAACGGCGTCTGAAGCAATTCACGTGAAGGTAAATGCAAACCACTGGGGCTGAGGGGAGGTAGGTGCTCCACAAAGGACTGACCACAGACACACAGAACACACACACATTCCCGGGAGTTTCGGTCTGATTGGGGAAAAGCAGAGAACGCATCCCTTTCACCTGCTTAAGTTCAGCCATAAGACTGAAATGTCACAGCCACAAAGTCAGAAAGCACAGACAGGGCTGAGTTAAAACAATAAATAAAGGTGAGTGGCAGACTGGTATTTAAGAAAGCACGGAGAGGGAGTCGGCACGCGGAAGGCAGAAAAGGGGCTAGGGGAGGCAGCTGCCATCCACCAGACCAGCATAGCAATAGCTGTTCCTTGGAGCGGCAGGTTCGGCTTCGTAGGGACAACCAAGTTCACAGTGTCATCTTGCAGGTATCTGGATAACGCGAGGGGCCGCTGCCTTTATTCATGCTGCTATTCTTTTTGCAGAAAGGAACCGTGGGGTCTCTCGCGCCCTGGTACGAGACGACTGCCCGGGGCTTGTATACACACACACACACACACACACACACACACACACACACACACACACACACGCACGAACCTTTCATTTAATGCTCTCACACAGGTCTAAGATAAAACAGGCACGAGTCCCACTCGCTCTCCTGGGCGCCTCGGCCACAACCAAAGGAGGACACGTACCGCACAGGCTCAGTCGAGAGCACCTTAGCAGCTCCAAATCACCATGAGAAGCCAGGTTCCCTCCGCGTCGCATTCCCCCGCCTCTGCCCACCAGCCCCAGCCCCCAGTACGTGCACCGAGCCCATTCACCCTAACCTGAACCACTGGAAAGAAATCACAAAACACGTTCTACTCACCCTCAGAGCCGAGAGATCGATTTCATCCAGGCTGCGAGCCGGGGAGTCGCTCGCCATGTCTACTTCTTCGCCGGAGAAATGGACCAAAATCACCCCAAAGCTTCTCCCTGGGAAATTCCACCTTGGTCTATTTCACTCGCGTCCTCATGCGGGTGTCGCGCCAGAGGCCCCGGGCCCAGCCTCCCCCGCCCACCCCGGTCCCACAGCACCGGATCCTGATCCTCCGCGCGTCGGTCCGCGGGGTCCGCGAGCCCAACCTGAGAGGATCTCCAAGCCCAGAGCCGAGGTGCGTGTGGGCTGCGCGCCGGGATCGGCTAAGGGCGCTGGGGCTGCGTGGGTGTATTTAAATGGGACATGCTTCTTTGCTTGTGCGTGGATGGCGGCTGCATTGGCTGTTATAATGAGACACATCAACTCCTCCACTCTGCTGGGGGGATGGGGGTGGAGAGCCACACAGAACTGTCTATCACCGCTTCCTGGGAGGAGTAAAGGGGGGAGGAGGCGGAGGGGGCGTGGTCTCCGGCAGGGGAGAGGCCGCGCTTCCTGACCGGGTCCCTCTGCACCGGCGTGAGTGGGGGAGGGGTGCGCACCCTTTCCGCCCAGGCTTTTTGGGGGTAATTCTGGCTGGATCTGAAGAGCTGTTCGTAATTCTGCCGTGCTTGTCGTAGGGGCAAAGGGACTTTATTTGTGTGTGTCCACTTCGTGCGCTGCAACAAAATGGCCCTTCAATAGCAACTACTGGTTTCTCGTCAGGGTTCTAAAGCTCCAGCGCTGAAAAAATCCATAGAAACAGAAGAGCGACGCCCACCCTCCCCCATTAATTATTTGTGGGGCTGGAGTAACGCGGGCTGGTGCAACCGGTGCATATAAGGACTTGTGTGCAAGGAAGGGGATCCGCCTCCAGCCGCCGAACGAATGGGGGAGAAGCGCACTCGCACAGGGCTCCTAGTCCCGCGCCTCAGCAATTTGCGGCGGCGACTGGGTCGGGTTCTGCCAGAGCCCCCCAAATCCTGGCTGGCAGGTCTTTAGGGCCGATCACGGAGGTTGGCGTTGGGAAGGTTTGCCAGAAGCAGGAAAGCTGAGAGAGGTGAGCTTCCTCTTGGCATCGCCACACCCAGAACCTACCCGTGCCGCAATTCCCCACGGAAACGACCGAATTGAAACGAGAAGCTTGTTATCTGGGCAAAGTAGCTGAATGCTTCAGGTAACCCTGGATAAGGCAGCACACACCACCTCAGGACCCTGCTTTTCCCTTTCAGGAGGCGTTTCCGCGTCTGACCTCTCCAGATTGATGGAGAAAGTTTGGCTGGCGGATAAGATTAACACACAAGATGCATGGCGTGAGAGCGATTTCACTCCATTCGCTTTCTCATTTAAAGCCTGAACGTTTACAGCTGTATACATCACATTCTCTAGTCAAATGTGAGAAGTCACTTCCCCAGACCCCCACAAAGCCCTTCCTCTCCGGCCCTGGCCACGCGAAATACATAGGAAGAAAGGCTAAAATTGAGCTTTTCCCCAAATACAGCAATAATTTTGAAAGCATCACCTGCACCTCTGTTAAAAGAAGAATTTACTTCTGGCCAAGTGCACTGAGGATTTTTAATCGTGTGTGAATATCAGTTTCGGAATAAGGCTTTTGAATTAATGAATGAATGAATGGGAGCCAATACAGTTATTTCATCACGACGGCAGAACGTAAAAGTCTAACAGCATTCGGTATGCGCTGTTCTGCTTTTGTTATTATTGTATATATATGCATTGTGGATCATGAAACTTGAAAATTGTTCCAACGTCTCAATGGCCACAACAGTTACTTAGGAGCTTTTGCCATTAAAGGGTCAAACGTCAAACGTTTAAATGTGTTACATTCAAAACACTCCATTTGCGCTCTTGTTTTCCAATAAAAGCATCCAGGTGCAGGTAGTAGGTAACTTGCAGTGAGCCACCAAGTAATGTCGAAATGACGTAAAAAAACTTACATTTCCCATCATCGTTTTTATTTTTCCCTTCTCTGCGATGTATTATCTTAGTGTTGAAAGAAAAATAAAGAACAAGTATTAAGATCTCTGGACAGACCTACTTTTAAAATTCCAAACTATGAAAGATGAGATTAGAAAAACTTTTATTTAAGGAGAACGTTCACTTTATACCCCTGATTTTATTTTAACATCACAAATGAATCATTTCTTTCGGCGTTAGTAAACTGTTCAGGCCCTGAGGATGCCGTGACACGGTGACACGGCACTGAATTTTACCTGTGGATTTAGAATTCAGTTAGAAAACTATGCTCAGTTCAGTGACGGTACTAAGAGGGGGATAAGGTCCGAGGACGCTGACAGGATGCTGAGAGTCAGGTGGAGGAGGGGGCTTTCAGGCTGCAGGAAATACCATAAAAGGTGAGATTACACTAGCCAAGGCACCTCCCTCTTCAAAGGCAGGGAACAACCACCAAGCATTTTGCGCCGAAGTTGAATAGTGGTGACCAGACTGAGGAGGAAATCAGAGGTCAGTTACGTAGAGGTTTGCCTACCTATTAAGAAACTTAAACTTCATCCCTTAGGTCAAGTGTTTATCAAATTTCAGCCATTTCAGTACAAACTCCTAATTTATTTGCCGTCTCTGTGTACCTCCTGTACCGTATTTACTTAGTATTTTTCTTTAAATCAACATTTTTCTTTTTTTCTTACATTTATAAAGGAAACATAAATCACTACTGCAAATGGAAAGCTAGCAACACTCCTAAAACATAGAGGGAAACCATTAAATATAATGGAAAATAGAGCTATATTATTAAATTCTAACTAGCTATGATTAACTACCCCAGGCTTCTGGCCTAGGGCCTGCCCTTAGTTTGTTAAAAAAAAAAGAATAGCAAAGCCCGTAAAGACGTTCAAAATTGACCAAAGTGAGTGTTTCCTCTTGGTGTAATCTGAAGGACTGAAAAACTTGGTATGATTTATATGAAGTTTGAAAGCCTGCAGAACAATGCGACATACTGTTTATGTCTGTGTAAAAAAATATGTAGTAAACTATAAAAAGCATGGACGCAGGCAGGCAGCATATAGATCTACTTTAGGATAGTGAGAAGCAAGAGGAATGGGATGGGAAGGCACACACAGGAAGAGCCAACAATGATACCTAATTTATTTATTTTTAAACTTAAGCAAATATTGCTAAATGTTTAAAATTGTTTAATCTGGATGGATGCTAATGGATATTCATTATATTATTCTCTGTATCTTTCTCTCTAAGATATTTTTGTATCTTAAAAATATTAAAAAGAGAGAGAATGCCAAAGGAGGTTATGTTCTCTTTATTAGATTCAATGTTATTTAATGTCAAATCCATGACCCAACTAAAATAAACACTGTGGAAATCCATAACATTACTTGTGGAATTTCTAAAAGTGTACTACATTTTATCTCTCCACAAATCCCTAGGTATAACAAAAAAGATAGTTTTAAAAATTCATTAGAGTTCTAGAAGACAAGGCAGTATCAGTGGTCCAACAATTCAGAGGACTTCCTAGATCATGTAAAGCAGGCAGGATTAGATTGCTAGTAGAGCCACGAACCGAAAGTGGTATGGGGCAGGACCAGGGTGAGAGTTGGGGCCAGCTTCAAGCTCAAAGGCAGTGGCCGCAAAAAGCAGGCACTTTCATCACGGTGAGTGACCGAAGAATAACATTACTTCATTCTCTCATTCATTCAACAAATACACATAGGTCATTTACTCTGTGCAAAACATACTACTAGGCCTTGGGGATTTGCCTTCACAGAGGCAAATAATAAACTGAAAAATAAATAATCAGTAACTAAGATTATTTTAGACAGTGAGAAGTAATATGAAGAAAATTAAGCAGGGTAATGAGAATCAGCAGGTAGACATGTCCACCCCCAAAACCCTGACACTCAGTCCCTGTGACTAAGGGTCCTTGGGCCAAGGACACAGGGTGTCACCCCAAGTTGCTGCTCACGGACTGCCAGGAGAAGAGGGACCACATACACACACGCAGAAAGTAAACTCCTACATCCCCTGCCCTGCACCATGCTCTGTCCTGCTCCCCTTCCCACCACAATCAGCAAAGCACTACCCTCAGAATTAGAACTGGCCCCAGACAGGCAAATGAGATTTCCAAACACTCCTTGAAATCTATTACTATGAAAGAAGGAACCAATTTCACTCACACAGATTCAACACCCAAAGTCATTGTTCCTATAGCAAAAAGAAGTTTTATAATGTATATATATTTTATCCTCCCAGGATAATAGAGGATCTTACATTCATAAACCCAAGTTATTGTGAAAACAAATCAGAGGACAAATTAGAATATGTTCACTAAAATTTTACAAATGGATAGATTGAACAGTAGTAATATTATGATGTAGATACTCTTCTAAGCGTTCATTTATTAACATAGTTAATCTTTATAATCTTACGAAGTAGGCAATCATTTTACAGATAAGTAAACTGAAGAATGGAAAGATTAATTAACTTACTCAAGGCAACACAGTAATAAATGACTGAACCAGGATTTGAACTCAAGCTCTTAATCACCATGCGATACTGACAGGCTGAACTGAAGATAAATTGGTACACCAGAAGACTGAGCCCAGTGAGAGAAAAGCTTGCTAAGATTTTTGCTTATTTGGAAATATATATATAGATACTATATCTAAACATATAGAAAAATGTAAGTCAAGTGTGCATGATAAATATAAGGGTGCCATATAGGCAAATATAAACTGGATGTCTGAGTTGCAAACTACTCGAATTGAAAAAAATGGAACAAGGATAGCTTGATGAATTCAATAAAATGAGGAAGAGAAAAAACATAAACCAGAATGTAGAGTGTAAAGGACATATTTTTGGAGTGGTGGGACCATCCAACATCCATTCTGCTTTTGAATACCATGGTAGGTCAACTAATGGCCCCCCCAAAGATATCAACATTCCAATCCTCAGAACCTGCAAATATATTACCTTACAAAGAGTGACCTTGCAGGGTATTATGATTAATACACATGGTGAGGGGGGTCACGGGGAAGACAGTGTAGCACAGAGAAGACAAGTAGTGATTCTGTGGCATCATCTTACTACACCGATGGACAGTGACTTTAATGGGGTATGGGGGGAACTTGATAATATGGGTAAATGTAGTAACCACAATTTCATATGAAACCTTCATAAGTATATATCAATAATACCTTAATAAAAAATACAGAAACAAATACAGTTATTTGACATACAAGAAAAACAACAACAACAAAGAGGGACCTTGCAGATGTGATTAATTAGGCAATTTGAGATGAGGAGATTAGCCTTTATCCTGGATTATCAGGGTGACCCCAATGTAATCACAAGGGGAGGTGAAAGAGGCAGGCAGGAAAAGAGTCAGAGTTAGAGGAAGTTATGACATGGAAGAAAATCACCAGACAATACAGCATTGCTGCCTTTGAAAATGAAGGAAGGGGGTCATAAACCAAGGATTGCAGGCAGCCTCTCTAGAAGTTGAAATGCATGAAAACTGATTCACCGCTAGAGCTTCCAGAAGGACTACAGCCCTGCTGACACCTTGATTTTAGCCCAGTGACACCCCATTTGGACTTCTGACCTCCAGACTGTATGGTAATAAATTTGTGTTGGTTAAAGCCACTAAGATTGCAGTAATTTGTCATAGCAGTGATAGAAACTAGTAAGACTTCCTGTATTTATATTGCCTTTTGACTAATTGTTGCTTTCCCCCTTGGTTACGGATTACTGGGGCTGTTACTCTCATTTTCTGTCCATTGGTAGCCAAAGGGTGAGTGGGTGTTTGAAGTCAGCACAGCAGAAGGCCTCTTCACAGAGACCTGGGACTAAGAAGAATGACAATAAGACTGAAAACGAGTAGTGACCATTCATTCCAGTTGTGGTGCCCAACCCATAAGGTTTACAAGTCCATTCCTCCTTCCTGTTTCTCAGAAGTTGCCATGTTTTCTGCACATTTCCAAGCTTGGTTCTCTGCAATAAAATCAAGTTATCTACTACTTTGTAACAAACCACCTCAAAACTCAGTGAATAAAACAATTATTTCATTAGCTCACAAATCTGTACTCTGGGCAGGGAATGGAGGGGAAGGCTCTTTTGCTCCCCAGAATGTCACCTAGGGCTGGAGGACCCACTTCCAAAACAGCTCACTCACGCACCCAGAAGGTTTGGTGTTGGGCTATTGGATGAGTGCTCGGCCAAGGCTGATGGCTGGGAGCTTTGGTGCCTCTTCAGGTTGGTCTCCCCATGGACTGCTGGGGCTTCTTCATGTCTGTGTGCTGAGTTCCAATAACAAGCATCACCTGAAAACCAGACAGAAGCTGTGTGGCCTTTTATGATAGCCTCAGAAGTCACCTGGCTTCAATTCTAACACTTGTTACAAATCTACCTAGATTCAAGAGGGAGCCACATACATCCCAATTTTTGAAGGGAGGAGTGTCTAAATCACACTGAAGAGGAGCATGTAGGATGGAAGATATTGTTGCATTATTTTTGGAAACTAGACCCTCCCACCTCCTTTCAGCTTTACTATCAATTCTCTGCCATCAGTACCTTTGCCTTTTGTTCACGTTAACCAGACTTGGTTTCTGCTGTTGCTTGCAACCAAAGAATAATGAAGCAGGCGTAAGCACAAACATATCTGAATAAGTATAAATGTTTAAATACCTTATTAAAAGACAAAAGCTCTTTGAATGTGTAAAAATAAAGCAAAACAACCCCAGTAAACAACCCTAGTAGGAATACACATGCTCTTCAAATATGCGTGGGAAATTGATAAAATCTGACCAGGCCACAAGGAAAAGTTCGATCATTTCCAAAAGGCAACAATCATAGATACCACATTGTTAAACCATATTACTAGGAGATTTCATGAGTCACAGATTTATCTAAATAAGTTGGATCTCCTTCAGCAGGAGGTCCACTTAAACTTACTTGTCTCTCACTTCACTTAAACTTACACCCTGGGACCCAACCAGAAATTTATCATCATCTTAAACAGATCTGCCTTAGAAAATAAAACTCTGATTTCCCATTGTCTAATTACACACCCATCCTTCTAGCTTCCTGGTAGCTTTGGCTAATATTACCACTGTTTTCAGCCACACAGAGACTCCATTTTTGTCCATTGGTAGCATTCTTCATTCTTTTCCAGTTGTTTTTTCCTCTTACCCGCTCTGTCTTTCTTGTCCATGCCAGACTTCAAAGTGTTTAGGAGCCTGAAATTTAACATATTGTATTCCATACAGTGTGATCTCAGGTGAAGAGCATGGTCCCTAGGGTTGATCTGCCCGAAAGCAAACCCCAAAATAGAAAAAGTTGTTTGACAGTTCTCATTTCCTGTTTCAGATAGATGATAGATATTTTTTAACCTAGTTAACCTTGGAATAATAATGCCAAGTGATTATATGTATTTTGTATTAAATGGGTTCAGAATAATTTTCCTAATTATCTAGCACCATTTAACCCCAAAGACAAACACAATACTTTACCTAAAATACCAGTATTATACTTCCCGCAAATACAGAATAGTGTTTTTAATAAAAATTTGGCAAGCTCTCTCAAAACAGCATTTTCTGTTTTCATTTTTCAAGAAATGCCTAACAACAAATATGTATAGAAATTTCAATGTGCAGCTGCAATCCTTCAATATTTATTGTAGAAGTTTAATTATTTATACTTTTTTTGCAAGTTGCTTGATCATCTTAAATCCTAAAGCAGTTAGAAGTTTAATTATATTCTAGCCCAATAATGGAGCTTGCTTTTCCCTCAATATTTTTAGGACCTAACCTAGTGTCTTAAAACAGTAAGCATTCCATACATTTCTGGTCAAGAACCAAACATACTGTAAAAGAAACAACAAAAAGTCATCTATTCTGACCACCAGGGCCTGTCCAGACTATTTCAAAAGCCTGTGGTGCTTTGCTCCCTGCTGGCTATCTCGGTTAGTTCTTACTCTCCCTGCTTTTCTACAGAATTGTACTCTGTTTAATTTTAGATTCTAAGCTCCCCTTACCCCACCATACACAAAGTAATCTTCAGTTTTTCATTTCATGTCCACATATTTGAAAGGCATGAGGCCACAGGTTAGCCCAGAGCAGGAAGTAGGGAGGAGTAGCCCAGCTGGGTCTTTACATGAAGTCATAGGGTAGATAACATTTTTATCAGACTTTTAAAGCTGGAAGGAACCTTAGAGATAACAGAGTCCAACCCTCTCATTTTACAGATAAGGAAACCAAGGTCCAGAGACACTATGTGACTTAATGTCACAGAGTTAGCACAGGAAAGGGCTTTGGGGACTGAAGGCTTTGTGAAAAAAAAAAGAATTTTTAAAAAAGCAAGGCTGTATTTACCGTTACTGTTTCTCCCCAGATTCCTTATCCACTGCTCCTTCCACTGTACCATATTGCACTCCAGATATGTAAAGTACTATCTACTTGTGTTGTGCTTTCTATCTGAAGGAAACTGTACACAATTGATTGTATTTCCTTTAATGTGTAGGCTGCTTGAGAGCTCCAAGCTAAATGAGTGGGCTTGCCATCATTGAGACTGGCTCTTGTGGGAGGAAGTGCCAAAAATGGAGCTGAGAAGTTTATCTGAGTGGGCCTGTTACACCGGAAAACCCAGGCAACAAAGTGAGGAATGGGGCACGGCTCCGATCATGTGGCCAAAGAAGGCACAGGCCAAGTCTCTCTAGAAATTTTACACACTGTAAAATGACTTAAAAGGTCTGCACTGGAAAATGTGTTCTCTCTCTTATAGCACATATGACACTGTATAGCAGTTGGTTTTCTTTTCCACCACGGTGCTGTTAAACAAAAGGAACTTATTTTGTTCAGCTGTTTCTCTAGTGCCTAGCATAAGGCCTGCAATAAAGTGGTGATTATAAAATTAATCAATATATCAATGTAGTGAAGGAGCTGGTAAAGGTAGACAGAACTCACCACTTTGAAGTCAGAAAATTTTGGACAAGTCTTCTAAGTCCTCTAAGTGTCAACATTTTTATACTTGTTATGATTTTGCCCAACTAGTTGATTCTTAGGACAAACCAAGCGTTCTACAGCTACAATTGTGTAAAAATTGATGATGAAAACCAGGTGTGGATCCACCTTCCTCATCCAATCACCAAGAGTATAAATTCATTCACTCATTAATATACCCATTCATCAAAAACATATATTCAATCTGGGATCGTAAGATGGTCTCTGCCTTTATAATTTAGGCAGTGTTTCTAAAAGCACGATCTATGGGGCACTCATACCAAACAGAGCCTAATTAACATGTAGATTCCCAGAATTCTGGGGGAGCTGGGCTCAGCAATATTCACTTTTAAACGAACATATGCTCAGGTGATTTTTTTTTCCCATTCCCAAATATTTATTGAGCATATTTGATGGGCAAGGCCCTTACTTGATTAGACCAAAGGAATAATGGGAGTAGATTATAGCTCTGCAAGTATCTTGTTCTACTTAGGCTGCTGTAACAAAATGTCATAGACTGGGTAGCTTATAAACAACAGAAATTTATTTCTCACAGTTCTAGGGGCTGGAAAGTCTATGAGCAAGGTGATGGAAGATTCAGTGTCTGGTGAGATCCTGCCTCCTCAGCCGTCTTTTCACTGTATCCTCAAAAGGCAAAAGGGGCATAGCTCTCAGGGCCTCTTTTTATAAGAGCACTAATCTCAATAATGAGAGCTCTGCCCTCATGACTTAATCACTATCCAAAGATCCCTTCTCCAAAACTGTCACCTTGGGGGTTAGATTTTCAACATAATGAATTTTGGGAGGACACAAACATTCAATCCACATCATTAAGAGACAAAACCCAATCTCATAAATAAATATAGTAAAACTTCGGTTAAATGCACAGGTATCAAAAGAGCTGAGAGGAGTAGAAGGAGTTCAGAGACAGGGTCCAGTTGAAGAACTAAAAACAAAAATCCTAAAGCTGGCTGGACAGAGGTTCTAGACATTTATGTTGCTGTTGATGTCTCAGTGAAAGAGACCCCAAAAGGTTAAGTTATGTTGATACAATGTGCTTTTGACATGACATAATGAAAAAGGCACTAGTAAAATTCAAATGAAGTATATACTTTATTTAATAGTAATATCCCAGTGTTGGTTCTGTAGTTATGACAAATGTACCTGAGTAACATAAGATATCACAACAGGGAGAACTGATTATAAAGTATATAGGAATTCTGTACTATCTTTGCAACATTCTGGTAAATCTAAAACTAAACTTTTTTAAAGCTTATTATTTAAAAAGGGGAATATATTGGGCATCCTGAAAGAAGTGAATAAATTCTTAGAAACATGCAATTTACCAAGCCTGAATCATGAAGAAAAAAACATGTGAACAGACCAATAGTGAATAAGGGGACTGAATCAGTAATCAAAAACCTCTCAATAAAGAAAATCTCAGTACCAGATGGTTTCACTGGTGAATTCTAACAAACATGTGAAGAGGAATTAATGCCAATCCTTCTCAAACTCCTCTAAAAATATTGAAGAAGAAGGAACATTCGCATTTATTTTATGAGGCCACCATTACCATGATAACAAAGCCAGATAAGAACAGTGCAAGAAAAGACAGGCCAATATCCCCGATGAGAATACATGCAAAATTCTCAACAAAATACTAGCTGACTAAATTCAACAACACACTAGAAGTGTCATACACCATAATCAAGTGGGATTTATCCCTAGGATTCAAGGATAGTTCAACATATCCAAATCACTAAATGTGATATATCACATTTACAAAGTAAAGAATAAAATTTATATGATGATCTCAATAGATGCAGGAAAACCATTTGACAAAAAATACAACATCCTTTCATGATAAAAAAAACTGTCAACAAACTGGGTACAGAAGGAATGTATCTCAACGTAATAAAGGTCATAAATGGCAAACCCACAGCTAACATCAAATTCAATGATGAGAAGTTGAAAACTTTTCCTCTAAGATCAGGAACAAGACAAGGCTGCACATTCTCAACACTTATATTCAATATAAATAATTAGGTAAGAAAAAGTAATAAAAGGCATGCAAATCAGAATGGAAGAAAAATTGTCTCTGTAGATGATATGATCTAACAGATAGAAAATCCTGAAGACTCCACCCAGAAACTGTTAGAACTAATAGGAAATTCAGTACAGTTGCAGGATACAAAGTAGATATATAGAAATCAGTTGTGTTTCTGTGCATTAGTAAGGACATATCTGAAAAAGTAGCAAAGAAAACAATCCCATTTATAATAGCATCAAGAACAATAAAATACTTAGTAATAAATTTAACCAAGGAGGTGAAAGAGCTGTACACTGAAAACTATACGATTTTGATGAAAGAAATTAAAGAAGACACAAATAAATGAAGATATCCCATACTCATGGATCAGAAGAATTGATACTGTTAAATTGTACATATTACCCAAGCCATCTATATATTCAGTGCAATCCCTATCAAAATTCCAATGGCATTTTTCACAGAAATAGAGATTCCTAAAATGTGTATAGAATCACAGAAGATCCAAATAGCCAAAATAATCCTGAGAAAGAAGAACAAAGCTAGAGACATCACATTTCCTGGTTTCAAACTGTATTACAAATCTACAGTTATCAAAACAATATGGTACTGGCATAACAACAGATACATAGATCAATGGAATAGAACTGAGAGCCTAGAAATAAACCCTTACATGTATGGTGGACTAATATTTGACAAGGGAGCCAAGAATACTCAATGGGGAAAGTATAGTCTCTTCAATAAATGATGTTGGAGCTGGATAATCACATGCAAAAGAACAAAGTTAGACCTCTATCTTATACCACTCACAAAATTCACTCAAAATGGATTAAAGAGTTAAACAAAGGACTTGAAACTGTTAAAGTTCTTAAAAAAAAAAACAGGGAAGAACCTGCTTGACATTGGTCTTGACAATGGTGTTTTAGATATGACAAAAACACAAGCAACAAAGCCAAAATAAACAAATGGGACTACACTGAACCCCCAAATTATCCGCACAGTAAAAGAAACAACCAAGAAAATGAGACAACAACGTACAGAATGGGAGAAAATATTTGCAAACTATCTGATAAGGGGCTAACATACAAAACATATAAAGAAAACATACAACTCAATAGCTAAAAAATAAAAGTAAATTTAAAAATCAGACTTAAAGATGGGAAGAGAAATTGAATAGACATTTTCCCAAAGAAGACATACAAATGACCAACAGGTATTTGAAAAGAACAAGTGTATGAAAATATCACTAATTATCAGGGAAATACAAATAAAAACCACAATGTGATATCACCTGACATTTGTTATAATGGCTATTATCAAAAAGAGAAAAAATAACAGGCACTGGCAAGGATGTGAAAAGGGAATCCTTGTGCACTGTTGGTGGGACTATAAATGGATGCAGCCACTATGGAGCACAGTATGGATGTTCCTCAAAAAATTAAAAATAGAAATACCATGGGATCCAGCAATCCCACCTCTGGGTATCCAAGGGAAATGAAAATATGGTATCAAAGAGATATCTGTCCTCTCGTGTTCACTGCAGCACTATTCACAGTAGCCAAGATATGTAAACAACCTAAGTGTCATTATTAACAAGCTAGTCATATATGATAGAATATTATTCAGCCACAAGAAGGAGGAAAATCCTGCCACTTTTGACCACATGGATGGACGTTGAGGGCATTATGCTAAATGAAATAAGTTATGCAGAGAAAGACAAATAGTGTATGTTCTCACTTATATGTGAAATTAAAAAAAAAAACTCACAGAAACAGTGGAATAGTGGCTGCCAGGGGCTGGGGTAATTGAGGGAATGGGAATGGGGAGATGTTGGTCAAAAGGTACAGACTTCCAGTTTGAGATGAATCTGTTTTGGGGACCTAATGTACAACATTGTGACTATAGTTAACAATATTGAATTATATGCCTTAAAGTTGCTAAGAGAGTAAATTTTAAATGTTTTCACCACACACATACAAAATTGTAATTATGTGTAATGATGGAGGTTTTGCCTAACCCTACTGCGGAAATCATTTCACAATATATATGCATATGAAGTCATCACCCTGTATATTTTAAACTTCTACAAAGTTACATGTCAATTTTATCTCCATAAAGCTGGATAAAATAAAGTAGAAATTAATTATCTAAATACATAAATAAAATATGTAATTCCAACCTCAAGATTTTCTCATTCCTGTTTTAGAGTAAACTTTGGGAGGAGAGGGGGAAACTGTTGTTTTCAGTAAATATTTATCAAAATTTTAGTAAAAAAAGGGTGGAGGGCTGAGAGTAGCACAAAACAATGCCACTATCACACTTAAAATGAAAATTTGTTCCAAACCAGGTCAGAGACAGACCATTCCTGCATAATGTAGTTCACTATCACCTTCTGCAAAGATATTTACACTCATGATAAAATTCTAAAGCACTTTTCTGATGAACTTTGATAGGATTAAAATTTGTTCTGGTAACCAGCTCTAGACTCATCTAAAAGGCTACCAGTTAAGAGTCCAGTGAACTTCAGACAAACCTTTTAAAAAATTGGTCCTATATTGAATATTTTACCAGTCTCTTTTTCTACAAATCAAGAGTGAATATTTGAATTGGCCTGCTAGGACCTTTTTCTTTGAATGGTAGCAACATTTTATGGTAATAAAACATTCACATATGTTCAAAATTAAGTTATCTTAAACATTTTCTTCAATACCACCTAAAAAATAATCATTCCTTAATATCATCTAATACACAATTTGGCTACCAGTTCAGATGATTCTTAAACTCACTAACATTGGGAATCACAGGCTTCTGTTGTACAGATTGAAAAAGCTAGTAACAACCTCTGCCTTTCTTTGTAAAAGGAACATCAAAGTCCATGATCAAGAAATGGACTCCTTAGTCCACGGATTCTGAACTTTTCTTATTTTATGGACCCTTTTGATATTTTGAAGCAATGGCCCATCACCCCAAGAAAATGCACATCTACACACATTTAAAATTGTTGTCCATAATTGCAGGGGGATTCATGAAGTTCTTGAAGCTCATCCAAGTGAGTCTCACACTGGGGTTAAGAAAATATGTTTTCAGTGTTCCTTCCCAATTTGTTCCTCTGCTGCTCTCCCTACACAGGGAGTCCATTATCAACAGGACATGTGTATTACTTTGTTTCTTTAGGAGAGGACATTGTGCCACTGTCAAAGCCTCCAAACTTGGTTGAGAATACAATCTGCAGTCACAGGATAAAGTAGAAAAAAAACACAGATTTGGTGGCAGAAGATCTAGATTCTCTAAGTTACTTCTTCAATACACTGACCAAATCACTTAAGGAGACAAAGACAGGGTTAAGGTTAAGAACTTACAGTGCAAGGGACTCTATAATATTATCACTGCCATTTTACAAATTGGAAACTGAGAATTAGAGAGGTTAAATGATGCATCCAAAGTAATATTCAGCATGTATATGTATATATATACACTTATTCAGATTTCAATATCAGGTTTTTCTGAATTTAAAACTCATGCTTTTTTCAAATGATACTAGCAGCCTTCAAACCGTGCATGAGAGAACCTCCTGGGAGTTGTTGGCCTCAGCGCATAAGGGTAAGAGGTATTGTGGGCACATTGGTTTTATATATGTGGCTTTATAACTAGAATTTGCTAGGCTGTGAAAATGTTTGGAAACCACTATATTTCACTCTGCTAGTCAGTCCCACATCTGTAAAAGAGGTATAACGCTAACATCTATTGTGATGGATAAGAAGATGAACATGAAACAGAGTATGTCTTCTCAAATGTATTTGAATTGATTCACCTTCCATTTAAAATCTTTTTTAATGTGAATCTAGAATTTCTGAGAAATTTCAGATATTATTTTGTGTTTATTATAATTTAAAAATATTATCATAACTTTAGCTGGGGACTAAAGCTTGATATCTTTTTGAGACTGGCCCTATCTGCTAGTCATTCACTCAGTGACTTGGTAAAACTATGTCAGACTGTACATGTGCAATAGGGGTAACAGGAGAATGGCCTCCAAAAGTTTGTTGAAGCATTCAGGGATGAAGCATCTGAATCAAAGAAGAAATCTACGGCATTATTGTTGAGCTGACTTTTGGGCAGAAATAACATTGTCCATAAATAAGATATCTTTCATAGCTGGAAAAATGTTGCCATTTCCAAATATTTTTCTGAAAAATCAAACCGTGAAAACCACAGTTACAAAAAGAAAATTCCCCTTGTATGCTTCATACTTCAAAGCAGTACCACTTTCATTACTGAGTCATCAAAACTTCCTGAGTACTTCTTTTTCAAGTGTAAAGACCAATTGCTAACTTATTTTTTTTTCCACCCCAGCATCTATGGCAAAAACAACAATGCAGAAATAGTTTTTGGTGAAACTGCAAAGTAAGCAAGGTTTTTCTGCGGCTTCCTTCCTTCCACCTTACTCTCCATCAGCCTCTCACCTCAGGGAACTCCCGGCTCCCTCCCTGTTCCTCTGAGCCCCAAGCCTCTCACAGGATACTTTGTTCCCAAAGGCTACCTTCTTTTAAAGTACCTGGAACCAAAAATTGCTCTTTCTTTCCCTTTCTGACAAACCTAATGCTCATCTTTCTCTGTTTGTGACCTCGACTGGTTGCTGCAGTCAACCTTTTGTGTATCCCTGGGTTACTCCTTATCACATTGCCCAGCATCCTTTCCCATTTTTCTGCCTTCCAGCACCCACTTCCAAACACAGTCACCTTGCAATCTTTATTTTTTTTATTGAACCATAGTTAACATATTATATTATACTAGTTTCAGATATGCAACATAGTGAATCAGCAAGTTTATACGTTAGGACATGCTTACCATGATAGATGTAGTTACTGCTGGACACCATACAAAGTCATTACTATGTCATTGACTATATTCCCTGTGCTGTGCCTTGCAGTCTTTTCGAAGCAACTTCGCTGCCTTCTCCACTGATCTGATGGAGGCAGACAGTGGGTTTGCCACCACTCAGAGTGCATTCTATGTAAATGGAGTCCCCTGGAGTTGTGCACAGTGAACACAATGTGAATGAGGCCAAGGGATAACAAAGTCACTGGCCTGGATGATGCCAAGTAAAGGGAAAGCCCACAGCTTAATTCCAGTCCTCAAGATACACCTTTGTCTTCATTTTTCTCCCTCCTTGACACCAACTTTCCTTATAAAGCACTCACTTTGGTTTTCAGTAGACTGGATTTCAACGGTGACACTGCCACTTCCTAGCTACATGACCCTGGGAAAGTTATTACATAAGCCTTCTTTTTTTTTTTTTTAAGAATAGTTGATGTACAATTTTATATTGGTTTCAAATATACAACACAGTGTTACCCACATTATTAAATCCTCAACCCCAACAGTGCAGTTACTATCTGTCAACATAGGAAGATGTTACAGAACCATTGGCTATATTCTCCATGCTATACTACTGTCCCTGTGACCAATTTACATTATGATTGAGAATTTTTGTGCCCCTTTATCCCCTTCACCACCCCCACCCACTTACCCCAGCCCCTCCCCCATGGTAATCACCAGTCAATCCTCAACTCCTTAAGTCTTCTGAGAATTAGTTTTTTGATTTAGAAAAACAGGATAATAGTAACACTTATCTCTAATGCTATCATGTGAACTAAATGAGAAAATGTCAGTGAGAGTGCTGGCTCAGCTCAGGTTCAGTAAAAGTTATAATTCTCAATTTTAAGAACTGATATCATTCTTTTTTTTAAATTAAGGTATCATTGATATATAATCTCATGAAGGTTTCACATGCACAACATTGTGTTTTCAACATTCACCAATATTACCAAGTCCCCCCACAACACCCCTTTGTAGTCACTGTCCATCAACATAGTAAGATGCTGTAGAGTCATCATTTGTCTTCTCTGTGCTGTACTTCCTTCCCTGTGCCCCCCTACGTTATGTGTGCTTATCATAATGTCCCTTAATACCCTTCTCCCTCCCTCCCCACCCATCCTCCCCAACCCCTTCCCTTTGGTAACTGCTAGTCCCTTCTTGGTGTCTGTGAGTCTGCTGCTGTTTTGTTCCTTCAGTTTTGCTTTGTTGTTAATACTCTACAAATGAGTAAAATCATTTGGTACTTGTGTTTCTCTGCCTGGCTTATATCACTTGCTGAGCATAATACCTCTAGCTCCATCCATGTTGTTGCAAATGGTAGGATTTGTTTTCTTCTTATGACTGAATAATATTCCACTATGCATATGTACCACATTATCTTTATTGATTCATCTGCTGACACTTAGGTTGCATCCATATCTTGGCTATTGTAAATAGTGCTATGATAAACATAGGGTGCATATGTCTTTTTGAATCAGGGATCTTTTTTTCTTCAGGTAAACTCCTAGAAGTGAAATTCCTGGGTCAAATGGTATTACTATTTTTAGTTTTTTGAGGATATTGTTCTCCACAATGGTTGAACTAATTTACATTCCCACCAACAGTGTAGGAGGGTTCCCCTTTCTCCACATCCTCACCAGCATTTGTTGTTTCTTGTCTTCTGGATGTTGGCCATCCTAACTGGGGTGAGGTGATACCTCATTGTGGTTTTAATTTGCATTTACCTGATGATTAGCAATGAGGAGCATCGTTTCACATGCTTGTTGGCCAAGAACTGATATAATTCTTAATTCTCAGGCTGAGGTTCTTCCCATAAAGCTCATAAAGTTCCTCTTCACAATGTTTAGGAGTTATCTTTACGCTTCCCTCAGTTCTCTGCACTAATTTTGATTTTTCTCCATACATTTTGAACACATAATCATTTTAGTTGGAATTCAACTAAAGCCATGTCTGATACTAATAATGATCAAATTATTAACACAGTCTGTGCTCAGATGTTCTGTGCCCATTCTCTATTGTATCTCTTTGTAGCCTTTGTATCTCTTAACTGTGCTCTTCCTCACCCTGTGTTAATTAATAATAGTGACTATCCACTAATTGTGTTTTGTGTCAGATACCTTATTACATTGCTCAATTTAACCTCCACAGTGAGTAGGCATTATTATTTCCATTGAACAGCTAAGGAAACCAAGGCAGGAGTTTTTTAAATACATTGTCCAAGATTTTGAAACTCCTAATGTTGAATCTAGGGATGTCTTATCCTAAAACCTTTCCCACTCTTCACCCCAGGCAACCACTAATCTGCTTCCTGTCTCTAGGCACAGACTCTTTGTGCATAAGACTGTGGATATGGCTATTCTGCACATTTCACATAAATGCAGTGTTTTGTGACTGGCCTCTTTCTCTCAGCATCATGTATTCAAGGTCCATCTACATTGTTGCATCTATCATACATCATTCCTTTTATTGCTGAATGATATTCCAATATATAGGCATACCATTTTTGTTTATCTGTTCTTCAGATGACAGACACTTGGGATGTTTCTATTTTGCCTATTATGAATAATGTGCCTATGAACATTTGTGCAAAAAATTTTTTGTACGAAGATTTGTTTTCAAACCTCATATTAGGAATGGAATTGCTGGGTTGTCGTATGGGAAGCTGTAAATTTAATTTAAGACACTGCCAGTCTATTTTCTAAAGTGGCTGTACCATTTTGCATTCCTTTAATGGAAGAGGTTTAAGTACAGAAGAAATACATACAAACACTGGTGGTCTCTGAACACACGCTCTCAGCCCACTTAACTTGAGGGCAACTGTGATGGCAAGTTCCAAGCACCTGTGCGCTCCTTGAGTGCACACACCTGGCAGGGATGTCTTTGGTCCTCGGGACTTTCTCAGTAGCCATAGAAGGCTGCTTTGGTCAGACCCTGTAGCCCAGAAATGCAGGGGAAGGAAAGAGAAGGAGGGTAGAGGTAAGATGGATCCCCAGGGGGAAGCTTCAGCCAATAAGGCTGGAAGCTGATGGATAACCGCTCTTGTTCCCATGTCTTAATGGGGACATGGTCTACTTGGTCCTTAAAAATGGTCGGCAGGAGTAAGCCGCAGAGGCTTGCTGCAGAGCTCATCCTCCTTAACAAACACTTTATTGGCATTTCTTCTTTCCCCATTTCACTGCCCAGCTTCCATACTTTGGCTTCCCAGGATCACTGCGAATATAAGCTCCCTGCTCACAAGTCCTCATCTCAGGCTCTGGGTTCAGGGAAAGCCAAATCAAACAAAACTTTAGAAATGAAAAAAATGGCTAAAAGGATAAAGTCAGCATTAACTAGCTGCAAAGTTAGAATTTTGCAAGAATCCCTTTTGTTGTTTTTCCACTGTTGATCTAGTGTTTTAAAGGTTTTCTACAAAATAAATTGTGTTTATGAAGTAATAACAAATGTTACTATATTGTTTTAAGGTCAATGATGACCTGCTTTCAATAACAGTGTTTCCCTGCCATGGTAATGTCATTTTTGTCAAAGAAGGCTGGAATCTTAACTAGCCCATGTAAAGTTATCGGGGCTAAATGTACGTGCACCATTAGATTTGTTCCAAGCAGTTCCCCATATCAGATTACTACCACCCTATTAATGATCACATTGGCACACAGTACTTGGGTGGACTCCAGAGCCTGGGAATTCCATGCTCGCAAGTTTTTCACATGAAGGACATTTTTGGTACTGGGACTAGCACCCCTCCTCAGGTCGTAGCTTTATTGGGTCCTTTTTATAGCCCTGTCATCAGCTGCCCCTTCTTTGACTTGCGGTATCCCATTTTGGCTTGCTGGCCATGAGCATTTCCCAATTCCCCTGTCTGTGTTATCATAAGTCTGCACTCTTCCCACTTTACCCAGACTTGGCATCTGTATTCAACCATCTCTCCACACATCTTGTTATCCTGATAGTCCATTTGTCCAAACTGCCATCTTCTGCTGAGAAATGACAAGACTGGGTAACTCAGGGTCGAACAGTGGATAGGATAGAGCACTTCTAAACCTGTGCACTTAGAAGCCCCAGGCTCCAGTCCCAGTCCTGCCCTTTCCCAGCTGTGAGACACTGGACAACTCATAGCCTCTCTGAATTCTATTTCCTCTTTTTTTAAATTAAGACTTCATTTTTTTTGAGCAGTTTTAGGTTCATATAAAATTCAGGAGAAAGTACAGAGATTTCCCATATACCTCCTGCGTCCACACACCCATAACCTCCTTGATTAGCAACATCCCCACCACAAGGCTACATTTGTTACAATTGATGAACCTACAATGACATAATCACACAAAGTCTGTGCTTTACATTATGGCTCATTCTTGGTGTTGTACAATCTATGGATTTGGACAAATGCATAGTAATGCATACTCATCATTATGGTATCCTATAGAACAGTTTCACTGCCCTAATATTTCCTCATCTGAAGTGTGGCAATAACATGACCGATTTTGAATCCTGACTGGTTTTGAGAAGATAAAAACTGCTTAAAAAAAAAAGGCAAGAAAGTTCCGTGTAGTGTTGCTTTCAGAGTGAAGAATTAGAATTAGACTTAACCTAAGGATCAAAACATGGAAGCCCAGTTAAAAAACTGCAGTCATTAAAAAATTATGTTGGAAAGTTAAGGATATGGGAAAACTAGTGAAAACAGTTACAAAACAATATGTAAAAGTAGAGGTTCCCAGGAGCTGGGGGAGGCAGGGACAGAGAGTTATTGTTTAGCAGGTACAGAGTTTATGTTTAGGATGATGAAAAAATTAAGGAAAGGGATGGTAGTGGTGGTTGAGAACATTGTGATGTACTTAATGCCACTAAACTGTCCACTTAGAAATGGCTAAAACCACATGTTTTGTGTCATGTATATTGTACCATGCACACATAAAAGGTAGCTTAAAGGTTGCAGTATATTCTTGATGAGGTCAAAAACAATTGTCATGTGATGTCACAGTAGCTTCTTACAGTTTGCTACAGTTCTAATTATTAGGGTCATATATTGGTATATTCTATTAAATTATCTACTGAAATTTTGGCACAAAAAGAAGTGTTTGACTTAAAAAGTATATGTACAGGATGAACTTATTTCTTTAAATCCGTCTATCTATTGATAGGTAGAGAGATATACATACTACATGAATCCATGGTTTTTCTAAATTTTCTGTTTTGAATACATATTATTCCTACACTGAAACTTCATTTATAAAAAAAATATGAAGCTCTATATAAACCATAGGAACTTTTGTTATTCATATAAGGGCTTTGCGAATACCCACTGTAGTACAGAATATGCAAAATGCTGCCAAAGAAATCTAAGGTGATTTCTAAGACAGTGATTGACTTTAATTTGCAGGCAGGGAAAATTATGTATGTGAAGATCACAAAGAAATAGACTACATGGCTTATCTGAGGCCTTGAAATAACTTTATTATGTTTGGAGCAGTAAGTCTGTGAGTGAGTGATGTTGAGAGCAAAGGGCTCTGGGTGGGTCTGGACAGGTAACAAAGGGATAATTGGCCAAATTAAAGAGTTTGGACTTGATTCTAAGGACAACAGCAAACTACTAATGATTTTAAACTAATGATATGATTAGTTTACATATTAGGAAGATACCAGACTGGAAGAACCGACATTGACTAAAAGTCTGTTGCAGTCATTCAGGTCATTTGGACGAGGATGGTCACAGTGGGTATAAACTCATGGATCTCAGACAGAACTGCTGTAGCACTTCGTATTGGTGGAGAATGGAGAGTTAGAGTGCAAATATCTAGGATGACCCCTGGTTTTAGCCTTGGGCAATTTTGAGGGCCTCGTGTCCCTCACTGAGATAGAAAGCAAGTAGGAGCTTGTTTGGAAGGAAACAAGTTCAGCCTGGGACCCGTGGAGCTTGAGGTGCCTGTGTAATGGGAAATCCAGGAACTGGAAAACTCAGAAAAGGGATCAAAAGTCAGTAGCACATGGAGGACACCTGAAACCACAAGAGCAAATAAGATTTCCCAGGAAAAGGAGGTAAAAAAGAGGTGTTTAGTCTCTGCTTGGGGTGAAGGAAAAAGAATCTGACGAATGCTATGCGTGTTTTCTCCAGATATCTTCAAGAATTTGGCTGTTAAGGGGATGAAAGATCAGGATGTAGCTGAGGGTCATCGGGGGATCAAGGAGGAACTCCTTTTCAGCTTCAAAAACTTGAGTATATTTAGATAAACAAGGAGCAAGGTAGTTAGTGGGGATTAAAGAAAGGAAAAGGAAAGAATAATCAGAAGACCAAGTTCCCTAGAAACAGAGACACAGGCTCTGCTACGGATCAAAGGGCCTGAGTCTTAGGCAGATGTTGGGAACTTTTTAAAGGAAGAAAGGCAAGAGGGGGATGCAGGTACTCGTGGGTGCCCATGCCTGGCGTGGGAAGCTTTCTTACCAGATTCCTTCTCTAAATTCAATGAGGAGGAGGTGAGGGCATCTATAATGAGAGTGGCCAGAGGCCAGAGGTCTGTGAAATGGCCACTGCAGAGATTGAGGGAAATCATCAGGGACACATCATAAGACTTGCAGGCTGTGGAGGCCCAGCTGAATACGGAGACCAGGCATTTATATCTGGCATCTATCTAGATGATTTTTTTGTAGCAAACCTCAGGATTCTTGGTGCAGGTGAGAAGGCAATAGTTCAAATCTTTGAAGGTGAAAGATTTGCCAAGAATTTTGAGTAAAGACAGTGGAGCAGCAAAGGATATGAGGAATCCAGTAAGAATTGATCATGGAATGATGTGCTAGTTGTCAAAAAGTAAGATCAGGAAGAAAATGGTGGAAAGAGAAAATGAAAGTATCTAGGGATTGAAAATACTAAAGTGTACAGCCAGTCAATCTATGTGCTCAGCGGTTCATTTTTTAAAAGGACTTTTATTTTCATTTTTGTTATTTTTTAAAATCACCAAGTATCCTGATGCAACTATGTTGTAGCTTGATCATGAAAACTTGGCCATAACTCTGAAACTAAGAGAAGCCACTTGAAATCAAATTCCTTGCCCCAACCTAGTAGCAGAGACAACTGTATAATCATTCATTTGACTTTCAGATATAGGACTAGACTTAGCTAGTAAAATAGATCTTCCTTTCTCAACTCAAGGCCAATATTATTTTGTACAAGTAAAATCTGTAGACTGGGTATTATGTAGTATTGGAGATTTAGAAATATTCTTATAGTACCAAGGTATTGTAGCTACATAGATCAATATTTTTATTTTTAGGATATGCCTGCTGAAACATATGGAGGTAAACTGCCAACATATCTGCAGCTCATTTTCAAATGATTTTGAAAAAATATTGTATAACAGAACAAATAGAGCAAAATGCTGAATTGTTTGATCTAAGAGGGAGTAGGAATGATTTTACTTCCTTGCAGATATTTGGCAATGTTTGGAGACTTTTCTGGCTGTCACAAGTCAGGGGTGGTGGTGCTACTGGTTAGAAGCCAGGAACACTGCTGAATATCCTACAGATGCACAGGACAGCCCCCAACAACATGAATTATTGGTACCCAGATGTCCTAGCACCAAGGTTGAGACACCCTGTTCTGGTTAGAAGATATATAGTTAATGATGGTGCAGTACTAGTCTTTCAACTGTTTAATCTACTTTATAATTTTTATTAAAGGCACTTGAAGGAAAAACTAAAATATTAGAAGAAAAGAAGACAATATTTTCCAAGTGGTCGACAATAAATTATTTCTGATGGTGGTCAAATACAGAGCATTGTTTTGGGTGTGATTGGGGTGCTCTTGGAAACATGATTTTTTAGGTGGATGGCTGTAATCCATTCCTCATTTGTCTCTAGTCAATCAAAATAGACTAATGTCTTTATTCAGTACCTGAATCTTTATGCAAAATGTTTTCAGTGAAAGGAAAGGAAGCAAACGGGAGAAGAATAGGCATCTGTAGATCACTTACTATGACCCAGACATCATGCTGGACAGTTTTCATAAATAATCCTGTTAGTTTTGGAGTCAGCAAAGATTTGAGTCTTAGTTGTGTCACACAATACTAATTAGATGCATTTATTTAATCATTCATTTCTCCATTCAACAAATCTTTATTAGACATCCAGTATGTTGGAATACTGCTAGGCTGTGGGGGTACATAAAGAAATAAGTCCTCAGTAGGCTGTATGCTCCCTGAGACTATTGAGGGATTCAGAAAATTTAATATTGAGCAATGATCCTTCTTAGAGAAACAGACACGTTTCTCTGGGAGCACAGATGTGGGCAACTGACCCAGAGAAGACTTCACAGACTTGGGATAGTAAAGAGCAAATCAACTCAAGGGAATCCTTGAGGAGTGAGGAGTGTGGGGAGAAAGGCAGAGCCTGGAGCTTGAGGCAGGGCTGGAGGGCATTCCAGGTAGGTGGACCGGTGGGATAAAGGCACAGGGGTAAGAGAGAGAGCGGGATGCCCAAGAGTGGTTGTCTTACTTGAGCCGGCCTCAGAATCTCCTGGAGGGCGCGTTAGAGCACAGACTGCCAGGCCCCACCCTTACAGTGTCTGACTCAGTGGGTCTAGGAAGGGCCCAAGAATCTGCTTTTCTAGCAAGTGCCCAAATGATGCTAATACTTTTGATCTGGAGACCACTGAGATCAGAGAAACTGCAGGTAGTTCTGGGAGAATCAGAGCTGCAGATATGATCAGGGGTTAGAACAGTGACCAGGCTAAGGCATTAGGCTAAATTATGAAGTCCACCAGGGCACTTAGATGTTTAATCTCTCTTAGCCCAGGTATTAAGTTGGGGCTCTCAGAGAAATAGAATCAATAGGATATACAATCATATATATGCCAAGATTTATTATAGGAATTGGCTCATGGAATTATGGAGGTGAGGAAGTCCCACCATCTGCCGTCAGCAAGATGAAGAACAAGGAAAGCCAGTGGTGTGATTCAGTTTGAGTCCAAAGGTCTGAGAACCGGGGTAACCATGGTCTATGTCCCAATCTGAGTCTGTCAGACTAAGTATCTCTCAGCATTCTTTTGAGAATAAAACCAAGTAACATTGTTCATGTAAATTTAAATCACTAGATGGATATCAGAGATAACTATTAAAACAACTCATTTATATTTGTCAATTACACCTCAATAAAGTTGACAAAAAAAATAAAAGAAAATCAACCCATTTAGAGCTGGAAATATTGTCATTTTCAGATAACGAAACTGAGGAACACCAGGCAGAGATGGTACCAGCCAAAGTGTCTTGGGCCTGACTCCTGCCCCCTCACCATGATCCCCTCTGTCCCTTTCCTGCCACTCCAGACCCCAGGAAGCATTTCTCTCGCAGTTGTCCTGGCTACACCCTGACAGCAGCCCATTGAGTGAGGTAAGTGCTGCTGCTGATTGTCCCAGTCTGGAATCTCAGAGAGTGACTCACGAGAAGTTAGAAGTCTAACCCAGTTGACCAAGGGCCACTGGCAAAGCTGAGGTCAGATGGGCGCATGAACTCACTGGCTGGCCCAGTGGGCCACACTTGAAGTCCAACAGGCTCCGGGGTGTCAGGGGCAAGTCAGGCCCTGAGGATGGCTCAGTCAGCAACTCAAACCCAAAAGGAGAACTCTGAACCTTCATTCTTGGGAACCTCTGTTGAGGAAAGTAAAATAGCTGGGGAGCTGGCATCTTTTGAGTCGTCCTATTATGAGCTGTAAGAAAGCCTGCCTCTTTTTATCCTAACATTTGCATATCACTGCACCATTTGGATTGGATTTACTTTCACTTTCTCATTTAGGTCTCCTGGGCAGTGTTCTTGTTCCATTTTACAAACAGGAGGTTCAGTGACACGCTCAGGATGACATTCTGAAGCGGGTCTTTGGATTCCAAATCTTCTGCACTGAATACCACTATTTGTGTGAAACAAGTGTGACATGTTCCAACTGTTTTCAACAAACATGGTGATTATGTATGTAGCATATGCATGTGTGTGTGTGTGTGTGTTTTATATGCTTTTATTTTCTTATTTTCTCTTGCCAATATTCCTTTGTTATTTCATCTGCTTTTTTGTTTTCTTTTGATTTGTTTCTGCTTAACCAATATCTCATAGAAATTAGAAAGTATTTTTGGTGGAAATAATTCTTTAAATATTAGGATATAAAGCAGTAGGAGTAATCTGTGATTTGATGGAATGGAATGGAATCACCAAAAAAAATGTAGATTTAATGGTAAAAACTGCCCGATAAAAAAGAACATCAGTTAGGCACAGGATTTATCATGATTTCTTCTCCTTAATTAAGAAAACAAAGGTTCTGAAGCCCCTTGAAACATTTCCCATAAATAATGCACATAGGACTTCTGTAAGGGAAGTCATATAGCTAAAGTAAAAAAAGTAGAGCCCTTGATCAGTGCCCTCCACAGCCATAACCATCCAGCTCAATAAACTATGAAGGCCTCAAGGCTGGGTAGAGTTTAGAGTTCAAATTGAGGAAACCACCAGCAGCAGCAACTGGAGAGACTTACACTAGTGGCTGAAGCAAGCAAGGTGAGAAGTACATTTCTCAGAATATTTTAAGCATTTCTTCCTCCCTTCCTGAACAACATCTGGCATGCATGGAAGACCCTTGAGGGTCTTCGATTTTTCACCTTACAAAGATGTACACATATGAGCTCATAAAAACCTGGGCTTAACAGAGGATCTGTCTTCTTAAAGTTCAGAATATGTTTATTTTTTAAGAAAAGATTGCTGCTCTGCTTGGAATCACAGACCTCTGATGCTAAGTGAGTATCATCTGGGTGCAGACTGAATAATATACCCAGAATCACCCAGCCAAGTGGGACCCTGGTTTCCTGACTTCCTGCTGTGGAGTTAACGCTATGGATCCGAGGAAATAAAATACTCAAACAGGAATAAAATGAAATATTTAATGGCATGGGGGAAATTGTTGTATGGTATATTGTTGGGTAAAGAAATTGCATACCATAATATGTATCATGTGATTATTTATTTTGGGGAAAAAGAGAATGCATGTGTGCAGGGTACACAAATACTAGAGAGGTATTAGCAGGCCTGACATCTCTGGCGGGGGGCAATTGGCAGGACTTATTCTTTACTTGTTTGAGTTTTTTTTTTTCAAATTTTTATAAAAATATAATTTTGATAATCAGTAAGAAATTAACGTTATATTTTGAGCATTCTAGGAAGGTCAGGTAGGCACACTGCAGATGTGTAGAGACAAGCAGCAGTGGAACTCTTCCTTCTAAAGGATGGGGAGCAAGAGGACTGTACCTAAGGAAGTGGAGTATCAGCCCAAAGCGGCACTGCCCGATGGCCGGGGCAAACGGACAAACGGTCATCTAAGAGCCACCGAAGGGGCCATAAGACAAACATTCAGTGTGGAAGAAGCAGTAAGAGCCTCCTTTTCCTGGAAAAAATCAGCTTGCTTCCTACTTCCCACTGCTCTTAACATCTCAGCGAATATTCAGCCATGAGCCCCTGTGTTCACTTCTCTAGAGGCAGGGAGGCAGGACTGTTCCCCTGGAACTGATGGTTTCTGCAGGAAGCTGGTTCTCTACCATGAGACCTCTCATGACTACTCCATTCCTTCTTCTTAGCTTGGCTCAGTAGCTGGTACTCACACCTGACAAGGAGCAGGACAAAGAAAGAAAATAATACATAGATTGATGGGTAGATGGATGGATGAACTACCTTCAGTTATAGAGTGCTTCCTGTTTACTTTCCAGATTCTTCTTTTTATGCTGTATAATTTCTATCCTTGGCATTGTTGCTAATCCTTACATTATCTCTAACCTCAACAGGAAGGCATTATTATTCTCAGGTCAGAGGTGGTAAAACAGAGGCTGAGAGAAGTTGAGTTGCCAAAGAGAGCAAGTCCTGTCTGGCTCTAAGGCCCATGCTCCTTCTAAGGTCACTGCCTCCTCTTCTGTACCCTGGGATGGCCCAGGCCTTCTCAGTGGATCCAGTGGATTGCTCTAGTGAATGAAGAGCACTGGATCAGGAGTCTATTTCTGGATACATCCAAATTACCTCCAAAAGACCCAGGGCTGACTCTCTCATCTCCATATTGTTTGCTCACACAACAGATTCTTTGCCACAGTCATTTTTTGTTTTGTTTTTTAATCTGTTGACCCCAGTCAAATCATGCAGAAAGAAAATCTCCTGCTTCAATTAGAAAAAATGGAATGCAGTACAAAGTCTGTTTCTGAAACAAGTTTAGGTAGAGGTTAAATAATAGGGTGGTTTTTCTGAAAAGTGAACCCAACATAGCATTGCCCTAGCTGTCAACCCCTACTTCCTTTTCTTGTTTCCTTTTCATTTCATGTCCTCATCTCATAAATGCTCTTCTGTCCTCTGGGAACTGACTAATGTCAATGACATAGAGAACCTCAAACAACTTCCTCAGAGCTCTTCTAAGAGGACCAACCCTAATGTGGTTTCTGTCTAGTTAACTGCTAGGTTCTTGTTAAGTAAACAACCCAACTTAGATACGAGAGAGTTGTGGTTGGGGTGGGGATGGGAGGGGAGAAGAAACAGGCTTGAGGTAAATTTTAAGTGGGAGATTTTTTTTCAAAAAAGAAAATAAAGTCTTGGCTAAAGTAGTTCTCTATTTCAACATTTGTGAGCCATCCTCCAGCACTCTATACTGACCACGTGCTGCACTCTGACCTTCACACTGGCCTTGCCCTCTACCCTTGGCCTTGGGCTATAGTTTTGCAGAGTGATGTCACCAATTCATTGCCCTATTTCTTGCAGGAAGATCATTGAGAATATGGCTCACTAAACCGCACAAGAGAAATTCTCAGTTCTCTCTTCAGGAAAAAGCTGGCCTTCCACTGGTGGCTGGTATATTTTATCTTAGGAATGCTGGCATCGTGGAGCTGATGTTCTTTCTTTTGTTTCCATTTGCTGCAAGAAAACTCACAGCTAAATTTGAGATTCACTTCTAGCAAGTGTGTTGTGCCTCATGGCATGTTTTGGAGCACCAATCTGACCTCTTGTTTTTTTTTTTTATCTGATTCTTCCTATAACTTCTTTTCCTTTCTACTAGGTCTCTTCATTCAAATGATTTTTTTTTTGTACATTTGCATTGCTTGTGTCTTCACAAGCTGCCTGCCATTATTCTAGAACAAGTAGGAACAATTGTATATATTTATCACACTGCATTTTTAGGTGTCGGTCCAATCAACGGTAGGACCTCCCTTTTTCTCTAAGATTTACCCAAGCTATTCTAGGAATAGAGCTAGCAGAAAGACTGTTTGTACTATGTGGTCCTGTCTGTCTGGCCAACTTGACTGGAGTTAGGAAGCTACCTGACCCAAGCTGAGCAATATAGATTCTTCCTCCAGATATTTTAAATTGGGACTTGACAGATGCCATGATCTGCTAGGCTGGTTATTTGACCATATAATCTGTCTACAGCATTGATTTTCAACACTGGCTGCTCCACAGTGTAGCATAGTGCACTTTGAAAAATATTGATTCATACCTGCTTATCAAGGAAGGTGAAGATACATATGCTGCATGATTCATGAATTCTGCTCCCAGATTGATGGCTAAATAGATCTACTGATTGGATTTATTTAGTATCACTTCTTTAAAGAGTTTGTATCTGGAGAATATGAGACCAAACCCTTAAAAGTCCCACCTTTCACTGAAAATTGTTGTATAGGAAACATGTGAAACTGAAATGCTTTCTGTTCACTGTAGTCCCAACTACCTGTGTGTGGACAGACAGGATTTTGAATGAATTGAAAGACCTTTCATTACCATTACACTTTATTTTCTGATTGCTTTACTAGGTTTCACTCCCCAGCATAGATATATGTACTTAACATAGACTTGTTGAGCACATCCTGAGTTGTAGACCCTCTGCTAGAATATTATGGGAGAAGGTGGTGGGGAGGGGAAGAAAGTGGGCATGGGCCTGACCTTGGGGAGGCAAGTGACAGGAATGTGGCAGAGAATCCATGGTCACATTCTCAGGATACAGCAACAGAGAGGCACCAGAAGCTTGCTCCAAGCAGCACTTGTTGGTTCTGCTTATCTTGTTTTGTGTATGGTAATCTGTTATTCTTTCCATTTGTGAAAATAATCAAGGGTTGGCTAAAGTGGCATTCAAATCATGCCCATGAAAAGGCTAGATGCAACCAGCCTCCAAGAACAGTCTGACTTGAATCTAGATAAAACTTATCAGATATTCTGCATATTAAAACTCCCATTTGAATTCCTTGCCCAACACACATTTTTTCACCTAGGCTTTCTTTTTATTGTTTATCTACCTTTGAAAATAACAAAGAAATGGAAAATCACTGTTAGAAAAACTCATCTTCCGGAATGTGAGTTTTCAATACATTTAGAAATATTCTATAGATTAACTGAGTGCCCCCAGATATCCCCACCAGCCAGTGTAACTGACAGAGTTTTAAGTTGGAGAGAAAAGAAAAGGTAATAGTTAGTATTTATTGAGTACCTACATACCAGACATTCTAAGAGCTTTGATGCCATATTTTATTTAATACTCAGACAACTTTTGAGTAATTCTACCTTCTCTGTGTTACAGAAGAGCAAACTGAGCCTGAGAGAGAGAAAGGAACGGGCCAAAGTCATGCAGGTCATTAGTGGTGGAGAATGGGTCAGTATGCAGGCCTGTGCCCCTGAATGCAAGGATTCTGTTTTTGATAGTTGCCATATTTGGAGCCCTTCCAGCAGTGCCAGGCACTTGGGAAGCACTCAATAAATATTTGCTGAATGAGTGAATAAATGAATGACTACCTGGCTATAAAAGCAGATCTCTATCAGGTGGGTAAAAAGAATCACACAGCCAGTGGGTAAGGCCCTTTTACCAAAGATCTGGGCTTGAGCTCCATCTGGCACAGAGGTGTCCTTTTTCAGAAATGAGTGGTGGAACAGAAATAGTATCCATGCCCCAGAAGAGCTAGGTGCTAATCTTGGCTCTCCTGTTGTGTGACCTTTGACCCACCCTCCCCATGCCTTTCTGAGCTTCCAATGTCTTTTCTGCAAAATGAGGCCCCCTAAGAGTTCTTTTCCAAATCTAACAAACTGCCATTCACAAGAGTTTTACACTAGAGGAAATTATCTTCTGGATGAACCACTCCAAGGATAAACTCCAAATGGTATCAAGAGCTGTAGGAAGAGAAATACTCCCATTTTCCTTGCTGTATTTGGTACCACCTGCTCTGTCTCTCCAGAGTATCTGCTGGGACACTGCACTTGGTGGTTTTCTCCTTTTACTTTCTTTCGCTTTTTTCCATTTTTCAACTTTAAATTCTGAAACATTTTTTGACTTGCAAAAAAAAAAAGTTAGAAAAATAGCACAAAGAATTCCTGAAAACCTATCACCTAGTTTCTCCACACATTAGCCTTTTTCATGCCACAGTGAAATGATTGAAATCAGAAAGTTAACATTAACAAAATACTATTATCTGATATACATTCATCAAGTCCACCAGTTATCCCATTAATGTCTTTCTGGTCCAGAATCCAGTCAAGGCTCACATGGTACCCACAGTTGCCTTGATTTCTTGGTCTCCATTAATAGGGAACGGACTCAGTCTGTCTTTGTCTCTCATGCTGTTGACACATTTGAAGAGTACTGCCCGGATGTTTTTTAGAGTATCTCTCAGTTTAGGTTTGTCTGAACTTGACTAAGTTCATGCTATGCACCTTGAGCAAGAATACCATAGAAGGGATTTCGCTTCCTTCTGAGCGCATCTCATGGGGAGCTACGTAGTGTCATTTGTTGACACATCACCCCTGAGCTAACTTTGATCATTCTCTTTGTTTTTTTATATTCTAGGTATTTTCTCTGAAAATGGGTGATAAGAGTACCTGCCTCACAGGGTTATTGTGAGGATTAGATGGAAAAAATGGCATATAAAGCCCTTAACATAATTCCTGGGACATAGGACTCTTGTCATCATCCTTTTTTCTTTTTTTTTTTGAGAGGGCATCTCTCATATTTATTGATCAAATGGTTGTTAACAACAATAAAATTCTGTAGAGGGGACTCAATGCACAATCATTAATCAACCCCAAGCCTAATTCTCAACAGTCTCCAATCTTCTGAAGCGTAATGAACAAGTTCTTACATGGTGAACAAGTTCTTACATAGCGAATAAGTTCTTAGATGGTCAACAGTGCAAGGGCAGTCATATCACAGAAACTTTTGGTTTTGATCACGCATCAGGAACTATAAACAATCAAGTCAGATATGATTATTCATTTGATTTTTATACTTGATTTATATGTGAATCCCACATTTCTCCCTTTTTTTTTTAAATGAAATGCTGAAGTGGTAGGTAGATGCAAGATAAAGGTAGAAAACATACTTTAGTGCTGTAAGAGGGCAAATGTAGGTGATCAGGGCTGTGCCTATAGACTGAGTATTAACCCAGCTAGACAAGGGCAACAAAACATCCACGGATGCAGAAGATTTCTCTCAAAACAGGGGGGGTGAGGTTCTAAGCCTCACCTCTGTTGATCCCCAATTTCTCACCTGATGGCCCCCCTGCGACTGTGCCTGTCTTAGGTTGTTTCTCCCTTGAGGAATCTTACCCGTCTCTGGCTAACCAGCCATCTTCCGGGGCCATAGTCCTTTTTTCTTTTAAGAGCATTTCAAACAATGAGGAAATTGTTTAGGTAAAAATGGGAGTTGCTGAGGGTGCTGGATTCGGGGCATCTGCAGGCGCACATCCTGCCTGTGCATTTGCCTCTGCAGCTGTGCCCCCAAAGTCAGGGCGAGCCCAGCCAGCTCAGCAGGATCACAGCCCTCAGTGTTTTTCTTTAAGGGCAGCAATGTAACTGCAGTGTCATTTGAGCTTTTGGCTATTGTACACCAGTGGCAGGGGACATGTCCATTCAGCCCTGGATCTGGCCTACAAGATGTCAGGTAACCTTTTCAAGGCTATGAGATTTTAATAGACATGGAAGTGAAGTGACTAGATATTATGTTTTTGCCTGGGTAATACATACAATTAATGTATAAGTCAGGGTTTTACAAGTGACATCTGCAGAGCATGTTTATTTAACTAACTGCAGACTGACTGACGTGTAGGCATTCTGCAATATTTTTCTGTTAGTCTATGAAAGGCAGTCCAATGAATTATTTATTGGGCTAACGCATCCTGATGCCTTTTTTTTTTTTAAAGAACACTTTCTATTGGAACTCCTAGCCTTGCTTAGTCCATTAACCTTCCCCTGTCCAGAGCTCCTTTCTTTAGGAATAAACCGTCAAAATTCAAAGCAGCTCTTCAGCAAGCAGAGGATGGGATCATGCCCACTCAGGACCTTAGTCCCCTCTCCTTATAACCTCCCTGAAGTCAAGTATAAAACCTTATTCCTAAATCAATTGAAAGGAGTGTGACTCACAAACACACTGTTCATATGCTTCTCTAGAACAAGGTAAAGCCTCTGGGGCAGAGGGGAATGACTAATGGCAGACCTCTCTTCCTGCCAGATTCCAGCCTCGTTGCCCTGAAAATAGCCAAGAGGGCCAGGGACAGGGATGGGGGAAGTGACAGCAAGAGCTGCTGAATCAGAAGGTGTCACTCTATTTCCTTTATCCTCCCTCCACTTTCTCTGGTGTTATTGTTCCCCTGCTCCTCTCCCCACCAAAGGCTATGCTAGTGGTTCAAATGAGGCATGATGGTGGCCTACAGTGGGGTGGCTGAGGAGGAGATGCTAAGCCATAGGGTCAGATTCAGAGGATGCTTTGAAGTTAGAGCTGACAGGACTTGCTAAGGGGTTGATTAAGAGGTGTGAATGAAAGAGAGAAGTCAATCATAACTCCATATTTTTGGCCTGAGCAACTAGATGGGTTGGTGCCATTTACTGAGGTAGGGAACCCAGAGAGAGGACCAAGTTTGGGGATAGGGGATCTCAAGAGTTTGATTTGGGACATATTAGGTGTAAGATTCCTATTACTGAGCTAAGCAGAGGAGCCAAATAAGCAGCTTGGATACGCATTTGAAATTAGGGGAGAGTATAATAAAAAGAACATGGATTTTTATGTGGTACATTTAGAGTTACAATCATATTTTAAGACTTTAACAATATATTTAACCTGAGTCCCAATATCCATACTGTCAACTGTAAACTATATTACCCATATTTCAGTTGCTTATTGCCTTGTAACCACTTCCAAAATATAGCGGCTCAAAACAACAATGATTTATGATCTATGGGGTGGGAATCAGCTGGGTGGTTCTTCTACTAGTTTTGCTTGGATATTTTATGCAGCTGCATGTAGGAGGGTGCTCAGCTGGGGCTGGGGTAGTCGCAGATACCCTCTCATCCTCCAGAGCCTCTTTCTATGTGGCCTCTATCATTTAGTAATTTGGTCTGAGCTTTCTACATAGTAACTAAACTGCAAGAGGACAAATGCAATGTTTAAGCATTTATCCAGCCTCTACTTGCATCACATTTGTTAATGTCACATTGGTCAAAGCAAATCACATGGTCAAGGCTAGGGTCAATGTGGGAAGGGAATATGCAAGGGTGTGCATACCGGGAGGTGTGGCTCTTTGGGGACCACCAGGTAAGAGTCCACCACAGTTGAAGTCAGTCAAGTAGTGGGTTTTTGTGAAGATTATGTGGTAAATGTTCAATAAATGTTTGCTGCTATTATTAAGACATAACAACCTTCAAAATGGGTCAATCCCCAGGACCCATATTGCCTTATTACAGTACTTGTAAATGTACAGGGAAAGAAAATCAACCTAGTTTCTTAACTATTTTATTCTTCAGCAGAAATAGAGCTATAATCCTTTTCCTTTGCATTACATTGTGCTGCTTAATAAATGTTCTGTGATTATTTAAAATCCAGAAAGATGTGGTCGGTCTGACATTTTGATTTTGGAAAAGTAAAAATTATCTCATATTCTCATTAAAATAGCTTTGAAACCAAAATTAAAAATGTGAACATTCGTTTTCTGATTTTTCCAGACATGCAAGTTGTGTTTATTGATTTTTGTGATTGTAACCTAAGTCCATTATGAGCCCTTATTTCTAACTATAATTCTTTACCATCTGATTTTTCTCTACATATTAATCACATTGAGATCACTATAAATATTTCAATTTATAAAAGGAAAGTAAGGGAAAAAATCACTTGGGCTTTACCCATCATTCTTCTCCTCCAAGACATACACAGCAATGAATTGTTCAGTAGAGACATGTAGATATAGAGGTGGTATATGTGTACTGTTTATCCCATTCTGGCACCAGAATCTTGACTATACTATCCACTTGAATAATCTGTCAGTCCAGATATCTCTATATTTCTGTATAACAATGCCCAAAAGGGTTCTGAAAGTTGGGGCTTTTTAGAGATGACAAGATGATTTTTGAGAATGATTGTACTTAGACTATGAATTTGTAAATACATTTTTATATATATACACACACATCTATAAACATTTTATGTGTAATAATGAAAAGACTATGTAAGAGAGAGTTCTGCTATTATTTTGTAGGACCAAAATACAAAATACAGTGGCATTTGGTGAGTAGTTTGTTTCTTCTCACATTTTATGAGCTCTGTGGTTTCTGTTTGGATTCTGACCCCAAATCTCAAGCCTACTTATATTGAGAAGCACTTCTTTAGGGCCAAAAATTCCTGTGACATAACATTTCTGGTTTGTCCTCCAATATGAATAGCAGAATGTTATCTCCTTGCTGTGTATGGGAGCCCCTGTTTCCCTGCCACTGTGGCTCTGCCTGACCTTCTGCATCCTGTGTGTGTTTCTGCTTGTTTGGCCTTGGGAAAGATCATTTATTCTCTTTCCTTTGACAAGAAAAGTAACTTCCTGTTTGGGATCCAAGAGCAAAATGCTCCGTCCTTTGGAAGCCACTTGATTGTCATAATGTCCTTATGTAACACCTTTAAACACCCATCTTCATTGAAGCAGCACACAGTTGCTCCTGTTGAATCACACCACACATGATGTTGTCTTGGGTAACAATAGTAGAAGGACGCAAAACAAATTCAGAGTCTCCAAATTGACTTTTTTCCCTTTCGTACTGAATTTTTGTGCCATTTTTATAAAACCCATGGTTTACTTTATTCTTATGAGTCAAATAACTTCCTTTCTTCACCCTAGGAAATTAGGAAATTATTTTCAAATTGGGAAATCATTGGGCATGAAGATATACGTTTTCCTTGGTTTCAGAATCACATAGTCCTAGTACCAATTTATGCATTTTCCTAAAGTGAAAGGACATGACCAATTTTCCACCTTACTTTCATATAAAACTATATGAAACTTTCTTTCATATAAAAATCTATTTTCATTTAGAACTATGTCAGTCAGGATAATCTCAATTATGTCACAGTAACAACCAACACTGAGTTTCAGTGATTTAATAAAGCTTATTGATCACTCACAAGACCTCTGCATGTGGGTGGCTCTGGGTGACCTCCCATCATCAGACTCACTGGAGGCCCCAGAATGGAGGGGGCTCTGTCTTCAGTCACGTGCTCATGATCATCTAGGCCAGAAACAGGGAATGTGGCAGATTGTGCTCTGGCCCTTACAGCTCCTTGCCAAGAGTGACATGTCACTTCACTCCTATTTTGCTGACCAGAGCAAGTCACATGACCAGGCCTATCTTTAAAGAAGGAGAAATCCAAATCTATTATGTTCCCAGCGGGAGAAGAACCAGAATGTGTGTGAATAGCCTCAGTGATAAGTATCAAATTCACCAAAAAATCAAAGTCGTCTAAAAGATTTGAATGAAGAAAAAAAGAAAAAAAGACTCAGTGCTGCCAATGTGGTAGTGATATAGTCACTTTTACACTGATATGATCTATTTATGAAAAGTAATTTTTAAATATCTATCAAGAGTCCAAAAACTATTTGTAATACCCCTGGAACTTAGGTATACTTTCAGAATCTCACTTTATAAGAGTAAAAATTGGAAACATCTAAATGTCCAATCAAGTGGAGTTAGTAAGTCCACTACTGTAGCATACACAATGGACTGTTATGCAGTGACCCAAAATTATATTTTTGAAGAATTTATAATGACATGGTAAAATTCTCAAGATGTAATGTTAAGTGAAAATTACCAGTTGTTTTTAATATTAATTCATTAAAAATGTTAATAGGGGTTATCTCTGGCTGTTGGAATTAAGGTCTTTGTTTTCCCTTCTTATATCTTGGCCACTTTCTAAAATAAATATGCAAATATTTAAAGAAAAATATAACTGAGTTTACTTATAAATATACCCAAAACTTCTGTTTTATAGCTTTAGTGGAGTATAATTTACATATCTTAGCATTTACCACAGTTATATGAATTTCAGTCAGTATATACAGTCATGCTACTATCACCACAATCAAACTTTAGAATATGTCCAAAATGCCCCCAAAAGTTCCTTCCTGGTCCATCCCTGCTCCCTGGCCCCAACATGCCATCAGTTTCTGCTGTTATGGTTCTACTTTTTGTAGATTTCATAGGAATGGAACCATATCATGTGCAGTCTTTTATGTCTGTCTTAACATGATAGTTTTGAGATCTATTCATATTGTTACGTGGATCAATAGTTCATTCCTTTTATTACTGGAGGCATTCTATAATACTGAGACAGCATAGGTTTTGCTTATCTATTCATCAATTGATGGACATTTGAGTTGTTCACAGATTTGTGGCTACTATGCTATGAATATGTGCATACAAATCTTCGTGTAATTATGTACTTTTAGTTCTCTTGGGTAGATAGCTAGGAGTGGAATTTCTGGGTCATAGGGGAAGTGTAAGTTAAATTTTTTTAAGAAACTGCCAATCTGCTTTCCCAAGTGGGCATACCGTTTTGCAGATCCATTGGTAATATAAGAGGGTTCTCATTTTCCCACATTCTTGCCCAAACCTGGAATTGTTACTCTGTTTAATTTCAGCTGTTCAAGTGGGTGAGCAACGTATAGCACATGGACAATTCACTCACAGGCTTTAGTTGGCGTTTAGCAGAGTTGTAAGCTCCATCCCGCAGTAGCTAAAAACTTGGGTCTTGGAGTTTGATGGACTCCAGGAATCTAATCAAAGGGAAGGTAAATCTTCACCAACTACCAAAAGCTTCAGCTCCTTTTTACTATAGACTTTGGCTGATTTGGGTTCTCACAGTAACACAACACATGCAACTCAACCCACATGCAAACAGACTAGAATAGATATTTGTGCTTCTTGAAAATGTGTGTTGGGGGTGAGAAAATGGGATGGAATTATGATGTGAATTTTTCTCTTTTGCATTAAATCTAATTAAGGAGCAGTCATGCCACTGAATTTCTTTTCCTTTTTTGGTTTGATAAGACAATGTGTGGGATGAGTTTATAATTATTTCTTGATAACCACAAGGATAGGAAACAACTGCTACAGTACTAATAGAATCCATTGGCCTGGAATGAGCCTAGGAGAATGGGACACTTATGTGTAAGGAAGGTAAAGGAGAAAATTCCCAAGAGAAATTCTGTGTGTAAGGTTTATATTGTGTACAGGGAGATATGCTGCACTGTTGTTGAGGAATCTTGTGTTAGAATAAAAATTTCCTAGTTCAAATGTAGGTCTTCCATTTATCAGCTGTGTGATCTCAGATGAATCATATATTGTCTCTGGTTTCCTCACCTATAAAATGAGTGTAATAATAGCTAACCTCTGTATGGCAATCTGAGTATAAGCAGCACTGTAGAACCATATTGTACTGCACTTTGCATTATTCATACATAGTAACTTGTACTTTTCATTTTATCTTTTATCTTATGTGATCACCAAATGATCCTGTGAGGTAGGAAAGAGCTGTTATTATCTCCATCCACAAATGACTAAACTGTGTCAGAGGGTTTGAAATCACATAGTGCAATTGTTGCAAAAGAAAGACTTCTAATTTCCTGGCTGATAGATTATTATTTTGTGTTGTAATTCTTATATGTTATATGTTGTGCTATAAGTCTTAATGTTTTAATTGGAATGTAGTCATACTCAATTCATTGATGCAATGCATTGTCTACAGCTGCTTATGGGCTATAGGGGCAGAGTTGAGTCATTGCACAAGAAACCATATGGCCTACAAAGCCTAGACTGTTTACTAACAAGGCTCCTTAAGAAAATGTTTTTTAACCCTTTAAGCACTTTGTGTGGGTATTAAACTAATTTACTCCTCCTCACAATCCTGTGAAGCAGGTCACGCTGGAGTCCTCATTGTATATTTGTGGAAACTGAGGCATAGGATTGCAGAGTAACTAGATCAAGGCCAAACAATGAGTAAATGGAGGAGCTGAGGTTTGCCCCAAGAAGTCTGGATTCGAAGTTGACACTTTTAATCCCCGTTATGGAGCTGTCTTTACTCCTGTTGGGCTACATTTCATTCGATCAGCAAATATTCACTCAGCAACTATTAATTGCCTGGTGCCATTCTAGGGGCTGGGGATAGTGTACAACAACATTCATATTCCCGTGGGAGAGAAAGACAGTTAACAAGTAACCAAATAATGAAGCAAGATTGTTTCAGAGAGTGATGAAGGCTGGGAAGAAAAGTAAGCTGGAGGCATAAGGACAGGGAAGTGGGTGGGGGAGGGGGCAGGGGAGAGGAGTTGCCAGAAACTGGCTGCATATGCTGAACATATTTTGACTAAGATCTTCCGCAAGGCAAACCCCTTGCTTACTCTTTGTCTGTCCAGCCCCTGGCACAGAATAGGTGCTCAAATATCATAAGAGTCCATATGATTGATACCTCTCCATTTGCCTTCCCACTGACCTTTGCCTGCCCTTTCATCTGGCTTCATATCTGAATGTTCACAGGGCTCCTTCTTCCACACAAAATTGTGGACCGCAAGAGTCATGACCTCTGACTCTAAGTCCAACCAGATATTCCAGAGTCCTGCACAAAGAGGGTCCTCAAGAATATTTCTAAATAACATTTATAATCAACCATCTGCCTGGAGTCTTTAAAAAATCGCCATTTAAGTTGAGATTTTAGTTAACACAGCATGTGGTCCCCAGTTTTCTCTCCTTATCCAGGGTCATGGGGAGGGAGCCATAGTCATTTACAACAGACCATGCACCAGTCCTGTGTGTGTCTCTGTGTGGCCAGTGGCACTTCCACACTATTGCTTCATTTTCCTGGCCCTGAGCCCTGGTGAGTCCAACCTACTGATGGGGGTTTGGACTCCAAACTTAGAATATATAAGGTGGGGAGGAGGAAATGACACAAGTCCCCATAGGTAATACACAAATAGGGTGATACACTAGTGGCTGATTGAAGTTTGATTATGATTGATACCATGAATTCACAGGAAACATAGATCTCTAGGAATGATTTAGGTAGAAATTCCATCCTGGTGCTAAAGCAGCCCTTTGCAAGCATGAGCAAACCCAGAGCCGCTGTGATGTAGGATGGAAGGAATGACTGGACGCCTGGGGAGAACCTGACATGGGCATTTCTAGCGCTGGCTCCTGGCCTGACGTTGTGTGACCTTTGCAATTGTCCTGGGCAGGCTGACTTCACGAACACCTGTCTTCTACAGCAACTGTCAGTGCCACCCCCACCTGGCCCCATCAGCTGGAAGCTGGCTGTGGCCCACACCACCTGTTGACCCCCTGCTCGCACCCATGTTTGCCCTGATGGGTTTCCTTTTGCCCTTATCTCCTTTGCTGTCTTCTCTTGCTCAATATTCTTTACTTCTATGACTTCTAATTTTCACATGTTTGAAAATGTCCTGTTGCCTGAAAGTGTTTTGTTGTGGATATGAGACTTTTTCCAGGAAAGGCTGGGAACAAATCTACGCGACTAGAAAAAGAGCTGTTTGTATGTGTATTAGTGTCTTAGGCTGCCGTAACAAATTGCCACAAAGTGGGTGGCTTAAAGCAACAGAAATGTACTCCCCCACAGTTCTGGAGGACAGAAGCCTGAAATCAAGGTGATGGCAGGGCTTTGTTCCCTTAAGAGCTCTAGGGGTGAATACTTCCTGCCTCTTTCAGCTTCTGGTAGTTGCGGCAATCCTCGGCAAATTTGGCTTGTAGCTGCATTAGTCCAATCTCTGTCTCTGTTGTCACATAGCTTCCTTCCTGTGTGTGTCTGTGTCCAAATTTCTGTCCTTTCTCTTATAAAGACCCCAGTCTTTGCATCAGGGTCTGCTCCAATCCAGTGTGACCTCATCTTAACTACATCTGCAAAGACCTGATTTTCAAGTAAGGTCACATTCTTTTGGGTGAGACACAGTGGAACTCACTGCAGTATGCATTAGCTGAACTTAGTAACGTGAGGTTACATTTGGTCTGTGTCATGCTGCCATGTGCCATATAGGCAGCCCTTTAAAAGCCCATCTCAGACAAGGAAGGGAATGGATTCAGGGAGATGGCAGGAGCCTGAAAGTGAGACTGGTCTCATGGCACCTTCCTGCCAGCTGCAGATAAACAGAATTGGTTTGTTTCATATGTCTTCATCTGTATATTTTGGAAAGAATTCTACCTTGTCAGAATTTTGAGCTGTGTCCTCCTGCAACTTGCTCCTTCTCATCTTTTATTCATTGAGCATCTGCTCTGTAGCAGCCCCTACATAGGTACTTTGTTCCTTGAGAATTCTGAGGTAGAGATTCTTATGATAAATCTGAGGCTTAGGAAAGCTTAGTAAGAAACTTGCCCACAAAAACACAAACGACAAGTTGTGTGCCTCTGAAATCCATTCTCTTTGGTTCAAACCTTCACTTATGTATTAATTTGACAAATAATCATTAAGCATGAGTTAAGTACTAGACATTAGTGATACAGTAGGGAATCAGGTAGCCATGGCCCTGCATTGACACTGTAGAGGTGGAACTCTGGAGATGCACAGGAATTATCACACAAAAAGTCAGGAGAAGAGCATCCCATGATTTCTCCTAACAGAGCTAAACTTTCTAAAAGGTTACCACTTTCAGCATGCATAAAGTGACTTATTTGTCATTTTGGTGCACCTTAAAAATCAATAGAAGGAGTTTATCATTAGAGGGCAAGGACTCTGTCAGTTCAGACAGCTTAGAGTGCAAGCCCACTCTCTCATCTCAGTGACCCAGAATCTACTGCTTTGTTCTTCTAGCCTTTATTTGACTGTTTCCAAGACTGCAAAACAGAGAAGGCAGCCCCTTGGAGTAGTTCAAGTGCTGTGCAAGGCACATGTTGAGTATAATTAAAGTTCAAAATTGAATAAGATGGGCTGTGAAAATAACCACTTTATAAAGTTTAATATTTATGTTCCACAAATACAACAGGTTGTTAGTTACATTCATTTTATTACCAAGATACTTCCAAAGGAGAGGAAGAAGTAGCTAAACATTAGCCTGGGCTGGCAAACATGTTGTATGTCATCGAGAATGTTGTAATCTTTACTTGTGTGATGGTCTCAGTAAACCTGGGCTGACTTCTGGGTTAGCATTTGGAATGGGTCCAGTTGCCCCCCACTGAGCAATGAATAAGGAGAAAAGGTGGGGGAAGACCCAGAAGGGAAGCCTGCTGCTCTATGGACTGTCCTCATAGCTGGAATGCACAGCCCACTCCTGAATGTAACCCCCCAAACTGATGGAGGTCTCACTGATGGTATAATTTTCTATCTCAGAAACATTTGAGATCTGCCCAGAGTGGAGAATACACTCCAAACGTCCTTAGCCTAGCCTTCAAAGCCTTCTGTGGTCTGGCTTCTACATTCTTATCCAGCTCAGTCTTCTATATAACCCACCTCCCACCCAGCTTGCCAACGAGTCATTGGTGCCCATCCATGCTCCCTTCATTATACTCAGCAGTGTCCAGTCTCCTGGTCCCGCTCAACCTCATCCTCCTGCTTGTGTGGAATATTGTAAAAATGGCCACGATTGTTTTCCTCACTGCATGCATATCCCTTTGGAATATGACTTTTCATTTCCTTTCTTCAAGAAGTAGAGTCTCCCCACCCAACCCTTTGACTCTGAGCTGTATTTGTGACTGACTTTGGCCAGTGATATCATGCAAGTTCTGAGCCTAAGCCTTAAGAGGCCCTGCATGCCTTTGTTCAGTCACTTGGAACTCTACTATCACCCCTGGAACAATCCTAGGCTAGCCTACTGCATTATAAGTCACAGGTGGCTCAGTTTCCCTGCCCCTCAAGCTGACGGCCATCCAACCACTAACAAACCCACAGAGGACCACAGATGCTGGAGTGAGTGATGGCTGCAGACACCAAGCTCAACCAAGTGGGGTCTGGAGTAACAGAGCTGTGCATCTAATTTGTAGACTGACAAGCAAAAGTAAATGGTGTTTAAGTCACAAAGTTTTGAGATGATTTAATATGCAGCAAAAAAAACCTAATACACCCTGTAATTTCTTTCCCATTCATCGAACAAACACAAGTAAAAATTTGCTGTGTGACTTGATCTGTGCTCAACACTGAGTTTTAGAGTCAACAGACTATCTCCAAGGAGTTCCCATTTCCTTCCATTTCTGCCTTTGAAGTTCAGTTTCTTTAAGACAGTCAAATCCCATGTCCAGATGTCTTCCCAAATCTTTCTAGTCAAAATTAATCTCTCCTTTTCCAGGCTCCAATGGCTGTATCTATATCATTGTACTTCACTGGATTCTTTCTCTCCCAGACTGATGCAAGAGTTGCCTAATCAGTCTCTTGATGTCAAGCCTGCTCTCGAGTCTATATTCTGCAACCTAACAGGGAGCTTTCTGAGTACAAATCGCATTATGCATCTTCACTGGCTTCCTGTCCTGAGAAAAGCCTCCAGTCTGCCTCTGTGCACTTCCCCCTGCACTCCAGCTTAAGCTCCCACCATTTCTAGCCTCACATTTTTTACAGTCTAACTGAATAGATCACTCTTCCCAGTTCTGTTCCAGGAATGTTCTGCCTACCCTAGTCTGCCCCATATGCTGCCATTTACCTTCCTAGGCTCAGTCACCACTCCTTCTAGGAAGTCTTTACTGAACACTCCTCTTGCCTCACCCCTCCAAAGCTGGAGTTGATCCCTCTCCATTGATGCCTAGGAATATTGTTATTGCACACCACTGTAATTTCTTATGCTTACATGTCTCGGGTCAAGTATTTGTTAACTCAAGGCTGAGGCATTCATTTTACCTGTATATTGAAACAGCTCTTTGGCAAAATTTCTTCACCTAGGAGATACTCAATAAATGTCTTTTGAATGAGTGAGCAAATAAGCCAAATAAGAAATGAATAAAGACTGTGGTTCTAGTTACCCACTCTCCACCTCAAAAGGGTAATTATTCATATCTATATAGCCCATGGATACTATCCTTTTACAAATAAAGCTTACTTCTTAACAGAAATTTTCACTTAGGAGATAGAGGAAGAGAATCAAAGTGTAGAAAAGGAGTGTAGAAATACCAGTTGTTATGGAGATTGATCGTCTGAAAACCAAACATGACCTACAGTCCAATTTTTATAACCTTTATGAATCCTGGATCATAAGGTCCAGTCTCTATATTTGTAAAAGGAATTCCAATCCTCTTTGATGTTTCTGAAAAATAGTAAAGAGGACCTACTTTATCCTAGCAACATTTCATATTTATTCTTACCTCCCCTCTAATTCTTTCACACCACACACTTTGTGGAATCTGTCATCCCCTGCACTATGCCCACCCAAGGGAAACTACCCTCAGCCAAACAGGATGTTTTTCCCTCTTTTCCAATTTTCTTCTCCCCTTTCCATCCTGGTTCTTTCATCAGCTTCTTTCTAAAACAATTTTTACTTATACATTTATTTATTTATTTTAATAGAAGAATAATTGGCATAAAATATTGTTTGTTTCAGGTGTACAACATAGTGATTTGATTTATGTACATTACAAAATGGTCTCACAGTAAGTCTAGCTGCCCTCTATTACCATACAAAGCTGTTACCATACTGTTGACTGTATTCTCTATGCTGTCATTACACCTCAGGTCATTTATTTCATAGCCAGAAAATTCAACTTAGCTTCTTTTAATCATCCCTTACTGGCCTTTCTCTTGTTGGTCTTTCTCTCCCCATTTTCAAATCACCCAAGCCTAGGTATATGTGTGGCAGAGAAATCCAACTTCTTCAGCAAGGAAGAGCTGGAGGGAAGAAAATTTTAGTAGGAAATGATAGCATTCCCTTCATGAGAACAAGGGGGCTGAGCCTAGGAGCAGTCATGGTAGGCTTGAATAATTATATGATCTTATTTATTGCTTCATAACAAAATGAGAAAAGTAAACTAGGAAGTTTATAAAAACAACTATTCAAGTCAATTTTTAAAACTGTGTTAGTTGAGTATCTGCTTTTCTGGAGTTGCTCTTTCTTTAATGAAATTTCCATGATAGAAGATGGTCTTTTAATGTTATTTGGCACGCGTCTGTACGACCATTGTTTAAAAAAAATTTTTTTTACTAGTCCATAAAATCCCAAAGTATGGGAAACATCAATCCACTGTTTACTAAGAGTTAAAAAAAAAAAAGGTCTCCAGTTGAGGGGAGAGGAGAATGGAAAGGAGAGGAGGAGAGACATCTTAAACTCCAGCAAAACAATTCCAAAAGCTGTTCTTGTTGTTTGCCCTGTTGTCTGGAGTTTTGGATCCTGTGGACCTTCCAAGACACTGCAGTGAAGGCTGCTCAAGCTATTGGCAGTATTTCAAAGTCTACAGCAAGCTACCATTGGCTGAAAATCAGTCTGTATAAGCTAGGCAGAGTTCTCCACTTGTGGCTAAAAAAGGTAAGAGGTCAGTTTAGTAGCAAGGGTCCTTAGGCTGACCAGAAATACTGATTAATGTCCGTGGGTTTCTTAAGGAAAAAACTGAAAATTACTGATTGAAATGTTTTATTTGAAACACTTAGGCAGTTCCTCAAAAAGTTAAATAATAGTTAGTGTAACCCAGAAATTCTACTCCTAGGTGTATAGGTACCCAAAAGATTGTCAACCCAAGAGAATTTTCCATAGAAATACTTAAGTATGGATGTTCATAATAGCTCAAAAGTGGAAACATCCCAAATGCCCATCAACTGATCAATGAATTTAAAAAATGTGGTATACCCATATGAGGGCATATTACTTAAAAAAAAAGAACAAAATATTGATACAGCCTGTAACATGACTGAACCTTGAAAGCATTATGCTAAGTGAAAGATCACATATTGTATGACTCCATTTACATGCAATGTCCAGAATAGGTAAATCCACAGAGACAGAGTAGATTAGAGGATGCCAGAGACCAGGGGGAGAGGGGAATGGACACTCACTGTTAATGGCTTTCATTTTGGTATGATAAAAATATTATGGAATTAGTGATGATGGATGTAATTTTGTGAATATACCTAAAACCACTAAATTGGACACCTTAAAAGTAAAAAAAAAAACTATAAAGTTAAACTTGTTTCATGGGTAGTATTATTTAAAACCTATGAGAGAAAAGGAATAAAAATTACTCTTTGGAGAGAGGGGTTTGGGAAATATTGCTATACACAGATTATCTCTGTATTAGGAGTCAGGTATTCTGTGTCCTGGATTTGCCCATATCCAAACAAACAAGGTGGTAATCACATTATTTCTCAGAGTTCAAAGGTTCACTACTTCTTCCTACGGAACACATTTAGTGCCCAAACAGGTCTTGCCATGCCAAACCACAAGGAGTTCCAGGAAGAAAGGAGAAAGTGGTCAAATCCAGCTTTATCTCTCTGTCGCCCCATCCTGAAGCCACACTGCTGTTCCCCAGAGCATCACAGAAAATCTTGTGAGTTTGAACTTCGGCTTGTAGCTGCCCTAGCCTCTGCCCAGGGCCCAGGTGTGGCCGGGTCCCACTCAGCACCTGACATAGGCTGTTCTACCGCATCCACATCCACATACCCCTGAGGACTGCGCTGCTGGACTCTATGGATCCCAGTACATCAGACAGCGCTACACTCAGGTTCACATTGGGGTTCATCTGCTAGTTGTCTGTGAGCTACCCACAGCAAGCATTTTGAAGCCAAGCTGAAGAAAAAAAAAATGAAGTGAATAAAGGTGAAATAAAATCAGGGAGTGGATTTTTCTCTAAGTTTTAGTTCTTTGGGACTCTGGTGTCCCATTTTATTACCTGACAAAATGGTGGTTTGCCATCATGTGAAGGAAAGGAACACCTCCTGCCTTCAAGGATTGTTGGAATTTCCCAGGAAAACCCATGGTGTCAGAGCAAATAAGGACCAAAGGTGCTTCACAGGGCGTCACCTCAGCGATTGCAGGGATGATTTTCTAGTACATTCCCGGCTGATGTCCATCAAGACTCAGTTTGCCTGCATCTCATGGAGAGGCGCTCTCCTCTTTCACATTGGCTGTGCAACCTTTTGGGGGCCTATGCTTTTCTTCTCAATTAGAGCCCCTTCTTTACATAATACTCCGTCACTAATAAAATCACACGTTTTATTTTATTTTTACACCAATCCTGTAGGGAAGGCATGGCTCTCTCCACTTTACCTTTGAGAAAACTGAGTTTCAAGGGCATTCAATGAGTTGCCCAAGGTTGCAAAGGCAGGATTCAAATTCTGAGCTTCCAATTCCAAGCCCAAATTTGTTTTCATATTAAACTGCAGCCTTATAGACCTTTTACAGGATAGAGACCATATGTTTTTTTTTTTTGCACAGCACCTTAATACATACTATTTTAGTAAACTAATTCATTTTCCAGAGATAATTTTACTTAGTTGACAGAGCACGGTGTTTTTGAATGGCAGAGCTGGATTTGAACTCTACCTTGCCTGCCTATAAAATATTTGATTCCAGACAAGTAACTTAACTTTGCAAATCTTCATTCTCTCATGTAAGATTTGTTGTAAATATTTATGTTTTTGTTATATATATATGTATATATGTCTATTTTTTGCTAGTCTCCAAAGAAGGTCCCTCAGTGAGTCCCCTGGCTCAGTATACACACCTGTATATGCCCCTCCCTTTCAATTTGGATTGTGCCCTTGATTCATTTTCAAATAGAATTGGTGAAAATGAACTCAGCATGACTTCTGAGGCAAGGATGTGAGAGACCTGGCAGCTTCCACCTAGCTAGCTTGGGACCCTCAATCTAGGTGAAGAAAGCTGCCCTGTCAGAAATCTGACTACTCAGAGATTGCCATGCTTTGAGGAAGCCAAAGCTGGTCTGTGGAGAAGACCTGGAGAGAGACAAGATGCCCAGCCAGCCCTGAGTTCCAGCTATGCCAGCTGAGGAGACAGACATGAGGGAAGAAGCTATCATGATGTCCAGCACAACCGAGCCATTGGGTATCTCCAGCCTGTCACTGCTTAGAGCAACTGCATGGAGTTTCGAAAGAGAGCTGCTCCGCTGAGCCCCATGAACCCACAGAACATGGAAGGATGATGAAGAATTCTGGTTTTAAGCCACTTAGTTTTGGGATGGTTTGTTAAACAGCAATAGAAAGAATGTAGAAGGGTGAGAACCATAACTACTGTGTAGAAAAGATGTGAGCATTACATGAGATAATGTATTTAAATGTCCAGCACGTAGTAGGCAGTCAGTAAATTGCATGTCATTATTATTGTTATATTTAATCATAGGCATCATTGAAGTGATTATTTAAGTGGCTAATTCATATGTAAACTCTACAGATGTACATTTTAAAACTCTGAGAACACAATATTTGCCCGACTGAAGGCAAAGGTACATAAGCCAAAGTCTCAAAAAGTTCAGGACTCCCTGCTCTGTGCTACAAGTCTTTTTTTTTTTCTATTCTTTATATCAGGTTTTGTTGGGCTGGTTTCTGCTCTATTCAGACCCAGCCTGCCACCAGGATTTTATCTGCTGTGTTTAGGGTGTCCTTTGGTCTATCAATATAAACCACTTAATCACCCTCCCCAGCTGTGCTGGTTGTGTGCTGTTGTAAACTCCTCTCAGTCTTGCTGTCTTTCCAAAGTGGAAAAAAAATTTCTTTAAGTACATTGGTATTAGAAAAGATACTTATTAATCAAAGGACCAGCAGGTCTTATTCTATAATATTTCAACCCTAATGCAATCTAAGCAAGTGTGTTCCCAGGCTTTTAAGCTCACACATCATAAATCATAAATTTGCCCAGGTTTGGTGTTTGACAATATCCAGGGTGACTGAAGAGTGAGAGAGCATCAAGACCCACAAGTGAGTGAGGATGAGGTTGGACCTGGATAAACTAATGGAGGAGGTAATTTTTAAATCAGGAAGAATTTTGTGGAGGTCATCCGCTGAATGGTCCTGTGGCTGGGCTTCGATTATTATATCTGCCACTGTTGTGGGTGTTTCCCATTTCAAAGGGTTTTCCCATCTGAGTCTCAAACCTGTCTGGGAAGAAAATAGGACTAGAATTCTCATCCTCATTCACAGATGAGGAAACCGAGGCTCAGAGAATTAAACAATTTCTTTTAGGCTTCCCAACTGACAGTTTAAGACTAATCCATGAAAATAAAGTAACTTTTCTTAGGCCAGAAAGCAAGTTCAAATTCAACAAGAGAGACAAATAGAAATTAGTGAATATAGAGACGGGGTAAGAGTTTTCATTAAGTGTTAAGCAGGGACTTTAACACTATGGGTTAATAATTCTTTATCTATAAAATCTTTAGGGTTATACATGTTTTGAGATTATACATGTTATATTTAATTGTAGGCCTCACTGAAGTGATTATTAAAGTGGCTAATTCATACATAAACTCTGCATATATACATTTTGAAACATTTAGAATATTTCACACACACATATTCTAGCAGAGAATACTTTATACTTAAACATTTCAATTTTTTATAGTACAATGTGTAAATATTCATACTAAGTGGGTAAAGATTATAAACAGCTTCATACCAGTTCATGTTAGATTTTACCATCAAATGAGATTGCTGTATATTTATAGACAAAAGAAAAACTTTTGGTGTTCAGAGCTTTTTAGACTTCATGAGTGTGGAAAATGGGGTGTGGAATTTAGGCCAACTATGAAAGTGATTTTCTCAGTGGTTTCTGCTATTGGAATGTCACTCTCTGGCCTATCGGGCTCGTTCTCAAGCTTTCTGCAGGAAGGAGGACTGGAACAAACAGTTTGCACCTGCTTGCCTGTCTTCCGTAGCTGGCACGTTCTCAAAGGAAGGGCCTTGGCTGAGTTTGAAGTATAGTTCCAGACTTTGAGAAGACAAGCCAGTGAACTCAGCTAATAAACTCTTTTATCCAAAATCCCTAAGGGTAAGTGGAAAAGAAAAAGAAATTAAAATAGAATAGCAGACTGCTTTCAACTCTAAAAGCACCAATTACATGGTAATGCCGGAAGCATCCCATCAAGAAAGTCCAAATTTGAGAGGCAGTTTTGTTCTGGAAGCCTTAGACTAGCCAGGCCTGCAATGAACCCATTATAAGGTCATCAAGATGTGTTGATAGATGTGGAATCCATGCATCAATATTAATAGCACTAATAATTATGATACCACTCCCCCTTTCAGGCTCTCCCTGTGGGACAAGCCTGGGCTCCTTCCTGTGCCAGGAGAAGACAGAACAGTTTCCAGGGACACATAAGACTTGCTGTACTTTCACATTACCCTTCTTTTTTGAGGACTTTGGATGTAGCAGTGCCACTTTACTGTCTGGTCATCCCTGGTGACCTCATCAGTTGAATGTCATTTTGTTTCCCAGGTGACACCTCTGAGGGGTGGGTAAATGATGCACAGGTGAGTAATGAATGGTATGGGGCTGAGCCCAGGGCCCACGGCCCCCATGGCCTGCACTCGGCCATGCTCTGCCCACTCCTACTGGAAGAGCAGGACGGTTGCTGTGGTTGTTGACTCAGTGTGTGTTGGGACATGTGAGCAACTACCCAGCAACCAGGAGAGGGAAAATGTCTGCCTCTGATAAAGGAGAGAAGAAATGCATTTTGAACACAGCTTTATTGTGTGTGGCCTTTTTTAAAAAAAAGAAAAAAAACCTCTACTTACATTCATTTCCCACATACTTCTTCTACAATAATCTTTGAAATCTAATCAATCATTTGGTATCTTCCTTGTTATGAAGAAAAAATATCAGGGCCTCTAATCTCCTTGGTGCTCACTCCTTGTGCAGTGAATCCCTCCATCCTGGGGCACTCGGCTCAGTCCTGGTGCACCCTGGCTCAGTCTTGGTATGCCTGGCTCAGTCCTGGTGTGCCCGGCTCAGTCCTGGTGCACCCTGGCTCAGTCCTGGTGTGCCTGGCTCAGTCCTGGTGCACCCTGGCTCAGTCCTAGTGCACCCTGGCTCAGTCCTGGCAAACCCTGGCTCAGTCTTGGTATGCCCAGCTCAGTCCTGGTGCACCTGGCTCAGTTCAACTTTTGAAAAGACTATTTTTAAAGCACTTGCTGTGTGTGCAGAGCTCTGATGGCACATATAACTGGGTTCGAATCCCAGGCCTGCTGCCTACTAACTGTGAATCTGGGCAAGTTACTTAAACCATCACAGGATGTAATTTCCTCAGTTGTCCAACTGGTAAAAAACACATGAGAAATTTGTTGTGAGAATCCAATGAGGAGATAGGGACATTTATTAATGAACAAATGCTCAAGAAAGGTTCATTATAATTAGTTGCTAAGGGAAACATAAAGGTGAACAAAGCACATATGTACTTTTTCAATGCAGGGAAAATATATAAAGTATTCTTAAAAATGGCTTAAGAACATAAAGAGAAGATAAGTTGTGAGATGGAGGGTGAACATTTGATCTGGAACTGGAAAGACAGAGAGCATATCAATGGGCTGGGAAAGGAGAGTAAGGAGATTGAGGAAGTAAAAATGCTTTTAGGCAAAACACAAAAACAAAAGAACAGTTATACAGAGGCAAGAAAGCACAGGAAAGGAGAGATTATGCCAGAAGACCTAGACTTTTCCAGTACCGTACAGACTGAAAATACAGTCTCCCAATATCCTTATAATTGTCCTTTAATTTGTTAAAGCAAGCGTTCTGACTTGGGGTTTGAAAAACCATCACTCTAACATCAGCTGTAGTATTGCAACACATAGAATAGGTGTGAGATTAGGTGAGAGAGGAGAGAGAGACATTAGTTGATCATAGAGGGCCTTGAATGCTAAGAAAGGAAATGAGACATCCCTAAGTGCTGTCTAGCAAGGAGCCTGCTAGGCCTCTGGGCCTGAGTGGCATGAGTTTGGGAAGGTTATGTTATCAATGTGCAGGATGAGGTGGAGGCAAGAGAGAAAAGGGGTTATTGTAGCTAAACCGGAATAAATAAAAAACATGTAATTTTCCAAATACAAAACTAAAAGACAACATGTCACAGCCAGAAGAGCTACTTCAGGAAGCAGAGTTGTGGCTAGGCCATTCAGGACTGCTTATGTACCAGCCCTGCCACAGGGACTTGTTCTGTTCTGGAGACTTGGTCTCTATGGATAAAATGAGAGTTCCTGTGGCCATGATTCTCACCTAGCCCTGGCTGGCTAGCCCACTGCACACGTGTGGGCAGTACATTGTTATTGCCTCTATATAAAGAGCCCTACCCAGTGCTCTGGGTGACATGAGGCATGGCTGCTGCATGGCTGCAGGAGAGCAGAGCAGAGCCTGGAGTGGTGGCAGTGCCAAGGACAGAGGCCCAGAGGATGGCTGTGTGGGCAAAGCGGCCCAGAGGCAGAGACCGGCTTGCTGCATGCAGACTCGCTCTGAGTGAACAGAATTTTAGTGATTGACCTGCCACCGTGGAAAAAAATTCGGTATAACCTTTTCACCCCAAGAATATTCTACTGTCATTCCTTTGGTCACACTAAATCCATAGTGAACTTGCCTGGGGCTGAAACCTATTAGCAAGACAGTCACTCACCTCTAGTGGCTGTGCTTGGCCCTGTCAACATACAGCAATCCAAAACATGAGTCACCATGCATAGCTACTACCACTAATAATATCATTCTCATCACAAAATGCCTCCCTCGGGAAAGGATCTCACAAGGCCAGAGCATTTGAAACAGGTGGTGCAAAGGGATACAAGTGGGTGAATGCAACCTATGAAGTGTAGCCAGCTCCAGAGCCACCTTGTCAAACAACTTTATGAGATTAGAAAGGGTTTGTAGTCAATGCAGATGGTGGCTGTCTTTCTTTATATCTGTCTGTATGTCTTTCTCCTTCCTTTCTTACAAGAGGTAAAGACCAGCCCAACTGTTTCATTATACTGGAAGTTTGGAAGAAAACACAAGAAACTTAGGTAACTTGAATACAGTTTGAAATGTGTTATAAGGTGGGAACTCATATACATTAAAAGGCCTTTCAAACAGCTAATCATTTTAGGTGTGAGAATCTCTCTACTCCACCATCTCCCCTCCAATTATAACAAAGAATTTTCTACTGAATGGACCAAGACCAGCAAATATTTCTAAATTCATATACTTGGGAACTCCCATAACTCTTTTCTAGAGTAAGTTTGAGTTTTCCTCTAGGGAAATAATTCTGCCTCTCTCCTCTTTGAAAGTCAGCCCTGAATGCATAGCAGAAATTGCCCATAGCTTCCCTGCCATGCCAAGAGGAACCCTCCAGAAAGAAATTAAATGCATTCTGAAAATCAGCAGTCCTCTAAAACGACAGGAAGAGGGATGTGAGGCATGCTGGGAAAATATACTCCAAGCATTTGTTACTCGCTGACTAACAAGGCCAACCCCTGGCTGCTAGATGGAATGAGGTGAGATGGCTGTGGTCTCAGGAGAAAACTGCAGCCTTCTCTGGCTTTGAGTAGTCATTGGCCTTGGTAGGGGTTGTCTCAGAATATTTTACAGGCCAATTCTTGGAAGCAATTGAATTTGGGAAGAACTTTATATAAGATGCTGAGCTGTGTGTCGATGCAGTTGGTGAACAGAGAGGTCTGGCTTAGTCATAGGACTTGCCTATGTGAGAATTCACCTTCTCTTAAATTCTACCTCTCTTTCAGTTAATTGTTGTGCCTGGCATTCAGCTCACTTGCCCCTCTGGGAGAAAGAAATGGGGGTCTCTTTAAATGCTGTGCAGAGGCCCTTTAGCCCTCACACTTTGCTTTAAACTGGCCCGTCAATTCTACGGTCCTGAGAGTTATTTTCCTCATGCCTTTCAAAAGCCAGAGACATTGTACAAGCCACAGCACCCCCTTTCCACACTACCCCATTCTCTATGACAGTTTTAGCAATTGCTCTGTTATAGCATGCCAGGCACTATTAATATCTACCACTAGTGATGAAGTTCTCATTGTCACCTGTCTGGTGAGTAAACAAGTTTCAGAGATCCATCATTAGAGTCTGATTCTAAGAACCACTCAATTCTGGCAAGCTGTTTGAGAGTGTTGTTCAAGTCTTCCATGCACGTAATGATTTCTGTCAAGTTGGTCTATCAATTCCCAAGGGAGGAGCACTGAAATTTCCAAATATAATTGTGAATTTGTCTATTTCATTTTTCCGTTCTTCTGGTCTTTGTTTCTTATATTTTGAAGTTCTGTTATTATGTGAATACATGTTAAGGGTTGTTACATTTCAATAAATTGGCCTCTTTATAACTCTACCATGCTCCTTTCTATCTGCAGTATTATTCCTTGTTTTGAAGGCTCTTTTGTTTGACATAATATTGCTATTCTAGTTGCTTTTCATTAGTATTTGCATGGTACGATTTGTCATCCTCTTCCTTCAATCTAGCTGTGTCATTTTATTTAAAATAGGTTTCGTATAGACAATATATAGCTGGTCTTGCTTTTTTTTTTGTAGATAATTATTTTTTATTGAAGGGTAGTTGACACACAGTATTACATTAGTTTCAGGTGTACAACACAGTGATTCAACATTTATATACATGATAATTCTAGCTACCAGCTATCACCATACAAAGTTGTTACAATATTTTGACTATATTCCTTATGCTATACATTACATCCCGGTTACTTATTTATTTTACAATTGGAAGTCTGTACTTTTTTTTTTTTTTTTGAGAGGGCATCTCTCATATTTATTGATCAAATGGTTGTTAACAACAATAAAATTCTGTATAGGGGAGTCAATGCTCAATGCACAATCATTAATCCACCCCAAGCCTAGTTTTCGTCAGTCTCCAATCTTCTGAAGCATAACGAACAAGTTCTTACATGGAGAACAAATTCTTACATAGTAAGTTAGATGGTGAACAGTACAAGGTCAGTCATCACAGAAACTTTCGGTTTTGATCATGCATTATGAGCTATAAACAATCAGTTCAAATATGAATATTTGTTTGATTTTTATACTTGATTTATATGTGGATACCACATTTCTCTCTTTATTATTATTTTTACTAAAATGCTGAAGTGGTAGGTAGATGCAAGATAAAGGTAGAAAACATAGTTTAGTGTTGTCAGAGAGCAAATGTAGATGATCAGGTGTATGCCTGTAGACTATGTGTTAATCCATGGTCTTGCTTTTTTAATCCAAGTTGACAATCTCTATCTTTTAATTGGAATGGTGAGACTATTTATATTTGATGTAATAATATGGTTGAAATCTACCATGTTGCTGTCTGTTTTCCATTTTTTCTATCTATTCTTTGTATCTTTCATTCTTTTACTCCTTTCTTTTACTTCATGTTTTATTATACCATTTAGCTTCAAATTGTTTTATTAGCAATACTTATTTATTTTTTATTGTTATTGTTCCTTATTTGTATATTTTTAGTAATGGCTCTAGGATTTACATTATACATCTTTAGCTTATCATAATCTACCTTCAACTTTACATATGGCATGAAATCTTTCATCTGTTTCTCTACTAGCCCTTGATCTCATTCTTTTCAATTCTACATATGGTAGAAACCCTACAATTAAAGAGTGAGCAAAAAATTTTTTATATTACCCACATATTTCCCATTTTCAGTGTTCTTTACTACTTTGTTATGATAGATTCTCACCTGGCATCACTTTCCTTCTGCCTAAAGACCTTTATTGCTTCTCATAGTGGAGGTCTTCTGGCTTTTGCCTTTGTTTTTGAAAGATATTTTCAGTGGCTATTAAGTTCTAGGTTGATAGTTATATATTTTTTAAGTGCTTTAAAAATGTCACTCCACTGTCCTCTGGCTGCAGAAAAGTTGCTGGCAAGATGTGTTATTCTATCCTGTTTCTTTTTTCTGGCTGCTCTTTATCACTGTTTTTTAGCAAGTTTAACCATAATGTGCCTTACATACTTTTTTTTTCTGTTTAACTGACGTTTGTTAAGATTCTTGGACCTATAGGTTTGCCATTTTTATTAACTATTAGACATTTTAAACCATTACTTCTTCAAATAATCTTACATTTCCCCTCTCCTCTTCTTAGAACTCCATTTACAATATGATAGGCCACTGGATAGTTTCCTGAGGGTCTCTGTTCACTTTTTAAAATTCTTTTTCCCCCCTGTGTTTCATTTTAGATAATTTCTATTCATTGGTTTTCATGTTCACTAATTTTGTATTTTATAGTATCTAATCTGCAGTCAATTCTACCCACATGTTTTTTTATTTAAAATGTTGTATTTTTTCTCTAGAAGGTCTTCTTGGGTCTTCTTTTTATATTTTCCATTTCTCTTATCATTATATTCATGTTTTCCTTTACATTCTCAAGCACCTGGAGTATATTTCTAATAACTGTTTTATGGTCTTTTTCTTCTACTTCCATCCTCTCTGCCATTTCTTGATTTGTTTGTATTTATTTGTATTGATTTATTGCTATTCTGATTATGGTCATATTTCCTGTTTCATGCCTGGTAATTTTTTATTAGATTACAGGCATTGTGAATTTTTTTGTTTATGAGTGCTGGATTTTGTTGCATTCTTTTAGACAATTGTGGACTTTGTTCTGACATGCAGTTAAGTTACTCAGAAGCAGCTTGATTCTTTCAAGGCTTTCTTTTAAGCTCTTGTTAGGCTGGGTCCAAAGAAGCCTTTGTTTCAGGGCTAATTTAACCCCACTGAGAAGGCAATAACCTCTGATGACTCTATTAAATGTCCTGTGTATTATGTGGTCTCTTCCCTCTGACTAACAGGAATGTGAATATTACTCAGCCCTGTATGAACTCAGCTTAATTCTTTGTTTTTCTTTTTCCAGCTTTGCGGTTTTTCACGCCAAACTCACAGGTTAGTGTTCAGCCAAAGACTCAAAGCAGCTTGTCTGTGGATCTGCAGAACTCTCTTTTCATGCATTTCCCTCATTTCTGGTGCTCTACTTCACCAATTCTAGTTGCCTCGGCCTCCCTGATCTCCAGCTCCTCTCCTCAGTGGAACTGCTATATTCTGTTTGGGTCTCCCCTTTCTTGCACTATAGTCTGAAAACTGCCTCCTGGCAGTAACCCGGGTAATCACAGGGAGGGTTCATGTCGTGTGTTTCCCTTCTCTTGGAGATTCCAGTCCTGCTCTGCCTTTTGTCCAAAGTCTGCAAACAATTGTTTCATATATTCTGTCTGTTTTCTAATTGTGTATATCAAGGGGGCAATTCCTGTTGCAGTTAATAATTCATGGACAGAATCAGAAATCTACTTAACATTTTAAAGGCATTTTCTACCATTTTCTTCAGTGACTTTTTCATGTCCTTGGCATAATTTCTGAAATAATTTTATGAGGCAAGTATGATGTGTATGTGTAATTATCCTCACTATCCATAATCTATTATGCCTTAAATTCAGATGGAGAGATCTTTGACAGAGAGTTTATATAGCAGGGGAACTTTATTATCTGGATCAATTTCTTTCTTAACTTTTAGCTAGTGAGTAGCAGAGTTGGGAGAAGAGAAGACCCTGTTGGGGCCCCATCAGGAACAGATGGTACATTCAAAGAAGAGTTGAATGGAATAGGAGTAAAGGAATACACTATTTAGAGATTTGTGGGCATGGTTAAGGGAACCAACAAGAACCCAAGGACTACCACCAATAGGAAGCTGTTAACATCCATAGACCTAAAAGGATAAGTAGAAGGAATGGTGTTCTTGGGGCTGACATGACAACTGGAGTCTTAGAAGCAGGATTATCCAACAGCACCAGTGGCTGTAGAGGGGCTCAGCCACCGCTGAGGTTGTGACAAGTTTCTGGGGAAATGGATATTGCGAAGGCCTTAGTTAAGGTTCTCTAGAAGCAGAGCCTGAGGCAAGGATTCATATGTAAGTGAATCATTAAGGAAGTACTCTCTGGAGACACAAGTAAGACAATAGGGGAACCAAGATAAGGATGGGGAGAGAGCTTGCAAGAATACAGATTTAAGTCAAATCTCTCTCCTAGCCCTGCAAGTTTTTCTGGAGTGAAATCATACCTCAGAGTTGTCATGTCCCAGGGTTTGTCCCACCTTAAGGCAAGGAGGCTGGGTTTCCATCCTCTGGCACCATCATTGACTATTCTCTGGGAGACCTGAACTCCAAGGTACTCCCAGCTACTTACCTAAACTGAGTAAAGTGGCTCTGGTGGCCAAAGGATGGTTTTCTGAAGAAAGTTACATCTATCAGCCAACAGAAGTAAAAGACACAGGAGCTGGGAAATGGACACCAGGAACAATCACCTGAGGATAGCACCAACAGTGTCCACTGCAGGAAAGGAGGGAAACAAAAGCCATACCACATTCCCCATTGGTCTCCGACTGGCCATGCCCTACTAGAAGCAAGAGGGCAAGACAACCCAGGTGATAAGGACTTAGACATCAGCCTCCTGGGATAGAGAATAAGCACTGGATGGTGGAAATGGATCTGGAGAGCAAGGGAGAAAAACTAGGATAGGAGGGATAGATTCAAAACTGCAGTGCTATCCATTTAGTTCTTGAGTTCAAATAGTGATAGCTTGGAAAGACATACCTGTATGTATATATGTATATACTTAACATTTACTATACTAATAACCATAATATAACAGCATGGATTATACCCTTAATGTTACTCCTGTGACAGTAGACCATTTTCTCTGGGTCCAATTCCCCATTTATAAAATTTTTTTAAACACACCCAAAATACATGTTTCCTAATTCCATCAGTTATAACAGTTATAACAACATGCCAGGTAATGAAGATGAAAAGAACTACTTAAGAATTTTACTTGACACTTGAAAACATCTCCCTGATTTGTTTCATGTTTATAAGTTCCAGGTACTGATGAGATAGAAATTAAAAGGTATCCTGATAATATCTTCAAAGATTTTATATGCTAAGAAGGCACTGGTGCTTGTGATGTTGAGAAATCCTGAATGAAATCATTGTTGCCTGCTGTTTTTGAGCATTTTGCATGATTTCATTTCCTCTCTGCTATTTGGCACTAGCTCTGTGGTAAAATAGAACTACTGGTAAAAATTATGATTCCAAAGGTCTAAATGAGCAATAAGTTTACACTGGGAGGAGATGGGCCAAGTTTGGATGATGTAATGATCATATCCATTGTACTAAAATGCTGAGGTTAGGTATTGTAGATTCCAGTGGATATCATTCCCAGTATTGATATAACTTGCCTGCGCCTTTCCTTAAGCCCACTAGTGGTATATCTAAAATTTGGACCCTTTCTAAATGGGTTTCCTTACACGTGATCAAATAAACTTAGATAGCCCAATACAATGTACTTGTCAGGATCTACACCCCCCCCACACACACACACCCCAACTTTATTTTTGGTATCAGTAACAGAAAACTAAACTCATATTAGCTCAGGCATAAATGGAGATTTACTGGTTCCACAAGTCTTCAAGAGAAATAGCTGAGGAACTGCTATGTCTAGACCTGGGCATTTTCTCCACCAGTTTCCTGTATTTCAGTCTTTAGATTGGTTCCATTCTGTTTGGCAGGCTGTCTCCATTTGCAGGGAGGCATGCCTGGCTCTCATCCCTCTGCTTTTCCAATACAAAGATGCCGAAACCCACTTTCTCTGGTGGCAAGTAAAAAGGTCCCAGGGAGGGGCTTGACTGACCTGAGTCAGGTGTCCTCCCCCGACCAAAAGAGTCTGACCAGTCAGAGTATGGAGTCAGAGGGAGGACAAAGAGGAGACTGATGTTCAGGTACACACTCTGTAAAGTGGTTATGACTATTTTCATTTTAAAGATGAGATAGCCAAGCCTCAGGGAGGAGAATGAGCTCACTGAAGGTTACAGTTGTAATAAGTGGCAAAGCTGTGATTGATGAGAGGCAATATGTTATAGGGATTAAGAGCTCAGACCCTAGAACCAGACAGGCCTGAGCCCAATCCCAGATTTGCTGCTTCCCAGTATAGTTTGGAATGAATTACTTTACTTCTCTGTCTCTGATTTCTCAGCCTAAATATGGGCATAACTACAATATCTCTTTCACTAAGGTAATTGTAAGGATAAGATAATACATGAAAAGTGCATAGTACAGTGCCAGGCATAATATAATTGCTGCTTAAAATACTTGCTATTATTATTGGCTACTAGTTGAACCTAAATATGTCTGTTTCAAAGCAGCACCTATGTAGTTTGTGAGTCTCAGAGGAATCACTGCAATAACTTTGGAATTTTTACCCATGATCCACTGGGTAACAGAATGAGTTATGAACCCAGTCTCCATCACCACTGAGCAGAGACCACTACGAGTCACTAACTGGGCTTGAACAATTGACTGGAAAGTCAAACCAAGCTTCGGAAATCAAGGATTCTGGCTGAGTTCTGTTACCAGAGGACGTCCTGTCTGTTTACCTGAAGAGCTAATGCAGCCTCCCAGCTCAAAGGGCTTCCATTACCCACGCTCCCACACTGGACTCAGGCAGCTGTGGTCTGTCATTCGTTCACTCACTCACTCTCTCATCAAATGCTTATCCAGCATTTACTATGTGTAGACACAAGCTCTGCTCGGCATTTGATATTTATACATCAAAAGGGTCTCTCCTAGTTGGACAACAAGGATATTGCATTCATGGATAAAGGACCAGTCGGGGGAGGAAAATTAAAAATATGTATTATCTGACAAGATTCTCCTTGAAACCAAGCTTGAAGAAATTTGGAAAAATTTCTCAACAGTGAGGAATTATTTTAAAAAGAAGAGTGAGAAATTATAAATGGAAATTAATTGTAATATCCTTGTTACTAACTCATGGTATATAAAAATACCAACATGCCAGCTCCAAATGCCCCACCATGTGTGGCCTTTCCCACACCCTGCATTTCTTCCTTTGACAGCATCTGAAGAGTCTCCCTCTGTTGGGATCCCTCTGGGTACAATTTGAGAACCAGTTGCTCCTCATTTGAAGGCTACAGGCAACAAAGCCACCATCTGGGCCTGAAACTTCTGAGTAAGCTATTCTGAGCATCAGTGCAAGTTTTGCTGAAAGTTACCTTTAAATTTGTCCCTAGGATGTTGGAGGAATTAATTACGAGTTGTAAAGCACTTTGAAAATTAGGGATGAAAGGATCCATGGATCTACAAAATATTATTATAATTAATGAATACCTATCAATAAACTGTGATTAAGAATAATGGGCATTCATCACAGGTTATCAAGCTAAGGCATCTTTCACATGAGCACATTTGGCATCATCAGTTTTGCCAGAAATATTCCCTTTGGAACTTGCTCATGGGAGTTTTGTCTAATACAAAAAAATGTACACATGGTGGGGCATTTGGAGCTGGCATGTTTATCTTAACTCGTGTGGAGTTATGGGAAACAATTCCCTGGGTCTCACAGAAATGCCCAATATCATCTGTCATAATTGGAGAGAGGTGCTCTCTCCAGTGATCTAATTCCACCCAAGATGCAGACTAAGAGATGGTTGATGGGAGAGATTTGGCCCAAGACAAGCCCAGGGACTGGGCTACCAGTACCGGTTCCACCACTGCTTGGCTGTGTAACCTGAAGTGAGTTACTCACTTCTCTGAGCCTTTATTTCTTCATCCAAAAAATTAGTTTGGAGCCATATGTCATAAAAAGGTAGGCTTTATGACAACACTGGCTAGTAGCCCTATATCCTTGGGCCCACAGTCTTTTGTAAAATACACGTACTTCTGGTTTGCTTCTGCCCCCCACCATTCCTGGTGACCTTATACCCAATCTTCCTCACTCATTTATGTCACTTTCCTGCTCCCTGTAGGCATTTGAGGTTGCATTCCTGGGCAATATGGTATCTGATTCTGCTTTCAATTCTGATACCCAGAGAGTCTAGGTCTTAGGAGGTCACTAAGCCTCAGCAGTCAGAAGAATTACAGGATTATGAAGTTCTGGAAGTTTTTTTTTAACACCTTCCAGTCTCTTCCACCTGTAAACTGATTATGTAATTTCCTAGGCCTATTCCTATAGAGCCTGACAGTCAAACTCTCCATCATAGTCACAGAATCAGCCAATACTGTCTATTGCTCACAGCAAGTAATATCACACAGCTGAGATCCCTGATTTATTTTCTAATTCTCTCCAACTCTTGGAGGCCAGCTAAGGGAAGTCACCTGCCAGGCTAAGAAGTTGCTGTCAGGAGCAAGGCTTGATTCACTGACGGAGCAAAACCCATGGGGGGCAACAAGTAAATGTTATGGGAGAGTCTCCTCTCAAATTTAAGTTAGAAAGGAGTCATGAGTAACTCCTCATGAACTAAGCTAGCTGTATTTAGGATTATCTCCTGTAGATTCCCAAACCTTGTGACGTTCTCAGCAGCTCTGGCCTGTACTGAGAGCCTTCCCTGCTGATAGGTTTTGCTGAGCTCTCTGGCCGGGCTCCCTTTCTGCAGGAGAATTTTTTCCTGTTGACCCGAGGGCACACAGCTGCTGTGGGCCTCTGGGACACAGGCTGTCTCTACAATGAAACTCTGTGTTGAGAAACTTCCCCACACATGTCTGCACACAGGAGTTCTGTCATTAACTCAGTTTTGGTCATGGGGCTGAATGCACAAAGGGCGAGGAAAATGGCTTCTTATTCAAACGCTTTCTTTTTATAAGCTTTGCTCTCCAAAAACTTGGATTTTATTTTTGTGGCTGAAAAGAAAAAAAAACAGTGCTTCTCTTAAAGTCGACTCAGGCAGTTATATATCTTCGAGGATCTATTGGCTGAACAGTTAAATGAAATGAGAGCAGAAAAAGTCCCAACTACAGATTAAAATCAAGAAACTGTTTCTATGAACCACATAATTGAGGTTTAGCAATCAGCTTCCCTTTCACAAATGGTTAATTCTCTTCCAAATAATAAAAATCAATCATACTCACTGTGGAAAACAAAGGAGAGAACAAACCTGTAACCTCACCATTCAAAGATTTTATGTCTGCACATTTTCTGCAGACCTTTTCTGATGCAGAGGAATATCTTTTTATATGTAGTTGAGATCATGCAAGTTTCATCTCTTAAAGTCACACTTTCCTTTTCAGGACATTATGAAATCTCAGGGAAGAGAGAAGGCTATGTCATTTATTTGTAATACGATTTTCAATGGTTTAGGAGAGATGGGAACATTTGTCCAGGACAGCAGAGTTTTAGCCCTCCACAGAGGAGACTCACTACACCTCCTTTAAGAAACAAAATGCTATGGTTGTAGTTTTACTGGCCCTAAACAAGCTGTGGGACCAAAATCTCAAATTCTTGTCCACATACATCTTAGATATGACTTCTAGCCATCTGTTCAGATTCACCATTATGGATAAAATGAAGGTCCCTGTGGCCAGGATTCTCACCTGGCCCTGGTTGGCTAGCTCACTACACACATGTGGGCAATACATTGTTACTGACGCTGTATAAAGAGCTCTGCCCAGTGCTCTGGTGTCACATGGTGACCCGTTTGCAGGAGAGCAGAGATTGGAGTAGTGGCAGTGCCAAGGACAGAGACCCAGAGGATGGCTGTGCGGGCCGAGAGGCTGAGACTGGCTTGCTGCATGCAGACTCGCTCTGAGTGGACGGGATTCTAGGGATTGACCTGCCACCATGGGAATAAAGTTGGGAATAAACCCTTTCACCCCAAGAACATTCCATTGTCATTTTTCAGTCTCATTGAATCCATAGTGAATGTGCCTGGGGCTGAAACCACTGGCAAGACAACTATTAATAAAACACTTGGGAAAATAACTCTTTCTATTAATATTATTTTCTCCTATCAAACCTCTCACATTTGTCTTAGCAACACTAGATTTTAAAGCAACTTGGGGAGAAGTCCTAATTACCCTCACAACCCAAGGATTTTGCCCTGGGACCACAAACATGAGGTCTTTATGAAAAGGTAGAGAGGGCACACATCAAGACAGGAAGAGCTTTTAGGTGTTTTTAGTGTTAAGACATAAAAAGAATTTTATGCTAAATGGTTATATGTTCAGCTTCAAGCTTTAAATAAATTGTGTAGCATCATCTAGAAAACATGAGTTTCAGCAAGAGAGTCAGTACCCCCTAACCACATGTCACTTGTTATATCCATCTTCAAGAGGAGGAGAATGCAAGATGAGGAGTGGTTGAGGAATTCTACAAGCAGCAGCACCAGGACTGACAGGTCTTGCTCCGGCCCAGCCTGGCCAACTCCAGATTTAGGGCATGGAGCCCACCTCAATGCTGCCACACACAGCAGTTCTCAAGGGTGCAGGGTGTCAAGGCTCTTGTTCCTGATGAGAACCTGCTCCAGAACCACACGGATGACTGGAGTAGTTGCAGAGATGAGCATTGTTGAGCTCCTCAGCAGCTGGGAGTGGAATCAGGAGGCAGAGAAAATGAAATGCAAAGCTGCTTTACCAGGAAAGGTACACTAAGCACAATGATGCATGCCTACCAAACAAACCAGGTGTCTGGCATCTTCCAAATTCTAGCACCTGATTCACTCAGGCCTCGGAAAACAAGTGATTTGTCTGAAGCTGGGAATTTACTAGATGGACATACCACTCTGGGAACATTAATGCTGAAGAGCTGTGCTGAAATACAGATATAACACACTCCCCACTAAGTAAGGAGCGAGCTAAGGGAACGTAGGGAACCTCTTGGTAGCTCCTAGATGGCCTAGTCCTCAAAGTGGGACCCACTGCTGCTCTTGCCCTGTAGTTTCAGTTGCCACATCCGCACGTGGCTTACTCCTGAGGATTGCCTACTACCTGAATGCCTCCTCTGCTGTCAGCCAGGGCTGCAATGGGATGGAACCAGGGCCCCATTTCCCTCAGGGGGTGGGCTTGGGCAAAGTCCCAGCAGTCCCCACTTGCCTGCCCTGTATTGCTAAGAGCAGAGTATCACGTAGGTGTACCTGGACCCCTAGATATACTAATTCAGGGCTCCTCCTGGAAACTTCTTTTCCCCACAGATGTATTTATTTAGAAAATTGAAAATATTTTTACTTGTTTTTTCTTATCACCAAAACAAAATCTGTTCATTGTAGACAATGTGGAAAATAAAGATATGTACCAGAAGTAAAAAAAAAAACAAAACAAAAAACAGAAAGAGAAAATCTATTCCTTTACTATAGGTAACTACCTTTAATTCTTAATATCTGTCTTTTGACAGTTCGTGTTTGAGTATGCATAGTATAATGTTCACTACTTTGTAACCTGTATTTATACTTAGTATATAGTGATCATCTTTCCATGTCATTAATACTCATTCATCAACAGCACATTTCGATACAGCCAGAGCTGCTCACAGTGACCCCAACTACAACATGGACTACCCATCTGTGATTTCATCTTGAAGTACAGGGAAGACTATTGAGTTTTCTGCTAAGGACCAGCATCCAGGCACCTCAAAACATTACAAAAAAAAGATTTTACAGAAAGACACAAAATGAATATGGACCTGGGATTTGTGCCAGCTACTTATGAGAACCTCCATTCAGCAGAAAACTAAGTAAGGGTGGTGGAGGATCACCCAGATGCTGGTCATTCAAAGCCACTGCACATGACAGAAAAGTGCCAGGGCTGAGACAAAAAGGCTGCTCACTGCCCAGGAGTCATCCTTTTTAGCAAGGCAGAGGCCAGAGGCAGTGCCCTGCTGGTTTGGCAGGGTGCTGTGATGTTGGGCCGTTTCCCTAATTCTTCCTTCTGCCCAAATGGAAGTCAGGGAGAAAGGGCCCAGGGCCTTAAAAAGCAGGTCTTAGAAAGATACAAAGTCTTCACCAAGACTGGTCAGTGCTTAACACACTGTTGCTGATGCTGCATGCCTGTGGGGCTGTCTTGCCGATGGGTTCAGCCCCAGACATGTTCACTATGGATTCAGTGAGACATGAATGACAACGGAAATTTCTTAAGGTGAAAGGCTTTATACCCAACTTTATTCCCACGGTGGCAGGACAATCACTAGAATGCCGTCCATTCAGAGTGAGTCTGCATGCAGCAAGCTGGTCTCTGCCTCTGGGCCTCTCCCCACAGCTACCTCAGTCCCTGTCCTTGGCACTGCCACCACTCCAGCCTCTGTTCTCCTGCAGTTTTGCACCATGCCACCATGTCGCCCAGAGCACTGGGCGGAGCTCTTTATATCGAGTCAGTAACAACGTATTGCCCACACGTGTGTAGTGAGCTAGCCAACCAGGGCCAGGTGAGAATCCTGACCACAGGAACCTTCACTTTTCCCACACTCCACCCTTTCAGGATTCTTGCCTCTCAATCTATGTGCCCTCTATCTTCTGCAATGGTCTCTATGTGAGGAAACTGGAACATTGTAACCAAATTCCATAATAACATAATACAATATACAAATAACAAAAATTATGACAAATTATAATAACCCTCAAGCCTGAGGAGATCCATTGCCACCAAGGGGTCATCCTGGCTGTGTTCAAACCAGTTCTGCTCAAATTAGTTAATTAAAAGGACCATGGGTGGGCCTTACAATACCCACCTTCTCCAGCCTCTCCAGCAGAAAGTCTTGCAGACACACAGGCCGATCTTGCTGCTTTGTCTCTGGCTTATGCTTTGTCCTCAGTGGCCAGAGCCACTGCTCTGGTTTCAATTGTTGCCACAGCTCCAGTAAGAGTCTATTTGTCTTTCCAACCAATTTCTTTCTGTCTGCTCCTGCCTTTATCAAATCAACCCACATCTGGGTCCTCGTGACCTTCATGGGGCCCTTTAAATTCTTCCTTAGAGTAGCAGACTGTATTTCCTCCTGTGCTTTCATTGCTTGAGCCTGAGGACAGCAGCAGTGCATGGAGTGCTCATGACCTGGGGAGGGAGCTGCCCCTCTCTGGAAGAACAGTGGTTGCCAAGTCTTTCTTTTGGGTTTTCCCCCAGCTTTCAACCAGGTGGGGTCTCAACCAAGGAGGGGCCTGTGCCCCCACCTGTCTGTCAAATCACCACTCCTCCATTTCTGGGGCTGATGGCCCTACTACATCCTTCCCCTGCCCCACGGCACCTGGCAGCCTGCGCTCTCAGGCTGCTGCTTCTCATGCCCCTTGCTCTCAGGCTCCACCACGTCCTTTACCATTTCCACAGCACCTTGTAGTGATGCCATTTCAGTCACAAAGAAATTCTTTACCTCAACAGCACCTTCCAGCTCATGTTCTCGTTCTGCCTCTTCTTGTGCTTCCTGCAGGAGGTCGTCTTTCTCCCTTAAGGCCTTTCTCAATATTGTGAGAATAAAACTCCCCACTGTTTCTGCTGCCTCACGGGCACTCTGTTTCTCTGAGGAATTCCCTAATTTGCTGAGGGCCAACTTTACTGCCTCAGGTGTTGCCTACACCCCTTCCCAGTCTTGGGGTGGAGCCCAGCCCTCTAGGAGGCAAGCCACATCAGACCACATGCCCACGGGGGGGACACTCGAAGGTCTCCCTTTCCACAGGTGCAGCCCGCTGAAATACTCCTCCTGTGAGGGCAGCCTGCTCTTTTCCTTGGCCAACAGTGAATCCTGCAGAGGTTGCCAATTGTTTTGCCAATGGTTTTCACCCTGAACAAGTTCACTATGGATTCAATAAGACCAAAAAATGAAAATGGAACGTTCTTGGGGTGAGAGTTTATACCCAACTTTATTCCCACGGTGGCAGGTCAATCACTAAAATCTCATCCACTCAGAGTGAGTCTGTATGCAGCAAGCCAGTGTCTGCTTCTGGGCCTCTCTGCCCACATAGCCAGCTCAGTCTCTGTCCTCGGCTCTCCTGTAGCCCTGCAGCTGCGTAGCCCTGCAGTCGTGTGGTCCAGAGCACTGAGCAGAGCTCTTTATACAGAGTCAATAACAACATAATTGCCCACACGTGTGTAGTGAGCTAGCCAACCAGGGCCAGGTGAGAATCCTGACCACAGGAACCTTCACTTTCTCCAAAGGGACTGAAAAATTTCCCTTGATCATCTCTTTGAGCCCATGTGGAGGAAAGTCTTCTGTGAGTGGGGACATCAGATGGAGCAGAGTATTGTAGTACCTACATAACAAATCTTGTGTGAGCAGAAGGTCTCTTTCCCAACTTTGAAATTAAGCCAGGCCAGCAGCTGTAAAGTGGGGACTTTCAAGGTTCTGGCAGTCGTTTCCTTGGGAGTCATTTCTGCTTTATTCTTACTTTACTTTGCAAGAGAAACTGTTAGGGCTGGACTGTCCATTATGCAGTTCAAGGTGAGGTTGGCAACAAAATTTGTAATTTAATTCTCCTATATTGTTACTTAAGCCACAGATACTGTGAGGATGAGCTGGTTCTACCAACACCACGACCCCCTGATAACTTTGTGTTATAATCTGTGCCTTCTCAATGGCCTAATTTTGAGAGGAGATAAAATGTACCCTGCTTTGTTAGAAAACAACATAATAATATCACTGATTTTGATAGGCATTTTTAGAAAAATACAGGATGGAAAATCTTTCTATTTTATTTATGTGGATCCAAATCCATTCATCCATTCATCCATTCATTCAACAGCCATGTATTAAGCTTTGCTAATGTGCAGGGTGCTATAAGAGATGCAGAGCTGAAAGGCACAGCTCTGTCCCCTTACTGCTTAGCAGGGGATAAAACCTGTTCAAGAACAAACATACAGTATAATTTAATCAGTTTCCTAACAGAAGTAAAGATAAATTCTCTGGTTGTTCAAGAAAGGGAGGGAAGTAGTTAGGATGAAAGAAAACCTCATGGAGGAGATGACATTTGAGCTGGACCTTAACAAATACGTGGAGATGAGTGGGAGGCCTTCCATGCAGAGGGAACAGCATAAGCAAAGGCACAGAGGTGAGAAGGTGTGAACCTGTAGCAAGCAGTAAGTGGTTTTGTATGGTTTGGGTAAAGGATGCATAAAGGGAGGGACAAGTAGTAAATAAGATTACAAATGAAAGTTAGATGCCTATTTTGGAGGATCTTGAATATCAAGCTGAGGAGTTTGGATTTTATTCCAATAGCTGCATGACTTCATCAGAGCAGAAAGATAATATGGTATTAGAGCATGACATGGACTGGGAGAAAATGATGGATGAGAGGTGAGATTACTGGAGGCGACTGCCATAGCACAGACAGGAATGAACAGGGCCTGAAGTAGGACAAAGACAAATTAGAAGGCAGAGCGGAATTCAGAGCTTAGCCACTAATTGGATGTGGGGGGTGGAATCAAGGATTTATGCCAATGACATTCTCTAGGTCGGTTGTTCTCAAGCTTTAGCATATCTGAGTCACCTGGGGGGCCTGTTAAAATACAGATTGTGGGCTCCACCCATGGAGTTTCTGACTCAGGTCTGGGGTGAAGCCCCAGAAACTGCATTCCTAGCAAGTTTCCAGGGGATGCCAATGCTGCTGGTCCAGGGACCACTGTTTGAGAACCACTGCTCCAGGTTGTCTGTGGCTCATCTCTGTGACTCTGAGGAGGCAAATGCAAAGGGATGAGAGAAGCATGGAGGACAATGATTACAGTCAGCACAAGTGAACTGCAGGACACGTCTTGTCTTTTGAACTGTCCCAGATGTCTGTAGCAAAAAGGCTTAGTTAGAAGAAGTTAACCATGTACAAAGATATTTGTATTAACCTGTAAGCTGGAGCAGAGAGGATATCAATTTAGGGCCCAGGCATTTTGTTTCTCTTTGAAAAAATACAGCCTCTAATATCAAAGGGGAGGCAGTGTTATGATGTAACACTAGAATCAACAGCCCTGAGTTCAAATTTTGACTCTGTCCTTCTGCCAATGAGTAACTTCTTGAAATTTCAGTTATTCTGTATAAAAATTGGGATAACAATGCCCAGGGCACAGTGTTGTGAAGAGTAAGTGTGGAAACCCATACAAAGCACTTGGCACCATGCCTGGCACCCTATGGGGCTCCCAGGAACTTTGCTTTCCTGTCTACTCCAGCCTTTCAGGCATGAGGGAAGTGAACTGCAGCCTGTGGTGAAGCCTCTGAGTACCTCTTAGTCAACAGGCCCTCAGAAACCCCTGAAGTCCCATAGTTACCCCTTCACGCCTTTGGGTTAAGCATTGCCCCACTGTGGCTCTTTTTACCAAAACAGGCATGTTGAATCCCTAAAGAATATGAGAAAATGAGTTTGTCAGATTTTTTCTGCTTACTGAGAGAGGACAGGGAAGGGCTGGGAAGGGGGATCTGAAATGGGACTTGGACACAGGTGGAGAAGATCACTGGAACAAAGTGAAATTTTGTCCCCTTTGGGATTTTTTTCAAGCCAGGCCAGCCTTGGTCTGAGCAGTGTTATTTTGGGCCTCTTGAGGCTTTGATCCTAGCAGTGAGGTCATTTTCAGAGGGGATTTTCAGAGGCTCGGGTAAAAAAATGAGCTGGTAAGCAGTTTTTTTTCTTTAACCAGATAAATCTGATGTCAACATCCCCAGACAGGAAAGCAGAATGCAGACTTGGCAGTGAATCACAGAGGGAAGAGCTTCTCAGACTGAGCCGTGTCATGGGGACTTGATGACAAATACAGCTCTGAGTATCCCCCCCCCCCCCACTGCCCGGACAAAGGGTTTGGGAACAGGCAGCTCTATCATTTCAGTCAGGTGGAGTGGGGAGGGGCAGGGAGGATGGAGGAGATTGGGGCATACCCCAGTGGCTCTCCTACTCTGGGTTGATCAAGCCAAATATGGCAAGTCAGAGTTAGCAGGCAGGTTAGAACCCTACTCAGCATTTTAGCAGGGAGATATGGAGAGGGAGGGGAAGGGGTTGACATCTAGGTGCCACTTAACTTGTGTTTTGTGATTCCATGATAGGAACTAACAAGCCCAGCTTTGCCTAAGCATCCATTTGCATATATTTGATGTAGATTCCACTGAGTAGTAATAAAGAGAAGCATCAATCATTTGGGTCTACCAGGTCCCTGGCTGTGAATTGACACTCTTCATTTTTTGAAGTTTATTTACTTTCTCTCCAATCAGACCCAGTACAAATACAAAAGAACACTATGCAAGTAAAATAAATGCCATTTCAGAACTCTTTGTAATGGTAAGGAAAAGAAACACAGGTCAGAGGGGGCTCAAGATGGTGGCATGAGTAGGGCAGCTGAAATCTCCTCCCAAAACCATATCTATTTTTGAAAATACAACAAATACAACTATTCCTAAAAGAGGGACCAGAAGATACAGTACAACAGCCAGGCTACATCTACATCTTTGAGAACTCAGCATCTCATGAAAAGGGTAAGATACAAAGCTGTGACCCGGCGGGACCCGAGCACTACCCCCACCCCAGCTCACCAGTGGGAGTAAAAGAATCAGAGTGGGGAGGGAGTGGAAGCACAGGACTGCTAAATAACCAGCCCTAGTAATCTGCACCAGGAGCACAGACACGCACTGCATGGTGTGCTGGATATTAGAGAAACAGAAAAGTAAAATTCAAGAAGGAGACTTAGAGAAGGTCCCCACAGCTGGCTTCCCTGGGACAAAAGAAAAGCGGGCTTTTTAAAAGTGTTAAAGGGACAAGGGCTCAACAGCTGGACAAAATTGTCCCAGCACACTCAGACCAGCAGGCTGGGAATCTTGAGGAACTTCAGGCACCCTAACCTTCTGGGCAGTAAAGCAGCCCCAAAGCCCATCATAGTGATAAGCAGACTGCCATTCATTCCCCCCAGCCAGCACTGCGAACAAACTGGGTGACCTGGCACAGCTGCAGAGCAGTTAGAGAACAGGCCTGCCCACAACAACCACACGGAGTCTCCTCCCAGTGCACAGCTAACTGGGACAGGCAGCTGAAGACATAGCAAGGTCTGGAAGGCACAAAGGGGCACCATTCTCACAGGAGAACACACCTTGAGTGTCTTCTACCCCCTGCAGTGTGCTGGGATATCCCAAGGGCCGCCTTGCCCACGGCAGCTCAGGAGATTATCCCAGACACTGCTTCCGGTGTGCAGGTAATTGCTACAGGCAGCAGAGAAGGGAAAGACAATGAGCAAGCAGGAAGGGACTTTGTTCTCCCAGCTGACACACATGCCATCTGCCTGTGACCACATCTATGACCATGAAAAGGCAGAATAATCTGGTTCAGTCAAAAATCACTCAGACAACCCAGAGAGAGGGCCTGGTGAGATAGATATAACCAATTTTCCTGAAAAATAATTCAAAATGAAAGTCATAACCATGCTGATGGACCTGCAGAGAAATATGCAAGAGCTAAGGGACAAAGTCCAGAGGGAGATAACAGAAATGAAACAATTGATAGAAGGTCTTAAGAGCAGACTGGATGAGGTGCAAGAGACTGTTAAAGGAATAGAAATCAGAGAACAGAAATACAGAGAAGCTGAGGCAGAGAGAGATAAAAGGATCTCTAGGAATGAAAGAATATTAAGAGAACCGTGTGCCCAATCCAAATGGAACAATATTTGCATTATAGGGGTACCAGAAGAAGAAGAGAGAGAAAAGGGATAGAAAGTGTCTTTGAAGAAATAATTGCTGAAACTTCCCCAAGCTGGACCCAAGGAGGACAACACCAAGACATATAATAATTGAAATAGCAAAGATCAAAGAAAAGGACAGAGTATTACAGGCAGCCAGAGAGAGAAAAAAGATCACCTACAAAGGAAAACCCATCAGGCTATCATCAGACTTCTCAACAGAAACCTTACAGGCCAGAGGAGAATGGCATGATATATTTAATGCAATGAAACAGAAGGGCCTTGAACCAAGAATACTGTATCCAATATGATTAATATTTAAATATGAAGGAGGGATTGAACAATTCCCAGACAAGCAAAAGTTGAGGGAATTTGCCTCCCACAAACCACCTCTACAGGGTATCTTAGAGGGACTGCTCTAGATGGGAGCACTCCTAAAAAGAGCACAGAACAAAACACCCAACATATGAAGAATGGAGGAGGAGGAATAAGAAGGGAGAGAAATAATCATCAGACTGTGTTTATAATAGCTCAATAAGCAAGTTAAGTTAGACAGTAAGGTAGTAAAGAAGCTAACCTTGAACCTTTGGTAACCATGAACTAAAGCCTGCAATGGCAATAAGTACATGTCTATCGATAATCACCCTAAATGTAAATGGTCAGAATGCACAAATCAAAAGACACAAAGTAATAGAAAGGATAAAAAAGCACAACCCATCTATATGCTGATTACAAGACACTCACCTCAAACCCAAAGATATACACAGACTAAAAGTGAAGGGATGGAAAAAGATATTTCATACAAACAATAGGGAGAAAAAAGGTGTTGCAGTACCTGTATCAGATGAAATAGACTTAGAAACAAAGAAGGTAACAAGAGATAAAGAAGGACATTTCATAGTGATAAAGGGGGCAGTCCAACAAGAGGATATAACCATTATAAATATATATGCACCCAACACAGGAGTACCAACATATGTGAAACAAATACTAACAGAATTAAAGGAGGAAACAGAATGCAATGCATTCATTTTAGGAGACTTCAACACACCACTCACTCCAAAGGACAGATCAACCAGACAGAAAATAAGTAAGGACACAGAGGAACTGAACAACACACTAGAACAGATGGACCTAACAGACATCTACAGAATGCTACCCGCAAAAGCAGCTGGATACACATTCCTCTCAAGTGCACATGGAACATTTTCCAGGATAGACCACATACTAGGCCACAAAAAGAGCCTCAGTAAATTCAAAAAGATTGAAATTCTACCAACCAACTTCTCAGATCACAAAGGTATAAAACTAAAAATAAATTGTACAAAGAAAACAAAAAGGCTCACAAACACATGGAGGCTTAAGAACATGCTCCTAAATAATCAATGGATCAATGACCAAATTAAAACAGAGATCAAGCAATATATGGAGACAGATGACAACAGCACAAAGTCCCAACTTCTGTGGGACGCAGCAAAGGCAGTTCTAAGAGGAAAGTATATAGCAATCTAGGCCTATTTAAAGAAGGAAGAACAATCCCAAATGAATAGTCTAAAGTCACAATTATTGTAATTGTAAAAAACTGTAAAAAGAAGAACAAATGAGGCCCAAAGTCAGCAGAAGGAGGGACATAATAAAGATTAGAGAAGAAATAAATAAAATTGAGAAGAATAAGACAATAGAAAAAAATCAATGAAACAAAGAGCTGGTTCTTTGAGAAAATAAACAAAATAGATAAACCCTTAGCCAGACATATAAAGAGAAAAAGAGAATCTGCACACATAAACAGAATCAGAAATGAGAAATGAAAAATCATGAAGAACCCCACAGAAAAATGAAGAATTATTAGAAAATACTATGAAAATCTATATGCTAACAAGCTGGAAAACCTAGAAGAAATAGACAACTTCCTAGAAAAATACAACCTTCCAAGACTGACCAGAAAAAAAACAGAAAATCTAAACAGACCAATTACCAGCAATGAAATTTAATCAGTAATCAAAAACTACCCAAGAACAAAATCTCTGGTGCAGATGGATTTACCGTTGAATTTTATCAGACACGGAGAAAAGACATAGTACCCATTCTCCTTAAAATTTTCCAAAAAATAGAAGAGGAGGGAATACTCCCAAATGTATTCTATGAAGCCAGCATCACTCTAATACCAAAACCAGGCAAAAACCCCACAAAAAAAGAAAATTACAGATCAATATCCCTGATGGACATAGATGCAAAAATACTTGACAAAATATTAGCAAACTGAATTCAAAAATACATCGAGGATCATACACCATGATCAAGTGGGATTCATCTCAGGGATGCAAGGATGGTACAACATTCAAAAATCCATCAACATCATCCACCACATCAACAAAAAGAAGGACAAAAACCACATGATCATCGCCATAGATGCTGAAAAAGCATTCGACAAAACTCAATATCCATTCATGATAGAAATTCTCAACCAAATGGGTATAGAGGGCAAGTACCTCAACATAATAAAGGCCATATATGACAAACCCACAGCCAACATCATACTTAACAGTGAGAAGCTGAAAGCTTTTCATCTAAGATTGGGAACAAGACAGGGATGTCCACTCTCCCCACTGTTATTCAACATAGTACTGGAGGTCCTAGCCACAACAATCAGACAAAACAAAGAAATACAAGGCATCCAGACTGGTAGAGAAGAAGTTAAACTGTCACTATTTGCAGATGACATGATACAGTACATAAAAAACCTTGAAGACTCCACTCCAAAAGTACTAGAACTAATATCTGAATTCAGCAAAGTTGCAGGATACAAATGAATGCACAGAAATCTGTTGCTTTCCTATACACTAACAGTGAGCTAGTAGAAATAAAAATCAGGAAAACAATTCCATTCCCAACTGCATCAAAAAGAATAAAATACCTAGGAATAAATGTAACCAAGGAAGTGAAAAACCTATACCCTGAAAACTGTTAGACACCCTTAAGAGAAATTAAAGAGGACACTAACAAATGGAAACTCATCCCATGCTCCTGGCTAGGAAGAATTAATATTGTCAAAATGGCCATCCTGCCTTAAGCAATCTACAGATTCAATGCAATCCCTATCAAAATACCAACAGCATTCTTCAACAAACTGGAACAAATAGTTCTAAAATTCATGTGGAACCATAAAAGACCTTGAATAGCCAAAGCAATCTTGAGAAAGGAGAATAAAGCAGGGGGGATCTCACTTCCCAACTATAAGCTGTACTACAAAGCCACAGTAATCAAGACAATTTGGCACTGGCACAACAACAGACCCACAGACCAGTGGAACAGATTAGAGAGTCCAGATATTAACCCAAACATATATGGTCAATTAATATAAGATAAAGGAGCCAGGGATATTTAATGGGGAAATGACAGCCTCTTCAACAGCTGGTGTTGGCAAAATTGGACAGCTACATGTAAGAGAATGAAACTGGATCACTGTCTAACCCCATACACAAAAGTAAATTCAAAATGGATTAAAGATCTGAATATAAGTCATGAAACCATAAAACTCTTAGAAAAAAACATAGGCAAAAATCTCTTGGACATAAACATGAGCGACTTCTTCATGAACATATCTCTGCAGGCAAGGGAAACAAAATAAAAAAATGAACAAGTGGGACTATATCAAGCTGAAAAGTTTCTGTACAGCAAAGGACATCATCAATAGAACAAAAAAGCATGCTACAGTATGGGAGAATATATTCATAAATGACATATCCGATAAAGCATTGACATCCAAAATATATAAAGAGCTCACGCACCTCAACAAACAAAAAGCAAATAATCCAATTAAAAAATGGGCAGATTTGCTGAACAGACAGTTCTCCAAAGAAGAAATTCAGATGGCCAACAGGCACATGATAAGATGTTCCACATCGCTAATCATCAGAGAAATGCAAATTAAAACCACGATGAGATATCACCTCACACCAGTTAGGATGGCCAACATCCAAAAGACAAACAACAACAAATGTTGGCGAGGATGTGGAGAAAGGGGAACCCTCCTATACTGCTGATGGGAATGTAAATTAGTTCAACCATTGTGGAAAGCAGTATGGAGGTTCCTCAAAAAACTAAAAATAGAAATACCATTTGACCCAGGAATCCCACTCCTAGGAATTTACCCTAAGAACGCAGCAGCCCAGTTTGAAAAAGACATACACACCCCTATGTTTATTGGAGCACGACTTACAATAGCCAAGATATGGAAGCAACCTAAGTGTCCGTCAGTAGATGAATGGATAAAGAAGATGTGGTACATGTACACAATGGAATATTATTCAGCCATAAGAAGAAAACAAATCCTACCATTTACAACAACATGGATGGAATTAGAGGGTATTATGCTCAGTGAAATAAGCCAGGTGGAGAAAGACAAGTACCAAATGATTTCACTCATATGTGGAGTATAAGAACAAAGAAAAAAACTGCAGGAACAAAACAGCAGCAGACTCACAGAACCCAAGAATGGACTAACAGTTACCAAAGGGAAAGGGACTGGGGAGGATGGGTGGGAAGGGAGGGAGAAGAGGGAAAAAGGGGCATTTTGATTAGCACACATAATGTGGGTTTGGCATGGGATGGGCTGTACAACACAGAGAAGAAAAGTAGTGACTCTATAGCCTCTTACTATGCTGATGGACAGTGACTTTAATGGGGTATGTGGTGGGGACCTGATGATGGGAGAGTCTAGTAACCATAATGTTGCTCATATAATTGTCGATTAATGATACCAAAATAAAAAATAAAAACAAAACAAAACGAAAGAAATACAGGTCACAAAAACACTATAACCCCAGTGTTATTTTAAAAATGAAATGAAAAAAGACTGGAAAGATCACTCAGAGGATAACTCTGGTGGTCAAATTATAGACAATTTTCCCTTTTTCTTAACTGAGTTTTTTGAAATTATTTATAAGTATGTATGTGCTATCTTTGAAGTACAAAAAGACAAAATCATTTAATTTTTAAAATGTCCACTCTAGAAAATGCTAGTCTTTTACTAAATATGAGTATAAACTATATACAATATGGTTACCTGCATTTAAGCATTTTCCATGTTGTTAAAACCTTCATAATTATTATTCCTTTTAACAGTTGAAGGGTATTTCATCATAAAAATATACCATACTTTTTTGGGCTGAATCCCCAGTTGTTGGCTATTTATATTATTTCCAGCTTTTTATTATTTAACCTAATGCTGCCATCCATATTCACTCATTTAATTTTCCCATAGACTTCTTAAAAAATTAGCCACCTATAGATTTTATCTTACTCCTGTTTACCTTGGCAGGATTGTATTTCCATATAGTCAGTTGCATAAACATCTTTTTCTTTTTCATTACATACCAATAAATTCTTCATTTTTAAAATAGGATCCCTCTCTCACCCCGATTTTCTTGTAAGCTTGTTCCACATTTGTATGCTAAGTTGCCAATCACAAATTTGATCCCTAGTGATCATTCAGCCCAATGTCCGCTTACAGGGAGTAGGCTGAGGTCCGCACAGGTGAAGTGGCTGACCTGCGGGCACATGGTTAGGAGTGACTGAGCTCGAAAAGCAACTTCATCAATATTTTCCAGGGACCAGGAACTGTGGAGGATCATGAAACACTAAACCTGATAGAGCAGAAGACAGAGAAAATGAGAGACGTGGTGGTAAGAGAGAAAGGAGTGGAAAGATTGCCTGGAAAGGGGAAAGGGAGGGTTGATTAGGGGGCAGAGGGAGTGCACTGAGAACAAGGGCAACAATGTCAATGGAAAAGAAGAAGGAAACGAGAGAAGTTAACGCACTGAGACCCTTCCTGTCAGGGTCTCACTCTTGGCACTACTGGCCCTTGGGGCCAGAGAATGCCTTCTTGAGGCTCTCTGGCTTGCTGTAGGGTGTTCAGCAGCATCCCTAGCTTCCACCCACTAGATGCCAATAGCAACCCGCACCTCCTCCCCGCGTCATGACAACCAGAAACAGTTCAGGCAGTTTCAATGTGGGGGTGGGTGGGGGGCAAAGTCACCCTGAGTTAGGAACCGCTGCTCTATGGTATTGCTCTCCAATGATACCACTGGAGAAATAGGTCCCCCTCTCTTCCTTATTGCAGGAAAAAAACCTAAAACATCTTCTGAGAGAGGAAATCAGAAGCAAAACATTTGAAAGCAGTTTACAGAACATTCCCGAAGAGTAAGGTTGTGCTGAGAGTCAGGGAGGGAAAATGATTAAATAAAGTCCATTTTTCAGGTAAAGAAAATGAGACTGGAAATACATAATTTGCTTCAGGCACTAAGATGACTCAGAGAGAAACCAGTAAGAGATACATGAATTTAGGCTCTGACCTTTAGAAAGAAGAAAAACAAATTTATCACTAACCCAGCCCCCTTCAATCCTGGATCTTTGTGAGAACAAGGAAGGAAATCTCCACTCTAGCAGAGGATGAAACATCAGAAGTTGGATGTAACATTTAGAAATACATTTTTCTATGAAGGATAAAAACAAAAGGCAGTAAGAGATAGATTCTCTGATTTAAAAAAAAAAGGCCATTGTGCACCAAGCACCATAAAATGCCTCACATATATTATCTCCCCAAAGCCTCCCATCAGCCCTTTGAGTCAGGACCCTAGTATTTTCCCCACCTGACAGATGAGGAGATGAGGGTCAGAAGTTGGGTCACTCACCCAAGGTCTTAAACCAAATGGAGGCCACGATTTTACACCAGATCTGAAGGCAGGGCATTAACCTCTTTGTACCCCTATTTGTATGCCATCCACAAAGCCTACTTCCGTAAGATTGCCACTCTGTCTCATTTTAAGGTGTTTTATAAGAAACGTCACAATTCCCCTCATCATGGATGTGGAAAAGAGTACTGGGGACTGTCTGTAACAAAGGCATCCAATCTCGAAGAACCCCTGCCCACCAGGCACATCCTAATTGCACAGGAAAATCAGTAGAAAATATCTCAAAAGGTGCTGTCAGAGTCCTGGCCTGGGGGCCTGGAGTTGTCCGCATCGCAGGCCCTCCTCTGGCCTCCTTTCAGAGAACACAAGGGCTATCTCCCTGCTGCAGCCCCTGGAGCCACAGCTTCCCTGGCCCAGCTGGGCACGATATTTCAGTTCCTTTCTTTCACAAACACAATTAGAGCTTCATGGTCAGATGTGTTTTTAAGGCAATTTTTTTCAGAGCATATTTAGATGCACAGCAAAATCAAGGAAAGGTACAGGGATTTCCCATATACCCCCCTGCCTCCCCCACAGGCACAGCCTCCCCCATTACCAACATCCCCACCAGAGAGAACACTGGTTACCACTGAGGAATCTGCACAGACACGTCCTTCTCATCCAAAATCCAGAGTCTACTTTAGGAGATAATTTTTCTGGAACTGCCTTTGGTATTTTAAAAAGAACTGTATTTTAAATGCTGCTTTGTTTCCACCAAAGGGAGAACTTGAGGCTAGAGCTGTTTTCCAAACCTTTCTCTTTGTATGAAAATATTCTGTGAATTATTTGCGTATGTAGTACAGATATCACAGGCCTCCCTTCCTCCAGGATGACATTAGTTATAATAGTTATAACTAATTCCAGCTGCATAGAGGCAGTTCTGAGAGTACAGCCTTGTTTCCTTTCACAAATATTTATTGAAATCCTCCTTTGAACCATTCAAAGACGATGGTGCCTCAGGCAAATTAGAATTCCTTGTCTGTGATTTCAGCACTGGATAGAGGCATGCAATGTCATAGGGAAGTCTTTGCAATATGAAGAACAGCCCTTTACTTAATGCCTCCGTGCGGCAATAGTTCCCATGCACAGAAGGCAGCAGGGCTAACACCTACTGTCTGCTCCTCTTCACCCACTCAGCTCTGGGCTTCTGCTTCCACTGCACAGAACGCTCCCCAAGCTGAACTGTGCCCTAAAGCCGGGCTCATGGGCCCACAGAGTCCTCATCTTACTCATTTTCACTGTGGCATTTGACACTCTTACTAACTTCTTCCTTGAAACACCCTTTCTTGAAACTCTAGTGACTTCCTGAAACCACCCTTTTCCCCACTTCTCTGCTGCTCCTTCTCAGTCTCATTCCTTATCATCAATTTCAAGACTTGGAACTTTAAACGTGCTATGTGCATCATTAACTCACGATAGTTTCCATGAACTGAATCAGTGTCACCCCCACTGGGAGAATAGGAAAAGTGCGTGAGGAAGGCCCACAGGGAGTGAAGCCACACTGTGTGCGCCCAGAGATCCAGGCAGAAGTTGGATTCCCAGCTCCAGCACCCAGGGCCTGGCTCTGTCTCTGAGCATTTACTGTCAGCTTTCAAAGCAGGAGCAGCTCACTGTTGGCCATGAACTATATTTAGAAAAGACAAAGCCTGCTGGGTGTGGAAAGATTGCCAGTTTGGGCAGAGGGCCGCCTTAAAGGCCTAGACCTGTGAACAACATATTTCGCTTGAGTGTTCATTTTAAATGTCTTTTCCAACAATAGGACCCCAGCTCCTGCTGGCTTTAAAGGGTTACAGAGTTTCCCTTCCAGTGACAGATTGCACAACTACATCCCAGAAGACATAAAACTCCTTCCAGTCATCCCAGAATTAGGCCCATAGATTTCCAGTTATAGAAGGGAGCCATTCTGGTTAACACAGCAGATGTAAATTTTGTGCCTGAATTGATTTTGCATTAATTTCTCATAGGCTACTTCCATGCCGCTTAAATACCACTTTTTAAAGCTTTTGTGGTATTGTATTTTAAAAGCTGATTTGTTACCACTGAAGAGAGGGCTCCAGGAGGTAAGAGCTGGTTTTCAAACCTTTTCCCTTATGGGAATGTAGTTTCACCAGCGAGGAATTCTTGGTAGTGACTTGTCTGTTTGCACAACTCCCGTGTGCATGCTCTCATGCTGCTTCTGTATTCTTCCTTTTGCAAGACACATCATGAGGCACAGGCTTTGGCTTTCATACTCCCTCAAAGGACCAGCCTTGCTACCCACTGGAACTGAGTAGAGTGGTCCTGTGGGAGCTCAGGGGCTCAGATAATGCACTGTGTTGCTGCACAGCAGGGCCCATGTGCCTTATGCTCTGGGCTCTTAGCTCTCTACTTGAACCAAATGCTTTTAGAAACCATCAGAGGAACAGCAAAAGGACTAGCTATAAGTCCATCTTTTTTTTTTTTTCAGCAATAGAGAGAGAGATGGAGGCTAGACTCAGACTGAAATCCTGAACATGATGCAGAAGCTCTTCTTACAACTTTCTAAACATGGGTTTTCTTATATATAAATGACATACCACATAGTTGAGTAACAGCATATCAGCTGCTCCTGCTACCGACACATGGTTCAAGCAAAGGGCTCTTCAGGCATATTTCTTCACTGATATTTCTCCATGTTTGCAGAGCTTGGGTTTATTTTTGAGACATTTTACAAATGATTTGATAAATTGACCAATCATTTCCAATTAAGTACTGAAGTACTAAGAGTATTAAAAATGCATCTGAAGAGAAGTGAGCAATTACGATGGAAACTAAAGTTCCATGAAAATGGAAAGAAATGGAAGATGAAGGTGGTTCGCTCACAGGAATAATGCCACATTATTAAATAGGGACCCATACAACTGGAATGTGCACTGACAATTTGTGAGTGGTTAGAAGACAGGTAAGGAAGGTGGATGTCTGTTATCTGAAGATCAATTCAGGAGAAGGCTCTGTATGCAAGGACAATTGGACTAAAAACTTCCTTTAGGGATGTGACCTCATGGGGAAAGGTAATTTTGTATAAAGCGCAGCTTTCGCCAGGGACCTGCTCATTTTTAGATTCTAGCACCACCTAGAGGAGATAATGAAATAATTTCTGTCCACTGCTGAGTCAAAGGAATCTTCCATCTCTAGGAAACATTTTTCAGTTTTCAAAGCACTTGCATTTTAATATTTCATTTCATCTTCATGTAATGGTCTTTGTGGTAGGGATTCCTTTCGTCACTGTACAAATGCAGAAATTCATTTCTTAGCAGCTTACTGTGCGAAGAATTTTTCATGTGACCAAAAAATGTTCTCTATGAATTATTTTTCAGACTTCATTCAAGTATAATTTACATACTGTACAATTCACTAATTTCAAATATGTAATTCAATCATTTTTGGTAAATATACTGAGTTGTGCAGCCATCAGCATATACAGTTATAGAGCATTTTCATAACACAATCCCTTCTCCCTCTTTCCTACTTCAACCCCTTCCAGGCCAAGACAGTTACCAGTCTGCTTTCTGTCTCCATTATTTCACCTTTTCTCAGCTTTCCATATGAATGGAATCAGAGGACATGTGCTCCTTTTAGCTGCTTCTTTCACTTAGCATAGTCTTTTTGAGGTTTATCCACGGTATACCATTTATCAGCTCCTTCTTATTGTTGAGTAGTGTTCCATTGTTGATAGACCACATATTATTTGTCCATTCATTGACTGAGGGACATTTGGTTAGTTTCCAGTCTTTTTTTTTTTTTGCTATTATAAACAGCATCTTTTTAAGCAAGAAAATTTCATAACTGAAAAGGGCAGTGAATAAAACAAAAGTGAATAAAAAGGGCAGTGTAGGAGAGTGATTATATAAAATCATGTGTATTGGGTGGGGAGAAAAATCAGGATAAACAATCTGGAGATGCCCACCGGAAGATAGCTGGGTCCTGGGTTCAATAGGTACACACAAGAAACAGGCTCCTGGAACCACATGCTTGTGGAAAAAAGTAAGTATAGGGAAATAATAAGGGATTTGCTTTAATGGATTAACAGGATGCAACGACAGTTCTTAAGGCATTTCATCTTGTTGAGTCAATACAATATGTAACAGATGCAGGCTTTGGTAATGCATCTGAGGTAGGGGGTCCCATAATAATCCTTTCTCGTCGGGAATCAGTAGTCAAGGGGCCCTTTCAAATGTTAAAAATAACCCACGGAGTCAGATGGAACTGAATCAGAATCCAAAACGCATGTAAGGCGTTGACCAGTTCACGCTCTCGTCAGTATCCTAGAAGGCAATGGCAACTGCCTTACAGGGTTGTTGCGAGGACTCACTAAGATGGTGTATGCAAAGGGCTTAGCATAGGGGCCTGGTACACAGTGAATTCTGATGCTATTTTTGTAGGATGAGATTGTGCCCTCGCTAACCAGAAACAATGACATTGACCTCTGTTTATTTCTGAGAAATTTTATGTTTTCATTGGCTGTTTCTGGCCTAAGATCCAGACAAACAGAGGTATAAATTTCCTTTAAAGGTGATGCAATGTTTATGGAAGTAGAACCTCATAAAGAAAAATATTGCTATCACCCAGAAGGCCATAGGCTGGTAGAAGATTTAGTGTAAATCTGAAAAGAGTACTTAGGATTTAGCGGGAAAAATCCTGGAACAATTAGTGTGGTAAGTTAGTAGCTCATTTTGCATATAAAAACATTGCCTAAGACTCTATAGGGTTTTCCTTATTTATGGAAACCAGTCAGAAGTCCTTGGGTTCAATCAAAATTTAATACCCTGTGAGGAGAAATATGAAGAATACAAATTCTCAGTAATAGGCGATGTGTCAAAGGCAGTGATTGCCAGTTTTAAATAGTCCTTCCTGCTGTCCCTCTCCCTGTCAGCCTGTGCACCTGATTTGTAGTTAGGAAAACATGGCCAGAATCGTGTTAAGTCTCTGGGAAAGCAAAGGAATGAAATACCTATTTTGCCGCAGCAGAATACATCAAACACTCAGCAAAACCGTAATCTTTAAAATGACAAGCAACATATTAAAGAGTATTGAAATCAGGGGATTTTTTTCCCCAGAAAATTTGAAGACTCTTACTTCACTTGGGGCAGGGCAGATGAGTCTTCTATGAGCTGCTCACACCTTTATATTTACCCAAGGGGTAAATTTAAGAGGCTAAAGTAACTATGAGCTCCAGAAATCTTTCTGTTGAAGGAAGCCAGAATCTGTAGAGGAGAAGTCCCTGCACGTACTGGTTTGTTACCACAAGAATGCAGCTCAGTCAAGCAAAGATAGAAAGACAGTTGTGTTTAGAGTGTTCCAGGTGTACTTAGGGAAAGCTCAGACAGAACTGACTTGATGAGACCTAAGTGTGGGGAAGAGCAATTCTGTTAGATGCTTTGTACACTGAGTTGTTGGCTTCCATTCTGGTAGCCTTGTAGCCACACCCTTTGCCCTGTAACTTTGCAAATCCTCCCACTAGACACATAGATGTGGGGTTTGTATATGCTGCTCGCTGTGGCCAGTAGAATGTGGGCAGAGTGACCCTGAGCCCGTTGCAGCTTAGTCCTTTGGAGGTATTTGTGTTTTCACTTGTCCTCTTGTGTTCTGCTATTGTCATGAGAAGAAAATGTGGCCAATTCAGTGGTCCAAGAAGGAAAAGAGACACATGCAGCAGGTCTGGACATGTGTTCAGCTCAGATCAGCCAACTCCCAGCCAACCCACAGATGTGTGAGCCAGGATAAGTGGTCCTCGTTTAAAGCTGCTGGAGTTTGAAGCTGTCAAGCAATATTATTGTGACAATAGGATGCAGATAATAGGTGCCTATTTTACGGATAGTTGAAAGAGAGGCTGAGAGAATGTTAATCCATAGACTTACAGATCTTCATCTTCACATTTACTCTGTATGGATAATAGAAAGTTAAATTTTTTACAGAAACCTGAGCATATCATATATCTAAAATTGATAGTTGGACCATTTGAGAACAAATAAAACAGTATCTGGGCAGATTAATGTAAGATAGTGATTCGGGAAGAAAAATCTTCAGTTTTTATTTAGATATTAATTCTACCACATGCAACCCACTTTGAAAAAACTCCTCTTTTCCCAGCCTCTCTGCTTAAATGACAGAGGACTAGGGGTCAGAACACTTGTCAATTTTCTGTTTTTCTGCTTGTGAGAAACTCAGTGGTCCAAATTCAATAAATGGACATGGAGACAAAGAGAATAGCGGAGCAAGGCTTTAATGACGGTCTTGCAAGATCGGGTGTCTGGTGGGCAGGCACACCTAGGGAGTTTGGCGCCAGTAATTTCTCTCTTCTCTCTAGGTGCACGAGTCCCTCCCCTGGTTCCTCATTGGCTGAATACTACAGGGTTCACATTCTTCCCCAGACATGGCCTAAGCCTGTTATATCTTTCCTTTACATTTGTCTTATTCTTATTGGTAGGTTAAAAAAAACTCAAACAGGTATTGCCAGGCCCTTATCAATTCTCCCACCCCCACTCTCAGCCGGAGTAGTTTCCACCACGTGGCCCTTTGTTAATACCTTACTGTTAAAACGTTTAAACATCCTAGTGGGAATAAATCACATTTAGGTTTTATACTCTTTCCTAACATGCTTGAAGTCATTTCTTTACAAATCCAGCTAGGTTTTGTGCTGCCTGAAGTCTCACTTGTCTGCCTTGTAGAATAACCCTGGGGTACCCTTAAGAGCTGACAGAATCTCTGTCTTAAAGTAGGAGAGGAGAGGGTGTCAGAGCCATAAAGGCAGCCCAAGGAATCCCTAGAAGAGCTGATTGGCCACAGAGATTGGGACAAAGCTTGGGGCCTTGGTGGATCACAGTGTTTCTAATCAACTCGGCCAAGCAGCGCTCACAGTCACAGCTGCTGGGCCAGACACAGCCTCGTTCCGGGATCCAGTCAGCACAGGCTCTGGCACGTGGCTGCACTTATTGCTCTGGTGAACATGTTCTTTTCAATTCCCAACAGGTAAGAAGTTGAAAAGCAGTTTTCATTTACATAGGAGAGCCAGCAGGACACATTCATTTTCTTGTCCCAGGGCTATGTTAACTTCCTTGCTCTCTTTGATAGAGTCCAGAGGGGTATCAATTTTTTGACATTCACAGAGCATACTAGTACTCCACTATGCTGATTACATAAAATTAACCAGATTTGGTGAGCAGACCTGGATGTTCTGGTAAGGCACATGTGTGCCAGAGGGTGTGAGGAAAACTCTACCAAAATCCAGAGGGTAATTCCATAAAGTTTGTAGAGATCCAGTAGTCTGGGGCATGCCAGGCTATCCTCTTTAAGAAAATGGACAAACCACATCTACATTAAGAAAGAGTGGCAGACTTACCAAGCCCCCTCAGAGATACTGTCACCAGCGGGCCTGGGCCACCTCCTAAAAGGTCTGGGCCCAGTTTGTGTGTCTTCTCCTTCAAGCTTCTAGATTTAAAAAACCTCATCTTCCCTTTGTTCCTCCAGCCCGAGGGTAGTAGCTGCTTCCTGCAGATCCAATCTCTAGGGTTGCTTCAGTATTATGCTTTGGCCTGTTCAGTCAGCAGATGACTGCTTTGTCAATCCTTATATTACATGTTATCTGTTAAAATAACCAGTGTGGTTCCTTCTTTCCTGTCTTCTTATCAGTCTGAGTTCAACCAGAGAAACAGAACCAGTAGGAGATACACAGTAAAAGATTTATTGCAAGGAAGTGGCTTCTGCAACTGTGGGGGCTGGCAAGGCCAGTCTGAACTCTGTAGGGCAGGCCGTCAGGGACAGTGGGCCACAACTCCTGGGCGTGCACTGAAGCTTCTCTCCGCAGGCAGCATTTCTTGCTCAGGGAAGCCTCAGTTCTGCTCTTAAAGCCCTTCGAATGGTTGACTCAAGCCCACTCAGAGTATCTAGGGTAATCTCTTTTACTGAAAGTCAACTGATGATGAAATTCACAGTTACAAAATACCTTCACAGCGACAGCCAAATGAATGGTTGATTTCACTGAGGACTAACTAGTCATGTTGACACATAAAACTGACGACCACAGCCTGCCTCTGAGTTCCCCAGAGTGGTGGCAGATGGTTTCCATGTGCCCTGAGAGCTTCTCTGTGTGCGCCCCTCTTGCTCTGCCCCACGGCATTCTCAGGACTGCAAGACTGTCACGTGACCCATCTGGAGCGGGGCTGGGCCCTGCTCACAGTGGGAACCTGCTTTTCATACACTCTTCACGGGTGTTTCTCTCTCCTCTGTCTCACTTTCCCCTCTCCTCCCCTTGTGCTCTAGGGGGCACCTACTAATAAATGGCCAACATCCAAATCCTTCCTGCAGGGTCTGCTTTGGGGAAAACACCAGCTATGACAGGTATGTGTCATTGTCCACCTCATTCTTTGCCTTCCTCCCCACCGTACCAGCCAAATGATCTCTTAAAGATGTATTACATCAAGTCACCCTTCTATTTAGAATCTTCCAGTGACTTCCTAACAATTAGAATACAATTCAAACTCCTAGAGAAGGCTTAAAAGTCCTACCTGGCCTATCCTCGCCTGTGACAGCAATGTCATTTCCCATTATTATCGCCTCACTCTCAGCTAGCTGCACTGGCCTTCCGCTTGTTCCTAATCACCCCCCGAGTGCCCCATGGCCCCTGCACTTGCTGTGCCTGCTGCCTGCAACATTTCCACTCATGTTCTTACCACTCAGATGTCTCTGAAATACCACTTCCTTAGAGAGATCCTTTCCATCACCCTAACTAGCAACACTTTCTGTTTCAGGACTTGGCAATTCATTACTCACACACACTGCCACCCTCTTTCTTTGAGGACTTTCTATCATCTGAAATTCTCTTCCACTTTTACTTCCTTGTTGTCGGTTTGCTTTCCCTCTGTGGGCAAGGGATGGTTTTTGTTCACCATTGTATACTCAGGACTCAGAACAGTGCCCGGGACATTGTAGGCCCTACTAAATATTTGATGAGTAAATCAATGACTATAAAATGCTCACAGTTTTAAAATCTGAAAATCACTTCTGAGTCCCAGAAGGGATGATTAAGGTGGAGTAAAGGTGAACTTCACAAGCACTGGAGGGGAGCTCAGGATAACTGAGAGGTCAAGGTGGTAGAGGAGCCATCCATCTGAGCAATGAGATGACCCTAGTGAACCATGAGAAGCATGAAAATCTCTGTGGTTTGGATGGCAGTGACCGAAGCACAGGGAGATGACAGGTAGAGAGTGATGAAATATAAAATTAGGGCATTAGGTTTCTTTTTAAGGTTCTCAAAAATCCCCTCCAGATCTAACATTGATTGTGCTGTTCATTCTGTAGATTCCCTTAGCAGGTTTCCCATCATAGTCTCTTTCAAACATAGCACAGGGCCTCATATATAGGAAGTGCTCAGAAAATATTTGTGTTGTAAAAGAAACTAAGGTTTAGAGTGAGTGTGTTACTTGCCCAAAGATACTCAGTAAAATACTGATGGAGCTGGGATTTGACTCGAGTCCATTCTCAGTCCTGCCTTTGCCAAAGGACTTAGTAAACCAGTTTGTTTTCCTTCAGAGTTACAACTGTGTATGTTTTTAATTATCCCCCATATCCATTCAGGATAAGATTCAAGAATCAAACAGATCATTGGGGGTTTTGGAAATGGAATAGAGAAGGTCAGGAAAGGTCAGTGAAGCATCTAAACCTGGGCTGCAGTTAATGCCATCTGTGGCCTGCTGGTGGGGGAAAGTGATAGGCTCCACAGAGCAGTCCACAGGCCACCGCAGCAGGACTCACACCTCAGCCTCACGGGGAGACGGGGCTTTACTCAGGCAGCTCTGAACACCCGGGAGGTCTGTTCCTTTCTTTCTGCTCATTATCTAGACCTTATCCATGTTATTTAATCTCTCAGTTCTCTGACTCATAAAATGTGAAAAGATAACAGCTGCTCTGATCTGCCCTGAGCAGCTATTCTGAGATCATACTGGAAAATGTTCGAAGCCTTTGGAGAAGGGTGGGCCAGTTGGTTGTATTACATTGCTCTTCTGTAGGCTTACCTGCTCTGTTATGTGTCCCTGGCATGCTCTGATTAAAACACCCACACAAACTTCCCATATCATCTCAGGCCCAGACTTTTCCTGCCCCTGGCTCTTTGCTTTCAAGTTGAGGAGTTATATTTACCAGAGAAAATTCAGAGTCCTTGGGCCTGGTGCATGCTATCTGCAATTGCCAAAGCAGTAATCTCGAAGGAATCCTGAAGCTATTTCTGTCCTTAGGTACATGCTTTATGTGTATATGGTCCTTTACAATTTTCAAATCACTTTCACTTACTGACTTATATATTCTTTACTATAAGACTGCCCTGAACAGTAAAACCAGAAGCTTGGCCTATAATGGATGTTCAATTAAGGTTATCTATCTTTGATTCCTCCCAATTTTTATTCCTAATTACAAATCTTTTGAAGATCAAGCAAGGCAAAAGAAAAAAGAAACAAAGAAAGAAAAGAGGGAAGGAAGGAAGGATGGAAGGAAGGAAGGGATGAAGGAAGGAAGGAAGGAAATCTATTTAGTCTTGCTTGAAGTTTACTGGTTTTGGTGCCATCTGCAAAGGGATAAAGTGATGCTCTATGGCTGGTGTCTGCCTCCAGGTAGACACAGGCTGAGCAGTTTGTATCCTGCTCACACAGAGGCAGGGTTCTCATAGGAGGCTGGTAATGGTCCATCATGCACATATTTTAGCATAGGAACAAAGAGCTCTTTGAGGCTCTGGAACACTACACTCTGGGCTCCTCAAAATACAAAAAATAGCCAAGATAAGAATAATGTGTAGCAGTTTGCTTCTGTGCAGGGTTTCTCAATTGTGGTAACTCTACAGACTCAGGTAAGCTTCAGTAATTGATTTCTCAGTTTACATGATGGGAGACACTGTGGCTTAGCAACTGTTTTCCCCTCGGACTCTCAATACTCATCTATATCTTGCTTTGCATAGGCAAAAAAAATGGCTGCATTTGTCCTGAGCAGGATTTTTGCTTCTATAAATAAAAAATGGCAGGGATTAATTTGCTTTTCTTTTTCTTTTTCCTAATGAAAAATGAGTATTTGGTTCCCCACTGTTTTGCTATTATTCACGATCCTTAATCTTTTATTTGATGTGCATCCATGTTTTCATGTGTGAAAAACACAGACTAGCAGAAAGAAAAAGAATGCCTATCATTTCAAAGCTGTATTATTTCAGAGCTGTCACAGTAGCCATTTTGTTTGCAGTAAACCATTCCTTTTGAGAACTATCCCATTTCATGAGCTCTCTCGGACCTGCAAAAGTGTCCAAGAGGATGCCTCTCCCTTTAACACTTCTTTTCACTTCTAAACAAAGGCCAGGATTCTTACTAATATGTATGTAATTTGCAAATGTTTTTAAAAACCAAAGTCAGGTGAAACAGATCCCACCACTTACAGCAATAGAAAGAACAGCTGTGTTTGGCTTAAGTGAATGAAAAATACCCCAGATTAACTGAAGTCCGGGTTCTGAATATGATGGGCTTTTTTGGCAGGTATTGGAAATCTAGCATGATGTTCCTTTTTGTGGACAGAATTTGACAACCATTTGACAATTCTTGTAGTAGAGTTCAGTGTGAGTACGAAGGCAAAGGCTTTGGGACTTTTGCAAGTGCAGGAAGGTAATATACATCTAGGAAGCAGAGTTATTACACAAATAAGCAACTCATGAAAAGAACAGAGCAATGTCCAAGTATCCACCTGGGAAAAAAAGAAATCTGAAAGAAAAAAAAAAAGGGAGGAAGGAGTACAATGGCCCATGTGTGTGGTAGCTAACCTCTGAGATGTCTCTGGGTAACGAAAAAAGAAGCTGGAAAAAAATCCAGACTTTATACAGAGAAAGCATATGAAAGACTGAGAGGAAAAGAGAATAGCAGCATCCAAGGACATTTAGGACTTGTTTCAAGACAAAAAGGAATCTGTGATAGAGCCCGCTGTTTTGGGCATCAAAGCAGGTCATTAGCAGGGTGAGGGGCAGGTGATTTGAACTGCCAATCAAGAGCTTCCTCCTCTGGGCTTCCACCTTGGGGTCCCTGTGTCTTTATCTAGGGATTGCATTGTCAACGGAAGCTGCTTATGAATGAAAAAGGTTTATGAAGATGGGACTCCGAAGATGTCTTTATTTTAAAGGATTTTTAAAAGTACTGCTCCTTCTGTTGTTTCTCATAAATCACCAAGTGTCTGCCTACTGAGGTTATCTGACAATTCTGCCCCAGCGCTTCAATCTATTGTCTAGAAAGTGAGTCGCCAAATATCATAGGGAAAGCTATTTAATTTTAATTTCCCATATTTTTCAAATGAGATTCGGACCTGGCATTTAAAGGTTCCATCACCACAACTTTAACTATATTTCATATTTTTAAACAGTGATTGAGGCTTAACAAATGCTACAGGAAAATTTAGAAATCCACTTTTTAGCACAGCACTCTAACATAAAACCACTCATTCCTTTGGGTTCTCCAAGCTTTCTTTATTGGCCCAAAGAACCACCTACCATGAGCAGACAGCCTTGGGGGAAGAGGGTGGAGGAGGCAGCTTTTCAATTCACTTTTCACATAATCTGAATGATGTGTTCTGCGTCATTGACAAGCCAAGTACGAAGTTATGGAAAAAGAAGATGCCTGCCCTCAAAGAAATTACACGCCTTCAGGATGGGTAAGAATTACTACATCATGAAAAAAAAAACCCGGAGGCGGGTTCTAGGGGCGCTGTTGATGCTCCTGCGCAGACGCCCTCCGCTGCCTGAGTTCAGCGGCAGCTGCCCTGGGCGTTTTCGCAGCTGCAGCTGCGTTTGCCCCACGGGCTTCTCGTGACTTCTCTGCGGGGTCTCACTGACCCAGGGTGGCTTACTGACCTGTGTGTAGAAAGGTTCCAGGGGTGCAGGGGATTGAAATGACACCCCAGAGGCAACATTCGACCAGTAAGAAGAGGGTGTTTATGGAGAAGGACCTCAGCCTCCCCCAGCCCTCATAGGTGCCAGTGGGATCGGGCCCTGTTGCCTTCAGCGGTAACCAGTGGTAACCCCCTTCTGGAATCTGTTTACTGGATTCGCCCTTCCTCGCCTTGCTTTACCCACTCCCTCACCTGTACTTCCTGAGAATGTGTCCCAGTGAAATGGGGCTGCAGGTGGGCACATACAGGGTGATGCAGCCACGGGGGTCAATGGGATCACCTGTGCCTTGTGCAGAATGAGAAGTGAGGGGAGTACCCTACCCCGCAAACCTGAGGAGGAGAACTAGAGAAAGGGGAGCCACTGTGACATAAAAAAGTGACCAGTCACTTCGAAGCCAAGGAAAGCTTCAGCAGGGTCTAGTGAGATAAAGACTTAATGTGTCTTTGTCGAAAAAAACAGACAAAATGAAGCTTTGTTTGGAGGAGTCAGGAAAGCCTACGAAGGGTGGGGGCAGAAGGCAGCTTCTCTTTTTTGATTTGGATGCTGCTGAGATGTGTGTATTCAGTTTGTGAAAAACATGAAATTGCATATTTATTATATACACACTTTTTTGCACTGTTACATATTAATAAAAAGTGCAAAAAAAATAGGTGGGTCCAGTTTTGCTGGAGTGGCTAGAAACCAGATGACAGTAGGTCATAGAGCAGGGCATGAAGAAGGAAAAACAGAATACCCTGAAGAAGGCATCAATTCTCTATTGCTGGATCAAAAACCACCCCAAAACTTAGGGGCTATGACAGTGACCATTTGATTTGCTTATAATTCTATGGGTCAGCAATGTGGTCTGGGATCAGCCGAGCAGTTCTGTTGAATGCTGAAGCCCATGCATCTTACACTGGAACTTGATTAGTCCCACATTTTGATCTCATGCACCTGGGGTTGCAGGGAAGGCTCCAGGGACTTGGAAAGGGATAAAGGGCAGTCTGAGAGCCATGGCCACATGCTGAGCCTTGGCATTTGTTTGGGTCCCTGAGCTACAGTGCACCAGCTAGAACATGTAAAGGGCTTAGAAGAGGCCCTGGTCACTAATATTAGCTAGTATTGTAATTGTTATTGGTAGCAGAAGTAATATTGTGGTTTTCTGGTTCCTACTGTACTGTCTTAGAGACCAGCATTTATTATACTGCAGTCTTCACTGTTCTCTCCAGCTTGGTAAAATTCCTACACTTACCTCCAAACACGTCCTATTTTCAGAATGGAAGTAGCTTTGCTCTCAGTTCACTAAAATAGGAGTACCACAAAGGTGGGGCAACTGGTTGGACTTGTTCACTGATGCAACCCAGCACCCGTACTGGGTCTTGCTCATTATGTGCTTAATACAGTGCCATATTGGTCTTCTAATCACAATTTCATGCCCCATAAGTGAGAGGACTGGGACAGCAGGGGGCTCTGTGACTCTGAAATTGACCCTTATGGGGGTCTACACTAGGGTGCGGGGAAGGGCTGCGCAGGCACATGTTTCTGTCTAGCTCAGAGGTACAGCACACTGGCTCTAAAACCCCATGTGGAGACTGAAGAATCATTTTCAAATAGAGGGACAGTGCTGATTTCACTCTTTCAGTTGTTTAATTGGTAAATGTTTACATTTTCAAAAAAGCAGTTAAGGGACCAGGCACAGAAAGCCCTGATTGTGAGGCACAGAATGGATAAATGTTATCATTTCCAAAGCTTCACAGATGAAACATTCAGGGAAACTGAGTTTCTTGAGCTCACAGTTGTCATTCTGAACACAAACCCCTAGGCCTCGTTTATATGACACTTTAGTTAGAAACATTACCAGCCATGCTTGCCTATGAGTACTCAGCTGGGAGAAGCTTGCTTTAGCTGATATTTCTTTCCAGAACCAAAACCCATACAATTTTCACTCCTGAAAGGACCTGACCTTGTTCTTAGAATAAACCCATTCTAGAATGTTAGGCCCTGGATAGGGAGACTTGAAAACCTTGTCTATGGAAGATATTAAAACACAGAAATATGTTTGGTTGAGGTACTCTGCTCTCTCTGGAGAAAGGCTCAGTGAGCTTTTCTTAAAGATGGTAAGTATTTCAGGATTTGTAGATCATTTGGTCTTGAAGCATGTAAATGAATAGGTATGGCAGTGTTCCAATAAAACTTTTTTTACAAAAACAGAAGGCCCAGCTTTAGTTTGCCAAACCCTCCTGTAAAAGTGAGGCTAGGAGCCTGAGTTCTCTCCAGAATATGAGGATTCTGAATGGATGTTCATCACCAAGTCTTTGTTTTTTGTGTCAGAGAGATGTGTGCTCTAGCTGCAATACTTTGGTATGGATTTCTAGAGTGGGTTAGGAGGATATCAGTACCTTTTGCCCAGACCATTTTATGTGAAGAATCCAAGTGGAATATACATTAGGAGGACGTGATGTTTTATTTTCTAGCTTTAAGCACAAGCAGGATGACATTCATGTAAGTATATTTATCTAGAATAAAGTGAACAATTATAACTGTTTGGGAATAGGAGAAAGTAATTCAATACACATTTTGGTTGGATTGCCATCCTAGTCTCTGACTTTAAAACTTAAAAGTTTAAAATGATTACTGTGACAAGTTTTCACTTATGTTATGTTTGATTACTTTCTATTTTTAAGTTAAAAATTAAAGACGGTATTAAGGAAAATTAACCTATAAGAAACTATGCCATAACATTTTTGATTCCTTTTATGAATTCTTCCAAACTCTGGTCAAAGCCAATAATATCTCACATGTGAACTGAATGCCATTAGGGATCACATTATGGTAACTGCCCTCCTAAAAATAATGGAAGTCCATTGATTATTCACCTGCAACTTTTTGATAAACGAATAAATTTCTTTTTCAGTGAATTTCTAGATTCAAGAATTTCTCAAGGTTTATACCTGGCAAAACCCATTTTAAAACTTCCCAACTGCCAGGAGTAATTGGCTCAGAAGATCTAACGAGGAAATAAAAATGTATTCCTAAGCATACTTAAAATCCCTTAGTATCTGCTCGTTTTTATACAAGAGTGAGTAGAGAGGATGAGAAGCCATGAAGAGCCGTGTCACAAGTGGGTGGTGACAGGTGACTGAAAACACTCAAGTGCCCCATCCGATCAGGGATGTTACAAAGAACGATTAGCTCTGTTAAAAAATAATAAATTAGCTCAGTCACTTAAAAGTGTGAGTTAAACTGAAGACGTATTGTAGAAGCCTAATTTTGTGTTTTCTAGAAAGCTTTTTCTTGTCCTCTGAAATGTTTTACATAATAAGGAGGTGCTCTGGTTGGCGACAGAGGTTGAAGGAATCAGGAATGAGAAGATTCAGAAAGAACTGAAGGTTCTTCATGATATAAAATCTGTTCCGTCCGTACTCTTACAACTGAAGAAAGACTTCTCTGCTTTATCATCTGGAAGGCTACTAATTCATGACATAGTACAATTTCCCAAGTTATTATGTAAGTGATTAATGGCTCATCTTTTTGACTACTGGCAGATAAAATTTCCTTGGGAAGGTGCTATTTAAAATAAAACCGATATTTTGTTTTATAATATGCTACCCAATTATCTAACGACCAGTTCTCCAAGCCTCTCTGTGAGTCACCGAACAGACACATGGTACAGAGCAAATGCCTGTACCAGACCTGCTACGTTGAGGGAGTATCCTCCCATAGCTATGCTTGGCCAGTCGAAGAGCTTTAATAGGCCATAACCACTCTTTACCCTTCATTTCTTATAATCACAGAACTTTTCCTTCTTGAAAACAAAAATTTTTGCAAAGATTATCAGAGATTAATGAAACCCTAACACATTTCCTTGTTAGATCCTCAGGTACAGCATTTATATATATATCAGAAGATTATAGTCAATTTGAAAGGTTGAACATATTCATACATAACAGTTTTTCAAAGCTTTGAATCATTTGCACTTTAAAGTTTGTATCAGACATTGCAATATTAAAGGTAAATTATTTGAACTTCTATTAGGTAGTAATGATGTCAGAGAATTAGAGGTATTAGATCATACAGTAATATTTCCTGTCCACATCCCATGTGATTTTTGCAGAAGCTGCACTATGTAAACAGCTATTGCAAAACAGGCAATTATTGCACAGAATTTTCCACAAAATCCATCCCAAATCCTGTAGCCTTTCACTTTTGCCACTGAGCATCTTGTTTTTGAGAATATACAGTAGAAAAGAAACTTGCCACAGAAACCAGCAGTAAGGTTTCAATTTTGTACCTTCTTCATTTCATAAGCTCTCTCCACCTCAGTCATTCATCCAACAAACATTTATGGAGCATTTTCTATGTGCCAGGTACTCTTCCAGCCTCTGGGGATACATTACGAACACAGGGAAGTCCCTGTCCCATGGAGCTTATATTCCAGTAGGGGGAGACAGACGAGCACAAATACATGATATCACAGGGTTCAAAAGAGCTTATCTGTCTGAAATCTATTTACTGCATCTCCTGTTTGGGCAATGATGAAGTGAAAGGAGAGGCCAATAATGGACTGCAGCCATTCCATTAGTCCAGTTCCACCATCTATAAAATGGGTGAACATAAGTGAGTCTTTGAACCAATCTAGGCCTCAGTTTTCTCATCTATAAAATGGGGAGAGGTTGGATTAAGTGATTTTTTTTTTTTAAGAGAAAGGGATATTTTAGGCTTTTATTTTTCATGGTTTTATGGGAGCATTTTGCAAAAGATCAAGAGCCAGTTTGTTCCATGATTTTAAAAATATTTAAAAATAAAAGATATGAAATCGTTTGGTATTTCAATATTCTGAGCCCTCTAAGTGCCAATCAAACTTGATAAACAGCAAATGTCTCATTTATAACTGCAATAGAATGAAGTCATTTTACCATCTTCAGCCATCTGAGAAGTAACTCATTAATAAAGCATATTCATTTCACTGTTGGTTACATAGACCACCTCACTTGTGCAATGTTCTCTAGCTGTAAATTCTCTGCTGGGTATGTCTCCCTCCCACAAACCCAGATCACTGACTTTGTGTCCTGTTTAACATTTTTCACCAGATTATTAGCTCCATGAAAACAGAGATTGGGTCCCTGCTTCTTTGAAGAACAATTCTAACAAGATTCTTTCCATGTAATCCATAGACATGTGATCAATGTATCTACACCATGTTTTAGGGGCACAGGACTTTCGGGAATCCACAGCTCTTCAGGCTATAAAAACAGATTTGCTTAGTAAAATTAGAGCTATGGTGTACCAACGGGTATGATAACATCCAAAAAGGAACACTGTATTTCCACAACAATTCACAGATTAGGACAATGTGAATTAATAACTATCTTAACCTCTTTGGAAGCCCTGGTGGAATGTTAATGTATATTTAATAATGTTAGCTAAGTAGTAGCATGTATTTTGCAAATGACTAATTTTTCTTAAGGAAGATAACATAGCTGGAGAGCTGAATGTCAAATAAGGTTAGGCTCATACTTATTAACTTGGTAGGAGTTCTGAAGCCTCTGATGCTCTCAAAAGACTCATTGCATTCACTGTTTGAATTTGAAATACAGAAATTCAAATTTCAATCAATCCAGCAACCAAGGATGATAGGACATTTTACAGGACTACAGGAAATCATCTTTTTCTTATCTGGATCAGATCCCTGTGGACACATGAGAGGTTTCTGAAGCCTGCATGCTCTGTCTTTGAGTTTTATGATTTGTTGTGTAATCAAATACCCTATGTATGTTTTCAAATTTATCAGCTGGGTCCTATCAAAAGGATACATCTTGAACGCAAAGTGAAATCTCTGCTTCAATATCTGAATTTCATTCCTTCCTCTTGCTCTGTGCTATCAAGATACACAGTGCCAATGTTATCAGAAGTGCCTAACATGGGCTGCTCTGTAGATAAAGTCTGCCCTGTCCTTTCAGTCGCTGGCCAGGAATAATGACCATGTCTTTGGTTGGGTGAACACTCCTACTTCAGGACCAGACAGGCAGGGGCATCCGATATGGCCCTGAAGAAACCTGAAGCATCATCTCCACATCTTCTAGTAATAAACAGTACCTCAGATGTATCTGTACGGACTGTGAGATGAGGACAGGTCCAGCAAGACATCAGCTGCATAAATGAAGGTCAGAGGAGAATAAGGAAGTTCAGACACTTTTTTGCAACCTAGATCACAGGTACAGGTAAATTCTTGTTAGCAAAGGACATGCACTTTGGTGTACATCATGGACTTTGAGTGTGTGTTTAAGTCTCTGTGTATGTCATGCCCGTAGGAATGCAGTCCCTTTTCCACAAAGATGGCTGTGAGGGATTATAAGGCCTTGCTGAATTCAATTCCTATCAGTACGGCTACAGCTCTTCCCAGCCAACACAAAAAGGCTCATGGGTTGGGTTAAAGAGTGGTCTTGGCTGTTAGGGTCTCCAGGAAGTCCCTGTGTGCACTTCCCAGGGTGGAAGTCCTTGAGCTGCAAATAAATATAACTCTTAAGTCCAAACCTCTGTGGGCACGATGGCTTCTTTTGTTCCAACAGAAGGCAGCAGGTTTTGTTCAGACAAGAAGTAAAAGGGGAATTGTACCAAGAACCCACGGATCTTTTTCAGTTCTTCCTCAGCTCTAATGGGATCTTCCTTTGCTAATATGGGCTTGCTTATGAAGTCTCTCAGTTGAATTAAATTGTGTACTTCATCACTGGGAAGGCACCGGAACACCTGATTAAAACACAGATAGGAAACTCAGTGATAAGTGTGAGAGAAAACATACTCCCTTTATGAAAAATCCTCATTCCAACAGAGAAAACCTTTGTTTCATGGAGCACATATTAGTTTTACATCGCAGCACAGGCCTGATTAAAGACTTGTTCTTTTATTTGCTACAAAGAGACTGTTAGATTACTTTCATCCTCCAAAAATCAAGAGAGATCCTCATATTTTATCTACACAAGTCATTAACCTCAGGATAAGGTCAAGGAATTTCACTGATGTTATTCCACATTCAAGTAAAATATCTGGATAATAATCATACAAATCCTGAATATCAGCATAATCATCCTGAATTTTACTAGAGGTTCTAGTCTCAGAAAAGAATTACACATTTTTTCTTTAACTTTTTATTTTGTATGTACAGATGTACAGTTCATATCTGAAGTTACCAATATCTTTTAAATATCTTAAAAAACTTTTAAATTATCAAGTATGCATGTTTTCTAATTGAAAATGAGTTTCACACATCACAACACTTCACTCCTGAATACTTCAGCAAGTATTTCTTAAAAACAAGGATGTGTGCATATATAACCACAAAACCATTTTCACACCTCAGAAAAAAAATTCCATGCCATTTAAGATATGGCCCATATTTGATTTACCTGATTTATTTATATATATATATTTCATATACTTATATATTACATGTTATATATTTACTTCCCAAATGTCTTTCAAGCTGTTACCCTCCAAGTCCAGGATACAAACAGTACAGGATATGTGCACTGCATTTTTAAAATTACATTCTAAAAGATTCCACACACATGACCTATTTGATCACAGCCTTCAGTATGAAATATGGCTATGTAGATAGTTGTCATGTTTCATAGGAATGATGAATTCTCTGTGCTGGACTCTGGAAGTCATGAAAAGTATACCTTCTTACCCAGTTTCTGATTAGATGGTCAACAGATCTCATCTTGAATATTTTCTATGACAGAAAGTTGGGTACTTCATGAAGTAATCTGTTTCACTGATGGAAAATTCTTAACTCTTGTACAGTCTTTGTCATAACCAATGGATAGAACTTACCAGAAGATGTATTTGTCCTCCCTAACAAATGGAGCTGGTTTTAATACAGTTTTCCAAAATTAGAGTTATCCAACAAAGGAAGTATCTCTTTATTAATAAGCTTCATCATAAGGATGGATACCATTGAGTATGCACCATGTACTAAATATATTTAATAGACTATTTTCTCTCTTCATAACCACTCCACTGAATATTCCCTCCAATTTATAGGAAAGGAAGGCTAAGAAAGTCAAGTCACTACACACTGTTATATCATTGGCAACTGGGTGAGCTGGACTGAATCCAGGTCTGACTCATTTTTCCATCCCATCGGCCTCTTTTCTCTTTGTCACTAAATATTTACAAAGGCTGGGTTACCACCTGCTAAAGATACTTATGATGGGATTTGTGAATCAGATGACAGATCAGAAGGCCACTAAAGTCTCTTCTAAAGTATAATACATGGTGCTTTTTGATTCTCTGTTTTTTAATGTCTGTAAAGAGGTATTTTATTACAACTTGGGAGTGCACTGTTTTTTTACTCATTAAGAATACCAGTAATATGCAGAAGTAATGATGTGCTTTTGTGATATGATTCAATTATAAAAAAGGGTGGGGAGATATGCGAACCTCACCTTATCATAAATTGTAGCATTTCGAGCTGCAGTTGCAACCCACACCTTCTTGAAGAATTTGTCACTCACTGGATCCTGAATGTTTTCACTTGGGTCAGAAAGATAGCCAAGGACAACCCTGAAATACAAGTGCCCTCCAAAATGAGTGAGATAAAGCAATTTGCTGTAGGTATTGTTTCTAATGGTAATGTAATTGAGGCATTCAACCACAGAAGTCCATTTTCTTTAAGTAAATCAAAGGAAGACACTAAAAGTGAGTGTGAGTGTGTCTATATAAAAAACTTCAGCTGCAACTATTTACAATAGCCAAGAAATGGAAGCAACCTAAGTGTCCATCAGTAGATGAATGGATAAAGAAGATGTGGTACATATACACAATGCAATATTATTCAGCCATAAGATGAAAACAAATCCTACCATTTGCAACAACATGGATGGAGCTAGAGGGTATTATGCTCAGTGAGATAAGCCACGTGGAAGGAGACAAGTATCAAATGATTTCACTCATCTGTGGAGTATAAGAACAAAGAAAAAAACTGAAGGAACAAAACAGCAGCAGACTCACAGAACCTAAGAATGGATTAATAGTTACCAAAGGAAAAGGGACTGGGGAGGATGGGTGGGAAGGGGGGATAAGGGGGAAAAGGGGCATTATGATTAGCAGATATAATGTAGCGGGGGGGGGGGCCCAGGGGGGCTGTACAACACAGAGATGACAAGTAGTGATTCTATAGTATCTTACTATGCTGATGGACAGTGACTGTAATGGGGTATGTGGGGGGGACTTGATGATGAGGGGAATATAGTAACCATAATGTTGCTCATGTAATTGTAGATTAATGATACCAAGAAAAAAATTCATGGAGACATTCAGCCTAGTGACTATAGATAATAACATTGTATTGCATTTTTGAAAGTTGCTAAGAGTAAATCTTAAAAGTTCTCATCACAAAACATTTATATGTATGGTGATGGGTGTTAATTAAAATTATTGTGATCATATTACAATATACACAAATATAGAATCATTATATTTTATACCTGAAACTTATAATTTATGTTAATTATATCAATAAAATTGTCCTTTAAAAAAAAAAACCTAAGCAGCAAAATACAGAAAACCCTTAGTTGCCATGATGCTTGAAAGTTTTAGATGTTGGATAGAGGAAAAGACCTCAACTTTGTTTTAAAAGAGTCCTTGTAATGTGGCCCAAGGAGATGACAACCTTGGAGGATAGGGCTAGCATTAAAATTTGTGCCAGCAAATGTGTTATGCCCTTTCCAAGAACTATGTTAGTAATTCCTCAACAACCTTACGAAGGAGCAACTATTACAACCATTACTATCTTCATTTTACAGATAAGGGAACTAAGGCATATAGAGAGTAAATAACTTGTTCAAGGTTGTACAGCTGGTAAGTGGTGGATCCGGGACTCCAACTAGGACCCTCTGACACCCAAACTTGTGCTCATACCTTGGTGACATGGTCTCTCTTCATTCCTTCCTCCCTCCCTCCCTCCCTCCCTTCCTTCCTTGGTCCAAGAACCCTTCTGGGGAACAGAAATGAATAGGAAAGACATGGGGCCTTTCTGGGGAGGGTAAAATTTGGTGGGTGAGATCAACAATGAATAAATAACCACCCTCAAAAGAAAGTAATTAGAATTGTGATAAATTGCTTTAAGAGTATGACAGAGGAGTAGTCAGAGAGGCTTTTCCTTCCCCTACCTGTTTGCCTAACCCTACCTACCATCTATTAGTATTCTATAAAGGTCACCTCTATAAAACTGCATGGCTTCCCCTACTCCCACCTCCCTGTCAATCCTGGGAGATCTGACATTCTTTCACTACCCCACTATACTTCATATATGTTTTGTTTTTACTAGACCACCTGCAATGCTTTATGTACTTCTGTTTTAACAGGTCCATGTCCCACTTCTATCTAGCATGTCAATTCTTCAAGAGAACATGACTTGGCTACACTAATATCCCCAGAGTTCCTGGCATAAAAGAAACCATGTACTAGATGTTGTCTGAGTTGATCATATATAACAGGGGACTAGCAATAACAAGAAACTCTCAAGCAAAGCAAGACAAGTTTTAGAACTCATATTTGAAAATTATGTTGAAAAACCCTTGTACTTATTTAGAAAGCCTTAGGGTTAAAAAGCATTTGCACCTTAATCCTATGAGGTAGATGGTACATGATTTCTATTTTGCAGATGGGAAACTAAAGTTTGGAGACATGCTAGCAATAGAGGTAGAATTGCAAACTGAGTCCAAAGCCCTTTTCTCATATGTCTGGCAGGTTCAAAGAATACCAAAAAGACTTGTGTTCCACTTGAAATAGAATAGGGAAATAAATAGTCCTTAGAAAGACTTTGGCTTTTCCATTGAGTGGATCTGGGATGTAGTGCAGACACTGGAGCAGAGGAGTGTCAGGACCTGACTCATGTGCTGAAATACGGCTGCTGTATTATGAACAGAGAGGACAAGGGTTGAAGCAGGGAGATCTTGCAGTGAGGAGTTACTGAAGTAATCTAAGTGAGAGATGATGGTGGCTTGACAGGTGGAGAGGATGGCAGAGCCAACAGGTTTTACTAATAGAGTAGATGCAGGGTGTAAGAAAAAATGAGGCAGAGAGCAGAGAGAGGATTAAAGATGGTAGCATGAGAGGTGAGACAGAGGCTTCCTCCTAAAACTGCATATAATATGAAAATATAATTAATACAACTAATCCTGAAAGAGCAACAGGAAGTACGACTGTGCCAAACTGCATACACCTGGAGAAAAGAATAAACCTCGTGGAACAGGGTAACGTACCAAAGCCATGGCCCAGCGGGACCCAAGCCCCTCCCCCACCCCAGCTCACTGGTGGGAGGAAGAGAAATGGAGCAGGGAGGGAGTGGAGGCCTGGGACTGCTGAACACCTAGCTCCGGAGATCTGCTCTGGGAGCAAAAACCTACATTTCATGGTGCCTGCAAGGTACTCTCATGATTAGGGGTTTGGAAAGCTAATACAGGAAGGATTCCTGGAGAGACTGAGATTCCAGCCACTTGTGGAAAGCAGGGATCCAGGGATCCATATCCGGCTGCTCTGGGACAAAAGAAAGGCAGGCAGTCTGAGAAACTTCCTAACAGCAAGAGAACTGCTAAAGGGGCAAGGATTGCACAGAGCTTACTGCTCAGGAGAAAGGACAGGTAGACAAAATTGTCTGGGTGCACTCTGCCAAGCAGGTTGGGAGCTTTCATGATATTCAGGCACTCCAGCTCCCTGGCTGGCTGCACAGCTCCAAGGACCCACTCCGTGATATGAAGCCTACTGCGCCCTTCTCCCAGCTAGCCCCACCTGGCTTACAAACTGGCAAACATTACCCTAGCATTAGGCCAGCTAGAGGGAAGACCTGTCTATAGCAACTACAAACACAAAGCATAGAGGCTTATACCTGTGTGCTCAGCCCACTGGTTCAGGCATAGCAGCTGGGAAGCAGGAAACAGCTCTTTCCTCCCGCCCGCAGGCACTAATATCGCACCTCTGTGACCTCTGACATTGCTACAGGGGTTGAGCAGCTTCAGAGAGTAGAGCTTCTGGACACTAGAGGGTACCATATACAAATATGAAATGCCAAAGGAACCTGGTTCAAAGTAAAATTATGAATACAACTCCTGAGAAAATTTTAAATGACATTGACCTCATGAATCTTCCTGGAAGGGATTTCAAAATAAAAATCATTAACCTGCACATGGAAGAACAGAAAAATATTCAAGAACTCAGGAATGAGTTCCAGTCGGAGACACAATCACTGAAGAGCACAATGGAGGGTATTAAAAGCAGATTAGATATGGTGTAGGAGATGATAAATGAAATAGAAACTAGAGTGGAGGAATACAAAGAAGCTGAGGCATAGAGAACAAAAGGATCTGTAAGAATGAAATAATATTGAGAGAACAGTGTGACCAATCCAAATTGAACAATATTCACATTATAGGGGTACCAGAAGAAGGAGTGAGAGAAAAAGGGATAGAAAGTGTCTTTGAGGGGGTAATTGCTAAAAACTTCCCCAGTCTGGGGAAGGAGATAGTCTCTCAGGCCATGGAGGTGCACAGATCTCCCAACACAAGGGACCCAAGGAAAAAAACACCAAGACATATAGTAATTAAAATGGCAAACATCAAGGATAAGGACAGACTATTAAAAGAAGCCAGAGAGAGAAATAAGATCACATACAAAGGAAAGCCCACCAGGCTATCATCAGACTTCTCAGAAGAAACCTTACAGGCCCTGAGGGAGAGGCATGATATATTTAATGCAATGAAGCCAAAGGACCTTGAACCAAGAATACTTTATCCAGCAAGACAATCATTTAAATTTGAAGGAGGGATTCAACAATTTCCAGATAAGCAAAAGCTGAGAGAATTTACCTCCCACAAACTATCTCTACAGTGTATTTTGGAGGGACTGCTATAGATGGAAGTGTTCCTAAGGTTTAATAGCTGTCACCAGAGGTAATAAAACCACAGTAAAGAAAGTAGTATAGCTAATTACTAAGCAAATGCAAAATTAAATTAACTATCCCCAAAGTCAATCAAGGGATAGACAAAGAGTACAGAATATGATGCCTAACATATAAAGAATGGAGGAGGAAGAAAAAGGAGGAGAAAAAAAAAGAACCTTTAGATTGTGTTTGTAATAGCATATTAAGTGAGTTAAGTTAGTCTCTTAGACAGTAAGGAAGTTAACCTTGAACCTTTGGTAACCACGAATCTAAAGCATGCAATGACAATAAGTACACACCTATCAATAATCATCCTAAATGTAAATGAACTGAATGCACCAATCAAAAGACATAGAGTCACTGAATGAATAAAAAACAAGACCCATCTATATACTACCTACAAGAGACTCACTTTAAACCGAAAGACATACAGAGATGAAAAGTGAAGGGATGGAAAAAGATATTTCATGCAACTAATAGGGAGAGAAAAGCTGGAGTTGCACTGCTTGTATCAGATAAAATTGACTCCAAAACAAAGAAAGTCACAAGAGACAAAGAAGGACATTACATAATGATAAAGGGGTCAATCCAACAAGAGGATATAACCATTATAAATATCTATGGCCCAACACAGGAGCACTTACATATGTGAAACAAATACTAACAGAATTAAAAGGGGAAATAGAATGCAATGCATTCATTCTACGAGACTTCAACACTCTACTCACTCCAAAGGACAGATTAACCAGACAGAAAATAAGTAAGGCACAGAGGCACTGAACAACACATTAGAACAGATGGACCTAACAGACATCTACAGAACTCTACACCCAAAAGCAGCAGAATACATATTCTTCACAAGTGCACATGGAACATTTTCAAGAATAGATCATATACTAGGCCACAGAAAGAGCTTCGGTGAATTCAAAATGATTGAAATTGTACCAACCAGTTTCTCAAACCACAAAGGTATGAAACTAGAAATAAATTACACAAAGAAAATTAAAAATCCCACAAACACATGGAGGCTTAACATCATGCTCCTAAAAAATCAATGGATCAATGACCAAATAAAAACAGAGACCAAGCAAAATATGGAGACAAATGACAACAATAATTCGACACCACAAAATCTGTGGGACGCAGCCAGTGCCATGCTAAGAGGAAAGTATATTGCAATACAGGCCTACATCAGGAAAGAAGAACAATCCCATATGAGCAGTGTAAACTCGCAATTAATGAAACTAGAAAAAGAAGAACAAATGAGGCCCAAAGTCAGTAGAAGGAGGGACATAATAAAGATTAGAGCAAAATAAATAAAATTGAGAAGAATAAAACAATAGAAAGAACCAATGAAAGCAAGAGCTGGTTCTTTGAGAAAATAAACAAAATAGATAAACCCCCAGCCAGACTTATCAAGATAAAAAGAGAGTCGACTCACATAAACAGGGTCAGAAATGAGAAAGGAAAAATCACTATGGAAACCACAGAAACACAAAGGATTATTAGAGAATACTATGAAAAATTGTATGCTAACAAAATGGATAACCTAGAAGAAATGGACAACTTTCTAGAAAAATACAACCTTCCAAGGCTGACCCAGAAAGAAACAGAAAATCTCAACAGACCAATTACCAGCAATAAAATTGAATTGGTTAACAAAGAACTACCTAAGAACAAAACTCCTGGACCAGATGGCTTCACTGCTGAATTTTATCAAACATTTAGTGAAGACCTAATACCCATCATCCTGAAAGTTTTCCAAAGAGTAGAAGAAGGGGGAATACTTCCAAACTCATTCTACAAGACCAGCATCACTCTAATACCAAAACCAGGCAGACACCAGAAAAAAAGAAAATTACACACCAATATCCCTGATGAACTTAGATGCAAAAATATTCAACAAAATATCAGCAAACTGAACTCAAAAATACATTAAAAAGATTATCCATCATGATCAAATAGGTTTATTCCAGGGGTGCAAGGATGGTACAACATTCAAAAATCCATCAACATCATCCACCACATCAACAAAAAGAAGGACAAAAACCACATGACTATCTCCATAGATGCTGAAAAATCATTCACCAAAATTCAACATCCACTCATGGTAAAAACTCTCAACCAAATGGGTATAGAGGGCAAGTAACTCAACATAATAAAGGCCATATATGACAAACCCACAGCCAACATCATACTTAACAGCGAGAAGCTGAAAGCTGTTCCTTTAAGATACAGAAAAAGACAAGGATGCCCACTCTCCCCACTTCTATTCAACATAGTACTGGAGGTTCTAACCATGGCAATCAGACAACACAAATAAAAGGCATCCAGATTGGCAAGGAAGAAGTTAAACTGCCCCTGTTTGCAGATGACATTATATTGTACATAAAAAACCCTAAAAATCCACTCCAAAACTACTAGATGTAATATCTGAATTCAGCAAAGTTGCAGGATACAAAATTAATATGCATAAATCTGTGGCATTCCTGTACACTAACAATGAGCTAGCAGAAAGAGAAATCAGGAAAACAACTCCATTTACAGTTGCATCAAAAACAATAAAATACCTAGGAATCAACCTAACCAAGGAAGTGAAAGACCTGTACTCTGAAGACTACAAGACACTCATGAGAGAAATTAAAGAAGATAGTAATAAATGGAAACACATCCCATGCTCATGGATAGGAAGAATTAGCATTGTCAAAATGACCATCCTGCCTAAAGCAATCTACAGATTTAATGCAAAATATACCAACAGCATTCTTCAACGAAATAGAGAAAATCGTTCTAAAATTCATATTGAACCACAAAAGACCCTGACTAGCCAAAGCAATCCTGAGAAGGAAGAATAAAGCAGGGAGGATTATGCTCTCCAACTTCAAGCTCTACTATAAAGCCACAGTAATCAAGACAATTTGGTATTGGCACAAGACCAGACCCACAGACCAATGGAACAGACTAGAGAGCCCTGATATAAACACAACCATATATGGTCAATTAATATATGATAAAGGAGCCATGAACATTCCATGGGGAAGTGACAGCCTTTTCAACAACTGGTGTTGGCAAAACCGGACAGCTACATGCCAGAGAATGAAACTGTATTATTGTTTAACCCCATACACAAAAGTATACTCGAAATGGATCAAAGACCTGAATGTAAGTCATGAAAACATAAAACTCTTAGTAGAAAACATAGGCAAAAATCCCCTGAATATAAGCATAAGCAACTTTTTCCTGAATGCATCTCCTCAAGCAAGGGAAACAAAAGCAAAAATGAACTCATGGGAGTACATCAAACTAAAAAGTTTCTGTATGGCAAAGGACACTATCAACAGAACAAAAAGGCATCCTATAGTATGGTAGAATATATTTGTAAATGACATACACAACAAGGGGTTAACATCCAAAATATATAAAGAACTCACATGGCTCAATACCCAAAAAAACAAAAAAACAGATTAATAAATGGGCAGAGGGTATGAAGAGACACTTCTCTCCAAAGAAGAAATTCAGATGGCCAACAGACACATGAAAAGATGATCCACATCATTAATCATCAGGGAAATGCAAATTAAAACCACAATGAGATATTACCTCACACCAGTAAGGATGGTCTGCATTGAAAAGACTAAGAACAACAAATGCTGGCAAGGATGCAGAGAAAGGGAAACCCTCCTACACTGCTGGTGTGAATGTAAGCTAGTTCAACCATTGTGGACAGTAATATGTAGGTTCCTCAAAAAATTAAAAATAGAAATACCATTTGACCTGGGAATCCCACTCCTTGGAATTTACCCAGAGATTACAACTTCTCAGATTCAAAAAGACATATGCACCCCTATGTTTATCGCAGCACTTTTTACAAAAGCCAAGATATGGAAGCAAACAAAGTGTCCATCAGTAGATGAATGGATAAAGAAGAGGTGGTACATATGCACAATGGAATACTATTCAGCCATAAGAAAAAAACAAATCCTACCACTTGCAACAACATGGATAGAGCTGGAGGACATTATGCTCATTGAAATAAGCCAGGCAGAGAAAGACAAGTACCAAATGATTTCCCTAATTTGTGGAGTATAACAACAAAGCAAAGGTGAAGAAACAAAACAGCAGTGGACTCCCAGACTCCAAGAAGGGACTAGTGGTTACCAAAGGGGCTAGTGGTTACCAAAGGGGAGGAGTATGGGAGGGAGGGTGGGGAGAGAGGGCGAAGGGGATTGAGGGGTATTATGTTTAGTACACATGGTGTGGGGGATCACGGGGAGAACAGTGTAGCAAAGAGAAGCGACATAGTGGATCTGTGGCATCTGACTACACTGATTGACAGTGACTGCATTGGGGTATGGGTGGGGACTTGATAATATGGGTAACTGTAGTAAGCACAGTGTTTTTTTATGAGAAACCTTCTTAAGAGTGTATATCAATAATACCTTAGTAAAAAATTAAAAAAAAAAACTATTTGAAAGCAAAAAAGTGAGATTAAAAAAAAAAGAAAAAACGAGGCATCAGGATGACTAAAAGGGCTTTGGCTTGAGCAATCAGAAGACTGGCTGATATGCAGAATTATGTGGGGAGAGACAGTTTATGGGAGAAACCAGGAATTAAATTTTGAACCTGCTGAGGCATCCATATTCAAGTAGCAATGCGAAGTAGGCAGCTGGGTATATGAATCTGGAGTTTGGAAGAGAAGGCCTGGCTAGAGGTGTACACTTGAGAATGCATTGTAAAAATGTTATGAAGTATTTTGCGTATTCTTTTGAGGACTAAGGTTTGAGAGAAAACTAGTTTGATGTAATGTTGGTGGGTGTAACAGCAATTATTTTATGGTAATTGTTTATGCAGCAGTGACAGTAGAAAAACTACAGAAAGTAGTTTCTGTTGTTTCCATTTCTCATGTCTATCACTTTAAATGATTCTGAGCTCTACTTGTGGGTTAATAGTCCTGGTGAAAGATAGTTTTATCTGTAAAGTTTGGATAATTTTCTAGGACTTAATGAACTGTTCGGCACATAACTGTGACATTCCGTGCAGTACCCTGATGGCTGATTCTATTTCGAATTGGTTTCACATTGAAATGTGTCTTTCTATTTCTATTCAGAAAAGCCCAGATGGAAAATGGATAATGGATTGGAGTTGCATTTTTTTTTTTTAGTGAGAAAATGCCTGTGTTCTAGGTTACAATATCCATCTTTGAAAACATTTCCTAATTAAAAAGAGCTAAAATCCACACAAGGTTTTTGTGGTGTTTTTAAATATATTATCTGTGTTTGCCACTGGGGCAAAGTGAAAATGATTCGTCAAGAACAACAGTCTCTTTAAGGAAAAACAAAAACACTTTAGAATAAACTTATCATGAAACATATAGAGTCAGCACAAAAACGTTAAAATAAAACTCTGATGATTACTGAAGAATGAGCTCCCCCATAATGAAAGCCCTGAAGAGTAACTGAAGAGCCAACACACAAAAAGTGAATAAATTGACACCCATACATACCTTGTTCTTCAGTAAGATGAGTCTATATTATACAGACATCATTTCCTTATATTTATTAACTATAAATCCACTGTAATCCCCATAAGGAGACATGGAGAGCTTGAGTAAAGAATTCCAAAGTTTATGTGGAAGAATGAATATCTAAGAGTAGCCAAGATTATTCTGTAAAAGAGTAGTAATGTGGGGAAGTTCACGGCAAGGAGTAGTATTAATGTGCAGAGCTACCAAAATTAAAGTGGCATCACACTGGCATACAAGTAAATAGACTCTCAACCCAACATAATAGAAATACTACAGGTAAGTCGGGATACATGGTAATTCAGCAAAAAGGAATTGCAGATTAGGGAGATAATACTGCACATTATATAGTTCTGGATCAGTTGGTAGGTTGTGGAGAAAAAATAAGAGTTCCTACCTCATTTCTTACATTAAGATAAACTATAGATGTTAAATGTAAAAAATAATATAAAATAAACACTAGAAGAAAGTATCAGTGGATATTTGCTCTTGGGCTGGTGAAGTTTTTATAAGCATATAAGAAAAGGGCATGGGGGAAGAGAAAACTAATACATTTGATTAGTAAGAATTAAAGTTTCTCCCAATTCTCTAAATATAATTAGAAGGCAATTGGCAAATCATTTCTGCAACAAATATGGCAAAGGAATTAGCTGCTTTTATATTTAAATTACCCATTAACCGTTAAAATAAAATGTAACATTCCAACAAAATGGGCAAAGGACATGAATAGGCTAGGTAATTTACAAAAGAACAATTACATATGGCTAATGAACATGCTTTCTAAAACCCTCAAAAATGCAAATTAAAATAATGAAATAAAATTTGAAATCCAACCTATTGGCATAGATTAAATAATAGAATTCAATATTAGTAAAGAAAGCAGGAATTAGTCCCTAAAACATCACTAGTGATACAGTAGGAAGTTAGGGGGCAAAGGAAACTGCACACTTCCTTTGAATAGAAATTTCATACTTGGGATTTAGTTAAGGAAACAATTAACAAGGTAAGCAAGATGCTATCTACAGACTCACTCATTCTTCTGTATCAGTGAAGAATCTGCCTTTCAATGAGGTATTAGTTAAAGGAATGATGGCATACTCATGAGGTAATACAGTGTGGCCACTTAATCTTACAGAAGAATACTTATCACACAGAGCAGTATAACATTATTTAAATAATAAAGAACTTTGTAGAACTGCAAGATCCTAATTACGATGTAAAATAATAGTCTAGTAATATATCTGTATAAAAAAGTGAAATGATAAACATAAATGTTAAAATTGTTGTTACTGGGTGGTGGGATTACAGATGAATTTAATTTTCTTACTGTTTTTCTGTATTTGCCAAATTTTCTACAATGAACTTATGTTATAATCAGAACCCACTACCTTATAATTATTTTACATTTAGCAAGTTATAAAAAAAGCTCACCACTTTAAAGAGAATAGTTAAATTCTCAAGGCACTGAAAAGATATGACATTTATTTCTAGTTTACATGAGGAAATAGACATCTCCTTATATATGGTACAGTAGGCAATCAATGGGTTAATAGGGTAGAAACTTTTAACTATTGTCTGCTCAACAAAACAAAAAACATTAGAAACTAACTGAAATATCAATGGTTTGAAAAAAATCTTATTGGCAGAACAATTAGCAGGAAATGCAGTAAATAAAGCCATAAAAATATGAGACGGTTTTGACAGTCAGATTTTGAAGGATGGATTTGCTGAGCTTGTGGACATACAGAACAGGGTGACCTGTCTGAAGCTTATCTTGGGTCTCAAAAGCCAGAAGCCAGAATCTGGACTGTTAGGTCTGAGGGAAATGGCTGCCAGCATCTGCAGGGAGCAAGGTGCCTCATTACGCACCTTTCTGCAAGGGAACCAGTTCCCAAAAGCACCCCTTAATGCCAGAAGGGTCAAAGCAACAGCACTGCAATGTGTACCTGTGCAGTGTCCTCCCCACACAGCCTGAAGCTTAATCAGGCACGTGCTGCATCTCCCTGCAGAGGTCACATAGAAATCCCATCCTAGCAAATACACTTTTAGAATCACAGACCTGTGGACTTCCTGCAAAGGCCTAGAGGTGGGAGAGTGGTTGGAGTGTTCTTTTCACAGACAGTGGGGCTCAGTGTGTCTGCAAGAGTGAGAGGAGAGGAGGTAAGATGCCACTGGGCAGCAGTGACTGGAATGACAGGATCTGAGTTAGGTTCTAGAAGGATCAGTGAGCACTGAGACTAGACTATGGGTCTAGGGAAGGGGCCAGTTAGAGCCCAGCCCCCAAAAATCTCAGGGACAGTCAACTGACTGAAGAACTTCTTTAGGGCCACACAGCCCTTAGTTCCCAGCCCAGTGTTCTCTCAGCTTTATTTAAACAGATTTGTTTAAAACTCCCATCTTCTTTTAGAAGATTGGGAATCATCCATGTCTGGAGTCATCTTAAATCTGAGAACCAAAATTTCCACATTTAAATTAACAATCCGTAGTCACTGGCATCCTCCTCTAATAATTTTTATTATGTCTCCTATTACTGAGACAATTATAATTTTTAAAAAGAGACTCACTTTAAAGAAGTTAAATAGACATGAGATGGTTTGATCTGACTTGGTCCTAAATCAATTAATAAATTTAAAATGTTAGTTTCCAAGTACACAAAAAAACAATGAAAACTACTAATAAAGGAAATGGGCCCCACATAAAGTCATTCCTCTTCCTGGTAATGCACATCCTATATTGTGGTAGACACTCTCTTAGATGAAGAAGAACCTGGAAATGACGTGCGTTCTAGGAGGAAGAGGCTGGGCTGGTTCCAGTACCCACTGCAGTGGAACCACGTAAGAGAGACTCAGTTTTGGAGGCCTCACCTAAAGCACTGCAGCCGAAGTCCTTGGGAGAACCGGCCAGCCTCGTACTCTTTCCCATCCATTACTGAAGGGACCATCTCTGTGTCCTGCACGATGACAGCCATCTCACTGTCACGCTTTCCCAGCATGCTTCGGTCATTTATGTTGGCAGAGCCTACAAGAACAAGGAGTGAAACTGAGCCATCTTCTCACAGTAGACACTGTTGCTTGCCCTCCCCACTCAATTCTTCCTTGCTAACAAAATGCTCATTTTGTTCAGGTTATCAAGAGATGCTGTGCTAGGGAGGTGGGGGAGAAAAGACTTTATTGTCAGGGGTGAATCTTGATTAGTTTAAGCCATCCACAGTAATTTCATTATTTTGCCAGTGACTGGTTTAGGAATGGGTACTCAACATGATTCTAGCCAGTGTGACATGCAGGAAAGTCTACTACGGGCTTCTGAGAAAGTGTTTCTCCTTATTAACAGACACAAGGACAGCCTTTGGACAATTTGGTTTGAATGATTGAATGAGGACATGATTCCAGGAGCTGCTGCAGCCATTTTGTAACCACTGATGGACAATCAGATAAGCTGAAAATGACAGAGAGAAAGAAGAAAAATTCTGGTCTTTAAGTTGCTGAACTAGCCAACCCTAGAAATTTATTATCTTTTATTATGTGAAATAATACATTTTCTGTATTGTTTCAGATATTTCTAGCTGAATTTCCTATCTTGTGGCTCAGAGGACTCTGATAAAACCATTTAGTACACAAAGAAGAAAGATACACTTACCTGTTAATAAGAATAAGAATCAGATTCTGTAGACTTTAGCTCATGGTAGTATAATTATGAATGTCAAAACCCAAGTACCTTCACAATAATAGAATTCACTCTCAGATACAGATTATCATTAGTGGCTTTGGGTTTTTCATTCTTTTGCTTCACTTGTGTGGCATGCCAACAGCTTCTGTATCAACTTCCTTTCATTCTATTTTTAAATCCAAATGAGCTGAGAATGTTGACTTTCACATGTGAAGGGCAACCATTTCAATATTAGTTCAACGTGAGCTTCCTGTACTACTCTCCTGTGAATTCAGAAATCCCATCACGTTTTGGGCATTAATCACTGTGGTTCACATGCTGGAATCCTTGAGGTGTCCTATAAACTACAGAAGGGGCCTAACTTTACTTCTTGTTCCTCTTACCCTCGCTACACATTCCACTCTTCTGCTGATATGGAGCTGACTAGTTGGGCTGAACAGGAGCCATAGCTGCCCTCTATGATGGGGACAGTCAGGAGGTGGGTCATAGCAGCCCTGCCCCCAGCCCCTGAAAGGACTTTACCACCATTTGCTACAACATCATCATGTGTAATATACAAACCTATGATAACTATTGATGTGAATGGTGCCCTACAGTATCCTGGGTGATAGAGAAGAGATGGAACACTGCACAGAAATTTGAGAGCATTATTGGAGTGCTGTAAGGTGAGAACCATTGAAACACTGTGTTTTCCTAGCAACAAATACTCCTTTATACATACATTTAATATTTTGATTATGCTACCAAATTTGCAGGCATATCTTTGGGCTTGACAGTTGGCCCAGCCTTAATCTGGACAAAGTCATTTAATATTTCACAGCTTTAATTTCATCTCTGATACATTGAGATCATAATACAGACCTTGTAGGGATTTTGAGAGAATTAAGTAAGCCCCCATGAAAGTACTTAACTGACATATAAATTGCTCTATAAATTATTATTGGCATCATTATCAGACACATGTTAACTCTATAATATCTGCACTAGAGAACACTGCCATAGGAAGGGACACTTTGTGGCAGGTAGCATTTTAATCACCCTCACCCAGGTGTGTGCCCTTAAGGAGGCGAGGAACCAGCTTGCACAGCACTGCTTTGGGGCTTCACTATCCCTGGGCCCCTGCAGAGGCCACACTGGACTGGGGGCTGCTGGTCTGGGCGACTTTGCTGCTCTTCACTGTCAGGAAAACTGGGATGTGAGCCCCCTGCAAAACCTCCTACATGCACACACTTTCACACCAGTCCCCCAGTCTCCCACCCACCATGGGGCTGGGGGGCACACTCCCAAGGGGAAATTCTTGGAGTTGAAATTCTTGGAGAGCGTGTGGTTCTAGTACTTCAAGGACCCATCTGGACTTACCCAGTACTGACTCAACTGTGTTGGATAAGCGAGTTGGTTACTATTTTATAGGAATGTGAAGAGATGAGAAAATTTTAGATGAATTTAATAAATGAGATACTAAAAATGAGATACTGATGGATGTAAATGTTACTTCCATTCTTGTTAAATATTCCAATATTCTGAAAAATCAAATCTTGAAGAGCAGATATAGTATATCTCATTTCTAATTAGCATACCTGAATACAGAGCAAGGGATGTAGAAAGATACACAATTTAAAGTGGCAGTGTCTTCTGGCAAAGAGCGAGGACAATAAGGGGATTCTGACCTTTTCCCCTACATATTCTTGGAGTTTGAACTGTTTAAAAATAAACTTTGTATTCATGTGTTACTTTTTATAGTAACTCCACTACCTTGTTTTTGTTAGGCTTGCCTTGATAATTTAGAACAACTTAATTTTTAGAAAATGACCTTCTCTGAATCTGCTATTAGGGACTTTTTAAACATCATTAAATACAGCAAAATAAAGAGGAGTATATGACAACATATGTGTACAACTTAGGCAATAAAATAAACATCACTGAATTTATGACCCAAGCTGAAAAACACAGCATTACGACATCCCAGAAGCCCTCAGGTGTCTTCCTGTGCAAGCCTGTCCCTCCCCAAGAGACTTTATATATAATTTTGTGTTCATTATGATCTAATGTTTTCCTAAACAACAACAAAAAATAGTTTACTTTCCACTTGTTTTTAATTTGTGTAAATGGAATCATAAAGTAGTAGATGATCTTTTGAGATTTGCTTCTTTCATTCAATATTATATCTTTGGATGTATCTGTCCATAATCGTGATGCACCATTTTCCGTGAATGAGCTCATGAGTACTTACATACCCATCCTACTGTGAACCCAGAGGATCACAGGCATGCACCATGACACTGCACGTGCTGAGTATCTGTTTCCTGGGTACACGCTGTGGGAGCTTACCTGGGCTTTATATGGCAGAGTGGAGTCCCTGTGCTCCACAGCCTTGCCAATACTTGGATTCCCCAACTTAAAAATTTTTGCCAATTGGTATTTTTAAAAACTGTTTTCTTGTTATATTAATGAGGATGAAGATCTTTCATATGTTTAAGAGCCTCAGGCATGTCCTCTTTGGTGACACTGCTTTACAATTCCTTTGCCCATTTTCCTTTGGATGTTGTCTTTTCTAATTGATTTATAGGAGTTCTTCATATGTTTAATAAGTGTGTTGAAAATATCTTCTTTCACTTTGTGGTTTATCCTTTTATTCCCTTTACAGCGCTTTTTAAAAAATATTTTTTATGAAGGTATTATTGATATACACTCTTATGAAGGTTTCACATGAAAAAACAATGTGGTTACTACATTGACCCATATTATCGAGTCCCCTCCCATACCCACTGCAGTCACTATTCATCAGTGTAGTAAGATGCCACAGAGTCACTACTTGTCTTTTCGGTGCTACACTGTCTTCCCTGTGATCCCCTCACACCATGTATGCCAATCATAATACCCCTCAATCCCCTTCTCCCTTCCTCCCTACATGCCTTCCCATACTCTTCCCCTTCGGTAACCGGTAGTCCCTTCTTGGAGTCTGGGAGTCTGCTGCTGTTTTGTTCCTTCACCTTTGCTTCGTTGTTATACTCCACAAATGAGGGAAATCATTTGGTACTTGTCTTTCTCCACCTGGCTTATCTCAATGAGCATAATATCCTCCGCTCCATCCATGTTGTTGCAAGTGGTAGGATTTGTTTCTTTCTTATGGCTGAATAGTATTCCATTGTGCATATGTACCACCTCTTCTTTATCCATTCATTTACTGATGGACACTTAGGTTGCTTCCATATCTTGGCTATTGCAAATAGTGCTGTGATAAACATAGGAGTGCATATGTCTTTTTGAATATGAGAAATTATATTCTTTGGATAAATTCCTAAGAATGGCATTCCCAGGTCAAATGGTATTTCTATTTTTAGTTTTTTGAGGAACCTCCATATTGCTTTCCACAATGGTTGAACTAGCTTACATTCCCAACAGCAGAATAGGAGGGTGGCCCTTTCTCTGCATCCTTGCCAGCATTTGTTGTTCTTAGTATTTTTGATAATGGCCATCCTAACCGGTGTGAGGTGATATCTCATTGTGGTTTTTATTTGCATTTCCCTGATGATTAGTGATGTGGAACATCCTTTTATGTGTCTGTTGACCATCTGAATTTCTTCTTTGGAGAATTGTCTGTTCATATACTCCACCTATTTTTTAATCAGGTTATTTGCTTTTTGGTTGTTGAGGCATATGAGTTCCTTATATATTTTGGATGTTAACCCCTTGTCAGATATGTCATTTACAAACATATTCTCCCATACTATAGGATGCCTTTTTGTTCTATTGATGGTGCCCTTTGCTGTGCAGAAGCTTTTTAGTTTGATGTAATCCCATGTGTTCCTTTTTGCTTTTGTTACCCTTGCTCAAGGAAATGCATTCAGGAAAAAGTTGCTCATGTTTATATTAAAGAGATTTCTGCCTATGCTGTCTTCTAAGAGTTTTATGGTTTCATGATGACTTACATTAAGTCTTTGATCTATTTCAAGTTTACTTTTGTGTATGGGGTTAAACAATAATCCAGTTTCACTCTCTTGCATGTAGCTGTCCAGTTTTGCAAACACCAGTTGTTGAAGAGGCTGTCATTTCCCCATTGTATGTCCATGGCTCCTTTATCATATATTAATTGACCATATATGGTTGGGTTTGTATCTGGCTCTCTAGTCTGTTCCATTGGTCTATTGTTTCTGTTCTTGTGCCAGTACCAAATTGTCTTGATTACTGTAGCTTTGTAGTAGAGCTTGAAGTCAGGGAGCACAATCCTCTCAGCTTTATTCTTCCTTCTCAGGATTGCTTTGGATATTTGGGGTCTGTTTTGTTCAATATGAGTTTTAGAATGATTTGCTCCAGTTCTTTGAAGGATGCTGTTGGTATTTTGATAGGGATTGCATTGAATCTGTAGATTGCTTTAGACAGGATGGCCATTTTGACAATACTAATTCTTCCTATCCATGAGCACAGGATGTGTTTCCATTTATTGGTATCTTCTTTAATTTCCCTCATCAGTGTCTTGTACAGTGACAGTTTAACTTCATCTTCATGAATCTGGATGCCTTTTCTTTGTGTTGTGTGATTGCCATGGCGAGGACCTCCAGAACTATGCTGAGTAATCAAGTGCAGAGAGTGGGCATCCTTGTCTTGTTCCTGATCTTAAAGGAACAGCTTTCAGCTTCTCGCTGTTAAGTACAATGTTGGCTGTGGGTTTGTCATATATGGCCTTTATTATATTGAGGTATTTGCCCTCTATACCCATTTTTGTTGAGAGTTTTTATCATGAATGGATGTTGAATTTTGTCAAATGCTTTCTTGGCATCTATGGAGATGATCATGTGGTTTTGTCCTTCTTTTTGTTGATGTGGAGTATGATGTTGAAGGATTTTCTAATATTGTATCATCTTTGCATCTCTGGAATAAATCCTACTTGATCATGATGGATGATCTTTTTTATGTATTTTTGAATCTGGTTTGCTAATATTTTGTTGAATATTTTTGCATCTATGTTCATCAGGGATATTGGTGTGTAATTTTCTTTTTTTCTGGTGTCTGCCTGGTTTTGGTATTAGAGTGATGCTGGTCTTGTAGAATGAGTTTGGAAATATTCCCCCTTCTTCTACTCTTTGGAAAACTTTCAGGATGATGGGTATTAGGTCTTCACTAAATGTTTGATAAAATTCAGCAGTGAAGCCATCTGGTCCAGGAGTTTTGTTCTTAGGTAGTTCTTTGTTAACCAATTAAATTTTGTTGCTGGTAATTGGTCTGTTGAGATTTTCTGTTTCTTTCTGGGTCAGCCTTGGAAGGTTGTATTTTTCTAGAAAGTTGTCCATTTCTTCTAGGTTATCCATTTTGTTAGCATATAATTTTCATACCGTTCTCTCAAAATTCTTTGTATTTCTGTGGTGTCCATAGTGATTTTTTCCTTTCTCATTTCTGATTCTGTTTATGTGTGTAGACTCTCTTTTTTTCTTGATATGTCTGGCTAGGGGTTTATCTATTTTGTTCATTTTCTCAAAGAACCAGTTCTTGCTTTCATTGGTTCTTTCTATTGTTTTATTCTTCTTGATTTTAGTTCTTTCTGCTCTAATCTTTATTATGTCCCTCCTTCTACTGACTTTGGGCCTTGTTTGTTCTTCTTTTTCTAGCTTTCATTAATTGTGAGTTTAAACTCTTCACATGGGATTGTTCTTCTTTCCTGAGGTAGGCCTGTATTGCAATATACTTCCCTCTTAGCACAGCCTTCACTGAGTCCCACAGATTTTGTGGTGTTGAATTATTATTGTCATTTGTCTCCATATATTGCTTGATCTCTTTTTTTATTTGGTCATTGATCCATTGGTTACTTAGGAGCGTGTTGTGAACCCCCCTTATGTTTGTGGGATTTTTCATTTTCTTTGTGTAATTTATTTCTAGTTTCATACATTTGTGGTCTGAGAATCTGGATGGTACAATTTCAACTTTTTGAATTTACTGAAGCTCTTTTTGTGGCCTAGTATATGATCTATTCTTGAAAATGCTCCATGTGTGCTTGAGAAGAATGTGTTTCCTGCTGCTTTTGGGTGTAGAGTTTTGTAGATGTCTGTTAGGTCCATCTCTTCTAATGTGTTGTTTAATGCCTCTGTCTCCTTACTTATTTTCTGTCCTTTTGGGTGAGTGGAGTGTCGAAGTCTCATAGAATGAATGCATTGCCTTCTATTTCCCCTTTTAATTCTGTTAGTATTTGTTTCATATATGTAAGTGCTCCTGTGTTGGGCCATAGATATTTATAATGGTCATATCCTCTTGTTGGATTGACCCCTTTATCATTATGTAATGTCCTTCTTTGTCTCTGATGACTTTCTTTGTTTTGGAGTCTATTTTGTCTAATACAAGTAGTGCAACTCCAGTTTTTTTCTCCCTATTAGTTGCATGAAATAACTTTTTCCATCCCTTCACTTTTTGTCTCTGTATGTCTTTCGGTTTAAAATGAGTCTCTTGTAGGTAGCATGTAGATGGGTCTTGTTTTTTATTCATTCAGTGACTCTATCTTTTGATTGGTGCATTCAGTCCATTTACATTTAGGATGATTATTGATAGATATGTATTTATTGCCATTGCAGGCTTTAGATTCGTGGTTACCAGAGGTTCAAGGTTAACTTCCTTACTATCTAAGAGACTAACTTAACTCATTTAATATGCTATTACAAACACAATCTAAAGGTTCTTTTTTTTTTCTCCTCCTTTTTCTTCCATTCTTTATGTTAGGCATCATATTCTGTACTCTTTGTCTATCCCTTGATTGACTTTGGGGATAGTTAATTTAATTTTGCATTTGCTTAGTAATTAGCTGTTCTACTTTATTTAGTGTGGTTTTATTTCCTCTGGTGACAGCTATTCAACCTTAGGAATACTTCCATCTATAGCAGTCCCCCCAAAATACACTGTAGAGACAGTTTGTGTGAGGTAAATTCTCTCAGCTTTTGCTTATCTGGAAATTGTTGAATCCCTCCTTCAAATTTAAATGATTATCTTGCTGGATAAAGTATTCTTGGTTCGAGGCCCTTCTGCTTCATTGCATTAAATACATCATGCCTCTCCCTTGTGGCCTATAAGGTTTCTGCTGAGAAGTCTGATGATAGCCTGGTGGGCTTTCCTTTGTATGTGATCTTATTTCTCTCTCTGGCTCCTTTTAGTAGTCTATCCTTATCCTTGGTCTTTTCCATTTTAATTACTATATGTCTTGGTGTTTTCTTCCTTGGGTCCCTTGTGTTGGGAGATCTGTGTACCTCCATGGCCTGAGAGACTATTTCCTTCCCCAGACTGGGGAATTTTTTAGCAATTACCCCCTCAAAGACACTTTCTATCCCTTTTTCTCTCTCTTCTTCTTCTGGTACCCTTATAATGTGAATATTGTTCCATTTGGATTGGTCACACTGTTCTCTCAATATTCTTTCATTCTTAGAGATCCTTTTTTTTCTCTATCCTCAGCTTCTTTGTATTCCTTTTCTCTAGTTTCTATGTCATTTATTGCCTCCTCCACCATATCTACTCTACTTTTAATACCCTCCATTGTGCTCTTCAATGATTGTGTTTCCAACTGGAACTCATTCTTGAGTTCTTGAATATTTTTCTGTACTTCCATGTGCAGGTTAATGATTTTTATTTTGAAATCCTTTCCAGGAAGATTCATGAAGTCAATATCATTTAAAACTTTCTCAGGAGTTGTATTCATAATTTTACTTTGAACCAGGTTCCTTTGGAGCTCTTGAATATTTTTTGTACCTCCATGAGCATGTTTATGATTTTTATTTTGAAATCTCTTTCAGGATGGTTGACAAGGTCAATTTCACTTGATCCTTTTTCAGGTGTTTGAGGAATTTTTGTTTGAACCAGGTTCTTTGATGTTTCATATTTGTACGTACACCCTCTAGTGCACAAAAGGTCTACTCTCTGGAGCTGTTCGGCCTCTGGAACGATGTTGGGGCTTGCAGAGGAGTGGTGCTGGTTCCTGGGGGGAGGAAAGAGTTGTTTCCTGCTTCTTGGCTGTTATGCTTGCCTCCACTGCCAGAATCAGTGGGCTAAACACATAGGTGTAAGCGTGTATACTTTGCATTTATAGTTACCATAGGTGGGGTTTCCCTCTGTTTGGCCTGATGCCAGTGCAGGGGCTGCTGGTTTGTATGCCAGGTGGGGGCTGGCCAGGAAGAAGGTGCTGCAGACTGCGTATCATGGTGTGGGGCCCTTGGAGCTGCATATCCAGACAGGGGAATGGAGTGCCTGTAGCTCCTGATAGTTCCCAACCTGCTGGGCAGAGTGCACCCAGACAATTTAATTTGTCTACCTGTCCCTTCTCCTGAGCATTAAGCTCTGTGCAGTCCTTGCCCCTTTACCAGCCCTTTCACTGCTAGGAAGCTCCTCAGACTGCCTGCCTTTCTTTTGTCCCAGAGCAACTGGATGTGTATCCCTGCTTTTCATAAGCATCTGGAATCTCAGTCTCTTTAGGTATTCTGCCTGTCTTAGCTTTCTAACCCCACTAATCATTAGAGTACCATGCAATGTAGGTTCGTGCTCCCAGAGCAGATCTCCAGGGTTAGGTGTTCAGCAGTCCCAGGTGTCCACTCCCTCCCCCATCCATTTCTCTTCCTCCCGCAGATGAGCTGGGGTGGGGGAAGGGTTTGGGTCCTGCCAGATCATGGCTTTGGTACGTTACCCTGTTCTGTGAGGTCTGTTATTTTCTCCGTGTGCATGCAATCTGGTGCAGCCTTCTTTCCTGTTGCTCTTTTAGGATTAGTTGTATTCATTATATTTTCATATTATGTGTGGTTTTAGGATGAGGCCTCTTTCTTACCTCTCACACCATCTGTAATCCAATCCTCTTTATAGCGTTTTTTAATGAGAAAGGGTCTGAATTTTAATGCAATTGGGTTTATCTGTCTTTTCCTTTGTGTTTTGTGCTTTTTAAAAATCTCTTGTTTCAGAAATTTTGAATCCTTCTGTGGTAGGCAGAATAATGGCCTCCAAAAATGACCATGTCCTAATGCCCAAATCCTGGGACTATGTTACCTTACATAGCAAGAGGGCATTCAGGGTATAGATGAAATTGAAATTGCTAATCAGCTAACCTTAAAGGAGGGAGATTATCTTGGATTATCCAGGTGGGCCCAATACAATCACAAGAATCCTTAAAAATGAAGGGAATTCAGAGGAAGATATGATTACAGAAGAACAGGTTGAGACTTTTGGGAATCTTCAGAGAGATGTAACATTGTCACCTTCAAAGACAGGGAAAGGGAGCTAAGGAATGTGGACACCTGCCAGGAGCTGGAAAAGGCAAGGAAACGCATTCTCCTTCAGAGCCTCCAGGAAGGAGCGCTGCCCCGCTGACACCCTGACTCAGCCCAGTGAGACTTGGGCTGGTCTTCTAACCTGCAGAACCATTAAATAAGAAATTTGTGTCATATTAAGCCATATTAAGTTGTGGTCATTTGGTATAGCATTAATGACAACTAATATATCAACTCTGCCCAGTTTTGGCTTATTTGTTTTAAAGGAAAATATTCTTTTATTGAGCCCAAATGGATGTCTCAGTATTTTCTACCCACTTGTGTTTCCTATGCTTCCACTTCAGAAGTTCTCAGCTTGGTCACTTCAGGAAGCTTTTAAAAAAATACTGGTGCCCAAAACAAGAAGAACCTTGATGCCTGGTCTCCAAACCAGGCCAATGAATCAGAATATCTGGAAGTAGGTAGTAGGCATTAGTATTGTCTCCCAATGCTTTTCCATCCCTTTATCTATCAATTAACCCATCTCTTTTTTTGGGTCTATTTTAATGCAAATTGAAGACATGAATAAGCTTCCCCCCTAAATGATATATTTTTTAAAGCTTCTCAGGTAATTCTAATGCAGCCAGGTTGAGACTCATGGGACTAGGTGAAGTGTAATGCCTCTTCACTGGGGCAGCCCTTCAACTACAGACTCTCCTCAGTCACTCTCAAGCCTGTCCTTTAAGCACTGATATTCATTTCCTTTACACAGTTGCCCAACACCCACCCTCACTGATTGTCTCTGGACCTTCTTGCTCCAGTTCAGCAATATCCATCCTAATCTATCTGTTGCTAGGGGGTAACATGAACTGTAGCCCATGACCTTGGTTGGCACTGTTGGATTCACACTTTAGTATCTCCCTATTGTGCTTTGCAATGGATCAGTGCACATAGGAAAAAAAAAAATTGTTTCACTTAGTTAAAAGTATAGACTTCAATTCTACTTAAGGATAGCCTTGTTTTATTTGAGATAATTAAAGCTATACACAAAAGAGATTTTCAGTATGAGAAAAAAAGTATGCCTTTGTGCATCAAAAACAGGGATAAACAGTTTTTTCTTACGTCAATTATTCAATAATTCTGATATAAGTTTGCAATGATATAAGTTTGCAATGTTAGAAAATTTAACCACAGATTACTTTAACCTCTCTTGAGCTTTTAAATACTTGCTTAATACCTGTAAAATATTCTCAACCTAACTTCTCAAACTCCTCTCTGAGAATTTTAACTTTCTTCTCTGTGTTATGAATTTAAACAGGGCTGATGTTTGAGAGCAGCAACAATAAATCTGCTTCTCTTAGAGTTTTTGTTGAGATAAAAAGAACCAAAGTATTTTTGGATTTTTCCAAGGGGGAAATCTATTCCATCCTTGGGGAAGGAGAAAAAGGAATCCAGTCCCTAAAGAATAACAAGATCTCCTCATACTCCCCAGTGCCATATCTTCAGTTTCAAAAAGTGGATAAGAATTATGTGCAAAATTGATCAATTATTGCTAGCCTAAATAAATTGTAGCCTTTGAGGGCTCAGAGATGGTTCTTGAAAATAAGTCAATTAAAAAACTCAAACTTATTTGACTGTTAGCTCAGTTACTGAAAACTACTTGGCAATTATGCTTATATAAAGTAGGCTGAAAGTCAAAGTAACCTTTTAAAAGGAAAATATTTACACTTGTCAATTTTTGCTTCAAGAGTTCTCAAATCTTGCTGAAGAGATTAACTAAATTTTACTTGGTTTTGTTTGTTTTCCTATTTCAGCAAACATCAACATTTTTTCTTTTCTACTGTCATTGCCGATTTAGTATAAAAATGTTATGAGGTTAGCTTCTGAAGAGCAAAGCCAGAGTAGTTTGGGGAAATAAGAGAAACCTTGTTCATTGGGGGAGGGAAGAGTAAATAAATTTGTAAGGAGCTCTGATTGCTATAGAGCAAGAGATAAAAGACACAGGATATTTTTCTTAAATGCCCTTTATAAATACTAACAGAATGTGTGTGTGTACATTTTCTGGCTTCAGAGCTACTTTTTCTTTCTGTTCAAATCATGTTCCAGATAAGACAATCTCTTTACTCATAGATAATGGGTTTGTTTCCTTTTCTCAGTAGAGGATAGAGATGGAGAAGGCATATTTACTGACAAAAAGTTTCAAGACACTCTACAACATTCAGTTTCTTAAAGAATCTGAAGTATCTTATTATAGCTGAGAAACTACATTTTCCTTAAAACAGATGAGTGGAATTCCCAATAGGTGGACACAGCATGTCTCTAAGTACTATCCCACACCTTTGTTAACTCACTTATCTAGGTGGTTATTAATACTACTCTGTTTCTCATCCTGCCTTTCAATGTTCATGTAACATAATATTAGAAGGCAAAACAATTCAAATAATGGAGAAGAAGCTTTCCATATGTATAAAAGAGTGAAGCTGAACATCCACCCCTCTGGTCAAGTTGATCTAATCTGGGTAGAATGTGCAACCTATAACTCTCTCATGAATCTGTTGGTGGGAGAGGACTTCAGAGAAATCTACTGTTTGTCCTTGACCAGAAAACACTGCAGACCCTACATCACATCATTACTATACAATTTCCAACACCTGCCCCCCAAATACACACCAACAAAGCCAGTCTGTTCTGCACCCCAGTGAATAACATACAAAATAGAGTCTAGGGAAAAAATAGTAAGCATGGAGGCAGCAATATTCTAATAAACTTCCGATTTTGATTCTTGCATAACTTCAGATCCATGGGAATGTTGGGTGGATATGGTGCAAGCACATTCAAATTACCACCAGGTACTTATTTGTGACACATTTTCCCATTCTTTCCCCTCCGATTCCCCAAATCTAGGTACTTGGATTCAAAATAAAAATAGGGAATAGTAAAGAATTAATGAGAGCAGGCCAATTGCACTGCTGGGTTAAACCACAGCCCCTGGATACTGTAATTTGCACAATGGCCATTTAATTGTTCTGTACCTCTGTTTCTTCATAGATAAAAACAGGGATTAGAAAGGATGTAAGTGAAAAAGATGGCTTCAGAAATGTTTTAGATATGTGTTACTGTCCTCATCTGCAAAGGAAGCTCAGGAGGAAAAGAAAGATTTTTTGCTTGAGGTAATCAGCTAGCAAGGAACACAATTATAGACTATGTACTTACCAATAATAACAGTGTTGTCATCAGCAATTAGCAGCTTGCTGTGCACATAGATAAGTTCAGTGACTAGGTTTCCTTCAAGCTCTGCATGTGTTCTAAGACCACAGAATGATATGTAATTTATCCACTGATTTCCAACTATAAATTAAAAAAGAAATTGCTAAAATTAGTATGACCAACCTCAATAAAAGCACGTTATATTTTACTGTCTTTCAAAACAAATATATTACTTAAACAGGTTAAGAATAGATTGTATAATGTGTGTGTGTGTGTGTGTGTAACTACAGAACTCACCCAGGATGTAGTTTTGCTATATAAAGAGTTTTATACTATTAAAATGGATGGATATACATTTAAAAAAATCATACTGATGTACTTGCTATGAATTCCTTATGCCAAGGCAATCCAAAAATATATTCAAATATGAACATTTTATTTTAATGATTTGGTAGTAACTACTGACGAGTGACAAAGCAGAGCCAGAGTAGATAACCCACCTTTCAGTGTGATATTTGCATCTCTCCTGGTTGACAACCATTTTGGTGTAAGTCAGATGCAAGATCCGTCCAAATTACCTTATGTATACATAGTTTGTAGCATATTCAGTACAAAGCAGCTGCTAAATTGCACAGAGTGGGTAAATGAAAATGCAGGCAATTAAAAACACTCCTCCTTCTAAATAATCAAAATTAGGAAATAAAAGAATCCTGACTGTATTTGGATTTCAGAGATTTTTTTCAGAGCAAGGTACCAAATTTGTACTTTAAAATGCTACCCTCTCATGATGTAAGGCCATTTGTGAGATAAGAAGAAATGCATTCCATACCAAGCCAACGCATAATTACTATGCTGGCATGAATGTTAGTCACAAGATTTTATGGTCCTTCTCCCACATGGTAGTTGTCCTGGATAAGTAGGTCTGATACTGAGAATAAAAGGAATGGAACTAAACCATTACAAATCCTAATAGAGAATACAAATCTTTTTTTCTTTCTTTAAAAGAGTCTGAAGCATACTAATAGAACCAGTAGTTCATGTTCTTTTACTGGAGTTTCAATGTATTACTGATGTTTTCTATTTCACCAATGTTATTATTAAATGTGGGTATCTTGGAAATAAATTCATACAGATTCCTCCATTTATAGATAGCCCTTCCCCTGTATGTACGAGTGATCTTGCAGCTGTGTTTGCCAAGAGGTGACGGGTTGATATACTAGTACATCATGTGTAAGAGACGCATTTCTAAACAGTTTCAGGTAAAGAGATTTTTGTAAATCACTTTCTTTCCCATTTGTTAATGTTATATTGGAAAGATGCTTCATCTAAGGCATTACCTCCTCTTTAAACTTTTCTCCTATCTAGAAGAAAGGAGAATTTTTTCTTTAAGTCCTTCAAACCCATAAAATTCCTGGAAAATATTTCTAATATAATGCCTAATATATTATTCTACAAATATTTATTTGATCTTTCATTTCTATTGTTGTGGAGTTCTTATACATCTTCATATTCTCAATCCTTGCAGTGCTAAAAAAAGTTGAATAAATGAGTTAATGGATTAATGGATAAATATTCAGGTGGCAGCAAATATTTTAGCTTTTGGTTTCTCTCTATTATCTACCTTACTGCAGCTGGTTTATGACCTAAAATTTTAAGACATAGAGCAGCTTTTTAAAGGAATCATGGAACAAATTCTTTGCTAACATAAATACATTTTGCTAATGTAAACAAATATGTGACTTCCCATAAAAAATCCACATTGAACTATATAATAGACTAGTGGCTCTCAGTGTGCATAAGGGGCACCTCTATGAGGACTTGTTAGAAGCAGAATCTGGAAACCTTCCCCAGAAGTTCTGATTCAACAGAAATCAATAATTCAATAAGTGCCTTAGGGGGATATCATTCTTTGAACAACACTGCCATAGAGCCTTGGTATTTATATATTTAATATTAGTATACTCATTTAGAGAATAATACATCATGACCAAGTGAGATACATTCCAGGGATGCAAGTCTGCTCAATATGAGGAAATCTATTAATATAAAACATGATACTGATTGATCTAGAGAGAAAAAAATCACATGATCATCTCAACAGGTACTGAAATGCTTTTGACACAATTCAGCACCCATTCCTGATAAAAACAATGAAGAAAACAGGAAACAATGAATACTTTCTTAACATGCTTAAAAATATGCAATACATGTATAATATATATGTATAATATATGTATATGTGTGTATATAATATCTTCAATACTATTTAACATTGTCTTGGACGCATGAGCCAATGCATTTAGACAAGAAAAATCACATAACAAGGTACACCAACTCCATTGGAAGATGATATGATACAATGCTTGAGGAATTACTGATAAAACTATCTCAAACAGTAAAACAAATTAAGTATGATAACAGGACACAAATTAACAATAGTTCATACACACAAGAAAACAGACATAAACCTCACAATGGCAAAAAAGAAGATAAAACTCTTAAAGATAAACTTACCAATAATAAGTGCAAAATCTTAGTGAAGAAAATTTAAAACAGTATCCAAAGACCCAAGAGTAGACTTGAATAAATGAAAAGATACCCCTTTTTCAAGGGGACAACAATAAACATTAAAAAGATGCCAACTCTCTGAATGTTAATTTATAAATTTAATGTAAACTTTATAGAAATACCTAATTTTTATGGAGCTAGAAAACCTGGTATTACAGTTTATATGAAAAAATAAATGCATAAGAAAGACTATGAAAAAACCTGGAAAAGGAAAGCTATGAGGGGGCATTGGCCTTATTTGATATTAACACCTACTATAAAGTCTGTATAACTCAAAACAATGCAGAACCAACACATGAATAGACAGCTTAACCAGAGAATGGAAACAGACCATAAATAAACCAAACTGTGTACGGAAATAATGCATATGATAAAGGCAGCACCTCAAATGACTAGCAAAAGGACTTTTACATAAAGGACTAGAACCTTTAAATAAAAGGTGCTAGTGTAATTGCTTAGCTATTTGAAAAAGATAAAAATTATATACACACCTCACACCAATCACAAGAATAAACTACAAATGGATCAGAGATAGAAATGTAAGCATATAAAACCATGCAAGTGTTAAAAGAAAAGAGGATGAATTCCTATGAAATTTGAGTTCTAACTACCTAGAGGAAATAAGAGGTAACTTTGGCCAGATTTTAAAAAACCACATTTACATGATACAAAACACCACAAGCAAAAGCAAAAAACAAATGAAGTGGGAGAGAATACTTGCAACATACATATCACAGATAAAGAGCTGAGAATCCTAACCTATAAAGAACTCTTAATCACTGAAGGGATAAAAAGAACAATTCACACACACAAAAAGATACATTTGAAAAATATTCATCCTCACTCATAATAATAAAAATGCAATTAAAATGACACTGAGAAACCATTTCTGTTATGAGATTGGTAAAAAAAAAAAAAGCAGCCAACAAAGTAGTATAACACATTCTGTTGGTAAGACTGGGTTTGCAGCAGGCTCTCTCATACATGGGGTAAGAATGCAAACTGGTACAGACTTTTTGGAGGTGAATTTGGCAATATCTAACAAAACAACCTATGTGTTTATTTTGATTCAGCCATCTCACTCTAGAAATTTACCCTAAATATACACTTCCACTAAATAACATATATGTACAAGGCTATTCATTGCATAATTGTAATAGAAAAATATTAAAAATAATCTAAATGCCCATACAGAGGAGAATGACTGAATTCACTATGGCAAATTGATCCACAGAATCTATTTGGAAATAAAAAGGAATGAAGATCTCTGTGAACTGATAGGGAGTCATTTCCAGAATATATTGTTAAAGAAAGACAGAAAAATGCACAAGAATACATGTGGTATGCTATTCTTATGGAAGAGATTAGGAAAAAGAAGAAAAATGTATATGTATCCACTCATTTGTACAGAAAGAAATACAGCAAGAATAATCTAGAAACTGAAAAAATTGATTATCAGTAGGGGGTGTGTGAGAATAAGGTAGGGATAAAACAAAAACACTAGAACAAAATCAAGAAAAATACAGGAAAGAACCTCTAAAATAGAATACAAAACTTAAGCAAATAAATCTAACTGTATTTCAAATTAATAATATAATCCAAAAAAATTTTGAACACTTAGTATATGCCCTTACGTTAATGAGAAAAGGAACTGTAAACGTTAAATTCTAGTGAGCAGATTTATTTTTCATGGTGATATGCGCTAGCAATTCTGAAACTATTTCTGTACGTTCTAGGATTGAGGAAATAAATCATGTGTTGTTGATAAAAGGAGCCAGATTTGTCACTGTGACAGAAAGGAGTTATAAAAATAGAAAAAGAGATGACTGGAAGGAATCCTGTGTTGTGAGACTGGAATTGGAGCTATGAGTATGGAGACAGGTGGATAGATGGATGGATGAGGTATCAAATGATAGACAGACAGACATAATGTGTATATGAAAGGTCTAAAGCAGTGATATTCCAGTAGTAATGATCATATTTAGCACCCAGATTTTGGTTCCTAAATGCCATTTTCCACTAAAAGAGCCTGGGTTCCTTGGAGAAATGGCTGGTTCTAGAGCTAGTTCTGGCCATTTGCAAGATGACTCTGGAACTCTTGTGCCATTAAGAAAAAAGGTTGATGAGGACATCGCAAAAACACATAGGAAGCATCTTAAAAAGGCTTCTGGTGCAAATATGTGGAAGCTGAACATCAAAATTACAACCCATAGAATAAATAAGTATCTGTAAGTCCATACTGAAATAAATACATGTATACATATATAGATGGGGGAGAAGGAAAACTTCCCTTACAGTAGAATTCCAACTAAGATATTTAGAAGAAAGTAATAAATATAGAAGAAATGATGGAATTAGAAAACAGTATTTGCTAACTATCCTAGTAATAATAATTGAATCATATTAGTGATAACTGATTCAGGGAAGAATCATTAATGCATGCTAAAACCAGTGGGTGAATGTTCCATGAGAAGCAGTGTTTTCCCACAAAGTATTTATTCATTACAAAGGGAAAAACAATAATTTTTATAGTGGCGCGGAAGATACTTTTCCACTGAGTGATCAAAGTTAATATAGCCAGCAATGGCGCAAATCAGCATCGTGTTCCTGCTGACACGTACACGAAGAACAAATCACTTCTGTGATATTCCTGCTGAAAGTGCCTAACCTTAATTTAGTCATGAGAAAACAAAGGATATACCCAAACTGAGGGTTATTACAAAATAACTACTCTCCAATAATATCAAGATCATGAAAGTACCCCCACCTTCCAAAAAAAAAAAAAGATTGAGGAATTATTTCAGATTAAAGGAAATAAAGATGCATAGCAACTAAATGCAACGTACATCGCTGATTGAATCCTGGGCCAGGAAAAGTATCCCCCTCCCTTTGCTATAAAGGACATTAGTAAGACAACTGGCATTTCAGTAAGGTCTACAAACAAGATAACAGTATTAGATCAATGTTTATTTCATTAATTTAGATAATTGAACTACAGCTCCTTTAAAAAAAAAAGTTCTTTTTTTTTTAAGAAACACACATTTATGTTTAGGTGTAAATGGGCATCATGGCTGCACCTTATTCCCAAATGGTTTTGGGGGAAAACCCACCTACTCATCTATGTTTCTATCTACTAAGAGAGAATGATACAGCAACGGAGGTAAAATGTGAACATTTAGGAAATCAGGATGAAGGGTAATATGGCAGTTCTGGAAACTCTTCTAGTGAGTCTGACATTATTTAAAAATAGTTTTGTTAAAGCTTAGTGATACTATTTGTTATCAGCCAAAAGTTTTAAGACATGCCATGATTTGTAATTTTCTAGGGCACAGATTTGTGCCTTTCCATAGCAAGGCTGGAGAATATCAGCAATTTATCAATTGGCTAGACAGCCTCAAAGTCCATAGTCCATACCTGCTTCCCATTCATCCTTGCCAATATTCATCCTCTGTCTATCACTTCTTACGACGTGATAAAAATATCATTTATTTGTGAAAAATGCCCTTGAGAACACTAAGAGTTCATGTCAATAAGGACCCAAAAGAAAGAAGGATTCCCAGCTAGAACATTTTGGATGAGTTAAAGTATGGCCTGTTGATGCAGTGGGCATGCCTATTTATGATGTGCATGAATCCACCATGCCTCCAGGTGAAAGGAGAAAGCAAACTGACAAACTATTTCGGCCAGCACTTTATTATGTGAAGAAAACTGGCTCAACAAGTAACTGATACAAAGTTGACCATGTTGTGGTATGAGGATCACTGAGAAAACAAGTGCCTTTTGAGGAAAATATGAGGTCAGGAGGATGTACAAGCATTAATATGAAGCAATAGCTGGAAAAGTTTCAGGGGGGTTTCCAAATTATATGTCATGGAGGTATTTGAGAATCTGTCATGGAGGTTTACATAGGACAGATCTGTTATGAACACTGCTGCATATTTACCTACAAAGATGAGAAATTCAATGCAATAGACTCTTGTATTCGTAAGGAAATATTGTGAGAGGATTTCAGAAGTTGTTACAGGTTTTTGTTACTTAAAAACTTCTATGTATTTCGCATATGTACATTTCTGAATACCTCTAGACTTTGTATTAAATTATACCAAATGAACTGCTAAAATGCCATAATTCCCAAAATTTACTAAAGAAATGCTTTAAAATTGAACACTAAATCCCTGAAGATTGGAATATCAGATAATTATACACTAATAGCTACTGGCTTTCTTTTCAAGAATTTTAACATACTCATAGTAGCAGTTTTGTTATTTCTAAAGAGTTGAAACAGTAGAGAACTACAGTTTTCCATCCAATTAAAGATTAGCTAGTTCAGGTATTTAAAACCCACTACACATTTAAAAAACAAAACCAACAATATAACATTGTACCTCAAAAGGGGCATTATGTAATTAATCTGTCCTTCCATGTATAATATATGAACATTTTCCCCCACTGAGATGCCTGATTTTGCTTCTTTCCAGGGTACTTGGAAATCTTTTCATAAGAGGGCTTAACATTGAAATTACTTCTTGTGTTAAAATCCATTTTTTTCCCTTGAATAGGCAAAGACAAGAAAAGGGTCCAGAGCCAAAGGAAATGTTCTATAATAAGCTCACAACATACTTATGGTTGAGAAACTAAATAGGCTTGTTCTGACTTTTTATTCTCTTATAAACTTACCTTGCATTCTTACTAGGCACTATCAGCACTGAATGGCTTTGCTGATTTTGTTTTATCAATACCTTTCAGAGATTTATTCATTCATTCACTCTCATCTTCATTTTAAGCCATTAGAAAATAGAGATAGGGATAATTCACTTTTAATCTCTGTCCTGGATACAATTATATACAATTTTTGAACATATTTATTATTGGTGATGTACATGCCTAATGTCCAAAGTTGTTTCTAAAATTTTTTAGACTGAGCAGACCACTAGTGAAAAATTGCTGAACACCCAACACCAATATATATTTTTTATATAAATATACATATATTTAAAATTATATACATGTACTAAAAGCTTAATTCATTATTTTTAAAGTTTCCAAATCATTTAAAAATCCATATAGCATAAAACTCACTTCATTAAAGTGTAAAATTCAGTGTCATATAAAAAAGTATATTCATAAAGGTTCTACAATTTTTACCAACACCTAATTTTAAGACACTTTTATTACTCCATAAAGAAACACCATACCATTAGCAGTCATTCCCCATTCCGCTCTTGCTCCAGATCCTGGCAATGACAAATTTACTTTCCTATATATACGTCTGCCTTTTTTTCCCTTGGCATAATATTTTCAAAGTTCATCTATATTGTAGCATGCACCAGTACCATGTACCATCTACCAGCATCCTTTTTATACCTAAATAATATTCCATTGTGTGGATACACACATTTTGTTTCTACATTTATCAGTTAATGGATATTTGGGCTGTTCTACTTTTTGGCAATTACGAATAATGCTGCTGTAAACATTCATATGCAAGTTTTTGTCTGGACATATATTTTTGATTCTCTTGGCTATATATTATAGAGCAGAATTGCTGGGTTATATGGTAACTGTATGTTTAAATATTGAGGAACTACCAAACTGTTTTCCAAAAAGCCTACACCACTTTGAATTCCTAACAGCAATATAAGTGTGCTACAGTATCTCCATATCCTCATGAATACCTTTTTTATTTTTTAAATTATAGACATCCTACTGGATATGAGTTGCACTTGTTATTTTTATTTGAATTTCTCTAATTAGTAATGATGTTGAGCATCTTTCCATGTGCTTATTGGCCATTTGTATATCTTTTTTGGAGAAAGTCTGTTAAGATAATTATCTCATTTTTAAATTAGATTATTCTTTTTATTGTTGACTTGTGAATGTTCTTCATATACTCAGTATGTTAATCCCTTATCAGATATATGATTTGCAAACATTTTCCCCATTCTGTCACTTCCCCCCTACTTCCCTGATAGGGTCCATTGGAACACAGAAGCTTTTATGTTTGATAAAATCCAATTATCTATTTTATGTTTTTGTTTTGGGTGTGAAATCCAATAAACTATTGCTTAATCCAAGGTCATGATGGTTTATGACTATATTTTCTTCTAAGAGTTTTATAGTTTTGGCTCTTACATTTAGGTCTTTGATCTATTATTTTGACTTATTTTTGAACATGGTATGAGGTAAAGGTTCAATTTCATTCTTTTACATGGGGATATCCAGTTGTTTCATCACCATTTGTTGCAAAGATTATTCTTTCTTCATTGAACAGTCTTGGAACCCTTGCTGAAATTCAATTCTACCATAATCAAAAGAGTTTATTTCTGGGTTCTCAGTAGTATTTCTTTGATCTGTATGTATAATCTTTTATATCAGTACCATCCTATCTTTATTGCTGTTGGTTTGTAGTAAGTTTTAAAAGTGGGAGGGCGAATCCTCCAGTTTGTTCTTCTTTTACAAGATTGTTCTGGCTATTTTTAAATACCTGCAATTCTACATGAATTTTAGGATCGGCTGGTCAATTTTTACAAAAGGCAGCTGGGATTTTGATAGGGATTGTGTTGAATATAGAGATCAATTTAGGGAGTATTGCCATCATAATAACATTAAGTCTTCCAATCCATGAATATGGGATACCTTTCTATTTATTTAGATCTTTAATTTATTTCAATGGTATTTTATAATTTTTATTGTACAAAACCAATACTACTTCTGTGAAGTTAATTAATTCTGAAATATTTTCTTTTTGACATTAGTATAAATGGAATTTTATTAATTTGATTTTCAGCTTATTTATTGCTGGTGTATAGAAATACAATTGATTTTTGTATATTGACCTTGAATCCTGCAACATCACTGGACTCATTTATTAGCTCCATTAGTGTGTGTGTGTGTGTGTGTGTATGTGAATATCTTAGGATTTCCTATATACAAGATCATGTCTCCTGTAAAAGACATAGTTTTACTCCCCTCTTTTCTATCCTATATTAATTTTTCTTGCCTAATTGTCCTGGTTAAAACCTACAGTACATTGCTGACAAAAATGGACATCCTTACCTTGTTACTGACTGTAGACAGAATGCTTTCAGCCTTTTACCATTATGTATGATGTTAGCTGTGGGTATTTGTAATTGCCTTTTATGAGATTGAGGAAATTCCCTTGTAGCCCTAGTTTGTTGATTGTTTTATCATGAAAGGGTTTTGGATTTTGTCAAATTCATTTTCTGTATCATTTGATGATTATGTAGTCTTTGTTCTTTATTGTATTAACATGGTGTATTATGTTGATTTTCAGATGTTAAAATACCAATGCATTACCAGAATAAATCCCTTTGGTTGTGGTGTTTTATTGTTGGATTCAGTTTAGAAGTATTTCATTGAGGAACTTTGTGTCTATATTCATAAAAGATATTGGTCTATAACTTTCTTTTCTTATGATGACTTTGGTTTTGGCATCAGGGTAATACTGTATTATAGAATGAGTGGGGAAATATTCCCTACTCCTGTATTTTATAAGAAAGAATTTGTGAAGAATTGGTGTAATTCTTGTAATTCTTTTGTGAATGGTAAAATTCACCAACAAAGTGATCTGAGCCTGGGCTTCTCTTCATAGGAAGAATACTGATTATTAATCAATTTCTTTCCTTGTTATAAATCTATTCAGAGCTTCAATTTCTTCTTAGATTTGGTAGTGTATGTTTTTCTAGGAATTTGTCCATTTTATCTAATTTAACTAATTTGTTGGCATATAACTGTCTTTTAAATTCTTTTTTTGGCAATTTGAGTTTTCTCTGTGTTTTACATGGCCAGTCTAGCTAAAAGTTTGTCAATTTTGTCAATCTTTCCAAAGAACCAACTTTTGGTTTCATTATTTTCTTTTCTGCTTTTCTCTTCTCTCATTTATTTCCCCTCCAATCTCTATTATTCTCTTTATTCTGTTTCCTTTGAGCTTCATTTACTCTTCTTTTTCTAGTTTCTTAAGGTACAGGGCTTGATTATTGATTTGAGATACTTTCTGTTTTTTAATATAGGTGTTTATAGCTATGAACTTCCCTCTAAGCATTGCTTTAGATGTGTTTCAAAAGTTTTGATATATTGTTTTCATTCTCATCTCAAAATATTTTCTAATATTTTAATATCAGATATTAAATATCTAATATCTAATATCCCTTGCAACATCTTTGATTCTTTGGTTATTTAGGAGTATGTTCTTTAATTTACATTGCTTTGTGAATTTTTAAAATTTCTTTTTGTTATTGATCTATAACTTCATTCCATTGTGATCAAAGAACATACTTAATATGATTTCAATCCTTTTACATTTACTGAGATGTGCTTATGACTTACTCTATGATGTATCCTGAAGAATGTTCCGTGTGTACTTGATAATGTGTATCCTCCTACCATTAGGTGCAGTCTTCCATTGATGTCTTGTAAGTCTATTTGGTTTATAGCCTTAAGTCTTTAGTTTCAATGCTAATCCTTTGTCCACCTGTTGTATACATTATTGAACATGGTGTATTGAAGACTCCAACTATCATTTTTGAATTGTCTATTTCTCTCTTCAATTCTGTCCATTTTTGCTTTGTGTACTTTGGACTCTGTTGTTCAGTATAAGCATGCTTACAATTTTTATATCTTTCTGATGGATTAATCTTTTTATTTTTACATAATACCTCATAAAAATTTTTGTCTTAAGGTATATTTTGTCTAATATTGGTATAGCTACTCTAGCTATTTTTTTGTTGTTACTTTTTGTATAGAATATACTTTTCCCCTCTTTGTATTTTCCACCTACTTGTGTCTTAAACCTAGAGTCTCTTGTAGACAGCATACAGTTGGATCATTAAAAATATCCATTATGCCAACCTCTGCATCTAACTGTAGAGTTTGATCCATTTATAGCTAATGTAATCTATAGCTTATGATCAGGAAGGACTTACTACTACCATTTTGCTATTTGTTTTCCATATGTGTTTTCCATCTCTTTTGTTCTTCAGTTTCTCCATATCTGCTTTCTTTTTTGTTAAATAGATATTTTCTAGTATATAATTTTAATTTCCTTCTTTCTTTTACTATATTTTTAAAAATTATTTTCTTAGTGGCTTCCTGGAGATTATAATATCTTAATTTATAACAACCTAGTTTAGATTAATACCAACTGTATTTCAATAGTATACTGAAGTTTTCTCTTACATAGCTCCATTTCCTTCCCCTTCTCTATGCTATTATCACCATACAAATTAGATCTTTAAAAATTATATACTCACAAATTTGTTATTGTTTTGTGCACTTTTTTTTGCCAAAAGTTAAGTCACTTTATTTTTCAAAGAGAATCAGTCCTTGTATTAAAAATTCTACTCTAGTTCTTTTCTCTCATTTTTTGTTCATTTTGTGTCCAGGAGTTCCATTTTTATTTCTCTTGGCTTTATTTTATTCGTTTTTCTAGCTTTTTTTTTCGAGAGGGCATCTCTCATATTTATTGATCAAATGGTTGTTAACAACAATAAAATTCTGTATAGGGGACTCAATGCACAATCATTAATCAACCCCAAGCCTAGTTCTCAACAGTCTCCAATCTTCTGAAGCATAATGCACAGGTTCTTACATGGTGAACAAGTTCTTACATAGTGAATAAGTTCTTACATGGTGAACAGTACAAGGGCAGTCATATCACAGAAACATTCGGTTTTGATCACGCATTATGAACTATAAACAATCAGGTCAAATATGAATATTTGTTTGATTTTTATACTTGATTTATATGTGAATCCCACATTTCTCCCTTATTGTTATTGTTATTATAATAATTATTATTTTTAATTAAATGCTGAAGTGGTAGGTAGATGCAAGATAAAGGTAGAAAACATAGTTTAGTGCTGTAAGAGGGCAAATGTAGATGATCAGGTGTGTGCCTATAGACTAAGTATTAATCCAAGCTAGACAAGGTATGCACTGTCTTTTAATTTAGATTAAAGGAAAAAGAGTTAGAAACAAAATGTATCTATGTTGTCTTTTCAATTTACCTATGTAGTTACCATTATTGATGCTTTTTCTTTCTTCACGAAGACTCAAGTTACTGTCCAGTGCCCTTTCATCTCTGCCTGAAAGACTCCCATTAGCATTTCTTGTAGGGCAGGTCTGGTAATGATAAATTCTCTCACTTTTGCTTATCTGGGAATGCCTTAGTTTCTCCATTTTTGAAAGATAGTTTTTCAGGATACAGAATTCTAGACTGACAATCTTTTCTTTCAGTATTTTGAGTATGTCATCACACTGCTTTCTGAACTCCATTGTTTCTGATAAGAAATTGGCTGTTAATCTTATTGAGGATCCTTTGTACTTGATTTGCTTCTCTCTTGCTGTTTTCAGTATTCTCATTTTGTCTTTGTCTTTCGATAGTTTGATTATGATGTGCTTTGGTGTTGATCTCTTTAAGTTTATCCTGCTTGGATTCACTGAACTTCTTGTGTGTGTAGATCCATAGTTTTCATCATATTTGGGAAGTTTTCAGTTGTTATTTCTTTACATATTTTATCTCTCTCCTCCCCTTTTGGGAATCCCACTATGTATATGTTGGTATACTTCATGGTGTTTCACAGGTCTTGAGGCTCTGTTTATTTTTCTTCTTTTCTTTTCTTTTTTCTTTCTATTCCTCAGACTGGATAATCTCAGTTGACCTTTCTTCAAGTTTGTTGAGTCTTCTGCCTGATCCAATATGCTACTAAGCCTCTCTAATGTACACTTCATTTCAGTTATATTTTTTAGCCCCACTATTTATATTTGGTTCCTTTTTTTGTAAAAAAAGAACTTGAATAGAAACTTTTAAATGAAAAACATTCTTTTTTGTATATTCTCTATTTGGGAGAGAGAGTTTTTTACTTATCTTTAGTTCTTTAGGTATTGTTTCCTTTAGTTCTTTGAACATAGTTAAACTAGCTGTTTTAAAAATATTTTAAATTGTCAGGCAAGTCAAATTACAACAATTCTTTGAGAATTATCAGGGGACAGGAGCTTCAAACCCATTCAGCACCCTCCAGTATTAGGCTGTTGATTTTCACAGTGATGAGGTGTTGATTTTCAAAGTTACTTTGGACTGAGTGAGGAGAGGGGGATGGATATATGGCAAATTAATGCACCACAAAGCTTTCTGCTTTTACAAGATTATGTTGTCTTTCTTGAATAAACATTCCTCAAACTGTTACAAACATATGGTTAATTTCCAGAGTTCTGAAAAGATTGATTTTGACAATTTTTATCAGTGTTTTTGTTGCTTTTATGTAGGAGTGGATTTTTGGAGATCCTTACCGTGCCATACCTGCTGATGTCCAAATTCTTTATTTTTTAAGTGAAAAATATACATACATGGAAGAACTCACATTTTCTCCCTACATTTTGATATTATCATCCAGTTCACCCACTTAGGAGGCAACCAGTGTAAAATGAAATCTTCAAAAAAACCCAGTTGGGGTTTGTAGCATATCTAAACGCCATATGGTTGTGATGACTTTTCTAGACCTTCCTGACTTTTCCTGACCTTCCTGACTTTTCCAGATTTTACTGTGGCAGCTCAATTCACCTGGTCAGTTGGGTTGACACAACTGGATTATCTGACAATTCCCTTACTCTTCTGCTCCCACATTGCCTCGAGTCTTCCTTTACCATCTTACTCACACATACCCTTTCTTCTATTATCAATGTGCCCCTATCTGTCACCTACCACCAGTCTCTCTCTCCTTTGCTTACCAATAGTAAGTGAATCTTCATATAAGCACCATTTTGATGAGTTTCCTCCAGGGATCAGAGGCTTCCATCAACCTTACCTTGTCTTTTTCTGGATTAAAATCTAGTCTTTTTAATGTGGCCCTCCAAGTTTTCACAATCTGGACCCAATCTGAACTGGAGGTCAGACAACTTGGGTTCTGATACCAGCTTACTTCTTATGGGAATTTCTGTACCTATTATACAAGGTATAGAACATTATTCAGCAGCTACTATGTGCTGAACTTGGAAGTCAGTTCACAGAGATATAGGTAGGTAAATCTGTTGTTAACATATTGTAGCTAAGAACTATGCAGAGGGGTCAACTAAGAAGATAACTGAGAAAATGCCTTTAAAAATATGAAGATCTAAAGGGGAGGGGTGTGGGAGGGTGGGTGGGGAGGGAGGGAGAAGGGGACTGAGGAGTACTATGTTTAGTACACATGGTGTGGGGGATCACGGGGAGAACAGTGTAGCACAGAGAAGGGACATAGTGGATCTCTGGCAACTTGCTGCACTGATGGACAGTGACTGCACTGGGGTATGGGTAGGGACTTGATAATATGGGTAAATGTCATAACCACATTCTTTTTTCATGTGAAACCTTCATAAGAGTGTATATCAATCATACCTTAATAAAAAATTTTTAAAAAATGGTCTGCAAAAATGTAAGGTATTACTGTTTTTTTTCTTATTTATTTACCTCTAATATAATACTCTTAAAGATTTAGTCAAGTGTCATGGTGGCAAATGGTTATATAATTGTTTTTCTTCCCTAAATATAAGAGTGAGCAGGACTTCTAGATACATATTGACCTTGTAGCTCTTGTGTTCTCATTTTTTTTTTAGATACTTATTTTTTATTGAAGGGTAGTTGACACACAGTATTACATTAGTTTCAGGTGTACAACATGGTGATTGAAAATTTATATACATGATAATTCTAGGTACCAGCTATAACCATACCAAGTTGTTACAATATTTTGACTATATTCCTTATGCTATACATTACATCCCAGTTACTTATTTATTTTACAATTGGAAGTGTGTACTTTTTTTTTTTTTTTGTGAGGGCATCTCTCCTATTTATTGATCAAATGGTTCTTAACAACAATGAAATTATGTATAGGGGACTCAATGCTCAATGTATAATCATTAATCCACCCCAAGCCTAATTTTCATCAGCCTCCAATCTTCTGAAGCATAACAAACAAGTTTTTACATGGAGAATAAATTCTTACATAATGAATAAGTTACATGGTGAACAGTACAAGGGCAGTCATCTCTTGTGATCTCATTTTTAAAGGCAGGATGATACCTGTCCTGCTTACTTCCCAGGGCTGTGATAAAGGATCACAGGAGAAGACATATGTAGGTTCCTTGTGAAGTGCCTTACAAATCCCACTTATTATCAAAGCAATCATTGTAAATCAGTAGAAGTAAATAACGAAAATACTCTCATTTTTTATTACCTATGCATCTCAAGTTGTGGTGTCTTCATTTAAACACTGGCTTGGGGATTTTTTTTTAAATTTTATTTTGATATCATTAATCTACAATTACATGAAGGACATTATGTTTACTAGGCTCCCCCCTTCACCAAGTCCCTCCCACATCCCCATTCACAGTCACTGTCCATCAACATAGTAAGATGCTATAATATCACTACTTGTCTTCTCTGTGTTGCACAGCCCTCCCCGTGCCCCCCAACACTATACATGATAATCGTAATGCCCCCTTTCTTTTTTTCCCACCCTTATCCCTCCCTTCCCACCTGTCCTCCCCAGTCCCTTTCCTTTGGTAACTATTAGTCCATTCTTGGGTTCTGTGCTTCTGCTGCTGTTTTGTTCCTTCAGTTTTCTTTTGTTCTTATACACCACATATGGGTGAAATCATTTGGTACTTGTCTTTCTCCGCCTGGCTTATTTCACTGAGGATAATACCCTCTGGCTCCATCCATGTTTTTGCGAATGGGAGGATTTGTTTTTTTCTTATGGCTGAGTAATATTCCATTGTGTATATGTACCACGTCTTCTTTATCCATTCATCTACTGATGGACATTTAGGTTGCTTCCATATCTTGGCTATTGTAAATAGTGCAGTGATAAACATAGGGGTGCATCTATCTTTTTCAAACTGGAGTGCTGCATTCTTGGGGTAAATTCCTAGAAGTGGAATTCCTGGGTCAAATGGTATTTCTATTTTGAGCATTATGAGGAACCTCCATACTGCTTTCCACAATGGTTGAACTAATTTACATTCCCACCAGCAGTGTAGGAAGGTTCCCCTTTCTCCACAACCTCACCAACATTTGTTGTTATTTGTCTTTTGGATGGTAGCCATCCTTACTGGTGTGAGATGATATCTCATTGTGGTTTTAATTTGCATTTCTCTGATGACAAGCGATGTGGAGCATCTTTTCATGTGTCTGTTGGCCATCTGAATTTCTTCTTTAGAGAACTGTCTATTCAGCTCCTCTGCCCATTTTTTAATTGGATTATTTGCTTTTTGTTTGTTGAGGTGTGTGAGCTCTTTATATGTTTTGGATGTCAACCCTTTATCGGATCTGTCATTTACAAATATATTCTCCCATACTGTAGGATACCTTTTTGTTCTATTGATGGTGTCCTTTGCTGTACAGAAGCTTTTCAGCTTGATATAGTCCCATTTGTTCATTTTTGCATTTGTTTCCCTTGCCCAGGGAGATATGTTCAAGAAGAGGTCACTCATGTTTATGTCTAAGAGATTTTTGCCTATGTTTTTTTCTAAGAGTTTTATGGTTTCATGACCTACATTCAAGTCTTTGATCCATTTCAAATTTACTTTTGTGTATGGGGTTAGACAGTGATCCAGTTTCATTCTCTTACATGTAGCTGTACAGTTTTGCCAGCACCATCTGTTGAAGGGACTGTCATTTCCCCATTGTATGTCCATGGCCCCTTTATCGAATATTAGTTGACCATATATGTTTGGGTTAATGTTTGGAGTCTCTTTTCTGTTCCATTGGTCTGTGGCTCTGTTCTTGTGACTGGCTTGGGGATTTTAATGAAAATAAGTAGTTTATCTCTGTTAAGCATTTTGTGGTCTATTTTTTTGTGAATAGAGTTCTATAATCATACTGTGAAAATATTAATGATTATTGATATGTCAACAAAAACAACTATGGAGGAAAAGAAAAGCAGTTACTTACTCTCTGCTTTTAACTGTCCAAGGATCGAATTTTCTCCTCTGCACATGGTTCTGAACATATGTAAAGGAAAGAAACAGTTATGGAGGTTTCAAAGGAACCAATTGCAATTGCAATATATCTGTGGAGTATAGTCCTAACCCAAATAAAAACAGAGCAAGTGCTTTTATGCTACGTAGACTTTTTAAAAGCTAAAAAAACACATGAATATCACTTTTGTTATGTTACTGATGAGACAAGGTAGTTTTTTGAGGTGGGTAGATAGAAAAGTAATAAAATTGATGTTAGATTTCCAAAGAGATGCTATTTTTAAAAGATGGATTATGAATGAACTTTCCCTCTTAGAAAATTTGGTGACAGCAAAGATAAATTTAGAATGCCTCAACAGATAAGAATACCTAGAGAATTACATTGCTTTCAGAGATGAAAAGACCAAACACTGAGCTAATTTTAGAACTGAAGAAACTATTATACCTGGGCTATCTCTGTAAAATTGGCAAACCCTTTAAAAGTGAAATATAGTCTCAAATAACTGACTCTGCTAATGATTTTGTTTCTCAAGACTCTGATAATAGTCAATGAATTATGAAGACTGACAAAATAAAAAAATGATTTGCTCCATCTGCTTGCTCTATGAAAGTAATTAAAAATATAGTTATGCCTCAAAAATGCTGATATTATTAAAGATGATGCCAGCAAATAGAGATATTTTTGCATAATAAAAAGGTTATAGTTTTGGTTGAACAAAAGCCAAGCATGTTATTTCATTCAGCTGGTTCAAACCCAAGAAAATACTCATAGAAAATAATTACAATTGACAATATTCCAAAAATAATATTAGATGGCAAATGAAGTGGATGAAATCCAATTAAACATTATGTCAGTGCCTTAAATACTTGAAAAGCTTTGTTTGTCATGTTATAAATCAGATAATTGAAATGGGCAAATCTTCAATCCAAGTGTATAGACCAAAGCACAGTTAAAATTTTATTATACTGCAACCAGGCAAAATCACCCCAGAGGAAACAAAAAATCTTTACTTGAAAACCTCCCTGGCAGATAGACACAAGTTGAAAAGTCAGTATGCACAAGAGAATTTAAAAAAGGAAAAAAAGATTTATACCACAATGGTGCACTCAAACTGTGCAGGGAGGACCCTCAGATCCTGCAGGGGAAGGGGCGCCCCAGCAGGAGGGCTTTAAACCCCTCCCCCAATTTGAGCAAGACCCTAAACCTTATTTTCTTACACACTGGGGGCCTCTATGTAAAGTCTCACTTGTTCCTCCCTAACAAAAGGGCTTGATTGGAAAGGTGGGAAACTACAGGTGGCAATGAAAAACAAGGGATATGAAAAGGAAACATCCAGGTTCTAGTCCTTGCTTTGACTTACTAAGAGTATGATCCCGAGTAGAGCGCTTTTGTAACTCGGGTCGTGGAGCTTGTAACTGGGAGTTGGGATTCATGCTCATGCCTGTCCATCTACCTCTTCTCTTCCATTCTCTTCTCCAACTAAGTGACCCAGAGAGAACGCCATGAGTGCTTTCTACCACATTCTACACCACCTCTGCACACCCGCTCCCCAGCTGGTAGCTCTGACCCTCTTCATAATGCTCTACTGGCCAAATCCAAAGCTTTATGTGCCTTTCTGAGTGAAAAAGGAAATCTGTTTTTTAGAATATTAAAGAGAGGACTTAATACTTTACCTAAATTTTTAATAAAGATATAGTAGAGAAAATGGAATTAGAATTCCAGGAGATAGGAAATAACCTTCATGCTTCTTTCACTAGCAAAGGATATTATTACCAACCTTGTTAAAGGACTTGCTACCTGAAGAATCATAAACACACAAATTATATTATTTTAAGCATTTACCTTTTTTCTTTACTTACTGTAAAGAATATGGAAAGCTCAATAAGTATTTAGTGGCTTAAAGATAATTTTTAAATCAATATTTTATATATATAGTCCTTGTCTTCATTTATAAAATCCATATGTATATATAAATATATAGACAATGAATATGGAAGAGCCACTAATCTTTTAGTTCTTTTATATTTGTCATCTGTCCTAGGGCTACCATTTATGATTTTAGGCTCTATTTGAATTTTATCAGCTCGTAAACAGGCCAACATTCAAAAATAAAAGAAAGAAAGTGTTATTCTGTTCAACACTCCACTGAATAGATGTGGGGAAACATTTTCATTCCTTACACCAGTTTACATGCATTACTAATTGAAAGCCGAAAACAGATGATTTAAGAACTTTGACACCTGTAATTGAAGTGCATTATTGCCTGTAGAGCATTTCCTCCCCCGGTGGAAATGTCTCCTTCAAATCCTGGCAGAAGTGGGATCACAACATACACCCGGTATCTCTGGCTTTCCCTGCAAGAGTCAGATATAGAGTGGTTCACCAAAAAAGACACAATATCAGTTAAAAATGAATGCCAAACAATTCACATCGTTTTAGAGACTGAGCAAATGGCTTCCTAAATCAATGCATACTATCACATTTCAGAGCGTGAAGGTGCTGTAGGATTGGAGGCCAGAAGTTGTTACCTAGCTATAAACTGAACTTGGCATTGAAGTGGATTTGTACGCACTGTCTCTCTACAGCACACTTCTTCCTAGGACAAAATTCAATGTAATGAATGCCTTGCTTGGATCCTATGGAAGGTGAGGGGTTATAACATAGTTTTGAAACACAGGTTATCATAAAAGTTTTTTGTATAGTGAATTGTATCCATAGTACTTAGCTTGGAGCTGGCAAATGGTTGGCATTCAGTTAAATATTGTTGAGTCAATGAGATAGTCACGCAGCCCAGATTCAGGGGCAAAAGACATACCAGATCCAGGATATTTTTCAATGCAGAAATCATCATAGTTTAGAAACTCTGATTCAGCTGCAAAATGTTACCATGGCCCTTCAAGAATTCTCAGTGACTGATACTGATTTTTAAATCCTCTGCACATATAACCCAGTATCTCTTGGACCACTCGCCCAACCGATTAATAACAGCCTTTGAAAAAAAGCCTGAGTAGCCTTTGTTACTCAATGATGTAACAATAGAAGCAGCGGGTGTGGCTCCTTTTATCTGCATTCAGAAAGTCAGAAATTTGGAGAATTACGTTTAAATGGGCATCGCCTATTTAGAGGCAAAGCTGTTAAAGTCCTGGTCTCCAAGAATAAGATACACGGGAAGAACAGAAAGCCTGCAAATGACTGTGATAGCCACTGTGGTCAAGGACTCTTGCCTGTGTCTGAGATGTCTGTATTCACACAAAGGTGCGACTACTGGTTAATTTTCAAACCCGATCCTGCTTGAACTGCTGAATACTTGATTTCTAAAGTTCATTTCCTTCTAAACACCTACATTTTTCTTTCATGTGAATACTACCACTACTCTCTGAGGGCTGAGACTGCATTGCTAATGTCTCCGCCAGGATATGTACTGGGGCGTGTGGAAAGTGAAGTTCAGGGCAGACGTTAGAGCTAACAGCACTGTGTCTGGAAGCTGAGTGCTGAGTACTGCGGGGCTGAGGAACAGGCAATCTGAGTAGTTTGTTGCAATGGCAGGGATTAATCACTAGATGGCAAACATAGTTTGAATTGGAAAAGAAAATTAGCTGTGGCAGTTCTCTGTCTGATAAGGTAAGAGGCTCACATCCCTAAATGGAAAGCAGGATAGTGGAAAAGAACAGAAAGAACACCTAAGCTATTTCCCAGTATTTAAAAGTCCAGCTGAATGAAACCAGACTCTTAAAATTGACACCATCTGACCTCACTTGTCTTTCCAGAATCCCTTTCAGTATGATCCTTCCAGACCCACACTGCAGAGACAGCAGACAACTGCCCTTTCCTCAGGGGTGCATGTCCCTCTCATCTGCACAGCCTCTCCTCACGTCGGCTCATGAGCTCTCTGAGTCTGGAATGCCCTTTTCTGCCGCACAGAATCCTAGTTCTTCAGGGCAACTAGAAGCCCCCTTCTTCCATCCAGCCATCCTGCATCTTCCAGGCAAAGCTGGTTTGCTTCTGTCTCTGCACTCCCAGGGCATGTGGCAAGGATGTGTACTCAGCCTCCTTTTTGCTTTACACACTAGTGAAACACATGTCTGCTGCCTAGGCTATGTGATAAGCTCTTTTGAAACACAGGATGTGTGTCCACTTATCTTTCTATTTTTGGCAGTGCCCAATAGAGGATCCTTGCACACAGTCTGCATTCAGTACCATTTACTTTGGGAGTATGGTGTCAGGTTGGAAGAATGTTTCTGAGAAGTCTCTTGAGCAGAAGAGGTTAAGATGTACATGACGTTTTCCTTAAATTTTGTAATGTGGTAAAATATATATACCATAAAACTTGCCATTTTAACCATTTGTAAATGTACTATTCAGTGATATTACTTATATTCATGTGCTGTGCAACCACAATGGTATCTATTTCCAAAACTTTTTCATGACCCTAAACAGAAACTCTGTGATAATTAAACAATAATTCCTCCATTTCCTCTCCCTGCAGCCCCTGATAACTTCTAATCTACTTTCTGTCTCTATGAATTTGCCTACTGTAGGTATTTCGTCTAAGTGGAATCATATAATATGTCCTTTTGTGTCTGGTTTATTTCACTTAGCCTAACAGCCTAAAGATTCATCCATGTTGTAGCATGGGTCAGAATTTCCTTCCTTCTCATGGCTGAATAACATTACACTATATGTGTTTAATTTTTCTATCCAGCCATCTGATAATGGGCACTTGGGTTGTTTCCACCTTTCGGCTGTTGGGAATAATGCTGCAATGAACATTGGCACATGGTATTTGTGTCCCTATTTTCAGTTCTTTTGGGTATATACACAGGAATGGTATCACTGGGTCATATATTTAGCTTTTTGAGGAACTACCAAATAAATTATATATTCTAATGAATAATATATACTCATAGTACAAAGTTTGAGAGGTAGAGATTATATGATGAAATAAATTCTCCTTCAATTCTTTGTCCTCAGGTCCTATTTCCTTTCCTTCAGGGAGACTCCTATTACTTTCCATGTTCTTTCAGAAATAGTCTATGAATTTTGAGCATATATATGTATTTTTTCCTTCTATACAAATGTTAGACTACTATGAGCACTTTTCTGAATGTTATAATTATTATTATTTTTTATTTTGGTATCATTAATATACAATTACCTGAGCAACATTGTGGTTACTGGATTCCCCCATTATCAAGTCTCCACCACATACCCCATTACAGTCAGTGTCCATTAGCATAATAAGATGCTGTAGAATCACTACTTGTCTTCTCTGTGCTATACTGCCTTCCCTGTGCACCCCCCCACCCACATTATGTGTGCTAATCATAATGCTCCCTTTTCCCCTTATCCCTCCCTTCCCACCCATCCTCCCCAGTCCCTTTCCCTTTGGTAACTGTTAGTCCATTCTTGGGTTCTGTGATCCTGCTGCTGTTTTGTTCCTTCAGTTTTTTTCTTTGTTCTTATACTCCACAAATAAGTGGAATCATCTGATACTTGTCTTTTTCCATGTGGCTTATCTCACTGAGCATAATACCCTATAGCTCCATCTATGTTGTTGCAAATGGTAGGATTTGTTTTCTTCTTATGGCTGAATAATATTCCATTGTGTATATGTACCACTTCTTCTTTATCCATTCTTATACTGATGGACACTTAAGTTGTTTCCATTTCTTGGCTATTGTAAAGAGTGCTGCAATAAACATAGGTGTATATATGTCTTTTTCAAACTGGGCTGCTGCATTCTTAGGGTAAATTCCTAGGAGTGGAATTCCTGGGTCAAATGGTATTTCTATTTTGAGCTTTTTGAGGAACCTCCATACTGCTTTCCACAATGGTTGAACTAATTTATATTCCCACCAGCAGTGTAGAAGGGTTCCCCATCCTCACCAACATTTGTTGTTTGTCTTTTGGATGGTGGCCATCCAAATTGGTGTGAGGTGATATCTCATTGTGGTTTTAATTTGCATTTTGCTGATGATAAGCGATGCGGAGCATCTTTTCATGTGCCTGTTGGCCATCTGAATTTCTTCTTTGGAAAAGTGTCTGTTCAGATCCTATGCTCATTTTTTAATTGGATTGTTTGCTTTTTGTCTGTTGAGGTGCATGAGCTCTTTGTATATTTTGGATGTCAGCCCCTTATTGCATATGTCATTCATGAATATATTCTCCCATACTGTAGGATGCCTTTTTGTTCAGGTGATGGAGTCCTTTGCTGTACAGAAGCTTTTTAGTTTGATACAGTCCCACTTATTCATTTTTGCTTTTGTTTCCCTTGCCCATGGAGATATGTTCATGAAGAAGTTGTTCATGTTTATATTCAAGAGAGTATTGCCTATGTTTTCTTCTAAGAGTTTTATGGTTTCATGACTTACATTCAGGTTTTTGATCCATTTTGAGTTTACTTTTGTGTATTTTGAATGTTATTTTTCATCACTTATCAGTGTATCTTGGAAATCCTTTGATATCTGCACATACAGAATTGCTCATTTTTTTAACAGCTGCAACATAGTATTCCATGACACATCCATAGTATAATATTTAAACCAGTTCTCTATTGGTGGGCATTTAAGTTGTTTCTAACTTTTTGCTTTTTCAAAATACCTATTTTGCCCCAAATGTTTACACACATAAGTCATTTTACACATTTGTTGGAAAAATTTTAGAAGTAGTATTTCTGGTCTTGAACACCAAGTGTTTGTGATTCTGTAGTTAAAAGTTGGTTCCCTTTAATCCTTGTGTTTTTTAAAAGCGAAAGTGACTTCAAAATGGAGAACTCACATTGAGAAATGTCCCACAAAAATATTGTATCTTTAGATTAAACATTTTTGCTCATTTCATTTGCAGTAATCAGAATATTCACATTGTCCTGTTCTTGGGACTCTGTTAGCTCCATATCAAGGTCTTTGCTTTTTTACAATGTTTCAGTTTTTGAATCTCCTGAATGAAGAAATTTTTAAACTGTGTTCAGCAAATTAGCATACATGGCTTAGATTTTCAGTGCTGTAGAAAAGGGCTCTATAACCATAAAACTGTGGCTAAGTTTAAGCCAATGATGAGAAAATTCTATTCAAGAGTATGTCCAATCTCCTTCCTTGATCCAGTTCCCAGAAGACAACAGTTCTCAGCAGCTGAGGATTCTAATCTCTTCAGAAGCACTTCATCCTCATAACTTCAGGGTTGTGCAAATGACAGCAATCAGCTTAGGGCAAGAACCTGAGCTCCCAGTGTGCAGAATTATTTATGATCTTAAGAGCACAATAAAAGCTAGTGGGCACCAAGCTGTCATGCAGGCAATTGCTTCATCCACTTTAGGTCAGAACAACTATACAAAATTGCATTCTCAGGCTTTTTGTTAAAGTACGTTTTTCTTCCAAAAATCACCAACTCTTATAATAGTGCTATGTATAATAGCTAAAAATTGGAATAGATGTCCAATAATAGGGGGATAGTTAACTAAATTATGTTATAGCCACTCAATGGATATAACTTTTGGCAGTCACTAAAAATGACCAGTATGATGACTTACTGGCAAAATACACCCAGTATCCTAATTACAATCCTTTAGTAGAATTCGTGCCTCATATCAAAAATTACCGAGTATCATAATTCTTCCAAGTGGTAAAGATACCTCAAGACAAATGCTGGGCATAGAAGCCATAGGGCATAAATCTGCAAAGAAGTAAAAAGCTATCCTTTTCAAAGAATATTGCTACTCTCTCACTTACCAACTTTACATTTCCCTATATGGCTCCGGAAGACAACTGGTTAGCCAGAGACGGGTAAGATTCCTCAAGGGAGGAACAACCTAAGACAGGCACAGTCGCAGGGGGGCCATCAGGTGAGAAATTGGGGATCAACAGAGGTGAGGCTTAGAATCTCACCCCCCTGTTTTGAGAGAAATCTTCTGCATCCGTGGATGTTTTGTTGCCCTTGTCTAGCTTGGATTAATACTTTGTCTATAGGCACAGACCTGATCATCTACATTTGCCCTCTTACAGCACTAAATTACGTGTTCTACCTTTATTTTCTGCCTTTATTTTGCATCTACCTACCACAGCATTTTATTTAAAAAAATAATAATAATAAGGGAGAAATGTGGGATTCACATATAAATCAAGTATAAAAATCAAACGAATAATCATATCTGACTTGATTGTTTATAGTTCATGATGTGTGATCAAAACCAAAAGTTTCTGTGATATAACTGCCCTTGCACTACTCACCATGTAAGAACTTATTCACTATGTAAGAACTAGTTCACCATGTAAGAACTTGTTCGTTATGCTTCAGAAGATTGGAGACTGTTGAGAATTAGGCTTGGGGTTGATTAATGATTGTGCATTGAGTCCCCTATACAGAATTTTATTGTTGTTAACAACCATTTGATCAATAAATATGAGAGATGCCCTCTCAAAAAAAAAATACACCCAGTACTGTGTTAAAATGGCCCTAATGCAAAATTACAATTACAGGATAGCCACAGATGTGGCAGACTGCTACTATGAGATAGTAGATAATTTTCCCCTTAAATGGGTTAACTTCCCTCACTCTGTGACTGGAGGTATGAAGCAGGCACTGCTTTTAGGTGGCACTCTCACAAAGGAACCAGGACACAAAGATTTCCACACCTTAGATTTGAGGCACTGGCTAGAGATGCTCTGGGCTAAGGCAGTAATACTATAGAGAAAGAGGAGAGACTCAGTGCAGGGACCCTGTCCTTCGCCCACAAGCAGAATTCTAGGGAGAACAGGGCAAATCCATCGCCTTTCATACAGGGTTGAGGGAGCCGTGAGGATTGGTGCCTTGCTTTCAGAGGAATCCAGAGAAACGTCCACCAGCCTACCTGATCAGATGGCAGCAATGGAAGAGAAGTGGCAAAGGCAGGTCTGAAAGAAGGGGAGGCCCAAGTTCCAGAAAGCAGACAGAAGAGGAGGCCTGAGACAGTGACACCAAGAGCTGCAAGCCTCTTCCCAAGACCCAGGGTCCCTTAGCACCCACACCAAGGGCCGCCGTGTGTCAGGGAGGGGAGGACAGGCTGGGCACTGACGGACTGCATATGCAGCGGACGGAACAAGAGATCACTGAATGTGACCACATTTGTCAGGAAGTGACTGAACTAAATCTCCTTCTATTGTGTGGACATGGACTTGAGACAGGTGAGTTAAAGGCGAAGAAATAAATTACAGTTCAACAGAGACTGTAAGTATGTTATTAATATAGACAAAGAAGGAAATCTGAAAATAAAAAGTAGACTTTTTAGGGTGGTAAGAGTGTTAATGTACTTAAAAATGAAAATATTTAAGATTTTTTATTTTTCTGATTGCTATAATGCTGCTTGTACCTTTACAGAACACAGACTTGCTGTGTGAAAGGGTCGTAGCCTGTTCCCTGCATGTTCTTCTCTCCTGCAAAACCCTCTCCTCCCTTACCCTTTGACCCCCCCTCAGCATGGAGAGCAGTCAAAAGAAGTGGGGTCTGCTCAGAGCAGGGCCTCAGATGCTGAAAGAAGGGCCCAGTGAGGCTCATCGTGCTTCTCCGGTGATCAAACTCTTTATTATTTGAGATTTATGGACCATACTTCATTGTCATAAATGTCAAGGTATAAATACTGTCACTGCTGTAGATTTTGGAGCAATGAATGGTACCAGAAATAAGAATTATGGTTGGGCCTTAGGTTTTTTGTAGAGAGAACTTTATACTTTATTGGTATCAGTTATGTGAGAATTGGATCTGTAGCTTCTCAGTGGTTTGGGACACAGCCCATTTTATTTTGTGTTTGGCAAATCTTTTTAAACTACAGCAGACCTTTCTGAACTTCAGTTTTCTCATCTATAAATGAGGGACTTGGCTAAAATCAGTGCCAGTCCACTAGAAATGCTGACCCTATTTAGCAATGACTTTGTGTATTGTATCTATGACTTTATACATTATGATGTTATGTATTGTGCACATCTCCCCCTCACACGTACTTTTTTCATTGGTTATCTTTTGAAAATGACAAGCTTTTAAATGTAAGAATGTTTGTGATTAGCCCAGCTTGTCTGACTGACTTCACTCTGGACTTGAAAACCTTTGACAGGCATGTCCCTCAGTGGCCCCTGAGTAAGATTCTACAGATCCTCCTATTAAACTGTTCCCATTATAGCCCAGCTGTTTACATCCTCATTTTTCTAAGCGTCTCTCTCTCTCTCTTCTTTTCTTTGCCAGAGTGCATGCTCAGGCTCTAAATGATTGCTGACCTCTGCCCTGTGCTAGTCTTTACATCTATCTGCTGAGGTTACCATTTATATAATTTTTGGAATCAAATAAAAGCAACTAAAATATATAAATCAAAAGTTCTCCTGTCATGAGCTATTGTCATTTCTGCTCCAAAGTAACCTCTTATCCAGAAATTTTATAGAGCTTGGAGATTATCCCACAAGAAAAAAACATAAAACCAGCAACAGGCTGTTTTTTTTTATTTGTCTTACTATAACTGCAGTTCAAATTTCTTTAACACAGTGCTTCTGAAACATACCCAACATGTCCTTTCAGCTGGGTACATAAATTATAGGATATGGTAATTATAGGATATAGATTTTTTTTTAAGCCTAAGAATGGTTTATCTACCTATCAAAATGTTTATTTCATTTTTTTATTACAAAAATAAAATATCTCTCATACCAAATAAAATACTCTTAGGGGTAAAAGGGAATCAGCTATTACATTGAATGGACTTCTTTTGAAATACCTGGCCCAACTTCATGCTCAATGGCAGTTGCACCAAAACATGTGTATGGAGGGGGGAGGCATAAATGGTAACTAGGAGTCTTCCCCTGCTAAATCCTAAAAATAAATGAGAAGTTTGAGGATTTTCTTTGGTGTATACATAGCGCATTTTGGTATTTGGGAGGCTTAACATTAGAACATTTCTACTTTCCTTGAACTAAAGGCTGCTTTGTAGCTGAGTGGTGAAGAGCACAAGTTGAGGTGCTAAGGCCATGGTTTGGGTCTCATTTGCATTCACCAGCAGCTGTGTGCCTCGGCAAGCTCCCTCATCTCCCCTGGCCTCAGTGCCTCACCTGTAGAATGGGAATAATTATGCACCCACTTACTAAGGTTGATATGAGAACTGAATGAAGTAATGCATATAAAGTACTTTGGATGTGGGAAGACTCAAAAACTATTTGGTAACATTATAATTTGATTAACAATCAGTGATTTCAGTTAGAAAGCTTGTACACCTTCAAAGAATAATCAGCAAAGCAAAGCAAAACTGAATTCACATTAGGTTTCAACATTCCTTTCATTTTATTCTATATTTTGGTGGAGGGTGTTATCACACCAGTAACGGGGAATCCAAAAATTGATTCCCAAGAGGAGGAGGAGTCAGCTATAGATTTTCAGGATGCCACTAGTCAGTGTTTGAATAATGTGCCTATACTTGTCACAGGATGAACAAGCACCAGCGGCAGGAAATCAGAATAACTTCCACTTGTCCAGCAATAGCCACCTAATGATTTTTAAAAAGGCACATTAAACATCTCTAAAAAGATGGGCTTCTTGTGCTTCTTCGTCCTTGCTCAAATTTACAGTGAGCTAGCATATTTCCAGGTGATGTTCTTGGAAATAATCATTTCTTACATGAACTGGTGCTTTATGGCTTCAAATTGCTTCCACATCCATTCATAGGAGCTGGGTAGGACAGATACTATTTTCTTTGTTGGTGAAAAAACAAGAATCAGAAAGGCAAACTGATGTACTGAAAGGTCACATACCTGTAGGTGGCAGAGTTGGAAAGAACCCAGGTTTCCAGATATCTGGTTCCCCGTTAATGTCAGGTTCCCCAGGGGAGCATCCCCATACCATCCATTCGTGGCACATGGCAAGCACTGTCTGGCTTTGTTCTATAGCCAGGGGAAGCTTGAAGAGTTTGAGCAATTTTCAAAATTATGTATTTTTCAATGTATTTTATACAGTTTAGTATTTCAATGCAGTTTAGTATTAGAATACAGAGCCATTAAATCAACTGCCTGTTTTCACTGTGTATGCCAATTCTGTGGTGAGAATTGTGCAAAATGCACTCACTTCCTAAGTCTTTACCAAGGCAGCAAAACTATGCATGTCAAGTTTCCATAAGCAAAAATGGTTTCATCCCCAGAAACCACTCATTCATGGCACACAGTGTTTTAAAATGTTTTCTCCCTCTATTAGTTGATTCTAGGCTATCTTTTGGTTTATTCAGACACAGTATAGGCCAATTTTAGATTGTGGATTATGATTTCTTCTCCCTGACCTCTACCAGATTTGAGTTATCAAAGACAGGCTTCAAGGAGGTTGTGAGCTAGTCTCAACTCCAAGACAGTTTTACTTAGTAGAATGGACCTTTTGTTTTCTACAAGGATTCCCACAGCTATTCTTAGTTCAGCATGGGATAAACAACCTTCTGAGGCTCTAGGTCATGGATCAGAGAGTATGGAGACTTTGCAAAAACCGGTTTCTGTAAAAAATCGTGGCTCCTGAGAAGGGACCAGGAGGAAGTGAGGGAAGCAGAGAACTTACTTACTTCAGGGAATTGGTATGGGGCTGGATTCCAGCACTAGGAGAAAAATAAAGGCTCAGCCCAGTTGAGGGAGTTGGCAATTTAAAGACTCCTATCTGTCCTGGGTAAGAGGGGCCTGGAAGAGAGCCTGTGTTCCTTGGTCAGGCCTGGCTGAATGCTAACTGTCATTTCCCTCCATCTGCTATATTCTATTCTTTTTCCAACAGCCAAAATTAGACTTGTTGCTAGGCATGTGATTTTGGCCGAGAAAATCCAAGTCTCAGAAGAGTGGGAAACAGAGAAGTCAATGAAGGAAGGCAGAGGGGTTAGCTTGGGGTGAAGAGGAGAGGCCTCACTGCAGGCAGGCTGCAGGATAAGATTTTAATTCTACCTTTGCCTTATCTAAGAATACAAGCTCACAGATATGACATCATTAAATGAAAATATATTTATAGTTGCAATTAACAGAGATGAATAACGTGCAGATGCAGAGCAGGGGAAAATGTATGATATTTTAATGTGTGATATATAGACCACTTTGAAATGTGACTGTCAAAGAAAGTGAGACTACTGAGAGAGAGAGCTAAATGACACATCATTTCCCATTTTCTACAAAGTAAGCTGGTAAGTGCCTCTTTAATGTGCTCTATGAACTTCTGAGCACCAGATACAATCTGCAACATATGTAGTTCACCATGTTCTCTCACTTTCGGTTTCAGAAGCAGCTCATAGGATCACTGGAAAATGCTCAATCAGAAAATATCTTAAAGTTCCTTCCAGCCATAAAATGCTATGATTTTAGAAGCCCAGACTTCAAAAGACTAATATGCTAAAGACAATATAATTTCAGACTCCCAAAAGCAAATCTTCCAGGTATTTATTAAATCATGTACTATAGGGAACTAATAGCTGTAATGAGTAAAGTTGAAGATGCATTGTACTCTCCTTATTAGCTGATCACAGTTCCAAAATTCTTCATTCACTGCTTAGCTCAATGAGCTCATTTGTAGACTTAATTTATTTCTGCGACTATTTCAATTTCATGAAAAGATTATTTTTCTCTTTTGTCAAATGTGCTTTACAGATAAAATGGGCATTCCTGCATCAATGAAATCCAAGAGTTGATGGAAAGACAATGCAATTTTGTACAGTAGACATAAATGGACCCGCAGAATTGGGGGACTGGCAAGAAATCTGTGTGTGTACAAGTAGGTTTTAACTGTAAGCAAGACTTTTTTAAAAAAATTATGGTATCGTGATATACAAACTTAAAGGTTTCACATGAGCAACATTGTGGTTTCAACATTCACCCATATTATCAATTCTCCCCACCCACCCCACTGCAGTCACTGTCCATCAGTGCAGTAAGATGCTACAGAGTCATTACTTGTCTTCTTCACACGTGACCTATGTATATCATAAGTGGTAATTATAATCCCCCTCAATCCCCTTCTCCTTCCCTCCCCACCCACCTTCCGCATCCCCTTTGTTTTGGTAACCGCTAGTCCCTTCTTGGAGTCTGTGAGTCTGTTGCTGTTTTGTTCCCTCAGTTTTGCTTTGTTGTTATACTCCATAAATGAATGAAATCATTTGGTACTTGTAAACAAGACTGTTTTTAATAAATCTCAGAAACAGGTCCTATGGATACTTTCTTTAAAAAGTATATGAGAAAGCAAAAGAGAGAGGTAATCTGTATGACTACTAAGCAATCTCGGCTGTGCCCTCGGGTCACCTGTGGAACATTATAAAATACAGGTACCTGGGTCCTACTCCAGGCCATTCTGACCCAGCAAGCCTGGAGTTGAGTTCAGCACTCTGTATTTGTGTAATGGTCCAATGGTGATTCTGATGTGCAGTAAAGGGTGAGATCCACTCTACACCGTGCAGGATGTGGTGGGTCCTACGGCAGGCTGCTGAGATGCCCTAACCATGGGATCAAGACAGCCATTCCTGCAGCACTGAGAGCTGGCTGCTGGTGACTGCTCACTTAGTGAAGTCCTTCTCCAGAAACTGCCCCACCCAAGGTTATGCCATTTTCCCCACAGAGTAGGCCTGTACCTAATGACTGGGCAATGGGGAAAGGGAGTAACCAAGGCCCAACCCACTTGCCTCAATCTGGGGCAACCCTGAAGGGCTCATTCATCTTAATTGTCAATGAACTGGAGTTGTGTGGTCTGAGGGGTAGGAACTGGGTAGGAAGTCCAAAGACCTGGGCTCGAAGTCATTTTTGCCTATTGTCATCAGTGGCTTAGACAAGTCATATCACCTCTTGAACCTCAGTTTTTAACTCTAAAAATGGGAACAACAACAACAATAAAAACCATATGATCTACTTTCACAAGTAGTTGTCAAGATGCAGGAAGAGTCTATAGATATAAACTGAATTGTATAAAATGGTGATGATTATTGTTATGAAATGTTCTTAGGGCTAAAAATATTACTTCACATATTACGTGAAAAAAGATATCAAAGTACCACATGACAGTGAAAGTCAAAAACTGATTCAATCTCCAAATGTGTACTTCCTTAACATTCTCTGCTGCATGTGTTCAATGAACTGAGATAATAAAATGCAATGGTTTTGTTTGTTTATTTTGCTGCTTTCACAAAGAGTTAAACTGGCCATAAAAATAAACAGTCCAGGGTGCCAAGATAATTTAGTGGGGAAAGAATAATCTTTTCAACAAATGGTGCTGGAACAGCTGTACATCCACATACAAAAGAACAAAGCTGGACCTCTACCTCACACCATGTACAAAAAATAACTTAAACTGAACCAAAGGCCTACATGTAAGAGCAAAAGCTATAAAACTGTTAGAAGAAAAGAGACATAAGTCTTCCTGATCTTGGACTAGACAGTGATTTTGTAGCTATAATACCAAAGCACAAGAAATAGAAGCAAAAATAGATAAATTAGATGTTACCAAGATTTAAAAAATTTTGTGTTTCAAAGGATACTATCAAGAAAGTAAAAAAGTAAATAGAATGAATGAGAAAATATTTGCAAACCATAAATCTGATATAAGACTTGTATCCAGAATACATAAACAACTCTTACAACTCAACCATAAAAAGACAACCTAATTGAAAACTGGACAATGGATTTGAACAGACATTATCTCCAAAGATAAAACGTGAGAGGCCAATAAACAAAAAATACTCAGCATCATTAATCATTAGGATAATTTAAATCAAAACCATATGAGTTACCATTTCACACCTACTAGGCTGGCTATCATCGAAAGGAGGGATATTAAGTATTGGCAATGATACAGAGAAATTGAAGCCCTCGTACACTATGGGAACATAAAATGGCGTAGCTGCTTTTGAAAACATTCTGGCAGTTCCTCAAAATGTTCAATACAGAGTTACCATATGACCCAGCAATTTTACCCCCAGGGTAATGAAAACATGTCTGAAAAAAACATGTCTGTAAAGCATGTTTATATCAGCATTACTCATAATAGCCAAAAAAAGGAAACAACACAAATATCTTTCAACTGATGAATGAACAGAATGTGGTATATCCAGGTAATGGAGTATTACCTGGCAATAAAAGTAAATGAAAACACCGATATATTCTATAACATAGATGACCCTTGAAAACATTAAGCTAAGAAAGAAGTCAGTCACAAAAGACCATATACTGTATGGTTCCATTTACATGAAATAACCAGATTAGGCAAATCTACAGGGATGGAACGTGGTTTGGTGGTTGCAAGGGGCTAAGGAAAGAGGCAATAGGGAGAGACTGCTAAAATGTCTCAGGAGCTGGAAAAATCAGACAGAGGGTAACAAGAATTTAAATATAACCCATGGGAAAATATTACAACTATTTTGCTTTGATTTTTCAGTGAACACAGCTCACTGTTTGCCATTAAATAAATCAAATCCTAAATCCTATGCATGGGAAAGGGACTGGCCAGGAAAAAATGACTACCTTGGAAAAATTCAGATTCCCTCAAAAATGAACTAAAGAATTCTCTGCAACCGACTCAGATTTAAGGAACCAATAAACTATGGCTGGCTGAACCAAATTTATGCCTGCTAGGAAAAGATGGCATTTTAAAATGGGTTTTCAAAAGTCATTTCAACAGTAAGGGTACTAGCAACTTCAACCAAAATGCCAGAAAAACATTACCTGTGAGCTTTCAGTATCCTCTGTGCAATGGCATCCCCTATCTTGTTGAACACAACTTTGTCATCTGCACAGCTTATGAAAAACTGGTTCTAGGGGAAATAAACAGGGTCATTAGGTAAGTCTTTATTATTTTGGTAGTATGTATATAACAAAAACTACATTGATAGTAAACATTTCACATAGCAGACATGTTCTGATTATTGAAAACAGGAAAGAAAATGCCACTGAGAACAAAAGCAGTCTCACATCACTCTAGGTCTCATGCATTTCTAGGTAAGATCACATATAACATCTCAGTCAAGTGGAAGGCTAAACTAATATTTCACTGTGAGAATTATCTATAGGGTGCATTCTTAGAATGGTAGGAACATTCCAAATTTAATCAATAGGGAAATTAGATTTTTTCAGATTCACACATTGTGTAAATGGTTATGATTTAAAATTCTATGTTGGCAAACATTCTAGCTCATGCTAGGTTTATATTTTCAACAGGATAGATGACAGAATCCCTGTGTAATTTTCTCCATCCTTTTACATTATTGCCTTTTATCTACATTTACCTTATGTCATTTGATTGGGTCTTTTATTATTCCTGAAATTGTGTATTTTAGGTAGCTTCAAAGTCTTCTGTTAGTATGTTGTATATATAAAAACAGAATAGTAGTATGGAAAAAGAAATATTTTTATTTCTTTATAAAATACTTCTGCTATTCATGTATCTATAAAGCGTTTTTTAAAACTCTAAAAAACCAAGGTACAATATTATTATCATAATGGTATAAAAGGTTAAGTAGCTGCATAAAGGAATGTTAAAAATTAGGTATAAACAATTACATGTCCTTTTATACACATTTTTATAATACATCTGTAATTTATAAGTATAATCACAAAGTAATTTTTTCTAATCATTTTAAGGAATAGAGACATATAAATAAAGACTCAAAATATGATTATCATGTCTTTGCAACATTATCATTTTTACTACTATAATGTTTCTACACTTAAGTGTGTAAATCTGTAAATTGCCTCCAGAAACCAAACTTACAGGAAGACACTGCACAAACTCATTTGAGAATGTGTTTCCCTTAGGGCATCAGAAATCAAAAGTGGCATACAAACCATATTTGTTTTGCTGAATGCATACTGCAGATAAGCTTAGTATTTCCACAATGGCTGTAAACACTCACTAGCCACATGTCCCTTCCTTTACCTCTCCTTTTTCAGGCAGAACAACAGGGTGAATGGCAACTATTTGCCTCGGCTAGAAGCATGCCAGCCAGGTTTGTGTGTACAGCCCTGTGTATCGATCAACATGACATTACTAACTCATTTAGTTCCTGCAGAAGCATTAATAAGAAAAGCTACTAAAAAGCTAAAGCTAAAAGATTCTGGGTAATGGATGAGGTAGCCATTAACATTTTATATTATATTATTATTAAAATTAGTAATATTCCTAAGCTCCAGACTCTATTCAGAGTTCATTAATTTTTCCACTGATGTCCTTTTCCTGTTGCAAGTACCAATCAGGCTTCAACACTGCATGTAGCCTACTAATATTTTTAACTAGCTTCTCTTTCTCCAGGCCTATGAAATGAATCTCCAATTCTTTACTCTTGCCTTTAATGAATTGTCACTGCATAGAAGGAGAGACAGCAGGATTCAAGGGAAAGGAGAGTAGAGCTAAAATAGTGTTCCTCAGATAATCCATTTCCCTTCACACATTTTAAAAAATTCAGTAGGAAGAAAATACTAACATGAAGAAGGGAGATGTGCTTTGATTTATTTTTCCATTATCATGACTTTTTATTTGTTCAGGGTTTGCCAAGTGTTCTGAGCTAACTTTATATCTGCTTTGAAGTGCAATTAACATATTTTAGTTTGGAAACCTAAACCCAGATTTTCTCCTATTCTCTCAACAGAAACTCTGGGATCTGAAAAATCTTTATAATGCTCTTTATAATGAACAGTGGTTCACACAGAATTGAAGAGGTGGTACCTGTCCTCAGTATTCCCCCATCTTCCTTTCCCATGTTCCTTTGCTTGCAATGTCCATACTCCAACATCCCTAAAGTAGTGGCGCTCAGGCTTTCCATCTTAGCAAGTTACCGTGTGTGCTCTCCTGAAGCAGCTCCATGCTTCACACTTTCGCTCTCCAACTCCAGCCAAATCACAAGTTACACATCCTTGCTGGGGTATTTCTGACTAATAATGTCACAGTGAGTTGATGGATTTTAGTAACAAGGACTGGGGGGATTCCCATTAGAGTCCTGAGTTAATGAAAATGCAAAGTGAATGTCAGGTACACTGGGGTGGTAAAAATTCAGGTGAGCTGAGAACTCTTCGTATCTCAGCATACCCTGATTAATATGGTAGGTGCTGAATTCCGGGACCCTGCAGTCCATTATTAACTGGTTAATAATTAATGTTATCAATTTCAACCATCTCACCATATTATGGGAAGGCAGTTTGGCATACTAACTCACATGAGCAGGACTTACTTCTATATAGATATAGTGCTTGCTGTTCTTTATCACGTTGACGTAAGCAGCATGGATGGACTCTTCATGGTACTTTATACCAGCAGACCAGTCAGCAGCAGAGCGGAGCAGCTACAAGGCAGCAGTGAGAAATGAGCAAACATAGACAATGGAAATGACAACAGACATACTCATATAGTGAAGTCAATCCTTTTACCTCTGATTGATTCAATAACTGAATGATTATAGCGGCTTTAGTCTCATGAGAGAGGGAGAGCAGCTGGGTTGGGTACTGGTCCTTGGAGATAATCCGTAACAAAGAAGCGCAGCTGGAAATCATGTCCTGAATACCCTCTTCTACCCACAAATATTTTTGTTCAAAATTGGAAACCATAAAATGTGTTTTTTGCCAAGAGTATTTCCGAAGTACCTCTTCTGGTAGCTATAAGCAGGGTAATCACTGATGGTTCCATATTTACACCAGAATGCCTGTTGTTCTGGTATTTACTAATATTACCACTTTTACTCTCAAAAGTGTCCTGGTTTGAGCCATATGATTCAGTCACCCTAGCTCTGACCTGATAATGTGCTTATTCCTTTTTTCCCAAATACATATTGCTCAGATTAATACATTCAAAAAGACAGATTCATTTAGACATATAATCTTGATTCTGCCTTTAATGAGCTGTCTGATCCTTGGCATGCCGTCTGTAACTCTCCGCTTTCCCACTCACACCGCCTCCGTCTATTCAGACACTCGCTCCCGCCTGGATTACACGAAGGGCTCCCAGCTCAGATACCTGAGTGTATGTTAAAGGTACTGATGCAGAGTGGGACTGCCTTGGTTCAAAGCTTAGCTTGACTGCTTAGTGGCTTTGATCCTGGTCAAGTCTTTTTTTACTTCTTTGTGCCTTAGATTTCTGTTTTATAAAATTTAATATCTATTTTATAGGGTTGTAGAGAGGATTAAGTGATTTACTATGAAGTGTGCAGAAGGAGGCCTATTATCCAGTAAGTGGCATATAAGGGTTTGCTATTATTAGTGAGAACATTAGAGGATGCATCTGAGCTGCGGCAGATGTCAGAGATGCTGCAGAGCAGACTGGCTGTGCATGGGAGGGTGGACTGCATGACATATAGGGTTTTTCAACACTGAGAAACCGTTGGTTATCATTTTTTTCAGCATTCTGTTACTGCCATACAATGTTGGGAAAATAGTAGGTACTCAATAAATACTAATTAACTTTATTTACATAATAGTAGGACATCATAAAAAAATCACTATAAAACAGATTTGCTGTTTTTGATTTGATGTGAATATTGAAATTGTCCCTCATGAGGTCAATTGAGTTAAAAATAAGAGAATGGCCCAGAATTAACAGGAATATATCAAATGATCCAAATGTAACCAGTTTTATATGTATTACATATAAAAGGTCTGATTAACCTTTGTTTTAATTAGTAACTGCAAAAATTACATCTATAAGGCTAGTGAAATTCAAACCTAGTACTTACTGCAATCATTGATTGTGCCATCCTCAAAATATTTATTTATTCGGTATAAGTGACTTCCTACAAAATAGCTTTCCTCAACATTTAATTTTAGTGTGCAATGAAATTGGAAAATTTAATTGTGAACAGAATATCACAATTAAATTAAATATCTCAAAAGAAAATGCATAAGGAAAATTTAAATAAATGTGATCCACACTTGGAAAATACTTTGATTTCACATCTCCTCCAAGGAACTACATTATTGTTCATGAGAATAACAAAGGTTGAACAAATAGGAGTTTCAGTTCTTATGCCACTCAAATTTATGTCGAATTATGTTGCTATGGGGCACAGCCCTGATGGAGGCTACACAGAGAAGGTTTTTATAGCACACATACTGATCTAGTTCTATATAACTCTAGAAACAATGTATACAATTGCACAGTATGCTGGAAAGATGAGAATTTTGGAGATCTGTGTTATAAACCGAACTTACTAGCTCTTTCTACCTTGGATGAGTATTTTAATATCATGGAGACTCTGTTCCCTCCACTCTACACTTGAGCACCTTCTCTCTCACCTACACACACACACACACACACACACACACACACACACACACACGGCTGCTGTGAAAAACAAAATGGCATAACAAGCACAAAGAGCTATGATATGTGGCATGTAGTTGATATTTGATACATGGGATGTCTACTTCTGAAAAAGTCATAGGCAAAGTTTATATACCTACCACCTTGGTGGTAATTTCTTAGTCTTCCCTTTAAATCTAGAAACCTGATACTTTGTTTCCTTTCTGACTCTCAAAATTTGCTGATTCAGAGATTTAATAAATTCATTCACAAAAGATATAAATTAGGTAGCAAATAGGCTTCAAGTCTAATTGATTTGAAGTGGCTTCCTGGAAAGCTAATGTGGAAGTGAGGATTCTTGGAATAAGATAAACTGGGCAAGAAATCTTGACAGTCAATGGCTACCAGGAAGGGGAAAGCATGACAGCCAAATATTTGCCATCTTCCCTGTGAAGGATATGGTGAAAGTTTCTTTCTAGAGACATTTAAATGTTTAAAACAAGTCCATCTGTAAACCAAAAGAAGAACATTTTACTGTCAGCCTGAGGGGGGGCATTAGCAAAGTGGAGGAGGGCCCCTCTGATACCTGTAAAACCAAAGCATTTAGAAGGTTGCCTACCTCCCAAGGGGATTCAGTGTTATTTATCCCATTGTCTGAGTCCAAACCTATATCATTTTGTCATAACTTTAAATGAAATTTTAAGTGAAAACTCATTTAATTAAAAAAAATTCTTTTTGTTTAACTCTGACCATGTTTCTCAAGTAATACAGAAAACAATTGCGTGGATATTCACTGACTATTATTCTAGTTAAAATCTATTACCACAAGAAAACTAAACATATGAATTCCCCTTTTGCCCTGTCTCTACCCCTGAACCAGGGACCCTGAAGGTATGTACACATAAATTTAACTGTTTTAAATGCCTTATGGTCTAGAAAGGTTGTAAACTGCCAAATAAGTCAAACACATTTTGATGAACTTCCTTGTTTTAAATTTAAGATTTACTCTCTCCTTTTTCTTAACTGGCCTGACCAACTTAACTCACACTTCACTTTTAAACTTGCCTAACTGAGTCAAGTCTCAAACTCCTTCAGACACATGCAGAAATGTGGCTTATCTTACTACCCCATGTATACTTTGGATGAAATCTAATCCATGCTTTTCAAACCTCAAGTCTGAATATCTGATTTTATACATATTTCTGATTCTATGTTTTAGCCTCAAATTTTTAACTAGAACCAGTTATTTCCCTTTTCCTTTGTATTGCATCCTATTTTTTACCTTAAAAGGTAGCCTTCTCTTTATCCACAAGTTCTAATCCCCTTACACACAGTGGGGCCAAGTTGAATGTATGGACTGAAATACAGAAATCTCTTCTTGAAGGAAAACTTCTCAAAACTTGCTTAGTATTTGTCCCAAGTCTTTTTCTTTTACTGTAATGCTTTTATTTCCTATAAATTCAACATTTCTTCATTCATTTTTATTTCCCTAAGCTCCCAAGTCAATCATGGAGCAAACACTTTAAGGGCAAAAGCACTTTTTTATATGACTCTCAAGCAGAAATTAGCATCCAGGTTGAGGATTACAAGTTTTTGGGTCATGGAGACAAGGAATTGCTTGGATTGCTGACCTCATTCTTCAAGTCTGTGTTGAGGTGCATAGCAGGCTAAAAGCACCAAGAAATGATCTTTGTTCAAGAATCTGCCTCATACTATCACGCTCTTTCTTCAAATAACCATTTTTCTGTAGTTGAGTGTCACCCATTCACATCACAGTATACAATCATTTGAGTAAGATAATGCTTTTGCTTTACAATAGGGAAAAATTAAGCTTGAAGCTAAAGGAGAGGAAGAAAATAAAACTTTTGGAGAATAAGGCTGATGTGGGGAGAACTTCTAGGAAGAAAAGGTATAGCTGGGGGCTCTAGGGAGTCAGAAAGAAGGAAAAAGAGTTAGGGAAGGGTTTGGGGCTACAGCAACAGATGACCCCAAAAGGCAGGCATGCTTGCAGCTTTGCCTGGCTAGAGAGAACCCTTGGTGCTTACACCACCCTGGGACTTACTGGAGACAGCTTCTCTGCTTAGATGCTGGAATCAGACTGCTTAGAATCCAATCTCATCCCCACCATTACTGTGTTATTTTAACCTCTCAAAGTCTTAGTTTCCTCAATAAAAATAAGAGGTCAGACAGGAGTACAATTTATAGACTGGCAAATATTAAATGACGTAATCCACAAAAAGTTCAGTACAGTGCTGTGCATGAAGTAAACACTCCCCATTCATCTGGCTTCAACCAGCCAAGACCCGCAGTAGCCTGCACGGAAGTGTTACTGCATGAAGACCTGGTTCATAAATGGAAAACCAGTTCCATGTTAAGAAACTTCCTTAGAAGTAAGTGGTTTTCTTTCACCCTTACCTACCTACTTTAATCTATCACAGTACAAAACACTTTGCTTTCCTTTGAAATGGATGTTGATTTCTACACTGACATCCTTTAGAATGTCATTTAGACATTTTCCCCAGACATTCTTTTCCAGTAGTATAATCTGGATACCATTCACACTTGCCTGCATATATTTCTTTATTTGTTTTAATAGATAAAGAGATCAAAGACATGACTCCAGTGGAATTATTTCCTTCAATTTGGTAGGACTTCTCAGTAATGACTGTCTAAAGAATGGCTTTTCTACAGTAAGCTGCCCAATTTAATAAAAAGAATTGGTTCCATTTATTGATTCCATATTGACACTAATTTGGCATCAGGCATTTTCTTTTACCACAATAGACATGTCAAATGTCCTCTGTCTTGGTCATTTATCCTAAGTGGCAATGATAGCAATCAGGAATCTAGTTTGCCCTTTTTAGAGAGAAAACAAGTTCTTTTATATACTCTGTACATAAGTAGTTTCAGAACCAGCTCTCCTCCAAACCCTGGCCCCTCACTTATCTCCTGTTTTGTCTTCTCTGGGTGCTTGTGGCAGGCTTCTGAGAATGTCCAGCACTCAGCAGAAGACATCTAAAATTATTTAAAAAGTGTCAGTGGAAGTTGCTGAAGTCAGCTTTCAGGTTTGTATGACATTTTTAGAAGCAGAAATGTGTGTTGGTGGGGGCAGGCGTCCATTCCACCTGCCATAGCTCCCGTCTGCAGTAGCTGCTGTGGAGTTTCCAGCAATATGTACCCAAGGTTTATTTGGCCCAGTGTTTTTGTGTTAAAAAATTAAGTAACTGGGTTTCCTTCTGAAGATGAAAAAATAACACAAATTTTATCTATTTTACTTTATTAGGTCAAATGTTCTTTTTCTCCATTTCAATGAATGTATGGTATAAAGATTTTGTATCCAGAACTACCCTGATGACCCACCCAGAGAAATGTCAACTTCTTTGTTGCAAACTTTTGAAAATACTAGGGAAAACTTGAAGGCTAATATGACTAATATTGATGTAATTCAAAGTAGTGTGCTTTTCTAAGTGCTTCACATGGATTCGTTTTATTTAATCATCACCACAACCTTACAGAGATATGCTTATGATCCCTGTTTTATTGATAAAGGAAATGAACATAGAAAGGTGAAGTGACTTTCCCAAGGTTACCCAGTTAGTACGTAGTAAAGCTGGGATCTGAACACAGTCTGACTCCAGAATCTGCCTGTTTCTGTTGCTACACACCTTTGCTCTTTATCAGCTAATTAAGCTCATAACCTCTAAGTTATGTTATGAACAATAAAGTATGTTAGACTATGCTAAAAAGAATAAATCAAAGGAAGAATTTTATTAAATTTTGTTAAATTTCTCAAACAAAAGTATGTAACAGTTACTTGGCTATTGCCATATGATAGCTAAGAAAGTGCAAAGTTTGGAAACATGTAATAACAAGCTTTTTAAAATGTAAATAACCTACTGCATACCCAGGTCTTATCTCCCTGCTGCTTTCTGGGTTCTCTGGAAAACCAGGAATCAGGCTAGGCTATAGCTTTCACTCTCTCTCTATTTCACCTCACTCTACAGTCATGGCTTGAAAACAATACAGTCTAGAACAAGAGGAATAATGTTTACAGCCTGTACCTAATGTGAAGTGAAACAATACTGTGGTTACTTTCAAAGAAAAGGAGAAATGGAGTAGGGTAATTTCTTTCATTTTTTTCAAATTCTGGTCATCTCAGATTTCCTGTCTTGTAAAAGATGCCCTGCCTGGCTGTACCCATTGTTTCTGCAAGTAGAGTTATTTCAGCAGTTACGAAAAACATGTGCTGGCAACCAGCAGGGATCCAGGTCTTATGAGGTCTAACACTTCTAAAATGGTAGGGCAGTCCTCTTTAAGAAAAAGAATACTGAACAAATATAAAATTGGTATATGCTAGAATTACCATAACAGCCTTTTTGTCCCCATGCTTTCATTCTCTTTCCAGCCTAGTAAGTTCTTCATGGGTACGAACTTAGGTGCCAAAGTGAGTTTGTTCAGAGAGATGGTAACAGACATGTGACAAAATGAGAGATCCTCTGTCAATCAAGCTTGGGAAATTATCACAGCACATTCGCTTTAGTGCCTTCATGAGGTGCATCGGCATAACAAAGACACTAAGAAATCTTGTATTTAAAAACCTGCAAAAACTTATACATCAATGGAAATCTTTTTTGTGGAACAGCTATTAGCACATCACTGGTGAAACTCAGTTTGGGAAACTGACCTTGGTAATAATCATAAAACATTCATGTATCATGTTTCTGTCTGGATGAAAAAAAAGTTCCAAAGTTCATGAATACCTCTAAGATCAGGTGTAAAGTGACCAGGCCAGCACTCCAGAGCATCCCCAATCTGACTGTATGCCATCTAAACTTCATTTACTCCCTCTTCAAGAGCAAATGGTTTGTGGCAGTGGAGCCTACCATCGTCTGAGCAGGCAGGCTTGTTCCTTAAAGGGACACCAAGTTCTTCTCTGGTCTGTATTTCCATAGTGGCATTTAATCCTATACCACATCTTGTTTTGTTAACTGAATTCTTTAACATCATAGGTTTCTCTCCCTCACCTAACTATGTTTCCAGAGGCAGAGAACTCCTTTTCTATCTGCCTCCTCCATATCCAAGTGTGTATGGATGACTTCACGGTGCAAACAGATGGCTCTTAGGAAATACAGGTTGACTGAACAAATGAAATGATGAGTGTGTGAGTCTTGGTAAACTTCCTTCCAAATCAACTGGCTTTGGAGTTTCCTGAGTTCATGCCATCTGAGCATATCAAGGATGAACATATGAGCATATTAGAAGAAGTCACTGATCTAACCTCATCTCTAACACAGCATCCAGTGGTGCAAAGAAGGTGAATCAGGGAGACATTTTTAGATATGTAGAGATTCTGTCTGCCTTACCAGGGGCAGCTGGATGAGAATACAGAAAACAGGGCTTTACTAGCTGGCATTAGAAAATGTATGTATATGCAACACTGGCATGAAACACCCAAGGCTGGTCACAAAAACTCACAATTCCCAGCAATACCTTTTCAACAGATAGTTAATTAGTACCTGTTAACTTTGATAAGTTGATCACTGTGTTAATTTTAATGCTATTTCAAATCTTAAATTGTCTTGTTTTCTTAATATTAAGGCTCCAATTTCATCTTATAGCATAAGCAATTTTCCTTGCAAGTAGAATACAGTTTAACGGGTTCATAAAATACTCACTAGCTTACATATGAGTGCATATATGTCTGCACCCATAAGTTTAGATTAGTTGTTTCCTTTGCCCGGGAATGACTAAATATTTGCTATAGGTATTGCTCTGAAGTGGCTTATCTTTCTGATTGTTCTATAAATTGACCTATGTTCTTTTTTACTTTTTATTTTGGTATCATTAATCTACAATTATGTAACATTATGGTTACTAGACTCCCCCGTTAATAAGTCCCCACCAGACACCCCATTGCAGTCACTGTCCATCAGCGTAGTAAGATGCTATAGAATCACTACTTAAATTGACCTATGTTCTAAATGTCTTTCCTTATATACACATACCTCTACTTATAAACAGTACAAAGTAACTGATTTCGGCATTTCATTTATATAATCATATTCACTGGAATCCATGTTTAAATTATATAAATCTGTATTAGTGAAGTCAGGAGCATATCGCTGGGTCTTTACTTAAACGGTACTTTTGATGATGCTAGTGATGACCTGGAACAAGAGGCAATGCCAAAGGTGGCCCATCCTAGTTCTTCCATGTATGACCTCAGGACGTCTGAGCTGGAGCTGGTAGAGGAAGCAGATCGGATAACAAGGGACCACAGTAATATTTTATGCTCTACCTCTATCAATAACTAGTGAGGTGACCCTGGACAAGTCTTGTAGCCCCACTGAGTCCTAATTTTCTTCTCTGTAATTTGAGATGGTTGGACTGGATGAGCTAAAATTCGGTGATGACTCTATTAAGGGAATTCCTTATGCTGTATTTAGAAATAAAAGAGCCTCTGAGAGGCACTTGTTAATTAGTAACTAATATTAGATTGAACTGTAACTAGCTTCCTAGATGCAAAGTTTCAGCCACATTCCTGGTGCTTAACTGGTATCAGTCCCAGGTTTCTGGTGTGTCATGTTGCTAGGGTGACTTCAGAAGGAATTACAGGACAAGCCTTTCCTTGACTGGCATCTTCTAAGGAGATGCACTTAATACATTTAGAAAATAGTTTTAAGAAGAAGACAAATTGAGTATTTTTCAAATAGGGAATGTAATACTAAGTTTTAAAAGATCTGTTCAGATTTGCTTTGGAGTTGTCCTTACTGAAAAATCTGAAGCCAATATGGTAGGCACTTAGTCCAATAGCAGTAATTTTACCCAGTATCTAAAAAGCTTCTGCACAGCGAAGGACACCATCAGCAGAAGAAAAAGGCAACCTATAGTATGGAGGAATATATTCATAAATGACATATCCGATAAGGGGTTGACATCAACATACATAAAGAGCTCATATGCTTCAACACCAAAAAAAAAAATAACCCAATTAAAAAATGGGTGGAGAATCTGAACAGATACTTCTCCAAAGAAGAAATACAGATGGTCAACAGGCACATGAAAAGATGCCCCACATCACTAATCATCAGGGAAATGCAAATAAAAAACACAGTGAGATATCATCTTATATCAATAAGAATGGCCACTATCCAAAAGACAAGAAGTAACAAGTGTTGGTGAGGATGTGGAGGAAAAGGAACCCTCCCACACTGTTGGTGGGAATGTAAATTGGTGCAGCCACTGTGGAAAGCAGTATGGAGGTTCCTCAAATATTAAAAATAGAAATACCATACTATCCATGTAATTCCACTCCTAGGAATTTACCAGAAGAAAACAAAATTCCTGATTTGAAAAGACACATGCACCTCTATGTTTATTGCTGCACTATTTACAATAGCGAAGATATGGAAGCAACTTAAGCGTCCATCAACAGATGAATGGATAAAGAAGATGTGTTCCATATACACAATGGAATATTATTCAGCCATTAAAAAAGAAAGAAATCCTGCCATTTGCAACAGTATGGATGGACCTAGAGGGTATTATGCTCAGTGAAATAAGCCAGGCAAAGAAAGACAAATACCATATGATTTCCCTTATTTGTGGAAGATAAAAACAAAGCAAAACAGAATGAACAAAATGGCAGTAGACTCATAGACACTGAGAAGTGACTGGTGGTTCCCATGGTGGGGGGATTGTGGTGGGTGAGTGGGAAGTTGAGGGGTATAAAGGGGCACAAAAATTCTCAGTCATAATATAGGTTGGTCACAGGGATAGTAGTACAGCATGGAGAATACAGCCATTGGTTCTGTAACATCTTCCTATGTTGACAGATAGTAGCTATCCTAGTAGGGGGAAGGATTTAATAATATGGGTAACTGTTGAACCAATGTGTTGCCCACTTGAAACTAATATAAGATTGTATATGAACTATACTTCAATAAAAAAAATTTTACCCAGTAGCATTTTGTGAAAAAGAAAGGCCAGACTTACCTGCACGTTAGCATGGACAGACCCAGGCACTTGATATTTCAACTCATGGGCTGTAGTTTGAGACTTTGGGAGCAGGAAAGGATAAAAAAGAGACCGATATTTTGGTTTCATAATCTAAAGTAAAGCAAAACAGGTAAAAAAGATTCAAATGAGAAAACAGTTCCATTCTTCCCTACTTTGTGACTATAAAAGAAATTCAGGTTCATTTGAAAAAGAAAAATGTTAACAGGGTATGCTCCTATGTGAAGAGGTGAGAGATGACTTATTTGTGTTGTCTTTCTATTTCCCAGAGGCAGAGAACTACTTTTTCACCTTTACTTTTTGTAGTGGGCATGTATGGTTTTATATTTTTAAAGAAAGCTTAAATATGATCTAGAGTTATAGTGGTAAACAGTTGCAAAAATGGGGTTATTGTTTTGTAAACTGATTTTTTTACTATATTGTAAATATCTTGCCACAGCAATATAGCAGTACATGTCATTTTTTAATAGTTTCATAATAAAATGGTATAGAAGAATCATAATTTAATAAATTCATATTAATGAGCATTTCATTTCTCATTTTATTTGAATTTTTAGGAGCAATACAAAAATCAATTACCTTATTGTGTTACTTCTTTAACTTAATTTCCCAAAAAAGATTCTCTGACTCAAAGGTTGTACCCCTTTTAAAAAGTTTTTTGGTGCCTTACCAATTTGTCTCCCAAAAGCAGAGTTTAAGAGCATTGAAAATCCCAAGCCCAACAGCAGATCTCAGGAGTGTGTTTTATCTTAGCCAGTCTAGTATGTTAAAAGTAATATCCCTTTGTTTATTCATTCATGCCCTCTAAATTTTTATTAAAAATTACTTTATTTCTACAAGCTTCTACTGTGTATAATATTTATAAATGAAAAATAAGATGAGACTCTAAGTTGCTAATAAAATTAAATATTTTTTCAAATTATCAGGGAGAATAATGCCTCATCATTATTTCAAGTAAATAAAATGGAACCATAGGAACTACCCGGATAGTAGGCACTTTACATATGCATGTTAGGTCAGGGTCTTACAAATAACGTAGGCACACTAAAGAAATCACAACCTGGAGAAGAGAAGAATGGCTCCCTGCTCTCATAGTGCCCACCTTGCTCAGAATCAGCTCTCAAGGCAATGCCAGGACTGGAAGGATCTGAAGGCTGGAGCTCTCCCCCTAAGTCAGGCCGCCATGCCCCTCCAGCAGCCCTCCAGCCGACAGCCCACACCAGATGCTTAATGGGCACTGAGCATCCAAGGAGTCCCGGGGATCAGAACCACAGGCCCCAGCAGTAACATCTCTCCCTCTGTGCTCCGAGTGATCTGTGGTGTGAAAGTCAGGGAAGTTTTCGTTTTCTTTTTCCCAGAGGCCCAGGAGCTCCCAAGAGCAGATGGGTGACAGGGCTGCCGCCACTGCAGCCCCTTCTTGCCTGTCCTCTAGGTTTCTCCTGTTCTAGGCCTGTCTCTCTATGGGTGGACTTAATCATGACAAAACTGTCCACATACCTTTGTGAAGTTCCAGCGCTGGATGAAGTGACGTGCCACGTCACGAGCTGCCTTCCCATGGACCGCGGAGGCAATGTCATGCCAGGGCATCCGAGGCGTAGAGTATCTATCAATGAAGTCTGCCCAGGTGCCCCAGGCAAGATCATTAACTTCTGAGTCAGGGACGAAAGCCATCTAACCCCTGTTCTGATCCCAACTATGGTATGTAAAAGGGAATGTGGTAGTGTCCACCTTGTATATAATATGTATTTCCTAGCTTGGGTAGAACAAACCCTTTATAGCCCAGAGAAACATAGATCTCCCATTGAAGAACACAGTCCCCTATGCACCTCTCCCAAATAGGTTTCCATTTCAGTTAGTATTAGATAATCACTACGTGATGAAGGGTGTGAGTTGGGACAAATTATCTATGGCTGTGTACTTGACACTACATATATTTTTTTAATCCGGTTGAAATAATGTCAGGCCATGTACACAGTGCCATCTCTCTCTCCTCTTAGACATACAGAGTGACAGTCTAAAAATGTGTCACTTTAAAGCTGGAAGATGAAGATGATAAGCAGAAATGGAGATGAACAAAGGGAGGACACCATCTTTAGGAGAATGACAGATATTTCCTCCCAGATATGCCCACATGAATCCTAGAGGTTTCAAACAGGTAGGCTCTATTTCATGTTCTTTTCTTACTATAACTACAAGGAAAACTCCTTAAGTATATGACAGAATGACAGTCTCCAAAGGTTTACCAAATATTCAAAACAAAACAAAGCCAGAGACATTAGACTGGCACCGCGTACTTGCTGAGATGCTGAGTAAAAGATGAAATACAAGCAGCCACCTAGGACCATGGTACTCACCAGCAAAAGGCTTATCAAGCTGAACCCAGTCTTTGAAGACAAAATTGCAGTAGTCCTTTCCATGCCAGAATCTGGTTTCCCCGTGGAGCTCCCCCATGCCTGTCTGTAAACTGCGGATGGAGCCAATGTCTGCGAAGGCAGCAAGATCCATTCAGAGACAGTGGTTGGCAGTGCAATTCTCCTTTATTAAATACTGAAAGCCTTCTTAACTCTTCTTCTTAAGCCTCCTAACTAGGGTAGCATTTGTTTCTTTTATCTGAGGCTGTGGGCTGGTCAGGTTTTATATCCTGCATAAATTTATTATTTGTGGGCAGCTGGGGCTGTAACCAGGTTCACATGTGACAAGGAAATGTACCATTCTTATGCCCAGCATCTACTGGATCACTGAGGAGTGGATCACAGGGTGAACTGTGAATAAAGAACTCACTAGGAGGGACCATGAGAGAGCAGTAAAGCTAGGTCAAGTAGAGAAACATGAGAGGCAGAGGCCATAAGAAGTCACGCCTTCTCTTTCCTCAACAATATGGTGCACACCTAATATATACTCTTGTTTTTTTAGTTTCAAAAAGCAAAAAATCCCAAATTTGCAGGTAACCTATGTTCCAGAATTGACTAGCTAAATGACAACAAACTTCACCTTTTTGAATCAGAAATCTGATTCAAATCCTTTACATGTAAAAGGAAGAACTTAGCCTAGACATCTGAAATCTTTGGGGCTCTAACAGTCTATATTCCTAAAACCATAAGTGACATCTGTAAACAATGCTGCAAAAACAGACAGAAGTTTATGATCATAGAGGCACAAAAGCTGCAATCTATTGCAACATTTCACAGAGAACTTTGCCAGGACCTTATTACTTAAAGGGTAAATACTTTGACTTAAACAGTTTGTACATTTATGGGATATGTTGACCATAAGGACTACTAAGCAGGAAGACTAGCAGAACTGCAAAACACAAACGCAGCACTTGGCACAAGAGAGGCACTTAACAGACACTGGATGTGAAATACTTACTGAATGAATAAAAGGAGCCACACGAGGTAGCCAGTGAGAGCACTGGGCTGCTTCCCCCACTGCTGTAGTGCCCCAGAATGTCTTTCTAAAATGCAGACTCCTTGCTTAAAAGCCTTCTAGGATAAACCTCTGCCTACAGGGGCTCAAATCCTAAGCTTAGTGTGCGTGGAAGGCTCTTCCCAAATCAGTGCCAATCTTTCCGGTCCTCCTCTCCCCATACACCCCAGGCCTCATGGTTACCATAGTTCTCTGTATTTTGACAGGCCTGGTCTGTCAAGTCTACAAGCTGTTAGCACATTACATTATTCCTTCTGCCTAGAATATTCTTCCTCTTTCTCAGCTGCATCCTTCACAAGCCTGACAGCATTAGCTGTCCCCTGCCCTAGCGACACCTGCCAGATCCAGGTAGGAGAAGCAGTCAGGTGTAAGCAGCTTCCCTCCCTGCTCCGAACCAGGCTATAAACTCCTAAGGAGTCGGGAGCTTCTCCCCTCGCTGCCTGCTGTGGCTCCTGGTATTCAGTAGGCAATCAGTAAGTATTTGTAAAGCAGAAGTTTTTAAACAATCACCACGTACACTGATAATATTCTATCTCAAGCTGAATAATTAAGGTTATTGAGTACCTTCAAAGGTTATTGAAACTTTATATAAAATGTCTTAAAGTGCTAAAGATTAAGAAAACTAATTAATGGTAAAAACAGAGTTCTATTGACTTCCCCAACTGTTTTATTTTCTTGCTCCAAATGACTGAAAACACCGGTAGGTCTGTTTGCTCACCTGCAAGCTCTTTATAGTAAGCATGGCACTTTGTTTAAAAAAAGAAAAGGAAGAATAAAAGGACAAAGAACAAGATAAATAAAGGGTCAAATTCCAAATTAATAAAAATATGTATATATAATTTGTTTTTATCAATTGAGAAACTCTAAGCTAAAGCTTTACATATACACACATTATTTAAAAATCAGCTTTCACCTAATAGTTATGACAAGAAAAACAAAACAAGGCAAATTCTTGTCTCAGAAAATTAGCTTGATACTAATTGAAATTGACCTGCTCATAACTTAAATTTATTTTTGGTTTTAGCCATGGTCTAAGCTACCCCAAATAAATCAGGGTCGTCCGTCAGAACAAATGAAATATTAAGGCCGCAGAGCCAAGTAGTGCTAGTTCCTGAGATCACTGCTCAGAACTGCATGAGCACTTGTGGAAAAAAGAGAGGGCTGTTTACATCAGCAATGCCCAGCAAATAGGAAAGGTTCTCATCAGTCCCAGGGGACTCCCAGTTGATTTCGTACTTGCACCTGTCTTATCTTTTGGCACAGGTGTGCAGGCCAGTTCCCTGCAATTCTCATCCATCAGTGGCCCAGACCCTGGCTGCCAAATTTCATACAAAGGGTGTCTTCCTGCCCCTCACCTAGTGTCTCTGACTTTCCCACATCTGCCTTTCATTCTCAGCTCTTGGCTTCCAAAGCCACACTCCTCTCAGTGACTCCAACCCAGCTTCCTGAGCTTTCCTGGCTCCTCCTCCCCAACAAGATGCTCCCTGACTTCCTCCTAAATGTATCCCCCTCTCCCTGGCTTCTCTTTTGGACTTCAGGTTTACAGCCACTTCCAGCGGCTCGCCTGACCTTGTCTACCTTGTTGCCCCACCAGGATTTTATAATCACATGTGACACTAGAATCATTATCACTCCCACAAATTAAGCCACCTTCCTTTGAGATTTCTGCTTTCTGCTCATAATCACACAAGTTCAGACCTCAGAATCGCCTTTGGCTCCTCTCTCCTTCACCATCTTTCCCCACCCTCCTCCCCATCACCACTTCCCAAATCCTAAGGAAATTCTGCTGATTCTACCTGTGGAAAGAGTTTCTCCCAATTACTTAATTCTTGGGCTCACTGGAGCAAACTAATCAGACCATCTGTGTCTAGTGTAACTAGTTCAACACCACCCTTAACTCCCTACCCCACTCCCACCTATCCCTCCAAATCCTACCACCCCCAGCCCCCAGGGACTCTCCAACATTTAGTGTATGAGGATCAATGTCTCAGTCTGACTTTCAAGACCCTCTATATACTGGTTCAGATATATCCGACCAGCCCAATCTATATACACATTAACTAACCCTTAACCACAATTCCAAAACCCCAAAGCTCTGAAAATTTCAAATTATTTTAACAGCTCATTTGTAAGCAAATCCTGCCTTTATTTATCCCATGTGGTGCAGCACAATATAAAAGATTTGCTTATGGGGGATTTCCTGGACCCTACAAAGAATGTAACATAATACAGAGTATAAATACAGTATTACTTTTCTAAAATCCAGAATCTTTTAATTTCTAAAGCACTTCTGATCTCTAGAATTTTGTATAAGAGATGGTAGACCTCTATGTATTAACCACATTCCACATCTAGATCTGAGATGCTGAGATAAATACTTCTGGCATTTCCCAAATCTGTGCCTTAAGATGAAACATCTGCCTGGAATGTCTGTTTCTCTCCCTTCTTAGTCTTTGCCTATGCAATTTTGCCAATGTTCAAGGTCAGTTCCAGACAGATTCTGTGTGTTTTATTTCAAAAAAACTTGTGCTTTTCAAAACTTTTTGGAGTTTAGACTTGTGGGTCAGGGTTTACATCTATGAAGGCTCCACTGACAACTCTAAACAGTAAGGATATCTCCCCCTGATGAATTACTAAGGCACAGAGTTAGTGAACTTTTTAAAACTGATGCTTACCTGTTAGATAACAAGCTCTTTGACTGCAGAAAATAAGTTTTATATATCCTCTATTATTGCATCCCTGAGCACAGAGTTTAAAAATGACTTAACCTATTATCCATTATCCCTTTTAATTATCTATCTGAGTTTGAAACACCTGTTTCAACTAAACTGCAAAAACGATTTTCTCAGCCATTTATTTAGTTTTGCTTACAAGGAAAAGATCAGCAAACAGTTGCTGAACATAAGAGGAGTAAATATTAACCCTTTAAAAATAACAGTATCAAGCAAAGCAATGTCAATTCATAATTCTTCCTCTTGCAACATAATTTTGAAGGACAAAAGAACCTTGAAGATGACTGGGGGATTTTGAATTAAAATACATACTGCACTACAGAAATCTACTATGGTTACTAATCACATTTAAGATGAACTGGTTTAAAAAAAAAGATGAACTGGTTTTCATGCAGTTTTTCTACTTAAAAACCCACAGTGATCTTGCATGCATGCTCCATACTGTTCTGCACACACCAGGAAGGTTCACTAGGAGCCCAGTTCATCACGGCCTTTTGCATTCAAGTAAAACTGACAATGAAGCTAACCCAGTTCACATCCTCAGGAAAGGAAGTTATTAACTCAAGCAAACATTCAGTTTCAAGTTTCTAATGAATAGTCAGTCACTCTATGCTCCATTTGGGTTTCAAGTCCTAAGACAATCAAAGTTTAAGTCATTACATGATTTAAATGTAGAGTTGTGCTCTTTAAACCTCCTTTATTATAAATCGTAGAACCTTACTCTTTTTTCAACACAAATTCACATGGAATTTCAATATACATAACAATACAAGTGGGATCATTCTGGTTGAAGCAGGTACCAACAGGGGTGAGAGGGTCCAGGTCTCGCTTACTCAGTGTCCTCCTCAGAGGCCCCCTGAGAATAGACTTTGCAAAGCACTGCCCCAGCAGGACTCAACTATCCTTTTGCTTCCCTTAAGTAAATTCATTGTTTTCATATTAAGAAATTAAATTTGTAACTTAACATGGTTAATGGACAAAGTGCTCTCCGTCTTTCACATCCTACATCCTGTGACTCCGCAAATGCTGACAGCTCCACCTCAAGATGTTTTCAGTATCTGCCTGGTCACTACCTGCCACCCTGGTCTGCTATGAAGAAGGAGCTATAAAACTGCAAGTCAGGCCTCTCTACGTCCTTTGCTCGAGGCCATGTGATGACTTTCCTATTTCACTCAAAGTAAAAGCCAAAATTCTATTACCTGTCCCTCCCCAACTCCACTTCAGCCACAGTCCTGGAACACACGAACACTTCTGGCCTCAAAGCCTGTGCACCTGCTACTCCTCCCCCCAGACATTCTCTTATACTAATTTTTCTGTCCCTTTTGATCTCTGCTGTACACTCACCTCATTAGAGAAGCATTCTGTGGCACCCCTCCCCAGTATAAAATAATAGCAGCTCTTTTCTGCTCTTCCTGCTTCCCCTGCTCTATTGCTCCCCATAAAAATAATCAACACCTGCTATATTGTGTTTGATGATCTATTTGTATATATAATCCCCATCCTTATGCTCCAATTAGTTACTGGATTTCATCTGTTTTGTTAACTACATCCCTAGTATGTAGAATAGTGATTGGCATTTATAGGAGCTCAACAAATACTTATTTAAAGGAACAAATGAATCATATATATTTATTCCTGTATCCCCACTTAGAGTTTTTAATGATTGCACAATGCCATCAAGGGGATGAACCAGTCATTATGTTCCTCACCATTCCCCTACTCTTGGATGTTTAGGTTGTGTATTTTCTCTCTTTCCCTTAATAAACAATACTGCATAGAACATGCATCCAGTTTATTAAGGAAAGGGTTTTCATCGACACCTGAAAAGCATCCATACTGGGTCCTCAATCACTATGGGTATCAGCCCTCAGTCTCATGTTGGCCTGAGTTATTTAATATATTCAGCAGCCAGTTTGTATCTTCTTTTCCTACTGTCAGCAACACTAACACTCAGTCGCAACAGACCCCTCAACTTCACGGTTTGGCAACCTCATTCCTCCATCTCATTTTAAACTTCAGTCCTAAAAGCAGAAAGCCACATAGGAATTACAAAGCAATACCTGCACCTGTTTGCAACTCTTTATCCTTACTATCTGCCCCTGCATTTGCCTACCACCCGGCTCTCTGGACTCTCCAGAGGCCTCATGTCTCAAGGCTTTGAAACTCTACTGAGCATAGCAATTACTGAGTTGTCCCTGAATCCACATATGCATCAAGTACTAGCTATGTGTTAAGTAAATAAAGTGTCTCCCTATATATGTTGTTATGATTTAAAACATACAAAGTTACTTAATAGTTATGTTGGAGCTTTTAGTTCATTATTTATAGTTAATAAGGTAAAAAAAAATGTAGGGTCCCCTCAAGAATGCTGAGAACCACTGCTCAAGATCAAGCTTAGTTTATCCTGCTCATTATGTCCTGCCGGCCACAAGCAACTCACACACAGCCCTGGTAACTGGGCTGGAAGGCAGCCATCACCCACAGTACACGAGAACCATGGGCTTGGGAATTTAGCCGAAAGGTTGTGATGTAGTAATCTGCATTTCTGTTAAATCACAAATCGGAATAATGAGCTCTGGAGGGCTCATAAACTGCAACTTTATTGGACAAGTCGTTTATCTCTTACCCCGAGTTTCCTCATCTGCGAAAAGGAGATAATACTGTTATTCCCCAGCACCACCAGTGCCGGGGGCTGTGATGGGCAGTCTCCATGTGGTAACCACCAGCTTATACTATAATTGTTGTTAATTAATATGATTACTTGTCCCAATATCTGACCTATTGCCAAATTCCTCTTCCTTCCCACTGCATTTTAGGCTGTCCCTTTTATGTGAGTACCTCGTTCTTCTTAGAAAAGCTTATCAGAGCGTAGTTTCTAAAAACACATGTGGTGTGAAAACTGCGCAGACAGAAAGTCAACCGGAAGCACACTCTGCTCGCGCAGCAGAAGCTGAAGCCCAAGGAGGTTCTCTGCTCACACATCACTTACCCTCGTTAGGTCTAGTGAGCCCTTGCTCAGACTCACTGGAAGAGTGAAAGAATTTCAAGTGAGGTTTTAAACCATGGATTAAACTCTGACGACTTCTACAGTGATTACAATAACCTGGAGAAAGTTGAGAGTTCCTTTTTTACAAATAAATAAATAAATAAACAAACAAAGTTTTCTAAACTGGAAAGCAGGTCAATCATTTTTAAAACTAGACAGGGCTATAAAAATCAGTCACAAATCCTGCACAGCAGAAAACTGCAGGGCTTTAAGACAAACTTGAGAAGAGTAATTTATAAGATGTAGAAAATTTGGCAGTTGAGGATAAAAACTTGACATATTTATTTCTGGATAGGAAGAGAAATGAAATTTCTTCTGTGAAAAATTTATAAGGTACACTTAATACTTTCCTTGTTCCCTCATAACTTGGCATTATTTTAGAAATGCTTAGTCATTCTGTTAGCACCAGAAGCATGAGCTGTAGTTACTGTTACGACTTTCGTGCGGTAAAACAGTGTATCTGGCCTGCAGTGAGGCAAATGGAGCCATGAAATGGCAGGAAATGGGATACGGTGATACAGGGACCCTTTGGCATTGCTCATGTTACCCTGTTATAAAAAGACAGGTTTCAACAACAGGTCTACAGTGCCTGGCTATGGAGGCACAGAGTGCCGTGGAGACAAGTCCTAGCAGAGACTTACGGGAGGCGCTGTCAAGGCTGCTGATGCTGTCTGAGCTATGCACATGGTGCCGGTGCAGCTGCCTGTAAAGGCTAAATTTGGAGAACTTTCTGGGCTTTCCTATTCCTTTCAGTTTTGAATCCGTATCATCAACACTCTTCAGGATGGGCAGATTTTTACTGGATTCATTTTTGTCTCTGAGGCTTAAGGATTCCATACACTCTGGTGTTTCAGCCTGAGGAAATTATTAAAGAAAAAAAACAGAGAGATTGCATAAGACACACTGCAATGAGTTCCTTTCATCCTAGCAGAGCTGAGGGGCAAAGTTTACACGGGTGTGCAGGAAGCCGACAGACAGACACAATAACGTGTGAGGTCAGCCACAGGGCAGTGGGTGATTCTTGTGAGCTGTTTAAATAGCATCAAAGGAATACCAGGCATTCCACTGTTGTTCCTCATTCAGTAGGCCAAATTCTTAATTTCATACCAATTAACCTTTTCATCTCCATAAAGTTACCTATGTTACATTCATTATTGAGCTACTGAACCTCTTCCTTTGATAAACATTAAGAAATGCCGTTAGTTTTTATCCCGAAGTTTTATCTTTGTTTGAAGAGTTATTAATAACTCTTTTGAGAGGTTCTTAACTTCATTTGAGAAGTTCTTAACTTTCTGCTTTCAAACAGAATTCCTGAAATGACTCCAGGCTGCCCTCTCCCCTATCCTATTTTTGTAGCTCTTTAAGTAAGAAGATTCCAAAAAGCTACTTGTAATAAGGCTGCTTATTCAATTTAAACTCCAATTGCTGCACTTTGTTGTTTAAGGGCTTTTTCCTAAAAAAGAAATAAATCTTTCACTGAAATGAAAACAAGAGCTGGCCATGAGAGAGCAAAAGCCCTATTGAGTCTCTTCTCTCTTCTCACAACAGAAGGAACAGAGACTCAGAGATGCCAAGTTGCAACTTGCTAGGTTGTGTTTGATGTCAGATCTGTTTGACTTAATGTTCTTTATCCATCCTGGGATAGGCCACCGCTCATTCAATCAATCAGTCATGCTACTAATACAGACTTATGTAAATTGTGTCTCTTTTATGCAGTTCCATAGAGGTGAAATTTGCTTACTGTGAAAGAACTCAGAGACAGTCCCGTGGTGACACGTTTCACACTGCCCACGTCCGTCAGTCTGTGCTCATCATCATCCCACCTTCCATAGGCCAGGTCGATCCCACCCACAAAGGCCACTGACTGGTCGACGATGACGAGCTTCTCGTGATGAGCCCACAGGTACACACTGGATGACACATGATCTGGGTGCCTCATCACCTTGAAAGGAAAAAAACCCTACACTTCGTAATACACTTTTTAAAATGTCCTTTGTATTGTAATAAAAATAGGTCAGTTTTCTCCCCTAAATAATATTTTCTATAATTCAAATACCAGCATGTGCTATGTACACACCAAAGAAAAGCCCCAAACTTCTAATTTATTTTTAGGATTTAGCAGGGGAAGATTCCTAGTTACTTCTTATGCCTCCCACCTCCACACACACATTTTGGTGCAGCTGCCATTGAGCTTGAAGTTGGGCCAGGCATTTCAAAAGAAGTCACTTAAATGTAATAGCTGATCCCTTTTACCCCTAAGACTATTATGTTATATCTGATATTATTTTTTTAAAAAAACTCTAAAACTTTTAATCAACCTCTATTGTGGGCAAAATTTTTAAGTATATAGATATTTTGGCAGCTCTTGGTTTGAATGGTACTTTGACAAGTTACTAACCTCCTGTTTTCAAACAGGATTCTTTCTAAATGTTCCCAAACTGACCAACCTGTTTTTGTATGTCTTTAAGTAGGAACATTCCAAAATCTTTGGGGACTCCTTTTTTTAAGAAAACATTTTTTTATTGTGGTGAAATACATTTAACAAAATTTACTATATTAACTATTTTGTAAGTGTACAGTTCAGTGGAATTAAGTACATTCATATTGTGTAACCATCCAGCATCCAGCTACAGAAATCTTCATTTTGAAAAACTGAAATAACTACCCATTAAAAAACAACTTACATTCCTTCCTTCCCACACCCAGGCAACTAACATTCCACTTTCTGTCTCCATGAATTTGAGTTGTGTAAGTATCTCATAAAATGGAGTCATACAATATTTGTATTTTGTGACTGGTTTATGGCACTTAGAATAATGTCTTCATGGTTCATCCATGTTTTAGCATATTAGAATTTCCTTCCTTTTTCAGACTGAATAATATTCCATGGTATGCATATACTAATCCATTACTGAGAATGGGATATTAAATTGTCCAATTATTATTATAGAACTCTCTATTTCACCCTTCAATTCCATCAATGTTTGCTTTATATATTTTGATAGTCATTATTTGGTATGTAAATGTTTATAGTTGTTAATCTTCTTGCTGCACTAAGTATTTTATTAATGTATGATGTCCTCCTTTGTCTATTGTAAACTTTTTTGATTTAAAGTTTATTTTGTCTGATATTAGTATAGCCATTCTTGCTTTCTTTTGGTTACTATTTACATGGAATATCTTTTTTTTAACCAAGAAAATTAAATAATTGTAATATAGATTAAACCTGCTGGAGATTTATTAATCCACTATCTTGGTGTATCTCAGTAACTACACAATGTTTATTGATAGGCTTTAGGTCTTTGATATTTTGTACAAGGTGATAGTGAGAAAAGCACTTTAAATCCCAGAGGAGCTCTCTTTGCTTCTATCAGTGTTCAAGGGATGTCACAGGGAGATAACATCTAAGTGGTTCCAGGATAACCTTACTGAGGGGCATGGGAACTTGACAGGACTCATATATTTAAAACAACTTTAGGAAGTGTGTTCTTAGCTAAATGAAAAGAAGAAATGTGAACTCTGCTGACTCCATCAATATTAGAAGTATAAGTGGAATATTTTGTTTCATTTCTGAGAGGGATACAATGCTATTTCTTCAAAATATACATTAGGGGATTCAGGATTAAAGATGGTGGCATGAGAGGAGTGACGGAGGCTTCCCCCTAAAACTGGATACAATTAGAAAATATAGTTGGTGCAAACAATCCTGAGAGAGCAACAGGAAAGAGGATGCTGCCAGACTGCATACACCTGGAGAAAAGAGCAGATTCACTGAATGGGGTAATGTGGGTAATGTACCAGAGCGGTGGCTCAGCAGGACCCGAGCCCTTCCCAACCCCAGCTCACAGGTGGGAGGAAGAGAAATGGAGCAAGTAGGGAGTGGAAGCCTGGGACTGCTGAATACCTAGCTCCGGAGATCTGCGCCGTGAGCACAAACCTAAATTTCATGGTGCTTTCATCATACTCTTCTGATTACGGGGTTGGAAAGCTGGGACAGGTGGAGTTCCTAGGGAGACTGGGATTCCAGCCACTTGTGGAAAGCAGGGATCCATATGTGGCTGCTCTGGGACAAAAGCTTATATCTGCGTGCTCAGCCCACTGGTTCAGGCAGTGGAGACAGGCACAGCAGCCGGGAGGTGGGGAACAGCTCTTTCCTCCCCCCAGGCACCAATACCGCTCCCCTGCAACCTCAACATTGCTTCAGGGGCTGAGCAGCTCCAGAAAAGAGCTTCTGGACACTAGAGGGCGCCATATACAAATATGAAACGCCAAAGGAACCTTGTCCAGAGTAAAATTATCAATACAACTCCCAAGAAAGATTTAAATGATATGGACCTCGTGACGCTTCCGAAAGGGAGTTCAAAATAAAAATCATCAACATGCTAATGGAGGTATGGAAAGACATCCAAGAACTCAGGAATGAATTCAGGTCGGAGATCTAATTGTTGAAGAGCACGATGGAGGGTATTAAAAGCAGGTTGAATATGATGGAGGAGACAATAAATGAAATAGAAACTAGAGAAGAGGAATACAAAGAAGCTGAGGCACAGAGAGAAAAAAGAATCTCTAAGAATGAAAGAATATTGAGAGGACTGTGTGACCAATCCAAACGGAACAATATTTGCATTTATAGATACCAGAAGAAGAAGAGAGAGAGAAAGGGATAGAAAGTGTCTTTGAGGAGGTAGTTGCTGAAAACTTCCTGAAACTGGGGAAGGAGATAGTCTCTCAAGCCATGGAGATCCACATATCTCCCAATACAAGGGACCCAAGGAAGACAACACCAAGATACATAGTAATTAAATTGGAAAAGACCAAGGATAAGGACAGACTGTTAAAAGCAGCCAGAGACAGAAATAAGATCATATACAAAAGAAAGCCCATCAGGCTAACATCAGACTTCTCAGCAGAAACCTTACAGGCCAGAAGGGAGTGGTATGATGTATTTAATGCCATGAAGCAGAAGGGCCTGGAACCAAGATTACTTTATCTGGCAAGATTATCATTTAAATTTGAAGGAGGGATTAAACAATTTCCAGATAAGCAAAAGCTGAGAGAATTTAACTCCCACAAACCATCTCTACAGTCTATTTTGGAGGAACAGCTATAGATGGAACTGTTCCTAAGGTTGAATAGCTGTCACCAGAGGTAATAAAACCACAGTAAAGAAAGTAGAACAGCTAATTACTAAGCAAATGCAAAATTAAATTTACTATCCCCAAAGTCAATCAAGGGAAAGACAAAGAGTACAGAATAGACACCTAATATATAAAAAACGGAGGAGGAAGAAAAAGGAGGATAAACAGAAAAGAACCTTTAGATTGTGTTTGTAACAGCATACTAAGTGAGTTAAGTTAGACTCTTAGATAGTAAGGAAAGTAACCTGGAACCTTTGGTAACTGCGAATCTAAAGCCTGAAATGGCAATAAGTACATACCTATCGATAATCACCCTAAATGTAAATGGACTGAATGCACCAATCAAAAGACACAGAGTAATAGAATGGATAAAAAAGCAAGACCCATCCATATGCTGCTTACAAGAGACTCAACTCAAACCCAAAGACATGCACAGACTTAAAGTCAAGGGATGGAAGAAGATATTTCATGCAAACAATAGGGAGAAAAAAGCAGGTGTTGCAATACTAGTATCAGACAAAATAGACCTCAAAATAAAGAAAGTAACAAAAGATAAAGAAGGACATTACATAATGATAAAGGGCTCAGTCCAACAAGAGGATATAACCATTATAAATATATATGCACCCAACACAGGGGCACCAGCATAAGTGAAACAAATACTAACAGAACTAAAGGAGGAAAAATAGAATGCAATGCATTCATTTTAGGAGACTTCAACACACCATTCACTCCAAAGGACAGATCCACCAGACAGAAAATAAGTAAGGACACAGAGGCAATGAACAACATACTAGAACAGATGGACCTAATAGACATCTACAGAACTCTACATCCAAAAGCAACAAGATACACATTCTTCTCAAGTGCACATGGAACGTTCTCCAGAATAGACCACATACTAGGCCACAAAAAGAGCCTCAGTATATTCCAAAAGATTGAAATCCTACCAATGAACTTTTCAGACCACAAAGGTATAAAACTAGAAATAAATGGTACAAAGAAAGCAAAAAGGCCGACAAACACATGGAGGCTTAACAACATGCTACTAAATAATCAATGGATCAATGACCAAATTAAAATAGAGATCAAGCAATATATCGAAACAAATGACATCAAACGACACAAAGCCCCAACTTCAGTGGGATGCAGTGAAAGCAGTCTTAAGAGGCAAGTATATAGCAATTCAGGCATATTTAAAGACGGAAGAACAAACCCAAATGAGTAGTCTAATGTCACAATTATCGAAATTGGAAAAAGAAGAACAAATGAGGCCTAAAGTCAGCAGAAGGAGGGACATAATAAAGATCAGTGAAGAAATAAACAAAATTGAGAAGAATAAAACAAGAGAAAAAAATCAGTGAAACCAAGAGCTGGTTCTTTGAGAAAAATAAACAAAATAGATAAGCCTCTAGCCAGACTTATAAGAGGAAAAGAGAGTCAACACACATCAACAGAATCAGAAATGAGAAAGGAAACATCATGACGGACCCCACAGAAATACAAAGAAATATTAGAGACTACTATGAAAACCTATATGCTAAGAAGCTGGAAAACCTAGAAGAAATGGACAACTTCCTAGAAAAATACAGCTTTTCAAGACTGAGCAAGGAAGAAACACAAAATCTAAACAAGCCAATTACCAGGAAAGAATATGAAGCGGTAAGCAAAAAACTACCCAAGAACAAAATTCCCGGGCCAGATGGATTTACCTCAGAATTTTATCAGACATACAGAGAAGACATAATACCCATTCTCCTTAATGTTTTCCAAAAAATAGAAGAGGAGAGAATACTCACAAACTCATTCTATGAAGCCAACATCACCCTAATACCAAAACCAGGCAAAGACCCCACCAAAAAAGAAAATGACAGACCAATATCCCTGATGAATGTAGATGCAAAAATGCTTAACAAAATATTAGCAAACCGAATTCAAAAATACATCAAAAGGATCATACACCATGACCAAGTGGGATTTATCCAGGGATGCAAGGATGGTACACCATTTGAAAATCCATCAACATCATCCACCACACAAACAAAAAGGACAAAAACCACATGATCATCTCCATAGATGCTGAAAAAGCATTTGACAAAATTCACCATCCATTCATGATAAAAACTCTCAACAAAATGGGTATAGAGGGCAAGTACCTCAACATAATAAAGGCCATATATGATAAACCCACAGTCAGCATCATACTGAACAGTGAGAAGCTGAAAGCTTTTCCTCTGAGATCAGGAACAAGACAGGGATGCCCACTCTCCCCACTGTTATTCTACATAGTACTAGAGGTCCTAGCCACAGCAATTAGACAAAACAAAGAAATACAAGGAATCCAAATTGGTAAAGAAGAAGTTAAACTGTCACTATTTGCAGATGAAATGATACTATACATAAAAAACCCTAAAGACTCCACTCCAAAACTACTAGAACTGATATCGGAATTCAGTAAAGTTGCAGGATACAAAATTAACACACAGAAATCTGTGGCTTTCCTGTACACTAACAATGAACTAATAGAAGGAGAAATCAGGAAAATAATTCCATTCACAATTGCATCAAAAAGAATAAAATACTTAGGAATAAACCTAACCAAGAAAATGAAAGACCTATACCCTGAAAACTACAAGACACTCTTAAGAGAAATAAAAGAGGACACTAACAAATGGAAACTCATCCCATGCTCTTAGCTAAGAAGAATTAATATCATCAAAATGGCCATCCTGCCAAAGCAATATACAGATTTGATAAATCCCCATCAAATTACCAACAGCATTCTTCAATGAACTACAACAAATAGTTCAAAAATTCATATGGAAACACCAAAGACCTTGTATAGCCAAAGCAATCCTGAGAAGGAAGAATAAAGTGGGGGGGATCTCACTCCCCAACTTTAAGCTCTACTACAAAGCCACAGTAATCAAGACAATTTGGTACTGGCACAAGAACAGAGCTACAGACCAGTGGAACAGAATAGAGACTCCAGACATTAACCAAAACATATATGGTCAATTAATATATGATAAAGGAGCCATGGACATAAAATGGGGAAATGACAGTCTCTTCAACAGATGGTGCTGGCAAACCTGGACAGCTACATGTAAGAGAATGAAACTGGATCACTGTCTCACCCCATACACAAAAGTAACTTCGAAATGGATCAAAGACCTGAATGTAAGTCATGAAACCATAAAACTGTTAGAAAAAAACATAGGCAAAAATCTCTTGGATGTGAACATTAGTGACTTCTTCATGAACATGTCTCCCCGGGCAAGGAAAACAAAAGCAAAAATGAGCAAGTGGGACTATAGCAAGCTGAAAAGCTTCTGTACAGCAAAGGACACCATCAATAGAACAAAAAGGTACCTTACAGTATGGGAGAATATATTCATAAATGACAGATCCAATAAGGGGTTGACATCCTAAATATATAAAGAGCTCATGCACCTCAACAAACAAAAAGCAAATCATCCAATTAAAAAATGGGCAGAGGAGCTGAAAAGACAGTTCTCCAAAGAAGAAATTCAGATGGCCAACAGACACATGAAAAGATGCTTCACATCGCTAGTCATCAGAGAAATGCAAATTCAAACCATAATGAGATATCACCTCACACCAGTAAGGATCACCACCATCCAAAAGACAAACAACAACAAATGTTGGTGAGGTTGTGGAGAAAGGGGAACCCTCCTACACTGCTGGTAGGAATGTAAATTAGTTCAACCATTGTGGAAAGCAGTGTGGGGTTCCCTCAAAAAGCTCAAAATAGAAATACCATTTGACCCAGGAATTCCACTCCTAGGAATTTACCCTAAGAATGCAGCAGCCCAGTTTGAAAAAGACATATGCACCCCTATGTTTATCACAGCACTATTTACAATAGATAAGAAATGGAAGCAACCTAAATGTCCATCAGTAGATGAATGGATAAAGAAGATGTGGTACATATACACAATGCAATATTATTCAGCCATAAGAGGAAAACAAATCCTACCATTTGCAACAACATGGATGTAGAGGATATTATGCTCAGTGAAATAAGCCAGGCGGAGAAAGACAAGTATCAAATGATTTCACTCATATGTGGAGTATAAGAACAAAGAAAAACTGAAGGAACAAAACAGCGGCAGAATCACAGAACCCAAGAATGGACTAACAGTTACCAAAGGGAAAGGGACTGGGGAGGATGGGTGGGAAGGGAGGGATAAGGGTGGGGAAAAAGAAAGAGGGCCTTATGATTAGCATCTATAATGTGGGGGGGGTCATAGGGAGGGATGTGCAACACAGAGAAGACAAGTAGTGATTCTACAGCATCTTACTACGCTGACTGATAGTGACTGTAATGGGGTTTGTGGGGGGGATTTGGTGAAGGGCAGAGTCTAGTGAACATAATGTTCTTCATGTAATTGTAGATTAATGATAACAAAATGAATAGAATATATATATATATATACACAGTAGGGAATTCTAGAGATTAACACAGCTCAAAGCAAAACATATGTGAAGCACTGCAGAATAATGAATCATTGTTCATCTGGATGAACCCAAATACCTTTATGTTGGGGTGTAGACGCATTAAAGTCCTCTTGCTGTACTCACTGTTGATTCCAAGAGCAAGCTCCACCTCTTTGTAGAGCATTATGAAGATCTTCACCCCCTGTAGCTGTCACAAGAGAAGAACAGGAAGGAGTGAGAATTTTTGGAGATAGGTTATAAGTTTCTCTTCTTTCTTTGTGTGCATTGCACCTCCTTGTTTTCTTCTATAAACAAGAATAACAAAACTTTAATGAAAACAAAACACAAGGTGGAACATGAGTGTATGTTAAAACACAGATACCAAAAACAAGAATTTATCTCCTTTCCATTCCTTCACTTGTCTTACCAACGGAGAGTGTCAATATTTGACTAATAACAGCCAGAAGGTTGAAACTGTAACCTTAATGGTGGAAAGTGTCTCATAGTCTTACACGTTTGAAAATTTTGAAACACTTTTCACAGGGGAACGTTTTGACTGTCATGTTGCAGGATTAGGATTGTTTGTTTGCTTTCATTACATTTCAGTTAGTTAAAATAGCAGTGATAAAAAAAGCTCTGGTGCACTAAACTATACTAAATACTGCTTAAATGTTTCTGGGTATTTTTTCATATAATTTTCTTTATTAAAAATTATTTAAGTGGAATAAACATTCTTAATCCTCAAAGATGAATGTGTTGGCTCATCCTCTTAACTCATAATTAAGTCTTAAATTTAATGATTTCACTATTTCACTAATGAAATGACTTTCAGAAGTCAGCGTCTCTAACATTCAAAAATCCCTATTAGCAGTTGCACACAAATTAACATTTGATCCATCCTGAGACCTTGAACCATAAAGAAAATAGACAAGGCCAGCGTTGAATGTCAAATTAAATCAAAAGTGCCTGGTAAACTTTAACACGGTATAAAAATAACATTTGCTATTAATATTAACCATTAAAAAGACAATTTTCCAGCAGCCATATAGATGTCCAACAGAGGTATAAAAAAGTATTAGTATAAAATTTTATATAGAATAAAAAACAAGTCTTTTCTCTTCTAGTCCTGGGTGTTGACAAGGCTGTAGCCTCTGCTAACCTGTCCCGCACCTGAATGTCCCTCCCCTTCTTCCTGTCCCCTTACATGGTTTCCCTTCCAATGCAGTCCAGATATATTCCTTCAGGAAACTCTTACTGACTCTGACTTCTTGCATCACTTTTTTTACGTTTTAGGGTTGATTCTCAGTATTGGTGTGCAGTGTGTGACATTTTAATTTGCATTCTCCAGACCCAGCAGTTCTGAAAGCATTCTAAAACACTTTGTATACATATTGGATAATGTTTCTATACCTAGGCATTTATTATTCTAGAGGTAAAAGGCAAGAATTCTTCCATAATACAGTACTTTCTAGAGTATTAGAGATGCAGGCATATCTCGTAAACTATAATGACAAAGAATAACTCAGTTATAGCTTAAATTAATAATTTATGGTAATTAGGCACTGTCATAATAGCATCTGAGTCACACATTTAAGAAGACTTTTTGGTTTGAACACATCAAATTTATAGGAACTGGTTATTTTTTGCAATGCTATAAAAATGTGAAATAACATAGGAGTTAATATTACATATGTAGTTCTCCACTATTGCTCTGCCAATATGAAGAAGCATGTTTTGGCCCCTAAATCCTTATAAAAAAACAACACTTCAAAATACTGACACTCTGTCTTTCTAGAGGTTAATAATATCTGAAAAGTATATACATTTTTGGAGGGGCACACTAGATATGTGTTCTGGGCTGCTTTAATGAAACTGGAGTACTAGGAGAAGGCCCATTCTTGCTCTGAAAAAAATAGGATAAAAATATATATGGCATTCTATTTCTTTGGTTGACAGCTGACATTTGAAAATTGCTTATTATTTATTATAGCTATTCAACTATTATTGAAATCAAGTACAGAACTGCAGACTTGAGTAAAGAAATAAGGAAGAGAACGTGTAGGCAAGAGAACAGATTAGTCCCTGCAGGTTTGCTCAGTGGGTGTGCTGACTGAGGGCTCTAAATGACCATGAGAACATCATTCTATTTTTCTCTGTTCACACTGACTTAGCTATCTGAATATTTTAGGACTCAGCACTGAATAAGTTACAAAAAATAGCCTCCCACTGAAAGAGATAATATAAAATTTAAAATCCAAATTTTCAACCTAAATTATAGAGCATTACACCTGACATCTTTCATCATGGTTCATTTCTTTTAAATGAATAAAGTTCTGCTTAGACTTCTCAGATTATTACTCATGAAGGATAGTAGTGGCAAATTAGGAGCTGGCCTGAATCTTACCACTTTCCATTTACCTGCATAACTAATGGGTTTTTAAAAATAATAGAGATGGTAATGTTAATCAATTACATTATTATCCTTCATCTAGTAATACCTGACATTTTCTTCTATACTGTGTCTTTTCTCACTGAAATTAATTAACTTTAAAGACATAGTGTAGAGGTTTTTAAGTGTTTTTAGCTTAAATACAAATGACTAGTAAGAAAGTCATTAAATTAAAAATTGTGTTTTTATGTCATCTGGCTTACAGTTATTCACTTACACCCATCTCACAATAAATAGTTAATTAGTGCCAAGATTTCTGTGATAATAAAGCAATAAACTTCCCTTCCTTGGGTCATGGTAAAAACACTGTCATAAACTCTAAACTAAAAAGGGCAAAGGAAAAAACATTTATTGGAAGCAAGGGCATTTACCAGATCATAATAGTGCAGACTAGTATAAAATGTGGGAAATATTTGTGCAAAATGAAAGAAAGCCAAATTAGAAAAATAAAGGACTCATGTTAATTCTGTAATTAAAAAATACATGTTTTTGGAGCATCCAATGTTTTGCCAATGTCTTTTCAAGACCATAGGGCTAATTCCTTTCTGCTTAGAGAGAGGGAAGAGAAGCATGACTCCGGGGAGCAGGGAAGCAGATGGCCTGGGGATGACTGGGCCAAGCCTTGTTTCTTATCTCCGCTGAAGTCAATTAACCTCAAGTTTCCACTGAATAAACTTCATGAAACCTGAGTTTCAAAAGATGAAAGTCTGTCCTCTTTCCTAGTTTCTAGTCAAGTAGAGTAGCCATAATACTATAAGCAGTAGGATTTTTTTGGATTTGATATTTAATTATATACAAAATACATGCAAGAAAATGAAAAATCCAAAAAAATTATACAGTTGAAATAAAAAAGACTTTGTTTCTGAGCCAGCCTTTTCTCTGACTGCTCAAAGTATAGTGGTCAAACTTTTTCTTTTTCTTTTTTTTTTTTTAGATACTTATTTTTCATTGAAGGGTAGTTGACATACAGTATTACATTAGTTTCAGGTGTACAACACAGTGACTGAACATTTATATACATGATAGTTCTAGGTACCAGCTATCACCATACCAAGTTGTCACAACATTTTGACTATATTCCTTATGCTATACATTACATACCGGTTATTTACTTATTTTACAATTGCAAGTGTGTACTTCATTTATTTATTTATTTATTTATTTATTTTATTTTACTTTATTTTATTATTTTTTTTGTGAGGGCATCTCTCCTATTTTTTTTGATCAAATGGTTGTTAACAACAATAAAATTCTGTATAGGGGACTCAGTGCTCAATGTATAATCATTAATCCACCCCAAGCCTAATTTTCGTCAGTCTCCAATCTTCTGAAGCATAAGGAACAACTTCTTACATGGAGAACAAATTCTTATATAGTGAATAAGTTACATGGTGAATAGTACAAGGGCATTCATCACAGAAACTTTCGGTTTTGATCATGCATTATGAACTATAAACAGTCAGTTCAAATATGAATATTCGTTTGATTTTTATACTTGATTTATATGTGGATACCACATTTCTCTCTTTATTATTATTTTTAATAAAATGCTGAAGTCGTAGGTAGATGCAAGATAAAGGTAGAAAACATAGTTTAGTGTTGTAAGAGAGCAAATGTAGATGATCAGGTGTGTGCCTGTAGACTATGTGTTAATCCAAGCTAGACAAGGGCAATAAAACATCCACGGATGCAGCAGATTTCTCTCAGAACAGGGGGGCGGGGGTGAGGTTTTAAGCCTCACCTCTGTTGATCCACAATTCCTCACCTGATGGCCCCCCTGTGACTGTGCCTGTCTTAGGTTGTTCCTCCCTTGAGGAATCTTACCCGTCTCTGGCTAACCAGTCATGTTCCGGGGCCATACAGGGAAACGTAAAGTTGTAAGTGAGAGAGAAGCCTTATTGTGTGAAAAGGTTAGTTTTTTACTTCCTTGCATAACTATGCCCTGTGGCTTCTATGCCCAGCATTTGTCTTGAGGTATCTTTACCACTTGGAAGAATTGTGATACATGGTAAATTCGATATGAGGCACAAATTCTATTTATGGGTTGTAATTAGGAAGGAAGAAGAAAAGCTATAGAAGTAGGAGGCAGAAGAAAACATGGGAAGATTGATTATTTTTTTGATGTATCTTCTTGTATAGTAACTTCAGCATGTATAGGTTTTAAACTACTAATTAAACTGCGCACACACATTAACATAATAGGAGTACAGTTACATAACCAAAGCAGACCTATAATTACCAGCCATCTCCAGTGAAACCAAGAAAACCAGTTAGGCACCTTAGGCATTTGTGAAAACTTATCTATGATATGGTGGATATTGTCCAACTGAACTTGAACAGTCTGAGAGAAATCAGACAAATTAAAACAACCCATTCCTGTGCACTGTTCACATCCCATATGTTCTTTTAACAGTAAATAGTCTGTAGTTGTAAGATTTTGGAGCGCTACAATTTGCACTTCTCCTAATTCTTGGTTGAGTTCCAACAGTGTAGATCCAGTCAAATTTGTTGTTTTACTGTATGCACAGGCCAGCTTAGATATCTCCTTCTTCATTCCCATGGCAAGTCCAGGAACCAGTGGGATGAGTGCATCTACACCTGTAGCAGTGCGTGGATCTTTGTTGGGGTTTTTTGATGATCATCTTCTGGCATGAGTCTTCCAGAGAGTGCTGATGTTGGAAGTTCTTTTTCATATCGCATTTTAGTTCATTTTCGGGGTAGCCAAATTAGGCTTTGATCCTCTGTATAAGCACAAACAAACCCTTTGCCTACACTTTTATATGCCCTTTATACCATTGTGTAGATCTCACTGGAGGTCACCACACAGGAACTGCTTTTTTTTTTTTTATCATTAATCTACATTTACATGATGAATATTATGTTTACTAGGCTCTCCTCTATACCAGGTCCTCCCTATAAACCCCTTTACAGTCACTGTCCATCAGCATAGCAAAGTGTTGTAGAGTCACTACTTGTCTTCTCTGTGTTGTACAGCCCTCCCCTTTCTCCCACCTCCCATGCATGCTAATCTTAATACCCCCCTTCTTCTAACTCCCCCCTTATCCCTCCATACCCACCCATCCCCCCAGTCCCTTTCCCTTTGGAACCTGTTAGTCCATTCTTGAGTTCTGTGATTCTGCTACTATTTTGTTCCTTCACATTTTCCTTTGTTCTTATACTCCACAGATGAGTGAAATCATTTGGTATTTCTCTTTCTCCGCTTGGCTTATTTCGCTGAGCATAATACCCTCCAGCTCCATCCATGTTGCTGCAAATGGTAGGATTTGCCCTTTTCTTATGGCTGAGTAGTATTCCATTGTGTATATGTACCACATCTTCTTTATTCATTCATCTATTGATGGACATTTAGGTTGCTTCCAATTCTTGGCTATTGTAAATAGTGCAGCGATAAACATGGGGGTGCATCTGTCTTTCTCAAACTTGATTGCTGCATTTTTAGGGTAAAATCCTAGTAGTGGAATTCTTGGGTCAAATGGTAAGTCTGTTTTGAGCATTTTGATGTACCTCCATACTGCTTTCTACAATGGTTGAACTAATTTACATTCCCACCAACAGTGTAGGAGGGTACCTCTTTCTCCACAGCATCACCAACATTTGTTGTTGTTTGTCTTTTGGATGGCAGCCATCCTTACTGGTGTGAGATGATATCTCATTGCAGTTTTGATTTGCATTTCTCTGATAATTAGCGATGTGGAGCATCTTTTCATGTGTCTGTTGGCCATCTGTATTTCTTTTTTAGAGAACTGTCTGTTCAGTTCCTCTGCCCATTTTTTGATTGGGTTATTTGTTTTTTGTTTGTTGAGGCGTGTCAGCTCTTTATATATTCTGGACATCAAGCCTTCATTGGATCTGTCATTTTCAAATATATTCTCCCATACTGTAGGGTTCCTTTTTGTTCTATTGATGGTGTCTTTTGCTGTATGGAAGCTTTTCAGGTTAATATAGTCCCACTTGTTCATTTTTGCTGTTGTTTTCCTTGCCCGGGGAGATATGTTCAAGAAGAGGTCACTAATGTTTATGTCTAAGAGGTTTTTCCCTATGTTTTTTTCCAAGAGTTTAATGGTTTCATACTTACATTCAGGTCTTTGATCCATTTTAAGTTTACTTTTGTATATGGGGTTAGGCAATGGTCCAGTTTCATTCTCCTACATGTAGCTGTCCAGTTTTGCCAGCACCATCTGTTGAAGAGACTGTCATTTCGCCATTGTATGTCCATGGCTCTTTTATCAAATATTAATTCACCATATATGTCTGGGTTAATGTCTGGATTCTCTAGTCTGTTCCATTGGTCTGTGGCTCTGTTCTTGTGCCAGTACCAAATTGTCTTGATTACTATGGCTTTATAGTAGAGCTTGAAGTTGGGGAGTGAGATCCCCCCTACTTTATTCTTCTTTCTCAGGATTGCTTTGGCTATAAGGGGTCTTTGGTGTTTCCATATGAATTTTTGAATTATTTGTTCCAGTTCATTGAAGAATGTTGCTGGTAGTTTCATAGGGATTGCATCAAATCTGTATATTGCTTTGGGCAGGATGGCCATTTTGACGACATTAATTGTTCCTAGCCACGAGCATGGGATGAGTTTCCATCTGTTAGTATCCCTTTAATTTCTCTTAAGAGTGACTTGTAGTTTTCAGAGTATAAGTCTTTCACTTCTTTGGTTAGGTTTATTCCTAGGTATTTTATTCTTTTTGATGCAATTGTGAATGGAGTTGTTTTCCTGATTTCTCTTTCTGTTGGTTCATTGTTAGTGTATAGGAAAGCCACAGATTTCTGTGTGTTGATTTTGTATCCTGCAACTTTGCTGTATTACGATATCAGTTCTAGTAGTTTTGGGGTGGAGTCTTTAGGGTTTTTTATGTATAGTATCATGTCATCTGCAAATAGTGACAGTTTAACTTCTTCTTTACCAATCTGGATTCCTTGTATTTCTTTGTTTTGTCTAATTGCCGTGGCTAGGACCTCCAGTACTATGTTAAATAACAGTGGGGAGAGTGGGCATCCCTGTCTAGTTCCCGATCTCAGAGGAAAAGCTTTCAGCTTCTCGCTGTTCAATATAATGTTGGCTGTGGTTTTATCATAGATGGCCTTTATTATGTTTAGGTACTTGCCCTCTATTCCCATTTTGCTGAGAGTTTTTATCATGAATTGATGTTGAACTGTGTCAAATGCTTTTTCAGCATCTATGGAGATGGTCATGTGATTTTTGTCTTTCTTTTTGTTGATGTGGTGGATGATGTTGATGGACTTTCAAATGTTGTACCATCCTTGCATCCCTAGGATGAAACCCTCTTGATCATGGTGTACGATCCTTTTGATGTATTTTTGAATTCGGTTTGCTAATATTTTGTTGAGTATTTTTGCATCTACGTTCATCAGGGATATTGGTCTGTCGTTTTCCTTTTTGGTGGGGTCTTTGCCTTGTTTTGGTATTAGGGTGATGTTAGCTTCATAGAATGAGTTTGGGAGTATCCCCTTCTCTTCTATTTTTTGGAAAACTTTAAGGAGAATGGGTATTATGTCTTCCTTGTATGTCTGATAAAATTCTGAAGTGAATCCATCTGGCCTGGGGGTTTTGTTCTTTGGTAGTTTTTTGATTACCGCTTCAATTTCATTGCTGGTAATTGGTCTGTTTAGATTTTCTGTTTCTTTCTGGATCAGTCTTGGAAGGTTGCACTTTTCTAGGAAGTTGTCCATTTCTCCTAGGTTTCCAAGCTTGTTAGCATATAGGTTTTCATAGTACTTACTAATAATTCTTTGTATTTCTGTGGGGTCCGTCGTGATTTTTCCTTTCTCGTTTCTGATACTGTTGATTTGTGTTGACTCTCTTTTCCTCCTAATAAGTCTGGCTAGAGGTTTATCTATTTTGTTTATTTTCTCAAAGAACCAGCTCTTGGTTTCATTGATTTTTGCTATTGTTTTATTCTTCTCAATTTTATTTATTTCTTCTCTGATCTTTATTATATCCCACCTTCTGCTGAGTTTAGGCCTCATTTGTTCTTCTTTTTCCAATTTCGATAATTGTGACGTTAGACCATTTATTTGGGATTGTTCTTCCTTTTTAAAATATGCCTGGATAGCTATATACTTTCCTCTTAAGACTGCTTTTGCTGTGTCCCACAGTAGTTGGGGCTTAGTGTTGTTGTTGTCATTTGTTTCCATATATTGCTAGATCTCCATTTTGATTTGGTCATTGATCCACTCAGTATTTAGGAGCGTGTTGTTAAGCTTCCATGTGTTTGTGAGCCTTTTTGCTTTCTTTGTACTATTTATTTCTAGTTTTAAGACTTTGTGGTCTGAAAAGTTGGTTGGTAGGATTTCAATCTTTTGGTATTTACTGAGGCTCTTTTTGTGGCCTGGTATGTGGTCTATTCTGGAGAATGTTCCATGAGCACTTGAGAAGAATGTATATCCTGTTACTTTTGGATGTAGAGTTCTGTAGATGTCTATTAGGTTCATCTGTTCTAGTGTGTTGTTCAGTGCCTCTGTGTCCTTACTTATTTTCTGCCCAGTGGATCTATCCTTTGGGGTGAGTGGTGTGTTGAAGTCTCCTAAAATGAATGCATTGCAGTCTATTTCCCCCTTTAGTTCTGTTAGTATTTGTTTCACATATGCTGGTGCTCCTGTGTTGGGTGCATATATATTTAGAATGGTTATGTCCTCTTGTTGGACTGATCCCTTTATCATTATGTAGTGTCCTTCTTTATCTCTTGTTACATTCTTTGTTTTGAAGTCTATCTTGTCTGATATTAGTACTGCAACCCCTGCTTTCTTCTCACTGTTGTTTGCCTGAAATATGTGTTTCCATCCTTTGACTTTTAGTCTGTGCATGTCTTTGGGTTTGAGGTGAGTTTCTTGTAAGCAGCATATAGATGGGTCTTACTTTTTTATCCATTCTATTACTCTGTGTCTTTTGATTGGTGCATTAAGTCCATTTACATTTAGGGTGACTATTGAGAGATATGTACTTATTGCCATTGCAGGCTTTAGATTAGTGGTTACCAAAGGTTCAAGGTTACTGTCTTTAGTATCTTACTGCCTAACTTAGCTCGCTTATTGAACTGTTATATACACTGGAGATTCTTTTCTTCTCTCCCTTCTTATTCCTCCTCCTCCATTCTTCATATGTTGTGTGTTTTGTTCTGTGCTCTTTTTAGGAGTTCCCCCATCTAGAGCAGTCCCTGTAAGATGCCCTGTAGAGGTGGTTTGTGGGAAGCAAATTCCCTCAGCTTTTGCTTGTCTGGGAATTGTGTAATCCCGCCATCATATTTAAATGATAGTCATGCTGGATACAGTATTTTTGGTTCAAGGCCCTTCTGTTTCATTGCATTAAATATATCATGCCATTCTCTTCTGACCTGTAGGGTTTCTGTTGAGAAGTCTGATGTTAGCCTGATGGGTTTTCCTTTATAGGTGACCTTTTTCTCTCTAACTGCCTTTAAACTCTTTCCTTGTCCTTGATCCTTGCCATTTTAATTATTATGAGTCTTGGTGTTGTCTTCCTTGGATCCTTTCTGTTGGGGGTTCTGTGTATTTCTGTGGTCTGTTCAATTATTTCCTCCCCCAGTTTGGGGAAGTTTTCAGCAATTATTTCTTCAAAGAGACTTTCTATCCCTTTTCCTCTCTCTTCTTCTTCTGGTACCCCTATAATACGGATATTGTTCCTTTTGGATTGGTCACATAGTTCTCTTAGTATTGTTTCGTTCCTGGAGATCCTTTTATCTCTCTCTATGTCAGCTTCTATGCGTTCCTGTTCTCTGGTTTCTATTCCTTCAATGGCCTCTTGCATCTTATCCATTCTGCTTATAAATCCTTCCAGGGTTTGTTTCACTTCTGTGATCTCCTTCCTGACATCTGTGATCTCCCTCCGGACTTCATCCCATTGCTCTTGCCTTTTTCTCTGAATCTCATCCCATTGCTCTTGCATTTTTCTCTGCATCTCCATCAGCATGTTCATGATTTTTATTTTGAATTCTTTTTCAGGAAGACTGGTTAGGTCTGTCTCCTTCTTAGGTGTTGTCTCTGTGATCTTTGTCTGCCTGTAGTTTTGCCTTTTCATGGCGATAGAGATAGTTTGCAGAGCTGGTATGAGTGTCATCTGGAAGAGCTTTCCTTCTTTTTGGTTTGTGGCCTTCCTCTCCTGGGAGAATAGCGACCTCTAGTGGCTTGTGCTTGGCAGCTGTGCACAGACAGGGCTTCTGCTTCCTGCCCGGTTGCAATGGAGTTTATCTCCGCTGTTGCTGTGGGCGTAGCCTGGCTCGGGGTGCTCCTCCAAAATGGTGGAGCCCCATTGGAGGGGGAGCAACTGGGAGGCTATTTATCTCCGTAATGGGCTCCATGCTCCCTGCTGCCCAGAGGTTTAGAGTGCCCAGAGATCCCCAGATTCCCTGCCTCTGGACTAAGTGTCCTTCCCTGCCCCTTTAAGACTTCCAAAAAGCACTCTCCAAACCAAAACAACAAAAGCAACAGCAAAAGAAAAAAAAGAAAAACGCACAATTTTCTTTGTCCTCAGGCGCTGGTCTCAGGCATCCGCTCACCTGTCTTGCTTCCCTGTTTCCCTAGTATCAGGGTCCCTGTCCCTTTAAGACTTCCAAACAGCACTCGCCAAAAAAAAAAAAAAAAGGCCGCTCCCGTTTCTTTGTTCTCCGGCATCGGCCTCAGGCACCCGCTCACTGGTCCTGCTTCCCTGTTTCCCTAGTATCCAGGACCCCATGCATGCACTGTGTCTGTGCTCTGGTCCGGATGGCTGGGGTAGGATGTTCAGCAGTCCTGGGCTCCTTCTCCCTCCTGCTCAGATCTCTCTCTTCCCGCTGGGAGCTGGGGGGAGGGGCACTCGGGACCCGCAGGGCCGGGGCTTGTATCTTACCCCCTTTGTGAGGCGCTGGGTTCTCGCAGGTGTGGATGTGGTCTGGATGTTGTCCTGTGTCCTCTGATCTGTATTTTAGGAAGAGTTGTCTTTGTTATATTTTCATAGATAAATGTGGTTTTGGGAGGAGTTTTCTGCTACTCTACTCACGCCGCCATGTTGGCTCCCTTCCAAAATATTTTCTAATGTAGCAAAGTTTGTCTCCTGCCTCAAGATAGCTCAGCTTACATGTCCCCAGGATCATCACTAACTTTATCACTTATAAAGGGCTTCCCCAGAGGGTTCAATATTTTAGGAAAATGAAAAGTGAAGGATAAAAATAAATAAGTCTTTGAGCGATGCATTCCGTCTTTCCTGACATGCCCTTTCAACTTACCACTATGGTAAGATTCTGTTAGACTTTTTTCATATAGGAGATGTGACTGATTAGCTTGTCTAACAAAATTGGACATCATTTCCTCTTTTTGATCACTGAGTGCAACTCTAGAATATACCTTGCGGTCCAGGGCAGAAAGAAACCAACCTGATGACAAAATTCCTACTGAGGATGTAAACCTTTTTCTCTGTTTCCAGGTTGCTGCACTTGAAGTTTCCTCTGGTGCAAGTCTCATCAAAAATATCACATACTTCGAAGGTTGAACTATACATACTGGGTACACAACACAGTTACCACATCACTTTTTATCATATAAGCCTGATGCAACTTACCTCACCTGCAGTAACTGCAGAACTATGGAAAACCCTGGGATGGTGATTTGAATTGTAAACAGCCTGCCTCTCAAGACTGGCTTGTACTATTTTAAATGATGATACTGCAGACCAAAAGGCTAACGAAACAGGAGACTATCAACTTGGTTATTACAAGAGAAACAAAATACTGTATTTTTTCTTCCCAAGAAAAACAGCCATTATAAGGGATGTTTGCCTATTTCTTAGCTATGATGCAGAGACACTCTGTGAAGCTAGTGGCTTTCAGAAACTAAATTATTTATGCAAAGCAGTGTTTAGGAGCTTATGAAATATCAGTTTGTAATGATCTGGGTGTTAAAAATTTATGACCAAAATAGTAATATAGTGTAACTAGATTAAGGAAGAGCAATTCTGCTAAATGTACCACTGAGAAAGTAATATTTAATAGTATTACTATTTCCTTAGGAAATTCTTCAAATCATTATGTGCACTTTAAAAATCACAAGTTTCAGGAAGCACAGGAAATTGAAATGAAGCAGTATTATCAAGCAATAATATTTACTAGGCCATGGAATCCACTTGGGACTTCAGCAGGGTTCATGAGCCGTACAAGCAAACAGCAGCCACACCAGTGTCAGAGAAGCATGCTGAGGAGAATAAGTGAACACTGCCTGCAGACAGGAGCTGGAGGGCCAGGCTTGCAGGGGCTTCCATCTGAGCCACTCTGGCATTTACTTGCCTTCTGGGTTCACTTAGATGGTCCTGTAGGCCCCTCACACTCAAGTAAACTAAAATTTCAGCTCTCCGAATCTGAGTTCTCCCCACTTTGTCCCACTACCAGACTCACCCTCCCAACACATCACTTTAATCAGATTGTCCCTCCACCAGCAGATGCTGCCACAGTTCCCCACTGTCCTCCATGAAGTCCAAACCCCTGGCTTGGCTCACAAGCCTCCACATCCTGCTGCAGCCTGCCTTTCCAGCTTGGTACTCCACCTCACCTATGCCAACACTCAGATGATAGAGACGGCCTTGTCACCTTACTGGGACAAACAAGGACTTTGAAATTCCTGCCTCCAGAATATTTCCTCACCACATCTTCTACACCTAGGAAGTTCCTCCTTCCATCTGAAAATTTTTTGTGCATCCTAAATGCCCTATATCCCTCAGGTTGTGAGGGGCTTTTCCATCAGGCTTACCCAGTGCTCTCCCTTCTGCTTTGAAATCTTGGCACTGTCTACCCAGTTGACTCCTGTGCAGATTTTAAGCTCCTTCAGGTCAAGAACCAAGTCTTTTATTTATGTACATCTTCATATGATTAGCCAAGTGCCCTGCACATAGGAGGCACTGCACAAATACATACTGATTAGATCCTAAAATAGTAAAGTATTGGGAAAGTACTGTGAGGAAAGGAGTTCCTAGTATGATAGATGATTGGTAAGTAAGACTGGAACAGCTTACTAAAATGGAATCTTGAGAAAAAATGGGAATGGTGCCATTTCAGACAGAAATATGGGGAAGGTTATAGCTCATTCAAAATATAGAAAGAGGTTTGGCAATGCTAGGACTCAACCCAGGACATGAGTCCTTCAGCAAGCCTTCCATGGGCAGGGGTGGAATCCTCATCACACACACGGCACCCTTAGTAATTAGGATAGTATCTGGATTATATCCAGTAATTGTATGCTGAATTATCTAATGAATATGCAAGTAATGCTTTTCAGGACCAGAATTTCCAATTTTGCAAATGAAATTCTGTTCAGACAATGAATTGGACTAGCCATGAAAATGATGCTGTTTGGCAGAACATGTGTCTGAAATAAAGATTATCAACTTCTTTTTCATTCAGTATTAGTAGTGAGGTCTGACTATATCTACAGTATCTCTGGAAATCATAAAGTGGAGGCACAGGGAAATGACATTGGAAAGAAAGGGGACAGATGAGTGGAGAAAGGGGTAGGGTAATGTAAAGAATGGGAAAGAAGAAACGAGTGATGGTTGTGAGAAAAAGAAAAGTGCCCCCCCAGATACTTAGGTTCTGCAAATTCTACTAGAATGTTGAATGACAGAACAAAAAAAGATTAACACAATTTCAAAGAATAGTAAAAAGGCTAGCACTTCCTAATTTGATGTGATTAATAATAACTCCAGAGCTATTCTAATTTTACTTTATTTAACTTGGTTGAGGGCCAACTCTATAAAATAATTCATTAGAAATATGAATGTTAGGTAGTTGTTGGTGAGCCTATACTGCTTCCATTATTTACTTCTTATAACAAGAAAAGCACACTCAGTGTTCACCCAGAATCTATAAGGTCAACTGTACAGGAAACAGTTTCATATTATAGCCATGAACTGTCCACAAACAGGAACCAAAACAACACTCATTCTTAATATCCCTCCTATTTGATATTCTTCTACATCAGCTTGGCCCCATCTGACTAAACTCATTCTCCAGAGGATTATGTCTTTTGCTCAAATGACATAATACTGAATAAAATGAAACGCTATGTTTCCTTTAATCATTTATTATCCAATTATGAAATTTTGTTGCAATTTTTGCCTGTAAAATGAACTGTCCATAACTGATTTTAGAAAACAAAAATTAGAGTTGCTAATATATAATCCATGCTATGAATTAGGCTAGAATATTTATGCATTCAATAGTAATAGGGAAAAAAATCAGAATCAAGTGAACCTGAAACATAAGTAGTCTAGTATGTTCACACTCTAAATAAAAAAGTGTGTATATATATATATATATATATATATATATATATATATATATATATATATATGACAAGCTTTGAAAAAGAACAGGCATTTCAGAGGCAATAGACATTGAAAAAATTATATCAGCATTTGTTTCCAAAGTACATACTGCTTTTCGTTTCAGAATGCAGTCCAACCTCCAGCGATTTCCTTCAACCACTGGGCGTTTCAGGAAGATTTCTGGACTCAACCTAAAATCACAAAACCAAGATTTCAAGATAACTAAAACAAAATATAAAGCTCTGACTGTATCATAGGTAGCAAAGGCAATTTAGCCAAAATGCCATTCTCCTTCTCCTCCTTGACCGCGCAGGTCCCCCTAAGTTCTGCTATGAGTCCATGTACAACTTCTGATGGGAACAAGAGCCTTTATCCATACAAAAATCAAACTAGATTTCTTTCCCTCTTAATCACGCATGCGCATATATACACACATGCGCATTCTGCCGGACTGCCCGGCTGACAGCCATTCTCCTCCTTCCTGCCCTTGTTGGCAGATCCTACTTGCCACTATTGAGGGTGAATATTCTACATTTTTGCCTCCCCAGACTCCTGGACTCAATCCTGGACAAGAAGACATGCGAGGCAGTACAGGGTAATGGGGAAACTTTTCTTCTCTAATGAAAGACAAACACATACAAGACAGGAAAAGGAGCTTTTAGGATAGGTCTTGGGTGGTGGTAACATGCTTGGACAGGTGCAGCCATATTGGGTTTCCGAGAGGAAGACCGGAGCTCTGGAATCAAACCACTCCACCAACCTTAGGATTGCCTAACTTTGGACTTCTTATTAAATGAAACATGTAAATCTTCATTGTGTAAGCCGCCTTTCATTGAGTATTCTGTTAGTTCAAGCTGAAAGTGCTCTCACTGATGAACATAAACGCTGACTTCCTATACCAAGGAGCAGCGTCCTTGGGAAACGCTTTCTGAGCAGAGGAGGCACATTAACTGATAGATGCATTTTTTTCAAGGTGAGAATGGACCCCTCAGGTCTTCTCTTTCATGGTGCCACAGGCAGCTAAGAGCACAGCATAGTCGCTTTTTCCTTCGGGGCTGAGTTCTAAAGTCAGTGTCTGAGTTAAGTCTGTATGTGATGTAACTCCTGCGTAATGAGGAAAAACAAACACTAAAGAAAACTTCATCTACTGAAACTCTAGACCTGGAGGAGCAGGAGAAGACTGTGTAAGGATTAAAGCCTTATGAAATATCGGGCTGGAATATTGCCTTGCCAGGGAGTCCTCTAAGCATGTGCAAATAACAGGGTTTTTAAGGAGCTAAAGAGATTAAAACAAGTAATTTTATGCTCTATTTCATTCAGTTAAAGAAAAAAAAAACCCAAAGTTAAAGTTTCTAAAGGAAACACATACTGCGTAAAATAAATAAGAAAACAGACAAATGGAGGGGTGTGTGCAGTATCAATACTTGCAAATTTAATTTAGAGGAGGAAAATAACTCAAAGGTAATCTAAGGAAACAAACAAAAAATGCAGCAACTGATAGGAAAAGATTTCAGGTGAATTAAAAAGAGGCAGGTCTGTTTTAAGTAGAAAAGTGCTTCACCATGCACACTGAGAGTTCACTGAAGGTGAGAGATACCCAACAGCACATGCATACTTGCCATTTTTACACGTACACATTAATTATGGACTCAGAGGGCTTCAGTTTGTGGGAAACTTTTAATGCTATATTCTGCAATTAAGTCCTTATCATCCTTTGTTTAATCTACAAGCACTGTGCACCCTGTATGTTGAACCTTCTACTAGACACTTTGGAGGATGTTAAGATAGCTCTGAAGGAGTCCTCAATTGTGAGGATAATGCGTAAAAAGATAAAAGACTAATGAAAATATTCATGAAGAGAGGTTTCCAGTGGCTTGGGACAGAAGGAAATGGGGACGTCTTGGTCACAGCGGATAAAGTTCAGTCATGTAAATAAACGAGTCCTAGAGATCCACTGTATGACACAGTGCCTATAACAATACTATATTGTACTTAAAAACTTGTTATGAGGGCATATCAAAATACAACTCCTTATACCCCAGGTTTTGTCTTTTATTTTAGTTTTTGGTATCTCCTATAGCACCTACACATAGTCATGCACACATAGAAGGAACCAACAGGTGTTTGTTGAATAAAAAAATAAGTGTTTTATTACCTTTATTATTAAAAGTAAATAAATTTTATTTAAAAAATTTCTTAAGAGGGTAGATCTTATGTTGAGTGTTCTTATCACAAAAAAATAAAAACAATAAGTGAGGAGGAAAGGAGGAAGTGTCTGGAGAAGATGGTTATATTTAAGGCATTGATTGTGGTGATGGTTTTATGCATCTTTGCTTATCTCCAAACTCAGAGTTGTCTATATTAAATATGTATAGCTTTCTGCATGGTAATCACACGTCAACAAAGAGGTTTTTAAAAGTGGTTATTAAAGAAACACACAGTTATTGAAAAATATATAATCTCAAATGGAGAAATACATAATTTTATATATGCTGTTATATTAAATATATACAAGGATTGGGAGATTAAAAAAATAAAAATAATGGTGTTAACATGGTAAAAAAAAAAGAAAAAAAGAGACACACAGTTATCAAGAAAGAAATGAATGACAGAAAACCACTACAAGGTCTGCAGACATTAAAACAATATTAAATAAAAAAAAGAGACTATTATAAATAACTTTATACAAGTAAATATGAGAATTTAGATAAAATCAACAGCTTTCTTACAAGAAATAGTTACCAAGACAGAAGCAAAATGAAACTGAAACTCCAACCTTACAACTATTAAAAAATTGAATTTATAACTTAAAACTTTCCCACAAAGACAGCTACAGATTTTAAGAACTTTACAGGTAAATTCTATAAAATATATAAAAGAAGAAATAATGTCAATCCTATACAAACTCTATTAGGAAACAGAAAAGGGGAATACTTACTCATTTAATGAGTCTAGCATTATCCTAATATTAAAACCAAAGAAAGACAATCCAAGAAAAGAAAAAAAATTAAGAACAATCTCTCTTATAATCATAGAAGCAAATATCCCACAACTTATAAAAAGGATAATAGATCATGGTTATTCTAAGATGCAAGGTTGGCTCAAAAGTTGAAAATCAATCAACAGAAAAAAATAAAATAATTATCATTTCAATAAATGCAGTAAAAGGTTTTGACAAAATTCAATACCCATCAATAATTAAAACTCTCAGTAAATTATAAGTAGAAAAGAATTTCCTCAAAGTCATCAAAAAGATATAAAAACATCTATCTTAAGTAAAATAATAAAAGACTGAATGCTCTTCTCCTAAGACTGAGAACAAGGCAAAGATGTCCATTCTCATCACTTCTACTCAACATTTCACTGATGATCCCAGCCAGTTGCAATAAGGCAAAAAAATAGAATAAAACCAAAGGCACACAGCTTAGAAAGGAAAGGGTGAAACTGTCATTATTCACATATCACACAATCTTCCATGGAGAAAATTCTAAGGCATCCACAAAAAAGCTACTAGCACTAATAAATGAATTAAGTAAGCTCACAGTATGTAAGATCAATACAAAAAATCAATTCTATTTCTATATCCTGGTAGGGAACAACTGGAACACGAATTTTAAAAAATGCCATTTAGAATCACATCAAAAACCATGAATTACTTAGGCAAAAATTTAACAAAATGTAGGCAAAATCTGTATGGCAGTCCCCCCTTATCCTTGAGGGATGTGTTCCAAGATCCCCCAGTGGATGCCTGAAACCACAGATAGTACTGAACCCTACATATGATATGTTTTCTCCTATACAAACATACCTATGATAAAAGTTAACTTATAAATCAGATTCAGTAACAAAAATATCTAATAATAAAACAGAAGAATTATAACAATATACTGTAATAAAAGGTATCGAATGTGGTGTCCCTCTCTCTCAAAATGTCTTACTGTGCAGTACCCAAATGTCACTGCAGAAAGTGTGTGGCAGAGCCGGGTAAATAAAGCCTCTTTCTAGAAGACTGAAAAAGGAAGACACAAAGAAGAGCTCATGGAGAGGAAGCAGCTCAGGAAAGCAAGCCCGTAAGTTGTTTATGAACTTCTAACTCACTCCCAAACTGCCCTTGCATAGATTTAATCCTAAACATTATACCAAATAGTTTGAGAACTGAACTAGAAATACATCACTGCCAAGACCAGCCACTAGGTGGAGTATGTGGGGCACAAGACACGGCAAAGGTTTTGAAAACAAAACTGACATTAAAACCACACCAAAGAAAAAAAAAAAAACCACACCAAAAGGAAGCTAATTGGTACTCTGCTTGAATCCAAGTAGGCTAACTTCCTGACAAAAGAAATACATCAGCATTTTCTATAATATTCAAATAAGATGCAAAGTCATAATATTCAAACCTCCAGCATACAATAAAAAATTACTTGACAAAGATTAAGAAAAATTTCAACTTGCAAGAAATAAGACAATCAACAGATATCAATGCCAGGATGACACAGATACTGGAATTATTTACTTTAATTCTTTGTCAGATATTATAAAAGTGTTTCAACAAGGAAGGATAAACACTCTTAAAATGAATGGAAAGACAGAAAGGCCCTGCAAAGGAATAAAAGATACAAAGAAGAACCAAAGAGAAATTTCTAAACTGCAAAATAGTGTCCTTCCCTCTGTGCTCCCCCTATGACTTCTGCTCTGTTGATCCTCATCACTGAGTTTTCCCAATCCATTGTTTCACATGTGACTTCCTGACTCCATATCATTCCAGGGTAAGGGCTGCTTTTCCTTCATCTTTACACGTGCATGGCCTAGTTCAGTGCCTGTCACAGAGAGTGCACTCACTCCATCATTCTGGAATGAATGAGTGAATAAATTAACAAATGAATGGATAGCTGGTTACATGAATTATGAACAAAGGAACTAAGCACTGCTAGGTCCCAGGTTGTTTCTCATTTTACCCTATCTGCCTTTGTTTGCATACCAATTGTTTTAGAAATATATTAAACAGCTTTCATGTAAGTATATGCTGTCTCTTGAATTGGGTTAGAAGCTTCTCAAGGACATGTGCATCCTCTAATAAAGAAGATCAGTTCACATTCCTAATTACTTCTCCCATCTCCCCAAAATCTAGAATTAGGAGGAAATAAATGATGATGATATTTTCACAGCTCATGTAAAGGATAGCATTTGGAAGCAAACAGGTAGGGAAAAACAAGGGGAATTCCAAGCAACTAACTTCTTAGCAGAGAAACACTTTAGATATTTTCATTTCCATTGCAGTCAATGTAGGCATCTGCAATGGGCTGTAACTGTCCATGTAGATGGGTAATTAGAGCTAAAGTCAAACTATAAAGCCTACTTTACCAACTCTGGGAGTAAAATTTCTCAAAAGCTAAATGAGTTTTAGAAATGAGACTTACAGTGGCTTTAGTAAGCACCATAACTCTCATGGATCTTTTTAAAGGGGGTCAAAAAGTTGAAACCTGATGTATCTCCAAAAAAACTGACAAGGCCTTAATACGAAGGCCTTACGAAGGACTTAATAGTAATAGACAAATGGAGCTATTCCAAATTCAGAGGGACAATTCAGAAGAAGTATATTCCCTGGAGCTGGTGACAGATAACACCCAAATGAGGGAAAACACCCAAGAGAAATTATTTTCCATGACTTCTACAACTATATTTGCATTGCAAATATCTTTGCATTGCAAATAATATATGCAACTATATTTGCATTGCAAATAATCTTTACTAAAATGAATATTCGGGTGTCTGCTTCCAAATGGAAAGGCAAAAACAAAATTGTTTTCAAGGTAAATATTTTAAGAATATATGTGGATGCCAAATTTTTTGAAAAGACCTTCCACTGGAGGCTATCACAGTTAAATCCTTGAAAGTTTGGCCAACCATCTGTGTGTACTGCTGGCTTTCACCATGTACGATCTGGAACAGCACAACACTGCTGTACATTTCTAAACTAGAGACCTCCGAACAAAATCCCAGGCACAAATACTAACCACCAATCTGTGATAAAAATCTCTTCTTTTGCCTCTTCCATTGCATCTGCCACATCCTCAAAATATCCTTTGGCATTAACATACCTGAAAGACAAGCATTTTGATTCATTTTTTTTTACAAAAAAACAAAAAACAAAAGAGAAGAAAAGAAACATATCCTATGGCAAGGCAAAAGATGGAAGCCACTGTCCAGAATCTCTACAAAACCACCCGTTTACTTTGTGTAACTGTAAAATAAGGATTGAAAACGTCACCTTCTGTCTGCTGTGCAGGAAGTACAGGGAAGAGAAAGAAGTAAGCAACTTCGTTCTTCTCTACTGAGAGAACACAATAATCGGCCTTCCAATCACATGGGGGCCCACCCTGTGGCACTCCCACACAGTCCTTCTTCTGAGACGGAAAGCAGTTTGCAATCCATGGGTAGAAAAACATGCTAAGCATGATTTTATTTAAAAGAAATATCTAGCAAGTAAATGCTCTTTCTTAATTTATGGCTAATGGCTTAAATAAACTTTCCATTTACATCATTAAGAGAATGTAAGAAGTTAGATTTCAGACTCAAACCTCAAAATCTAAAGCTGAGACACCCTGTATAAAAAAAGCTTAAAAACAGAAATTGGAAAACTAATCTTTGTGAAGGTGGTCCTACCAAAAAAAGACCCTGAAGTATAATGCATAATATCTTCTCACAACTTTGAAAATTGATTTGAGATTAATTTAGACCCACGATAACATCAGATGCTATGACTACCTTGAGAATCTTAGAGCAAAAAAAAAAATCTTACCATTTAGCTAAAATGTTCTCTTGGATAGCAGCATATGACCCAAATCGATGATCTCTGAGAAAGTTGGGGCCATGTTTCTGGATGAATTCTTCTATAGCCCCTCCCCACCACCGAGCATGTCTATAGCTGTTGCATTTTAAAATAAGTGTCCTTCAAAGAAAAGCAAAATGTGGAAAAGAGTAGTTACTTTTTGTTCTGTCTCTTTAAACAAATTTGAGAAACATGCCCCATTTTGTTTAGAAATGTAAACATTTTCAAGCAAATACAACTTGAAAATTTTAGGCAAAAGCATCTTACTTATATCAAAAAAGCAGACTTCTAATCATCTCTGGCAGGATTTAAAAATATATGCAACATAGCAAAAATAAATGTTTGGTTGTTTATACTCATACAAATATGTGTAAAGATACTTCTAATATACCTACAGCTGTGCTAGGCTGTGAGGAGGGTAATGAAAGGTGAGGTCTGATGTCTAAATATTAGAGAGTTGCTGGCTCCTGTGGAGGACATTTCTCCTTGTACGGTTTGGTATCCAGTCCCTCTTCTGGAAACATCATCCTGATTGTGCTTTAGAAGTGCAATCCCTTCCCTACTACCAAAGCCACCAAGTGTCATTTTCCAGCCCCCTGATTCCAGAGACTGGTTTGGGGATGACTACACGATCTAATTCCACCTAACGAGTGAGAGCAAACCCACTGACTTGCTCAGGAACACCAGAAGAGACTCCTTCCCTTCCACTGGATTTGGTTTGAGTGTGGGTGGCAGCCTTCTTGCTACCATGAGGGGCCCAGGCTAAAGATGCTGCAGATACGCAGGACCAGGGCTGAGAAAATGCAACTCAGTGACACAGTTTGAGCCTTGGAATCAGCCATGCCTAATGTGGCTGATTAATTCAGATGTAAGCCAGTTGCACTGGCCTTTTCTATCACTAATAACTAATCTATCCTAAATGGTTACAGATTTATAAATGCTGAAAAAATAATTCAGAGTGGGCAATTACAAGAAGTTACTACATGCCAAGTGTCAGAATTGGTGACTACGACCAAGAGATGAAAATTAGTTATCCAAATTTGAAGTTCAGAGGAAAACAGGTGTCAGAGCCAGCCATCCCCCTGCCACTTGAGCAGAAGCCCCCCCCCAACCCCAATATAAGAAGAGCACTGTGAGTGGTGAGGGAGGCAGTTTGCTTTTGGGGGAAATGCAGTGATCCTGATGAGAAGCAGGGAAGGGGCTATATTTACAGACCCTAAAATAACTATTTACAAAGATTAGGGATGTCTACACTGGACCCTCAGCGTCAGGCAGAGATCAATGCTTGGCTTTCACTGGAAAGCCACTGATCCACAAGAGCAGTCAGTGCTGCGGCGGGGCGCAGGCGAGGCGAGAGGTGGGGAGCTGACGGGGCAGCACTCTGTCAGGTGTGGCCCGTAAGATGCACACTTCTGGGGTGGGAGTGAGGGGCACAGAAGGTGTCTGGGCTCAAGCCAGCAAGCTAGTACTACTCCAATTCAGTTAAATGTCTCTGAAAACCAGTGACAAGAACAAGATTTTGTGGAGCAGATAAGTGACAAGCAGAGGTGTCACTAGTGAATCAGAGTTAAGAAAAAAATTAAAAAGACTGGACATAGAAAGAGAAAAGGCAAAGAGGCAAGAAAAAAAATGGTGAAGAGAATTGCCTCCACAGAACCAGAAAGGCTGATTTAGGGAGAGGTTGCAAATAAAGGCAGAGAGATCAAAGGCCTTAGGTGTCAACGGAAGAATTGGGGCTTGTTTGATAAAGTGAGGCGGAGCACTTACACCAGGAAGGTAGCTGATGAGACCTGTATTTGGATGGGTTCATTTAGTAATGGTGCACCAGTAAGTGAGGAGAGGAAATGAGATAAGACAGCCAGTAATTAACTTTTGTAGGGACTAATGAGAACTGTGGCCTGATTTCTATGATCCTCTGGAAAACAGGAATACACTATCAGGGGAAGGCTTAATGGCGGCACCAGCTCATTTCCAATGACTGATCCTGAACCTTCTTTAGTCAGAGATCAGGAAATTCAGCATATTTTTACATATACACACATACACAGAAACACATACATTAGCCAAGGTGTATATATATAATATTGTGTATATATATAATATATATAATATAATATGTGTATTCACATATGTATTATATATATATTCATAGGCAGGATGAACATTTTAGAGACAAATGAATTTATATAAAGACACACATATATTCTATAACTACAATCTTCCAGAAAGAAACATATTTATCAACACACACACACACACACACACACACACACACACACACACACAAAATTACATACAGTAAATCAGAGAAGATCAGGAATTTCAGCACATTTTTACATATACACACATACACACAAATATGTACATTAGTCAGGGTGTATATATATATATATATTATATTCTCTATATATTCATATCTATATCTATATCTATATATTCATAGGCAGGATGAACTTTTTAGAGACAAATGTATATATATAAAGACACACATATATTGTATAACTACAATCTTCCAGAAAGAAGCATATTTATGAACACACAAACACACAGATAAAATCTATCATAAATGTACATTTGAGTATCCTTTTATGATATTTTTCTTAAAATTTGGGTATAAACAGAATTTTTGTAACTCAAATCACTTTTTTTGTATTTTGCTAATTAAAGGATATCACTTTATAAAGTAAAATTTTACTTATTAAAATGTCAACTATCACTCCTTAATTTATTTGTTTGGTAAACTGAATTATTGAGTAGTCAGTTTTGCTAAAATCATATTACATTTTGCTATTTTGGTGTACATCCACACATGGGATTGTTTATTCTGAATGTTGCACATAGGATACTCTATTCTTAAGAATACATAAAAAGAAAAGTAGGCTTATTACTTTTGATTAAGGATGAGCTCTAAATAACATTTTTCTAATGTATATTTATTTTGCCTCCTTCACTTAAAGTTAGGAGAAATACTTGGTTTTAAAGAGAAATCTTTAAAAAATATTTGAAATTTCTACCTTGAAAGATTATCAATTCGGAGCCCATATTTTGTCTCTGTGTCCTTCTTTCCCACCTTAATTCTGAATTCTTTATCCACCAGCAGGACGAAGGCAATGGCACCACTGTCTGGTTTCATATACAGTAAAAAGGAGTCTTTCACTATCAACCACCTGTAAGAAGGTAATAAGGATTGTTTAAAGTTTGGTAGAATTACTGAAATAGAAAGAACAAATTACTTAGGCAAGATTGAAGCAAATACTCTAGCAGACCATAGACACAGTTTTATTTTTTACATGGGGGATTTACTTATTTTAAACCACTGTAAAACAGAAAAACAGTAAGAAATCTTTCTATTGTGTGTTTCTAAGTATTGGTATCATGCAATTCAAAACAATTCATTAGTGGTTTAAACACAAACGGCAAAGCCTGGAAGACTGCTTGATATCAGCAGGTAGTGCTCACAGCATGTACAGCAGGAGCCCCAGCTGTTGGAAGAATGGAAATGGGCTGGTGTTTGCTAAAATAAACTATCTTAAAAGAGGCAAATAAGTCTCTCAGTAAGTAAAATCCAGTAAGCATCAATACCCCACATATTCTGTTACTCATTTCAAGTTATTTGTGGTTTTAAGGATTATTACTAAATAATGCTTAGGACATGATCTCTCAAAAGTATATTTGCATTCAATTCAATATGTATTTCAGAGCTTCATAATGGAAAAGTACAGTGATAAGCTGAGAATTAGGATAGAGGTAGAAACAGCACAAAGCTAAGTCAGACATGTTCCTAAGGGAGCTTACTAGTTTAGTGGGGCACAAACAGTGGCCAAATGGGAGAGCTACTAAGAAGAAAAGCAAAACATGATTGGGGGTAAGGGGAAGGGAGTCCTTAGCTCTAAGAGAATGAGCGAGCTGCACTCCCCTGAAGGGGCGGTGTCTAAGTGGGGCCAGGAAGGATCCCATCAAGTAGAGCCCAAATGGAGGGGCAAGGTGCACATGCAGGGAAGAGTCTACGGCACTAAGGTGTGGAAATGCTGCATGTGTTGGGAGAATGTTGGGTGAGGCCAGGGTCTCAGGAAGTACAAGAAGGGAAAAAGGGTAAAGGTCACATTGAGGAGGATCCTGAAGGCCATGCTAAGGGGGCTGATTTCACATCATGGAACCACTGTTTTCTAAACCGTGGTAGTCAGAGTCTCTTGGGTTGTCTGTTAAAAAATAATAGATTCCCAGGCCCAATCACAGACTTAATAAAAAGGACTGCCTGATGATCTGTGTTTTGAAAACACCAAGGTAGTTATTAAATAAACAAATCTTCATGCCATAGAAAGGCAATAGGACAATAACATCCTTGTAACTATGTTTTAGAATGAAAGTTAGGAAGTATAAAGAGGAGTGTAATGCAACAGGTTAACAAGCTACTGGAATCATATAAAACAGCTCTTCTCACACATAACTGTGAACATCCACCACGTGGGGATCCTGTTAAAAATGGAGATTCTTTGGCTACTATAAAAAAGATAATAGGTAACAGGTGCTGGCAGGACTTGGAGAAAAGGGACTCTGTTGGTGGGATGTAAATGGTGCAGCCATTATGGAGAACGGTATGAAGGGTTTTCCAAAAATTAAAAGTAGAAATATCACATGGTCCAGCAATTCTACTCCTGAATATTTACCCAAAGAAAATGAAAACTAACTTGAAAAGATACAAGCACCCCTATGCTCACTGCAGCAGTACATACAATAGCCAAGATATGGAAGCCATCTAACTGTTCTTTGATACATGAATGGATAAAGGTGTGGTACACACACACACACACACACACACACACACACATGATATTATTCAGCCACAAAAAAAGAATGAGATCTTGCCATTTATGACAACTGGAATGGACCTAGAGGGTATTAAAATAACTGGAATAAGTGAGACAGGGAAAGATAAATACTGCATGATTTCACTTACATGTGGAATTTATAAAACAAAATGGAAACACTCAAATAGAGAGAACAAACTGTTGGTTATAGCATGGCAGAGTAGGAGGGTGTGGACATAGGTGAAGGGGATTAGGAAGTACAAACTTCTAGTTATAAAATAAGTAATGGGGATGACAAGTACAGCATAGGGAATATAGTCAATAATACTGTGATAACTTTTCCGGTGGCAGAGGGGAACCACACTTAACCAGGGTGAGCATTTCCTAATGTGTATAAATGTCGAATCACATCATACACCTGAAACTAATGTAATATTGCATGCTAACTGCACTTCAATTAATAGTAATAATAAAATGTAACAGAACACTGTAGCACAGAGAAGGCAAATAGTGACTCTGGCATCTTGCTACGCTGGTGGACAGTGACTGCAATGGAGGATGGTGGGGGGACTTGATGTTATGGGTGAAGGTAGTAACCACATTGTTTTTCATGTGAAACCTTCATAAGAGTGTATATCAATAATACCTTAATAAAAAAAATTAAAACATAGAAATTAAATGCAAATTCTGATTCAGTAGATCTGGGCCAAGGCTGAGATTCTGCATTTCTAACAAGCTTACAGGTGATGACTCTGCTAGGACTACATCTGAGTGGAAAGGATGTAGATAATAGGAATAACACTGCAAGCAGGAGGAGGGAGGGAGAAAGGATGGGACCCATTTAAAGTAAATACACATGGCAACTGTGTCATGATGCATACAGCATGATATATTCATATTTCCTGCAATTCTGAAGTGATAAATGAATCAGCTGATAGATAAATAATAGAAAAATGGGTATATTATATCAAATATTAGACGAAGTAAAGAACATTATGGAAAAGGTATGGCCAGAACACCCAGACATAAATTGAGCAATACTGTAAATGCAACATGACAAGTCAGCATTTAAAAGAAGTCTATAATAAATCTTTACTGAAATTGCTAACCACATTATGTTTTAGTGGCTTCATAATTTGGGATTTAATGTAGCCAAATCTACATATATTTCCACATAGTTCCATATCATTCATTTGTTTTTTAATATATAGGCTGTCTTCTTCCTAATAAAAGGGGCTGGGATGGATTTAGGATAACTTGCAGTAAAGACATACTTGTGATATGCTTAATAGAAGGAAAAACATCAAGTTTACAGACAGAAAAAGAGAGCAAATACCCAACCACAACGCTGACATAGTCTCAGCAATGGCACGCCAGTGCAGGCCTGAGCTTCCTGGCTTTTCTTAGTGAATGAGTAAATTGAAGAAATAAAGAGGTCTCCCTACAAAAAAAAAAAACTAAATTCCAAAGGAAGTTTCTCATTTGGGACCTTATAGAAGGCAACTGAACAATAAAATGGATAACATTCTCAATAATTCTCAGCAAATGCCGAAATTACACATTTTATAAGGTTCTCAGAACACTGCTCACTATAAATGCCAAGGCCATGACATCAGATGGTAACTCAGTGATTCTGCAGGGGCTGAGTTATGAGTGTGAACATGTAGCTGCCTATTGATAAAACTCAGTTAAGCCAGCTGTTAAAGTTCCTGCTTTAGCTATAGTCCCTTCTTCCGGCTTGACTTCTGATGCAAGCTAGAGAGCAGAGGGTGTGGTACAGGCCCAGAGCACTGACTGGCTATGTTGCTTCCTGGGAAGAAACCACAGGGTTTGCAAACCACAGGTGGCAAGTTTGCCCAGCTGGGAAGGTCAAACAGTCGACTTGTGAACATGTCTGCCTGGGAGTCAAGGACAAATGAATGGCATCAGAGCCAACTCTGGCCAGAACTCCAAACCAGAGACAGTAGTGCGGGATGACCACGGGATGACCCCTATCTGGGTGTACTGTCTGCATCACTGGCATCACAAAACAAATCTCAGAAATCTTTCCTGCTCCTGAGAACCCAGGCTCAACACATAACACCAGGGCCAACAGTTATAAAACATGCCCTCAGGAAGAGACCACAAGGTACCATTGCACAGATGTGCCCCGTACAAATCTCTAATTTGCACAGAGGCTCTGCATGGGCTATAAACAGCCTTGTTCAGCAATGGAAATAAGATGGCTGAGTGAGTGTACTCCAGGGCCAGAGCACTGCTCACCTCTGGGGCTGCTTGCTGTTCGTGTGGTGTCCTGTAGGAATGGGCCCTCCTCTGCTCCTCAAAGGTGTGGCAGCCTGGAAACATGGGATTGTTTAGTAGTGACAGCTGCATTTTAAAGCTGAACACAAAAGGAAATTATTTTCTATTTTGACAATGAGAACTTCTTCTTTTTAATAGTCATTAAATAACAGGATAAATTGACTTCCAGGCCTCTATGAAAACTCTTCTTAATTATGCCATTCATTTAAGCTCTCCTTATTTCTTCCCTTTCTCTTTTTTGTGGATTGATTTTTTTCTCTTTAACAGGAGGATTACATTAAGAAAGGAACCCTTCAACCAGCCTTCTAGGGGTGGGCCCCATCTGCACAGGGATTGAACGCCCACCTGAAAGTGAGCCGCCCTGGGCTCCAGTTCCAGCTCTGCCACCTGGTTTTGTGAACTTGGGTAACTAAACCCCAGGTCTAGTTCCATAAAATGAAGACAGCAGAAATGCCCAGCTCGCACACGTTTGTACTTGCTGTGGCATTCAAGCAGCCAGCCATCACCTTCACACCTTATCTACTCTTTGCGTCCACTGCGTTGGTCTGGCTGTTCCTCAGACTTGACAAGCTTGTTCTTCTTGGGGCTTCTACATTTGCTATTTCTCCACATGGAATGTTTCTTACAGCTCCTGTCATGGATGGCCCCTTCCCGTCAATCAACTCTGCTTAAACTTTCCTCCACAAGGAAGCCTTCCCGGGCAACTCAGTCTGAAACAGCCGTCCCCACCCCAGAGCCCTACTCCAGCATGCTTACCTTCCTCATTGCATTTATCATGATCTGGAATTATTTTACTGGTCTGCTTGTTTATTGTCTGTCTCCTCCACTAGAAAGTAATATCCATGAGAGCAGAAAATGTGTATGTCCTACCCATTGGTCTCTGCCTAGGGCCTGGAATAATATTTGACATCTCAGAGCATGTCTTCAGGCACTAAAACCCTCTGGCCCATGTAATGGTTGCACAAAGAGGTTCCAGAGAGTAAATGAAAGCATTTAGACATTGTCACTGTCTAACAATTTTAATTCTTGGTATGGCTTATGATTCAGTAAAGTAAATGCTAAATTTATTTCTTAAAATCTGTATCTCTTTCTCTATAGACATTATTCGAGATAAGACACTTAATATCTAGTCCATTACCAGGTACAGAGAAGTTGCTGAATAGATGTGCTGTTTAAGCAGATATTTTAACTTGGGGGAAGAAATGTTTGCTGTATTTGTCCTTTTTCCATTTTTTCTTTTTATTCATGCCTGAGAAAGGTCATTAGGAGTCTCGTTGAAAGTTTAGTTGCCCGTTTGCTTTATCTGCATTTGTTAATATAGAATAAATAAGAAAGTGATCAGAATGTTTTTTTAATTAAAAAATTTTTTTGTTTTGGTATCATTAATCTACAATTACATGAGCAACATTATGGTTACTAGACTCCAATCAGAATGTTTTTTATGCATACAAAGATAACAAAGAGAGGGTTAGGAATATGTCACCCTTAATAGTACCTTCTGCTGAGACGACACCAAGAGCTTTCCACTACTGTGGGAAACTTTCTAAACTAATTCTGTCAGCTATATCTTTTTATTTGGTATTGATCTTTTTTTCACCTCACAAATATAACTCAGAAAAATACTTATTAATATGGAACCAAGGCTTCAATCTTCATGGAAATATTTACACAATTTAAAATGATACACATTTTATTCCAGGGAGGATCATATCTTTTTAGACTGCCCTGACTGAGTGCTGATTTAACCCAAAGTTTAAAGAGTACAGAAGGTATATTTCTTTTATATAACAAAGCCTTCCCCCCATGTTTTCTGGCTGCCCTTCTCAAAGAGGTTCTTTGCCTGCTGGAGTTACCACTCCCTTTTCTTCCCATGTCCCTCAGCATCCCACTGCCTTCTTTTTCCATTGACCACCACCTGCATTGATACCATTTATGTTGCTGGTCAACTTTTCTATCATCCCCCATCTAATGGGGCTCTGTGAGAGCCGAGACTTTATCTTTCTTCCCATTTTCACAGCTGCTAGAACACAATCTGGCAAACATCTGACACTTAAGAAATGACTAATCAGTCCAGACCAACGCTTCCATTTCTTGAGTGGATATCTTCGGTTGGGTTGCCCCAGAAGTCAACTCTGAGACAAGGATGTGATAGTTTATAGAAAGGATTATTAGGGAGCTTATTGGGAGCAGTGGTGGGGAAGGACAGGAAGGTGGAGCAAGAAGGGAACCATCAAGGATGTATCTGCATGTATTTTATTGAGGGCAGGTAGGCTGTAAACCTGCCATCTGCTGGGGAACCCCGGGAGATGGGAGACAAGAACTTGCTGCAGAATCTTCCCACAGCTCTTGGCTGAGCGCTACTCCTGGGGGCTATAAATGCGCCTAGCCTGCTCTGCACACAGGCAGGCAGCTTAGGCAGCCCAGAGCAAGCTGGCAGTCAGAGACTCGCCAGGGGCTTGCAGTCTGAAATCTTACATTTGGCATGTTGCAGTTAGCTTACACAAAGGTGATGACTGGGGAGAGGTGCCAGGAGGAATCTGTGTGAGGTTCCCCAGTGGGCTGGGAGGACAGGCCTCCCATATAGGCATGGCGCGGGGCAGGCAGCAGGGGTAGGGAAAGGCTAGCTTATACTCCTTCCAGCTTTTGGTCTAAGTAATCCCCAGGAGTGGGGGATGAGAGAATAGGGGGAAGACATCAAGTGGGAGTCTCTGAATTCCCTGTGATGTTACTTATACCCCTAGTTTATGGGGGACATTTATATGTTGCAGCAGTTTATTTGAAAACAGTATCTTCTAGTTTTATTATTTTCCTTTTTATTCTAGGTTTTTTTATAACACTGAAATTTTCCATTTCTCTAGTCTTATCTCTTGATGTTTTCTTTGTAATTTCTTCTATCCTTTCAATATCCAGAAAATAAGAGCCCAACTTAATGTTGGTAGTATATTGTTTGCTGGTAGTGTATCTTAAATATGTTTAAAGGTAGAGCCCAGGTTAGAGCTTATATATTTTTAATACACACATAGATTAGTTTCATATTTATTTACACATGAACTCATGTATCTTTTTCAAGGCTGGGGAATGTAGATTTCTTAATATTTTTTTCAAATTCCCAACAAATTATTATACAAATAGCTACTGTCTATTATGTTCAAAAGATTGTGATAAATGCTTTGAGGACACAAATAAGAATCAGATGAGAATATTGCGCCACAAGGAGTCTTGAGTTTGGTATAAAATTCTCTGTATCAGTTACTATAATGCACATACTCACAAATAAATAAAATTATCACCTCTGAAGTCTGATCAATTTTTCTTATTTTTTTTTAAAGTTTTTCTAAATGTCCAGTTTAGTGGGTTTTTAGTATATTTGCAAAATTGTGCATCATCCCCACTAATATCTAGTTCCAGAATATTTTTACCACCCAAAAAGAAACTGTATACCCATTAGCAGTTAACTTGTAATCCTCTTCCTCCAGCCCCTGGAAATCACTAATCTACCCCATCTCTACAGATTTGTTGATTCTGGCATAGTTGCTCTGGCTTTTTTCACTTGGCATAATGTTTTCAAGGTTCATTCATGATCAGTCTTCATGCCCTTTTTTTCACTAAATTTCTCAAAATTTTGTTCAGATTAATTCATATATCATAAAACTCACCCTTTAAAAGCATCTAATTCAGTGGCTTTTAATAAAATCACAAAGTTGCACAATTAGGTATTTTTATCAACCCAGAACAAAATCCCATCCTATTAGTTGTCCTTGTGCCTTTTAATGGCCAAATAATATTCCATCAGATGTATATACTACATTTGTTTAACCATTCATCAGTTGACAAACATTTGAGTTGTTTACATTTTTTTGGCTATTCTGAATAATGCTGCTATGAAAATTCATGTATAGGTTTTGATATAGACATATTCTTCAAATCTCGTGGGTAAATACCTAGGAGTGGAATTGCTGGGGCATATGGTAACTCTGTGTTTAACAATTTGAGGAACTGTCACACTATTTCCAGAGTGGCTGCACCATTTTGGATCTGTTAGATACACTCCAGGACTTCTACCAGCAAAGTATGAGGGTTCCAATTTCTCTACATCCTTGTTAACACCTATTATGGTCCATCTAGTTTATTATAGTCATCCAATGGGTGTGAAGTTGTATCTCATGGTTTTGATTTACATTAGTGGTTTGAGCATATTTACTTGTGCTTATTAGTTATTAATATATGTTTTTAGTTTGACCAATTTTTGAGTCGTATGGCCCATTGGGTTTCTAAGTATATAATATAATTTGCACACTCTGCCTGCAAGTCCAGGCTTGAGTTAGAATGTTTACATGAATGCTACAACTTGGAAATTAAAATAATTTAAAATTTGCTCTGCCACGACTTTCAAAGGATTTATAATTGATTTATAATTGAAACAAGTATGTGAAAATTCCCCAAATATCCAGCTTATTAAAACAAATACACAACACTCCTAAGTCCTACCTTTTTGACCAGCGGTAGCAGGCTCTTCCCTGGCCACAGCAATTCAAGCCTGGAATTCTGTGTCCCCCGGATCTTTTCATTATCATACCTTCTCTGAAAGAGACATCAAATTAACCCATTATCTTCAAATTTCCAACTCACACTTAGCTGATACAATTTATCAATTGGGACTAAATAAACTTTCATTCTGACAGTCCTTTACTTCCTGCTCTTACCTCCTTGCCACACAAATAGCTTATCACCGTATTTCTGGTTAGATACTCAAGCAGCTAATATTTTAAAGCACCTAGTCAAATGTATGCCTGTTGGTATTTTGGACAGCATAACTCTGTTAGATCCACTCCAGGACTTTGAGCATCCTGCCTCCTGGCTCACATCCTCAGTGTTCCCTCCAGTCATTGTGCCAGCCTGGAAAAGACCCCACATGTTGCCAAATGCCTGCACGGGGACAGTTCAGCTGCCACTGAGACCATTGGAGGTACTCACCCACAATTCTAGGGTTTTTCTGCATCCCTTCATTTAGTTCTAGAACCAAGTCATGCTAAAGAAAAAGCAAAGCTACTTACTTATTTTGGAAAGAAAAATATCTTGATTTTCAAAGATGCGAAAGGAAAGAACAATACAGCTAAAAGAAGAAAACTTCTGAAACAATTACTAACAATATCCTTTGTTTAAAAAGTTAAGCTGTTTATAACATCAGGATCTCATTATGTGAAGGAAAATAATCGTTAAGTAAATTCCAATCTCACTATATAACATATATTTTACACAATTATTTTTAGCCCTGAAAATGAGTGATAAACAACTTTATAAGTGATTAGAAGAAGAGATCTTGTATATCTGATATTTTTAAATTGAGATACAATTTAAACATATAACATTATATTAGTTTCATATTAACAACACATAGATTTGGTATTTATATATATTGAGAAATTATCACCACACTAAGTCTAGTTAACATTCACCACCACATGTGGTTACAAATTCTGTCTCCTTGTGATGAGATCTTTTGAGATCTACCCTCTTAGCAACTTCCAAATATGCAATATATTTGATTTTTAAAGCATTGTCCCATACATTGTATTTGCTACTGCTATTAAACATTCCTACTGTCAGATTAGAGGAAATCTGTGCTATCAGCACCAAGAAAGAGGGTGGAGCAGACGCTACCCTTGTTTAATACAGGAAGATATTTTGTTTTGTTTAAATAGATCCCTTCAGTTGCTCTATGTTGGGGAGGCAAGAAGCTCACACTAAAGCAAGGTGAGCTACATCACCATGGCATGCCAATAAATCAAATGTAATGCTTATCAACTTTCACACTTCCCTTTAAAGGTTCAACACTGGAACTTACATGCCCTTTGGTCCCAAATCATGGATGAAAGACAGCTGGCTTATATCAAGGAATTCTGTCTGGAAAGAGATCCAAAATCCATACTTTAGAAATCAGAAAAAGAAATTTATGCATTAAAAAAAACACGTACTGCTACATGTAAGCATGCCTGGGGTACTCGACAGACTGCACACAGATCAATAACAATGGTATTACCTTGAAAGGATACAGATTAGGAATATATACATAACCAAAACACAACCAAGAAAGTGATGTGTGCTTTAAGATGTAGAGACAAAATGCTCAAGGTCATGAAGAGTTCTTCTGTGTTTTTTATTGTTGTTGGGGAACGGGGATTATGTGGCATGGCATACATATAAATGTAAAAAAATGATTGTTTGAAGAAAGTGATGTTGCTGTTAGTTTCTGGAAGGTGGACTAGATATGGCATGTGGGAGCGGGAGAACGGAGAAACAGCACAGGAAAGGTGTCAGGTCAGTGGATGTAGAGTTGGGCTAGCGTGAGTAAGATGAGAGAAACGGAATATCAAATGGCAAAGTAGGTAGAGGTGTATTTGAATTTTAAATACTTCCTCAAATTTTAATAGTTTAAAACTCAAAGTAGGCTTAGGGAGGTCTTTGAATATCAGGAATAACCAGGGTATTCTAACACTATAGACTACAATAAAATAAATCAATTACATGTAATTGTAAAATGAAAATAATTCTATTTTCAGTAAGTAGAAAGGAAGAGAATTTTATGCCCACCTTCACAGTATAAATTATCACAAAATTTAAAACTATAAACATTATAATAGCAACATCCAAGGCTAACATTTACTTAGCACTTACTATCTATGTGTTGGCCCGTACAAGCATTTGTCAGACGTTATCCCAAACCTCTCTGAAATAGGTGCTATTGGCCCCATAGTACACAGAGGAAACAGAGATTTAGAGCAGGGGTAGACAAACTTTCAATGCAAAGAGTCAGACAGTAAATATTTTAGGCTTTGTGAACCATATACTTAAACTACTGTGTAATGAAAAGTCATAGATAATACATTAATGAGTAAGCACTGCTGTATTCTATCAAAACTTAATGCATACTAAAATGCGAATTCAATATAATTTTTAAGGCCTTTTTAGATATGCTCCTGGAACCAGGAAACAGAGGGGTAACCAGAATAGAAAACATTCCACATCCACAAAGTCCTGGGGGAAGAACCCTAACAGGTGCATGTGAAAGCAGATACAGAGTTATAGAGGGAAGGTGTTGATTCTCAGAGGAAATGGGATTTGATATGGGCTTGTAAATGAAATTAATAAATGAAACAGTTTTCCTTTAAAGTTTTGTATATGTGATTGGAAATAATCTAATATTAATCTTGTAAGAGAAAAATTACAAATCTTTCAGAGCTGTCAGTCCTTGGAGAGCCAATTAAAAGCTTACATTTCTTTCTTGGGATTATTTGAGGAAGTATTTAAAATTCAAAAGAACTTAAAAACCCCAAATCAAACATATCTTCATATTGCAATTTTTATAAGGATTTTAAAAGTCAAGGTCTTTACATTTCACTTCTTCTATAAGACATGGTGATTCAGTATCATATATTTTTAACCTGATTTGTGGAAATGCTTTCTAATTAGAAAATGTGGTAAACAATATGTTATTAGAAAAGACACTGAGCCATAAAATCCAAAATGATATAGAATCCTAAGCCACAACTTCTCATTTTATCTCTAAGAAACAGAGAAAATGTCAATCCTAGTTTACACTGGAAGAAACTACTGCAGAGTTCTAACTGATTTATTCAAAGTTACTAACAGTTGAATGAAAGAATAGGAAATGAAAAGTTTCCTTTCATTTCAGTTCCTTGCAGGCGATTCTCATGAACAAGAAAGAACTATCATGTGTTTTGTTCCATTTCTAGATTTTAATCTTCAGTCTAAAAAGTATATTTACTGCTCCTAATGACTTCTCCTTTAAATTTTTTCAATCAAGGAAACCACTTCCCTAATACTTGGATGTTTTCTTAGTTACATAGCTCTTATCAAATAGTAACAACAGAAATATTCTTTGAAATAATTCAGGAATCATAACTTTAGAATATCATAACAAAAATGCTAAGTGTAAAGAATTTCATCTAAATATAAAAGCATACATTATTAATGCAGAAAATGTAAAGTTGTTAATTTAAAGCATTAAATTTAAATCAAAGCATTAATATGAAATTTAAAATTATGCTAATGGTTTAGTAAAAAGTTTGACTAAAGAGAGATTTCAAGAAAGAACTAGCTCTACTACAGAGAAAAAAAAATTTCTGGCAATGTATGTTCTAATACAGATCTATCAGATTGAAAGTAAATGTGTTAAGATCAATTTAGAAGCAAACCTAAATAAGACAATTTGAAATGTAACAAAGACAGTGTTGTCTAAACTTCTCGGTGTATTTTCAGTGATAAGAATTTCCTTCTCCATTTGTGCAGGTGATTCTCAGGAACAAGAATTTGATGATCAATTTAGCCTGATTACATAGGGCTTACTGAGCTCTTGAATAAGTACCTTTTTTCTTTTTTTCCAAAGGAACTTGTGAAAAGTGTAATCTAATAATAGGGAAACAGAGAAGCAAAGGGTTCCCATGCCAAGGGAAAAGCAACTAACCCTAAGGGTAACAGCAGGCCCTGGAAGTTACCTGGCAATCACATACCCACTGCTGCTCCAGCCCATCTCTGTATTAGAAGACAAAACGGATGCTCAGAGCCCCCCATTATTCCTCAGGTAGCAAAAATCCAAGCCAGGTGGACAAGTGGGAAATTCTCGGAAGCAAGGAAGATAATAGGAGCATCAGGTTGGGTAGTGCCCTGATGGTGGGAGGAAGGTTCAACTACTCCAGGGAAGGCTGCCTTCCAGGTAAAACAGCACAGCTTCAGAGATGACGTCTCATCTGTGAGGAAACTGAGATGCTGGACCAAGGCCTGGGGACTCTCCCAACTCTAAGACTCAGTCATGAGAATGACAATACTTCCTTAAATTTGCAGATGTAGTTATTTAAATAAGTACAGCTTTTCTCTGTTGGCATGGAAACACGGTGTACATCTTTAGCCATTACCCATTCCTCCCCTCAAGCTAAATTTATTCATCTTACAAAGCAAGGACAGTTGAACTCAGTTTTATTAATCTGTGGGATGCCTATCCTTAGAATACTTATCTCCAAGATGGTCATTAGGTAGAAATCATCGTCTTGGATGTAAGAAATCTGAGTTAGAGAATTGACTTGAAGTTAGTATTATCATTCTATCAATTGAGGACCTTCTCATTGAAATCATGTGTTTTGTTCCATTTCTAGATTTTAATCTTCAGTCTAAAAAGTATATTTACTGCTCCTAATGACTTTTCCTTTAAATTCTCTGGAAGATAAGCATTTTCCAGTTACTAATTATAATGCTAACCAAATGAGTTTGGTATTATAGCCAGCACTATAAAATTCAGAACAAATAAGGGAGCCTGTTTGAGATTTGATGTTATTGTGCATTGAGCAAATATTTCTTTTTTTCTTTCTATTTTTAAAAAACATATTTATGCTTTGAGAAGAGGCCAAATACATTTACCTCCATTTTGCAAACGAGTAAAGAAAACAAAATGAATTACCAATAATCTGAGGGAAGTATCTGATGTTAAATCCACTAAAACACTAGGATGCTTTGTTTTTCAGAGCCTCAAGGAGGAAAAAAGGAATAAAAGCAAAAAAAGTCTTTGTACTTCTGCAGGAAAATGTAGTAATCTAAATATTAATCCAGCCAATGACCATATAAAAGAAGAAAGAGCTGTCCATGTCTAATTTCACTGAAATTTTATTGACATTGGAAACACGATCTTATCTGATCCTTTCACCTGTGATCCATGATCCTATTGTCCTACGGACCCAAATTAACTGAAAGTAGGTTCATTGTACACTCATAAAAATACAAATTAATTACATGTGATTATATAAAAACAACTTTTATTGTGCTTTTTGCAGACAATCTTCATATTTCTTATAATTATTAAAGGAGACACATAGATGCCAATCTAATTTCAGAAATATGAGGCCAGGGCCTCATAGCAAATCTAGTTTCTAGTCCAGACTATATTTAGCATGAAAGGAAAATAATGTTAGGGAATTAAGATAGATTAAATTATATCCTATATTTGAATCACTGTTGGGTGGAATAATCCAAGCAGTCATCAAAAGTGGTGAGCAACATATATTCAGTCAGTTATAAGCAGATTTTTCCTTTGACCTAAAATTGCAATATTTCCAGAATCTTTCCCCTGGCCTTAATTCATCTCCATATAAATAGGTGTTTCCCAGGGGTGGAGAGAAATAGTCCATTTCCATACCAACAGGTGATTACATGGGGGAGGGTGGGCATAACTGGATTAGAGAGGTTGGGTGGGGCCCCTTTCTGCAGCCAGGTCACGAGGGACACATATGAGCATAAGTGGACAATTGCTTATAAACAATAAACGGGTTTCTCCCACTTTTATTTCTCCCTTTGATTGATTTTGGTTTCAAAGGTATTTTGTCCTGGGCTGGGAAAATATTTTCCCCCCAGAGTTATGTCTGGTGGTAGTTGGCAGGACCTCTGAACCTGAAATCTGTCTTCATGGGTGTGTCCCTCAGGAGGGCTGCCCCTAGAGATGGTGGGGAGATGCCCGAAACCTCACTGTGTATGGTGGGCAGGCCACAGTGGCTGCAGTGGTGGAGGGTGCAGCTGCACCAGGGAGCCCCCTATCTGTGGGGCTTTCAATTGGGGAGCCCCTAGTGGGGAACTGGTCTAGCATAAAGCACCTCCTAGAGGGGTGGGGCCTTCTCCAGAATTGGGGAAGGGTGAAGACACCAGAAGCTGTGTAATTAGCCCTCCCTCAGATAGAAGACTCCTTTGAGGCCCTGAGTGGTTGTGTAGCAGCCCGGACTGTGGGATGTCTGTTTCTAGAGACAGTGGAAAGGTTATAGAGGAGAGAGACACACTTCAGCATTGCTTGGAGGAGCTGGGTGATGACCTGTGGGATGTCCTTAAAAAAGAGACAGTTATTGAGAACACAGGTTATACTCCTCAAAGATACAAAAGCAGCGAGGGAGGAGGCAGCTGGAGAATCTGCATTGCAGGAAGTTGTTGGGGAGGGAAAAGAAAGAGCAGTGCCTTTAGCCATGGAGATGGTAGAGAAGATGTTCAGGGAGGATGAGGGGGTGGGCTGAGGGCTGATCTGTTGCTGAGGCCACCGACCGAGGCACCAGCCTCTCCCATACTAAAGGCCTGCCCGGTTGTAATTAAGAAAATGAAAACACAACTGCAGGCTCCTCAGGGGAGGGGCTGCACCCCCCCCTCCAGGTTGTGGAGCACTCTTTCACCCCTCTACCCAGGATGAACTGTTGGACATGAGAGTCTGGTTTTGGCAGAAGCCGTCGTAACCTCTGCCTGCATGGCTTTTGCGTCTCTGGGATATGCGGGTAGAAAACATTGTTGTGTCACACTATGAAATGGGTAGACTGGCTTCCCTGATGACTCACCACTCCCTCTGGCAGCAGTTGCAAAGTGCCCATCACACTGCAGGAAATAAGGTGCTTCTGGATGGGCTGACAGCAGCTATGAGGGCACTTTGGGCTAATCAGGGTGATTTACCATACTTACCCACTAGCTGGAAAACATATGCAGAGCTCCAGCAGGTGTTATGGGAGCTGGGCATGAAAAATATCATCTGTAATATGGACCACCAGGGCCCTGATGAGGAGTTGTTCACTATAGGAATGAGAAATCTGGTGCTCCATATAGCTTCTCCATCTCTCTCTAGGTCCCTATTGACTATTCTTGCCCCCCACATAGGGCAACCCATTTAAGTGAGGCTACTCGTATGTTAGCAGATCTGAGGGAGGTTGAAACAATAAAAGCACAGAAGGAAGTACAGGCTATGACTGAAAGGAGAGGTGCAAAGGGCCCCGTGAAGGTCTCGAGGACCCAGATGTACATTGATATATAAAGGCAGGGGTAGTGAAAGAAAAACTTGATGAGCATCCCAATAGGATCTTGTTAGAACTGTGGCACCAATTAAAGCCAGACAGTTATTGAGAAGACAGGTCACTAGTTCCAGGTTCTAGCCACTGAGGTCCAGGACACAGAAGCTGGAGGCAAAACCCCCTGTGTGGCTTGTGTCCCTTCAAGACATTGTGGGGGACAGTCTTCAGGCTCTACCTGGGCCCTTGCTGTAACAGGAGGAAGATTGGGCATCACAGTTTGACTGAGGGGGGTTCAAGGCTCCCAGCTTGGGAGATGAGGTGGGCCCTGGAGACCACATATAGAATTAGCAATTCATTGGTCCCCCATGAATGTACAATGTGTCCTGGCACTGGTGGACACAGGAGCTAAATGTTTCTCTGATTCATGGCAACCCTGAGCATTTTCCTGGGACCCCTACTGTGATAGATGGCTATGGGGGTAAGGCAATTAGAGTAAAGAAAGCCCAAATCCCATTGCGGATAGGGTGTTTACCTCCAAAGGAGTATACTGTGTACATTTCTCCCATCCCAGAATATATTTTGGGCATAGATATCCTGCAGGGCCTGTGGTTACAGACCACTGCCAGTGAGTTCAGACTGAGGGTACATGTGGTAAAGGCAGTTCTGAGGGGACATGCTAAGCACCCACCTGAAGCTCTTCTTGTACCTCAGCAAATGACAAATACTAAACAGTATAAATTGTCTGTAGGACACAAGGAAATTGGAGAAACTCTATAGCAGTTGGAGAAGGTGAGCATCATAAAGCCCACTCATAGTCCTTTTAATTCCCTGGTGTGGCCAGTGAAAAAGCTGGACGGCTCCTGACATATAACCATGGATTACAGGGAATTGAATTAAGTCACACCCCCTTTGCATGCTGCTGTCCCCTGTATGGTAGCCCTTATGGACACACTCAGTCCTGAACTAGGGACATATCATTATGTTGTGGACCTTGTTAATGTTTTCTTCTCTATTGACACAGCACAGGAAAGTCAGGAACAGTTTGCCTTCATGTGGGAAGGCCAGCAGTGGACATTCACTGTCCTTCCACAGGGATACCTCCACAGTCCCACCATTTGTCACGGACTTGTAGCCCAGGACTTGGCCACATAGAATAAACTGCAAATGGTGCAAGTGTATCACTACATTAATGATATGAAGCTCATGTCTGATTCTCTTGCAGATTTAGAAGGAGTAGTAACTAGACTGCTGCAATACGTACAGGAGAAAGGATGGGCTGTGAACAGCACCAAGGTTCAGGGAACTGGTTTGTCAGAATTTCTGGGGGTTGTCTGGTTGGGTAAAACTAAAGTTATTCTTGAAGCAGTCATAGACAAGGTCCAGGCTTTCCCTACCCCTAACACTGTGACAGTCTTACAAGAGTTTCTGGGTCTTTTGGGCTACTGGAGAGTGTTCATCCCACACTTGGCACAAATTCTGAAGCCCTTATCCTGGTTGGTATGAAAGGGCATCAGGTGGGACTGGGATGAGACATGTGCAGCTGCTTTTACTGCTGCCAAGCAGGCAGTCAAGGCCTTCTAGGCATGTGAGCTGGAAGTTCATGTAACTGAAGATGGTTATGGATGGGGTCTTCGGCAGCAGCTTAAATGGACATGCCAACCTATTGGATTCTGGTCACAACTATGGAAAGAAGCAGAGGTCTGGTACACCCTGATGATAAAGAAGCAACTGGCTGCTGTGTACCATGCCTTGCTGGCTATGGAGCCCATCACTGGAACAGCTCCAACCAAGGTAATAACCACCCATCCCGTCATGGGGTGAGTGTGAGACTGGACCCAAAGGCCACAGAGTGGTGTGGCACAGACACCTACACTGGCCAAATGGGGCATGTATTCACAGCAGTGTAGCACCCTCTCCACTAGCTCCTTAAGTGGAGAACTCCAGTGCTATTTGGGCCAGTGACATATACCAGTGGAAAGCAGGAAGAACTTGTTTTTGAGCCATTGGTAGCCAAGAGTCCTTATCAGGAGGGAAAGGCCCCTATACCTGAAGATGCTTGTTATACATATGGCTTCAGTCATGGGCAGTCCCCAAAGTGGAGGGCTGTGGCTTTCCATCTTAAGACTGAGACAATATAGATGGAGGACAGAGAGGGGAAGAGCAGTCAATAGGCTTAGCTGTGGGCAGTATGGCTTGTGATCACCTAGGAGCCTTCCCTATAGTTGTCTGCACTGGCAGCTAGGCCGTCTATCAGGGCTTGACCCTGTAGCTACAGACATGGTACCATGCCAACTGGATGGTTGGTCACTGGCCCCTTGGGGTGCAAGAGTTGTGGCAAGACCTATGGGTCTCTGGTCAGACTAAGACTGTTACTGTATATCATGTGACTGGCCATTTGCCTTTGGCAACCCCAGAGAATGATTAAGCAGACACATTGGCCCAGGTGTGTCAGCTAGAAGGAAAACCTGCCTCTGATGTAGCCCAATGGTTATATCAGCGTTTGTTGCACATGGGGCAAAAGACAATGGGCTGTAGTTCATTGGTGGGGCTTGCTGTTGACCTTTGATGAAATCAGCACAACCTGGAAAGAGTGTTTTGTGTGCTCTAAGAGGGACTTACACTGAGTCCTGTAGCAACATGGGACAATAGTAAAGGGGCCGATAACCCTTGTCAGGTGGCAGATAGACTGTATTGGGTCTCTGCCCGTATCAGAAGGATATTGGTAAGTCATGACTTGGGTGGACACAGCAACTGAACTTCTGGTTGCTTTTTCTGCATGTCTTGCAGATCAGTAAATGACCAAAAGGGGTCTAGAGCATCTCTTTGCAGCTTATGGCCGCCGGCAGGTGATTGAGAGCAATCAAGGCACCTACTTTACCAGGCATGTGTTAACTAGAATGGGTGCAGCAATTAGGAATAAAGTGGAAATTTCATGTACCATATAATCCTACTGGGGCAGGCACGATAGAGAGGTACAATGGTTTGTTGATATCTGGCCTGAAGTCAGACACCAATAGTCTACAGGGCTGGTCAGTTCACTTATAGACAATGCTATGGCATTTGAATGAGAAGCCACAAAAAGGAGCCTTAACCCTGTGGACATGCTAACATACATTGCTGCCTCTCCTATACAAATCTACATGAAAACCAAAGAGGAGCTGTTGAAGCCAGGATATGGCCAGCAAAGCAACAAGCTGCTACCAGCCCCAACTGCATTAAACCACGGAGACACTGTTGAGTGGACATGGTCCTGGACATTCCAACATATGGACCAGTGATGGCTGGCCCTTTCGACACCTTGGGGAAAAGGCCTGGAAGCTGGCCTCCTTTGTGTTCCTGGAGTAACACAGAGTGGCCCCCAAAGATCATTCTAGTGTACCCAAAACATCCAGGAGGTAAGAACATCTTACGGGGAAATTTGTTTTATCTTTACGGCCAGTGCATGCACCTCCATAGCCCTGTAAACTGACCCATCTGTAACTCCCACAGGGAGGAGGGTGAAAGTCTGGTATACTAGACCAGGACGAGATCCCAGTCCTGCCACTGTCCTATCACAGGACCACTCTGTTGCATGCATCCTACCTGATGGCAAGATTTGCCTATGTCGGTGTAATTAAAACATGTATCTTACAGCCCTTAAGATGATTTTCTTTTACAGTCCTTATGGCCAGGACCCACCCCCTGCCTGCAGCTGCCGTATGATGATTGCTCTGAACTTCCTACCTGTTCAGCTACTGACAGCCTGTGGAATGGGCAAGCTGTGGACTTAATATGCATAGGACTTTGAATTTAGTTGAATCCCCTGGCTTAAGAATTATCATGATTTTATTGCTGTTGCTATTGTATGTTAGTTTGGTTACAACACGCCAGTTTTCTCACACAGGGCCTTGGTAGAAGATGGGGTATGAGCAGATTTTGAGGTGAGATTTTTAGAGGGGTGGGCTGTGGGTAAAATTACAGTAGTTCTAGAATCTCTTGCCTGCTCTTAGTTTATCTCCATATCAATAGATGTTTCCAAGGGATGGAGAGAAGTAGTCCATGTCCATTTTCAGTAGGTGATTATGTGGGTGAGCAATGGCATATCTGGAATTGAGAGGTTAGATGGGGCTCCTTTTTGCAGCTGGGTTGCAAGAGACAGGGGTGAGCAGAAGTGGACAACTGCTTGTAAGCAATAAACAGATTTCTCCCACTTTATTTCTCCCTTTGACTGATTTTGGTTTCAAAGGTATTTTGTCCCAGGCTGGGGAAATATTTCCCCCCTGTAGTTACACCCTTTCAAAGGAAATGTTTAGAAGACATTCTGGAATTTTTAAACACAATATGGCTCAACTTTGAAAAAAAATTTATGATTGAAAAAGAAAATGAGCATTAAAAAAGACTGTAAACATTTTAAAATCAACATTAGACCCAAATGTATTTAGAAAAGAAATAGAAAAAGAAGAAAGAGAAGACTAAATTCAGCAAGTACTGTTCTGGAGGCAATACAAATAGTAAAAGTAAAGTTTTGGCAGGCAGAAAAGTAAAACAGATGGAAAATTATTGCATTCTAGTACTAGCATGCATTTGAATAATTCTCTATTAAAGAAAACATCTGATTTCAGAGAACACAACGGGAAGCAACATTTGTAGTACTAGCAGCACTAATGTCCTCATTTGTTATCTTCTTGCAAAGATGCACATTCCTGAGTCCTAGAAGGCAAGGAGTCCTTTCCATCGTCCTTCTCTTGAGATCCTCTGTTTGAACCCAAATTGCTGGTTTCCCTGCTAAAACTTCTCCACAATTATGAAACTAAAGAAGGTCCCTCAAGTCTATAGAATAACACAATGCAAGCTGCTGCAGAAAGTGGGCCATGGCTTGGCCCTGGGACCATCTGGGTAGATGCCCCAACCTCCAAATAATGGACTGGTAGGCAGCAGAAGTGCAGCAGGTCACCAAATATATCCAGAGACAATGCACTCTTGCTTCCTCTCATTTATGTGTTTATAGGATGCCATTCTCTCAACTAAAGGCCAAATTGTAATTGCACCTACTCTCAAATTCTGGGCATAGACTGTATGCATACACATTCAACCCCATACCAATACAGTTTAAACCTAATAAAGACACAAAGATATAATCCAGTACATTCTCAGTTATCTGGACCTTTGTATAATTGAAGACTAATCCTTTAAAAACACTCCAATTTCAAGTAACAGGGCAGAGCTCTTGTTTTCTGATACCTTCTGTACAGCCTACTCCCTTCTGTTTGCTGGCTGTGTGCCTCCCAGCTGCTTCTCAACCCCACCGCCTTTTCTTTCTTTTCTCTTATTTCCCAGAGGTTTTTACTTTTTTCTCTCTTTAGCTTTTCCCATGCTTCTCACTTTCACATGAAAACACAGGCCTTTTATAAGCATCTCAGGCCAATCAGATGGCAGTTGCGGTATGGTCTGTATAATCTTTGAGTAATCAACTCCACTCAACTGTTTTCATTACTTCCTACTCAATGTTTCTTCTTTAGGGTTAGAAATGCCTTTGGACATTATTCTGAAAGCCTGAGGAGAAAAGGAGGTTGATCTCTAGATAATATAGCCTGTAGCAGCATTTCAAGTTCACTTAAATCCAGAGTTATACACATATTATTATATTTCACATTTTTAAATAGCATCACCATAAATTAGGTCCTTGCTATCAAATCTATTTTATATTCATTTCATTTATTTTAACTCAAGGAATAATGCCAAAGAGGATACAAGTACTTGTGTTAATAATGTGATCCAAAATTTAGCTGACAACTGACAATTTAACAAAGTATTTCAAAATTTAAATCACTGAGTAGTACTTACTGTTGCATGATAGTTTTTATACATGGGCATTTTTAGTAACTTTGTCAAGTAATCTTCCAGTTGTTTCTGTAATGCAAATATTTTCAGTAAGTGATAACATCATCATACTATAGAAAATTGTAAACAGTTAGTGACAATGATGTGATATTCTTGTTTCATCTTAACTTCTGTAGGTTATTCAATTATTAATTCATATTATTACTGGACAAGGAATCCTGAATGGCATTAAGGAATTATTTCCATAGTTCCCTTGGACCATTATTTAAACCTCTTCTTGCTATTTAACTTTTCACATGCTTAGGTCTTTTATAAGCTGCTGACAAGTCATATACTCTTAATCTTTCAATGTTACTAGCACAGGACTTGCCCAAAGTAAGTGTTTTTAAGGGATTTGTTGATTTTATCAAAACCCTGAATTTCCTCAATTCTAACACTGAATTTACTAGAAGATATACTATAATTTTTAACAACTTTCAGGGGAAAAAAAGGGGGGAGAGGCTAAAACAAAGAGATCTTCTATTAAGTTATAAGCTGATTTGAAACATGGTGAAGTGTGGGAGGGGGGAATGTCAATCATACCAACCATGCTACATGCTGAAGCACTAAATGTCAAAGCCACAGGTTATCATTTTCAAATGGTCTCATACATGCACACACAATAACTCCAAACCGTAGAATTTTACATATCTCAATATTATAGAAAACATTTATTGCAGAGCCCTGAAAGGATTTTAAATATGATAACAACTACAAAGGAGAAATCAAACATCCATTTTAGAACATAAAAGTTTGAGATTACCAGACAGAACTGATATTTACACTTGCTAATTTTCTAATATAAAAAATTAATCTCCCCTCTGCAGCACATATCACTGAAGCACAGCAGGCCTCCTGAGGTCTCTGTCCTACTATTGTGCATGTCTGTATACTCTGTACTACTCTTCTCAGACCCTGACTGCTCCATCTATAGTTTGGGAATGAGATTTGACATATATCTAGGACAAGCTACTATAAATTCTAAAGCAAGTGTGTGGAAATATGTCATTTTTTAAAGAGTAGACCTCAAAATTCTTAATTATGAGCTCAATCTTGACTGACAACAAGCCCAAAGAGGATCCTGCAGGGGACTTTTTCTTCATAAAGTCACTCCCAGCCAGAAACCTTCTCCTGCTTCTCAGAAAATGCAACCCCCACCCCCAGGGGCAGAATGGCTTGAGAAAGACAGGGCTGCCTAACTAGTTCTAGAGAAACAAAATCAGTCTGGGTGATGGATCAGGGAGTGACAGAAACTGCAGCCAGGCTCACCCTGCCCTACAGCACCACAAAATATGTTCAGAACAAGAACAGTGAGAAGACTTACCCTTCGACCAAAGAACTGTTCCTCCCTGATCATGTTTTCAGATGAACGGGGCAAAGCTGGCATCTCTCGCGGCTCTTCTTTGACATTCTGTCTTCTAAAGGTGTGCCTAAAACATGCAAACACAATGCGAACATTTATTAGATTACTCTTTGAACCATGACTCCCATATATTTCATGAAATGGTTTATTTTTAGAAGAGCCTACTTAATAGATAATATGCAACAACCATGGATCCATAAAATGAATAAAGTACTCTTTCTACCCAACTTGTATACTGGGATAAATTCATAATTAATTCTGAAACCATTACCTCTTGGTGGGAATGGGAATTCGGATAAAGGCTTTGTACTTTAGCAGCTCTCTGTGAAACTCTTGAAAGTGCTTGAACTTCCTCTTCACTTGCCATTTAAATTCCCCGTGTGTTAATTCAATAGTGTAAAGATTGATACTTGGTACCTACAGTGATACATAAAAATGTTTTTTATTTTAGATAACAACAAAGATCCCAAAATCTCTCAATGAACAGCAGCTGATTAATAAGAAACATGCAAGTACCCTTAAATCCAGCCTACTTATTTCATGCAAATACTTAAGCAAAATGTTTTCAAAAACAATTGATTACAAAATTATATTCTCTTAAAGGTTCACCTTTAATATACATAAGACAAACTGACTCATGCCAAAGACAAACTCCTATAAACCCTATTGCTCCAAATACACACACACAAACACACCTGTGTGCACATTCACACACATGCACTTGCACAAACCTGAAACAAGAAACCAGGTAAAGGGGACAGTGAGTGAAGACAAGCTTAAGTCCATCAGGGGGTTGAACAAAAGTATAAGTAGTGACAATGGGAAGGTGAGAGGGAAGCTGGAGGAAATGGTTTCTGGAGCATGATCTTAGCCCACTTCTTGTCCTTCCCAAATGACATTAAAGCCTTCTCTTTCTGAAATGCATTCCAAGGTCCATCCTTATTTACAATATTTCCCCATCCTAAAGCATCACCAGTGATCAGGAAGATGCAAGATGATTAGAAGGAAAGGAGCAAAAGATCTTCCTACACACAAAATCCAACTATTAACAAAAATGAATTCCCATTTAAAAAATTTTAAGTGTTTCTTATTAAAATACAAATACATCTTGGTGACTAATGAATTTTTCAATCAGAAGAGCTAACAGACCTGGGAGATAGGAGTTTTGATATAGAAGAAGGTGTCAGGAGACATGGGGGGATGAGTATAAAGCACAGGAGATCTTGAAGAAGCTACTATGGTGTATATGGGGGCAGGGGCGGGGGTGCTCTGGACAACCTAGAGGACACTGGCCCCTGCCAGGCTCATAAATGTTGGGTGGGGGAGAGTAATGTCTCCTACTCTGCTGGTTTATCTGGGCTCTGGTGTCAGCAAGCCCATGAGTGATTCTGACCTGGTGCCATCATAAATGATGTCTGGCATATTTTGCAAACGTCTAAAACATGACCACTCTGTAGATGTAGTATATAAAACAAGAGCACAAGAATCACTGTAACTTGTGCTCTTACATCTGGAATCCAACCATATCACTGATAAATACTCAAATCTAGCACCTGCTTTACCTCTAGTTAAGATATGGACAGTTAGTACAACCAGAAGTTGAAGGAACTTAGTTCCGGAGTTCAATATTATATGCTGCCTTTCGCCTTGGCCAGCATTACAGGCATCATCCTGCATCCTTACCAGAGAGGATCCAGGGAAACTCAGAGTGGCCAGAAACTTCACATGCAGGTAAAAAATGCTCAATTAAAAAAAAATGAATCAAATAAATAATAAAAAGTACAAAACTTAGGCAGACTGCCCTATTTCTTAGGATTGTATGTCTCAATCTAAGAAAACTGAACATTTACAAAACATTGCAAAGGCCAAGTTTTATCCCCTTCACATAAACCTGAAATTCTGTAAACTTCTTAGCAATTGTGAGGCAGTCTGGTACAATGGAAACAGCCTATCACATCCTTTTTGAAGATTTTAAGGGTTTGAAACCCGGTGGTGCAGCTATCAGCTCTGAAACCTCAGCCAAGTGTCACTTCTGTCAAAGCACATCAGAATTACTGGAATTATTAGGAATTGGAGTAATTTGGGGAGTTTCAATGAAGGGATTGCCTATGAAGATGTGCTAGAGGTAAGGAAACCACAGAGAGGACAGTAACCTGGGACTCATGAAGGTATTCTAGTCCTGAAGGGACGAGAGGAAGGACCAGATGCTGGAAAAGGAGGGAGAGAGCCATGTGGAAAGGAAGCATTTTCCATAATGGGGAAAGAGGCGTATGAGAATAAAGCCTAAATGGAAAGGAAGCAAACACTTGAGAGAGGATGAGGACTTGGAAGTGATTTAAAAACAAATAAAAGCTAAAAACAGTCATAGCTAGGAGGAAGGAAAATGGAAGTCAATGTGTTAATTTGTATACATTGACTAATACAAGGTGAGTCTATAAATGCTCTGACCCTTGTTGTAGATGTAAAGCGCTCCACTTCCAGAACTTGGGCTTTTATTGGACAGCCGGAGAGATACGTCTGTATATTAGGCTCCTTAAATCCTTGAGTCTTATAAATAGCAGAGAAAGGGATATACACTAAAAAATAAGTAAGTAAATAAAGTTATTGCAAGGATACAATGATATTGCAAGAATACATATCACCATAACATGCCTTTTATGGGCATCTTTTTTAAGAATCATAATATGCTACAGCAAGAGAACATCTAGTGCCATAAAAGATTTAGCATTTGCTGGTTATTTCTAATGCTCTGCCAACGACCCTGATAAACTCTCTTCTCCCTGCTCAGACCATCAATCTTTACCTTCCTGGATCTTGGGATCACTGGGAAATGTGTCATATTCCACCTCCTCTCCCTCGAAGTGGAGCTCCCTCGTGTCCAGATTTTCTATCAAATTACTCATGTCAGCGGCAATTTTCTGCAGCGCAGAAGTATTTACTCTTGGCTCATTTTTCAGTGACATCTTGGCTTCAGAGAGGGTAAAAGCAAAGGGGCTGGGAAAGAAGAAAAGGGTTACAAGGACTGATTATTTTGGTCAAATAAAACCCTATTTTACAATTTGAGTACCAGAATTAGATACAGCATATGGAAACAAGTCAACTAGCTCTGTGTGAGCTTCAGTTACTGCAAATGACCTTTTAATTTATTTTCTTGTTTAACATCTAAAGGATTCCTATCTTGCTAATTAAACTGGAGCAATATACTTAATCATAAATAAGCAAGAAAAAGAAACACTACACTGAATAATTTTGTTAACCTGGGTATGTGAGGAGAGACTCAAGAGTAATGGTTTGGGAATGGTTATTCAGAGAAAAGGAATTGATTCTTAATTGTAATAAATACAAGGAAAAGAAAATAGCCACATAAAATAGGCAACTTTTAATATTTTCTAAAAAAATTAGGGAATTTTACAATAATTTCAATATGCAGATTTAAATATATTATTGTGATAACATAACCTTTCTACAGAGGTGATATCCCAAGCACAGTGTGTACTATCTTTTTGAGATAAGAGGTTTTGGCCATGACTACATGAGAGACAATGATGCATGTGCCTTGAAATGTAACTGATTGTTATACCTATGCCAAAAGATACAGGAGGTGCTAGAATTATACTTCCCTTTATATTTTAAGAAAACCGGTTATATTTCATTCCAACATTTAATAACACAAGTCGTTGCACATCAGTACCCATGAAGAAGAGTTCATACAGATTTTATTTTTCACTTAAAGTACTGAGATTTAAGCCTTTGGGTCTGTCATCTGAGTTGGTGAAAAATCCATATTGCTGGAAATAATCTCTCTGTTACAACGAGGTCCTCAAACAGGAAGGCTCTCTTACCAGTAACTTTTCCATACTTGTTCATTTATTACTGCAAATCACAAACACATCCTGAGCATTCACCATTCACACACTGTGAGATGCAGTGAGTGAATATGTAAAGATGAATAAGGCTGGCCTCTGTAATTAACACCTGATGTGGGCGAGGGAGATAAGTTACTGACCTCCAAGTGCATCCTTGGCCTCCAGCAAAGTTCTGGCTTTCCTGAGAATGGCATGTGGTGAGTAGGAGACAAGTAGCTGGGTTCCCTTTTAGTGAGAAAGCTATCAAAGATAGCTGGGGGGCCGTGGGAAACACCAATAGAGAGTCGCAGGCAAACTTGGGCAGTACTACAGAAACTCAACAGGTCTCTATCATCTGTACCGCTGTGTTTGGTAGAAAGTGGTCTTTGGAAATACGAAGATGGGGTTAGAGGAGTGTGGTTCTGGTTTGGCAACTAAGTTCTCTGTGAATGTAATCAATCACATTTCTTCATTCTCCATGTTGGCTATAAGGAAGCTTGGAACTAAATCTGTAGCCCAATGTTAGCACAATACAGGACTCTCCTTGCTGCACCATCTTACTTCAGCTTTCTTTCCCACTTGTACTTTATATTATAAGTTAACATGTACTACTTGTTTAGTATGAACCTGTCCTGTGATAACCCCTTATATACAAGATCACATTTATCTTCAATAATAAATCCATGAAAGTTGGTTATTGCTATATTGAAGATGGCATGAGTTTGTCATCCCCTCTTTACAGATAAGGAAACAGGTTTCTCTCCTCTGGAGCAATTAGGAAACTTGATGAATACTTTGGACAGTATGTCCAAGGTCACATGGCTAGGAAGGGGTGGAAAAGGGATTTGAAACCAGGGCTCTCTGGCCCAATAGCTGATGCTTGCAACTGTGGCCTTTATTTTCCTATATATTTCTTGGAGATATGTAAGTGTGTCTGGAATAGATGGAGTTTTAGTAAAACAAGTGCCCTGGGGCAAGTCCTTTAGGAACTGACTCAAATGGAAAGAAGAGGAAATAATTTCCTCTTCCAATTAGGCACCACAGTAAGGCCATTTAACCCCTCAGGTTGTTGGTTTCCTTCTCTATAAATTGAGGAGGTTAAGCCATTTCATCTCTAGGGTCCCTTTAACACTAAGACCCTAATTGTAGATAAAAGATGCTATAAATTATTCAACCTCCCCTTATAATGTAATTAATTTAGTCCTTCTCCAATTCCAAGAAATTAACTTAAGTAGTTTTTCATATGAATATGAGAAGCAAGTAACAGAATGTTTCCTAACCTGGATAATTTAATCAAGGTTTGTTCAGCCTCCATCGAGAAGCTGTTGTCTCTGGTGGTAATTAAAATATTTGTTCCCTTCCCTCTTTGTTCAATGAATATGCCAACTATGAGGGGTTTTGTTTTATTTAAAGTCCAAGGTAATGAAAAATCTTAGAGGAAGTGAGACAAGGAAGAACAAGTAAGAAATTACATCATATCATTGGTATTTGTGAATCTGGAAAGCCTTTAAGTATTTTCTATTGATTAAACAGCCTAATGGTTAACTCTGCCAACTTTCTTAGCATAGCAAGAGAAAACAAGGGTTACTCCAAATGACTTCCTTTTGGACAGTATTAATGTTAATTTAAAAGAGCATGTTAAATTTAAAAAATACAGAGATTAGAGTAATTTACATCCTGTAAGATAACTGGAATAAATAATACAGAGTCACTGGATCAAGCTAAAATAAACATCTTATTTAAAATAGAGAAAAAAATACGTATATAAACTTTGTGAAAAGCTTAAGGAAGAGAAAATAAACAAAGTAAATAAATGTTTACTATGTACTAAGCACAGTTTTGGCACAATTATGTTATTTAATCTCATAATGATACTATCTGGTATTTGCGATTACTTTGAAAGTAACTTGTCCAAGGTCACTCAACTGTGTCAGTGTTGAGTTTATTGATAAAGCAGATTTGTCTGGCTCTAAAATCTCATGGACTTGGTTATAGAAGTTCATAATTATTGATTTTATTTAATGGGCTTGAATGTTTCCAAATTAATCTTCTGTAGAAAGTTTAAGTTCCATAACAATAAATGATGTCCTCTGCTTTAACCACCATATTTGGAATGGAACCTACTAGTTACACAGTCATTACAATTACAAATACAACATAACCTTACATTCTCCTAAATTTCTTCTTAGCTTTTTATTTTTATGGTTCATAATTTCATATAAGATCAGATGGAATTTCAGTATACCTAAAGGGCTTGCAAATTGGTTCATGTTTTGTGAAGAGCTCACCATTGAGCAATGGAAAATGGACCAAATTATTTGTCCATTACTGCCTTCATGTACGTCCATGGTTGCTTTGTGCTGACTTCATCCAACAGTAGTATTTCATTTTTGAATATCAAGTGGTAAGGGCATCTATGCCCCTATGTTGTCAAATCTTAATTTATGTTTCCATGTTTTCTTTCATTTATAATAATGTCTAATAGTGGGTGAGTAGCTGTCACAGTTATAGCCTATCTTAACGGCAATGAGATAAGGCCTTCAGTGTTTACACTTGAGATAATATAATTGATTTTGTTACCTCCTTATAAAATTATATTGCAAGATCATTATCTCTTTTGGTACCAAGTAGAGATGGTGCCCATGGAGTGATAACAGCAGCTGTGTTTTATTTCTGTTTGCATATGTATTTGGGAAGTAAATAGGTTTTTTTTTTCCCCTGATGTTGAGTACTAGCCTAAAAAATCTTTGCAGGGAGCATTTAATTATCTCCAGTAATTCAGTGGTGAAATGAGAGAAACCTAGAGTTTTCTTCTGATCTTAATTTTTAGCATTGACTGGAAAGGGAGCAGATCATTTCCTTTGCAGATAGTACATACATACACATTGCCTTAGCCAAAATACAACAATATTGTGAACCTTAACTATTAATATTAAGATAAATATTAACATCAGTTAATATTTGCTGCATATGTACTACTCAGTATGTGCATACATAGTGCATATGTTGCCAGGCACTAAACAAAAAGATTAATTGTATGACCTCATTGAATCCTCACAACTATCTTAAGAGCTGGGCCCCATTATTACCCACATTTTTAAGATGAGAAGCTTAGAGAGCAGGCAACTTGCTCAGGGCCACATGGCTGGGAAGTGATGGAGCTGCGCCCGACCCTGATTGATCTGACATCAAAGTCCAGCCACTTAACCAGCTAGAGATAGAACCGGGGTTGGCAGGAGAGATACACACTGCAAGACATTTACTCCTTACTTTACATATTCTTTGAATAAAACAATTCAAAAAGCAACAGCAATAACAAAAAAAAACCCTCAACATTCATTCCATGAAGACAACTGCGATGTATTTCTTGCCTCCCTTTCTAACTAACATGCAAAGTCTCCCCACATATTGTCAGTACATTACCGAAAGAAAGAATACAATCGATTTCTAAACCAAAAATCGTTATCATATTGTATGAATGTGAAACGAATTTTAATTAGATCACTTAAAACCAAACCAAGTCATGGGAATTTCTGTTTTCCCATTTTTCATTACAAGAAAATTAATTGACAGCTCCATACCTACATAACCTCCCAGAATACATTATATAGCAATGATTTGTATAGCACTGACTTGACGTTCCCTGAAATGTCAACATCATAAAAGTGGATTCAAGTACTAAACTCAATCTCTAGTGACATTGTAAGCCTTGGATAAATATTTTTTGAGCTGACTTTGGATAAAGTAAATGGTATTATCATAGATTACATTCCAGGTGACATATTTTGAGAAAATAACACATCAAAAACAAATGACTCTTGGTGTTTACTTGGATCTTCGAATTTACTTTAAAAACAACATCAGTTTCATGAATATTAGTGAAGGGCTTATAATGCTCCTTGGAAAGACAGATAAATGCTAGTGGTGTAGGGGCTGGTCAGATGACGTAGGTTCGTTCTATCCTTAGTATCAGTGTAACCTGGGCAACTAACTGGCTCCAGGGTCCCAGAATCTCCTCTGTGAAACAGAGACAGTGTCACCTACACTCCTACCATTGGCTGTGAGGAGGCAATGTCATAATGCATATGCATCTTCAGGCAAAGATATCTAAGCTACTTATATGGCCTTTAATTCTATTAAAAGATGACCCCTGGGAGGGCGGAGCCAAGATGGTGACGTGAGTAGGACAGTGGGAATCTCCTCCCAAAAACACATATATTTTAGAAAATACAACAAATACAACTAATCCTAAAAGAGAGACCAGAAGACACAGGACAACAGCCAGACTACATCCACACCTGCAAGAACCCAGTGCCTGGTGAAAGGGTAAGAAACAAGCCCCAGCCCGATGGGACCCGAGCACCCCTTACCCCAGTTCGTGGCAGGAGGAGAGGAGTCAGAGAGGGGAGGAAGAGGGAGCCCAGGACTGCGAAACACCCAGCCCCAGCCATCTGCACCAGAGCGCAGACACAGTGCATGCATGGAGTGCTGGAAACTAGGGAAACAGGACAGCAAGACCTTTGAGCAGGTACCGAAGCTGGTGCCCCTGTGACAAAGAAAAGTGAGTGCTTTTTGAAAGTCTTAAAGGGACAGGGACACCACAGCTGGATGGAAGCTTCCTGGGTCAAAGTCCAGCAGCTGGAAATTCCAGGGAAGCCCAGGTGCATTAACCCCCTAGGCAACAGCTCTGAGACCCCTCACGGAGGTAAACAGCCAAACAGCCCCCCGTCCATTACCCCTCCGGGACCCCGCCATAGCAGAGCAGCAGCCTGAGGCTGGGCACGCCCACAGCAAGGGAGCTTCCTCCATAACAGCTGGGCAAGATACAGAGACCCAATCTACACTCAATTGCCCAACACAAGCCACTAGGGGTCGCAGTTGTCCCAGTAAAGAAAGGCTGGGAGCTAGTGGAAACCTTGGCCCTCCCAGCTGACAGAAAGTAAATAGCTCACCATTGTACCTATCAACATGGAAAGGCAAAAAAATTTGATCCAGACAAGACTAACCCAGACAGCCTCAACATCTGCTACATCTTCCCCTGAGAAGGAATCTGGGGAGATAGATTTAACCAGTCTTCCTGAAAAAGAATTCAAAACAAAAGTCATAACCATGCTGATGGACTTACAGAGAAATATGCAAGAACTAAGGAGGGAGAATACAGAAATAAAACAAGCTCTGGAAGGACTTCAAAACAGAATGGACAAGATGCAAGAGACCATTAATGGACTAGAAAACAGAGAACAGGAACGCAGAGAAGCTGATGCAGAGAGAGATAAAAGGATCTCCAGGAATGAAAGCATTTTAAGAGAACTGAGTGACCAATAGAAATGGAACAATATCTGCATTATAGGGGTACCAGAAGAAGAAGAGAGAGAAAAAGGGATAGAAAGTGTCTTTGAAGAAATAATTGCTGAAAACTTCCCCAAACTAGGGGAGGAAATGGACTCTCAGACCACAGAGGTACACAGAACTCCCATGACAAGGGATCCAAGGAGGGCAACACCAAGACATATAATCATTAAAATGGCAAAGATCAAAGACAAAGACAAAGTATTAAAGGCAGCCAGAGAGAAAAAAAAGATAACCTACAAAGGAAAAACCATCAGGCTATCATCAGACTTCTCAACAGAAACCCTACAGGCCAGAAGAGAATGGCATGATATACTTAATGCAATGAAACAGAAGGGCCTTGAACCAAGATTACTGTATCCAGCAAGATTATCATTTAAATATGAAGGAGGGATTAAACAATTCCCAGACAAGCAAAAGTTGAGGGAATTTGCCTCCCACAAACTACCTCTACAGGGCATCTTACAGGGACTGCACTACATGGGAGCACTCCTAAAAAGAGCACAGAACAAAACACCCAACATATGAAGAAGGGAGGAGGAGGAATAAGAGGGGAGAGAAATAAAGAATCATCAGGCCATGTTTATAATAGCTCAATAAGCGAGTTAAGTTAGAAGCTAACCCTGAACCTTTGGTAACCACAAACTTAAAGCCTGAAATGGCAATAAGTACATACCTTTCAATAATCAAACTAAATGTAAATGGACTGAATGCACCAATCAAAAGACACAGAGTAATAGAATGGATAAAAAAGCAAGACCCATCCATATGCTGCTTACAAGAGACTCACCTCAAACCCAAAGACATGCACAGACTTAAAGTCAAGGGATGGAAAAAGATATTTCATGCAAACAATAGGGAGAAAAAAGCAGGTGTTGCAATACTAGTATCAGACAAAATAGACCTCAAAATAAAGAAAGTAACAAAAGATAAAGAAGGACATTACATAATGATAAAGGGCTCAGTCCAACAAGAGGATATAACCATTATAAATATATATGCACCCAATACAGGAGCACCAACATATGTGAAACAAATACTAACAGAATTAAAGGAGGAAATAGAATGCAATGCATTCATTCTGGGAGACTTCAACATACCACTCACTCCAAAGGACAGATCCACCAGACAGAAAATAAGTAAGGGCACAGAGGAACTGAACAACACACTAGAACAGATAGACCTAATAGACATCTATAGAACTCTACATCCAAAAGCAACAGGATACACATTCTTCTCAAGTGCGCATGGAACATTCTCCAGAATAGACCACATACTAGACCACAATAAGAGCCTCAGTAAATTTCAAAAGATTGAAATCCTACCAAACAACTTTTCAGACCACAAAGGCATAAAACTAGAAATAAACTGTACAAAGAAAGCAAAAAAGGCTCACAAACACATGGAGGCTTAACAACATGCTCCTAAATAATCAATGGATCAATGACCAAATCAAAATGGAGATCCAGCAATATATGGAAACAAATGACAACAACAACACTAAGCCCCAACTACTGTGGGACACAGCAAAAGCAGTCTTAAGAGGAAAGTATATAGCAATCCAGGCATATTTAAAGAAGGAAGAACAATCCCAAATGAATGGTCTAATGTCACAATTACGGAAATTGGAAAAAGAAAAACAAATGAGGCCTAAGGTCAGGAGAAGGAGGGACATAATAAGGATCAGAGAAGAAATAAATAAAATTGAGAAGAATAAAACAATAGCAAAAATCAATGAAACCAAGAGCTGGTTCTTTGAGAAAATAAACAAAATAGATAAGCCTCTAGCCAGACTTATAAGAGGAAAAGAGAGTCAACACGAATCAACAGAATCGGAAACGAGAAAGGAAAAATTATGATGGACCCCACAGAAATACAAAGAATTATTAGAGAGTACTATGAAAACCTATATGCTAACAAGCTGGGAAACCTAGGAGAAATGGACAACTTCCTAGAAAAATACAACCTTCCAAGACTGATCCAGAAAGAAACAGAAAATCTAAACAGACCAATTACCAGCAAGGAAATCGAAGCGGTAATCAAAAAACTACCAAAGAACAAAACCCCGGGGCCAGATGGATTTATCTCGGAATTTTATCGGACATACAGAGAAGACATAATACCCATTCTCCTTTATGTTTTCCAAAAAATAGAAGAGGAGGGGATACTCCCAAATTCATTCTATGAAGCCAACATCACCCTAATACCAAAACCAGGCAAAGACCCCACCAAAAAAGAAAACTACAGACCAATATCCCTGATGAACGTAGATGCAGAAATACTCAACAAAATATTAGCAAACCGAATTCAAAAATACATCAAAAGGATCATACACCATGACCAAGTGGGATTCATCCCAGGGATGCAAGGATGGTACAACATTCAAAAATCCATCAACATCATCCACCACATCAACAAAAAGAAAGACAAAAACCACATGATCATCTCCATAGATGCTGAAAAAGCATTCGATAAAATTCAACATCCATTCATGATAAAAACTCTCAACAAAATGGGTATAGAGGGCAAGTACCTCAACATAATAAAGGCCATATATGATAAACCCACAGTCAACATCATACTGAAGAGCGAGAAGCTGAAAGCTTTTCTTCTGCGATCGGGAAAAGACAGGAATGCCCTCTATCCCCACTGTTACTCAACATAGTACTGGAGGCCCTAGCCATGGCAATTAGACAAAACAAAGAAATACAAGGAATCCAATTGGTAAAGAAGAAGTTAAACTGTCACTATTTGCAGATGACATGATATTGTACATAAAAAATCCTAAAGACTCCACTCTGAAACTACTAGAGCTAATATCGGAATTCAGCAAAGTTGCAGGATACAAAATTAACACACAGAAATCTGTGGCTTTCCTATACACACTAACAATAAACGAATAGAAAGAGCAATCAGGAAGACAATTCCATTCACAATAGCATCAAAAAGAATAAAATACCTAGGAATAAACCTAACCAAGGAAGCGAAAGACCTATACCCTGAAAACTATAAGACACTCTTAAGAGAAATTAAAGAGGTCACTAACAAATGGAAACTCATCCCATGCTCTTGGCTAGGAAGAATTAGTATCGTCAAAATGGCCATCCTGCCCACAGCAATATACATATTCGATGCAATCCCTATCAAATTACCAACAGCTTTCTTCAATGAACTGGAACAAATAGTTCAAAAATTCATATGGTAACACCAAAGACCCCAAATAGCTAAAGCAATCCTGAGAAGGAAGAATAAAGTGGGGGGGATCTCACTCCCCAACTTCAAGCTCTACTACAAAGCCACAGTAATCAAGACAATTTGGTACTGGCACAAGAACAGAGCCACAGACCAATGGAACAGAATAGAGACTCCAAACATTAACCCAAACATATATGGTCAACTAATATTCGATAAAGGGGCCATGGACATACAATGGGGAAATGACAGTCTCTTCAACAGATGGTGCTGGCAAAACTGGACAGTAAGAGAATGAAACTGGATCACTGTCTAACCCCATACACAAAAGTAAATTCAAAATGGATCAAAGACTTGAATGTAAGTCATGAAACCATAAAACTGTTAGAAAAAAACATAGGCAAAAATCTCTTAGACATAAACATGAGTGACCTCTTCTTGAACATATCTCCCCAGGCAAGGGAAACAAATGCAAAAATGAACAAATGGGACTATATCAAGCTGAAAAGCTTCTGCAGAGTAAAGGACACCATCAATAGAACAAAACGGTATCCTACAGTATGGGACAATATATTCGAAAATGACAGATCCGATAAAGGGTTGACATCCAAAACATATGAAGAGCTCACACACCTCAACAAACAAAAAGCAAATAATCCAATTAAAAAATGGGCAGAGGAGCTGAACAGACAGTTCTCCAAAGAAGAAATTCAGATGGCCAACAGACACATGAAAAGATGCTCCACATTGCTTGTCATCAGAAAAATGCAAATTAAAACCACAATGAGATACCATCTCACACCAGTAAGGATGGCTACCATCCAAAAGACAAACAACAACAAATGTTGGCAAGGTTGTGGAGAAAGGGGAACCCTTCTACACTGCTGGTGGGAATGTAAATTAGTTCAACCATTGTGGAAAGCAATATGGAGGTTCCTCATAATGCTCGAAATAGAAATACCATTTGACCCAGGAATTCCACTTCTAGGAATTTACCCCAAGAATGCAGCACTCCAGTTTGAAAAAGATAGATGCACCCCTATGTTTATCGCTGCACTATTTACAATAGCCAAGATATGGAAGCAACCTAAATGTCCATCAGTAGATGAATGGATAAAGAAGATGTGGTACATATACACAATGGAATATTACTCAGCATAAGAAAAAAGCAAATCCTACCATTCGCAACAACATGGATGGAGCTAGAGGGTATTATGCTCAGTGAAATAAGCCAGGCAGAGAAAGACAAGTACCAAATGATTTCACTCATATGCGGTGTATAAGAACAAAAGAAAACTGAAGGAACAAAACAGCAGCAGAAGCACAGAACCCAAGAATGGACTATAGTTACCAAAGGGAAAGGGACTGGGGAGGACGGGTGGGAAGGGAGGAATAAGGGCAGGAAGAAAAGAAAGCGGGCATTACGATTAGCATGTATAGTGTTGGGGGGGCACGGGGAGGGCTGTGCAACACAGAGAAGACAAGTAGTGATTTTATAGCATCTTACTATGTTCAAGGACAGTGACTGTGAACTTGGTGACAAGTAGTGATTTTACAGCATCTTACTATTTTGATGGACAGTGACTGTGAACGGTGATGTGGGGGGGGGACTTGGTGAAGGGGGGAGCCTAGTAAACATAATGTCCTTCATGTAATTGTAGATTAATGATACCAAAAAAAAAAAAAAGATGACCCCTGAAAAATCATCTTAGGAGAGTTTCTTTCATGTTAGTATTTTTCAGGGCTGATAGGTTAGGAAATATCCTGCCTTTCATCTTTTATTTAGCCCCCCAAACTAATGTACCAAATAGCAACTTACTTTCTGTCTGGGCTACTCTAAAAATGGGCTCTCCCATTCAACCAGTCCCTAATTTCTGGACTCAACTGCTACTGTAGAGAAACCAGTAAGTCTTCCCCAGTGCAAACAACCACCAAAGGCATTAAGGAGTCAGACCCGGGTGATGCACTTCCTTTTCTTTGCACACCTCCCTGGCCTTGCCCTTTTCTCCCTGGCCACTTAGGCATCCTTTCCATATACCCTCATAGTGCTGTGCACCATGTTCACCTCTCTGTGTCCTTTGGGCACCAATCCCCTTCATGACATTAATGAAACCTAAGGACCCCCAATCTCAGAACAAAATGGATATATCCTTATGCACAGTATTTCACGTATATTTACATAGGCTCATGGATGATCCCTCAAGATCCTTAGGTTAAGAAGCCCTGTCCACTGAGCTGATGTGCTGACATGTCCGTCTTACCACTAGAAGCTCAGAGCGAGGGTGCACTTAAGGGGAGGGGGACAAACTGAGAGCCAGACCATCCATCACTGACACCTTGCTGGGGCACCTGCACCATAAATGTTTGTTGACTAAATGACTAATCAGTGAAACCTGTCAGCTCCAGGTTATGCAGTGAAAGCCACAAAGATATTACTTCCCGCACATACATCACAGATTCTCTCAGATGTAAAAGCCGTCTGGTTGAAAGAATCCCTGAGAGGAATATAACATGCAAGAGATAGATAGGTTGATGACGTCAGAGTAACAAAGATGGTGAAGTATGTCAAAGCCGTGCGCCAGGCTTCTGCCAAGGGCTTTCCCTGCATCCTCCCATACAATCCTGAAAACACCCTACAGGGAGTACTGTCATCATTCCCACTTTACAGGTAACAAGACAGGCAGACCAAGGGGGCAGTTGGAAAGAGTCTGGCTGACTGTTAAGCCACTCTAAAGCCTGTTCTGCTTCTTGCACCCGCACCTGTGAAAAGGAGATGTTCTGTAATGTGACTCACACAGTCTCTTCTGAGCACAATCTTAGAGTCCAGTCTTGCTATTACTTATTATGGTTCCCAGAGACAGAAGTCTGTTCCCAAACACTATCCTCCCTCTGGGCCTCAGATCTTATCTGATTGTGAGGTTCCCAGAGCCTAGCAAGCTCCCATGTATTTATTCTTTCCGGGTTTCAAATCAAAGCCAAAGCGTTTTGGCCTAACACTGATGCTGCTTTCCTCCCAGAGGCATCAAGATTGGAGCTGATGGTGCAAATAGTGTGGACTCATGTCCACAGAAGGAGAGTTGGAAATTATGTTCTCTCCAGGTTTCCCAGAGAAAGACAACAAATCTACAACTATATAAAACAAATTTTTAGCATGAAAATCATTTCTTGATTCTCACGATTTTCCCTAAATCCTCTGACCTCTTTGGATGGCCTCACTTCTCGTCCATGAACTTTCAGTCCTTTCCTTTAACATGTCCTAGGCTTAAAACATTTCCCCCTTTGCAGCAGTACCAGCTTCCTCTAGTTCATCTCGGTCATACCTTTGAATTCAAACAAACGTTTTATTTTCAGAAGCAAAATACAAGTGTTAAAGGAAACTGATAGGAAAATATTATGGGTAGGAAAATGCCATTTATTGAGGGTACACTCTGGGTCAAGCCCTAAAGGCACATACATGTATATTATTACTTCTACTCCTCATGACAATCTCAGTTAGAATCAAGGACATGGAGCCACAGCAGCTTACTGGGGCTGCACAGGGGTGAGCGGTGAGGCTGGTCCCAGGGCATGGGCCAGCCCGATGGTTTCACCCACCTGCCTCCCCAGCTTCTGCCTCTGGCTCAGTGGAGAGCCACGTTACTGCCGTCGTGCCCTCCTCACCTCACACCACCATCCACCTCCCCTCTTCCGGGCTGAGGGTAGGGCCTTAGCAAGCCCACACAGCTCTCGGTGCAGCAGGAACAGGAGCGATTCTGTGGTGGGGTGGTGGTGGTGGGGGGGGGTTTTCTTCTCCTCAGCTCTTGTCCCCACTGCAACAAGGAACTGAAGGCCAGAGACACAGCAGTGAGGTAGAGTGAAGTTTTATTTGAACATACTCTAAAGGAGGAACGGGCTAGAGTCAAAGTAGATAAAGGCAGGTTTACTTGCTTATCTGAAGTAGAACAGAGAGAGTGAACACTCTTAATAACTGGAAAACAGAATGCAACAGCAAAATGCCAAAGGCACCACAGAAGAGCAGAGAGACAATGTGTATGTAATAAGTTAAGCAGTAAAAAGTCTTTTGAAAATACACACTCCAAGGAAGGGGAGTGTGGGCAACCTCAGAGAGGCGGAGGTGCCCCCCAATGGCTGGCATTCTGTCTTTTTAAGGCTTTCAAGACTGGGGCAAAGATAAAGGGTTGGGGGCATAGGTTTGACAGTGGTCTCATCCCATGATTCCATCCCTGGGGAGAGACAATATGTCATTGTCTATAGCTAGTCCTCTAGGTCATTCTGTAGGACAAACCCTTTGCTTCTCTCTAGAATAGTGGCCACTCCCAAGTACTGAGAACACATTGGTTAAGACTGCTTGGCGTGCCTTAAGATAAGTCATTGGCTGATTATCAAAGAATCTAACTTCCCAATCCTCTTTCAAAAGTGGAATCTTAGCCTGAAGATAAGTCCCTATTATTCTTATTATGCTAATCTAGGCATTTTTTTAGGAAAATAAATCATGATGCTTGCCCCATGTCTCTGCCCTATCTCACCTGCGTTAGCTGGGACAAGTCTCAAGGTCAGCTCAGATTCAGAGCATGTGGTATGAACTCACATTGCAAAGGGTGTGAGTCCTTCTCTGGCTTAATCTGATGAACTCCCTGAGTTCTTGGTGGGCCTCACCTTCTTTCCATCAAGCTCTTGTCTGTTTTTCTGCCCAAGAGTTTCAGTGCCCAGTTCCCACAGAGGCGCTGGCTCATCCTGAGGCTTTTGGAGTCAGAGGATGTGCTGTACCAGAGCTGGAAGCCGGCTTTCTCAGGAGTTGTGTGTGTGTGTGTGTGTGTGAGCAGGGGGAGCACGGGAACCCAGTCACACAGCCTATGAGACTGGGGGAGTTAAGAAGCCAGCAGATGCATGCCTCTCCCTTCTCCTCCGTGCCTGATTATGCTGAGCATGCTGTACCCCACAGTCAATCGGGAAGGTGCCCTAGGTGACTGAGCAACTGGTTGATTTTCCCGGGAAGCCACGGCCAGCGTGGTAAGGTACGGCCTGCCTTGTGTGCTTCCCTGCCTCTCTTTTCTCTTATCCCCTCTCTTGTGGCTCCCCGCAAAACCTGCCATGCAACCTTAGATTGGGCTCTATTATCCAGGAAACCAGAGCTGAGATAGTGTTGGGACCAGCACAAACCACTGAACCATTCCTGCCTCCTGCAGAAACCCAGGTTGTGCTGACCTTAATAATCAAAATAATATCATATAATAGCATACATAAAATAAATATGACCATAATAATCAAAAGTAAACTTGTGTAGTGGTAACTACATGCCAGGCAGCGATCCAGGTGCTTTGAGCACACTAACTCAACCACTTGAAAAGAGTACCTTTCTTATCCTTTTTTTAGAGCCAAGGAAACTGAAGGCACAGACAGGTTAAGTAACTTGCTCAAGGTCACACAGCAACCTGATGGGAATTAACTGTGTAGTCTACTCCTATTTTTGCCTTGACTAACCTGGACAAAGACATTTCTGTGTTCAGTTTCCTCACCTAAAAACTGAAATTTAGAAGCAGTTGTCTGTGTTTAGGACTTAAAATAGAACACTATTGTAAGAAAAACTTTTCAGCATCACTAAATGCCAGAGAACACAATACATTCTCAGCAAGTACACCCCGGAGATAAAACCTATCCCAAATGCCAGAGGTATTTAGATAAGGATTCTGAGCCAATATCTAAGTAAGATTTGTTCCTGCCTCTATTAACTACAGTGCACATGTGAACATTTGTGTTTGAAGAGAAAACAGGGTAAGGTCCCTCTTAATTCCAAAGTTTGTTAGTAAGTTTATTGGGTGTAAGTGAGAGACTTTGTACAGGCACTAGATTGACTTAAATCAATAAGGATCCCATAAGGAAAATTCTTTCTAAAAAGAAAGGTAATTAACATTGCTAAAAACTGTGGTCAAACTTTTCAAAATAACATTTTTCGAAGTTAAATGAATACTAAATTTTTTTATGGCCAAGAACAGAATATGCATGGATTGTGATGTCTTTAGGGTCTTTAGGAAAGGAAGCTAATTGCTCATGAATTTATGGGAGCAAACTTTATTCTGGTTAACAAATTATGCTAGGCAAAGTGGTATAAACATTTTTCTCACGAAGGTAGATTAAAAACAAAAATGATTCAATGGGTGAGCAATATATTTCCAGGATAGAGTTACCTGTGTTAAAATTATTTTAGGAAAACTTTTCTGTCACTGGCCTAAAATATTAAATCAAAAAGATTGCTTTTAATCAACATATATTGTTTTTGAAAAGAACACATTTTGATCAACAAGCTATAGATATTAATTCAAGAGTTTTAATTAATTATTTTTACTATCTTTGCTTCTTTTTCTTAAAACTGGTCTTGGTAACTTATGATGGCAGCCCCACTTAGCCAAAAGGACCTATGTTTCCTCATACAGACTTCGTTTATTATTAAAATTCTTTACAGCTGTCTAGCATTCTAGGATTCCTTTCTTTCACTTCTCTCCAAGGGAACAACCAGCCTCCACTGGTGTTGAGTTTAGGCAGTGCAGAGTGCCTTCAGGAATAACCTGAGCATCTCACCTATGAGAACGAGCTGCCAAACCCTTGTGTAAACTCCTCCAAACATTCTCCAGGGCTAACAAGCACTTCAATTTTGTCATGAGTGCTGATAAACACAATAAAATCTCAGGTTTTTTACCCATCTTTATAATTACAAAAAAATGTTTGTTCAGGCAGCAGAGTACTGATGCTGGGGTTCTTGTTTGCAGAGTCAAAGAATGAATCTCGCAAACACCCAAGGTAGGAGAGCCAGGGAGAAGTATTGAGAGATACAGTGAGAGGACAGAGCTCCTGGCTTGTGCCAGGAGGGCACAAGAGAGCCCTTGATGGTGTGTTGTCTAGGGGATTTATAGTCAGTTGAGGATTTTCAGGAACTGATAAAATTATCACCTAAAATTATCAGACATAGAAGAAACAGAAAAATGTGATCCGTTCTGAAGAGAAGGCTATCAACAGAGACTCATCCTGAAATGTAAAATATAAGGTGATAGGGTTTTAAAAGAAATTATTATGAGTTCAAGATGTAAAGGAAAATATTTTTCTGATGAATGAACAAATAGAAAATCTCAGCAGAAACAAAGAAAGATTCATTGAATGGGTTTAACAGTAGAATGGCAATCATAGAAGAAAAAGTCAGTGAACTTGAATACAGATCAATACAAATTATTTAGTCTGAAGGATAGGCAGTAATATGGGGAAGAAATTATTATTACTAATATGTGAATAGAACCCCAGTGACCTCTGTGATATACCAGAAGATCTGACATACATGTAATTTGAGTCATAGGAGGACAGGCCAGGGAAAAGTGGGCAGAAAAAAATGTTTGAAAAAAATAATGGCCAAAAAGTTATCAAATTTGGTAAAATAAATAAATTTACAGATTAAAGTAACTCAGTGAATCCTAAGCAGGAAAAAAATACAGAGAAAATCTTATCTATGTACATTAAAGTCAAGCTGCTTAAATATAAAGAAAAGAGAAAAATCTTAAAAGCAGCCATAGAAAAATGACGTATTATATATAGGAGAACCATAATAATGACCATTAAACTCTCAGCTTAAACAAATGGAGGTGATGAGACAGTGAAATAGCATCATAAAACTCAATCAATATAGAACTGAATAAATGAATATATGTTGCTTTTCCCCAAACTAATCTACTAATTCACATCCAAAAAATTTCTCACAGAACGTGACAATATGACTCTAAAATTCATAACAGAAAGGAACTAAGGATAAACAGATAAGACTTGTCCAACCAGACATCAAGAATTATAAAGCTGAAGAAATTTAAATAGTACAGTATTGGCACAGAAATAGACAAATAGAACCAAATAGTGATCTCCAAAACAAGCTATGCCTGTATGGGTCTTGGTGTATGACAGAAGTGACACTGAAAAAATTAGTGAACAAAGAATTAACTTTTCCAGAAATGATACTAGGACTACTGACAATTCATAAAGAAATATAAAGTAAAATTTGTTCTCTACCTCACAGCTCCTTTAAGAACAATTTCCTAAATTTGACTAAAATCCTAAATTTGCATAAGAAAAAGAAAAATTTAAACCTTTGCCATAATATGATAGAAAAATGTCTTTATGACCTCAGGGTCAGGAGAAATTCTAAACAAGATATAAAAAACATACCATAAAGGATAAGCTGGTAGGTTCAACTAAAATTTAAAACTTTTGTTAGACAAATGGCAATACTAAACAAGGTCAGATTAGGAGAAAATAAACATGAAATATATATAAAGAACCCCTGTAAATACATAAGAAATCTAAAAAAAAAATTAAAAAGTTGCAAAGCCCAATAGAAAATAGACCAGGAATACATATAGACAATTTATAAAAGATGAGTTCTAAATTTACATTAAACATGCTCAACTTTCCCAGTAACCAGAGAAGTTATATTAAAACAATAAGATAATTTTTTATATGCATTGAATTAGTAACATTCTTGCAAGTCATAAATTACAATGTAGTCATGAGGTAATGGAATTACTCCAGATGTGTAAATTGAAATAACTTTTTGGGAAGCAATTTGGTGATATTCCATCTTTAAAGATGGCATAGCCTACTGCCCAGAAATTTTTCCTCTAAGTATAATTACAAAGAAACTCATCCATGGGTGGGTTTATGTAAGAAAACATGTATATAAGTAGGCAAAGAAGCACTGTTTACAGTAAAGGAAAATGGACAACAAAAATGTCTATCTGTCAGAAAATGGATATATGAATTATATTTTAATGAAATATTACACAGCAGTGAAAAATAGCTCAGAGGTACATGTATCAATATGAATAAACCTCAACAGAAAGTTTGGCAACAAAAATTCAGTTACAATGTTTGTTTAGGATTAGATTAAAAAACACAGCACAATATTATATGTTGTCTGTTAACATAATTATATGTAGACACATGACAAAACAATTGAGGAAATAACAATTTCAGAAGAGTGGTTACTTTTAGGGAAAGAAGATGGGAAAAGAATGGAATTGGAAGGCATACAAAGAGAACTTCATATACCAGTAACATTTTCTTTCTTATTTCACATCAGAAGGATGTATGTCTAAATGATAAAATTTGTTCAGTCTGGATGTTATAGGTACATAGGTTTTTATTTTCTGAGTGTTAATCTCTGTTTTAAAAACTGTTGCATTTAAAACAAAAAAATCCCTGCTATCAAATATAAGTGACATTTTACTAATGTCCTTAAATCCAATCTTGGTTAATGATTTTTGTATTACTTGCAGATGAATGAAATTCACTATACTTTCTAAAGTCAGCTGATACCAGTGACCCACTAACCAGGCTGTATGTAAGATATTTTGAAATACTTTGTCTCTTACTGTCCCTCACCCACACTTGGGAAAGCATATATATATTTGTAGATTCCAATGTAACCCCTTACAATCAAGAGTTGGCATGCACAAATATCGGCCATAGTTGAGAATTAGTTCAACATCCAGCAAAAAGATGTTAAATGGGCCCACACTGCAACTGAAAGCAAACTTGGTCTCATGAGACAACTCAGCTTCCTAAGTAGGGCCTCAATGCTCCCTGGCTCTTATCTCTTATAAGGTCGGAGTTTGGCAGGGAGAATGGAAAGGGAAAAACAGTGGTCAAAACTGAAGTTTATTTGCTTTTGTCTTCCTGGAGGAGCTATGAAAATTGCTTCAACTGAACTTTTAAAAAGAAAAAGCCTTAACATACTCACTTGAAAGTTTGCCCTCCTTAGTACCAGGTAATCTAATACTTCAAATTAGGAGACCCCTTTCTTTATTCTAGAAGTCCAAGTATTTCAAATGTAATGAAGCTCACTTCACAAATTCCTCAAAAATACAGGATACAGATTTTACCTCTTTTAACACATCCTCCCATACTCGATCTCATTCATCTTCAGAATACTCTATAAAGGAGGTATTATTGTCATCTCCACAGCAGAGATGAGTAAACTGAGGCTCCAAAAAGACAGCAGAGGGACCCTGTGCCTGGTCATTTGGCCACAGTGTGCAGGGGGGCCAGGGCTCCTCCTGAGTCCTGGTGAAATTAAGGAGAACAGATATTTTAGACTGAAAACAGATATGCAGCCTCCCTCTTAGGTAAGCACCTGAGCCACTGTCCCCAGCTATCCCCTGGATTCTAGTTGAGAGGCAGTGTAGGGGAGTTGTATGGCTACCTGAGTTTGACTCTCCAGTCTACCACTTACTAGCTGTGTAAACTTGGGAAAGTAACTTAACCTCTCTGTGCCTTGCTTTCCCAATCTAAAATGGGGAGAGTATTAGTGCCTACCTTAATGGGTTGTTGTGAGGATTAAATTAGTTGACATATAAAATGCTAAAATCAATACCTAGCCCAAAGTAAATGCAATGTACATGTCATTTGCTATTATAAACTAATCATCTTGCTTTTGAGAAGAAAAACATGGTGAATAAAGAACCCCAAAAGTTCCTCAAGACTCTCAGAATTAATACTGGTGAGACCTGTGTCCTGTTTAAATTCTACTGGTGGTAGCAGTTTTCAATAAGCCATTTGGAAAAACAATGAGTATTTTTTCAATTTCCATTAAGCGAGTACAAATTTCCCTCTCTTTCAATAGATAACCTTGTTAGATGTCTTCCTTTTACTTAGATTTGTTCCTGTTACCCTTCTGGATTTAAGACTCAAATGTTTCTCCCTAGACCTATTCTTAAAATATTTATAGTGCTACTTAACAAAAGTATTTATACTGTGAACTTACATTCCTTATTTAATCGTTTCACTTACAAAGCATTTATAGGAAATTCTTAGCAACCTAATAATATGTCATAGTACTATGGATATATACTGATACTCCAGTCAAGCGAAGTGAAAAAATAAAACCTGTTAATGTTTACTAAATGCCAAACACACTGTGAAAAGTAGAGAACTTGATACACTTGTCATTCCTACGGTCTCCATCATACAATGTGACATTTTTTGCTAAAATGAAGTTATACCTGTTTGCATCTCTTTCCCTCTTACAAGCTGTAAGCTCCTTGGAAGCCCAGAATGGCAGTGTACTGAACTTGGGCCCAGACTCTGCAAACACACTTCCGTGGCTATTAGCAAGTGTCACCATGTGATCACAGCCCCCTTTCTTCTCCGAACCTGAATCTGGTCTCCTAAGTCTTCTGTCCTCTGCACCTCAGGGTCTTTAAGCTCCTTGTCATCTCTGAAAGAAATCAACCCAACTATCGCATATCGTTAGCCTTTGTTGAAAAGAAATGAATTCAGTGAAGAAAGTGAATTATACCATCAATGGGCACTATTTCACTGTGTTTGTGTGTGTGTGTGCGTGTGTCCAAGAATAAACAGAAGCTAATGCAATCCAGTTCAATGAACCTATATGGCACATGTATTTGGTGGCAGGCTCTGGGTATGACCACAGGATACCATCTTTAGACTGATGAAAACAGTGGATACAAAACTTGGTCAGTAACGTCTAGTACACATGATGATCTAGGTAATCACTGGATCCAAACTCCTTCAATGCACTGAGAAGACAGAGGCCCAGGGTCACACAGAGAAAGCAGAGGCAAGACAGGACTCGGGCCTCTTCTGTACCTTGCATGCTCACACAAGTCTGAGGGGCAGATTCTTTCCATACAATGCAGCTTTGAACCACATCCCAAATGTGTAAGGATGACCGGACAGGCAGGACAAACTGCTTTTGCCTCAGCTGCAGCCAGACTGCTAGTGGGTGTGGACAGGCTGCCAGGCTGCCAGCCTCACTGGGGCAGAACTAGTTTGGTCCTTGCTCAAGAAACCGCCACGCCCATGAATGCCATTAAGGCAGAGCTATTCTAGTGGCACCTGATTCTGCATCATTGCTGAGGATCAAAGCACATGGATTGCGTCAGTACTAAGAAGAAATGACAAATTAAAAGACAGGCTGCCAAGCCTCCGTGGAGTGGAGGGAGGCAGCATGTGCCAGGCAGACCGGCAGGCACCCTGCTTTCCAGTCGCTGCTTTGTGGGGTTACTCACACAACTCAGCAGGATAGGAATTCACTCCACAGGTTTTTATTGAGCAACCACAATGTGCTGAGCACCAGGCTAGACACTAGGGATATGAAATGACTGGTCGTATTTTACTCTAATCTGAAAAGAGGGGCTTTAGGGATGGAACTCTCAGGACTCCTCACCTCACCCTGTGCATTTGCCTCCTTCCCCAGCAAACCCTAGAAGAGGGCCCTCCTCCCTCCACTCGGGCCTCCTACCAGTGCCAGCTTTCCAATCCTCTTCTCATGACTGCATTAATCAACGCCCTGACCAGCCTCCCTGCTCTCATATTTTTTCCTATTATTATTACTTACAACATTCCTAAGCATCTAAATTACATGTATGTTCCTCTCCTCTTCGGCTGTAACTTCAGAGTCAAGCTTTTGAAGGTGTTACGTTTCCCAGCTCAGCTGGAGTGAACCAAACATGTTCCAGGCTCTCTGACCTCTCAGCCTTCCAACAGGCAGCTCCCTCCGCACCTTTGCCTTCTTCCAGTTTCCTTCTTTGCCTCCCTCATCATTCATTCAGACTCATCTCAGGGACCACCTCCTCTAGGAAGCCTCCCCTGACCTCCCTGACTGGCTTAGAAGCCTCTCCTCAGTGCTTCTATAGCATCTGGGTGAGTGTGTTGAGAACAACCTACTCCATGTGGCCTCTGTCTCTTCTGGAAGGCTCTCAGCTCACTGAAAGGAGAGGTCATCTCTAGATCCCCAGTTCCTAGTGTCTCCTGGGCTCTCAGCAGCTGTTTGTGGGTCAAATGAGGGATGAATGAATATGGGTAAGACTTAGACCAGCTCACAGTATGGGCAAGGCAGAAACAACCTGGACATAATGCTTTCCAGATTACAAGCATCCTTCACATACACATCTTATCCTAATTCTGCAGGGCAGTGTCATTTTTAACCCTCTTTTCAGCTGAAGAAGCAATGATTCTGAATGACTAAGAGGTGGGACCAGGATCATACTGTGTAAGTTGTAGGTGTGAGACTCAAATCATGGCCCTTGAACCCCACATTCCCTGCTTTCTCCAGTCCTAAAGCTACTGTTTTTATACACAATACTCTCTAACTCTCCTCACCAAAACCTAACATCTGGAAACCAGTCTTGTGACTTGGGCTTGCTGTGTGCCTCACCAAACCACTTATTAGAAGGAACACAAATGGATTCTGTTCAATTTTAACAAAAGAAGTAAATCTAGAAAAGGAAATAGTACAGCCAGAACAACAGAAATACCATCTCTGTCTTCCTTTGGTGGGATGAACATAAATGTAGTGACAACATTATCTTCCCACCAAACCTGCAAAATTTCTCAAATTTAGGGCTTATGATTAAATGGCTACAGATCTGCCCTGTGACTCTTTATTAAAACCAGGAAATTGCCACCCTATTTGGTAGAACAGCAGTGAAGGATCCTTTTTCCAAGGACACCTTTGATACCCAGCAGTTCCTGCATCTCTGACAAGCTGCTGACACTCCCTCAGCCCTTCCAGGCCTCACGTCCCTGTTCATCCAGCTGAGAGCACATGATCCATCTTTCTAACTCCTCTCTTGCTGAAAATCTCTACTTGCTGCCCCATTGTCCTACTTGCTGCCCCATCTGGAAAAACCCAATCCTGGGCCAATCCAACTATCTCTCTTCTTGACTCCTATCCCACAGTTTCTAAACATAGATGCAGAAAAAGCATTCAACTAGTGTTTATGACTCCAACTTTAGCTGAGCCCATCCAGCTATCTCTCTTACCCACTTTTCAAGGCCAACTTCTTAAGAAAGTTGTCCGTTGCTCCCTATATTTCATCCCTCCTCCCTCATTCTTCAACCCACTGCAACTGGCTTCCACCTCTATACCCTGCCAGCTTTCACCAAAGTTCATAACAACCTGCATATTGTGCAATCCAAAAGACACCTCTCCATTCTTACCTTACATATCCTTTCTGTTGCATAACTTGACCTCATTCTTCTTAAGAGACTCTTCTATTCGTTTTCATATTCCCACACATTTCTAGTTTTCCTTTCCCCTTTCTGGTCACTGAGATGGAATCTTCTTTGAGGTTGTTCTGCTCAGTATTTACATGTAGTGTTCTTATGAGTCCACATTGGGTGAACTGAGTATGCTCAAAACAGAATTCATCACCTTCCAAATTCCAGAACATTTTCCCTTCCAGTTTCCCTCCTAAAGGAACCAGCAATGCCATCGACCAGGCGGTGCAAACCAAACCCTGGAACTCACCTTTGCAATTCTCTTTCCCTAATCTCTATCCAATCAATCAAGAAATCCAAATTGTAAGTGTCTCTTCAATGTGACCACTATATTTTATCTCCATAACCATGGCAAGTTTGAGGTAACGAATAAAGGTGCTAGGCATACCATGGCTGGGCATAGGACACAGGGCAGGTGCTGTTAAGGCATTTAAACTTCATCTCCAAGTCTCCACCCACCACCTGCCAGCCCCTGCTCTTGATGCTGGACACCTGGAGCTAAAAGACGTTCAATAACAGTGAGTTTGTGCTGCCCATATAAAGACTTCGTAGGATAAGTAACATCATTTTCAATTGGCTATTTCTTTATTACCCAGATAAACAATGGTGTTCTTTCACAAATAAAAAAGATACTGGGCTAAAAAGAAAACTGGCTGTGCTCTTTTTACAAAGTCACTACAGTGAACAATAATTTCCAAATGAGTTTCCGCTATGTAAAGCAATTTCATGGGACCATCAGAGTTTAGTGTTGCCACATTTGAGAAACAATGCAATACTTAAGGTAAACTACCTAAACTGAATGTGTGTGGAGGGTGAGGTTTAGTGAGAAGGAAGGGCAGCAGAGTAACGAGAAACATGGCAGGTTTAATAGTACATGGGCATAGCTGACAGATTATGATTCATCTTTGAAACAGTACTAATATAAAGTTAATAAAAAGCCACAATGTAATCAGGAAGTGTTTTAAGTTAATAGCTTCCAAGAATTCATTGTTACAGCACTTATATCTGCCCCCAACTATAGGTAGTAACAAAATTCATTATAGGAATGGTAATGTGGAGGGGTTTGCTCATAGAAAAGAAAAATGTACTGGCAAAAATATGCAAAATCAACTCTGTGAATACACAAAGAACCTCTGAATTGTATACTTTAAGTGGATGAACTTTACAGTTTGTGAATTACATCCCAATGAAGCTGCTTTTTAAAAAATCTATAAAGACACAGGAATAATAGGCTGAGTTGTAAAAATCTACAGACATATATCAATACTCAAAGAAAGAACAGATAATTTTCCTTGATCATACAGAGGGGTAACCAGCAGCAAAAATCACTTTCACATTTCTTAACAGAAATAAGATGAATTGCCACTTATAACCATAAGATAAGGGAAAAAGACACTGTCAAAACATACAGAAAGCAACTATGAATGCTGACATTAAATAATGCTTTAATTCTGCTCTTTTCACTATCTGAAGACTCTGCTCAGTGAGATTATTATATGTTCAAAAATACATCAGACACATTAGGGAGTTTCTGCATAACTAGTATCCTTTTTAATAATCATAATAGTATGGATCACAAAGAGAACTATTATAAGCTCAGAAAAAGCATACAAGTCTCAATAACCAGAGAAACAATTAGATAAAGAAAAGATAAATTCTAGGTCAGTGATCATTTTCTTTTAAGACAGGATTCCAAAGAAAGGTAAAAAAAAAAGAAAAGAGCAGGAAAACATTGCTCCTCACAGACATACATGTGTTTGTGCTGGATGCTAGGGCAAGAGGCACAGTGAACATTTTTTGTATTAGAAATACAAGTTAGTTCATGCAAAGAGAGTCTTTTTGAAATCACTTTAAAAGGTAGATGCCGAAATGGAAGGCAGGTATATGCTCATATTTGAACAGGGCGCACACCACCAGCACAGTAGGTGCTCAATAAATGCTTTTTTAATGGTTACTACTAATAGCTAACATTTAACAAGCACTTATTAAGTGCTTTATACTCACTATAGAATTTAATCATTACAACAACCTTGTAAAGTAGGTTTCATATTATCTGCATGTCACAAATTCAGACACTGAGGTTCAGAGAGATTAGTAATGTGCCCAGGTGACGCAACTGCTGGGTGGCAGAGGGAACTGAAGGCCCAAGGTACTAAGTGTGCACTGCTGACTCTCTGAACTCAACTGGCACCTTCCAGACCAATCAGTCATTGACGAACATAGGAGGCTTCTCCATTTAATGTTTATCACTTGCCTTTTCCAGCACCTGTCTTCCTGGAAGTACTGATGGTAAAAACCTTGAGGTCCTTTTACACAAAGTGTGGTCCAAGGACCCTGAGCATAGGCATCAGCTTGAAGCTTGTTAGAAAATGCAGAATCTTGGCCACATCCCAGGAACAGAATCTACATTTTAACAAGATACACGGGATTCATATGGACATCAGTTTGAAAGGTACTGATTTAGAGTAGCTCCAGAGGATATATTACCTTAACAACAGGAGGAAAGAAGGTCTGAGGAGGAAAATATGGCAGAAGGATTATATTCTGTGAGAACAAAACCAGCTTACTCTGGCTCTATCAGGACCTTAATTCACCTAGATAATGGCACACAGGTGTTTATAAAGAACCTGTTAAGATCCAGAAGGAACTGATGATAGATGCAATAACTGAATCTACAGAAGTACATCTATAGTTCCACTCCCTTCTAAAATTTCCAGACCTGTGTTTTTAGAAGAATGCATCATGTAGCAAATAAAAATACACTAAGTCTTTGGCAAATAGTGAGTCATTTTTGAGACAAAGAGTAGATAGAGCCTTGCTGTGGGTTAATAGTATCCAAGATCAGTGTGATATTCCCATCTTGGCTCACAATCCAGGAGTCAGTTCTTATCGAGGTAACTTCATTCCTTGGAATATTAACACATTTTTGTAGCATGATACACCACTGAAGTCAACCTAAATTTGAATTTAAACTGGACATAAACATATGGTTTATGCTTTTCTTTTTTAAGTGGCACACCTACCTTTTTAGACAGTGTCTTATGTTTTTAGCCAAGAAGTGCAGGACAGAAACTGTCCACTCACTAAAGATATAAGTTTGGTTGGGTTATGAGTTAGAATTCAAAGAAGCATCTGATGGAGCTAATTTTTACTCAGTAATTCTACCTGTTCAAACGTTATAAGCCCCAATAATTCCACATATAAAAGCCATGCACATAACAAAAAGTGGTTTTAGTAGAAGGTGAGGATATGTATTTGACTTTCATCTTTATTCCCATTTTTAAGATAAAAAATACATTTATTTCCTAGTCACAAACCTATACTTGCCAGAGCTAAGAGGATGCATTGTATACAGGTGAGAATTCTTTCTCTTGTTCAGTTCTACTCTCTTTATCATTTGAAATATGCTAGGCAATTTCTTTTCCTTAAAACTTTCAATTATACATTCTTGGCACTTTCTGCTTCTGCCCTGTTCTTCACCTAGGGAGAACTAGAACAATTGGCATGAATTTCTTACTAATTAATCATCCAGATTATCTCCTAGAAAGTTTGCAAGAACCTCCTTCAACTGCAAAGGATCTATAAAAAGAATTCCTTTTAATTCTAGCCCACTTATTCTGTTACTGTCAAGAATCATCATCTAGATTCAGAGATTTTCTATAAACTGCATCAAATAACCCAGGGTTTTACAATAAAGGAAAGGAAGGATGTGAGCATGTTCAGAGGACAAGTGGGAAGTAGAGCAAAGTTTAAGGCAGTGTGCCTCCCTGCTCCCCACCACCCGACAGTACCCTCTCCCTCCCTAGGATTCTGACTTGGAGCCAAGTCCAGAGGCCATAAAAACAGGGAGGCACATATTAACCACAAAGGAACCCTGAAGGGGTAACCCACAGGCTGAGTACTCCTAGGAGGGACTTTGGGAGCCTGAAGAATCCCAGGAGAGAATCAAAGGCACGAGTTTCCCACAACAGACCCTCATTCCCAATTGTAATGAGACTAGTAATGGATTGTATTAAAAAAAACTGTAACATTTGTGCTAAACCAACCTCATTGCCAGTGGCATTTATTATTGTTAATGAATATACCACTACCACTTTCAAAGATAATTTATTAATGTGTTTGTAGAGCCACAAAAACAATTTTACTCTTTGATCTGGTAATTAAACTCTAAAAATATGGGGAAAGGTACATACAGACAGTTGTTCACTAGCAAGGATCAATGTAGATATATGCACTTTGCTTTAGATACCCTCACAAGCACAGGTTGGGGTTGCCTGGATTGACAGCTGTTTGATGAGAAAGCCCTGGAAATTGGGGATGAGCCAACTTCACTTGAGGCTCTTTGGGAGGGAGCAGTGTGAATAGGGGAAGCAAACACTGCAGTCAGCAGAGCTGGGTCTGAATCCTGGTTCTCCCTTCTTATAGACTGTGGCAAGTTAATCAAATTGCTTAAGCTCCGTCTCTTCATCCATAGACTGAAGATACCTTATCTCCTTGAGTCTAAGGTGTACTTTCTGGTCCCCTTCTCCATTACACACACACATTTTAAGCCATGAAACTGTCATGACTATTGCTTTTTATGTCTGTATTTAATATGATGGGCATTTCCTTTCTTTATTTTCCCTAAAACCTGAAATTTAATCAATGGTGTATCTTGCTACTAAGTGTCTTAGAATCAAGGAGATAAAACAGTAGTGCCGATGTCAGTACGGCATTACTGATTAATTGACATAACATATATAAGGCACTTTGACTCGTTGCCTTGAAAACAGTAACTGTCCAAAAAATGGCACATATTAATATTATTATTTTTTAAGATCTGATGCACTCTTAGGATATATTACCAGAAGAGCAATACCCAGGAAATCAGTTGATAATCCCAGCCTGTTTGTCAGTCTACGCTTGGAGTACTGTATTCAGTCCATGGGCCACAGAACAAGGGCAAAACATGGGTAATCAGAGCATAGGGACCAGGTTGGGAGAGAAACTGAAAAACATGATGTTATGAGAAGGGATAGAAAGAAATCTGGAGTTTTTACACTGAACAAAAATGAGAGGCTTTTCCAACACATTAAGACCTATGGGTGTAGGCACATGTTCCCTCTGTACTTCATGGGACGGAGAAGAAACACAGGGATGGATATTCCAGAGATGCCATGTCACGTTAGCCCGAAGGACTGTGTAACACCAGGCCCTCAGGGAGTGGGAGAGCCCAGGGAACTGAAAGCCGACTGAGACGCGGAGTATGTCCCTGCGTGGTACTGTGTGCGTCAGCACTTTCCAGCAAAGCTTCCTTCCTGGTCTCAGAGACCACAGCTTGTGTCCACTTCAGCTCCAGAATGCTGTGCCTGAGTCATCCTCCTCCAGACCTAGGCCAGACCTCTGGAGACCCCTCAGAGCAGAGGCAGCCCCTAGGCCTCCGCCAGCATGGGAAAAGCCAGCACAAAACCCGCAAATAGTGAAGCAAGAAGATGATGGATTCACTGGGGTGTCTGGTACTGTAACATCTCATATGGGAGGCAAAGACTCAGTTTGGATGGCGAGGACTACAAATTCAAATTCAGGTGGAGAGAGGCAGCTTCTCCAGGGTCCAGGCAGTGGGGAAGTACGAAGTCCAGCTCTTAGAGTAGGCACTTTGCAAGTCCCGAGACTCAGATAACCGCACCGGTGCTGACCTACTTCATGGAGCCTAATGAGTCCATTTCAGAGGCAGATCAGTTTTATAAATTACAGCAAATCCTTGGTGAGATATACATTCTTTCCTTCAGATGTAGGCCAGCTTTCTGGATGCCCCAGTTATACACTTTTTCTTAAATTAACCCTCAATCCATGTTTTAAGGAAAAACCTCTATCTCTATGAAAACTGCTAATATCGCAGATTAAAACAGAAGCATAACTTTGGACTATATCTCTGTATTAGCATTTCTTTGAATACTAGTGTTAAGTTTACTGTGAACTTTGTGACTCCACCATTGTCAGTGTTACAATCACTTTATCTAAATCTCTCTGACCAAAGGTGGTGGGTATCAGCTCTGCCCCACAAGCTCCCTGCCTACATCAGGTGATTGCGGCTCCTTAACCAAGTGAAGATGAATGGCACAAAGTGACCGGCAGAAAGGCCTTCAGCCTTTTCCCCCAGATGCTCCTGCTTTGGGTCCAAGAGGAGCCAGAGGTGTGGCTTTCTGGCCACATTTGCCTCAACCCTCAGCTAATCAAGGTTCACCTACACATTTTTTGTCCAAAGAATTTCTTATAATTGATACCTCTGTAAAACCAGATATAGCTAGGAATACATATGAAATAAGATCAAAATTTTCTCTTCTACTGTCTTGAGCAGGAAAATGTGCCCGTAAAATGAAGAGTGAAGAAGAATGAAGTCAACTTCATACTCCAAGTTTCTCTTCTATCTTCGTTATTCCAGGTGAGTCGTCACTCCTAAGGATTGTCTCAGTATGCTGGCTTGTCCCTTTCAAAACATCACCAATTGCTCTTAGACCAAGGAAGCATTACCGAGACATCTGAACACATTGGAGATCCATGAAAGTGTTCTTCCTAGACTGATGTTTCAAGTGAGCTTCCCCCTATATCCCTTATTCAATGAACTATCTACCTTATAATTTGATTACTTCAAACATCTGACCAAAATTTTAAACCTCATGCATAAAAATCAAAAGGCAGTTTCCTGAAGTAATGCATAAATGCAGCAAAATAATTTTTCTCCAAAATAAAACTATCCCCTTCTTTATGAAAACTGATCTTCCCTTAACTCTAACCCATCATGCCCAACCTATTTTTACTATAAAATTAATAAACTCTTAAAGGAAACCTTAAATTTACAAACTGTTTCATGAAATTAAAATCATTCTTAGAGCCACAACCTTAAATAGACTATGGATGGTGTTAACCTACTACTAAATTTTGGCATAACTAATTCTCATTTTTTTCTCTTCATAAGTGTCTTTATTTTTTTAATACAAAGTAATCATGTTTAGAAAAACTAATATGCAGGGAAGTATAGGAACACAATATAAACTACCAGAAATTTCAACCTTCAAAATAATCACTAAACCACTATTAATTTAAGATGACCATCCTTAATTGCTGCCCCTCTAAGAGTAACACATACAGAGATAGGTGCATTTTAAACATGACCGAGTATGTGATGTACATACTTGTTATCCAGTGCTTTAAGTTAAAGATCTATCATCACTGTTTCTCCAATAACCAACTGGAGTAGTTACATAGTGGCCCATTATGCAATTTTCTTCTACTACTGTATATTTTTATTATTTTCAACTTTTCATGATAATAAATAATGCCCCAATGAATATTGTTGTACTTAACAATTTTATACTCCTACCTGAAATTTCTAATCTAGTGCCTTCTTCCTTTTGTGATTTCTTTTATTGGGTATGGGAAGAGAAAGCACTTCCTCATCCACAGATCAGAATTTTTATTGTTTGATTTCTTTTCTTCCCTTTTAAAAAAACTTAGATCCTTACTCTGTGGGCTATATTTTTATATATTGTTAAAGACTAAACTTATTTTTCATGTTTAAGTTTTAGCCAACTCTAGACTGTTATTTTTCCAAAACAAATTTTCAAATGAGCATTGATGTTTTTAAAGGAAACACATATCTCACATTCTTGGCTTTCCACTAAGGCTCAGAAAATTTTCAGGACCACATAACCAGAGCTTTGATTATCAGCAGGAAGTCATATTGGGCAGGAATGAAGAGGAAATTCACCCAGGCCAATTAAAGCTAAACAATCAAAAGGTCTAAGTTCCCAGCCTTAATGGTATTATTTTAGCCTTAAAAAGTCTCAAAAGTTCCAAGATTAGCTCACATCGTTAAAGACAGTTTCAGTGCTGTAGGTATATTCTGCATGTGGACTGGTCACACCTCTGGTCTCATTTATTAACCATGGACAACCTGCATCCTGCTGTCGGTCACTAGGTTCTTGCCTTTGGACACCAGCAGAACAGGTGAGAAAGCAGAGCTCAAGCTCATCCCCTCCTAGTGGAAAATGAACACAAAGAAACATGCCTTACTGGTTCACAGTGGGTCAAGAGGAGCATCTTTGAGTATGACGAGCAGCACGGATGTCAGTATTTACATGGTTCTTCTCATTAGTCACAAATACTGGATTACATTTCCCAAGAACATCAGCAGCTCACATTAGGTTTTTCCCACAACAGCACCTCTCTGAGGCACAATGACATTATCGCTGCTTACTAGCGGCTATAACTTGGGACAAATTACATAACCTTCCTGGGACAGTTTCCTCAACAGTGAAGCGGGATAATAAAGCAATTAACCTCTTTGAGCTGTTGTAAGGATGAAATAAGAGGCTTAGAACAGGGCTGCTCTTAAGAAGACGCGCCTGAGGGTGAGCTGTTAGTACTCCTACCTACCGCTGTGAGCGCTACTCCTGCTCCGACGACCGCGGCCCCTACGCAGGAAGGCAAGACTATGAAACTTAGCCTGGGTTTTTAATCACATGTGATTTGAGACGGTATGTACTGTCATTACTAGAACAGTGAATTTCTGGGGTGGGTGGCATCACAGTCTCCCCAACTTTCTGTCCCCACTTTTGATAAGTAAACAGAAGACCTGTCTGTGCCCATCAGCACCTTCAGTGAGCAGGGTTACAGGCAAAACGGAGTGAGGGTTGGGTTAGGCCTGAAAAGGCAGCAGAGGCAGAGGCAAGGCCAGGAAATGCAGAGTACAAGCCAGCACCTCCCGCAATGTGCACTTGGAAGATCATGATTATAGGCAGGAATGAGAGTGATCTGGGGTGTGAATGGAAGTGGCTGATAGGTGAAAATGTATCAACGTTCAACCGTCAGAAAACCCACTTCTAATATCACAATTACTCCTACTCCTTTCTTTCCTCAGAGTGCTTATCTTCTACTGCCAGTCAATGTTCCCAATGATGTTTTGAGTGTGGTGTGGGCCAATTCACACTGAAATAGCTTACCTACGGATCTGTCTCCAACTTCAAAGCTCAAATGCATTTTAAAAGAAAATAGGGATCACATGCTACTAGACTGTTAGCTAGGCTCATAAGCCATCTGAGATTTATGGACATCTAAAGTACTTTGAATATCAACAAGAAAGCATATTGGATAAAAATTAATCATCTCAAAGCTTAACTTAAAATTAGATTTTAGCCAGAAGCCGAAATGTAACAAACCTAAACCAGTCCAGCAAGATGAAAACAAGAATTGCAAAGCTTGATCCAGACCTAGAATCAGGAATAAGATTTGCTTAGATACTTTGTACCAAAATTAAAGATTTTGAACACACTACTATAACACTCTTTTTTTTCTCCCCAAGTTTGGAAGCAAACTTATTTTAATGAATGTTCTTTGGAAAAACCCTAATATCTACTGTTTAGGGAGTTTCCACTCTTAATGTATACTCTGCCATGTTGTCTATTTCAATTTCCAATCATGGGTGTTTTGTTATGTTATCATCTTTAGATGAAAGGCTGTGAAGTGCTCAGGAACACAGAAACTGACATGCACCAGACATAAATGAGCTTACACACATTTCTGAAGGCTTCTCCATGCCAATTAAACACAAACAAGTAATCACCAAGTAAAAAGTCTTAACATTGTTCATTAAAATCATCAGGTAGCTACAACCAGGTTGACAAAATATTTCCCTTAAGATTGAAATTAGTAACATTTAATAATTAACAATATCATAATAGCACATACATGCAGTAACAGCATATACAAAGCACGTTATAGCAATCTTTGCTCTATTTTTTTTAGAAAGCTAATATGACCTGATGGATTTGCTGTTAGAGAAAATACCTGCAGAGGCAGGGGCAATACTATCACTGCATAATTATGTCTTAAGGGTATAAAGTACACTCAGCTCTGTGACTCTGAAATGTCATGCAGTCATAACTGCACAGCTTCAGCTTCAGCAGATATGGGAACTGGGATCCTTAAAGTTTAGCATATCACCTCAAAGATTTTTTTTAAAGTACCTATTTCTGTCTTTCCTCTCCCTCATTTGATCTTCTTAAACAGAGGAGAACATGAGAGCACAGACCCTGTCTAATATGCTGTATTTCCCTGGGGGAAAAAGAAAATAAAATGGCAATAACAGAAGCATAGTAGCATGTTTTAAAACACTAGTGTATTTCCTTGAACTACAGCATACTTCAAATAACATAAAAACAAGTATATCTCATAAAGTGTTGCAAACTTTAAAACATCATCAAACTGAACTGAACTACTCTTACACAATTCCATGCTGTATTGCTTTGGTGACAAAATAATAAGGGTAATATTGCTCTCTACATCCTTAAGTTAATGAAATTAAGGAAGATATTTTCTTGGTACTTAATTTTACTGACTTAATTTCATTTTATTACTATTAGCAATATCATTCTGTTTTACAAGGCACACTCCATTTTTGGACTCATGTTTACCCCTAAGAGTAATGTTGGAGTCTGAGGGATCACTTAGGAATAAAAATGGTGGCGATGAGGGAAGGGATTCAGTCTAGGTGATCCACCTGTACACTCTGCCCACATCTCAATTGTTATGCAGACATTTCATAAGGTATTCTAGAAAAATGCCAGGATTTTCAAAGAGAAAATTAAAATGACATTCTGGCTCATTGCAACTCTCAGAAGTAGGCCCAAGAGAGAATCATGCACCAAGGCGAGCTTGTACCAGGCGAGCTTGCACAAGCGTGTGAGAGACAACTCTGTGGCTATCTGGGAGCGCAACACACTGCTGCTAATGTTTAAAAAAATATACAAAATCAACTGTGAATAAAATCATAGTTATGCACAGAAGATCTGATGGTAGGACACAAAGAAAATAATTTGAAAAAGGGACTGAAAATGCTTATGATCAAGTACAAATCTGTAGACTGTAAATCAAACACACATGTCATTTTTTCTTGGCTTCCACTTACATTTACTATTGTCAAACAGTGCATGTTTGTAAGGAAAATCATAACCCCAAGCCTCCATAGGCTCAACGAACTCACATTATTTTCTACAAGAATGCAGCAACAGCACAAATGCCATGCTGACTGTCACACCGTCCTGTGAGGACAGAAAAAAAATCTGACATAAGCAGCAGAAAGTTCAAAACATTATTTACTAACCTGTTGCCCCTGTGGAAGTAGTCGCTTCATAATGCTTCAAAGAAAGAATCCTTACTTTGAAACTAATCTCCAAAGCAGCTGATAGTCCAGGGGGAGGAAGCCGACTACCCCGAGAACCCACAGACACAGGGAGAGAAGGCAGCTCCCAAGCCCCTTTTGGCCGCCTCCCTAAAGGCAACTTAAGTCATGGCCAAGCCCACAGAGCACATTAGCCTATGAGTTTAGTGATGAACTTGAAACCACTCCCCGTATGTTAAATAGATACTGGGCTGCTGTGAGAAGTAAAACCCACGTACAGATTAAGCTAAGGCTTCAAGCTTCATCTTTGTACTCACTGCCCAAGAAAACTGTAACACGCAAACTTACACAAAGGGAACTCTCACCGCCTTCTCTCCCTTCAGACTCTGTAAAAGTGACTCATTCATTTTAAACAAGAGGAATTCAGTCTGTCCTCCTCTAGAACCATGAAATGAGTTTTATATTGTCCAAATTGGGTGGTGATGGTGGAATATACAGCACTGTAATTTCACACTGCATAGGAGGGACATATAAAGTTATATTGCTTCTAAGAATCAAAGACATGTACTATCAATATTTTCAGATTTCTTTTGGACAGCATTCAATAAGCCTAAATCATTAATCATTAAAATCTAAAAATTAATTTAAGTCCAAGAGGAAAATTTATCAAAGAACCTTTTAATTTCTAATTCTGAGTTGGTATCTGTAAATCTGAAAATCACTCATTATTCAATTTCACCATCTACATCTAGGTTATATTTATAAGAAAGAGTTTTCTGGTAGTTCTTTAGTATTTTTGTAGTTTAAAATAGAACTTAATATGACTCACTATGGTTTCAAAGAAGGAAATTTAAATTATTTTTTCATTCTAGAAAAGTGTAATTGATAATTTCCTTAAAGCATTCATATCTTAAAACAGTCAATAATGTTTCAGCATATTGCTTAAGAAAAAGAACCAATGGTCTGCTCTATAACATAATGGGTTCACAATACAGCAAGCAGTCCCCCTTTCTGCAGTTCCACTCTCTGTGGTCCACGTATCCATGGTCAACCACAGGCCAGAGGCAGGCGATCCTTCTGGCCTATCCTCACAAGGTCAGTAATGCCACATCACAATGCCTTGGTCACTTACCTCATTTAATCTCATCATGTAATCATCTCACATTTTCACTAGAAGAAGTTGTAAGTACAGCACATTAAGGTATTTTAAGAGAGAGAGAGACCACTTCACAGAACTTTTAGTACAACATATTGTTATAAATGTTCTATTTTATTATTAGTTATCGTTGTTCATCTCTTACTGTGCCTAAGTCATATATTAAACTTTATCATAGGTTTATATGAATAGGAAAAAAAATCAGTGATTTTAGGGTTTGGTATTATCCACAGTTTTAGGTATCCACTGGAGGTCTCAGAACATATTTCCTGCAAATAAGTGTGGGGGAGGAATACCATATACACAATTTCCCCTGGTTTTCAACTCCAAAAACAGTTTAAATTCTAATGGCTTGTTCCCATGATTTCTATTTTATTTAAATAAAACCCATTTAACATAATCATCAAGGTTACCTAACTTTATTGTTTCTTCAAAGCCAAAGACTGGGTGAAATATTCCAAGGAAAATGTGATTCATTTATTGCCAATAGATTTACACACATTTCTGGTAAAATTCAAATTACTCAAAACCTATGAAACATAAGCCATTTCATTAGTGTGTTAGCTCAACAAGATCAGGCATGAAAAACTTAAAAGACTCCCTTAGATCTAACATTCACCCCACTTGCCTCCCATCCACAACCAGGTCAGGATTCAACAGTTTCTCATAGGGTCACTTCAGAACGAGGGGGACAAGACTGATCGGGTCACCTCAGTGAGAACATTAGCCTCGGCCTAGCTATGACTTCTGCCTTACAAGGAGCCAGAACCCCACCTGGTGGCAAAACCAAGAAAAGCCCGGAACAGGTAAACCTATCGGGAAATAGTCCTTTGATGTTGGAAGAAAAACAGAAAGAAGAAAAGGATCACGTATAAAAAGCACATTAATGTCACATACGATGGGTGGTAAACATTATAAAAAGTTTTTTTTCCACAAGAGCATAGTATTTCTAGAGGATATGAAAATACTCATGCAAAAAAGTAATCATATTCAAAACTATCTCTTTTATGTGGATCAGGTTTGCAAACATATGTGATGATTTGCATTTCAGAGAAGTCCTCTGATAAATAAATTGATCTCTCCTTTACCCAAAGAACTGCAAGAAAAATTCCTGTGAGGTCAGCATAATCTCTGAAAGGGAAGAAATACAGATAATTCCCAACTCACTAGCTAACTACTGCTGGGACAGTGTCTCCAGCATTCTATTATTGAAATGCTGAATCCCCAGGATTTTTCCCACCTTTCTGTCAAAAAGTATTTCTTTTTATCTCGTATCAATTATTTCTGCTAAAATTGCCATCTGATACCAATCTCAGTGGAGATGAAGAACAGTTAAATACTGGTTCCAACAACACTCTAGTCTTTTAATAAAACTGCAGCAAAAATAAAATTACAATAGAATATGACTTTTAAATGAGCCCAAACCACTAAAATTAATAGTAATAGGTAATATTTAAGATCGTACTACAAGCTAGGCATGATTCTAAAGTGCTTTACAAGTATTAACCCATTAAAATCTCACTGCTCTATTATTATACCAGTTTTAAAGATGAGAAAACTGGGGTGCCTAGAGGGTAAGTACTTGGCCAAGATTCAAGAGCTGGTGGTAGATCTGGGATTAGGACCCAAGCAGTTCAGCTCCGACATCAGTGCTCCTGACTATGTACTTTAATAATTCTGTCCTCCCAAGTGCACACTACTTGGGAAACCCTGCTGGACTCTGGTCACAGCAAGGGAGGGGGAGATGGTTTGATAGGAACTGTTCTGTGGTTGGTCCTCATGACGGGGCAGGCCAGGAAAGGCTTTCCAGTGCAGCAGCCACAGAACTGAGACCTGAGGCCACCTGGTAGGTTAGGAAGCCCCGGGCAGAGGGCACTCATTCAGCCTGCCAAGGCAGAGGCGGAATTAGAAGCAGGCCACTGGGGAAACCAGGGGAGCTGGTTGAGGTCAGCGAACCATCAGAAGCAAATGCTGCCAGGGAGGCAGGAGTCCTGTGATGTCATATCATGGAGATGAAGAGGCGTCAGCTAGAGATTTTAAATCAGAAAATGACTGGATGTGCATATTGTAAAGATAATAGGGAGGAACTAGGCTTTGTAAGGAGAGTAGAATCATAGAACACATTCTGGGTAAAGGGAAGGGCAGACCAGGGCTTCAAGATAGACACATTTACCCTTTCATGAACTTTATTAAGGAGGCTAGGGCAGTAATGCTGGTGGCATTACTGAGCCCTGTGGAGGTTGTCAGTGCCGTGCAAAGAGCTGGGAACACAGAAGGAAGAGCAGGTGGGCAGGAGGTGGGGACTGGGATGGCCAAGGCCAGCAGTTGGCCTTGGAGGCTGAGTGTGAGGCCCTGCGGGTGGAGGTGCAGCAGGCTGTAAGACATACGGGTTGGCACCCCATCCCCTGCCTGGAAGGAAGGTACACATCTAGGAATCACTGCTGTGAATGCAGCTGGAGGGCAGCAGCAGGGAGCAATGAGTTTGCCCCTGGAAAGCACATAGCATAGAGGAAAGGGTGAAGTGTTTTGTTTTGTTTTTTTTAATTAAAGTATCATTGATATATAATCCTATGTTGGTTTCAAATATACAACAACACAGAAAGTCAAACAATATAGACAACCAAATTATAATGTTTATAGTACCACCAGTGGAAATTTCTGATTATAATGTTGCTTTGAGGCATAAGAGATTCTGAAATACCTTTGAATTCTCAATATTCAATTATGTTAAATGTTTTTACAGTCCATAATTTATTTTACTTTTTTCTCATTGAAGTATCATTGATACACATATTATGTCAATTTCAAATGTACAATGCAGTTAGTTCAGCAGTTATCTATATTATTAAATCCTCACTCCCTCTCGTGTGGTTACATCTATCAACATAGTAAGATGTTACAGAATCACTGACTATATTCTCCATGCTGTACTACCATCCCTGTGATGACCATATATTGTGGTTGCAAATTATTGTGCCCAAAGGGTTGAGTTTTAAGGCAAGGGGTTTCTGAGAACTTCAGACAGAATTTAGAACATGGGTAGAGAAAAATTGTTTTAATTCTTACCAACTTATAACTGAAATTTAGCATTTCCTTCAATTACAGAAGTAGGCAACAATCCACAGTAGAATTAGCCATACCTGTGACTTGTCACAAGGAGACATCAAATATGTTTTCATATCACATTACAGTTATTGCAAATATCTCAAAGTATCATTTCCACTCTTCACCATTTCAAAATTACTATAGTTATTAGAGCTGCCACTAGATCTTGGTATGTAACAATGCATTATCAAACGAGGTATATATAGATACATATAACACAATATTACATAATTGTGGTACTGAAAATTGCATGTCAGTATAATTGGTTTACTTTGTACCCCTATGCATTCTAACTTTATGCATTTAATTTTAAGCATTGAACATTATTCTGAAAAGAGTTTCATTACCTTCACTAGAATGCCAAAGAGGTCCCTGGGCACACACACAAAAGTAAACAGTATTTGATGTAGGGGAGGAAAGAGAAAAACCACAGGAAGACAGTTTAAAAAGGCATTATTAGAAAAAGGGGGACCTCGTATGAGGACCCAGGACTTCTGACTTGTGTTCTTTCCTCCCCCCAACTCCACACCCTGTAACAATAAACACAGCAATCCCTTCATATGTGTCAGCAAAGTGCTTTCCTATATATCAGCTCATAGCAAAGAGTAGGAAGAGGCAGGTGACCTCACCCTGCCGGAAACCTCAGAGAAGCGGCAGCTCGGAAGACACACTGCTCCCTGGGCCAGACCCGGGATGGAATGAAGTGTGGGCACCCTGCACTGTGGAGCCACAGTCCTGTGCACAGACTCTGTGGCGCAGAGCCAATTCCTTACGTCACCTTAGCTGGAACCTGATGAGGAGAGAAAGGACGAGTGAGCACAGCGAGGGCAGTGAGTGCAAATTCAGGCTTCCATTTGCAAGCAAGGCTAACAATTTCTGTGGATTTTTTGCTCAAGGCTCTTTTCTTTAGTTCTGTTTGGTGATCCAGGGTGAATTACAAGATTTACAATATTTCAACTGTTTAATTTTCCTTTGGCTAGAACCAGAACAGAAGCCTGTACTTAAGCAATTAGTTTGAAATTAGATAGACCAGCTGCAACAATGCACTCTCTGTTCTCTCGTTGCTGTGCCCACTAACTGGCACTCATTATTTCATCTGTGACGCGTGTTGCCAGGGCTGCATTAACAACAGTGTTGCTTGTTGTCCACATCCATTCTCTATTCTGTGACATCTGTCATGGCTCAACTCTATGTCTTATTTTACTTTGCTTCTCTTACTTTTCAGAGTCATTTTCTTAATTGCTACATATATCTCTGAAATCTATTTTAACCCTCCAAAAGGTAACAGCTTCTGTAACTTGGTAATAAAAAACTTAAGGTGCACAAACCCTTTATGGTATTGCAAATCTACACAAAATCATATCATTAAAACTGTCATTAAAGTCATATGATTAAAGCAAATTTTATCTCATGGTTGGCTAGATAATCTATGTTTTTTTATTATAACTTGTTCAATTCACAGATAATGCATATGATCTCATATAATGCATGTTTTCTTGTTATATGATAATGTGACTAGCTTTATATGACAGACATATGCTTTTCTAAAAACAAGCTGCATATTTCTTAATATGTATGTTAAAGCATAAATTATGTTTATTGATTGGCCTTTAACTTCTAAGTTTCTCTATTCTTTTCTTTCTTTCATTTTTTAATAAGGAGCCATGGTGAAAATCATCACTTGCCTTCTAGTCACAGCCATCCAAAATCCAGAGTGAGAATTCTTGTGGATAAAAAATAAAAAGCTCAATATTAGTTTCTGAATCTCAGGAACAGAACATTCTGCTGCTGCCCCTCCGTAGAAACACAGACACACAGACAAATGGACGCATGGATTCTGCACACCCATCTACTGTCCCATGTATGCTCAGGGAGGGTAACGCCCTGGCCGCCTGCACTGCAGGTGCGGGAGGGGACTGAGCCTGACCGGTGATAGTTCACCTGCTTTCCTATCCACCCAGATGAACCTCCTTCCTTGGTGCCCAATCTAAGCAAGAAAGGACCTCCTGTGGCCCCCGTGGTTCCTGTTGCCTGAAGTCACTTGCTTTCCTTCCTACTCTATTTTCTTTGCATTGCTCTGAAACTGCTTCCTCACAAGACCTCTCCTTCCACCCAAAGTGGTTTATTCCATTTTTCAGCCCCCGACCCCAACTCTCCTTCCCCTTTGGATTTGTGTCACTGCCCCTCCTAAGACACCCTTCCCCCTCAAAGCCACTAAAGAATTTTCCCCAGCATTTCAAGGGGCATCCCAGACCCACATCCTCCACAAAGCCTTCTCAGACAACTTGGTTTGAAAAAAAACACTTTCGTTTCTCACACCTAGAATAATCAGCAACAGCAAATGATTTAGATAAAGAATTATGCCTAATGATGTTTCTATTATTGCCTGTATTGATTATTTAAATATTCTAAGGCATTTAACTTATGTACTTACATCTACTTCCTCCAAGTAATCAAGAGCTGTGGATCACAAGTTATACCTCTGAAATTTACCATTGTAAAAAGCATATAACAGGCAAATTCCACTTTACATAGCATTCATATCTATTTGCTGATTGATCATAAGAGATTTAAATCATTTATATAATAGTAATCATAATAACAGTAGCCAATACTATCACAATATCGTATTATACCCAGTATCTTATTTGACATTCACATTTGCCCTATGAGGTAGATACCATTATTTTCCCCATTTCTCAGATGAAGAATATGGGGCCACTAAGGTTAACTTGCCCACTGTATTCATCCAAAATATATTTATTGAACACCTACTATATGACAGACATTGTTGACAGCATTAATGATTCAAAACAGAAAGTCTCTATCGGTTGGGGGAGACAGACTATCAACAAATAAAACAAATATTAAACCAAATCCTGCTAAGTGCTAAGAAGAACACCAAAGAATAAGGGATGGAGAACAATGGGGTGAGGGGCACACTCTGTAGATAGGGTGGTCAGAAAAGGCCTCTCTGGGGAGATGACACATAAGTGGAGACTGGAATGGTACAAGGTAACATGCCATGTAATTATCTGGGAAGAAGGGTCCAGGCAGAAGAAACAGAAACTGCAAAGGCCCTGAGGTCAAAACAAGCTAGGAGTGTTCAAGAACAAGAAAGCCAGTGTAGTCAGTGTTGTGAAGAGAAAAAAGTCAGAAAGTAAATAGGGAGGTCTGATCATATAAGGTTTTGTAAACCACTGCATAGCATTTTTCCTTATATATAATGGAAAGCCCCTATAAGATTTTAGTCAGGGGAGTGAAATGCTGTGTCATTTAAAAAGATTACTCTAGTTGTGTAGATTAAGAATAGACTGAGAAAAAGCACATTACTTACGAGAATACTTTAGTAAACGAGGGGAGAAATGATGGTAGCCTGGACTACAGTGAAGGCCAAGAAGTAGACAGACCTAAGATATATTGTGAAGGGAGAGCCAAGAGGATTTAAAAATATGGGTTGTGCTGTGGGGTGTAAAAGAAAAAGGCATCAAGGAAGGCACATGAGCAACAGGGAGAAAAGGCCAATGACTATGCTGGAACATGGCTGGTGGTAGGCAGTGAAGAAGAGAAGTACATTTTCAGGGCAAATCAAGAGTTCCTTTTTGGATGGTTAAGTTTGAGATACCTCTTAGACACCCAAATCAGGATTAGCAGAAAGTGGGATATATAAGTCAGGGATTTAGGAGTGAGAAAACCAGGAGTACGATGGCTTTAAACATTGTAGCTAGCTTGAAATGACATATTTACACTATGAGACTGACAAAGCATAGATAAAGGACAGAAGTCTGAAGATTGAGGCTCAGAGCCCTCTAATAACTAATGTCAGAAAGAAGAGAAGAATCCAAAGTATTCCAAAAAAAGAGCTGTCAGTGAGATAGCAGGGAAGGCAGGAGAATGTGGTCCGATGGAAGCCAAGTAAACACAATGTGTTAAGGAGAGAGCGCTTAATCATGTCAAAGGCAGCTGAGATGAAGAAAGAGGGAGACTGAATTGGTTATTAGATACAGAATGCGGAGGTCATTGGTGACCTAGAGAAGAGTGGTGTCAGAAGGATTTGGGGCACAAAAACTAAATGGAATGGGTTCAAATGAGAATGTGACTATAAGACATTGTTGAGAGGCATTAAAGACCCAAATAAGTGAATATACCATGTTTATGGTTTAAAAGACTAAATATTGTTAAGCTGTTGGTTCTCCACAAAATGATCTATAGATTCAACAATCCCAAACCCAGTCATCTCACAGGGTTCTTTTGTAGAAATTGACAAGCTGATTCTAAAATGTGTATAGAAAGGCAAATGACCTAGAATAGCCAGAGTAATCATAAAAAATAAGACCAAAGATGGAGGACTTAGAATTCCTGACTTTAAGACCTTGACTAGTAAGTCTACAGTAATTAAGACAGCCTGATATTGGCATGGGATCAACAAATAGATCAATTAGACAGAACAGAGAACTTAGCAACAGACCCACACTTGTATGATCATTTGTATTTTCACAAGTTGACAGAGAAATCCAATAGAGAAAAAGGTTTTATAACAAATGATGTTAAAACAACCAAATATCTGTATAGCAAAAATATATAAATCTTGACCCCAACCTCACGCCATACACAAAAATTAATTTGAGATGGATCACAGACCTAAATGTAAAAGCTAAAACTGTAAAGCTTTTAGATATGACACAGAGAATGACAAAAATAAAAGGAAAAAAATTAGACTTACTTGAAGTTAAAAATTTCTGCTCATCAAAAAGACACCAGTAAGAAAATGAATAGGTAAATCACAGTTTGGGAGAAAATATATGCAAATCATATATCTGACAAAGGACTGAAATCTAGGATATATCATGAATGCCTACAATTCAGTAAAAAGAGGACAAAAGATTTCATGAGACACTTAGCAAAGGAAGATAAACTAATGATCAATAAGCATATGACAAGGTACTTAATGTTAATATTTGTCAGAGAAATTTAAATAAATAGCATGGTAAGATATCACTACATGCCCACCAGAATGAATAAACATTGAAAAGACAGACAAAACCAAATCCTGGCAAGAATGTAGAGCAACCAGAACTCCCATCTACTGTTGGTCAGAGTTTAAAACAATATAACCATTTTAGAAAAAAAAATCTAGTAGTTTCTTATGAAATTAAATATATATCTACCCCATGACTCAATAATATCATTCCTAAGAAAAAAGAAAATACATGCCCACAAAAAGACTTTGATGTTGGTTCTTGGCAAGTTTATTCATGATAGCCCCCAAACAGGAAACAGCTCAAATATCCATCAATATGAAAGTGATTAAACAAACTGGTGTAGAGTCAAACAGTGGAATAATACTTAGAAAGAGAAAGGCATGAATTACTAATACACAAGATATGGATGAATCTCTAAAACATTATGCTGAGGGACAGAACTTACACAAAAGAACATATACAGTATAACTCAATTGTGATAATCCTCTAGAATAGGCAAAAACAATATATGGTGGGGAAAAACCAAAACAGTGGCTGTCTCTGGCAGGAGATGGGAGGATGGCATGAGAATCGCTTGGGGAAGGGCATGAGGGAACCTCTGTGGCAGTGGTCGCAGCCCATACCTTGGATAAGGGTTTAGATGGCAGAGGTGGTGTATGCGTTTATCAAAACTTTGAATGATTCACTTAAGATTTGTGCATTTAAGTGTATATATAAATTTCATCTCAAAAGGGAAAAGAAATATTGAACTCTATTGATAATATGCACACTGAAATGTTTAGGGGAGGTGTACTGATGGCTACAACTTAGTTTAAAATGTATCCAGGACGGGAGATGGGCTGATGAAAGGATAGGAGGATGAATAGATGGCAAGGTATGTGCTAAAGCAAATAAAACAAAACATTAATCATAGCGTCTATGTGGTGGTTATATGGGTGTTCACATTAAAATTCTTTCAACTTTTCTATATTTATGAAAATGCTCATAATAAAATGTTGGGCGTGGCAGGAGAGTGTATGAGGTAAGGAATTGGACACAGTGAGAACAGACAACTTATTTAGTTTTGTTTCAAGAGGAACAGAGAGGTGGGGCAAAGCTGGTGGGAGACAAAGGATCAAGGGGGTTATTTTTTAAAAAGGGAGAGATTATAGACTGTTTGAATAATCAGAATGATCCAGTGGAGAGCAGAGCTTTGATGAAGTTAGAGGGATGCTACTGCAGAAGCCAGTTCTGGACAGGCAAGAGCAGAGCATGTGGAGCACTGGGGTGAGATGGACCTCAGTCAAGGGCAAAGGGAGGGATTGGGGGACAGAATTATGAATGAATTCTGGGGGGTTTGACAGTTGGGAGATGAGATGCTTCTCTTCTGACTCCTAGTTTCCCAGTGAAATAAGCTGCAACTAGCTGAGAGAGACTGGAGAGGACATTGGAAGTTAGCACAAGGAGGTGAAGCTGTGAAACAGTCACTGGGGCAGGTGAGAGAATGAATTGAGTAAGGAGGGAATGTGGCAGGGTTGTCAGGGCTGAGTGTCAGTGGAGGGTATGGGGTGATCGGCTTAATGTCATCAGAGCTGTGTGTGTGTGTGTGTGTGTGTGTGTGTGTGTGTGTGTTGTTCAGGTAAGCTCAGCTTTTGGAGGAAAGTGCAGACTTATGCCTATGTAACTGGGTTGGGTTAAACAGGGGTGCATTTTGCAGCGGAGCAAGAGAGAGAGAGGAGAGAGGTGACACAACGGACCATGGCATGCAAGGTGAGCACCAGGGAAGTTGGAATGCACAGGGCATAGAAGGTAGCAGTCAAAGGAATGGAGTGAAATCATCAATCGGGGGATATTAAAATGAGAGAAAAGTTGGTAGATGGTGGAACTGGGATTTGAACCCACATGTCTGACTCCCAGGTCCACCCTCCTAACTGTAACACTCCAGCATTTTCAACACTTCTGGCCTCTCTAATTCTCTATATTTTGGACAATTTGTATACCACTTTGGTCTCTCCAAGACTCAAGTGCACTATTTGCCCTCATGTTCTTCAAAATAATTTTCATAGAAGTATTATTCATTTTTATGGAATGGAAAATAGAAGACAAAGAGTTGGTATGGTTTTTCATCTCAACAAATTGGCTATGAGAGTCAAATTTATTCTCTTGTCTCTGGGCACATCCCCTTCTGCCTTACATTTCCCACTCTTAAAGAGAACATATTGCTACTTGGAACAAAACAAACACTACATTAGGAGGATCTAAAGAAACTAGACTCAAAGTAGTTATTTCAAGAGAATTAATTTTAAACCATTTAAACATTAAGTCAACTCACTCTCAAAAAAAAAAGATGCTAGCACTCTTTTTATCAGTACTAGAATTTTTCAGTTCACAATTTTAGAAGGACTGCTAATTGGGTATGCAAGACATGGTTTTAAGGCACAACACTCTCACTGGCATTTAATATACAGGAAAAAAGCTCACCTGGTCTTCTACTATTAAAATCCAGACTTTACCACTTTCCTGTACACACGTAAAGCTCCAGGCAGGTGAACTCCCCCGCTCCTCCCCCAAGACCCTCCCACCTCCCCTCTGACTGTCTGCTCTTGCTGCTTCCTCCACCTGGGCCGTCCCTTTCACCTGCCCAATCTCTGCCCATGCACATCTTATTACCCTTCAGGCTCAAGCTCAGACTCCCAGCCAAGTGACCACACTCCTCTGGGACTGTCAAAACTCTGCTCCTGTGCCTCTTATGATGTCTGTCAGGTTGTCTGGTGTCACAGCTACTGGGTACCTGTAGAATCTCTCTCTTAGAAAGAATCACCTATTATTTCACTCTGGAACTCTCCGTGATTTACCATTGATTTGAACTCAGAATGCTGCCTCACACAGTGCCTGGCATAATAGCTAATCGGTCAACAGTTGGTGACAGTATAAACATACATTTTAAATAGACTCATAAGCGAAAGTTAAACACAATGATCAGTGTGCCTTTTTAAACTCAGCATTCTGTGTCTACTATAAGGGAGCTCACATAGAAATCCAGACTTTATTATCATGGGTTATTGCTAAATTGTCCTTCAATTTAAATGCCTGTTATGAGGTTCTAGCAATTTATGTATATGCCTCACCTGTGTAACAGTGTTGCCCAAAAGAAATATAATGTGAGTCATAAATATGGCACGTATGTAATTTTAAATTTTCTAGTAGCCACATTAAAAAGTAAAAAGAAACAAAAATAAATTTAATGACATTCTACTTAACCTAATTTACCCAAAATACTATGTAATTTCAACATGTGGTCCACATAAAAATTATTAATGAGGTATTTTACATTTCTTTTGTACTCGGTAGAAATTCAGTGTGCATTTTACACTTAGAGCACATTTCAGTTTGGACTGGTCACATTTCCGGTGCTTGATAGCCACACAAGCCCATATTGAAGTTGGCAGCATAGGTCTAAGAATGTCCTTAAGGGCAGAGGCGGCTTTTAAGCCCTATACTCTTCACAGTGATTTACCCACTCAGAGAGACTAAATACCACAAGCTCATAAAGCTAAGTGTGTAAGAAGACAAAGTACAAGGCTTTTTGCGTAGAAAGGGTTCAACAGCTGCTGCTCCCTTTCCTTTACATGCAACAGACACTGAACAGATGCTTCTGGGATTGAACTTTCAAGGCAGAAATTGTGCTTTAGGATTAAGACCATTAAGTCCCTTTATTCTGCTTGTATGCTCCAAGGAGCCTTGTGAGCTTACTATGGTTTCGTGGCAGATTTTCCTAGAAGAATATTTTACCCACTAATAAATGATTCAGATCACTTGGAAATAATAATTTTTCAGAATAAATAAAATAGTATCCTGGTCTTTAGCAGTCCCAGTGAGTCTGATTTCTAGAAAATTCATAGGGGTCATTCACCCCTGGGTGAATTAATGAAAGTGGATTTCTGAAGCTACACAGCTGATATAAGATTCATGAAGCTAGAACTAAAGAGCAGCCAACCCTGAGCTCATTCAGAAATGGCTGGTCAGAGGATACTGCCTCCCAGATTCCTGTCTGCCCAGACACTCCACCCCTGGGTCCTGTCTGCCCAGAGCTGGGGTTTAATAAAGCAAGTGAGTTATCTAAATGGTTACTATGGTCTCTAAGTCTCAAGGAATTAGAATAGGATAAAAAAATTAAGGACTGTAAGGCACATGAAAAGATGTTCCACATCTCTGATCATCAGGAAAATGCAAATTAAAACCACAATGAGATACCACCTCACACCAGTTAGGATGGCCACTATCCAGAAGACAAGAAATAAGAAATGCTGGTAAGGATGCAGAGAAATGGGAACCCCCTACACTGTTGGTGGGACTGTAAATTGGTGCAACCGCTGTAGAAAGCAGTGGAGGGTCCTCAAAAAACTAAAAATAGAAATACCATATGATCCAATAATTCCACTCCTAGGAATTTACCTGAGGAAAACAAAATCCCTGATTCAAAAAGATATAAGCGCCCCCTATGTTTATCACCACACTACTTGCAATAGACAAGATAGGGAAGCAACCTAAGTGCCCATCAATAGATGAATGGACAAAGAAGATATGGTACATATACACAATGGAGTATTACTCGGCAGTTTAGAAAAGAAATCCTGCCATTGGCAACAACATGGATGGAACTAGAGGGTATTATGCTCAGTGAAATAAGCCAGTGGAGAAAGACAAATACCATATAATTTGTGGGATATAAAAACAAAGCAAAACAGAAGGAATGAAACAGCATTAGACTCACAGACACTGACTAATGGTTCCAAGGGAGGGGCCTGGGGTGGGGGAGGGAGATAAAGGGGAACAATAATTTGCAGTCACGGTGTAAGTTGGTCACGGAGACAGAAGTGCAACAGGGAGAGTAGTTAATGATTCTGTAACATCTTTCTATGTTGATAGACAGTAACCGCAGTAGATGGGGTGAGGATTTAATATTATGGGTAACTGCTGAACCACTGTGTTGTATTTTGAAATCAATATAAGATTGTGTATCAATGATATTTCAATAGAAAAAATTGAGGACTATAAAAAATATTTAACATAATTGAATATTGAGAATTCAAAAGGCATTTCAGAATCTCTTATGCCTCAAAGGAACATTATAATCATAAATTTCCACTGGTGGTACCATAAAAATTATAATTTGGTTGTCCATATTGTTTGAGCTTCTGTCCTGTTTGATTACCTACTACAAATGTAAATGAACAAGTCTATTTTATGTGTTATATATAAATAACACAATATTTCAACATGACAAAATTTCAAGTGGAATTGATAACATGGGAATTTTCCTACCAATTCTTTTATCTCACGCAAGTCTTCTAGCCAAGCAAATATATCTTACAATACATGCAATGCCCTGTAGTTATGTCTCTTGCTGATTAACTTCCTTTATTAATAGGTCATCATCCCTTTAAACCTTCCAGCCTCTGTCCACGCATTCTTCGTTAGTTACTCGTACATTCATTCAATTCATCCATCCAGCCATTCATTAGGCAAATATTTATTGAGTGCATGTCTCCAGCTAGGCATCCAGCACACAACAGAGAATAAGAAACATCTTAGCACTGGGGAAGCTTATAGATGAATTCCTTACTATTCACTGCTCATTCTGTTTTTTCATACTAGCTTCCCTCTGAGATCCCCAAGGCTGCATACCTATGAAGAAGTACCCACTAACAGGAACCCTGTTGGGGTTTTACTGACTCTGAGTAGTACATTAGACTGTCTGGTGAATTTCCTTCCTTAGGATATGGTCGTCTGTGTTAAACACAGACCTACCTTCTGGATTAGTTACATTGAAATAATCTATATGCACTGAGTATTTTCCCCCTTTTTTCTTAAGATCAAATTACTTTTCCTTAGCAATTCCTTCAAGTTTTTCATTAAACAAATACCTGGGTGTCCCCTGGTGACTGATGTTTCTCTTATACTGCAAGAGCTGCCTGTACAAAACAGAACACCCAAGGCAAACTTCACAACCATAACATCAACCTAAGAGAAAATGTGAATTTATGTACCAGGAAAGGAATCTAAAGTATATTTGTATATGTTATAACTCATTTAGATGTCAATATGCCCAAGAAATAAAATTAAGGACATTTTTCCCCCTTAGTAATGTTCATGGTGTGGCATTCATACTCACGGTGTTTAATGTTCCCAGTGTGCCATATACAGAGAGGGGTGCAAATTGAACACAGATGCATCCTGTGAAGGAGAAAGACATTGTACCTCGATTCTCTTTTGGGAGAAGGGAATATTTCCTCTGATAATATAATGAAATTCAGAAAATACCAGCATTCACTCGATTTTTAAAAAGGAAGAAAAAGATTTTTAAAAATACTATTATGATTGTCAGCCTCAAAAACATAATGAACCTTTGTGTTTGTGGGTGCACCTGCATCTTCTCTTTGTATGGACTGAGAGGAGGTTACGTGTACCTGTAAACTGAGGAGATGGGTGATAGAGAGAGACAGGATTACTGATTTCCTAACTGCTTAGAAAAGCAGACCAGGTTCACAAGCCAAGCTAAAAACACCAAGGAGGGGTAGGGATGGACTGTTCCTAAATGCTTAGGACTCCTGGATCACTCATACAACTGATTTCATTCAATTAGTATGTCAATAAACCAGACACTTCTGCTTTTCTAAAAGCCTGTGTCTCATCAGCTTCCGACATAAGAACCCAAGCCAACAGACGAAAACAATACAGCAACAAATAAAACAAAATAAACTTATTACACATTCTTTGAATTTTTCCAACAGCTTCTCACGTCTCCTGAGCACTGATCCAGGAAAGCGGTCAGGACAACAAGTCGTAATGCAGCCCAGGCAGAAGAGCTCTGACACACTGGCTGATCGGTGCTTCTCCACCTTTATAAAAAAACATCACTGCTGAAGACAGCTTAAGCACACACAAAAAAGCACTGACTAGAGTTCTGTTTATATACTTCTGTTGCCAAGTCCAATGATCTGTTTGCACTTGAATTTTCTGCTGCCATTACAAGGGTTGGTTAATGATACTACTTATTTGAATTTTATTCCTTCATTTCAAAATCCATTAATACCTATATCTGCTATGTACTCTGCCAGGCGCTGAGGATTCAAGGATAAATAAGACAGATGCTCTCCTCAAAAAGCGAGCTCACTCATGGAGGAGGTAGGGCCCACGGCTCAACAACAAAAGCATACGGTGTGCTAGCAGAGCTGTACAAGGGTGTTCTCTGCATACACGGAGGGGCTGGGAAAGGCTCAGTACTCAGGGGAAAACGGGGGTCAGGGTGAACTCCAGAAAGGTATAGGATGCTTCTATCTGTAAATGGACACGGGAGAAAGGGCATCCTATTCAAAGAGTCCTAACGCAGGAGAGCCTGCTGTGAAACCCTGCAGAGAGACAGAGGATGCGTGTATGCATACTGGGGAGACTGGAAGTGAGGCAGAAAACCACGTGACTGCCACACTGAGAAAGGTCTTGCTGTGGTCTGAAGGTTTGTGTCCCCCAAAGGAAATATATTGAAATCCTAGCCCTTAAGGACTCCATAGTATTAGGAGGTGGGACCTTAGGGAGGTGCTTAAGTCATGAGGGTGGAGCGCTGGTGAGTGAGAACAGGACTTATAAAGCTCCCCAGCTGTCTTCAGGCTTGTGAGGACACGGTGGGAAGGCGCTAGCTACGAGGCAGGAAGAGGGCTCTCACCAGAAGGTGACCGTGCTGATGCTTGGATCTTGGACTTGCCAGCCTCCAGAACTTGGAGCCATACATTTCTGTTGTATATAAAACACCACCTGTGGTTTATTGTTAGAGCAGCTGGAATGGACAAATAGGTCGTGAATACCATGCTAAGGAGTTTTAGATCTGATCTTCGGTGATGCGAAGCACAGCACGATTTAAATTGTAAAATAACGTAATCCAATCTATGCTTTAGAAAGAACACTCTGTCAAGCTGCAGACAGAGACTCATTATCAGTATTCCAGTATTCCAAAAGCCAAGAGCCGAGGGGCTACAAGAGAATGGGAAGGAGGCTTTGAGGAAGAATTCCACAACCAGCTGGGTTAGGGGCAGGGAGGTGGGAGGGCCAAAGATGACTGTACTCCAAACAAGGAGGTGTGGGCAATGCCACTGCCAGTGTGGAAAGCCAAAATGGGGGCTAGGAGAGAGTAGGGTGTCATGCACCAACTTCAGGAGGATTTGGGGGTGAGTCCGCAGGCCCAAGCAGTGGACTAGCTGCACACTGCATCAAGACAGCTGGGTTAGGCAAATTCAGGATCATGGGTGAGCTTCCTGGGGCAGCTTCAGGAGACTAGTGGAGGGGAGGTGGAGCAAACTGATGTACACTAGAAGTCTGCAGCCCCTGGAGAGGTAAGCAGAGCCAGAGAGGTCTAATCATACAGGACAGATGAGGGTGTCTGTGATTTGAAGGGAAAGATTTATTAGTGACTAAACGGTTTCATATCTAGGAGTGGGAGGGTCCCACAGAAAGTCCCATAAAAGAAAGAAAAACACATAGAGAAGAACTTCCAAGCAGTTTGAGACAAATTAGAAAAAGACAAGGGTGGATGAAAATGTTTGGAGTCTAAGGGATTCTCAGGGATTCTCAGGGAGTGTATTCCTACTGCCTGTCTTCCTGGAGAAGTAAGAAGCAAATTCAGTTATTAAGAAATGGGGTTTATTTACTGCCTGCTTTGGGCCAGGCATGGTTCTGGGCTCTGTGAATACAAAAAAAAGAACAGAAAAACCTCCTGCTCACATGAAGTGTAGCTTCTAAGTGAGACCCTAATCAAAGTTGGAAAGCACCCATTTTAATTTGAACCAATTAGCATAATCTGAGCGCTTTTCAGATCATACTGGGGTGTAGGGCAGAAAAGCTAAGACGGATTCAAATTTCTGTCTGTTGTTTCGCAATGAGAAACTAGCCTCACCCAATTATTATCTACAAATAAGTATACACCAGAGTTCTAGAGTATAAAGTAAGATAATTAACTTCTGCTTGCATAAGGAACCACATAAACAGAATTCTGTAATTTGCACTTTTAAATTCTTCATTCATGCATGCAACAAATCTTTATTAAACATTAATTGTGTGCCAGACATTGTACTGGAGACAGCACAGCAAACAAAACAAAATATCTGCTCTAAAGGGGCTTTCTTTCTTTTTTTTTAAATTAAGGTATCATTAGTACACAATCTTATGAAGGTTTCACATGATCAACATTGTGGTTTCAACATTCACCTATACTAATAAGCCCCCCTCCCACCCCATTGAAGTCACTATCTATCAGTGTAATAAGATGCTATAGAGTCACTACTTGCCTTCTCTGTGTTGTAGTGGGGCTTTCATTTTAATAGGGGAGGGACTACAATAACACATGTATAACACGGTGTCAGAAGAAATAGAAAGCAGAGCAAAGAGATGGCGCCAGACAGGGTTCTGTTTCAGAGAGGTGGTGAGGGAGGCCTGAATGATAGGTGGTATTTAAGTAGAGATCTGAAGGAAGGGAAGATGCGACCTACACTGCAGGGGGTACCCTTCAATGCATCTCTCACTAACTGCAGTGACATTTGCTGTACTTCTCAGAATCTGTGTCTGCTTCTTAGAGAAGCTTAGTGATTGTGCCCTTATCTGCTGTGAAACCAACCCCCAACAAGACCTGGTCTCTTGTGGAATGTGTTTCCAAACCTCTTTACAGATGCAGTCACTTCCCTCCCGCACGCAGACAGATGTGGGCTCCCCACACATGGTGTATGCTAGCTCTGAGGCTTCATGCCTCCTGAACTTACAGTCAGGATGGATTCATGAAGGCCAACAGAATGACTCTACCACTCTCTCCTCCCACCTGACCGCAAGGTTTCTGAGAAAGTCTCTTATGACTGGGGCTGTTGGTGCCTAGCACAGATATTGGCACATAATAAAGGTTCAGTAAATACTGCCTGAACAAATGAATGAAAGCCCTGAATTTGAATGACATCTCAGAGAACAATATATTTAATTTAGGAGAAAATACCATAATGAAAGCCTTATGTATATGTCCCTGACAAAATTAAGACCAAACATTTGCAATCCTGCCCTTACCAAAAGTCACCAATCTCTGTTTTCAAATGAATTAAATCAGACAACAGACTGAGTTTTTTAAATTCTTCACCTGTCTTAAAACATTTAAATCAATATTTAATATAGAAGAAGACAGAGGTTCTAAGATTAGTGGTGATCAATGTAGAATTTTGTGAATATACTAAAATCACTAAATTGTGCACTCTAAAAAGGTGAACTTTATGATGTGACTTATATTTCAATAAAGCTCTTATATTTATAAAATAATACAGAGGACTCTCAATAAAAGATTAATGAGCATATGCATCTCATCAGTAAAAATAAATCTGCAATGATACTAATTTTTGCTTTAATTATAAAAGCTATTATTGGTTTGAATAAGAATGAAAAGGTCCATTAATATCTCTGTACACAGAAGACTAATTAAGATACACATGAGAAAAAAAATATTTATGCTGTTAAAAAATCAGACATCTTACCATTACTTTTAAAAGCAAATTTTAAGTTCTATTAATTGTCATGAGTCCATATTGGCTGACGAGACTCAAAGCTCTTTACTTGCTTAATGAAAACCTCAAAAATAAAGTCTTAAGTATCTATGATAAATATAGAGGGAAACACAAAGCAGAAAAAAAATTAAAATGCACAATCACAGGTCATCAATTTAGCTACCAATCATAGCATCAGTCCACCTTCTGCCAGAATATCAGAAGGGAAGAAACACCCAAGTGTTTTTACCCTTTCTCTCTCTCTAGCTGACAACTCAGTAACATTGTCTGAGGGCTTTGTGAGGCGTCGACTTGGCTAGCCTGAACTACACTAAATACACTAAAGAGTCTCACTCTTGCATGAGCTATTTCCCAGTCTCTTGCAATAATGACCAGACGAATAAAAGATTGGGGGTTAATTAATTTTTTTTAAATGAGACGTACTAATTTAGAGATGGAAGAAATCAAAATTTGATGTCTGTAGCTGGGCATGGCTATGTGCCTGAACTCTGGCCAGTGAGATGTGGTAGAGGGTTGGAAACCTGAGACAGATCCTTGGGAGATGGTATGTCCTTCTTTCCCACTTTATTCCCTACCTGTAATGTAAATAGGATGTTTGGGCCTCCAGCAGCCTTCTTGGACAAGGGCTACATCCTGGAGATGGCAGATTGGAGAGCTGGAGAGATCCTGATGATTCCTACAGCTATCATGCCAGCTCAGAACTACCTACTTCCAAACTGCCTTTACATGAGAAATAAAGCCATTATCTCTGGATCTCATACTCAAAGCTAATCACAATACCTAACTGATATATAAGGGCTGTTCTCTCTAGTTTTACTATTCCCTTAGCAGTAGACCAACACCCCTAAGTTCCTACCTTATAAGGAAGAGCTATATTTAATTTCACTGCTGTGTGCATAGGGACACACTGTGGTATAAGAGGATTAGAGCAGATGAATAGTTTCAGTAAAAGCCCATCTTTATTTCTCTATACATCTATTTGGCAAAAGAGTTCGAGAAAAGTTTTCACAGCCTGTGATAAATACCTTCACAAAGCCACTAACTTTAATTCCCATGGAATAGAATTTCATATGGCAAGACTGTGGTCACATCCAAATCCACTTATTCAACAGATTTGTGCTGCAGAAAACTCACTCCACCATCTCTTTAAATAGGCTCTGGCGTTTCATGTCAGAGTCATCTAATTTCTCCCAAACCAACAACTCTTGAACATGTCTGGGGTATATTTTCTGCTGGATTCAAACCGTATGGTCATTTCAAAGCCTGTAATTCAGTTCAGTAGCACGGGGCTTTTGGGATGTTTGTGAACACAACCAGCAAGAGGGGCACACACTTTTGGTGGCGACTTTGCTGTCTTGAGCTCTGTTGTGTCAATGTATCATAGTGAAATACTGTCTGACTCACCAGGCAGCTGACAACTGTGAGAGAAAAAAATTCAGGCCCATGACCAAGGGGAAAAATGAAAACTGACGTGATTAATATGGAAAACACAACAAGAAACACCAAACAGAAAAAAAGAGTTGACATTTACCGCACCTTTAGCTTAAAGTGCATTTGTGTTCTCCTCACACTGTCTATAAAAGGCTGGATCAAAGTATTAACATGGTGCAGAAGGGTCAGATGACTTCCTGACCCTGGGTCATTTATGATATTGCAAAGGGAGGAAGGGAGGTGGGGGTAACTCAGTCATAACTCTGAATAGGTAAACCTGGGAAACTGGAAGCACGCACACAATGGGCGAGCTGTTCTCAGGATGAGCCACAGTCATCGCGCCTCAGCTCCTCTGTTCGTGCCATTTCCTTCCTTTCAGAGTTTCCTGGACATTTCTCTTTGCCCGGTTCTTGGGCTCCTAACCCCCAACACTGTCCCTTCGACACAGGTGTTCCTTGGGGTTCTGGCCTCCAGCTAGTTTACCTGTCGACTCTTGCTCGCTCCATGTCTCTTTCTTTCTGCATCTTCACTGGGAGGGAGTCTCACAGACGCTGACTGTATCACCAAATTTACTACTGTCAATACAACCATTCCTTTCCTTTCTTTCTCCTGAATGCCCAGAACCCACTCACCTGTCTCCAGGCACCTATTTTATCAAGTTCAAAACTGAACATGATTAAACTTCTCCTCCTTGCATTTTAATTCCATTCTCCTTCCGTAGCCCAGCTAGTTACTGGCTCCACCATGCACTCAGCGGACACTTCCACCCTTTTGTCTACCCCACCTTATTTTTCTGCTAAAAGTAGTGGAGGCCGGACAACCCCCAAGTGAAATTCATACACTCTAGGAGTGCAGATGGATAGAGGGACTCCTGGCCTTCAGGCATTCATCTGCACCAGCTGATCTGCAAGGGAAGAAAGGGGTCTTCAGACAGAGAGACCACCAGGGGCCAAACCAGAGGAGGAAAAGGGGCTATTTCCCTGTCCAGCTCCAGACTGGATGAAGCTGCTGCAATCAACAGCTGCAGAAAGAAACAGAGAAAGGTTGTCTTCCCTCTTTTCTCTGTCACAGAAAAAACAAACAACAAAAAAAACCCCAGCAACATCACACTCCTGGAGACAAATTTATGTGGGGCACATACCAGGTTCCAATCTTTCTAAAGAGCCTTTCTCCAGATTTGCAAACCTAGGAAAGTGAGGCTGGCATGTGATTTCCTTGGCACAAATATCATTTTTCAGAAGGCACTTGCAACTATGTCTGGGGTGGAGCCTCTCCCTCAAATCCCTTTGGTGTCATCAACAAGGAGGTCAAAGCAGAGGACTGCAAAGGACACAGGGCTCTGCAAGGACATGTAAGATATCTCCAATACTCCAAGAGTACCAGGAGGAGACTTATTAAAGGTCCTACATATCCACGTTTGAACACAAACCAGTGAAATTTGCATTATCTCTATTAACCTGGCAACATTCAAACCCTCATGCTGGCAGGATTTAAATGAAGACATTTCCTAAATGTCTCTCCTACTTTTTCACTCTGACTATAGTTCAGATACTTTTTTCCTATACTTCCCTTAAAAACATTTCTATAGATTGTACCAAAGTGATCTTCTAAAACTGTAAACCCAGTAGTGTGCTGAGCTGGCTTATCGTGCTTCTGAGAATTGATTGGTAAATTTTCAGGAATTTGATGAATTAGTTGTTAAACAGCAATTTTTAAAAAAATTAAGTATGTATTACAAAGAAATATATTGAACAGAAAAGTGATAAATACTCAAAATTTATCACTTCTTTATGACTTTAGTCCATTTTACTAACATCTATGCTCTTGAGGTTATTAAGGTCTATTTTACCCATACGTAGAAATATTGTATAATGCTATACCACATGCATCTCTTCCCAATTCCCTGAAACTTGAAGTTGGCCATAATAGGAATATTTTCACCTGGAAATGGAAAAAGCCTACAAATCACACCTTGATTTTTGTTTTGCTGATTGTTTAGGCTTAAGAAAGTGATGAAGAAAATGTTAGTAAAATGTGGTGCCTGCAGTAGTTATACTGTGAATAAAACAAAAAATTGAGGAAATCTTCTACCACTACTATCCAATTCATAAAGAAGATGCTTAAGGGACAAGTGGCATTCCGGAACATGCCTTCATCATTTCACTTTCACCTTACTCCATACTGTAACAGGAAAACATCAACTACCTTCTTTCATCAGCTCCCTATAGTGGCTACTTTTTATGCCCTATTTCAAATCATCTCAAATTCACCTCGTATTCCTGCCATTGCAATGGCAGCCAGTTCCATGAAGAATCCAACCAGCTTCACACAAGTGCAACCTGACAGGGCCTCTCACCCAGGCTCCTCTGTTGATGCCTCATGAGGCACCCCTGGGAGCCCACCAAGCAGGCAGAACAGACTGGTCCCGTCTGCAAAAGTGAGGCTGCTTTTAATCAATGGGAGACAAGAACTATGGATAAAAGCTCTCCCTGTTTTTCCTGATGTGAACTGTGCTGAGATACATTCCATAAGATCTCTCCTGAGCAGATCCTTTGGAGTTGAGCAACAAGTTGCCCTTGGCACTGGTCAACTCAGTCACGCCTCCTTCCTGGGTGACTCTCCTGGCCTTCACTCCTGCCCCCTCGGTAGCGTTCCCAGTTAAACTACCTGGTATAACCCTCTCACACAGGGAAGAGGCCAGGCTCCTTACTGAGGCAGTAACGGCCCTCTGGAACCGGGCCTCTCTCTCCCTCTCCTGCTTCATTTCCCAGCATGTCAGATCCTGCTCCCAAAGGATACACACACACATTCTTTCCCATCTCTGATGCTTTGCTCATGCTGTTCCTTCTGCTTAGATTTCTCCGCAAATGAGTGCCAGAGAGGTATAAAAACCTGTAAATTTACTGCAACCATAGTCTTCACAAATCAGAATATTGAGGCCCAGAGTAGAAAGGTCCAGCTCAAGGTTTTCAATGGCTAATTTAAGAAGGAGCTGAAAAGTGTTTCAGTTTTTATGAGCTTTTACTTCTGGCTCCTAACCTGTCAATGTATATTTCTATTCTAGTCCTGAATGTCTACTAAATTGTTTCCTCTTTCAAACGCCCAAGATAATGAATTTTCATTTCCCTTTAAACTATTACTCTTTATTACCTGGGCCATTTTGCCTCTCAGTAAAGAAACAGGAGGTAATTGACTTTTACTCAATGATTCAATCCAATTCCTCAAACATTTACTTGGCTACTTTAGAGAAGCACTTACGAGTACAGTAAGAAACACAGATGAATAAGACACATTCTTCACTTAAAGGGAGTTCATAATCAAGTGGAAAAGAGTTGTGCAGAAATATATCAAAACATGGCATGATTATTATAATGGGGAGAGAGCCACAAAGGTTTAAAATATCTGCTATAATTATTTAAAATATGTACTTAGAACACATATACAAAAAATGTTCACATGCAAAGCCCATAAATTGGAGGAATAGCAAATTGGCATACTGAGAAAACTGTAAGGACAATGAAGAAGAGGTCTAAAAGAAGACTATTTAAAGATGTCAATATTTTAGAACAATCAATCAACAAATATATGAGTGCCTGTTACATGCAGGCCATTTGCTTTTTGTTCAAATATGTTCTGTAATATTTCAGACAACCAACAACTCTCAAACATTGATCACGATCATACAAAGAAAGACCTTTCAGGCATCTAGTCCAGTTTCCTCCTAAAGAAACCAAGCCCTCATGAGGCTCATTTTCTTAGCCGAACTATTCCCTCTGAGGGATGTGCAGCCACTCTCATTCATCCCTCAAAAACTGATTTGAATCCTCAGTCTCTAGTGACATTTCCATCTGTCTCATCCCTAGGAATCAATCAACTACCAAATCTGTGGCTTGCGCAGACCCATCCCACAGCTGTGTCCTTCCCACCTCTACACTCTTCTTCAGTCCATCCCTGCTTGTGAGTTGGGCTGCCCTACTAACTCCTAACATGGCTTTGATCATCCTGCCTCCTTGCTGTCAAAATCCAAAAACCAAGAACAGGTTTAGTTTAGGTTTCCAGCCTTCTCATTCTCAATGTTTTCTGTTTCTGGCTGTTCCTTCTCCCATACCAACCCTTCGTCTACCTATCCTAGACTAAACCCTACTCTCACATGCATTATGCCCTCACCCTCCCATCAGGAGATTAGGATGGGCCATCCTCAAGCTGCCTGCCCTTCCTGTCAAGGCTTCATCCACCTGTCAAGATCCTGCTTAACTTCTCCCTCTTCCATTGCTCTTTAATCTTTTGACCCACTTCTATGCACTTATTTCCACTGCACATTACCTGCAGTTATTTCATAGCATTTAATCTTTGAATTGTGGTTACTGAAGTGCCAGCTAAGCCATTAGATCAGTGGTTCTCAATTTATGGTCCCCAACCAGCAGCATTAACATCATCTGGGAACTTGTTAGACATATAAATTATCTGCCCAGTCCAGACCTACTGAATCAGAAACTCTAGGGGTGAATGAGCCCTCCAGGTGACTGTGACACACAGTGGGGTGTGAGCACCACTGAACTAGACTGCATATTCCCCAGAGGCCTGCTGAGGACTGAAGTTAACTCATCCCAGCTCCAACAGCATGGCCTGAAACACACAAGTACTAGTGAAATTTACTAGGAAATAAATTGCCTAGGGTCACACTAAGTTAGCTGCAGAGACAAAACCAGAACTCAGGTTATCCTGTCTGACCAGAGTTCTTCTCAGCATGTCCACAGTTTGTAATAATAATACCACTTAAATTCATGCATAAACACCTATATGAAGTACATTTAAATTACCTAATAATGACAGACTGTACAACTAACAAATCAGACCACCTTCATTCTGTAATTTCAAAAGGATGAATTAGTTGAGCTGGCCAAGAAGGCTTACACAGTTGCCCTGTGTGTATGAAAGGAGAGATCCCTCAGGAACTGAAGAATAATGAGCCACTGACCTGTGTTCTTCAAACTTCTCATAGGACTCACTATTAAAAAGTAAATTACATGCACAGAATGGACTTAGAGGCAAATTCAGAAGCTTGTCTATTTAAAAACACCACATTGCAGATAGCCTTCCTTTGCATGCATGTTTTTTAAATAAGTAGTTTTCTACCTAAACATATGCAAATATCTTCACAATGTGGAAAAAGCTGGCATGTACAGATGTAAATACGTTTTCAAATTTCCCATTTATTTTGGGCATCCTATTTAAAATTGACTGAAGTTGGCTTAATTTTTTAAGTTTATTCTTATTCTCTCAATCTTTAGAATCTTTGGAGGCGTATTTCAGTGCCATTCTTCCTTATAAGTTCAGTGATGGTTGTAATGTGAGAGTAATCTTCAAGCCCATTTTCCTTTTTTTTCATGACTCATTGGTAAAAAGATGCATAAATGTAAGTATCACTGACCCTTACCATGTAAAACCTAAAGAAACTTTAAAGGGAAGAAAAAAGTGCTCAGGCCCCTGAATCCAGGTAACACCTATAGTTCAGTGAGATCGTCTTTTTGTTGTGTAATCAGCAATAACAAGAAAGTGAGCTGGGTAAGATCCAAGTGGACTGATTACAATACTGTGAAATATAGTAGAGCTAAATGAGGAGGGTGTGCTCGGTGAATTACCATCACTTAAACACCTTCTGCTAACATAATTCTAAACCCATTTTTGCAGCATTAAGAGGTGGAGCTACACTTTGAAGAAAACCAAGCCTCAGTTTTGGAAACAATGTCCTCCAGGCCTACCCTCCAAGGAGAAGCGGCTCTGGGGTGACTGGTAAGCCCAGAGGCTAATTCATGGTCTTACAGAGCCTCATCTGAGGAGGTCACTATCTTTCTGGCCCCTGGTTGTGACGCCTCCCTTGCTCCACATCAGCTCTGGGGCTCTGGTGAGGAGGGCCTCAAGGCCAATGCAGCTCAGGCCTTATCTTAAGCAATGCCTCTCCTTCCCTGCACCAGACCAGCTTGGTTTGTGTGCCATGACAAGATGGAGAAATTATATTATCATTTCTGGTCATTCCTGCTCATTAAATATATGGTCATTTTAAATTATGGGCCAATGTCATAGCTTCCCTGAGTCCTTGGCCCTAGGAAATCAGGGTGTAAGGAAACCACCATATGGAAGCCATCAGACTAAGCATCTATAACTTAGTGAATAAACAAATAAACTGAGAAAAAAATTCTGGGTGGAATCAGGAGATAATGTCAGTACAGGCACTGTTTTGATGAGAAAGGATGAGAATTGGGTGTTCACTCTGGTTGTGTTACAAAGATTCTAACTACAGACAATTAAATGAGGGATTTATCCTTTATGCTTAATTAGTGATTAATTATCATGTAATACAATAAATATTTTTAACATGTTCTAAATTAATATCATTATCCTTTATTTGATTGCAACATCAAACTCTTCATGCCTGTCTAGCCAAATCTCAAGGCCCAGTTCTGGGCATATTTCCTGATCCTGCTGGGAAGTGCCCCACAGGCAGAGTTTACTTGGCCACTTAGGGAGTCAGCCATGCTGGGGTGGACCTCACAGGTCCTTATAGGAGGACTGAGTCTTCAGCGGGGCATCACAACCCTAAGGCTGTATGGGTTACCCGATGCACACTAAGCCACAAACCAACATCTGACTCAGGAGCATATCTCTCTGGCCCAAATGGCCAGGTCATCTGGTCTCCAAGTACAATTGTCTGCCCACAACTTTGATAAGAAGGACTCGCCTGCTGCTAAAAACACTCTGAAGTATTTCCATGTGTATAAACTGGCACAGAAATAAAAACACCCAAAAGTATTAGATTTTAGAACAAAACTAGAAATACAAAACAAAATCTAAAACAGTACGTAAAGGGAATGAAATACTTTTAGGATGTTTTTCCTCTATTTTAAGCCAGGTCAATAAGCACATTAGAATCTACTATATGTTAGACTTTTAGATGCTTTAAAAAGAGGCAAAATGTTAGTCTGCATACAGTTCATTTAATTGTATTCTTCAGTAGAGAAAAAAAACTGCACATAGGATATTCATTTTAGAAAACAGAAAGCATGGAATAATGACATGCAGGTCCCTGTAACAAGTCTACCATTCTTCCAAGAATAGGAAGAGTACACTGAATAGCATTTTCAAAGTTTCTTTTTAATTTAAGAAAAATCTGAAGGAAAAAAGGAAAGGTCAAGAATTATTCCTAAACCCCTGTATGTTATTGTACTTCCTAAGGAGTTTAGGAAAACAGGTGACTATAGGTCTCCCTATAGGTGATCTCAGTGATATTTGAAAGTACTAGGTGCAAATGCAGCACACAAGAAGGGTAAAAATGCATTTAGGCCTCTACCACTCCAAAAAACAACTTAAATACTTATATTTTAACTTCACATTTGCAAAAACTAAGGAAATACATGATTAAATTCTAAGTGGCAATTTGTTTTTATTGCCTCAAATAAACAAATGCATACTTAGAATATTTAAGGGAAGAAGAGGGAAAGATTAAAAGATATTTATGAACAATAGTTTTCTAATGTCTTTAAATAGCAGGGCTTTTTTTGTTTAAATAAAATCTTTAAAAAGTTAAATATAAGTAAATAACATGGTATTGGATTATAACACAAAATATAAGATTAATATCCATGAGTCCATACTGACAAAAATAATTGAGCAAAGAAAGAAATGGGGATGAAAAAGCAAATCTCCCATGTAGAAGAATCACAAATAATTTATGCAGCTACTACTCCCTCTAGGAGGTAAAGCATAAGTCCCTATTTCAATAGTGTGGGCTGCCCATTGTGACTTCTTTCCAAAGGGTAAGTATTAAGGGAGGAAAGAGTAACTTCACAGTGAAGAAATCTTACAAACACTACCTCAGTTAAGTGATCAGTCAACATCAACAGTGAAAAGTCACGTGAATAGTATGTACCCTGGGTATGATGTCATGAGAATGGTAAGTTATCCCTGTGGCCTTCCTCTCAAAACCCATGCTCCCATTCTAATCATGAGGAAAATATCATAAAAATTCTAATTGAGGGGCACTCTACAAAATATCTAACCAGGACTCCTTTAAACAGCCAAGGTTACCAAAAAGCATAGAAAGTCTGAGAAACTATCACAGCCAAGAGGAGCCCAAGGAGACACAACTACTACATGTAATGTGGGATCCTAGATGGGAGCCTGGAATGGAAAAGGACATTAGGGCAAAACAAAGGAAATCTGCAGAAATAATTAATACAGTTATTATTAATAATAATGCTTTAAGAATGATTCATTATAATACATGTACCATCCCAATTTAAGATGTTAATACCAGACAAAACCATAGTTTATCCATGTATACTATCTTTGTAACTTTTCTATAAATCTAAAATGAAAAGCTTATTTTTAAAACATCAAATATACAAAATTAGGGATTTTTAATGATTGTGTTGAAAGTAGAGTTTAGAGAAGCTCCAGAACTCTGCTCTCTGCATTGCTCATCCCACCCCTTCTCCAATCCTAGCTTGCCCGTGAAGCACAGAGCAGTCTGAAAATATTTGTCATGAAAAGCTGGAATATATTATCATTACAAAATGCCAGTCCATTTCAGGTGGCTTGGCAGGACTCAGTTGCATAACTTCTTCCTGCTTGGAGCATAGACCATAGACTCTGTGTGGGCAGAACCAGGTCTTAGATGCCCTAGCACATGCTGCGTACTCTGTTGGCATCAGGAGACTCTACTTGGTAAATTCTCCAACACCAGCACGAGCAGGGACTGTTGCCAACACAGGGTGATGGATTTCACTGCCAGCCCCATTGGCCTTGTTGGCAACAGATTTGCAAAAATTATTTTCCCATTAGTCGAGACAGTTCTCTGTCCTCTCATGAGATCACACAGGTATTCTGGTGAGTGGGATCAGACAGGACAAATATCTACAATATGCACTTCTGTCCTGGTTTCTTACAGAATGATGCAGACCCCCCTACTGCCCATCACTTGGCCAAAAACTGCCCCTGGTAGAAATAAAAAAAGGTGGAAACAGGAGTTTCTCCAAAGCAATCAGGTTTATTTTACCTTAATTTAATAATTAATTGATCTATTTTATCACAGAGTTTTCACCCACAGGACAAGTAGGTGTAGCTGAATCAATTGCTTATATGCTCTATTTCCCATGGGTTAAAAGTGGCCCTTTTTGCAAATGGCAGTAGTATCTCAGCAATGAATCACTGTCATGAGATGTTGTAACATCTCTAGGGTCAGGAAAGAATCATTAGGAAAACATGAGTCATCTGGGAACCCAGGGTTCATACTATCATCACATACTTAAATAGCAATTTGGAGAGGCATTCATTAATCATTAACATGTATTTGTGAGCACTTACTATGTGCCAGGCAAGTCCCTGTTCTCCTGGAGCATATGTTCTCATGTAGAAAACAATATTCAGAAAGATAAGACATGAAGAAGAACTTAAATAGGGATGAGTTCTAGGATGAAAATACCCCATGGCAAAGGCCAGGGCAGACATGGCTGTAGGCAAAGAAATGCAGACTCGGCCAGGAGGCAGATTTGATGGTCAGGGAGAGCCTTTCCAGGGAGGAAACCTTTGAACTTCCTGTCCCCACATGTCAAAATGATGCAAGACATGCAAAGACTTCAGAGAAGGGTGTTTTAGGCAGAGGGAACCAGCCTCACGCAAAGATGCTAAGATGAAACCAAGCTTAGTGTATTCCAGAAACAGAACTCATCTGACAGTCCCCCAGAGATGAGCAGCTATGACTCAGAAAGGTGAAAACTTAGGCTACTGTGGAAATAAACCCAGCAGTCCAGGTCCCTGCTAGCCTCCAAGCACAACACAGAGCTGTGCCCTTTGCTGGGAATCAGGGCCCAGACAGAGCTGAGCCAGGAAATCAGGCCCTGGTATGAGCAACAGGTTCATGGGGCCAAGATTCAGCCTCTGAATGCTAAGTTTCACAGGATGAGAATTTGAGGCCCAACTGATGGTCCTGATAAGAAAGAGGGCACATGAACCACCAGGGCGGAGCAACAAGAGCCCACAGGAGGGGCCAAGCAGGTGCAGGAGTGGATGGTCAGTATCCTAAGGGAACTGAAAAATACTACACAGAGTCCCCTTCACCCTAAGAGTCCTAATTTAGTAGATATGTGACAGACCTGGGAATCCGAATTTAAGTAAGTTCCCAGTGTTTAGCCCGACCTTAGAATTACAGTGACTGAGGGTGGGGAGAGGGCAAGTTCTCCCAGGGGCTGTCAGGGAGGGGAGGGCAGAACCAGAAGAATCCTATCTCTACAAGGGAATAGAATCCAGGATTAAACTGAACGCACCTGCGGTCTCAAATGTTTGGAACCAATCATAAATGTGCCAATGAATAGGGAAATACAGATAAGAACATTGCATGACTGGCTATATTTCCTTCTCTCCAACCCCATCTCCAAATGCAGAACCACTGTGACAGTGGAAAGCACAGGATTAGGCAAATCTCACTGGTCACAGTAAGAAAGGAGGGAGTGAAGAAGTTCGAGGTCCCAGAGGGGCAAAGCCAGAGCTGTGCTGACAAATGCTCAACAAGCAGCTGGGTGCTGGAGAGAAGCCCTAACAGTAGTATTGGCCAATTTCCATGTAAATATTCCCTATCATGGCTCATTTCAAGCTCCCATCATGATGTTACTATTGAACATGCAGTTTGACAAAAGTTATAGTATTTTTACTATACAGAAACAAAAAATGTAACTTCAAGAGCACAGATGGCAGTAAATTTAGTAAAATAATTACTAAGTGATGATTTGCGGTATTTGCTATTTTTTCTCAATATAATTTACTTAATGTAAGTTTAAAACCTAAACTTCAGATAATTTAGTTTTTAATAAGGGCATGTGGAACAATCTGCTCATGAAACCCCTGATAATTTAAAAATCAGCTCCCAGTATGAGCCAGTTCTAGCGTACCAATGGCAAAAGCTTTGAAACACAGTCTATCCTGTGCCTTTCATTTTCCATTTTTGGATCTTAGTTTCCCTTCCCTAAAATAAGGGTACAGTAGGGCCTTCACATTTGCTCTTAGGTGCCCTAGAGTTCCTGCAGCTGATGGACAGCTGGTGCCAGGAGGTGGGCAGGGAGAGGAAATGGGAGGAAGCAGCTGGCTCACTGTACCCATCTAGGAATCACCAAGAAGGACGGCTCTGCTTTTGGGTGTTTTAAATTCTGAGATTTCATAGCAGAGCTCATTCACAGATGTGCTTCTTGGGGGTGGGGGTGGGGAACATAGCCACAGTTTGTTTAAAAAGTGTGAAAACTGCGTGTTGAGGTTACTGATGAACAGTCTATACTGCCATATGATTCGCATGGATATGTATTACCCACACCTCTGTAACACTGGTGGTGCCAGCAGTGCCCTCCTCCCATTTAATGTGATGCTAAAGAATGTGACAGGAGAGGTGCTTCACTCTTACCTTGAGAAAACACCCTATTCTTCTTAATTCTAAATACCTCTGAAAAATATACTTCTATATATACACTCATTGGTGAAGAGAAATGGTTCTCCTATTAAATGCCATGCTTTGCTCATGGATTAAGAAAAATCAAATTTTCTAGCTAATAACAAAACACATATCCTAAAAGTATAATTATCAAAGGCAAACAGTTCATTTCCTCTATTTGTAACCAGCCTCGTTGCCAGAAGTCGTCCTGCTGCTTCTCATCACTGGGGTCTCAGGAATCCCCTTCTCATTCAAGAATTCCTCACAAGCAAAATTAACTTCCCCTTTACCCATATTCCCATAGGGCCACATGTCCATGTCTCCTCTAGCAGCAATTCCAGTTTGAGTGACTGTTTATGGATGGCACTCTTGCTGGCTTTGGGGCAGGAATGAGGAGGAGGTATATAAAAGGGGACCTAATATTCCTTGTGTCATTTCTCTGTTCTAGGCTCTGTGCTAAACACTTTGTAGGCATTGTTCCCTGCAGTCCTCACAGTAAACCTGTGGGATAGATTCTGTTTTTATCCCCATTTTACAGATGGGGAAATCAAGGCCTAGAGGATTTTTTAGTTACTTGTCTCAGGCCACAGGACTCTCAGGTGTAGTCTTCAGGATCTAATAATCTGAGTTCTCCGACTCCTAGGCCAAGGCCCATAGTCATTATTCCTCCCAGTGAAGACTGTGCAGGGCCCAACAGTACTTTATGAGCCACACAGACCTGCTTTGCTTAGTTGCTGCTCCCATCACTCTGCATTTCCAGCCAAGAGTGCGGCAGTTTGGGAATGGAATTAGATGAAGTGAGGGTTAGGGTTAGAGTCTTTGCTTCAGGTTCCTAGCTTTGAAATATTCACCATCTACATCCAAACTTGTGAGTTTCCACTAAGGATAATAGTATTCTGGCTGGATTTCCCCTCTCTCTTTTTTGTTTTTAAATCTTTTTGACATTACAATCATGTTAGTACAAAAACTACACCTTATTTCCAAACAATGTACCCTAACTTAGCTTATAGATTTTTATTCCAAAGTGGGAAGAATGGTGAAGTTTTAAATACATCAAACTTCATCTCCAATTAATTTTCTTCCCTACTCTTAGCTCCTCTTGTCAAATTTCCACTTTAGTCTCTGCATATTCATACCACTGCTCCACACTACATCTGGAATTGTTTTCCCACTCCAAGCCATGGAACCCCCAACCCAATCCATTCCTACATACCCAATAACCTTATTTCAAAGGACTGCTTCATCAGAACTTGTAAAAAAAACACTGCAGAAAAAGGCCAATGAAATGAATAATGGCATACCTCACATTTTATTGTACTTCATTTTATTGCATTTCACAGATATTGTGTTTCTTATAAATTGAAGGTTTGTAGCAACCCTTTGTGAGAAAATCTATCAGTGCCATTTTTCCAACAGCATTTGCTCTCTTCTTGTCTCTGTGTCACATACTGGTAATTCTCTCAATATTTTGAACTTTTCCATTATTATTGTATTTGTTATGGTGATCTATGTTGGTAATCTTTGATGTTACTATTGTAGCTGCTTTGGGACACACAAATCACACGTATATAAGACTGAAAACAACTGATAAATGTGTGTGTTCTGACTGTTCCACCAACCATCAGTTTCCCCATCTTTCTCCCTCTCATCAGGCCTCCCTACTCCCTGAGACACAACAATATTGAAATTAGGCCAATTAATAAACCTACAATGGCCTCTAAGTGTTTAAGTGAAAGGAAGAGTCACAGGTCTTTCATTTTACATCAAAAGCTGGAAATGATTAAGGTCAATGTGGAAGGCATGCCAGAGGCTGAGCAAGACAGGTCAATAGCTAGGCCTCTTGCACTAGTTAGCCAAGCTGTGAATGCAAAGGAAAAGTTCTTTTTGAAGGCAATTAAATGTGCTACTCCAATTTGAAGGCAATTAAATATGCTACTCCAGTGAAAACACACATAATAAGAAAGTGAAACAGGCCTAGTGCTGATGTGGAGAAAGTTTTAGTGGTCTAGATAGAAGACCAAACCAGCCACAACATTCCCCTAAGCCAGACCCTCATCCAGAGCAAGGCCCGAACTCCCTTCAATTCTATGAAGGCTGAGGGAGGGGAGGAAGCTGCAGAAGAAAAGCTGGAAGCTAGAGAGGTTGGTTCATGAGATTAAGGAAAGAAGCCATCTCCATAACATAAAGTGCAAGGTGAAGCAGCAAGTGCTGATGGAGAAGCTGCAGCAAGTTATCCAGAAGATCTAGTTAAGATAATTAATGACAGTGGCTACAGTGAACAACAAATTTTTGATGTAGATGAAACAGCTTCTATTGGAAGACAATGCCATCTAGGAATTTCATAGCTAGAAGGGAGAAGTCAATGCCTGACTTCAAAGCTTCAAAGGACAGGCTGACCCCTTATTAGGGTGACTTAGGTCGAAGACAATGCTCACTTACCATTCTGAAAATCCAAGGGCCCTCCCAAATTATATTAAATCTACTCTGCCTATAAATGGAACAACAAAGCCTGAATGACACTTATCTGGTTATAACACAGTTCTACTAAATATTTTAAGTCCAGTGTTGAGACCTACTGCTCAGAAAAAAGGTATCTTTCAAAATATCACTGCTCATTGACAATGCACCTGGGCACCCAGGAACTCTGATGGAGATGCACAATGAAATGAGTATTATTTTCATGCTTATAGACACAACATCCCTTCTGCAGCTCATGGATCAAGGAGTTATTTCAACTTTCAAGCCTTCATATTAAAGAAATATGTTTTTCATTAAGGCTATATATAGCTGCCATACATAGCTATTCCTCTGATGGATCTGGGCAAAGCAAATTGAAAATCCTCTGGAAAGGATTCACCATTTTAGATGCCATTAAGAACACTCTTGAGATTCATGAGAAGGGGTCAAAATATCAACATTAACAGGAGTTTGGAAGAAGCTGACTCCAGCCCTCATGGATGACTTTGAGGGATTCAAGACTTCAGTGGAGGAAGTAACTGCACCTGTGGTAGAAATAGCAAGAGAACTAGAATTAGCAGAGGAGCCTGCAGATGGGACTGAATTGCTGCAATCTCATGATAAAACTTGAATGGATGAGGAGTTGCTTCTTATGCATGAGCAAAGAAAGTGGTTTCTTGAGATGGAATCTGCTCCTGGTGAAGACTGTTGAAATGACAGCAAAGGATTGAGGGTATGCCATAAACTTAGTTGATAAGCAGCAGCAAGATTTGAAGGATTGACTCCAATTTCAAAAGAAGTTCTACTGCATGTAAAATGCTATCAAACAGCATCGCATGCTAAAGAGAAATCATTCATGCGAGGAAGAGTCAATTGATGTGGCAAACTTCACTGTCTTATTTTAAGAAATTGCTGCAGCCACCCCAACTTTCAGCACCCACCACCCTGATCAGTAAGCAGCTGCCAACATCGAGGCAAAACCCTCAGCCAGCAAAAAAGATTAGGACTCACTGAAAGCTCACATGATGGTTAGCAATTTTAGCAATAAAACTTTTTTAAATTAAGGCATGTACATCCTTTTAAAAATAATGCCATCACACACTTAATAGAGTACAATATTGTGAAAATATAACTTTTATACACACTGGGAAACCAAGAAACTCATCTGACTTGCTTTATGGTGATATTTGCTTTACTGTGGTGGTATGGAACTGAACCCACAATATCTCTGAAGTATGCCTACTAACACATCCAAAATGCCAGACTGTCCATTCCACATCTACAAATGTGTTTGTAGGAACAGTTAAATGGCACAGCAGAACAAATAAATAAGCATTTGCCACAAAAACCTTTTCTGGAAAAATATCTATATATTTTGAATAAAATGAGTCACGCCATCTTTCTTTACCCATTAAATGCACCCTTTCATTCAGCTCACATCTATTGTGCGCTACAATGGACCCTGGAGATACAAAAGTGACAAAAACCCAGTGTGGAACCTCAAAGCCTTCCCTGTCACAGGGAAGACAGATGATAAAATAATTGCAAACCCAGTGATTCTAATTACCATTCTCTATAGAAAATTCATTCATATAAAAGTGGTAGAAATAAAAATTGAGTAGGTTGGTATGCAGATCCCAAGCAGAGGCTACGGCTTCCCTGGTATGTCATTGAGCCATACCTCACGGATTAGCAAGTTTTAAGCAACATTAAGATCACTTCAAGATAAACCAAAGAAATGCAGTCGGCGTTTCAGAGGGCCAAGGTAATACACTGAAACTCAGCCTTGTATAAAGAACTGCGGAAGGTTTCAGTGCCATCCTCTCCTGTGCTCCTCTTCCACTTCCTCTCTCTGCCTTTGCTTCCCCCTCCCCTGCCATCCTTTACTCTTCCCATGCTTATTCCTTCTCCCCCTTCCTCCAAATGTACTGTCTGTAAAAGCTTACTTTGAAAAAAATCACTGCTGAATACTGCACTTTGATTTTCCTGTTCTTAAACAGAGTTAATCAGTTTGTGCCCTTAGAAGTCTCTCCCAGTCCCTCTCAACAAAAGAACTGACTAAACAAAGTTTTTTTATTTCCATGTTTCTCTTGGCTGATTTTCTTTTGTGCGTCAAAGGCTTTCAAAAGGTTCTCAACTCTAGACCCAAAAGCCCAAAAAATGATTGAGTACTGAATAAAATATTCTCCTCAACCAGAGGGAGCCCAGTCACAGACATCACCAGCAACTGGAGAAGAAATAAAGTACTCTGGAGTCCTAAGCAGCAAGATTTCCCATGGCCTAGAGTAGGCCACAAGCTTTGGCTCTGCCCACCCCTGACATGACCTGGACCTTTATGTAGCAATTAGCCCCAGGATGGTCAAAACAATTATTAAAATATTGAAGTGTTCCCCCCACCCCCATTGGCAAATACTGCTCTCTCCCCAAATACACACCCTGGCCACCCCAGGCCCTCCCAGGATCCCTGTCCTAACGTCCTCACAGTCAAGAAGTAAGGACTGGCCCAGTAGAGGATCTCCAGGACTCTGCCCCAGTAGAGGATTTCCAGGACCCTGCCCCAGCCCTGGACATAACCACACTCCACAGTAATTTTTCTTCTTCTGAAAAATAAAGGAGTTGAACTGATTGCCTGAGTTGCACTTGGATTGCAGTTATGTCAAATTTCTTACCCCTAAGGACAAGGACAAGAAAGGAATATAACAACTTGGCAAAGGTTCATTTGTTTAGAAGGTGGAATCTCAGGTTATATTTTCCTGGTGAGAGAGCAGTGCCAAAATCTGGGTTCATGGCTGCCTAGGATGGAACCCCAGCTCTGCCATGTGTTAGTTTACTACGATCTCACTGTGCTTCAAATTCCCTCATCTGTAAAATGGAGATGATACTCTAACCTACTTCACCGGGTTGTTTTGAAGGTTAAATGTGTTTAGAATATTGCCTGATACACAGTAAGCACCACATAAGTGTAAGTTTAAAAAAAAATCACTTTATTGTCATTGCAATGTTTGTTCAAAAAATTCAAAAAAATTAGGAAAGTTTCATAAGAGAAAGAAAAAAGAAACTGTGACACAATGAAACACTTACATAATACACATTGTTTAATAGCCTAACACTAAAACATCTGGGATCCAGATTTTGCACTGCACTGTGAATTTAGGAAAACTAATGCACTGGAATGCATTCTTGCTACAGCATAAGATATGATTTGTATGATTCCTTTTCTGATCAGAAATGTTACAGGCTCATGGGAAATTTAGGTAATGAATTTCTCATTTTAACCCTGCAACAACATTTAACTACACCCCAGCAGAAGAGAATACAGTTTATTTTGTGGCGCTGAGCTCTTGTGGACACAACGACTCACACTAACTGGGAGTTTTAATGCGCTGAGTCCTCTGGCATCAATGTTTAGAAAACACCTGAAGTGGAAAGAGAATTCTTACATCCAGAGGCTAGCTTAATCGAAACTGCTTTTAGTTACTATATAGGTGCCACGTTCTGAGCTCAAGTATAATTTAGAAACCTGCTACTACATTGTTAAAGGGGACCAAAGAATTCCATTTGCTGTTAGATATTAAGGAGAGGAAATAATCAACAATAACTCTCTTACCTGTTTCTCCCTCTTGACAGCTGAACTTCACAAACCTTTATGCACAGATTTAAATAGCTCACAAGTTTAATCTCAAATGGCTATGTAGTAGGGCTTTCCTGATGGAGATAAGATTTACTAAACAGTCTGGTTATGGCTTTTCAGCTTTCCCCTTAAAAGTGCATTTCTCTAACACTATGAGATGAAACTCAATCCTTGCTTAGTGAGAAAACTAAAGCCTGCAGAACAGTTATCATCATTAAAATGTTATTAAAACCCTATAAAAAAGATGACAAGTTTTGTGATAGGATCGTGGTGGTGGTAGTCCAAATATGTGAAAGTACTTCACACCACTGAACTGTATTCTTACAAATGGTTAAGATTGCAAATTTTGTTATGTGTATTTTACCACAATAAAAATAAAAAAGTAATTTAAAAAAGAGTTAACAGTAAATGAATTTTATAACAAATAATTTTAAATTAAGAAATACAGTTATCAGACAACTTCCAAGGAGCAAGGTCCTCCACTACCTAGCTATAAGTGAATCAACAAACCTAAACTAGTGTTTTATAGCACTTTCTACTGTGAATCATAAACACTCTGACATTAGGGACAAACATGACCAAGGCACGTATTCCTCAAAGCCTTAACTACTCATATTTTTTATGTGGGTTTTTAATTATATTATATACTTAGAAGACCAACATACATCTACAGCTCATACAATTACTAAAAAGGTCCCCAAACAACATTGAAAGGCTGTGTTCAAGTTCAAGCTAAAAGCCTGTGTACAAATTCACCTGTATGTATGTTACAAAACATTGAATTCTGAAAGAGATTCTTATTCAAATAGGCAGAGTATAAATATGGTGTCTGTTAACAGTTCAAGCTGTAGATTCTTTCCATTCTTTATGCTTTCATTGTACCACCATTAATTAGGCCATTGAAAGCAGCACAGAAATCTGTGGGTACCTAGTCCTCCAAAGGCCTTCAGAAGGCCCACAAAGGGTTATTCTCTAAAGTGAAATTGGCAGGCCTGGCAGGTAAAGTTAAGGGAACTACCCATTCTGAGGAAAGACCTAGAGATGATCAAACCCAGAAACCCTTGCGGTCATTAAGAATCAACTTGTGTTTAGTGCTTCAGAGAGGAAGTAAAGAAAGCAATAATTCGAGTCTAGGAGGAGCAAATAGAGGCGTGGCAGTGGCCCTGGACTGATTCTACAAGGGCAGTTGTGCTGGGCGTCACAAAATCCTATCCAAGGCTTGGAGCACAATGGACGAGATTTAGGTCCCAAATACCTTGAACTGGAGCAAAAGAAACAAGCCCCTTAACACATGTGCTGCCCCTGGCCCCTGCACCCCTAGCCGCATCTCAGTATCTTCATCTCGCGGACGCCACAGCGAGTAGCTGTGTGGCCACACGCCCAGGAGGGTGCATCTGGCAGGCTGCGCTCTAAGCCTCTCCTCTGAACGCAACACTGCTGGTTGATCCAGGATGCTGGTCCCGCAGCGCCATCCTAGTCATCCCACAGCGCAGGCCAGCCCGAGGCGCGCGAGGTGCCCTGGGGGCCCCCCACGCGGCCCTGCGGCGGAGTGGGCGGGTGCCCCCTGCCGAGGACGCGTCCAACCTGGGCCCGGAGCCAGCGCTGCACGGCGCTCCAGGCAGCGCCGCCCGGGCAGCAGTGCGCACCGAAGTTGTCCGCGTCGACGCTGCAGGAATTGGGCCCGCAGGCGTGCCCGGGAGACCCGGGGGGCCTTCAGGGAGGCGCCCGCCGCCGACGCCCCTCTCAAGGTCCCGTCCAAAATGGGCGGGGAGCGGCCAGCCGTCCGGGCCGGCGGGAGGAGGGCCGGAAGACGAGCGCAGGGGAAACCGGGCTCCCACGGGGGCCTCGCGCGGCTCCTACCTGCGGGGCGACGGCGGCCGCCGGCTCCGGCGCGACGGCGGCGAATCCTCGGGGCGCGGCGGGCGCAGCTGGCGGTGCCGGAGCAGGGAAGCGGGGAGCGCCCGAGTGGGGACCGCGCTGCGCTGCAGCCGGAACTCGCCGCCGGGATTCGCCCCGGCCTGGCAGGGGTGGGGCGAGGCGAGGCGAGGTGCGGCGGGGCCGACCCGGCGCGCGGTGGCGCAGGCTGGCCGCCCGGCGGGCGGGAGGCTACATTCGCTGGGCCTCCCTCCTGGTCCCCGTTTCGAAGTCTCTCCTGCCCGTTTCGTGTAACTCTACCGCATCAACCTGGGGGATGTTCACTAGCATTATTACCAGGTACTCTCCGGAGGCCAGGTTTGCCTGCACTGCTCCAGGTACTTTGCTGGTGTCTCTTCGTCCTTTGCTGCTACTGGTGGCCACGACTGGCGCATTTTACAAGTAGAGAAACAGATCAGAAAGGTGAAATATCTTGCCTGAGGTGGCACAGGTAAGAAGCTGGAGCTGTGTTGGCGCCACCTGTAAGCCTTCTTCCCGCTCCCTGGAGTAGGTGTTGTCACTTACAGTAAGGAAGCTGAAGCTCAGAAAAATGAAGTAACCAGCCTAAGGTCACCTAACTGAAAACGCAGGAGATGGGAATTTGTGTCTTGATGACTTTTTTTAAAGTGTATTTTTTGAATTTAAGTATAGTTGATACACAAAATTGTATTAGTGTCAAGTATACAGCACAGTGGCTCAACAGTTACGTTATTAAATCCTCACCCCCACTAGTTACTGTCTGCCAACATAGGACGTTGTTACAGAACCACTATGTTCTCTGTGCTGCGCTACCACCCCCGTGTGTGTCTTGATGTCTTTAAAAGCTCAAGCTGGGTATAGTTTAGAAATCTTAGCATAAAACAATGAAGCGGGAGTAAAACGTGGAAAATTCCAATTTCACAGATGGGACTGCCCAAATACAGCAATTTTGATGTTTTTAGTCAATTTAGAATAAAGTCTTAAGAGAAAGAAAACCAGTTGTCATTGGCTTGACTAGCAGCCCTCTTGGAATATAGTCTTGAGTAAAGGCCAGCTCCAGCCTCATTACACAATCCTGCCCTCTGCCAAAGCCAAGGGAGGTGATTGCCTCCACATACACCAAACTGTTAATGAGGGCCACTTTAAAGCCCTTAGTGGATATTGCACAGCAGAGACTGGCCCAGTTACATAATGTCTTACTGCACGCATGGAACTACATGAAATGGAAAATGTAATATTCCAGTCCAGGGGAGGAGGGGTGCAACACTGTCTGGAACTCTGTTTTCTTGTAACCTACAGTTGCTCATCCCTCCCTGGACTACATTTTTCTCTCTTGAGCACATCTTTTCTTAATGATAAAAGAGTCTCACAGCTCTTACTCTTTCCTTGTTGACAAAAATGATTGATGTCTTTTGAATCCTAGGATACTGACAGATTTTTACAATTAAACACATGGCCCTCTGAACAAACAGAGTATTGCCTAAGAAGAGTTTGGCAAGTGTAAGACAAGCATGTTACTGAAAGTCTGAATACTCTTTCCTCCCTTCTTCCTCAAGTTTTATTAGTCACAGATGATTTGTTAAGATTGCACACACAAGTAACTGCACTCTTACAAGCTTGTCTTTAGAAATTATAACACTTTTGATTGAGAAGTAGCAGGCTGTAACACTGCATCACAACTTCCAAAGTGTCATCATTACATTTGGTGCTAGCCTACAACAATAGGTCTTTCTATTAACTATAATGAGGAATAAAAATTTAAGTGTCCTCACAATAATTGAATTTCTGCTTCCCTAAGCTAGAAGGATAAAATAGGAGAAGGCCGTATGTTGTTTAGAGATAAACTTAAGCTATGGACTGCGAAAGATAAGTTTTAGATGGAGTATGATTCTGGATGCAGTTATTTCGATTTTCCTGAGAGATTTGTGATTGTTGGTTGTGGTGGCTGCTCCTGGTCTGAGTCTACCTGTTATCAGATATGTCAAGAACAAGTTGACTATGAAATTCTGCTATATACCCATCTGGATGCACACCTGACATTTTTATCAGACAAGGGGTGTTCTGAATCCTCTTTGATTTTTCTTTTCTTCTTAGTATAAAAAATAATATATGCTCATTTTTATAATTTTTACAGTTTATATTTACAAAAAATACAGAGTTTTTGAGACCACAGAAGACAATTTTTTTTTAATTGAAATTGCTGAAAATCCTCTCACACAGACCCATAGATAACATCTTGGTATATTTCTCCTCTTTGTTTTCTACACATAAATAAATGTTTGCTACAAAATTAACACCATGCTGTACAATTTAGAATGCTGCTTATCTCACTGAATATGTATAGAGATATATTTTGCTGTCACTAAATTTTTAAAAAATATAACTTTTAATGAAGAATACTTGAATCATTTATTTATCTATTCCCATCTATTGATGGCTTTTAGGATGTTTCCAGACATTTTGACAGTTTATAAATCATACTGGAATGAACACTGGAGACACCAATCTTTTATGAGATTTCTAAATTCTCTGTATAGAGTCCTAAAAGTGGAACTGCTGGATCAATATTTATAAACATTTTAGAAGCTCTGTGAGATGCTTTAAAAATACCTTCCAATATTAAGTATTATCTTGCTTATAATTTGAAAATGTAATGAATCAAAATCATATCTTGTTTTAATTGGCATTTCTCCAATAATCAATAATGATGAACACTACTTTTTCATGATTATTGGTTATTGTACTATTTACTGAGAATGATCCATTTATATCCATTGCCTGTTTTTTTCTGGTATTATTGCTCTTCTTATTGATTTGCTTTAATGCTTTTAATAGAAACACTATATACATATATATATACATATTATTTAGAAAAAACTATAAATACAATAAATAATAATATACATATCTAATAAACTAGTATACAAAATTTGTATGCCAATGTGTTTCCCTAGATCGCCCCTTATGGTGTTTCTCAGATGCACACTGCCGCCCAGATCAGCTAGGTCATTTTGGGATGCCCAGCATCTGTAATTTTTCTGATGGTTCCATTTCCTTATAGAGAATTACCTCTCCCCAAATGCATATATTCTCAGCAAGAGGGCAATTTAGGGCAGCAGTTTCCAAGGCAAACAGCAAATCCTCTCTGTTCCCAGCACCACTCCATTTGCCTCAAGGGCCAGGTGACTGAATCCCAAGGAGGAGGTAGTGATGTTTGGGCTGGGTTCACTGTGCACAAACTGTAGCAGCCCCAGCCGCAGCTTTGTCCTGCCCAGGGTTCCCAGTCAGGGGCAGTTCCCACGTCCTGCTTTATTTGTTTGTAGCCTTCTGGCATGTCCTTGGTTTCTTGTGTTCCCAGTCTTGCCCTGAGTCTATGCGCTCCTGGTGCCCTTTTCCTTTGCTTGCCCCCAGTAACTCTCACCAACACTGAGGGACTTCGGTGTCATTCATCCACTGGAGAGTCCCCTGATTCAGCAACCATCCACTTCATTCATTCGTTCATAAGCATTTAATTATCAGTGTTGATTAACCACAGCACACAGCTACTCTGGAAACAAGAGTACAGAGAAAGATATTTGACTCTGCTGACAGGGTCACCTGCTGATATAAGTCACTTTAGCCATCATAGGAGTGGCAGAATGACAGATGAGGAGTGTGTGTTATCAAGGCTAAAAACAAAACAAAACAAAGCAAAAAGCAAACATGACAATGGATAAAACCAAAAGTCTCAAGAGAGAATGAGGAACAGAGTGGATATTGCCAAGGTGTACAGAAGCATTGTGTCTCTATGTCTTCATTTTAGCTTCCTGTGGACCATTCATAGGTTTCATAATTTCTCCCAACAACGGTGGCTTGTGGGTTACCTACCATGTGACTCTTTAAAAAGGGGCTGCGCTGACACCTACAGCCCCAAATGGGACACCAGAAGTGAACCTTCTCAATTCCCCTAAGCCAGTCCCTTTGAAGAATTTTCATGTCCAGTAGGCCCAAAGGGATTCAGGTTCCCCAAATCATTAAATAAGCCTAATGCCTTGTTTAAAATATCTACATTTTAAATGTTTACATATCTTTAAAAAATTGTATTCATTTTCATGGATTTGCACATACATGCCGAGTAGCATGGTTATTAAATAAAACACATGCAAAAGCACTTAAAAGAGTGAATATTTGTTTAGAATAATAGTTATGTGTGAATTGGTTGCCACAGTTGTTAAAGTAACTATGAAAGTATCTGCAGTCAGTTTCCAAAAAAGAATCCATAACATGCACAGTAAAAAATGATTTCAAGAAAGTAATGGTTCTAGGGATCCATAATAAAGAAAAACTACATATTTTCAAAGCTAAAGTATTTTATCCAAACATATTTATATATTTTTGAACTTTCAGAGTTAACATTAAGTATAAGCATTCATTCATGTGAATGAAAGCCCACTATGCTACAGGTACTGTTTTAGTAGCTAAGGAAATGGCATGCACAAAACAAAACAGATGAAGCCTCTGCTTTTCTGCAGGACAGACCTGCAATATGTGGGATATGATGGCTACTATGAGGAAACAGAAACCAGATTAAAGGAAAAGACTAAGGCTTCCAGAATGGGTTTGGAGGAGATTGAGAGTGAAAGCTGCTCTGATAAGGCAACACTAGAGCGGAAGAAAAGGAGCAAGCTGCCTGGGGAAAGAGTATCCAGGCAGAGAGAACAGGAAGCACCAAGGCCAAGGTAGAAATGTGTATGAAGTCTTCAAAGGAGAGCAAGGAGGCCCCGTTGAATAGAGTGGCGTGAGCAAGGAGAAAAGTACTAGAAAATGGAGTTAGAGGAGTAGGAGTGAGCAACTTCCTAAGAGGAAGGAGCTTGAATTGAATGTTAACTGATATGGAAAGCTTTGGGCCACAGTCTGACTTTGGTTCAGAAGGACCACACAGCTCTTGGCGAGCAGACTGCATGGGGCGAGGGGGAAGCATGAAGACAATCAGGACGGCCTGGCGTGACAGCCTGGCTGTGCTGGAGGGGGCCAGGTCTGCACCATGGTGCAGATACGAGAGAAACCAGTACTCAGGAAAACCAAATACTCAGGATGAGCCTTATTTGGCAAGAGTATTAGTTATTCCCTCATGATATAAATAAAGTTCATGGGAAGATGAATTAGTGAAGGCTTCAGTGGGGCCTACTGGTTGCACTACTGTTGCATTTTTTATCATTAGCTAGGCAAATTTGTCTATTTGTTTATGAAATGTACGTTTGAGCTCTTGTAGTTTTGCCCTGTAGAACTCAGTTCTACCACCCTTAGACTGGTTCCTGCACTGTACATGTATCCATTTCAAAATTAAAGTTTTGATTAAATTTTTGATCAGCCTTCACCTAACTAAACATAGAACCAATTCAGTGTTTTAGTTCACAACTGCAGTGCTGGTGGAAATCAGATACTACACCTTTAGGTTCAAAAGTATCTACCTTCAGACTTCATTACACGGTAGAGTTCTTTGCATTTTCCAAGTAAAATGTTTCTACAAACATTTGTTTGGTTTTATACTTTCTTAGTTGAGTTTACATTTAGAAAGTTATGTTTGTTATATCAGCAAATGTTTTTATTTACAATAGAAATAGAACCTGTTATAACAGGTGTCTTTAATGATAGTAAGAAAGGCAAAACTTCCCAGGGTGAGAGCCACTTGGATCCCTGCCCATGTGCCTTCCAATCTTCTAGAACCTCCAGAGAATAAGGAAGTGTTTTCCTGGCAAACATTTGCTAACAGCTAAGGGGTTTGGAAAACATTTTCATTTCCCTACATCATTTTTCATGTTCCATTGGAAATGCAATCCTGTGGGCACTCACACTAAATTGTTGCTGGTACATATTTTCACACTTGCACAACCTGTGATACTTAAGGCGCACTTTCAAACTCATGCCTTAGGCTAGTGTTTGAGGTCAGTCAAGACATCCTTACCCTTTCACCCCAAATTTGGTAAAAGCATGTCTTAGAAACCTCTTAGCTTTTATCTTCACTTGAGCTGAGACTGTTCCCAGGAATTAGGACTTTCCACTTTAAAGACAAAGTGGAAAACAGGAAAAATATGAATGTGTGTGTGTACACACACACATATGTTATTTATTTACTGGGACCATCTATTTGACTGACATGCTAACTTTGAATTACAGACCCTGTGCCCAAAGGTGTAATTCCACTATCCTGATAAGAACAAAAAGTCAGCCAACAAATTGCAGAATTATACACCTTTAATATTGAAAGACAAAAAGACCCCTGCATTCTCATCAAGAATACTTTATGATTCTTTACTCATCTCATATTCATTATTGGGAATCTGCACAGGTCCACAAGCTCTAAAACCCTCAGAACCTTATGAAGTTAGGACATTCAGAATCTTACGAATTTTGGAAGATTCATATAGCATGTGTTATATAACACTTCCAGCAAGACCTGGGACAGCATCCCATTAGTAAACACCCTCATATTTCTGCAGCAAAAGATGTGAATAGGCATACTGCATGGAAAAATAAAGACTGTAAGTAGCCTTGAATCAATTCAAGTCAAGTGTTGCTGCCAAGTAAGTTAGACAAAACTTTTGGTTTTCAGAGTGTTTTGGATATTAGAATGTGGACAGGACATCATGGACCTGGAATAAAAGAGAAGTGAATCAACTCTGTACACAAGGAAGACTTTAAAAGCCTTTTCCTACTCCCACCAATTCATTCACTATCTTAGAGAACAATATGTATATATTTTGCCAACTAATCAGAAGTGTTGCATTTATATATTTTTAACAACTGTGTTGAACAGGTAGATCCAAAACCCATTTGACAGTAATTTTGAGGGAGATTTTTAAAATGAATTAGAATGTCTATTCCTAAGCTTTTAAAATTGGAGAGATAATGAGAATTTTTATAGGTGACAAGTTTTCTGAAGTCAATCAGCTAAGAAAGAAACAGTTTCCAAAGTCAGCTGTCATTATGCTCTCACTATTGCCCACATTTCCTTCAAAAGCAGAAACTCTCCCATGTGTTACTAAAGTGACACTTTTATTTTGAAGAGACTGTGTTAATTATTTAAAAATTCTTCTTTACTATCACAGAATTGATAGGCACTTGTTATCACAAAAAAAAAAACCAGAATGTGGAACACTGGTGTTTTTACAAAATAAGAATGTATGATTTTTTCAAATTTGACAAGTCTGAAATGAACTCAGCCATGATAAAGCCAAAGACCTTGTCTGTGGCACAAAGTATTTTCAACATCACTCATCATTTCTACTGAGAACAATGAATAGTTTACTGTCTTTTAAAGGTCTGGCTTTTATACTATATTATGTGTATCAATGATATCTTCCAGCAATCTGCCCACTTTTAGCCTCACCCTCTTTATTGCAAGAGCTTCTTGCCTCTGAGTGATGCAGTGTGTAAACTTACTTTTGAAGTGATCTCTGTATCTTTATCTCAGAATCCAAATTTTATTCCAGCCAACACAGCTCTTCCATCTGTGGTCACATTGACACAGTTTTCCCACAAAGTATTGTTTTTTTTATCAATTCATATATGCTGGGATTATAGTTTTCTCCTTTGGTACATTCTTCTTTTATTCGGTAGCTCTCAGTCCTATCAGGGCAGCACAACCTTTTCTTGTTGTAACATCTCCTTTATTATCTTGAAAATACAATGAATTCATAATCTTTAAAAAATACACATATTGTGTTAAAGGAGAAATAAGAGAAACTAAATTATAATAAAATAGAATATTTCTCTACATGGAAGATTCTGAAATAAACCACATTAGAAAACATTTCCACCTACACTAGAAAATCAAGGGATCAGATGTTGGTACTACCTATAATGAATACATTTTTATTTAAGACAAATTTCCATCTTATTATTGTCTGTACCATTGCTTCTCAAATATTGATGTGTATACAAGTCACCTGTGACTCTTGTTAAAATGTGGATTCTGATCTGACAGTCTGGGATGGGGCATCTCTTGCAAGCTTGTGAGTTCATGCTGCTGGTTCCCTCAAAGCTGGGCTCTTTGATTAGGGAGGGTCACACCATTTCTTTATGTTGACATTTGAATTTGACAGTTACTGTTGACTGATAAAGGTGTTGCCATGAGTGAGATGACTTTCCAAATAACCTCAAATCAATTCAGATCAGGTTTTGCTGCCAAGTGAGTTACATGCAATCAGTTCATTATGTTGAATGAACAAGAGTTGTCAGTGAACAGCTCTCAGCAAAGTTCCAAACAAAGTACTGTTTTCCCTCAGTTTGTACACTCGGTACATGCTCTAAATATGCAGTGTATATGAGAAGTGTGCAAACAGTATTTTGAACTTGTATATAAAAGAGTTAACTTCTAGGCTCAGATAATTAGAAGATTTTTCATTTACATGAATGTCCAGTAAGACCTTTGGAAGTTGTGTGGGACAAGGGGTGATTCTCCATTGTACAAGACCATTCCACATCTAACAGTTTGTCTAGCATCCTTGGCTTCCACCCATTAAATGCCAATAAGTGCCCTCCAATCTGGGAGCACTGATCAAAAATGCACCAGCCACCATTCCTGAAATGTTCCAGTGGGGCATTGAGACCTCTGCTGAATGCCACTGCTTAAGTGAAATACAAAAAAAAATTGCTTCTGGCATTTAATTAAATCAAAATCCAACAGAAGCCCAGACATTATAGAAACATTCATTCTGTCCTCCAACTGTACAGCAAACCTCCCACACTGTGTAATTTATTCTTATGTTTGCTTCTGAAATTGTTCCGTAGTGAGATTTATGCATCTTCCTCGATTATTTGCCAACATTTGGTGTCAATATTGTTTTCCTCACATTATTTATTTTGTCTTCAAGAAAAATGTGAGGGAGGATGCCCACATCTACCAAAATGTTTTATTAGAACAATTTCAATGTTATTTTTAAAGATAAAGCTAAATAAAAATTTAATATTGTCTTCCTACTCTTCAGGGAATTGTAAGACCAGTTATTTCCCTTGAGTTGTACAGTTAAATATTTTTTCTCAGAAATTCTGCTCTACAGATAATTAGCAGAAATAAATTCTAACCAGAATGTATTTTACATTAATTCTGTTCTTTTGGCTGCTCACTATAAACTAATTTCTCCAGGCTTGAAACTTATGAAAGTAGATTGATTAATAAATAATATATACAAATCAAGAAATCTTTTTTCTTAACTTTGTTTACAAATCCATAACTTTAAAAATCTGTTAGGCAAGCCCTTAAGAAAGATTGACTTTTTTTTTTTTTGAGAGGGCATCTCTCATATTTATTGATCAAATGGTTGTTAACAACAGTAAAATTCTGTATAGGGGGGTCAATGCTCAATGCACAATCATTAATCCATCTCAAGCCTAATTCTCATCAGTCTCCAATCTTCTGAAGCATAACGAACAAGTTCTTACATGGTGAACAAATTCTTACGTAGTGAATAAGTTCTTACATGGTGAACAGTACAAGGGCAGTCATCACAGAAACTTTCGGTTTTGATCATGCATTATGAACTATAAACAATCAGGTCAAATATGAATATTCGTTTGATTTTTATACTTGATTTATATGTGGATCCCACATTTCTCCCTTTATTATTATTATTATTTCTGTTTTTAATAAAATGCTGAAGTGGTAGGTAGACGCAAGATAAAGGTAGAAAACATAGTTTAGTGTTGTAAGAGAGCAATTGTAGATGATCAGGTGTGTGCCTGTAGACTATGTGTTAATCCAAGCTAGACAAGGGCATTAAAACATCCACGGATGCAGAAGATTTCTATCAAAACAGGGGGGGTGAGGTTCTAAGCTTCACCACTGTTGATCCCCAATTTCTCACCTGATGGCCCCCCTGTGACTGTGCCTGTCTTAGGTTTTCCTCCCTTGAGGATTCTTACCCGTCTCTGGCTAACCAGTCATCTTCCGGGGTCATACAGGGAGATGTAAAGTTGGTAAGTGAGAGAGAAGCCATATTGTTTGAAAAGGTTAGCTTTTTAGAAAGATTGACTTTTGTAATGAATGTTGGAGTACAATTTAGGTTCAATAGTTGCAAATGAGGAATTTTGCAAATTTATTTTCTGCAAATTTATTTAATAAAAGAAGAAAAATTATTTTCTTTTGGGCTTTATTTTCATGCAGTTCAGCTAGGTGCACAACAATTACAGTATATGGATAGTAAACAATATAAATTTGTATTTTTATACAAATTACATATGCATCACCAATATTTTGCATATAAATATTAAAGACAACAATGAGTGAATTAAAATCTGTTTTAAAAAATTAAGAGAAATAGATAAAGAAGATGTGGTATATATACAGAATGGAATATTATTCAGCCATACGAAGAAAACAAGTCCTACCATTTGCAACAACATGGATGGAGCTAGAGGGTATTATCCTCAGTGAAATAAGCCAGGCAGAGAAAGACAAGTACCAAATGATTTCACTCATTTGTGGAGTATAACAGCAAAGCAAAACTGAAGGAACAAAACAGCAGCAGATTCACAGACTCCAAGACAGGATTGATAGTTGCCAAGGGGGAGGGGCTGGGGAAGGTGGGTGGGGAGGGAGGGAGAAGGGGATTGAGGGATGTTGTGATTGGTACACATGGTCTGTGTGGGGCCCCGGGGAGGACAGTGTAGCACAGAGAGGACAGGTGGTGACTCTGTGGCATCTTGCTGTGCTGATGGATGGCGACTGTGGTGGAGTGAGGGGGAGACTCTATAATATGTGTGAATGTAGTGACCACAGTGTTGCTCATGCGAAACCTTCATAAGATTGTATATCAATGATACCTTAATAAAGACAAATAAATAAATAATAGAGAATAGAAAGACATTCACATTGTTGTGCCACCATCACCACCATCCATCCCCATAATTCTTTTCATCATGTAAAACTGAAACTCTATACCTACTAGTAAATAATAACTCCTCTTCCTCTGAGCTCCTGGCAAAGACCATTACCCTTTCTGACTTTTGAATTTCAAATACTTTCAAGTGCCTAATAAAAGTGGAATCATAGTATTTTTCTTTTTGTACTGGCTATTTCACTCAGCATAATGTCCTAAATATTATCTATATTGTAGTATACTGTAGAATTTCCTTCCTTTTTAAGACAGAATAATACTCATTGTATATATGATTGTATATATATATATATATACCACATTTTGCTTATCCACTCATCACTGGATAGACACTTGGGTTACTTCCATGTTTTAACTATTGTGAATAATGCTGTTATGAACATGGGTATAAAGATATCTCTTTGAGGCCTTTCTTTCAATTCTTTTGGTTGTATACTCAGAAGAGGAATTGCTGGATCATATGGTAATTCTATTTTTATTTTTGTGAGGAACTACAATACTGTTTTCCAAAGCATCTACTCCATTTTATATTCCCACCAATAGTGCACAAAGATTCTAATTTCTCCACATCTTCACCAACACTTGTTATTTTCACTTTTTTATAGTAGCCGTCCTAACTTTTGAGAGGTACTATCTCATTGCAGTTTTGATTTCATTTCCCTAACAAGTACTGATGCTACAAATCTTTTCACACACTTAGTGGCATCTTAGTCTCACTTGGGCCCCCACTTGGTCATAATTCTTTAAATATATTGCTGAATTCTGTTTGCCAGTATTTTGTTAAGGGTTTTTGTATCAATACTCATAAAGGATATTAGTCTATAGTTTTCTTGCAAGTGTCCTGTCTGGCTTTGGTATCAGAGTTATGCTGGCCTCATAGAATAAGGAAGTATTCCCTCTTCATTTTTGGGGGGAAGTTTGAGAAAATTGGTATTAGTTTCTTGTAGGAGTCCAGCTCCAGCCTAGGGGTGGGATGCCCAACGGTGCAGGACGGAGTTGGCGTATGGAGAGACAGGACACCAAGTCAGTTGCAGGTGGTCTCTCAACAAAGTGCCTATGACAGCTTTATATATACCATTTTGCACAAGGATATGATTATGTTTTGTGTTCTGTTGATTAATTAGTATAGGCAGTTGATAATAAGTATAGGCAAGCTTTTTTCTTTCTTCTTCTTTCTAATGTATTCATGGTTGGTCAAGTGTTAGACAGGTGATCATTCTCTGTTCCTTGACCGAAACTTTTCCTGTCAACATGTACTCTATTGTGTTTTACGTTTCTATGCTACGCAGTTTGTAAGTAGTGCGTGTGACCGCAGGAGCGTGCAGTATGTAGCAGCGACTATGGAATCTATCAGCTCAGGGTGAAATACAGGTCACCTAGTGCCACAGTTAGCTAGGATTATTTCCCACAAAAATGTTCTTAGAGGCTTTAATAAATTTATAATCAATCTAAAATCATAAACTTATATCTTCACCTTATACCCCTTTATAGGGCACAGTAGGCAGCAAACTAAATTTCCCCTTCTTATCTACATTTCTCTTTCTTCTGTGTGGATACCAAAATTTCCCTGACATATGCTACACAGGTCTCCATGACTCCATTACTGCAGGGACTAAACAAGTTCTTAGATGGTGAACAATGCAAGGGCATTCATATCATAGAAACTGTTTCTGTTTTAACTACAAACCTTAAACTATAAACAATCAATCAAATATGATGTATGATTATTCATTTGATTTTTATACTTTATACATGAATCTCACATTTTCTCCTTTACGTTTCTAATAAAATGTTGATGTAGTAGGTAGATGCAAGATATACATAGAAAGCATGATTTAGAACTGTAAGAAGGCAGGTGTAGATGATCAGGTTTGTGCCTAAAGACTAGGTATTAATCTAAGCCAGACAAGGGCAACAAAACATCCACAGGTATAGATAGACGATTTCTCTCAAAACAGGGGGGGTGGGGTTCTAAGCCTCACCTCTGTTGGCCCCCATTTTCTCACCTGATGGCCTCCCTACGACTGTGCCTGTCTTAGGTTGTTCCTCCCTTGAGGAATCTTACCCGTCTCTGGCTAACCAGCCATCTTCCAGGGCCATACAGGGACATGTAAAGCTGGCAAGTGAGAGAGAAGTAATGTTCTTTGAAAATGTTAGTTTTTCACTTCTTTGCAGATTTATGCCCTGTGGCTTCCAGGCCCAGCACTTGTCTTGAGGTATCTTTACTTCTTGGAAAATTATGGTATTTGGTAATTTCACATATAAGGCATGAATTTTAGTAAATGGCTGTACTAAGGAAGGAAGAAGAAAAGTTGTAGAAGTAGCAGAGGGAAGAAAACATGAGAAGATTGATTAAGTGTCAGACAGGGTTATTCTATTCAATATTCCCCTATAACTCTATTTCTCTAATTTTCCTATAAAACTCTTCATCACTAATTTTGCTAGCATTACAAAATGGGGACATTCCCACTTAGGTGGAGATGGGGTAGTCAATGTTTGACTAACTGACTGCAGGTTTTGGTATTCTATGCCAAGATTGTTATCTGGCCTCTGCGTGTTCTATTCTTCAGGAGCACTGTCCTGAAAAGCTTCTGGGAAGTTTATGTTCTCCTCCTTTCCGTGCTGCTTAGCAAAGGGTAGCTTGGTCTTTGGCAACAATGCAAGCAAAAACAAAGCCAATAGTATAATGGAGAATAACAAAATCAAGGTGGGTAATAGGGGGAGCCAGCTGCAAAGTCCCCTGCTTTGTGGGGGTCTTCTTCCAGCCTGAGCTTCGCTACACAGCTTGAGTAGCATGGCTCCCAGCAGTTTCTCTTTCAAAGTTTTGTGGAATTTCCAATGTAGCCATCATGTCTGACTTTTCCTTGTTGGAAGATTTTTGATTACTGAGTCAATCTCCTTACTCCTTAGTTATAAGTGTATTCAGATTTTCTATTTCTTTGTGATTTGGTCTTGGTAGTTTTTGTGTTTCTAGGAATTTGTCCATTTCATTTAGGTTCTCCAATTTTTCAGTTATAATTGTTCACAGTACTCTCTTATAATTCTTTTTATTTCTGTATAATCAAAAGTAATGTCCCTACTATCACCTCTGATTTATAATAGAGTGTTTTTCTTAGTCTGTCTAGCTAGAAGTTTGTCAATTTTGTTGATCCTTTGAAAAAACCAACTTTTGGTTTCATTGGTTTTTCTATTTTTCTATACTCTATTTCACTTATCCCTGCTCCAATCTTTATTATTTCCTTCCCTCTGCTAGCTTTGGGTCTAGCTTGTTCTTCTTTTTCTAGTTCCTTAAATTGTAAAGTTAGATTGTTGATTTGAGATCAGAAAGTGTCTCTTTTTTTTTAGCATTCATAATAGCCTAAATGGAAACCATAGGCCTATTTACACAAAAACAGTAAATTTGAGAAAAGTCTATCTCAAAAACATTTAGAGACATTTTGACATGATTACATAACAGCAGATGCTTCAAGGAATATTCTTGGAGTCTCCTGGCCCTCTGAAGTACAGATAGAAAAGATGCAAAGAAGTACCCAATATTCAAAAGAGTAAGAGTTTTATTGGAAAGTTTCAAGTTCTGAATAAGGGGAGACTCACAAAAAATACTATGTTCAAATTTTAAAAACTGTCTCATGAAGTAATAATTGGAGCAAGAACTAAGAGGAAGAATACCTGCTGGACCAGACAGGACAAAAGGAAAGCAGAAGGATTTAATTACATTTAAGCCTGTCTTTATCAAAGAGAATAACGTTCATGCTAAAATTTTGAGAATAACCACAAGGGTTAAAGCTAAGTGGAGAATCAGGTAAATACAGAACTCTAAGCTCCTCCAAGTTTCAGTTTCTAAACTCAGATGTTTGACATTCCAGACGTTAGAAACATTGTAGTTGCAACTGCAGAATCTGTACTTGGTAATAGGTAAGGACTCATAGAGAACATGAAACTCACCGAAAACAGGAAAACAAAAACTGTAATCCAACCATTCAGCAAGAAAAAAATACTGACTTTGGATAGTATGAATTGATGGAATTTATTCAGCCATAATTTAATGAACACTTACCCCATGACAAACACTGAGCATGATATGGGGGCATAATGACAAGAAAATATAATCTCTAACCTACAAGTAGCTTGCATTCTAGTGGGGGCCCCAGATTAGAACACAAACAGTTACCATTGCTGCAGTAGAGATTAGTGCTACAAGGAAGACAGGAAATAGGTACTGTACAAGCACAGAAAGGGACAGAAGAATCTTATCAGGAGAGGTAGGCAGGGCCTTGGTGCAGATAGAAAGACTGACCTTCACCCGCAGATGGGGTGGGGAGAAAATGCTAAAGGAAGAATAATGAGGAAAAGGCAGAGAGAAAAAGTTTGATATGTAGCATGTTGCATTCAGGGAACTTCAAATGAATCAAAATAACATTTGTAAAAGATGGAGCAGAAGGAAGAAAGGCTGAGTAGAGCCATAACCAAAGGATCATGTATATAAGCTACTGATGTGGTCTTTCTCTTTCAAGACAAGTGTCTTCAAGGTGGGGTCCATAAACTCCCTGAAGTCGCATTCACAACTGTGTGTGTGTTAATGCATATGTTCCAAAGCCCTAGAGCACATCACCCTGGATCTATAGAAATATCATACCTAATTTTTCTTAGTTTAATTTCTATCTGTGTTCCTGCCCTTATACTTAACCCTCTAGATTTGAGGTTTTGCTGTTTCTCAGACTGTGATCTTTGTCTTCTTTCACCAATTGTGATTGTTACTCTTTTCTTTATGTCCCTTCACACTGCTTCAGATTTGCAATTGGCCCCATATAGAGGGTTTCAGGTACACCTGGGCCATGAAAATGGGTGGCTAGAGTCAAGTGGGACTGTAGGCTTCTGGGGAAGTTAGGGTTCCTATGGCCAGGATCCTCACTGAACTTAAACCACCTGATGATATAACTGGCCTGCTGCTAGGCTACAGCTTCCACACCTTTAGGCAATAAGCTATTATTGCACTATATAGAGAGCTCGACCCAGTGCTCTGGGTGGAGGCAGAGATGCTAGTGCTCAACCTGCCACTGGGAGAACAAGCTGGGTAATAAACCCTTTCACTCCAAAGAACATTTTGCTGTCAATTTCTTTGGTCATATTGGATCCATAGTGAACTTGCCTGGGGCTGAAACCCATTGGCAAGACAAGGCTGTTTAGAGCTAGAGAGGCCACAGAATTACAAAGCTGGGGTAGTTGATGGGTCATCCCCATAGATACTGAAGGCACTAAAGATAATGGCAAGAGTTGCCATTATTAGACCTTCAGTCATGTTCTGATGCCTATACTCAAAGTGAAATAATAACCTGTCATCAAGAATTAAAGATGGCTCTACTACAAATGTACAGTAATCAAAACAATTTGGTACTGTCACAAGAACAGACCCATAGATCAATGGAACAGAATAGAGAGGCCAAATATAAACCCATGCATCTATGATCAATTAATAGATGATAAAGGAGCCATGAACATACAATGGGGAAAAACCAGCTTCTTCAACAACTGGTGTTGACAAAACTGGACAGCTACATGTAAGAGAATGAAACTGGACTATTGTCTAATGCTATACACAAAAGTAAACTAGAAATTGATCAAAGGCTTGAATGTAAGTCATAAAATCATAAAACTCTTAGAAGAAAACATAGGCGAAAACCTCTTGAATATAAACATGAGCAACTTTTTCCTGAAAACATCTCCTCAGGTAAGAGAAACAAAATAAAAAATGAACAAGTGGGACTACATCAAACTAAAAAGCTTCCGTACAGCAAAGGACACCATCAGTAGAATAAGAAGGCATCCTACAGTATGGGAGAATATATTCATAAATAACATATCTGACAAGGGGTTAACATCCAAAATATATAAAGAACTGATATGCTTCAACACTCAAAAATCTAATAGCCTGATTAGAAAATGGGTAGAGATATGAACAGACATTTCTCCAAAGAAGAAATAGAAATGGCCGACAGGCACATGAAAAGATGCTCCATATCGCTAATCATCAGGGAATGCAATATAAAACCAAAAGGAGATATCACCTCACACTAGGCCACTATCCAAAAGATAAGAAATAACAAATGCTGGTTAGGGTGCGGAGAAATAAGAACCCTCCTACACTGTTGGTGGGACTGCAAATTGGTGTAACCACTGTGAAAAGCAGTGTGAAGGTTCCCCAAAAAACTAAAAATAGAAATACCATTTGACCCAGTAATTCCACTCCTAGGAATTTACCTGAAGATAATAAAATCCCTGATTTGATAATATACATGCACCCCTATGTTTATTGTTGCACTATTTGCAAGAGCAAAGATATGGAGACAACTTAAGTGTCCATCAATAGTTGATTGGATAAAGAAGATATGGCACATAAACACAATGGAGTATTATTCAGCCATAAAAAGAAAAGAAATCCTGCCATTTGCAACAACATGGATGGAACTAGAGGGTATCATGCTCAGTGAAATAAGCCAGGCGGAGAAGGACAAATGCCATATGATTTCACTTATTTGTGGAATATAAAAATATGGCGAATCAGAAGGAACAAAAGAGCATTCGACTCACAGACACTGAGAAGTGACTATTGGTTACCAAGAGGAAAGGGAGTGGGTGGGAGTTGGGGGGAGGGGGAGGGTGACTGTTGAATCATTGTGATATACATTTGATAAAAAAAAGAATTAAAGGTGAGAGGGTGCTAGATTGTGTTGTGGTCAGGTAACAGGAACCTCAAAGGAGCAGGTATTTTAAAATAAGGTTAAAAGGGTAGTAGTTGTTGGGAAATAAGAATATAAATCTAGGACCATTCCCACACTGTCTCTTCCTGCACCCTCCTGGTTAAGTAGGAGCTCACAGTGGGATCCAGGGCACTGGACTGCCAAGGGGTAGGGAGGGACTGTTTCAAGTACTGCAGAGCTTGGAAGCCCCATTTCCTGTTTGAGATAGCATGGGGGAGAAGCACAAGACCAACAAGGAATCGTATCAGAGAGCCCGAATAAAGAGGCTAAGGGGAAGGGCAGAATTCAAGTACTGGCATAGCAAGGGATATCAAGTTTGAAATAAGGGAGAACAGGTCAGAGCAGACATACAGTGGGGAATAGGAGTACGAGTGGCTGTGTTGGGTATAAATTTTAAAGTCCTGTTGAACTTTGATGCTTCCCTTAAACAGCTAGCTTCCCTTCAAAGTTTTTTAAGAACTAAAAGCACAGACATAAGCAAGCCCCCATCCCCACCCCCAACTCCTTTTATCCCTGAAACAGAAAGAAGAAGATGGGGAGAGGCAAGCAGTTTACCTGTGCGGTGGGTGTTAAGGAGCTCTTCCGGAAGAAGGAACAACTTGGATAGCTTTCCTGGGATTATCAATAACAGATGAGCAGATGGCAGGCAAACTCCTCCTGGAGTTCCAAGTACAAGCATGTGGGACTTGAAGAGGCTTGCTCAGGCTCAGGGTTTTAATCCCTCTGTTGGGTCTAGTCTGACATGTAAGCCAGTAGGTGCCTGTGGTCAGAACCTCCCCCATTCTGGAGGTGGAAGAGTCTTTCCTCTTCACCCAGCAGAGGAACCTCCTACTCCACCTTCCGCACACTCTGGGCCCGGCCTTGGCACATCAGCTGTACCTGGTATTACAGATATGGGTCTCATAGAAGCCCACAACTGATTCTTAACATTTTTAGAATATCTGCAACTGGCCAACACAAATAATATTTCTATTAATTTAACAAATATTTATTAAGCACTGTCTTTTTTTTTTACCCTTGTAACTTTTGCATGTAATCCATACTCATAAACAGAAGGGCCACAAACTGAAGGTTTCTAAACTGATGATGAAATCATTTCAAAGAGTTGTTGGCAAAAAGAGGAGTAAGCTTTTGTGACCTGAGGATTGTCTCCCAAATCCCAGCACACCACCTTCCAGCAGGCTGTATTGAATGGAGTAGCACTACAGGAGTGCCAGACACGGTGCTGCTCCGGAGCATTTCAGGAGAAGTTTGTTTAGAGGATAACAGAACACGGTAAGAAGGCTCCAGAGGTAGGTTAGCCTTAGGAGCCCATGAGGCAAAGGGGACAAAACACAGCCCAAAAGAGGATGAATGGCACTTTTGCATGTAAGGAGCTGGCCAAGCATAACAGGGAAGACTGACAAGGTTGGAGTTAATTGGCTTGAAGTGTTAATAGCTGTCTGGTGTAAAGTTATTTCCAAGTACAAACCTGGTGGTATCAGAGGCCTGTGGGTGCTAGAGGGCTGTAGTGGGCTTTGTCAAATGCTCCAGTTTCAATAACAATATTAATCAAGGTGTGAATGTGCCTAATCAACTTACTTGCTTGCCCTTGTTTTTTATGATCTGTAATCAGAATGGGTGGGAAGAAACTAGGCAGAAGAGATAGAGATAAGGGTGGAGAGGACTCAGGCAGAGAGGCTAAGCTAATCTACATGATAAAGATGTAGGAGAGAGTGAGACCAAAGAGGAAGCAGGTGTATGGGAGGAATGGGATGGAGGGAAAGTGTTGGAACATGGGGTCAGGTGGATCTAGTGTGGCTTCTCGAAGGGGCTTGAGCCGTGTGTCAGTGGGGGTAAAAAAGACTGACCTTTTTACAGTCTTTCTAGTACATAAATATCATAAATCTTATAAAATTACTATTTATGATTGTTGGATTGTGAATCTTTGACCATGAATGTATGACCTGAGCCACACAGAGCCCAGATTTATTAGGGTTACATAATCTTAATGAAAAAGTTACTGAAGTGGAAATTCCATAGGTAGCCAAGGGAAAGACATAATTAGATCTATCTATCTATTTTTTTTATTCCATGCAGGAATTAGGAAGACTTTCTTGTGACTTTAGGGCATCTGACTTCTAAAGAGATTATTTCCCAACTAGTTGAGGAAAGGGTTGACTTTTACTTTAGGGGGCACATAAAAGAAAATAAACAGAAAAAAATGACCTACGCAAACAGCTTGCAAAAGAAAATTTTCAATGGCAAATAAATAAATGAAAAAGTATTTCCTTTCCTTCCCTGAGAATTTTAAAATATAAAAATAAAGCACAGTAAAATATTGAAGCTTGTGTGCACCTGGGGAGGAAAGGCTGCATGGAACAAAGCAGCACTCTAACTCAGTGCCATGTAGGCAGATCTCAAGCTGCCAGGTGCTAGAGTGGCTGAGGGCATCAGGACTCAGAGCAGTGGGAGAGGTTGATCTTTGGTGTGCAACCTCGGCAGGGTGGGAGAGAAGAGCTTCAGTAGGTTTCCAGCTATGGCAGGAGCGGGTTGGCAGACAGCAGGCAGCCACATTGGCGGAGTCTTGTATTGACATACGCAGAGGTGTTTAGGTATGGATGTATAGGTACAGCTATAGGTGGTATACATGTGTATTCCCCAGTAGATGTATGTTGGAGGGGATATGTTGCAGGGCAGATGGCCATGGTTTTACTTGGCCTCATATTCATTCAACACAGGTAGGGCTTTAAGCCAATGAAAGTTATCTATTTCTCTGTTATTACTTGGGGCCACTGAAGAGAGGTCTGTGTCAAGTGGGGCAAAGCTTGGCCACAGAAGGGTGTAACTCACAAGAGAAGGGACAGGCCACTATTGACTGGAGGCTTCCACTTGACCTCACAGAGAGCACCTGAGCTTTAGCTGACTGCCAGTTCAATAGATTTATTTAAGAGCTTGACTTCCCAAAGCCACTCTGTGATCTTAGGCAACATTCATACAAATTTTGCACTCGGGACAGGTAAGGAATATTTCTCTGTTCTCTGATTAGATGGCAACCTTTATTACTTGTATATTTGTACCCTTATTGGCCCATCACACTGAGTGGGAGAAGCGGGAAAGGAGAGATGTTCTTAATCCCAGAATTTGAGAGACCTTCCCCAATGCCAGTGGGACAATAATAGAGCAGCTGGTGTTCTCAAAGTCCACATAGTTTTTGGACCCAACACTTAATTAGATAAGCTAAAGAGCACATACCTTATGCAATTTCCTTAACTTGTAACTTCCTCCCCCAAGAAAGTATTTGTAAAAAAATATTGCATAAGGACTTTCAGAAATTGTTAGAACTAAGCGTGTTTCTGAAGTCCAGCCACAACTGAAGTTGAGATTAGTGGATAGAAGAAATTTTCGATTTCATTTTCTGAAACCTTGAACTTGGATTTGGTCCTAGGCTGGAAGGTATTTTTTACAATGACACCTTCTGTACGAGGAGTTTGCTGGCTGGCTTGATTGATGTCGACTATTTGCTAAATCTTTAATCTGTAATCTAGATATGTTCTCTGATATAGTCATCTCATTATGAGATTTGGTATGTACTTAGCTCTGAATAATTATAACTGAGTAGAAAATTAACTTCTTACAGACAAGACACATGTACCTTTTTGGGTTTTTATTTCTAGTCATTTTCTTCCATCCCTTCAAAATTTCTTCCTTTCTTCTTTCTCTTCCTTCCTATCTTTCTATAGAGGCAAATAATGCTAACACAAAGTAGTTGGTGACTAATCACGAAAGCCTCAATCTTTATAGAACTAAGGGCCCCAGGCCAGCCTAAACTCTTGCAAGCTCAGACAAGCATAGGGCCAACTTTATCTGTGAGGCTGACAGTCCCCTGGGGAAGAAAACTTCCAAGGAAGGAGAGTCAAGGCCAGAGGCCTGGTCCAAAGATAATGGGCCAGACCACACTCTGACCATCTGCCAAGGACGCCTGACAGTGGGAGCACCGCCTTGGCCGCTGGGGGAGGGGCAGAGCACGGGGCCCCCTAGAGGCAGCTGGGGGACATGTGTGGGATCCGGAACTGCAGTAGGCTCCCAGGGAAGACTGGAGACATTCTGCAAAACGGGGACAGCGTCCTATAATTCTGCAGGCAGGAGTAAAGTCAGAGGAAAAGGGTGTAGCCTCGGGAATCAGAGTGCTTTGAACATTCTGAAAAAAAAAAAAAAAACAATCTGAAGAGAAAACTGATGTATTTCAAAAAGCATATTCCCTTATCATTCATCATGAGGAAATGCTGTGCTAAAGGAATGTCCTCTTTTTACAAACACATTTAAATTAGGGAGAAGCAACAGATTGCTCATTCTGAAGTTACTCTAATGTGTATATTCAAGAAGAAGGTTTTTGCTTGATAAAAGTGCATCAACAACACAGAGAAGACAAGTAGTGATTTTACAGCATCTTACTACGCAGATGGACAGTGACTGTGAAGGGGTATATGGGGGGAACTTGGTGAAGTGGGGAACCTAGTAAACGTAATGTTCTTTCTGTAATAGTAGATTAATGATACCAAAAAAATAAATCAAACAGTAAAAAAAAAAAAGTGCATCAAAAAGAAATGCTGTGAATCTCTCCGCCAAGGAAATAGAGCACAAGGATTGCCTAACTGTAATAATAATGTTTTTCAAAACATAATTGAATCTGTTGTAAGTACTTCTTAAATTCAACAAAAGTGTATGTGCTCTTTGAAACTTCTTTCTTATAATTAATATTTCCTCTAACCTAGAATTAACAAAGAAAAAAGCAAGCAGATTTGGAGAAAAATTTTATTGCTGTTATTATAAACACATAAAATGAATTCTTCACCAATGTGTGTGGGCTTAGCTGGTCATAAGAAAACATTTCTAGACTTTAATAATGCTAGACTCTAATAAGCTTTTTAGTAGTACCTCGGAATGAAATGATTTGCCCTCATCAGCACATTGTCTGATTTATGAACACCACATCTGTACAACAGGAAGCATATCCCCAGGCCAGCTGTGACCCTGCTGTGGGCATTAAAAGCCTATGGCTGATCACTAGCCCCAAAATACATATAGTTGGGTTCTATAATGTTTTCTCCATTTTTTTCCTTTTCTCTATATCAAGGAAGGAGAAAAAAAAAGTAAATTGCATGTGGCTTGAAATGGACTTCTTCTGGGGTTGTGACTGCATTAACTGTGCATAGCCTTGCCTCTGGTACACAGAACCTGTGCCCCTTTCAATATTTACAAAATGTATTATTAGGAAACACAGAATAATAAGACATGAAATGAGATGAAAGGGTAGGAATTTGGTTTGTAGTTTGCTTTGGGTAGAGAGATTTTTGTCTCTACCTTGGAACAAACTTGAAAAATGGAGGTTGTTAAGCTAGGCTAGAAACAATTTTTAAGCAAGAACAGGACCCATATTCACCTCTTTGGAATTAGGCAAAATGAAACCAGCTTGGAGAATAGGAAGGGATGGAAGAGATTAGTAGATCACATTAGATGAACCCATACAGGGGTATTTAAAAAAATACTGGTCAATTTAACATTAGGAGAAATAAAGGGCAAACATTTTGTGATTTGTGTATGCATGTCTGTGTGTGCATGCAAACATAAGTCTTTTTTCATAGCTCTTACTATTTCTTACCCCTACACACACACACCCATAGCCTTACTTATGAATGGTCCCTGCAGAAGTGGGGTTAGCTGAAGATACAGAAATTTCCTGAGGACCCACTGTATTGTGTTCTCCTTTTTACTGCTCATGAAATACTGATTTCCAAATAGGGTTCCTTCAAAAATTCTTCTGCAGCACCCCCTGCTTTTTAGGAAATGGACCATTTTCTTAGCACATAAACACCTCTTACTCCAAGCTTATAAACATGGATGAGGAGTTTGACCTATTGCTTTCGAAAAGTTGCCCATCTTTAATATGGAACATAATAAAGGAAGTGCAGAAATAATAGTGATACTACTTTGCATTATCACTGAAGTGTAAGGAGAGTGGGGGGGTGGTGAAAGAGAGCATTGGAGAAGAGAGAATTGGGAGAAAAAGCAGAATTCACTCTGTTTTTAAATATCCTGTTTTAAGTAAATATGGTATAAAAAACACAAAACATAGTTTTATCCTCAAAGGATGTAAAGGAAATAGAATCTCCAGAAAAGAAGGGCTGGGTTTCTGTTAAGGAGAGAGCTGAAAAGAACATTTTATAAGAAAATCCAACTTTAGCTGAAGATTTAGTTTTTTCAACCTGAGGCCAAAACTATAAAAATTAGAAGAAAACCCCTCTTTAGGAGTAGATTGAAGGGTTTGTATAGTGAGTCTTTACCACTAACTTTGCATCAACTATTTTTCTCCCTTTGCACTAAGCTCTGTAATGTGATCACGATGCTACCAATGGGCCTCAGTCTTCCATTTTCTTTGCTGCTAAAAACCTAGGACTGATTATTGGTATCACAAATAGTTACTGGTAAATACCAAAAGTGAAAAAAAATGTTTAGCAATAATATACTAGACATTGCTTTGTTTTATACACCCAGATGATTTTAAACTCAGATGATTCTAATACATGGGATTTGTAGAACTTGGAGTTTTATGCTGAGCTCATCTAAATTTATCCATGTTTGCAGACCTAAGTAATGATGTTGAAGATTCACACTTAGTAGCTGAGTTTCATACCTTTTAAAATTTAAACGTGAATGAAAGTTTTTTTCCTCTCCCTAAACCATAAATTTCTTGAAGTATGACCTGTTTCTCCCTATGTATCATTCAAACTTTGAACTGAACTGTTCTAGGTAATGATTCATCTGTCGCTAGAGGGGGTTAAAGCATTTCCATCCTCTGCCAGGGGGAAAGAAAGGTTCTAGAAAGTTGTCTTTTTTCCCACTTGGTATGTGTGGGAGTATTACCCCAAATAGAAAGAACAGTGCTAAACTTTTTTTCATATTTTTGTTTTTCTATAAACAAACTTTATCTGTGGCCTTGTAGCAGACAGTCAATTCCTTGTAGCAGCCAGTCAATTCCAGGAAATGTCATTCCCCTTGTATTGCACATAAATAAAAACAGAGTTTAAGTAAATATTTGAATTGGGACAATTTGAAAAACTTAACTTTGAAGTAGTCTTTCCCTGGCAATATATTGATCACTTCTTTCCAGGGTGGCTCAGTGGATTCATTTGCCATACTTGCACCACTTCAATGAAATTAGTTTAGTGTAACATATAATATACTAGCAGAATACAGTCTTAAAAACTCAGCATTTGCAGAATAGAACTCAAATTAGAAAGTTCAGCTCCTGTTTCATATCAAAGAAAAGCTAGTCTATAAATAGCAGTAGAGCAACACCTAGTGCTAAAGGCAGATATAGCAGAAAGATCACCGGTCACAACTGGCTTATTAAATTTTAGGTTAATGGTGCAGTCGAAAGGCTCTTTTTCTTGGTGTTTTAACCATGGAATTATTATGTGTAATGACAGGCATGGACTGGCTGATCTTGAAGGTCCTTTTCAACTCTGCCTGTAATTCTCCAGTTGGGTTATTAGTATGTATTTGCCATTCTCACTACCCCATATTCTTTTTAATGAACTTCTATATTCAATAAAGGAGGCTTGCTTTGTCCTAGATTTTACATTTTATGTCAATTAGCTCTGTGTGGATTGAGAGGAAGAAAGAAAAGGGTTTATGTACTTGGACAATGTCACAGGAAGTCCAAGGAAATACTGCCTTCTCTCCTCTTCAAAAAATAAAAATAAATAAAAACTAGGGCAGGATATCTGCATTGTTGAAAAGGGAAAGGAAAGTGTGAGCCTGTGTATACAAAAATGATACCATCGTCTACTATAGTAGAGATGATGCCCAATCCTTGTGTCATAAAGATACACTTCATTTATGAGCTATCCTAGCTTAAAAAGGATCATAATTTCATCTGTATGGAAATACAATAGGAGCATTAGTTTGCATAGCCAAATTCTTTCAAATAAAAAGTTTAAATATCTTTGTTATTTCATTTTCTCCAGATTAGGGGAAAACATGTAATCTATGGAACATGATCAGATAAAGAAGTAGATGAAACAAAATGGTGGAGTAGAAAGGCAAGGTGGAAACCTCCTCCCATACACACAGAAGGGAAACAACTACAGCAAATACACCTAAACCTGAAAATGACCTGAAGACTGAAGAACAGACCACCTACACCTGAAGAAGAAGAGATCACACAAAGAAGGGTAAAGTGATAGAGTAGGACCTAAGCACCTCCCCCACCCCAGCCCACAGGTGGGAGGAAGAGGAACCAAGAGTTGGGGGTGGGAAGGATAGGAACTTAGGAAGTCTACACACCTGGCCCTGGAGATCTGCTCCGGGAACATTTTGCATTGGGTTCTGATGATTAGTAGAGCTAGACACAGTTGGAACACTCTGGGAGGCTGAGGCTTCAGCTGCTTGTGGAGAACAGGCATGCTCCATCAGTTCTGCTGATAACCAAAACAGAGGGCAGTTTGAAACATTTGCCAGCAGCAGGAGGGGTGCTACAGGGGTGAAGGTTGAATAGAGCTCTCTCCACAGGAGGAAGAGCAGGTGGAAAATACCCTTGGCCTAGAAGGTAAAGCACTCTTAGGAGCCCCAGATGCTCCATCATCCTCACTGGCAGCTCAGCCCTGATATGCTTCCCTGCACACCTGACTCCCTGCCTGCTCACCTTAGCTCTTGGTCCAGCAGTTAGACTTTACTGCCTGGCAAGCAGAGGGAGTCTTTCCCAGCTTTCTCCACCCTGTCTAAGCCCAACTAGAGAGGTGCCTGCAGGAGCCAGCTCCCAGTGCTCCTTCCTCTTTGTGGGCAGCCAGTCTGGTGGTGCTGTGGGCCACACTGCAGCTGTCTGACTACCCCACCCACCACATTAGCCCAGCAGCCCCATCATCACTGCAGGGCAGGCAGAGGGTGGCCCTGCCCACAACAATTCCAGCAGAAGCACCGCTGCTGTTCTCACACAGGGCCTGCTGAGGAAAATAGCCATACACAGAGAAATGAGATTTCCACTGCTGGGAGACAAACAGAAAGATGGCCCAGCCCACAGTTTACCAACAGCAGCTGGGGCTCCACCACAAAGGAGAACCAGGCACTAGAAAGCAAAGAATCTTAAGCTTCTGGGCACCACAGGATGCCTTCTTCATAAAGCCATTACTCTCTACACAAGGAAGAAAAGCAGATCCATCTAATACAATGGAAGAAACAGAAACCCTGACAAAATGAAGAGGCAGAGGACTGTGTTCCAAACAAAACAGGGTAAGATACCAGAAAAAGGCCTAAACGAAATGGAGATCACCAATCTTCTTGATAAATATTTCAAAGTAAAAGTCATAAATATGCTCACTGATCTGTGGAAAAGTATTGAATATCTCAGGGAGGACTTTAAAAGAGACAAAACGTTGAAAAAAGAGCCACTCAGAGATGAAGAATACAGTAAATGAAATGAAATTTGCAATAGAGGAGATGTATAAAATAAGAGATTGCTGCAAGTAGAGGAGACAATCAATGAGACAGAAATTAGTGAACAGGAACACCATGAAGCTGATGAACAGATATAAAAAACAATCTCCAGAAAGGAAAGAATGCTAAGAGAGCTAGCTGTGTGGCAACTCCAAAGGAAACAATATTTGCACAATAGGGGTACCATAAGGAGAAAAGAGAGACAAAGGGATAGAATCTTTGAGGAAATAACTTTGTTGAAAACTTCCCCAATCTGGGGCAGGGGGAAATAGACACCAAGGTCATGGAAGCACAGACAGCCTCAAACAAAAGAAGCCCAGGGAGACAACACCAAGACATATAATAACAAAAATCTCAAAGATGAAGGATAAAGAGAGAGTACTGAAAGCAGTCAGAAGAAACCCCATCAGGCTATCAGCAGACTTCTCAGCAGAAACTTACAGGCCAGAAGGGAGTGCCATGAAATATTTAATGTATTGAAACAGAAGGATCTTCAACTAAGAATCCCCTACTCAGAAAGATTATCATTCAAATTTGAAGGTGAGATTAAATATTTCCCAAATAAATGAAGGCTGAAGGAATTTATAACCACTAAACCAGCATTACAGGATATGTTTAAGGGACTTCTGTAGATGGAGATGTTCTCAAGCCTAAATAATTTTCACCAGTGAAAATAAACCCACAGGAAAGGCGATAGACCAATACTTACCAAGCAAATATGAAAATAGAACAAACAAAAGCAGTAAAACCAACTATACACAAAGTCAATCAAAGGATACACAAAAAAATGCAGATTATGACATCTAATACATAAAGTGTGGAGGAGGAAGAAGAATAAAAAAGAAGTACTTTTAGATTGTGTTGGAAATAGAGTGATCATCAACTCAATATAGATTCTTATAAAGGTAGGAAGCTATTCTTGAACCTTATGGTAACTACAAACCTAAAGTCTATAACAGACACCCAAAAAAAATGAAAAAGAGAAATCAAATTACAACACTAAAGAAAACCATCAGATAATGAGAGGAGAGTATAAGAGATGAAGAAAGGAACATACAGAAACTGTAAAAACAACCAGAAACAACTAAGAAATGGCAGTAAGTATCTACATATCAATAATTACCTTAATGGTAAATGGACTGATTGCATCAATCAAAAGACAGAAAGTGGCAGAATGGATAAAGAAACAAGACCAATCTATATGCTTCCTACAAGAGACTCATTTCATACTCAAAGACACACACAGACTGAAAGTGAACAGATGGAAAGAGATATTTCATGCAAGTAATAGAGAGAAAAAACAGGAGTTGCAATACTTATAACAGACAAAATAAACTTCCAAACAAAGAAAGTAAAAAGAGCAAAGAAGGACATTATGTAATGATAAAGGGATCAGTCCGACAAGAGGACATAACCATTATAAATATCTATACACTTAACATACAGGCACCTAAATATGTAAAATTTAATTCTGTAAATACTAACAGAATTAAAGGGGAAAATGGACAGAAACTCAGTCATATTGGAGACTTTTACACACCACTTACATCAATAGATCAACCAGACAGAAAATCAATGAGGAAACAGAGGCACTGAACAATACATTAGATAAGATGAACTTAACAGATATCTACAGAACATTCCACCCAAGAGCAGCAGGATATATATCTTTCTAAGAGTACATGGAACATTCTCCAGAATAGATCACATACTAGGCCACAGAAAAGGCCTCAATAAATTCAAAAAGATGGAAATTGTATCAAGCAACTTATAAGACAACATGGTTGAAATTAGAAATAAATTACAAAAAGAAAACAAAAAAACCTAAAAACATAGAGGCTGAACAACAGGCTTCTAAATAATCAATAAATCAATGAACAAATCAAAACAGAAATCAAGGAGTACCTGGAAACAAATGGAAACAAAAATGTAACAGTCCAAAATTGTGGGATACTGCAAAAGTGGTTCTGAGAGGGAAGTACATAGCAACATAGGCCTCCCTCAAGAAACAAAAGCAATCCCAAATAAACAGTCTAAACTCCCAACTAAAGAAACTAGAAAAAGAAGAACAAGTGAAACACAGGATTAGTAGAAGGAGGAACGTAATAAAGTTCAGAACAGAAACAATAAAATCAGAGTAAAATAGAAAAAATCAACAAAACCAAGAACTGGTTCTTTGAGAAAATAATCAAAATAGACAAACCCCTAGACAAACTTATCAAGAAAAAAAGATAGAGTACATAAATAAACAAAATCAGAAATGAAAAGAAACAGTCACAATGGATATCACAGAAATGTAAAAAATTATTAGAGAGTACTATGAAAAATTATACACAAATAAATTGGACAACCTAGAAGAAATGGACAACTTTCTAGAAAAATAAAACCATCCAAGACTGACATGGGAAGAAACAGAAAATCTGAACAGATCAATTACCAGCAATGAAATTTATTTGGTAATCAAAAAACTCCCAACAAAAAAATACCAGGACCAAATGGCTTCACACCTGAATTATACCAAACATTTAAAGAAGAGCTAATACCTATCCTTCTTATGTATTCCAAAAAGTATAAGAGGAAGAAACACTTCCAAACTCTATGAAGCCAGTGTCATTCTAATACCAAACCTGAAAAAGACACTATAGCAAAAGAAAATTTTAGACCAATATCCCTGATGAACATATATGTAAAAATCCTCAACAAATATTAGTAAGCCAATTTCAAAAAACGTTAAAAGAGTTATCCATCAGAATTGAGTGGGATTTATTCCAGGGATGCAAAGATGGCATAATATTTGTAAATCAATCAATGTCATGCTCCACATTAACAAAAAGAAGGATAAAACCATGTGATCATCTCAATAGATGCTGAAAAAGCATTTGCCAAAATTCAACATCCATTCATAATATAAACTCCCAACAAAATGATAGAGATAGTAACATACCTCAACATTATAAAGGCCACATATGACAAACCCACAGCCAACTTCATATTTAATAGTGAAAAGCCAAAAACTTTTCATCTAAGATTTAGAACAAGACAAGGATGTCCACTCTCACCATTCTTAGACAGCATAGTCCTGGAGATCCTAGCCATGGCAATCAGACAGCACAAAGTGATAAATGGCATCTAAATTGATTAGGAAGAATTTTAACTGTCACTATTTGCAGATGACATGATATTATATATAGAAAACCTTAAAGGCCACCAAAAAACTACTGGAAGTAATCACTGAATTAAACAAAGTTGTGAGATACAAAATTAATACACAGAAATCTGTTGCATTTCTATATACTAACAATGAACTAGCAGAAGGAGAAATCAGGAAAACAATTCCATTTACAATTGCATCAAAAAGAGTAAAATACCTAGGAATAAGCCTAACCAAGGAGTGAAAGACCTGTACTATGAAAACTATAAGACATTTCTGAGAGAAATTAAAGAAAACACCAATGGAAATCTAACCAGTGCTCATGGATAGGAAGAATTAATATTGTCAAAATGTCCATCCAGCCCAAAGCAATTTACAGATTCAATACAATCCCTATCAAAATACCAACAACATTTTTCAATGAACTAGAGCAAATAATCCTAAAATTCATATGAACCACAAGAGAATAGCCAAAGCAATCCTGAGAAAGAAGAACCAAGCTGGGGGGATTATCCTCCCTGACCTTACGCTATTCTACAAATCTACAGTAATCAAAATGATATGGTACTGGCACATAAGAACAGATACCATAGACCAATGGAACAGAATAGAGAGCCCAGATATAAACCCATACATATATGGTCAATTAATATACAATAAAGGAACCATGAATAGAGAATGGAGAAAAGAAAGTATCTTCAACAACTTGTGTTAGGGAAACTGGACAGTTACATGCAAGCAAATGAAACTGGATTACTAACTCCATACACAAAAGTAAACTTGAAATGGATCCAACACTTAAATGTAAGATAGGAAACCATAAAATTCTTAGAAGAAAACATAGGCAAAAATCTCTTAAACATAAACATGAGAAGTCTTTTCCTGGGCACATCTCCTTGGGTAAGGAAAACAAAATAAAAAATGAGCAAGTGGAACTACATCAAATTAAGAAGCTTCTGTACAGCAAAGGATACCATCAGCAGAACAAAAAAGGCAACAACCTACAATATGGGAGAATATATTCATAAACAATTTATCCAGTAAGGGGTTAACATCTAAAATATATAAAGAACTTACATGCTCAGCACCAAAAAAAGGAAAAAAAATAGATTAAAAATTAGGTGGAGGACCTGAACAGACATTTCTCCAAAGAAAAAATGCAGATGGCCAACAGGCACATGAAAAGATACTCCACATAGTTAATCATTAGGGAAATGCAAATTAAAACTACAATGAGATATCGCCTCATACCAGTTAGAATGGCCACTATCCAAACGACAGGAAATAATAAATGTTAGTGAGGATGTGGAGAAAAGGGACCCCTCCTACACTGTTGGTGGGGATGTCGATTGGTGCAGCCACTGTGGAAAGCAGTATGGAGGTTCCTCAAAACACTAAAAATACAGTGCAATCCTTTAATTCCACTTTTAGGAATTTACCCAAAGAAAACAAAATCCTTGATTCAAAAAGATATAAGCACCCCTATGTTTACTGCCACATTTACTATTGCCAAGATATGGAAGTAACTAAAATAATCATCAACAGATGAATGGAGAAAGAAGATATGGTATGTATACACAATGGAATATTTTTCAGCCATAAAAAAAAAAGAAAAAGAAATCCTGCCATTTGCAACAGCATGGACAGACCTAGAGCATATTAGGCTAAATGAAATAAGCTAGGCAGAGAAACAAATATTATATGATTTCACTTATTTGTGGAATATATAAACAAAATAAAACAAAATGAACAAAAGAACAGTAGACTCATAGACACTGAGAAGCAACTGATGGTTAACATGGGTCGGTTGGGGTGGGTGGGTGGGAAAGGTGAAGGGGATTAAAGGGCACAAAAATTGTCAGTCATAATATAAGTTAGTCAGGGATTGTTGTACAGAATGGAGAATATAGCCAATGATTCTGTAATATCTTTCTATGTTGACAGATAGTACCAGAGGGGGTGAGGATTTAATAATATGGGTAATGGTTGAACTACTGTGTCATATACTTGGAACCAATATAAGATTGTATATCAATGGTACTTCAATAAAAAAAAATTAAACTGCCAAAAGAAAAAAAAAGTAGATAAAACCTTTAACTAGGCACAGATACATGAAAACCATTATGTTAGATAGTCGCTATGAACACAAACTGTTTTAAAAGTTGGCAGCATCAACACATTAAAAATGTGCACGTCAGAGCTTTCTCCCAGAGGGGGAAGTTCTTGCTGGACTCATGTGGTTAGTCTGTGACCTTGTGTCTTCCTCTATTTAACAGAGTCATGTGTCAGTATGTCACATGCTGCTGTAGCAGGACCGAAGTAATCCCTGGATGGGTGTCTTCTGTGCATTGCACCCACGTCTCTACATACAATGCACATGGTTGTACCTTGCAGTCTCACAACTGGATGAACTAATCTGGAAGATCTTTTGGGGGTTCTGCATGGATTTTCATGAAGAGGGGATGGAGAGATGTGAAATACCAACATATTAAATGTTTATAAGTGAAGGCCTAACGAGCTAACTTTCACAGCAAAGTGGTCTGGGTCACCTAGCAATTGTAATATGCAGTGACCTCACAAATTCATTCATTCATACATTCACTCATTCATACATTCATTCGTCAATTCTTCCAAGTATCTACTGTGGAATGTAACAGTGAACAAAACAAAGTTCTTGCCTTTGTGGAGCTTTCATTCTAATTGGGACAAATAAGCCAATTGCTATGAAGAATAAAGTCAGATGATAATAAGCAAATTCCATAAATGGAAGAGCAAAGGGACTGATGAGAGGTCTATACTGAAGGGCCCTTTGAGCAGACATCAAGGTGAAGTGAGGGAGTGAATCAATTGTTTTCCTATATTTTAAAATACATAGAAAATCGAGGGTCCTGATATTTTACCCATTGCTTGGAAAACACAGCGTAAAGACTGTTTCCTGACCAATCAGAAACTGGTTTAGAGAGGTTCACCTCAACTAGTCACTCTTGGCCAGTGGATCAGAATTTACCTTTGAGTTCTCTGCCACATCCAGATCCTTACTGAATTCTCATCTCTCCATTCATCCGCACCAGGAACTTCATGCCTACAAATGTTACCATTTCCCTCCCAGCTTTTCATCCCTTTCCAAGATGCTGGGAGAGAGAAGTGATTCGGTTTTATGTTCCTTCAATCCTTTCCCTTTTGGCATCTGCTGTGTTTGTTGACAAGTTTTAAATATTTTATGACATAGTCATCAGAACTGGGCTGAGATCACCAATTTGTTACTCAGAAGCCGTTAATTATCCAGCTGGTGGATGCTGGCTCCCAGTTACTGCCTGTTTGTGTGCCTTAAGGATCAAAGCGAGGCCTTCTCAGAGGAACTCTCAGTGAAATCTCTCCAGGAGGAATCCAACTGGCCCATTCACAGCATGCAGTGCTTATGATGTGTCCCTTGCCTGTACCAGACAGAGGGTGGTCCACTTGGCAGTTTCTGGCCCTCAAGGAGATAACATTCTTACTGATAAAGGCTTCTAAGGGACAGGCATTTTAGCTCCTTAAGCACATTTTGCTCCTTTGAGATTCAGTTTAAGTCATGGAATCTTAGATATGGAAGGAGTCTTAGAAATTATCTAGTCTAACCTTCACATGTTACTGAGAAGGACACCAAGATTTTGATTTGCTCAAGGTCAGACAGCCCTGGTCTCTTTCTATCACACCAGGCTGCTCCTCATCTTATGCATTTGGTTTAGCCTGTGTGCCCTCAAGCCACCATTCAAGAACATTTCCTAAGACACCCTTTCCCTTCCATTCCCACAGGAGTGCTGAAAATTGAAAACTGGCCACAGCAATGCCCTAGATAGGAATTCTTGGAGTTTTACATTAGCACTGAGAAATGAAACTTCGGTTTTCAATCTCCCCTTTGTTCTAATTTTTAAGAAAGAAATAGCAAGGAATCTCTTTATTTAGTTCTTTCTTATTTATTTTTTGATAACTGGGAGTAGAATCAGCAGTTCTAATAATGTCTCCTTTGTGCATATGCAGCATCATCTCCATTGCTATTATGTCCCTGGTCTGAGCACAGCCCTATGTGCCTTGGCATACTGCGTGGTTGTGTTTTCAGATGTACATGTATCTTTAAAAAGACATAGTACATCTCTACAAATCTTGGAAAGAAAAACAAAAATTACAAATGTCAGAGTCAAGCATTCCTAGGTTTAAAATCCAGATTTGACCTTCATTAGTTTTGTCAGTTTCATTATTTAACATCTTAGAACTTCACTTTTGTTATCTGTAAAATGGGACTAACGATGACAACTGTAGAGGACTTTAATGAACACATCCTCACCGTTCCTCCCTCCCTTTTGCATTTTACGAGTATAACTGCATAAAAAGTGTGTTCAGTTTCTCACTGAATAATCTGATTCTTCCTTTTTCAAAAATGCCAAGAGAAGGAACTAAATGAATGCATATTTCCTGTTGAAGAGGACTTAAGGGTATGTCTCTAAAAGCAACTTTAAAAACAAGCATAATCTGAACACATTTCAGGATACTTAGAGCTTCTTTCTCATGCTGTTTTTTTTTTTTTTATTGTTGTTCTTTCCCTCTATTTAGTTCCCTTTTGTTCTCCCTACAAACACCTTTCAAAAAATGTACATGATCGGCCATGGCTTCCGTTGCTCCTCTGTCCCGGAATCAACTCTGTTCAGACCCAGGCTTTGGATCTGTGAGTGACGCAAGGAGCTGTTTTTGGCCTCAGGAATGTTTTCCTCTATGTTCTGACTCCTCTCTTGTTGTCCTTCCCTCTCCATCTTTTCTCCACCTCTCTTCCCCAGACACCCCCGCTGTTTCTCTCTTCCTGTTTTCTTAGTTTCATCCCCTCTCCTTGGTGGCCAAAACACCAATCAATCATGGTTCTGTCACAATCACAGTTCTATCTGTGGTTCCTCTGTCTCCATGATAAAGCAAGATAGGTGCAGCCTTTCCAAAAGACAATCTCCACAGTAGCCTGTGGGAGGCTGTCTGGCCCGGTCCAGTCTGCCACTAAGAGCATTTCCTTGCAGCTGCAGGCTTGGGACAGCAAAGCAGCTGGTAGCTGTACAAGTTTGCCGGTCACACACTTAAGTTGTTTTGCTTTGCAAAAACATGGGAAAATTCTGATAAATTCCAGATGATTTCAAAACAATTTGAGGGTCAGATGTACAAAAGGCAGATAAAATCTGAATTAGGTAAGTACAAATTGATGCACAAATCTCTATTTAGTTCCAAACATCTTGTAGATTGGAAGGCTTCAAATGTGACAATTCCCAGTTAGGGATGATAAAAATTGAACTTTGTTCTCCTTAAACCCCAAGCCATTATGAGAAGAGAGGGTTCACTCAAAGTTGAAGCTGAACAGCTATTAAAAGCAGAGGGAAATGTGCATGATGAATGAGCACTGGAAAGGTTTTTCAAGCAGTTAAGAAACTGGAATATTTGGAAAGACAAAAAAGTATGTAAAAGATACCCATCATTGTGTCTGTATGAATGGGCTATCTTCACAGTATCGCCTAACACACCTGTTTCATTGTTCTTATTCGAAGAAGACAGGTTCTGTCTTGGTGTTGAAGAAGGGCAGGGCAGATTTTGTCCAACATTCCTGACACTCTCACCTACATTTGTCAATATTTTCAAGGATTATTGAGCCAGCATGGCTGTCTGCCTGAGTAAAAGTAAGGCCTTTCATTTTATGCACTTAACAAAGCTAAACCTGTTTTTTCCCTTCTGTTCTCCCACCTTTTAATTTGAAATTTTCAAACATACGGAAAAGCTGAAAGAAAGCATAAAGAATACTAACTTGCTGTGTTTCACCAATACTTAACCAGCTACTTAACAGTGATATACTCCTATTACCTAATATAAACTCTGTATTTAATTTCCCCAATTATCCCAGTAATTTTTTTATGATCTTTCATGACATGGACAGTTTTGAAGAGCCCAGGCTAGCGCTTTGTGAAATGTCCCTGTAATCTGGATTTCTCTAATTGTTTCTTTGTGATTAGGCTTGGGGTAAACATTTTTGCCACAGACACAATGCAGGTGATGGTGTGCACTTCCTTGCCACTGTATCAGGAGGCAGTGATGTCAGCTCATCCTCATATTGGTGATTATAAAGTTTGATCACTTCGTTAAGATGGTGACCGCCATATTTTCAATTGTAAAGGTACCCTCTTCCATTGTGCTTGAATCAGTTACAGCACCAGGGTTAGCAGAGTGTTAATTTTCTAATTTTTTCATTCCTTTCATACATATCTCATGGACTCCTCAGTGTCAAACCCAGGTCTTTCTGATGCGAAAGCTAACCCACTTTCTGCTACAGGAGCTCTCTCTCTCAGGTATAAACAAATGAAGCTAGTTACCTGAAGCTGCTGGGAAAAGAAAGCCTTATAATTTCCTTTCTTGTTTAGCACTTCATTTTCTATAGCTTTGATGCCTGCTTTTTAAGAAAACCCAAGACCATAGCATATACACAGCTACTATTCCTGGGCTTCACACGTGAAAGATGCTTCTGAAGAGGCAGAGAATGTCCAAATCAGCTTCTCTCCCTCAACTGACATTATCCCACTTCTTTGGGGGTCCAGGTTACATTCCGTTTTTTTCTCTTTTTTTTTGTAGGGGGTGGATTGGTGAGTGTTGGAAACAAAACATCAGCTTGCTTGTTTCTTTGTTTGTTTTCCAGTGGCAAACCTGGATTAAAGAGTTAGGTTAAACTTCTACCATTCTTCCCTGAGTCGAGATTGTGGGATCTCCCTGGCAACGGGGGAAGGAGAGTCTGCAAAGACCTTTACTGCAACACCTCCACAGGTTTGGAGTAGGTCTGCCTCCCAGCATGTTACTGCCAAACAGGAGGGAGGGGTCCTGGACTGAGCAGGGGCCCTCTGGGCCTTGCTGGCCGCAGGACTGGAACAGGAGACGTGGCTGAATTTAGAGGAAACCCGGCCAGGAGCAGAACTATACTTTGTCTTTCCCATTAGCTGACTTCCCTGAAAGCCTCCTTGCTTTCATAAAGTTAGTGTGGAAAGATTCCTGTGGAAATGTGCAGCCGGGAAAACCCGCAGTGAGACATCCCGAACTCCACTTCGGTGCCTTCTCTGTGTTATATGAAGTGGCAACAACTCTTAATCACTAATAAATTCAGGTTTACAAGTCACACTGGCAGTGTCAGGGTTAGCCTGTCAGTGTTACAAACACTAAAAAAGCTCCCCTGCCCCCACATACCAAATTAAAACAGAAAATATTCTTTGTTTGCCATCTTTGTACTGTTTAACATGAGTATTTCAACAGTCTTTATTTTCCAAACATGCAAACAGGGGAGACTGATCTGACCCACAGTATATTGACATACCATGTAGCTATAACCTTGAGATAAAAAGTAAAGGAAGAAGTCAAAACAGTGCAAACCAAATACTAACACAAGCAAGTCTTTCTTCAATCCAGACCTCTTCTCCTGTTAACAAGGGAACACACTAGCATTAGCACACATTGGCAATGGTGGACACACATAGACCTACATGGGGCAGACCTATGGGAGCTGGGAGGCCTGATGTATTAATTAATTAATTCAACAAGTGCATATTAAGTATCTGCTCTGGGCTAGACATGATCTCTAGGTGTTGCAGATGTAAAAGACTTGCAAGACCTCTGTCCTTGTGGAACTCATCTAGTGGCATTAGAAAGAAAGAAAAAAAAAATCAGAGAATATATTCCCATACTCCCACAGTATTAAGAGAAGATGGGAATTAACAGCTGTAGCAAAAAGTCTGAGCTGGGTTCCTGGATTCTGTATACAGGAATGCAACTGCTTCAAAAGCTGGGTCATTGTGGAATGCCTACTAAAGACAGAAAGATGGAAAGAAAAAAGAGAATCAGAGAGAAGCTTCTCTCCTCACTATACATGGGAGGATCCTCTGGGAGCTTTAAAACCGAATTGATCAGGGAGGGTCTAACCTAATGTCTGGAAGGTGATAAACAAAAACAACAATAATGACTGTGCCTTGATACCACACTGGAAGAACTCCAAAGATGGAGGATCCAATGTAGTAATAGGTAACTAACTGAGCAACTTTGCTATATGGAGCTTAGTGCTGAACATTTTACATGTATTGGCTCATTTAATTGTCTTAGTCACCACCTGGCGAGATGAACACTGATTTTATTCCCATTTTCCATATGAAGAAACAGACCTGGAAAGTTAAGTAACTTTCCCTTGCCCAAAGACACATGCCTGTTAGATAGCGGAACCAAAACAGGATCTTGGCTCTGTCTGACACCATAATCCGTGTTCTAAACCACAACATTTCCACCCATAAAACTATTCTCATCATTTTATTTAAAGAGAAATGAATTTCATATTGAATAGGGAAATTAATTGGATAGTTCAGAAAATGGTATCTTCAAGATATTATCTAGGAAGAAACAAGTCAAACATGTCCTATCAGTCAAAAGCAGAAGTTAAGAGGTGAACTTTTGCAATTGCTTAAATGTACCTAAGTCCAGCACCTAAAATCCAAGTCACAATTCAAGAATGATTAGAGATCAGCATTTTATTCAACTAATAATTTATTCCACAAAATTTATTTTATAATTGCACACATTTCCATCTTTGTATTTTACTTGGTGATTGAATTAGTAATAAAACAGCTAAGGTGAAGCCAGTTTAGTGAAAACAATGCAGAACTCCATAATGAAGTTTATGCCTATTTGGAGATGAATCCATATCAACAATCTTTATCAAAAATTAAAAAATAATTGTAGTAGAATTGAACCTTGGCCAGGGACAGAGATCTTGTTTTTGCTTTGAATTATTTAAAATTAAATGTAATGAAAAGTGATCACAGTGATTATTTTTACTTTGTTTCATGGGAAATTGTGCTGGGAATGTGGACCTATTGTGCACAAAGGATGTTGGCTTTATGCTGGAACCACCAGGCAGGTTGAGTTGAGAAATAATTAGCTCAGTCAGCAAGCCTTGGATCTGATTAAGCCAGGAAGTGGTCACTCCCCAGGACAGGACAGAATGAAGGGAATAAAGGCAGTCACCCCAAATGAGGAGTGATTTCTCTCTCTCTCTGAAGTAAACTAGAGTTAGAATTTATAGTCTCAAATTTGTGTTAAGGATTATTTCATTACATTTTATTATCTTTGTTGAAACAAACAGAAGTTTGTTTCCAAGCAGATCAACAGTCCACATGTGTCATGGCTACTGTCTCTAAGAAACCTCAGTTTATTGAGGCCAGACATAGCCTTGTGTTTTGGCAACAAAATATCTTTGAGATGGAGGACCCAAGTCCTAGAGGGGAATGCGGAGCTTCTCCCAGGCTGCTGGCTAGATTCTGGCTTCTCTGGCGGCTCTTACTGTATTCTCTGGAGTTGCTGCTTTTTTCCCAGTCTTTTCTTACAAGCTTTGGTTCACTGGATGGAGTGTCTGGATTGCTTGTCCCATTTGGAATGGAGCTTTGGTAGGAAAATATTTTATTACATACATTGAGAGAATAAAGGAAGGAGGGAGGGAAAGAGGAAACAGAATAGAGTGTCCTTGTTCAGTTTTCCCACAAATAAAGATGTCAAAATTCTTCCAAAGACCAGAATTTACCTTAGAACATTAACTTGTATTAGTTACCTCTTAAATATAGGATTTTTCCTAATGTCATTTTATCACCTATATTGTATACCATGTATATTATAATGAAATACTATTCAAGAAATTCTTTAAAAGTTCTTTGAGTTTAATCTTCTCTCCTTGATAATCTAGGAAATTAGGATCTATTTTTTGAAATTTAAATTTAGAAAAAAATCTGTAAGCCATGAAAAATAATTTAAAAATGGAGAACAAAGTAAAGTAATTTTCCGATGAACGCTTTAATTAGAAACACGGAGGTGTGTCTACATGACCCAAAGATTTGCAAGCCCAAATCTTAGTTCTCCCACCTTTTTCTTTGCACACAACTCTTTGGACTGAAAATAATTCAAGAAGCTGGATGATGGACTACATAGCTTCATAGTTCACTAGGAAAATGTGCATGTGCCAAGCACAAGTGTGCACCAAGTAGGTGCTCAATGCCTGCTCACTGCACAACCGTGAGAGGAAGGATCTGATTGGTACCTCAGCTTCCTGGGTCAAGGATAGGAGCACATCTAGCCTTATGAATAGGCGTCTTCCGTTGTGGTATGGTTTAAGAGGAGTTACAGAGTCCCACAGGTGAGGCAATCCTTCTCTCATTGTTTCCCATGATGCCTGACATTCACACTGGAGACTAGAGAATTCTATCTTGAAGACTTTGATTTTAAGGAGTTTTCTTAAAACGCAGCCAGTCTTTGGAGCAGCAACATTTTAAGTCTTGAAAAAAAAAATTCAAACTTTAACTGGGTATCACCTAACAGTGAGACCCTAGGAAATGTAATATTGCCTATTTATTAAATAAATGTGCCTTGATAGCCTGCTATGTGCTTGAGTTACAATGGAAAATAAAGTAGATTCTCCATTTTAAAGGAACTCAGTCAAGTGGGTTTAATGATGGTGTACCGATTAGGTAGAGCGGGATGCAGAGACTGTAGAACTAAGTGAGAAAACTATTTGATGGCGTTTTCTCTTTTCTTTTTGTATTTTTATACATTCTTTTACATCTACCACCCCAGTCTTGACCATCTGCTCTATTCCCCATCTTCTACCTCAAATTATATGTTCACTCAAAGAAGTATTTGTTAAAACATCCACTTGAAGGCACAGATGGCAGTTACACTTACTCAAGCAGCTTCCAAACTTTTGTTGATGACCTAGAGTAAGAGAAACATTTTACACTGGGACTGGAATGTACATAAGTACATCTACATATTTCTCCCTAGTTCAATAGATATTGATATATACATATAGCTGGATCTATACAATAAAAGTTTCACTAAACAATGCTTAGGCTTCTGTGTGAAATGAATGCTATTTTCTACTCTATTTAATTTTTTAAAAATTCTGACTGCACAACTGACCCAAAGTTTAACAAAATCATGATTAGAGTCCAACCTGGCATCCCTTTCTCGTAATTCGTCACCTGTCACTGCAGAGTCTATCATAATGCATTAAACAGATATTGGTGATTTGATTATGATCACAAATTATTGAGTATACACTTTTTCTACACCAAATATCTGTTTTGTCAGTTAGGCTCAGAGAAATGATATGACCTGTCTCCAGCAGGTAGCTAGTTGGTGGCTATTTGATTTTGAGAGCGGCAGAATGGGGAAGTGGAGTCAGAGAGGTAGGACTTTGGGAGGTGGGGCCTGTGTTTAAATAGTGACTTTGACATCCTTGATCTGTGGTCAAGAGCGGGACCCTCACTCAGCCAGTTCTTCATTGACTTTGCCTATAAAATGAGGAATTTCACAGGTAAAGAGAGCCCATGTGAAATCGTATAACCCTCTGATGCTCAGTAAGAGTGAACACAATTTGAACAAAGATTGTAAAAACTTTGCCAGTTTTGAAGCCTTACACACTTGCTAATTAATGCATGCCTTTCATTTATTTTGTAGGGGAGGAAAAATTTCCCCCCTCTTCCTTTCTAGGTTCTATGGCTGGCCTAATAATTACATTGACATAACACAGATAAACAGGAAAAAAAATTTTAATTTCGTATATACAGGAGCTCAGAAAAATATGACACTCAGAAGAAGTGACCAAAGCTGGAAGTTTTTATATTGTTCAAGCAAAACAATGATAAATTTGTGAAGAGTTGACAAGAGTAGCAAATTAATGAAGAAATAACAGTATTTGCTTGTACAGCCTTCTCAGCCCTGAATTCCCCAACTCTGGCAATAAGGATGCCTTCTACCCTGCAGGTGAAGGTGGAGGAAACCCTTCACATGGGGAATTTACTTCCTGCTTTCAGAGGTGAACAGAGGGGGCCAGGGGGCCCTTCTTGCACAAGCTGTTTCCTCAGTAACTTTAATTCAAAATAATCAATATACTGAAGTGATATATTTTGGGGGAGGGGGCCTGCCCTGAATCTCATCAGCATCCTACTCTCTGTCCAAACCCTTTGTTTCTAACCCCTTGCCATCTGCTCTCATCTTGCCATCATCCTTCCATCCTATACCCCATTTCCCACCATTCTTCCCTTAGCTAATTTCTTTCCCATCACACTGGTTTCTTGTTGTTTTCAAGGTGTGTTTCTGCCTCAGGACCTTTGTGCTGCTTATAGTTTGCCTGAAGCCTCTTCACACACCTGGCTCATTCCCTAGCCTCCTCTAAATCTTTGAAGAAATGTCACTTTCACTGATGCCTTCCCTCATCACCCTATTTAAAATTGCAAACCTCCCCCACAACTGGTATTCCCAATCTCTCATACCCTTTCTATTTTCCCCACAGCCCTCACCACCATTATCACCATCTAATATATTAAATAAAAATTTATTTATTTAGCATTTGTTTGTTTCTTCTCCACCAACTGTATAATGTACAAGGGCAGAGATTTTTTTTTCTATCTTCTTTACTGCCTTACCTCCAGCACTTGGAATAGAGTGTTTAATAAATATAGTTGAATGTGAATGAGTCCTATGCTGTCCATTTTGGAGGTATAGAATTTCTTACACAGTTGAAGTCTGATTAGGTTGCAAGGACTAAAGGTCAAGCTGGTATTTATACTAAAGCAGGGGGAAAAAAGAGAGCAATAAGAGTGTCACTGTTTCATAATATCTAAATTTGGAACAATATGATTTTTTTTTCTTAGTGAGTTTCCGAGTGAACCACAGTCTGTCTGATCAGGGTCATCTTCAAAAGTTCTCTGACTTCTCAGGGGTTTTGTGAGGGCCACAACCTCCTTGCCAGTCACTTCTCAACTTGCTTGCAAAATGTCTCTTCCTTTGGTGGAAAGATAATTTCTATCTTTCAATCATATTGGCATTTCCTTTTGCAAATGACTTCCTATCTCTTTTGAGACTTGTAAGAAATAGATTTTTACTATTGACACAGTAGTTTTTATTGGTTCAGTGCCTTTCATTCAAGGTTCTCTACGTGCTTCACATATATTGGTCCTTATACTCTATTAGCTTTACTCTGACAGCCACACAGTAAACAATTTTCCTAGAATTTCTGAACTAGGTTATTTAAAGGCATCAGCTGCTAGAAAGTATGCAGGAAGTAGATCATGGTGCCTGTAGGACTGAGCTCTACTCTAATCTTGGACAAGCTGGCTTGGCAAATCCAGGAACTTGGCCAGTGTGATCTGCAGTGTTAAGGCCACAACCACAGCCTTGCTTGGAGACAGGAACCTGGGAGAAAGGTAAGGCTGGCTGAAATCTTGCAAACCCCAGTTTCCTCCTCTGTTAGAGAAAGGACTTGATTGCACATTTGTTCAAGTCTCTCACAGCTTCAACAGTCCTGTGATTGCCAACCACCTGCCAGTCAGTTTTCCACTTAGATATCCTGAATTTCTTTAAGCTCAGTTTATACCAAAAAGTTAATCATCTCACCACCAAAAGCAATGATTTTTTCTGACTTTCTTGACTTTGAATCCAATTTTAAACCTTGGAGTAACATATGACACAAACTTTTCCTACAGACTAGTGCTTCTCAAGTTGTAATGTGAATACAAACCACCTGGAGATCTTCTTAAAATGCAGATTCTGATTCAGTAAATACGGCACGAGTCCTGAGATTCTGCATGTCTGCCAAGGTCCCAAGGGATGTCTGTGCTGGTGGCTGAGACCTGAGATGCTGCGTGCCTACCAAGCTCCCAAGGGATGCCTGGGCTGCTGGCTCCAGGCCCCTGCTTTGGGCAGCAGTGCCCTAAACCCACCCAGCCCTGCCCACTCCCCCACCACATCCAGCCAGTTGCTAAGGAACTTTTATTTTTCCTATGACACATATCCCTAAGCATTCCTTCCTCTTCATTCTCGTGCACTCTCACAACTCCTCACCACTTCCCAAAGTTTTATGTCTAGGTAACTCTGATAGCTGAACTGTGGGAATCTGTTATAAAAATCAATCTACTGGGGACAGCAACATTTGTAAAACATGAATAAAATACAATAGAGAATATTAGAGTGTATCACACATAACAAGGGTTTTAGTCTTTTGGTTAGATGTTAAAATATTTATAACTAGGTCATGATGTAAAATATATTTCTTGTTGTGCGTAAAGGTTAAAAAGAAAAGTTTGGAGGCCAAGGCCCTGCAGAGACCTGTAGGCCCATCTCCCTTCCCATCAAGCCTGCACACAGCAACAGGCTCACCTTTCTAAAGCTCTCATGTGCTGGTCTAGCTCCTTCTTCAAAAACCTTTACTCTTGCCTCATTATCCAAAGTCCAGGGATGTTATCCTGAATTTTGAGATCCTCCTCAACCTGGCTTCATGCTGCTTTCAAGCCCTATTTCCTAACTCTTCTCCACCCAGAACACATTCTCTCATCTGTCTGGACTCCTCTCTCTGTTCCCCAAGCGTGCCTGTCACCTCCTTGCTTCTGCACACCTGCTCCAGCTGCCTGGGCTGCTCCACTCTCTGGCGTCTCCCAATGAAATCACCTCCATCCTTCAAACCCATGTCAGATCCTGTTTTCCCCAAGGCGACTCCATCAGTTGTTGCTTCCCCTACCATACAAGTAGCATCTTGTTACTGAGTTCTTCTCACACAGAAAGCATTCACTCTTCTTGCCTGATTTTGTGGACCTTTTTATATGCACATTACTTTTACATCTGGACTGTAAATTCCATTGAGCATTGGAACCATTATTTGTATAATTATTATTTGGTGAGCTTGTTCATCTTAGGTAGTGTGATATAATGAGTTATAACAAATATATATTTGGTCATTTATATGACCAAATACGTATTTCCCAGGTATGTTTGGTCTTCATCCACAATTCCTGAAAACACTGCAGTCTTAAAGGTGAAGTGGGTGTTTTGTCATGTTAATGAGAGATTTTTGGACCCCCACTCAAGGACAGGGACTGGAGGCTGAATCAGCCAATGGCCAATAATTTAGTTCATCATGACTATGCAATGAAGCCTTCACAAAACCCCTGAGAAGAGCTTGCCACTCTCTGCTGTGCTTGGTTGGATCCTGCTTGTCAGTCAGGGAGACCTCTATGCTTGGGGAACCAGAATGCCCCAACAGGCCCCAAGCTCTATGAGGATAGAAGCTCCTTTATTTGGGACCTTGCCCTGTGTCTCTCTTCATCTGGCTGTTAACTTGTATCCTTTATGGTATCCTTTATTAAAATAGTAAATGTAAGTGTTCTCCTGAGTTCTGAGATCTGCTCTAGCAAATTAATCAAACCTAAGGAAGATGTTGTGGGAACCGCCAGTTTGTGGGTCAGATGCATAGGTAACTAGTTGCCTGGGGCTTGCGGCTACCAACTGGAGGGCAGTCTTGTAGGACAGAGCCCTTAACCTGGGGAATCTGGTGCTGTCTGTGTCTGAGCAGATAGCATCAGAATTGAGTTGAGTTCTCGGACCTGTTGCTGGTGTTTGAGAATTGCTTGGTGTTAGTATGTGTGGGAAGACCTCCCTCCCATATACTTACACACATTGGAATTTGGTCTGGGAACCCAAATAGAGTTATACTAGTATTACTGCTGTGTATAATATTGTTACTGTTATACATATATGTAAGGAAAAAGTGCACCATTGCATTTGGTGTCGGAGGAGAGGGATTAACAGGTAGCTTCTCTGAGTCTCACTTAAAAAGAAGATCTACATATAGGGCCATTATGAGAATTAAATGAGTTAACGCACATAAAGTGTTCAATATAGTGCCTGGCATAGAGTAAGGACTCAGTAAGTGTTAACTGTTATTATCAACATCCTACTTGCATTGTGCCGATCAGAACCCTTGTTTGGAGTAGAACCACAATAGATGTTTGTTTAAGTGAATAAATGAGTCACCTTGGGGAAAACCGGATCCCATATTAAAATGATTCCTCTAAAAGTTTCTATTTCTGTTGTGACTCTCCCCTGCTTCCTTCAATTCATCTGCTTCTGGAAACTGGATCCTTTACTTGGGCAAATTAGAGATTGAGTGGGAGGATCACAGTTTTCATGTAGTTAGAGTATCAGCAGCAACTGCTGCAAACCCCAAGCTGTTCCTGGAACCGCCCACAGAGCAAGCCAATGGCTTGTCAGAGGAGCTAAGGGAGAACACAGGATGCGCCTGGATGCGCTAGGTCTCCTCTGTTCCCACAGCCTCCCCAGGCCCAGCCTGCTCCGTCCTTCTAGCAGCCTGACTGCCTTCTTGCCCGACTTCTCACCTCTCAGGAGCCCTCACATTTCCTTTTCCCACTTGACTTCTTTTCTTTACCCTCAAATCTCTTCCTTTTTTAAAAGTTGTGTTCCTTTTCTATCTCTAAACATAGAACTTGGAAAAAAGAATGAAATCAAGAAAAGGTGAAGGCTGACCCTCTACCATGTGCAGCCAGGGGGCACCAGTAAAGCTGGGTGAGGCACCGTCCCCAGGGTGAATTTAACAAGTTACTGAGTGGCATTCATATGTCAGCCCCTTCCATGAAAGATCTTTTTCAAAGTTTTGTGTAAACAAAGCCATATTCAAGCTGGCAGCTACAACAGAAATAACAGGCAACTTCAATTCTGTAGCATTTTTCAACTTTTGAAAGGAAAGAAACGGTTCATGCCAAAGTAGTTAAGGCAACCTGAAATCTCAGCATCTGATAATGTCAGCTGTCTGCTTGGAGTTAAACCAGCAGAGAGACGGCTCCTTTGCTTTTATCGAGTTCGCTTCAGTGTCTCACAGAGAAGTGACCTGTCAGTTGAGCGCCTTGCCGCTGAAAGCACAGACTGGCCCCAAGCTTCACACCAGTGTCACAGTTGCTCTTAATAATTCTCCTGTTTTGTGGTACTATTTATGCTGGCTCACCCTCCACATGGTCCCTTGGAAACTCCTCCTGCAGAATCAAGCCAGCCACCTTTAACTACAGATGGTTCTGTTTTTATCCATGGGAGTTTTACGGTATGGCGGCGATGCCACGTCTGGAATTTCAGGCTTAGCTACATGAGAAGTTCGGTGTGAGTTTACAAGGGTGTGCTTCTCCCACCTCTCTCTCAAATGCTGTAAGTCCAATATTCAAAATAAAATATGCCAGGAAAATGAAAAGCTAGGTCTCAAAACAATAAATAGGTCAAATCCGGAGCCAGAAAGGCAGCAAAACCACAAAACTGTATTGGTCAAAGCTCTGATTATTTCCTTAAATTTGTTGCTACTATATAGACAGTCATGTTTATTTCTCTCTCAAAAACCTAAATTGTAACTATTTTTAGTCCTGTCCTCATTCTGTATCTTGTTTCAGGCACATCTCTCTCCCTGGTCAACCTCAAAATATTCCTTGATCACGAACACATGATTTATGGGCTGGGAATAAGTAATTTACAGGCTCAATGACCACAAAAGTCTCCTTCATCAGACCCAGTACCAAATCAAAGATGAGCCCCCAATTTTTTTTTCATTATCTATTCCTCCATTCTGTGTCACCCTTCCCTCCTTTAACTATTTTCGCTCCACACTTGGGGGTGTTTTCTGGTCTGCAGAGACTGTAAAGAACCCTCTTTTGAGAAGCTGGACACCACTGCACCCAGACCAATAATTGGCCCTTCACACATTCATTCTAATGATAATCTTTGTTACTTGAGAAACAAACAAGGATCGCCATTTGTATCCCACCAGCAGGCTGAGGCTGCAGAATCTCTAAAGAAAGCAAATTGTAAAATAATACTGCTGCCAGAGGGTTTTCAGGGTTCTGTGACACATTTCCACTCCAGGGCCTCCCACTTAGAATTTTAGCAATTTGTGAGAAAGATGAACAATAGACAATTAGTCAAAATAAAACATATGGCAAAGGTTATAAAGCCAAGCCTTTATTGTAGTGACACTTTGAAGTAGGGAAGGTTATAATTGTCATGGCAACACAGAAAATCAAAAATTGAGCTTGTATGAATCACATCTTTGTGACCCCTATGGCTTCTTTTTCTCATTGGCATCACGGATGAAGAGGAGATCAGAGCCATAAATCCATTTAGCCATTTGCTGTTGCTTCTAATTTGTGAAAAAGTTGTCAAACTGTGAGACAGGTTGAACTCTGCGGAGGTATCTTCTGTCATGGATATTATTTCTCCATTTTCCTTTCACAGGCCATCACTACTGGTACTTCTGTCGGCTCACAGCTAGTGGACCCAGAGATACCTGGTAAACACATAGGAAGGTAGAGTGGGTTTGAAGGTCAAATCTCTGCCAGTTCAGGATGGAACATAGAGAATGTGATTTCCGATTATAACTGAATTCTAACTGATGCCTTACTCTAAAATGGATTTTGGCAATCAACTATGTTTTAAATGAATGATGTTCATCTGATTCCTGCTCAAAACATTTTCTACAAGTTCCTGTACTTCTCGCAGGTATTTACGTATTGAAACTTGGGGAGGACAGAACCAGTGTGAGTGCTCCTAAATTTCACTTTGAAGAAATGGATCGATGGGTTCCTCTGTTCTTAATAGCATATTCTCAAGTCTCAACTCTTCAATCTGAAGTCTCCCTTGAATCTCCTTGCTACCACTCCCCCTAAAAAAGAATGAGTTGTCTGTGATATCTTGCATTTCAGCAGTACAGAGCCAAGTAATCCCATGGCTCTAATCCCATGAAGGCTCCCTTGATCTGGTTATAGGTCTTCCCATGGCTACCCCAAGGCCCCTCAGGCTTAAACGCAGGTGTGACCTCACCTGGCTAAAGTGCACATTCTGACGCTGCAGATCTGGGTAAGGCCTGAGAGCCTGCATTTCTAACAAGCCCCCAGGGGAGTCAGCGCTGCTGGACCATGGGCCACACCCTGATTAGCAAGGCCCTGGACTAAGGCCGGAATTCCCTTTTCTCATCTTTGTTTTTTCCCAGTCCAGACTGGTTCTCCACACATGATAAGAGGTGAATAAATAAACTTTTGTCGAATGGAATGGATTTCATTTCTGCCCAGTTGGCTGATGTTATTCTCCTTGTGTGGATCGAAGAGGACAAAAGGGCCTGAAGAGAAAGTTGTAACCCGTTTCTCCGTCACTTCCCAGAGGTTAACGCCCAGCATCTCGTTCTTCATATCACTAAAAAGCTTTTGAAAAATTTAGTTCCCAAAGTAACAATTTATTCTTTAACAGTTTACTCTTCTGTTTTATTTTCTGTGGGAAGCTGGCTTCACCTTCTTGGTTCTGAGCATTACGGGATGCCTACTTCAGTTTGCATGGCTTGGAATCTGGCCTTCTCAGCCCGTACTGCTTCCACTCATTCTTAGGAACTATGGGGACCAATTACCTTGGTTATGCAGTTGCCTTTCCGTTTCCATATGCAAAATTCCCACCAGTTTGTGGGGACCCACTGCACTGTGAAGAGTCCACCTGGCACTTCTGGCCTTTGGCCTGTGCCTGAGTTTTGCTGTGTTCTGTGTGTGCCTGACAATGCTCAGCAAGCTTTCTGTGCGGCTCATCTAGAATGGACACATAAATGTAAGTCTCCAGAAAGAGGGAGCCAGTTCTTGTTCTCCCCTGAATGCTAAAATGAAAAGTCTAGAATATTAATACATAATCTGCCTTATTTATTACTGTGTCTTGTATAACCAAATTCCCCTACTCTTTCTACTCCTGCCCTAGTAGAGATGTTGATGTATGCCAGCAGCATCAAATTTAGCATTCTAAAATTTCCCAGGAGGGCTGATACAACATTAATGATATGGTAGTGATAGAAATATGAACTCAGTATTTACTATGTGTCAGTGTGCTTCCCATTTTACAGATGGTAAACTGAGGCTAAAGCACATATAAACTTGCCCAAGGTCAGACAGCTAATGAGTAGTAGGACCAGATTCAGAACCCAGAGCTACTTATCTTAATCAGGCCAGATTTATCTGGGTGCCCTCACCACCCACTCTGTACCCTTTCCTCTGCTGGACCATTTAGACACATGGCTCTGGCCTCCAGGAGGATTGGAGCAGGTTCACTGGGAGAACAGCACAGATTTCTGATACCGGGTCACTCCTTTGTGGGCTGACAACCTCCCTCTGGAAAGGGGTATTTCCCACTGCAGACTCTTACACTGGCTTTCTGATTTCAGTTAGTATTATATAAGGGTCAGGTGAATTTGGGTTGTGGTTGGCCCACTTCTTTTCCAGTTTGATTCAAACAACCAGCAAAGCTGGAAGACAAAAATCTGGCATTCTCAATGGCTTTGTGGTCAGTCGCGTCCTCTTCAACTTCTGCATAAGGCTGCAACAGTAATCTTGTACATTCCTAGGAACAGAGTTGATTTCAGAAGGAGGCCTGCTGAGAGCTGAGGCAGGCAGACTAAAATGACCTCCCCTGCTGTACTACCAGGGTATCTAGAAGTTTAGTATTTGAGATTGCTTCCTTGTGGAGGACATCCCAACTTCCTAGAACCTTTTGTTAAAAGGAATATATGCCTGGAGGAACCACACATTACATCACTGGCAGTCATAACCCCTCAGCACAGATAGTTAATTAGACATCTGACTTTCATCTTAGACATGACACCCAGAGCATCTAGGTTAACATAGGGTGGAGGGCAGGGAGAAAAGGGTGAAAAATATATGCATAGCTTGGTAAGCCAGACCGATGGAAACCCAATAGTGAGGCCAACTAAAGGGCTTGGAGAGAGAACATTAATTGAAAACAGAGCAGGGTTTCCAGCTTCAGAGTTTTGCCTCTGCCTAGCCTGCTCAGAACACAGTTTCTTGGTATATGATTTATAAACTAGGAATAGAACCCATCCCAACTACAGCATGTTTCTCAAAGTGGATCAACGACATCAGAATCACCCACGGTTTTTGTTAAACAAGATTTCTATATCCTATGTTGGCCCATTCCTACTATGTCAGAAACTCTGGGGTGGGAGGCTGGGAGTGTGCATTTTTAAAGAGCTACAAGAGGTTCTGATGAAAATTCTTTTCCAAGCATAAGATTCTCTCATGAATAGAATAAGTTTTCCACCTACATCAAATGCTGTACTAGTTTGGATACGTGCTGTTGATAAATTGAATAAGCAGTATGTCTTTGGTGAGAGTTTTTAGATGACTTGACACCACTTATTCCATAATGGTGGCAGAGCATGTTTCATTAGCAAGGATTCATAGCTCACATACTGGGATATGATGTTCTGTATGAATTAATACACCACTGCCCTGAGCCCACAGGCAGCACAGGCAGCTTGAGCAAAGCTCTGCTACCATGTAGAAACCTCAGCTATATTTGGCACAATTTCCTGTGATGAAATAAATGTGTTCTTTATCAAAATCTAGAAAACACACAACTTTCTTAGAAGGAAAGGTGGATCGTTTATTGGGTTGCAACATTCTACATAGTGATTCTACAATTAATGAACCCCAGTATAGTTATGTTGTTAGATTCCCTGCATACTAAAAGGGATGAATAATATTTTTAAAATTTTATTAAAAGCTATAATACACTTTTTAAAATAGCGTACTTCTTTTATACATAAACAAAACACTGACAATGCTTTTAAAAGATGCACTTTTAAGGGTCTGCCTGAAAATTAGAATTTTCTTATGTAAATATAGTACATATCAGGAAACTCAAGAGCTATTAAAGTTTGTAAAAATGAAAAAAAAATGGGTTGAAGGAAGATGTGGGGGAAATTGTAGCTGAATGGTATTGTAGAACAAATTTTTTTACATCCATATTTAATAGTCAATACTATGATGGAAAATATCCACTTCTAAGAATTTTCTCTGTAAGCTCAAAAACACATCAGAAATGAGTCAAGCACCCCCTTAGGAATCACCACATTCATTATTTCTTTCCTCTCTGTGCCTTTTCAGTTTAGTAGAATTGAAATCATCTTGTGTCCCAGTCCTCAACAACTGGTACAAAACACTGCAGACTGGGTGACTTAACCAACAGACATTTTTCCTCACAGTTCTAGAGGCTGGAAGTCCAAGGTCAAGGTGCCAGGCCAGTTGTGTTTTGGTGAGGACTTTCTTGTGTCTTGATGGCCACTCACTGTGCTCACATGGCTTTCTTATACCTTCTCTTAGAAAGAAGTTCCCTCTGTCACCTCTTCTCAGAAGGGCACTAATCCCGTCATGGAGCCTCACCCTCATGACATCATCTAAATTTAGTTACCTCCCAAATGATTCCTCTCCAAATACCATGATAGTGGGGATGAGGGCTCCAACATATGGATTTGTGCAGGGAGACACAAACAGTCAATTGCATCCTGTTGAAGGTGACACAGTGATGGTGTGTGAGCAGGCAGTCAACTGTTACCCAGCCAAACCCACAGTGAGAAATGTTTGGAAGGGGCACAGGGGGTTTGATGACGCTGATAAACACTCCAAAGGCATTGTGTGAGTACCACAGATAGAATGTTTGTGTTGTATCCGAAGTTCTTACGCTGAAGTCCTAAACCCCACTATGATAACATAAGGAGGTGAGGCCTTGGGAAGGCATTAAGTTTATATGAGACCATGTAGATGAAGCCCCCCCTGATGGGGTTTGTGCCCTTAGAAGAAGAGAAAGAGACCAGAGTTCTCTCTTTCTCTACCGTGTGAGAATACAGCAAGAAGGTGGCTATCTGCAAACTAGGAGGAGGGATCTTCCCAGACACTGAATCTGTTGACACCTTGGTCTTGGGCTTCCAGCCTCCAGAACTATGAGAAATATTTGCTGTTTAAACCACCCAGTCTATGGTAGTTCGATATGGTAAACCTAAGTGACTAAGCCAGTGAGCCCTTCCAATGTCAAGGGCCTTGTGGGAAGGCAAGGAGCTGGCAAAGGAATAAGAGCCCCTGCTTGGGTGGCTCCACACAACAGGCTGAAGTGATCCTGTTAGCTTAGAACTATGTGCAGGGGGCAAACGAGCACAATGCAGAATTAAGACAAGAAACTTCAAGGCAAAATAACCATAGCCGAGATTGACTGCATTCCTGGTCCAACGGTAATAACGTGATGGGAAAGGAAAGCGTCAGGACGGCAGAGACTGCAGCCGTCTCCTGCAGCTGTCTCCTGCAGCCATGCCGCCCCTCCTCCACGGAATGGGATGGCTTCATCTGCTTCCCTTGCATTATTTGTTGTTATGATTGGTTTTTTTGTTTTGTTTTGTTTTTCTTTAATGAAAGGGGGAATGGGGAAAGAAAATATTTCCCCCTTTATCACGTGACCAGTGGGGGGTGTTTCAATGCATTGAAAAATGGGTAAGCCCTTTAAATAAAGTTCAAAAACATACTGGGGACAGAATATTTGGGTGGAGGATCCTCCTCCTCCAAGCAAAAAACAAATTAGCAGCAACATACTGGCTCCAAATCTCCCAGCAGACATACCCTACCTACATCATTAGCCACAGAAATGTGTTTTGAAACAAATCCAACTATGACTCTCATCCTAAAGGTCTGAAGCCTCATGTTCGCTATAGCAAGGCCTTTCTGGGGTTTCTGGGAACTAAATCCCTTCGGGCAGATTCAAGTAAGTCTCAAGCAGGGCCACACAACAGTAAGACCCGCTGTACAGTTCCCTCACAAATTCCGTTACATGGTCTCCTCAAATTGGTCAGTAGAAAAATCAGAATCTAGAGAAATAATCTCAATTCAGGGCACTGCCATTCTTTTTCACTCTTTATTTTCTCTGGAATAATAATAGTGAGCTAAAACTGGGTAAGAGGAGAATAATTGCAGGTGCTGTTTATTGGGCAGCTACTATTTGTCAGGCACTTTACCTCCTGTCAGCTCGTTCTCCCCATTGCATAGATGAGGACACTGGGCCAACTGTGTGGAGTCAGGATTTGCTCCCAGGTCACCCGGGGTCCAGAGGCCAGGTTCCTTGCCACTGCGCCACATCTCAAGGTGGTGTACCTCCAGTTTTACACCCTCTGAGGGACTTTGCACAGTCATGCTTTTCATGGACAGTCTTACTTAGATTCTCACAGGCAAAAAATAACTCATATTTTAGAAATGGAAACTATTTTTTCCAGGATATTTTCATTTCATTTCATCAGTGGGACTGTGCCAAGGGTGATAGCAATTTGCTAAGAGAGGAAATGAGATTAAAGTGTCTTTTGTAATGTATTAAAATAAACTAGGTATTTTGTCAAAGAGGGACCAGTAGTTAGGGAGGAGTCAGTAATCTGAGAACTGCTTTTGGCCAATTTTTACTTCATACATTATTGTGAGCTTCAAGATATTCTCCTTTTGACATGCAGTCAATATAATCTTTTAATATAAAATTTCCTAGTGGTGTATTTTTCCTTGTTCCCTACTCTTAATCTAAAATGTTATTACTATGAATGTATTTTTAAACAAATTTTAACTGTTATAATGAAACAAATATATTTAAAACAAAGAAGAAAATTTTGTTTCATAAAAGGGCAGAAACAAGTAGAAATCAGAAGCCTTCATTCTCTATAATCATATAAATTCAGTTTTCAACAAATAAAAATGAATTATACTAGTGAATATTTCAAAATGACTATAATGGTGCTAATACATGAATACAAACCCATTTAGGAAGGTAGCAATGTTGGCTGGATACTTAAAATTTTATTGAAGAGGAGAATACTTGATGGCTATGATTGGATGCCTGTGTCCACTCCCCCAGGAAAGAAGGGAAAGAAACAGAGAAAGTAATTCAGGTGAAACACAATGGAGGGTACGGGAGGTGAGGAATGCCGCAGTGACACTTCCTCTCCCAGATGAGCTCTAAGAGCTGGCGGGACGTGGGTGTGACAGCAGTTAGCTCACCCCTGCACACACCAGTAGTTGTGGACTTGAGCTTCCTCATCTCTAGGACCACATGGCTTGGCCCCTCCAAAGATCTTTCCATACCTGTCTGTCTCAGTCTGTGATTTTGAAATAAAACCATTTGACAATATTATCTGTCCGAAGCCACACTGATATGTCACCACATGGCCTTAGTATGCTAGCTCAAGAAGTAATATACACCAGCAATATTACTCAAACAAGACATAAGAGTTGACACAGATTCACAGATCACTTTACCCACTTTAGAAGAACACCTTTCCTTGCTCAATATTCCATCAGTCTTATCAAACCAACCAGAATTATCTTCTTGGGTGTCTTTTTAAAAACTTATTATTATATTATTGAATAAGTAAGGACCTTACTTTAGCATATTTGCAAAAAGAGTTTCACATCTCATCATTAATAAAAAGCCATTTTAAGAGCTTAATAGAAGAAATCAGAGGCTTTCTGCCTGGGATTCTAGCCAGTGAGGTGCTGAAGCTTACCATTCAACACTCCATGGCTTTAGTTTGTCACAGATCAGATACAAATGATGCTTTACTTTGAGTTCATCATAAACCTAGTGTTAATAGGCATGGGCTATAAGAAAGTTTCAGTGTAGGCCATATTTATTTAACAACTTATTCATTTCTTTTCTTTTGTTGAATCTCCCATGGCAGAGGTTGCCCATGAATGACCTATAGACAGCCAAGCCCAGAGGGCTTTTTAATCCACATCTTCCTTGACCTTTTCACAGTCTTTTAAACTATTAACCACTTTCTCTATGAAGTCCCCTCCCTTTTGACTTCCATACACCATTTACTTTGGGGCTTGTCCTTCTCCATGGATTCCCTCCTTTGTCTCCTCTGAAGGCTCCTTTACTTTGCTCACCCCTTAAAAACTACTGGATTCAGTTACCCCCTTGGAGGTGATGCCTCACACAATCAGTCTGCAGTAGCCCAGCCCCCTCTCCTGCTCTAATGAGCGCTACATCTGACTCTTTTCTGCTTACTCTCATGGGTGTTCCAAAGACACATGAAACACAAGATGTTCATAATGAAGTTGATCATCTCCTTGTCCCTGACACCTGCTCTTCTTCCTATATTTCCAGTTCAGTTGCCAGCACTCATGACACTGAGGACAAGTCCAAGACCTACAGTCATCCTTAACTCGCCTAAGTATATCACTAGATCCTGAAAACTGCACCTCTTAAATATTTCTCCATTGTGTCCCCCTTTCTCTGTCCTGACAGTAATGGCCCTGAGTCAGCCCCTCCATCTCCTCTCACTCAGACTTCTTTGCTTCCAGTCTTGTTTTTCTTAAAAAGTATCCTCCACACAGGCTGTGGTATGAGCTCTCTAGAGTTGGAATCTGCTCTTATTCCTCCCCTGCTTTACATCCCCTGTGGCTCCTCCTTAAGCTCAGGACACAGTCAAATCTCTGTAGGTGACACCCACATATATTCAGCACCCGCCCAAGAATGTGAGCTCCTTGAGGACAGGGACTGTCTACGGTAAGCACGGAAGGTGGGACTGGGAGTGTGTAAGTCGAAAGTGGCAGAGTAGCAGGTCACAATACTAGGTGTCATTTTCATGTCTTCATAGCCATAGTTAAATATCTTACCTAAACCTACAGCAGAAATATTTCAAATTTAAAAACAATTCCCATGTCATGGGAGAATTTAGTATGGTTATGACACCCAAGAAGAATACCGAGTTGAAGTAGATTAGAATCTCCATACCAAGGGGTAGAAGAATTGCTTTCAGCAGTGTTGATGACACATGGGGAGCCTGAAATGTCAGGTGCTTTTGAAGTGAGACAGTTTGAGGGCCAATTGTTTCTTCTATCACCTACCATCTGAGTAGCTTTGAGCAAGTCAATTCTGAGCCTCTCTGGGCCCAAGACTCTTCATTTGTAAAAGATAGATAACACCTACCTCACACGTTGCAAAATGAAATGATATCATTACTCTTAAGAGCCGGGCTTGGCCCTTGATAGGTACTCAAGACATGTTTGCTATCTTGCCCTTGCTTCTAATCAAATTTAAATTCTTGGCTCTCATTCAAAGATTTCAGAAAGTGCCCTTTAACCTTCTCTTAATTTTTGAAAATCCCCAAACCAGACAAAACAAACAGCAAGTGACCAAAAGAGATCCTCAACAGAGATTCCTCACTGCGTAGGCAGCCCTGCCCACAAACGCAATGGTTCTTCTGGAGTGTTTTATGCTTATGCCAGATATTTATTACACGTGTATTTCTTTTTTATATCTTCCTGCCATTCCTCCACCCCAGCATCACCAATTTTGTCCTCTCTGGTGGTTCCTCTTAAATCCTTAAGTGGTACCACAATGCTGTTACTTGAGTCATCCTTCACTGGGTCCCTGTGACATAAAAAGGGCCAAATTAAATGTCAGAAGTGACATTTTATTTTCTTTGATAAATTGTAGAAATAAACACTACTTTTTTCTTTTTTTTCTTTCTAGGGTCAAAAGAATGGACAATAAATTTGAAGCAATGTTCCTCTTAAATTTGTTCTATTATGGTCATTATCCTGAAATGTTTGCAAAGTAGTTCTGATCTTTAAACTTCTTCCTCTATGTTCCTAAAAAATAAAAATGGAATAATTGCACACTTCAGCCCTTTTGGATTATTAACCTTGTTTTTTCCAAGTTACATGCTATGATTTAAAAATCTGAAATTCTATCACTATTGTCATAGAAATATAAAAATCTGAAATATAAATTTGCAGTGAATGAATATGTTCTTTAAATTCTTTTTGTTCCTCGTGTGGTGTTTCATTAAACTGTAATTCCATGTTACCTAAATTAAAGAAACGTTTTTCTCAGGATTTCCCTAAGTGACTCTAGATCTTCAAACACAATTAAAACATTGAGTATTGGCCATAAGGAGAAGGATCCCCTGCAGGGGCAGTAGGGGTATCCCTCCCGGCCTCTCCGAAGCTTGTTTTTGGCATGCATGACAGTTGTGAGAAGGGACCTTAAAGGTTCTTTAGGCCAACTTCTCATCAAATGTCCTAAGATCTCTGTGCCTCCAACATCATAACAGTTCCCAAGAGGCAACCCCGCTGAGCAGTTGAGTGGCTCCAAAGGTAAAAGGTCTTTCTTAATTTGCCCAGGGGATCTGCTTCTTATATTCGCTGTGTCTTGGTCCTGCACTGGGAGCTCTTAAGAGCACAATGTAGTGGTTCTCAAATGTGACCCCAGAAGAGCAGTATCAGCGTTGCCAGGGAACTTGTAAGAACTGGAAGCTCTTGGGTTGGGTCCCAAACATCTGTTTTAGGAAGCCTTAGTCTGGGTGACTCTGATGCATACTAAAGTCTAAGAAGCACTGGTATAGTGTAGCAGAAAGTGGGTGGGACTTTGGAATGAGGAACACCTGGAATCAGATCCTGGCCCTCTGTCATTTTAGGCAATAGCCTCAATTGCTTCTTGGTCAAACGGAGCAGAGGGCAGCTAATTCCCAGGCTTACTGAGAGAATTCAATGATACTATTCATACAGATAAAGCACTTAATAGGAAAATCTAATACATCTTAAGCACTCAAAAATAGTGTCTAGGGTTATTGATTCAACACATTTATCAGATATCTATGAATATCCATTTACAGACATTTGTCTATACATACGTTTGAGAATGAACAAGTACAAAATAAAAATTTTAGCTCTAACTCTTTAGACATATCATGAAAAATATGATATTCAGAGAGGTTAAGTGACATGCTCAAGATGGCACAGCTCAGTTGTTGGTGTCTGAAGTCCTATAGGTGCCTGCCAGTCCTCAGCTTTTCAATGAGATGTTTATCTATCACTTAATGCAGCTATAAGATATCTAGTCCTGGGCCTGGTGGTTTTCCAGATTACCACCATTAATTAATTTTAACATTGTCTGAATTCATTTTAATGATATTTGAGCATTCCCACCCAGTATTGAGCAGCCTGGCTGTTTATTTATTTACTTACATTTTGCTTCTTTATTTGTATCCCACTCTATTCTGAAGATTTAATGTGCCTGTTGGGAGTTTTATCAATTATTCGAGTTCTAGCCACCACAGCACCAACTGTAGAACCATTCAGTCCAACAGTTCCTTCCAGAACTTTTGCTCTCAACAAAATGTGCACAATTCTGGAGATTTCAAATGGATGCATAAGTAAAGTAGATCCAATATCAAGTGTTTTAGGTTAACTGGAATCTCATGTATAACCTGTTAAAAATTATATTCAGATATCAAGAAATATGTGGTGTGATTTCTTGCCTTTGCATTCACAAAGAAATGAGTAGACATTTTGCTCTGTGCTTGCCTGGGAGAATAAATTGTTAAGGCTCACCATCTCATGCTGAAAAAGTCTGTCTTACAAACCGGAAGGAATAAGCATCTTTGCTTTAAACAGCCTGTTTCCAGTTTTGTGTGGCTGTTGATATTACTGGTCTAGTGACAGAGGCCAAGGCAGGAAAATAGGCTGGGTTACTCATGACTCTTTGAATGTGGACACATCAGCTTGTGGGAAGGAAACTATTTAAAATGGGGCTTAGGGAAAGGGAAAAAAAAAATCCCCTTTCTCCATCTGAGATTCTTCCACAGTGTTGTCATGCAGTCTTCAAAACCTCCATAGAACAGTGGATCACTCTCATTGGGTATATGCAAATTCTCTGAGACCCAGTGGTTTCCTGCCAGGGAAAGACTTATAATAACAGAACAAGAATGCAATCTGAGCCCTTGCTCTCTGAAATCCCTGAAAGAACAGAGTCGTTCTTGACAGGGCAATTTCAGCCTTTGACATTCCAGGAAATAGCTTAATAATGTCATTTAGTCAGGGGTTGTAACCAATTCTGTGCAGAATACAAGATTTAAAATATCAGTTCAGGGACCATTATTCATTTTCACAAAGAATTTAACAACAAAAAACACCACCACAACAAAAACTCAGCAAAGCATTCTAATTGAATTTAACATTGTCCCCACTAATTAAACTCGATAGAGGAGAAAGAAGGGCTTCTGCCAAGAAATTACAGACACATCCTGAAGACTGTTTCCTTTCCATTTGCTTTCCGAGGCACTGGGTCCATGCCATATCCAGGATGTGACACCCAAACAAAACTGTGTTTTGATCATTAATATATATGCAGAAGTTAACCCCGCCCTGGGGCCTCAAAAGCCTTTAGGAGACATGCTGGCTTTTACATTTCAATGTGTTTCATTTTCTCCAAGCACAGAACAGCTGAAAAAGGTTACAAGACTCAGGTTAAAAGTCAGGAAATGGATCTGGGCCCCACACTATGACATCATTTTCTTTCAATGCAATGAAGCAATGACATTTCCTGCAGGAAAAATGGTTCTAACTGACAGCCTCAGTCAGCGGCCGTGTTTGCAGTGGAAGGTCTCACGCCTGCCTCGTGCCAGCTCCTACTTCCCTCTCTCCTGCTCCTTGACTGGGCTTCTTAGAGGTCAGAGAGAGGGAGCCAAGCTGCTTCCATTTTGTAACAGTCCTGATACACTTCAAATGAAAGTGTGCTAGGATTTAGTTACAAACATGGTGGAATATTTCTGGTTGTTCAAAGAATTAACATTTTAAAGCAAGAAAATTATATAATATTGCCTCTACACAATAGTTTCCAGATCTGCTGTTAAATGTGACATATAGACAGAGCCACCAGAGATGATCGCGCCTGGAGGCCAAAGGGAAGAGCATCGATTAAAGCTGGCTCCCTCTCTGATGGCCAGTTGCTGGCTGCTACTGTGCAGTATCTGTGTTTTTCTGGTTCGCACAAATGTCTCTTCTCCGGTGAGAGGTGGTCTTGGGACACAAGTCTCAACTGAATGATGAATGAGCCTTCTGTTTTTAATCCTGTGTCTCCATAATTATAGGTGCAACAACTTTTAGAGGTATCTCCAGAAGTGCACGTTTGAAGACCTGCCTGACTGTGAATTTGGGCCAAATGAGTCTCCTGGCAGGGTAATCCCTGCATATGGGGAGCCTCTTGTGGATTTATAACCAGTGCTTCCCATGAGCCAACACTAGCTGCGTGAGGACCATGGCCTGGTGAGCTTGGTGAGCTCCGTGGCTTGGACCTCTAGGCTGGGTTTCAAGTCTGGCTGGGTTTCAAACGCATGGCCACAGTGGCACAACTGGTCCCCCACATAGTAGACCCTGCCCTGGGCTCCACATGCAGACAGACCTGCTCCAGCCCTTGAGACCCAGAGATCTGAATCACATACACTGGGACTCCACATCAAGTTAGTGGAATGTGCCAAGCAATGGCTACAGATAGGCCAGCAGGGAACTGCTTCCTGAAACTTCTTTTGTCCATTTCAAAACAAAAGTAATACTAAGTCACTTTCCTGGCAGTGGAAGAGAGTAAGCAGGAGTGAGATACTTCCACTACAAAAGACTTCAGAAAGGTAAAGTCCTGGTGTCCTGATGGATCTACACACTAGAAGCAATGTTTCTAGATTTTGTGCTAAGTTTGCCAGACAGATTTTAGCTCTCCATGGCAACTGAGAGGATCAGTGTCGGGGTTGCTCGGAGGCACTGTTTGTCCAGTGCTCACGGATCGGGAGTGCGTCAATAAATCAGGACACAGTTACTGGATGGACTGTGCAGTGACAGATAGGCTATCTCTGGAAAAATCAGCAAGTATCTGAAGGGCTCATACATTTCCCTAGGCTGAGTCCAAATGCAAGCACAGCTGTAGCATCTTTCCTTCATTGTCCTGGGGCGTTCTTTCAACCGAGTGGGTCTTCAGGAAGGAGCCACCCTTTCCATGGTCTGTCAGCTGTATCAGTGGTTCAAGGCTAGGAAGCATAAGAAGCCTCAAAGGGAGGATAGAACTTTAATTATGGGCAAAAATGTAGTGTGTCTGAAATGACTGAGGTTTTATTGCTCTGCCAAATTTGCATTCTTATCTAATCAGTACCTTTTAGGACTCATTATTTTCCATGGTTTAACCTTTATTTCATGTTTGGTATATTTGTAGAACCACAAGATCTGGAGCCTGTATTTTTCACCATTAAAGTAACCCTACCACTTGCCCATACATGTTGAAAGTGTTGTTTAACTTAAATACACAGATCAGACTTGTTTAAGGCTCTACCCTTTCACCTTGCTCTAGGCAGGGAGAAAGATCAAAGCTTTTTGTATTTTTTAGGGTTGACCCCTTCTTTGTTCTGAGCACTTCTCACATCTCCCGTTTGTAGAGGCTTCTGCAAAGACTGAATTGTTTTTCTATTCTATAAATCTACTTCTTATAAATAAGACCCCTTTTGCCCATTTGGCATCGTAGAAGAGCAAATTTACCTGTGTGGATAGATTCTTTACTTTGTGGTGTTTTTTTTAAAAATCAGAGTTTTAAAACAGATATTTTTAGTAGAAAGAAATGTCAGAATTTGATTTTTAAAAAGGTATTTGTAATTGATATGCTATAATGATAAAACTGGTACAGAAAAATGAAAAAACTCATCTGTTATCAATTCTGCCATGAACTAACCAAAAGACTGAAAGACTTCTTGCATTTTATATATACTTTAAAGTGGTCCAATTTATTTATTAATTCATTAATTCTTTTAATTTGAAGCAGAATATAAAATAAATGATGATGTGACTAATTCACTTGGGCCATTAATTTATTATTGATTAAGAATATGTACACACCTCCAGGAGACAAAGTACAATGAATTAGGAAATGAAATCTCCTAGGTCACAAAACATAGGTGACACAGAAATAAACACCTCAAATAAGTTTGAATGGGCTCAACATTTACCAGGCTAAGGACTGAAAAACAAACCATTTCACCTTTTTGGGTCTTGCTTTCTCATCTATAAAATGAAGGAGCCAAATTATTTAGCTCTAAAGTTCTGGGACTAAATGAAATATGTGGCAGACACATTAAAAAGAGAATTTAAAGTGTACAAACCCTCAAATGCTTTGTTTGGCAAATATCATGAGGAAGATAAGCTCAAATCTGAATTATGACTGCAGATAGGGAGATGGATGCTATCATAGACAAAGCAAATAGCAGGAGGAAAAATATGGAACTTGGCCATAAAAAGGAGAAAATATCTAAACGGAATGAACAGACTAGGTGGAGGGAGCCAGAGCAGAGAGCTGTAAAGTGAGATTGGGCTGAGTGCACTGCAAGTCTCAGATCAATCAATCAACAAGGATTTTATTCTACTAAGGTTACTTTATTTGTTAAGGAATTCTTAAGGGGGTGCCTAAGATAACATAGGCAAGGATTATAAACCATGCTAAGTATAGTAGACTGTGAAAGTATCCTAGCATCTATCTCTATACGACTCACAGAGGAAGGGCATCTGCAAGTGGAGATGGCTTAGAAAATATTTTAAGAATGCTCTGAGGTTCAGCTTCAAACAGTAGGTCTTGGCTGAGGACTGTGAAGAAACAGCAGTTACAGGCAGCTAGGGAATGGTTACCAAAATGAAGTTATTCTCTTTAAGTAGATATTTTGTACAACCACCACTTGGGAAGGGTATTACCAAGCTATTGCAAACAATAACTTTGGCTGCAAACCAAGGAAGAATCTTCCCATGTCCTCAAGACACAAATGGCACTTTGGTTAGTGGAGAGTTCTCCGCAACTCATTCCTCTCCAAGACAGGGAAACACGTGGTACACTGCCAGGTTGTGTTCTCTTCCACAATGACAACTAGGTGAAGCCCACTGTACTGCCCTTTTTGCCTTGCTAGCCAGGAAGCTGGAGACCAAATTTAGATTCAGGACTTATATTTAAATACCTAACCCCTTATTTTTTAATTTTTAACCTGTCGCTTGATCTTTTCCTTTTAACAGTTTTGCTATATTTGCATCTTTCACTTCATGCCACTAATTCGTTTGTTTATTTCACAGATTATTTATTAAGCATTTACCATCTGCCCGGCCCATCAAGTCCTTTTTGGAGGGCCGGTAGGAGACTGTCTCTGGCTTGTGCTGTGTTTAGGTCTTAGGGCCTGATGTTTATATTTGGGATACAGTTCAAGCATTTTCCAGATGATGAAGGGTCTGGGACATATAGCTAGTTTTCCTAATAACTCACCCCATCTTCATCTCAGTTAAGAGTGGATTTTTTCCTCTGAGGGTCTTTGATCCTATAGCTGCAGACATTCTGGCACCAAGGAGCCTTAAAGGTCAAGGCTCCAGGACACACAGAGGTCGGTGAAATCAGGGGACATCTTAGCAACTGCTGAGAAGCTGTGAGGATGAGCACTATTGCTTCCAAGATGGATGGCTGATGTCATTTGTGGTATAAATAAGTGTGTGCTTCCTAAACTCTGACTGGGATCCAACAGGTGTGTCCCAGAACAGTGCTATTCGGAAAAGACCCTCTAAGGAAAAACAGTCAATAAACTTTGTGCTTCCTCTAATTCCTGAAGTCTCTTTTATATCAGGCTCTCAAAAACTGACCATTGTAGGGTACAAAGGCAAGGGTATGAACTTGAACCTCACTTCCCCATCTGTAGAATAAAGGAGCTGTCTTACTAGTCCTCTAGCCCCTTCTAGCTCTAACTGTCATTTTATGACTTAATTCTACTTCTAACCTCTGGCTCTACCACCCCACACAGATAGTCACCACTAACTATCCTTTTCAAAAATAACAAAAGGTATTGTGCAAATAAGTACAGAGGAAACACTGGTATAATGGCAATCCTGAAGGACAAGACTGGCACCTACTTAAGGATTATTGAGTTACAGCAAAGACTTGCTAAAAGTGGTTACTTTTCAGGATAGATCACTTCCTTCAGAGCATATCCAAATCCATTGCAAACCGAATTTACACGATTTTAGTATATTAGGAGATATATGCCTATACTCACACATCGCTTAGCACAATGATATGTGTATAATAAATGTGAAAAGAATCTGAATAACTTTTGAACTTATTCAAAAGTTCAAAAAGAAATAGTTTGCAAGCATTTTTATTTCATATCAGTGATTTATACATAAGACAAATAACTGGGAGTAAAAAAGACACAGGTACAGGGAAAACACAATTCCTGCTTTAGAGAATTTATACTTTAATGGAAGCACTTAAAAATACAACCAGTATTGTGTGCAAAATATTTTATTAGGTTCAGTGGTACTTAAAACATCTTCCTATGTTGACAAATAGTAACTGCACTAGTAGGGCTGAGGATTTAATAATATGGGTAGCTGTTGAACCACTGTGTTGTATATTTGAAACCAATATAAGATTGTATATCAAAGGTATATCAATAGAAAAGTATACATATGAAAGTTACAAGCTTATTTACAGTGAAACATCAATATTGGGTACTATCCACTATGCTAAATGCTGAGCATACAAAGAAGTAGCACTTTATAGCCTTATACCCTGATTAAAATGATACATATTCATTCATTCATTCTGCAAACAACTATTGAGTGCTCACTCTGGGGAAAGTGCTGTGGTAGGCACTTTTGAGAATAGAGGCATGATTTCTTAATGGTTCCTGTCTTGGAAGATCTTAAAATTTAATGGGAGTGAGGAAATAGGTGACAAAGCAGAATGGAAAAGCAATATTAGCAAAGGCCTACAGAGAATAGAGCAGAGGATAGAGTAATTATGCCCAGGGATTAGGAAAGTCTTCATAAAGGAGGTGGCCCTTGAGCAACACCCGGGAAAATGAAAAACATTTTATGGTGGAGGCAAAGGGGAAGATCACCTCAGAAAGTGAAATCAGTGAGAACAAAAACACACAGGCATGAAAATTAATTCACGTCCTGGGAATAGCAAGCCGACTGGTATGGCTAGTGCATGGAATCCAAAAAGGGTAGTGGAGATGAACCCAGGAAGTTAGCATGGAGCCAACACATATGGTCTCCAATGCCATGTTAGGCTTGCTGATTCTATTCCGCTGACAGTAGGGAGCCAGTAGATGTTGATAAGAACAGTAAGAGACCGAATACATATTCAATATTAGTATCAAAGTAACTTCTGTAATGAATGACTGCCAAGGAGAAATCAAGTAAGGTAGAAAGAAAGGGTCTTCTAAATTTAGAGATTTAGGGGCAACAGGGAAACAAAAAGAAGTCTTGTGCATGGCATGTATCGATAACTCTTCACCTAGCCAACTCCAACACATTCTTTAGATACCAATGTAAACATTCCTTCCTCAGAGAAGCCTCCCCACCTTGATTGAAACAGGTCTCTCTGCCATGGAACTGCAGAGATCCTTGTACATTTCCTTCATAGCACTTAAAAGACTTTGTAACTATATACTAACCTGCATTTGATTTATGTGTGTGTTCCTCATTGGGCTATAACTTCATAAGGGCAGGGATTATGTTTCGGTTTTCTCCTTCAGTATTATTGTAGGCTGCCTGATATGGCTGACCCAGAGTAGGGACTAAAATTTTTGATGAAGAAAGGAAGGAAGATGGAAATGGACACAGTGTGGAGAAGAATAATGAGAAATAATATTTGGGACCTTAAAGGTAGATAGGTGTGGTGGTTTCAAAAGGTGGGATCTATATGCTTTGCCTTTGAGTCTCAGCAGCCACAGGACAAACAGTGCACCTAAGAAGATGGTGTGTTATTTCCAAGGCTTGGCTGGAACCACTTGCTTTTCTTGGTATGCTTGCTCTGGGAGAAGCTAGGTATGGTGTAAGAACATTGACTGCCTTGAGATAATCAGCTTGGCAAAGCCAGCATGTTGGATCACCCACGTATAGGTGTTCCAGTTAACAGACTGAGCTCATCTCTGCCAAGAAATGTAGGTGAAGTTATCTTGAACCCTCCAGACCATCTTGTCTGCCAGCTTAGTACCTTTGAGTGACCTTAGTAATTGCCTCGAGAAGCAAAATAATTGTCCCGCTGAGCCCTGCCTGAGTATCTAACCCACAGGATCTGCACAATAAAATGGGTGCTATTTTATGCCAGGAAACTTGGGGTAATTTGTTACATAGCAATAGTGGCTGGACATCAACCAAAGTCTCAACAGAATCGTCCCCCATAACCCCCTGTAACAGGGATCCAGAGGAAACTGAGATCCAGAGAGATTAGCTAAATTATCCATGGATCCAAATTGATAGAATTAAAACCAGTCTTCTGACCCCCTGGCTACTGCCTTTTTCTTTCTAATATATGATAATGTATTAAGAAAATTTCTGTATAATTACATGCAGGGTCCAAAGAACAACTCTGCCTGGTCGCAATTTTACCCCCATTGATGTTTTGTTCCCAGTAATAATTGAATGGATTAGTCACACTCCTTGACATACAAACAAAAAGCAAACTGCACCCTTACATGTATGGCGCTTACAAATGTCGTAGATGATTTGGACATTTGAATGCAACTACCTTCCAATTAGGGGAAGAGGCATGCTCAAGTATATAAAACACAATAGCATTTCTTCTTAAGTTGTGGCATTTGGATTCTTAGCTGTCTAGGTTTTCAAGGCTGTCAGTTCCAAAATCACTGAAAGATCTTTCTGGTGAAAGAAAAATACTGCCTCTATTAATATCAACCTTTTCCTCCTCAGAATGCTTACTTGCTAGTGATTTATTATGGACAAGCTGCTTCCTGCTCCTTTTGAAAGCTAGATTTTTTTTTTAATTCTGCTTGTGGAGGAGGAATTTCTCATCTCTTGTCCCCAGGGCAATTTAGTTAAGGCTAATCTTCAGAACAAAGTTTGGGTATTTGCAACTCACAAATTGATGCTGCCTGGTACCACACAAAAGAGAAAAGGGTCTTACTGCAGTGTCTGATGTCAATTGGGAACTAATCCAAAAACAAATAAGGAAGACCAGCTCATGCAGCATGTGTGGGAAAAGATCCTTTTAGATTTTGGAATTTTGCAATCATGTCATAAAGATGGAAATGTTTTCCCTTAAAAAGATCTAAGATATTAATTATCCTTTTGTTAGTGGTAGTGTCATTAATTTTTTTTAAAGACCCCATCTGAGGAAAATAACAACTAAATAAGCTGATGCACGTGCTCTCCATAATATCTCAAAGAACTATGTTACTGATGACTCAAAAGTTAATGTTTTTATCTTATTACATTTTTTCTATTCCTACAATGAAACACATCAAAATTTTAAGGCAATACAAATGTTACATTCAATTCTATTCAGAATTCTCATAATCCCAGCTTCACAGATCTTAACAAATAGTAATCTCTTTAAAATCCCACTGGTGAGGTAGAAGGCTCTTGTGGAGAGTGTGTGTACATGGCTGTAGGTGATAATATGTATTAGGACACTCAAGTGCAAATGGTAGAACACCCCATTAAACTAGTTTTAACAAAATCTGGGATTGATTTGCTTACAAAAGAGAAAAGAACAGATTTAGAATTTGCTTCAGACCCAGCGAGACAAGGGGGAATCATGGGGCCAGGGTTCTATCTTCAGGCTCCGTCTCCCTGTCTCTCTCTCTCTGTTTTCCTCAGTGTTGGCAATTTTCTCTGCAAGCTTAACACATGTAATGGGAAAGATGTCCACTGGCAGCTTCCGCTTGCACTGGGCCAGCTTCCAAACCCAGCAGAAGAATTATGGGTTACTCCAGACATAATTCTGGGACTGGTTCTGTTTGGTCCCTCTTGAGTCACATGCTTACCCCTGTGGAATTCTCCTCAGCAACACCTATAAGGTACTGAGGATATATTTTAGAATTTACCAAGACTAGTAGTTAGGTTTTAGCATAATTTATTTTTAACTAACCCTTTACGCTAAAGAAAATGTATAAGATGGCATGTGAAGTTACACAGCTAAGCTTTCCAGAAACTCTGCCTTTCTGTTAAGCTATTTTCCCATACATATTTCACCTTCTTTTCAATCCTAAATTTACCAAAAACTAATCTGTATTTGCTTATTCCCCCTTTTTTCCATAATCCTCCTGCTGTCTCATTCCACTTCTCTGCTAAAATGGCTGTCCCAAATATCACTGTCGTTGCTCAACAGCAAAATTCAATAGCATCTTATTGGTGCTCCTGTTGCTTGTCTTCTTGGCAGCATTAGACACTGTGAGCCACTCGCCTTTTTCTTAGATCTCTATCCCTGCAATTTGTGCTCCTTTGTCTCTGATAGATTCCTCTTGGTTTTCTTTACTAGCTTCTATTACGTTCAGCATGCTCCTTAAATGTAGATGCTCTCCAAAGTTCAGTGTTCCATCTTCTTTTCCTCTAACTTTTGAATCTCTCAACTGGGCAACTTGACGCACTTCCATGGCCTCAACTGTCTCCATCTGATGTGACTTTATAATATGTAAGTCCAGTCTTTTCTCTGTCCTTAGGTACTAAACAATGATTTTTTTTTTTTTAGTATTCCTTTACACTTAGATGTCTGTATTAGTCCATTCAGGCTATTATAACAGAATACCATAGACTTGGTGGCTTATACAACAGCTCTGGAGGTTGGAATTCCAGGATCAAGGTGCTGGCAGATTCAGTGTCTGATCAAGACCCACCTCACGGTTCATAGGCAGCCTCTTCTCACTGTGTCCTCACATGGCAGAAAGGGAAGAGAAGGGATGGTGAGGGTATTAATCCCATTCATGAAGGCTCCACCCTTGTCACCTAAACACTTTCCAAAGGCCCTACATCCTAATACTACCACCTTGGGCATTAGCATTTCTACATATGAATTTGGAGAGGGTACAAACATTCAGTCAATCTTCTATCATCTGAAACTCAGCATTTTCAGAAATACATTTGTTAATTTACCCCATATTGTCCTCTGGCCTTATGAAATGTCACCACCATTCTTCCTGTCATCAGGATGGAAGAAAATGGAATAATTTTCACTATTTATTTTCACCTCATATCCAGTTAGAGATCCACCTCCAGAAACCTCAGCCTCCACTTTTCTAATTCCACTGCCACTGTCCTAGTTCAGACCACATCCACTCATCCCTGACCATTACAGTAACTTCCTAACTTCTTATTTATCTCAACCATTTTAATGAAAATAATGCTCAGTAACTCTCAAAGTGATTCATTCCATCCCACGTTAAATTCCAAAACACTGAATTTTCAAGGTCCTCTATTAGTGAACCCAACCCTTCTTTCTAACCTCATCTCCCACATGTCCATTTTAGGCATTCTCTGGTTGAGTCACACCACAGCCCTCTGCATCTCTGCTCATGGTATTCCTTCAGTTTCAACATTGTTCTTTCCTCACTCAGCAATACCCTACTCATCCTGGAAGTTCCACCTGGAGTAGACAACAGCATATTCATCAAATATTTCCTGTTACCCTCTTATCCTCCTGCTAAACACATGGTAGGTTGCATTCCACTTACCCCTGTACATCCAGAAGAGTCATGTGACCTGCTTTGGTCAATGAACTAGAAGTACAGTGACTTATGTCACTTCTGGACTGAAGTTTTACAATCAGTGTTAGACTGGCTATTATTTATTTATTTATTTATTTATTTATTTATTTATTTATTTATTTATTTATTTATTTATTTCTCTTGCAGGCTAAAATGACTAGAAGTGATCCAGATAATGGTTGCTCTGACATTAAAGATATCAAGGACCAGAGCCCCCATTCAAACCATAATGGGAATGAGCAAGAAATAAATGTCAGCTGTCTTCATGTAATAAAAAGTCTGACTCTGTTTTTTTTGTATTGGACTGCTGACATCTTTTAAGCCCCAGCTCTCCCCCTTCTCTTCTGTCCCACACCTGCCCAAGTGGAGAAAAATCCTTGGGTGCTCCTTTCTTTGATGCTAGTTGGACGCTCCTGTTCTTGTTCTCTCAAGTCCTTTTTAGACCAGCTTGGGAGGTTTTCCCTACTCTCCCCAGAAATCTTCCTCATTATGGGATAAATCTTCTCAAATCATCTTGGTATATGTGTGATTTTATTAGTTGTGACATGCGAATCAAATACTTTGGCAGGGGCCAGTCCTACTTCGGAGAAATGGTCATAATACTTTGTGATTTGGGGTTTGGTTACTTGTGGAGAGGTAATAACTGGGGTGCTAAAAAAGTGCTATTTTTTGTTCTGTGTGTTCATTCCATGAGCTTTTTCACTTTGTGAAAATTAAATGATCTGTATGTTTATGATTTGTGTACTTATTTATATATATGTTATACTTCAGGAAAAATACTATTTTTAAAACATTTATTGAGCAAATCCTTAAATAAGTTCAACCTCATTTTCTTTATCACTATCTGAGTATATATTTATTGAACTGAAGCACGGTGTAAGTATGTATGTATATGATGGAATGGGACTTAGAAGAAAACAGACATTTAAAAAAACCTATTAAGCAAAGAAGAATGATGTAAATTCTAAATAGAAACAGAAATAATATTCCCTTGTAATTGCAGAAGGAGAATATTAGGTAAAGCTTCAGAGAGAAAGTAGCATTTGTTGTTGTTGTTTACTTTATCGAAATCCTAGATTCATTGAATATGTTTTTATTTATTTATTTAGGTATTATTAATGTACAGTTACATGAGCAACATTATGGTCACTAGACTCCCCCTATTATCAAGTCCCCACCACATACCCCATTATAGTCACTGTCCATCAGCATAGTAAGATACTATAGAATCATTACTTGTCTTCTCTGTGCTAGAGAAGGTAGCATTTTTTGAGAATATGCTTCATAACCTCTATCTTAATTTCTATTACCATTACCATCAGTAAGTCTTGCCTGTCTTTGAACTTCATACAAATAAAACCTTGTGCTATATATTCTTTTGTGTCTAGCTTCTCTCATTAAGCATCACATTTGTGAAATTCAACCATCTTGCTACATGTATTGATAGAACATTCCTGTTTATTGCTGTAGTTATATACCATTGTATGAACAGACCTACAATTCATTTCCTTCTCTTCCTGTTGATGATCAACTGGGATATTCTCAGTTTTCACCTATTATAAATAATGTTGCTATGAACACATCTTGTGTAAACATGGGAATGTATTTCTATTATATATACCTAGGAGTGAAATAATTTGCCATAGAATATACATATGTCCTGATTTAGGAAATACTGCCAAACTTTTGTCTAGAATGAATGTACCCACTTATGTTTCTACCAGCCATGTGTATTACTCTGTAACTCTTGGTATTGCTAGCTCTTGATATTGCCAGTCCTCTTCATTTTAGCCACTCAAGTAAAGATAAAGTGCAATCACATTTGTATTTCCCTGATAGGTAATAATTTTTATTGTCTATTTGAGTATCTATTTTGTAACATTTCTGTTCCAGTCATCTGCACATTTTTTTTGCTGCACTGTCTGCTTTATTTCTTACTTATTTATCTATATATAAATATATAAATAATTCTCTTTTATAGAAGTTCTTCAAATGTTCTGGCTATGAGTCATTTGTGAGCACTATGTAGTGAAAATATACTCTTCTATTTTGTGGCTTGCCTTTTTATTCTCTAATGGTGCCCTTTGATGACAGAGCCCTTAATTTTATCAAAGTCCAATATGCCAAACTATTCCCTTATTTGTTAGTGTTTTTGTGCTCTCTTTAAGAAATATTTCTCTTAAATATATAAATATTAAAAAAAGCCACAAAGATATTTCCCTATGTTATTTTCTAGAAGCTTTTTTGGTTTTCCTTTCATATTTAATTCTATAATACATCCACACTTGGTTTTGAAGTATGATATGACATGGGTCAAGATTCATTTTTCATGCATATATATCCAGTACATGCATGCACATTGACTCTCAGTATAACTCAATCCATAAAAACATTAATAGTTTATCAAATCTCAACTTCCCTAAGGTTATTATATCATTCTTTAGGTTCCTGAACCACAGACTATAAGGTGGCAGCCTCTATGACAAAGTTCTCATGGTTTCCTGAAATCATTGTATGGGTAAGTGTGGAAGAGACCCCAGGCCTCCTTGTCACGAGCGCTAGAGAGTAGCAGGCTGGCACTTCCTGCCGAACCAGCAATTGTAAGGCTTTGAAGGAATAATATTAATTTTAGTCCACCAAAATAAAGAACATCTGTCCTTCTCTCTTGATCCTTTCAGCCCACCATCTATGTGTATTCTTATCATAAATTTTCACTTTTTTTCCTAGTATTTTGTGCATATTTTTATCCTTGACTTTATGAATTCCAGTACTCTACAGAGGAGTGCTCAGTGAATAGTGGAGCACATCCTCGATATTCTCCTGCCTCCCCACAAACAGCAGCTAGATGCAGCTCATGGAGGCACCAAGGACCTGTCTCTGGATAAAACTGCAAAGGTTCTGGTTCCAGTTCTACTTCTCATGAGTGGTGTGACTACATGCAATTCTCTGCCACCCCAAGCTCAGACTCATTTATCTGCTCACTCAGGATAATAGTACCCTATATTGCCATGGCTGTATTCATATTACCATGGGGATGTGCTGAGCACTGAAGGGGTTGTCGCATTGTCCATGATATAGACCGCACCTAATAAATGTCACCTATTATCATTTCCTGCTAGTAGTGTAGATGCCCAACTAACTAATCCTTATCCTCAGGGCCCTCCATAAAAGGAAGTTAAATAAACTGATACAAAGAGGTAAAAATGCTGGATTTTTTTAGTGTACACATAGCCACATGCCCCACCATAAGTTCTCAGTTTCCTTCTTCGCAGTCTAAAGACATACTTTAAAAAAAGGAAAAAGATCTTTAATGTCAAACTGTTTCAGAGAAAAAAGAGTGAAATAAATAGGTAATAAACATGCCAGCTGTGAAATGAAAAAGGAAAGTGTTTTGTGGTCATACTCTCCTCGGACTGTCCTTGTGACATTGTTTTGGGATGTCACGTCGAAAATGACTCCTTCATTTGATTCTCCGTCTCCTGGCACAGGAAAGTGTTCTCTGTTTGAATAAGCCTGTAATGATACATAGGGGGAAAAAAGAATAATTACTGTAATAAAAAATAAATCAATATTAGTATTATAAAGTCTTTTAGATTTTAATTGGTACAGTAACTAGGATGGAAAGCCATATTTCTGAAGATTTGGCTTTATGCAGACCTGAGATGAGTGTGGTTATCAGAAAGACTGAAGAAAAGCCCTTTTACTTTTTCTTCCACATAAACTCTGAGGAGCACTATGAACTTATTTAACTAAGGTAGCCAGAAAGTCTTTTCTCAGAGAATGAAGGAGACTGGCTGCTTCAAGTAAAAGCACTTATCTCCTCCATACAAGTAACTTTTGAATGACTTTGCAGTTTGCTTAGTCTGGTTTTTTTTCCTCCGAATACATCAGGATTCCCAACACCTACTTGATGAGCAGTTTCAAAGATGAAACCAAGAATATATCTGCACTGTGGAGATGTTACTAGGTATGCAAATCTCTCTTCCTTCTAAAACATTTCTTGATTTATAGAGAAGCAGAAGAAAAAGAGGAACTCTCCATGCAGCTTTCCCAGAGTGCTACCAAAGATGAGGTTCCTTTAAAGCCTGGCCAAGGTGATTCTTAGTTAGTGGACTGGAAAAAAGAGTGGGGTTCCTTAGCTCTGCTTGGCTTGTGGCACAAGAATTTGAATATTCACAGGGGTGCTGTACAATGCCTCACCAATAATATAGAGGCCTGTAACCCTGCTCCATGTGTGCAGGTGAGCCACAAACTGAAATTCTTGGGTAAAATCCATTTCATTAACAGGTGCACCTTTCCAGCTGCAGTCCATCCCCTAAGAGGGAAGCCAATCACAACACAAGAGGCCTTCTTAGAGCAAAATTACATCCCACAATAGCTTCCTTTGGTTCTATGCCAAAGAGCATCTATGATTCACCTAGATGGATTTAGACATGAAAATATCTAAGGCTCCAGGCCATTCCAGGTCATTCACTGAGTTCAGGAGTGATGAGTCAATTGGATGGGGTTCTGGGGTTGCCCTATGAAAACTGAGATCAGGCAAGAACTGGTTACCTTCCCCAATACCCTGCACCCCACACCAGCAGTCTGACCCCATCCCCCCACTTCTTTCAATGTGAAAATAATCTCAAATAAAAGAGAAAGCATATTGCCTAAAAAATGTTTAGTGAAGGAAAGCTTTATTCCTAGCTTTTAAACTGAGGTTTTGACTATTTGGCCACTGTGGAGAAAAGAGAGTCCTATTGTAGCTTTATATGCACCTTTATGCCACAAAATTATTTTCTTCATTCACTAAGTTACTTAAAACTTCTTTAATCACTCTTATTTTGTTAAAGTATCTTCTAATCTCTTCACAAAGCCAAAAACTACATACTTCTACATCCTACACATCAGTGGCTAATGGGTAACTCTAAGATTATATTTTCCTTCAAAATTAGAAAGGAAACATGGATAACATTTTTCACTGAGAAATTGGGCAGCATTAATACCGGAGCACTACTAGTAACATACTATTAAATTTCAGGCAAGCCACTTAACCTCTCTGCCCTTTCTCCATCTGGAAACTCAAAAGATAAGTAGCCTACATCAACAATACTGTTTCAAAAAATAGCTGGTAAAAGATTGGAAAGCACTTTACAAATAAAGTGCTCCATAATTACTGCTTGTTGTGACAAACTCTATTTTCAGACCCATCCAGGATACAAAAAAAAATACCCCCTGACTTCTGCTCTAAGCTGAATGGTCTGATCTGGACAAAAATAAAACAGGAAGGAAAATTAGTCCTAAGTAAATCTCTGGCTACTGTGAAAAATGGTGTTTCAAGAGAGAAAATCAAGAAGGATATTTTGATATATTGAGAGGGGTAGGAAGCACAAATAATGCTACTCCAGGAAGCAACTGGTTCCTTCCTTGCATTTAACCAGGTTGACGCAGATCTCCTCAAAAATCCTCTTTTTTTAAAATCCATAATTTGAAATAGATGCTACAGCAAGGACGAATCTTTTATCTATTAAATGTAAGACATTATGACAGGAGCAGAAGGGCATCACCTTCAACCCGAAGTCACACAAATCGGAACCTTGAAGTTCAGTTCCCCATAAAGAAAAATTTCCTGCTCATGAAGATTTTTAAACCTTGTTGTTCTTTCAGCCAACAAGGTAGTCTTGAAAAATAAGTTATTTTTTCAAATGTTGAATTCAAATCAACAACTATTTATTGACTACCTACTACTCTGTGTAAAGCACTGTGCTAAGCTTCTATGTAGGCTACAATTTTTAAACAAAACACAAGGTAGTAGTTCTTGCTCTTGTGAGCTCTGAATCTAATTGGGCAGATAAGGCATATACTTGGGACGAGATAAGTGGCACCACCAGGCTGTTACTGATACAGGCCAAATGGCTGGTTCAAATAGTCAGTGAGGGACCAAAGGGGCAAGCTGTCCTGGGCTGGGGTGGTCATGGAAGGCTTCTGAGGACACGCAGGATAAGCACTGTATCTAAGAGTACTGGGGGTAGGGGGAAATGAGCACTAATTTACGATGACTGTGCGCGGTCAGTGAAATGAAGGTTAGAATACGGGCCAATTGTACCTATTCTCCTCTCCCCTCCCCTCTTTCTCTCTCTCTCTCTCTCTCTTTCTCTCTCTCTCTCTCTCTCTCTCTCTCTCACACACACACACACACACACACACACACACACACACACACACCTACGCACACAAACACACACACGCAAATACATAAAATATTAGGAGGGGTAAGTGCTCTGAAGTAAATATGCCATACTTTTGGGCCTTTAAATATTAAACAAATTTCTGTTATCCTTGTTTTCCTCCCTTCTTCCCCGCCTCCCCCCTTCTCTTCCTTCCTTCTTTCCTTTAGCCCCAGTCTGCTTAGGAACCAGAGTACTGATAACTTTCAACTGTCCTGGCGCACTACAGAAAAATGTAGAGATTATTATGGCTGCTTCTGAGGAATTCCAAGGCTCCCAGATCTCAGAACCACAGAATCCTATCAAAAGAGCACAAAAAGCCAGGTTCATGCTCCTCTGAAGCAAGCCTGACACCGAACCCCTGCAACAACTAGCGTGACTTTCTCAACTACTCCTAATAGGTTTCTGATGCTGTTAGAGACCCTTCAACTTCCTCTGTTCAGATTTTAGATCCATGCCTCTCAGCTTATGATCAATTTTTTGTGTTTTTTTTTGCTATTCATAGTTTGTATTAAATGAGTTATTACACATCAGTGGAATATTTTGGTACAATGCTGAAAGCACCAGTTTGAAGATCTAATTTCAAATTCAAAAGTAGGTCACAGGTCAGGAGAAACTAGCTGCATAAATTGTAGTATCTTCTCTAATGAACATTAAGGAAGCGCACTAGAGGAGGGAAAAGGAAAGAAGGGAATATACCTTTAATTAAGGTGCCAGAGAGTCCATGCTGGTTATTTTAGATTAATGTTAGGTGATGCTTATAAATAATAGCCAACTGAACTTGCTGGGCATTTAAATTAGGGAAACAGTGGTTTGGCTTTTCCAGATTTGACTGTCTCACAAGTTGCTATATGCTCTTTTCATTTCAAATTAAACAAATGACTTAGACTTCACTAACCATATCATAGTCAAGCTAACAATCCCCTCCCGTACACACACATGGACCACTCCCACCATACATTAAATGTACTGGAGATTCTAATTTAGAAAATGAAGAAACTGAGATGCATCTTAGACCAGCATAAAACTAGAATGCACAAAATAATAGATGTCACTCTTTATAATCATTCTGTCATAATAATTGCATTTTTTAATGTAACAGTTTTTCACAAAATAGGTCATTTGCTCCTTAGGCAATGCACTTCAATCCTCCAAGGGAATTTGTGGGTCACTGAGGCTTTGAGGATAGTTTACAAACTGGTATAACCCTGGAGAAAAGTTTTAAACAAAACTCAGTGATGATAGAAGCCTTTAAAATTGAATTTTAGCCATTTGGATTCGTAACATTTGGAAAAAGAGCCTATTAAAATCTGGAATTAAGCCTGGTCATTTCCACAACCTTTGGCAAAAACTAAGGATGCTCTTATAAATCAATGCTTCTTTCTAACAATTTAGTGGAATTAATTAGCTGGATTTTTTTTAGAAAAATTCAACTCTTGAAATTAAGAAAAATGAAGAGATTGCTACATTAGATCAAGCAGGATCAAGTAGTACTTTTTATTTTAAAAGTATGATCTAAAAAATTTTATTTAGAAGAATATTTATTGTAATGCTACTGCTGAAAATGAAAATAGTCAACATTTTCATTTCTGCATCTTTTTAATTGTTTTATTTCCCCAAGAGTGTATTCATTATCTTGCTGCAATAGATTGAGATTCTCCATACATCTGAAGAGTTTATAAAACTTTTATTTTTCTTTCTTTTTCTTTTTCTTTTTTTTTTTTTTTTTTGAGGCAACTTTCCTGAAATGCGTAAAGCAGAAGGAGATTACTGATGTCTTCCAGGACTTTAATTGCAAGAACAACTTTATCTCCTAGGCAGATAGACACTACACAAATGTTTGGTTTACTACATATCACAGAGTTAACAAGGTTCTTATAGGTTCAAGGAAAACAGATTATAAGACTTTGCCAGGAGAACTTAACATTCTAGAGAAAAAACAAAACAACGTAATATTGAAGAGACTGAAATTTTACAATATCCTCAACATAGACATAATCCTCCAGGAAAAGGCAGAGTAAGAATTTTTAGAAAAGTTGAGCATAAATGTAAAAGGCAAGGAAAGAGATTTTGTTTTTTAATTCCTATTGAGTCAGCACAACCATTCCCCGCGAAGACAGCCTATACACTGTAATTGTCTTCATCACTAACCTAACAATCCAATCTTATTATTCCAAATTGTTTAAACTATAGGGAAACCTGATGAAAATAGGTCTTTTATCTGACTTGCATGTTTCAGTTGAATGCTAAGTGTATCTTTCAACCAAGCTTTAAAAGCGCAGTTCATCTGTAAGCTGTGCAGGCTCTTTTCTGTGCCGTCTTTGCACTGCGACTAGGAAAAGAAGGCAATGAAGTGTCTTAACATGCTCATCATGAGCACGCATCCCACTTGCTTTTACTGACTTACCAATGGGCTCTGTTTGCGAGGAAGTTACAAGACTGACATTTACAGCTTTCCAGGCTAATGAAAGTAAAAAGAAGGGATTCTGGAACTTAAAGCTGTTTACCAGCTGCTGGAAAAGGCCGACTTTGGGCACGAACAATCCATACAAAATCCCAAAGTATTAGAGCCATTCCCTTCGCCTGTTCTTAAGTCCAGCTGGGAAAAACAAACACTGCACAAGCTGTAATATATTGCCAAACTAAATGAAGGCGTGGGGAAGAAATTACATGTACTTCTGTGAGAAATGGAGTCTTGAAAGACCAGTTCTTTGCTCAGATCCCATGAGTTAAATTGTTTAAAAGCAGACATTGTGGTTATGGTTCCCTGCCACGTGGTGTTTGCTGAGTTCTCACTGGATATCCTAAAATACTTAAGCCTAAAGGGTTTAGGATGTCTTTGGAGGCCATAATTTGGAGAGAACAACTTTATCTTTGTAGGAGACACAGGACACAATACAAACGTTTGTTGGATTCCTTCCCTCTTTCTTGACAAGTTGCTTATCAAACAGTTCTCCAGAAACTGGTATGGGAAAGTAAATGATTTCACGGAGAAGAATCATTGTAGTTTAGGATTCAAGGGCTAGAGGCTTCAGTCAGATGACACTCTGGGCTTACAGGAAATTGAAGGCAAGTTGGAACACAGTTCATCCTAAGTCAATAAGGTGTAGGTGATAGTCTCTGATGTGGGATTTGCAGGGAGATGCCAAAATGTTTCAGATGTGGGAATTTGTTACAAAGGTAGAAAGGTAGACATTCCAGGCAAAAGAGACAGGAGTGGGAAGAGAAGCCAGTGGACACCTTGAAAGGTACTTTTTAATCCAAATACTGTCCTTTAGGTTAGGGAATGTTCTCTTATATTAAAGGAACTACTTTGGTTGTAAGTACTCAGAGGGCTGTAACACTGGGAGGAAAATATTTTCCCAACCCAGGGCAAAATACCTTTGAAATCAGAATCAGTCAAAGGGAGAAATGAAGTGGGAGAAACCCATTTATTGCTCACTAGTAATTGTCTACTTCTGCTCGCCCATGTCCCTCGTGACCTGGCTGCAAAAACGGAGCCCACCCAACCTCTCTGGTCCAGATATGCCCTCACTCACCCTTGTAATTTCTTACTGATATGGAGATGGACTAAGGCTAAGCAAGAGATTCTGGAAATACTGCCATTTTACCCACAAGGGGATAGTCAGAATAATGGAATTTTCAAACTGACAGAAATATAGAAATATTTGTAAACCATGCCTGGATCATCTCATCTCTTCTTAACGCCCTCCAGGGGCTCGCCACTGCTCTTCAAATGAAACCCATGGCCTGGTCTCCCCACGCCTACCTGGCCCTCAGCATCTTCAGCAGGGCAGCCTCCCTGGTGCTCCCCAACGCTCCTTTTGCTGGCGGTCCTCAGGCACTTCTGTCTGGCCAGTTCGTGTCTGTCTGTCATGCCGCTCTGTTTGGTCTTGATGTTCTTTATCCACCTCTCTGATGGACTCTCCATCATTTGTAATTATTTCATTTAGTTATTTGTTTTTGGTCTACTTCCACTACACAATAAGCACCATAGGGTCAACAACCATGTCTCTCTTGCTCTCCATTTTATCATCAGGATCTATCACAATTACCTGGCTGGCAGGTGTTACACAAAAATTTGTTTAAAATAAGAATAGAAATGAGGCACAGAGGTCAGAAGACCTGGGACTCCACCAAATCATTAACACAACTGGGCTGAACACTCAGGTTTCCTGAAAAACTCTGGTTTCCAACAGTAGCTGGAATACTCTCAGGTAAGAGTTATCATTGACATTTATACAGGATTGGTGATTTCTGTTGCCATTTATGCTTTTGGAGAAATTATTCAAGAACAGTTTTGAGCATGACACTGAGTGGAGCCAATGCTTGGGTGTCAGGAGGCTGCACTAGGTTACATAGTCAGTTACCCTTTGTCCTTGACCACATCCCACCACCTCCCACACCCACTTCAAGATTTCCCTTTTATCTCTTCTCTCAGAGCTGCTCCTCAAATGCTATGAATGCTGGTCCTCACTCTTGGGTTTCCCTTCCTTTCTTATTTCTAGCACGTGCTCTGCCCTGCCCTTTGAATGTCCTCCCTATGCACCAAGCCCATTGCTATATGGTGGAATTGCAGCCCTTAATTTCCAGTGCTCATTTGGGGCAGGGGTGGGAGGAAGCTAGAAGGAAGGAAGGAGCAGGGTGGTTAAAAAGCACTCTGTTTTCAGCCTCGATATGAAGCCAACCACTTATTAGATGTTATTTCATATTAGGAAGAGAATGATCCTATCTGTGTTAGGAAGAAGAAAAACTATTTATTTCCTTTTTGTTAATACTGTAAAGAAAGTCTCAATCTGGTTTTGTAACTCCCCAGAGAAACTTCAGTAGCACAAAGGGTGTTAGAAAATCTAAACTCTCAAGAGGCTAAATCACTTAAACTAATAAACATGTCACACAATACTTTGGTGGGGCTGAGGGAATGGTAATATCATGGAAATGAAGCAATGATAAGCTTTTAAAATTCCTGAAAGAACTGGCATCCCAGGCTAAGGGATTTGACGTTGGTGTTAAAACTCTTTAATCTCATCTTTCCTCCATAATCATTCCATTTATGCTCACAGACCCTCTCCGGGGCAATAATATTAATGATAGTTACCCTTTACCTACTATTGCTAAGCACTTTCCAATGTCCTAATCCTTGCAATAACCTTAATAGGTAGGAAGGGTCACCAATATTTCAAATGAGAAAATTAACATTTAGAGAAGTTTATTGCTCAAAATCATATAGCAAGTAAGATCCATCAGATCCTCCCAGCCTGCACCTAACACTAGTGGCTGTGCCCCGGGATGGCATGGAGTGGAATTTCAGTCCCACACACTGATCTCCATCAGCCCAAACACACAATCTCAAGAAAGAAAAACCTTGTGTTTGCTATGCAGACCCTGCCTCAGCATAATTTGCTTGATTCCCTCACCTCCAACAAGGTTGCCACCCCTGAGGTCATTCTACATGAAAATTCTAGAAATGACAGTGCTTTGCTTTGTGTGACATTCTATTCAAACAAAGTACCGTGCCATGAAAATTTGAACTTGACCCATTGGATTCAAAGTCTAGGGTACTTTTTTGTTGTGTCACAGCCCACAAACTAAATTTTTAAACAGCAAACTGAGTCTTTTTACTTATTCTCTCCAGCTCTCTGTGTATCCAAATTGCTTTTATTTGATGCTATGAATACAATTGTGAACTGCTTTAGGACATGAGTTACATTTTGATCTTTCAGAAAGCATAAGGCTCTTGGAGAGGCCATAATTATAGAAATTCTTCAATATATACAGAGATAGTAACCCAAATGAAAGTGTCTAATTTATGTTCGTATCTACAGAAGTCTTGTTGCTAGCAGCAATAAGAAGCTGCTAAGGATCCCTGTTTATGAAACCAGCTCTGGTACAGTAGCCTCTGCTGTCCCACAACAAAAGTGCACATGGGACTTTTGCAACAAAAGTGCAAAAGGGGAATAATGAAAATAGCACTGTCTTAGATTTATTATGCACATAGAGAAATAATAACTTACTATCAAAGGGTGCTGTAATAATTATGTATTGGGCTTGTTGAACTGTGAATTTTTTCTTTCAGTTTTTTTCCCATGTTTATGAAATTAATTGTTCTTGTGGCTATTGTTTTAAGAAATAAAAGAAAGAAGAAAGAAGGAAAAGGAAGGTGAGAAAAAAGAATTAAGGAAAGAAGGACTTTAAAGTAATATCCTATACCCTCAAGGAAATTAAACACATATTACTAGATAAGTATTGCAATTTTATGATTTTTAAAGACTATATAATAATACTTGGTGTGCTCATGGCTAATTAAAAAAGCAGACAACAAAATTTTATCTATGCAATTGTATCAGAAGAGTATTTTTGAAATATTAATAATTTTCTCCAGTGTTTCCTTTTCTGCCTTGACCTTTCCCTCTACTCACACCAGATTAGGTCAGAATAGCATCAAGCAGACGAAAGGAGTCTTTTCAGATTTTTGAGTCTAGTTCCTTAGGAGAGTAGAAAGAACTCAGACTTCAGACGAGAAAAAGACTGGGAAGGAGAGTGGTCGGAGGAGAGTGCAGAGACACTGCCAGGTAGCAGAGAGAGCGCTCTATGCTCTACTCCACAGGCTGAGCTCTGGAGAAGAGGCAAGACCCCAAAGATGAAGGGGTGGCATGGTGAATGGTTGGGAGCCCTGCAGAGCTCCTCAGGCCTGCCGTGGCATGAGAGACCAACAGTGACCCCCCATTTCTAGGAATGGCACAGAGAGAGCCCTGAAGTCAGGTGAGACACCATGGGTTGCTCCACCAGGGGTATCTTCAGTGGCTGGCATTAATCGGCATTCAAGGAACAACCAAGGTGATGTACATCTCATCAGATGCCAGTGCAGCTAAATGATACTGAGGGTCTGATGCAAGCCCCCTAGAACATAGATGTGACCCAGGCAAAGGGGGAGAAGTATGGCAAATTGACTGAAATTAGGTTTCCACCATACCCAGAAGGATGGGGCTGGAAACAGAAATTAATACATTGAGTCAGAAAAAAGTAAAGAAGTTAGCTATGTTGTTCTTCTGCTCCTAAGGATTAAATTTCATACCTTCTAACCTGTGACCAGAATTTTAAAAAATTAAAAATTAAAAATTTTTTAAAAAAATCATAAGTAAGATCTGTGAAGTTAACAAAAAAATGAGGTAATTTGTCATAATTTCTCTGAACCTTTGCTTCTTTGTCTTCAAAAGGGGAATAATGAAAGTAGCACTGTCCTAGATTTATTATGCACATAGAGAAATAATAACTTACTATCAAAGGGTGCTGCAATAATTATGTGTTGGGCTTGTTGGACTGTGAATTTTTTCTTTCAGTTTTTTTCCCATGTTTATGAAGTTAATTGTTCTTGTGGCTATTGTTTTAAGAAATAAAAGAAAGAAGAAAGAAGGAAAAGGAAGGTGAGAAAAAAAAATTTAGGAAAGAAGGACTTTAAAGTAACATTATCCAGCTAGGACATGGGGCCAATAGTAAAAGATGGAGTGGGAAATGTGGATGGGGAGAAATTTTAAAGAGTCTTAAATCTCAGACTATGATTTAAGACTGTATCCTGTAATCCATGAAGAGCCACCCACAGTTTAAAATATGGAAGTAATATGGTCAAAACTGCTTAAAAACAACACTGGTAGTTTTTTGGTGGGGTTCCTAAGAACAGAGGTAGAGAAATCAAGTCCTAGGCTATTGCAATAATCTAGACATAAATCATGGAACCATTAGGGCAGTGGTAGCAGGAATTGAGAAGTGGGGGTGGATGAAAGAGCTACTTAGGATGTAGCAAGTTAGTGAACAGTAGGTTCTGGGAGTACAAAACCCATCACTGAGAATGACACAGACAACAAATCTTCAATCTTGTCTTAAGGAGCTGGGCTTTTAAAAGGAGGCTGAGCAGCTTGGGTATCATTTTGAAACTGGAACGAACTAAAGACTGCTGAGGAATGCTGGTCGCTTAACGGCTGCAAAGTTAGCATTGTCAGCCCACAGCTACAGATGAGTTATCCTGGGGCTCCTACACCCCTGTTACTCCAGGCACTGACAGTTGGTGGGAAATGCCTGAAACCAGAGCAAAATAAAGCACTGAAGCTTCCAGATGCTCACTGGGGGTACACTCACCGGACTAAGGAAAAGCTGAGTCAACAATTCCTGCCTCCGTTTCTGTGAGATTCATCCTCTCCTTGCAGTTTTTTCTGGCACACACGCTAACCCGTGGAGTGTGGCTCTCCCCAGAATGGCCACAGAGATCTTCCCTTTTCGCTCTACAACAAGCAGAAAACAAGCCAGCATGTCTGAATAAGATTTATTGAAGGCTTGGGATTACAAAAAATGAATCCATTGGGAGACATGATTCCCCCAAATTTATATGATACTGCCCAACTCTCCTAGATCACACCACCCATCTCATTCTCATGGGCCCCAAGAAAGAAGCAGAAACCCCCCAGCACATTTCATTCTTGATCTTGAAACTCCTTCCACTTGGTGGATGCCATTGCTGGCTCCCACCACCCCAGGGTGACATCATTCTGTGTGGATGATTTGTATTCTGGATTTATTGTTTTGTTCACAACTGTCCTTGGTCCATGGGCATCATGAAAAAAGAATGATTTTACCATTTTAATTATATTTTAATTTTTGGAGTAATAAAACAACCTTGAAGAAAGGTTAACATTTTGAAAAAACATTAAAAATTGCTCATACTTTTAAAAATCTTCAAAAAACATTGCTTCTTAATGTTTTTCTATATTTCCTTCCAGTGTTTATAGTTTTTATAGAGTTTTAATCACACTGTATGTACACAGTATGTATTTATTAATATTTGTTATATTTATTGTATCACAATCATGTTTTCATATTAGTTTTTATACTCTTTATTTTACCCTTTTTAATGATTCCTAAAGTTTCATAATTACATCACCATTTCTTTATCTGGGAGTATTAGATTGATTTCATCATGAAATAATTTTTAACTCATTTTTTCTGATTATATAAATACACAAATTAATTGTAGGTAACTTGTAATATAAGGAAAATAATAAAAATCACCTATATGTGAAATATGTGATATACAGATGATCAGATTTGATTTCAACTTTTTCATTTACTTTATCCTTATCCTGGTTATATGGATTTAAACTCTTACACAGTAAATGTATTCTGAGGTTACTGCAAGTCATTTGATTCTGTTGAAGTACTTGTCTCAGCACAAAGTCCCAGACTATCCTTCTCTATGTGGAGGCCCAGAGCTCAGCTTCTAGATAGTACTACTGCCGCCAAGAGCCACTGTGAGGCAGGCAGCCCTAGGGTCCCAGTGGCCTGCTCTTCCGAGACACAGGTCTTAATCCCCCATTTTCTTTTCTTTCTTTCTTTGGAAGAAATCGGTTCTTGTAGATTTACACCGTTGTGGTGAGACCAGAAGAATCTCCAATAATGTGTCCTCTATAGGGCTAGTTGTTCTGTATTGCAAACTAGCTAAGGTGCTCTTTGTCTGCAGCCCCCACAGGGCTGAAAGAGGGCGTTGGCAGAGGTCTCAAGTCCAGAGAACAGACTAATGAACAACCCTTTCTGCATTATTTTTTACACTGATGAGTGTTTTTAAATTGCTTATTCAGCAAGCCTGGAAAATATGCAAATAGTCATCAGTTTTACTGATGTGGGAATTAAGGTTCAGAAAGATTAAATGACTTGCCTTAAATAGTCACAAATTATATTATTAGACAGCCAAGTGAGAGCTCTCTTTTCTATCAGAATTACACTCTTCTTGGGGTGGAGATAAAAGATACTCTAATAAAGAAAGTACATGTGTTGGCCTAATTAGGGGATGGGGACAAAACAGCAGAGAAAATGAGGTGACAGGGGAGTGGAAGAGCACAGACAGATCCAACAAAAACCAAAAGTTGTAAAAAAATAATAATTTTATAGCCCTCATGGTTTAAAAATGTTTATTTGTGTACATGTTTGTGGGGAGCATGTTGGTTCCTGAGTTGATCCGCATGTTGGCTGTTTGACAACTGGCTCACCTCCATTCTTGTAATACAAGAGGAGGGTGGAGGCTTGCCCCTTGCCTCTCTTCTTCCAGGTCACTTTTCAGTTATACATTTGGATACATGGGATTTAAGCCTCACATCAAATCAGCATCAGTGCACACTGCCATCTGCCCTTTCACTATGTTCTTAATGCCTTCTCCAAGCCATACCATGGCCTTCTGCTCACTCAGGTGCTTGGCACTATCTCAGACTCCTACAGCTATCTCCCCCTAACCCCATTGCCATGGCCAAGCTGGCTTCAGAGGAAGGGATGGGCTGGAAGGCTGCATTTTCCTTCACTGTCTCAACCTCTGTTCCTCACAGCTCCACTGAATGAGGCTGTGGGGTATAACATGCTCTACTCAAGTTTTGAGGTAGATCAGGAAATGTCTCTGGGTGACTGAAGGGGTGGGGGAAGACTTCCTTCTCCTATATACTCTTGTTTAACTTTTAAATGTGTACTGACTCATATTTTACATACTCAAAAAAAAAAAAAAGAACTAAGAGAAAGCCATGAATTCTACATGTAACTGTTTCCAGAGTCCAAATAAACAAATGAAGCCTCAGTCATGGGCACACCTCAGTCCTGGGTCTGACTCTTTCATCTTTGGATCACCTCTCTACTCCCGCCATGTCCTAGTAGGAGTCACGTTTCAATTCTTCACAATGAGAATCTCCATTCCCTTAAAGAAACCCCAGCCTCCTGGCCACAATGATACACCTTGTCCTATAATCGGACTCAACAACCAGAACAACTCATAGGACACAATAATTGTCAAAAGTCTAGTTCTCAAAATATGAATGATTTCATCCAGAATGACCATTATGGAATTGTTATCTAGAATAATAGTAGTCCAGGATGGCCTTTGGCAATCCACTTCTAATATTTTCAGGAACCAAGTGGAGACACAACTCTTCATTATCTTTGTGGTCTTCTGATCTTGACTCTGGGTGTCCTGTGGTAAAACACACCCATATACTTCTGAAAGATAGATAATAATTCTTAAAGATTATAATGTCTAATATAAATCATATTGAGTGGAAAAAATCTTCCTAAATGCTCTGATAATCTACAAAGATTTATCCTGCAATAAACCCTGAAAATAGGCCTTTACATGATTCCCTAGTGTCTCTATTCTTTTCCTTTCCTCAATCTCCATCCTTAGCCTGTGGCCTAAGAGTTTACAGGTGACAAGCACTGTCTATCACAAGTCCTGCTCAAACAAAAGACTCATTAACCCCCTGATCTTTATCCTTAACTACATAAAAACAAAAACAAACAAAAAAACTGGAAGACACTTTATATTCACAGGTTTATACTTATGCCAACTTGAAATTTTAGGAAGGGATTTCTATTGCACCAACTGTCTTTGCAGGTGGAAAGGGGTATATACAACATTTACTTACCATCACCCTGTCCAGACTTCCTAATCTTGTTCCCAATCTTAGGAAGAAAGCTTTCAGTCTTTCACTGTTAAACATGATGTTAGCTGTGGATATTTTATAGATGCTCTTTATATGGTTGAGGAAATCCCATCGATTTCTAGTTTGTTGAGTGTTTTTATCATGAAATGTTTTGGGGCTTTGTTAAATGTATTTGCTTTACCTATTGAGATGAGCACATGGTTTTTGTCCTTTATTCTATTAATGTGGTGAAGTATATTTCACATGTGGAGCCTATCTTGCATTCCAGATTGACTACATGACTTGGTCATAGTGTGTGATCCTTTTCATATATTGCTGGATTTGGTTTGCTAATATTGTGCTTAAGATTTTTGGATCTAAATTTACAAAGGATATTGGTCTTTCATTTTCATTCCTTGTGATGTTTTGTTCTAGTTTTGGTATTAGGGCAATACTGAATTCATAGAATGAGCTAGGAATTTTGCTCTTCTATTTTTTGAAAGAGTTTGTGTTAATTCTTCTCTAAACATTTGGTAAAATTAACTAAGGAATCCATCTACCCCTGATATTTTATTTGTAAGGAGTTTTTTAAATTACAGATGGTTTCATTTGTGAATTCTTTTTTTTTTTGTTATCATTAATCTACAATTACATGAAGAACATTATGTTTACTAGACTCCCCCCTTCATCAAGTCCCCCCCCACAAACCCCATTACAGTCACTGTTCATCAGCGTAGTAAGATGCTGTAGAATCACTACTTGTCTTTTCTGTTTCACAGTCCTCCCCATGTCTCCTACATACATTATACATGCTAATCATAATGCCCCCTTTCTTTTTCCCCACCCTTATCCCTCCCTTCCCACCCATCCTCCCCAGTCCCTTTCCCTTTGGTAACTGTTAGTCCATTCTTGGGTTCTGTGATTCTGCTGCTGTTTTGTTTCTTCAGTTTTTCTTTGTTCTTATGCTCCACATATGAGTGAAATCATTTGATACTTGTCTTTCTGTGCCTGGTTTATTCCACTGAGCATAATACCCTCTAGCTCCATCCATGCTTTTGCAAATGGTAGGATTTGTTTTCTTCTTATGGCTGAATAGTATTCCATTGTGTATATGTAGCACATCTTCTTTATCCATTCACCTACTGATGGACACTTAGGTTGCTTCCATTTCTTGGCTATTGTAAATAGTGCTGTAATTGCATCTGTCTTTTTCAAACTGGGCTTCTGTATTTTTAGGCTAAATTCCTAGAAGCAGAATTCCTGGGTCAAATGGTATTTCTATTTTGATCTCTTTGAGGAACCTCCATATTGCTTTCCACAATGGTTGAACTAATTTGTATTACCACCAGCAGTGTAGGAGGGTTCCCTGTTCTCCCATTGGTGAATTCTTTGCTTGTTATAAGTCTAAGTTTTCTATTTCTTCAGTTTTAATAGTTAATGAATTTGTCAATTTCACCTAAGCTGTCTAATTTGTTGGCATATGAGTGTTCATTATATTGCCTTATAATCCTTTTTTACTTCTGTAAGGTCAGTAGTAATGTCCTTCCTTTCATTCCTTGTTTTGGTACTTTGAGTCTTTTGTGTTTTTTCTTGGTCATCGACCCTTGCTTTTTAACAAATACAGAATGATTCATGCTCCCCCAGAACTCCATTTCACCCCAGCTCCTCTGGGTTTGAGATTGATGAGAAGGATCACTGTGGAAGAGGCTGAATATGAGTTATTCACTGACCTCTAAAATGATTTCTTCCACTATCTTTGGTACTTCTGCCAAGTGAGGATTTTCAGTCTTTTCTAATAGAGAGTCAGCGACAAGGATAACAATAAGAATTTATCAACAAATGTAGCATCAGGAACAAATACTTTTCCATTATGATTTGCAAGAAAATTTAGACATAATATTTATAAATACAATGTTCTATTTATTGTAAACCCTCATTGATAGATACTAAATTATTTATTAAAGTCTCAATAATTTATTAAGTTATAAAAGTTAATCAATGGATACATATTGTGCTAAAAGTAAAAAAATGTAAGGGAGGGATTAAACATGATAATAGCTATGTGGGAAAGATTGAAGGTGGAACTTTGTTGTATAAAGATTTATTTCTTTTTAAAAAAGAGAAGAAGACAGAAACTTGAAGCATATAAGGCATTTATGTTAATGTGAAAAATATGGGTAGGGGGTTCCTCGGGTTCTAATTTTGATGGGCAAATCAAAACATGGAATATTTAAATAAAAGGGACACTGAAGTTTCATATGGTATTTTTTTATTTAATGTTAAGTTACAATAATGAGCAAAGGAAATGAATAGACAAATTACAAAAGAGGAAATGAAATTGCCACACCCAGATTACCCTACTGGACTGAGGGACATACTCACCCAGCTTCAGGAATTGCCTTGGCTGAAGAAAGCTGCTTCGCCCATTGGCATGCTCCTCTTACTCTTCATCTTTCACCCAATGACTACCTTCAATCAACGTAGGGTATAGAAACCTATTCCCCTCACCCAGCTTGGAAAAATTCTGAGGAGACATCCAGGTTCAGAATTCCACATGGTTCATCTGAGACGTTGGTTGGGACAACCCCTCTGTCCAGGCCTCCTTTCTTCCCTACCCACTCAGGTATTGACCCCAAGAACTTTCCTGCTCACAAATCTCCATCTCAGGATCTACATCCTAGAGAACTCTACATGCAACATATGTGTATATATACATAACTATGGAACCTCACTAGCAACAACAGAAAAGCTCAAATTTAAACCAGATAGCATTCAATTATGATAACAGCAGAATGGTAGGTATTGTGACAGGACAGATCTTCTAGTTTTCGATACAAGGTGGAACATACAAAGAAGCTGAGTGTCTAATGATTTCACAAAGCACATTTGCAAGAAAATTTAGTAAGAAAATCATTCTGTATTGCTACTGCTGGACTTAACAAACTACAAGGGCTTTGGGGTCATGAAATTTTGTCAACCTTTGATGTTTTAGCATTATTAGGTTTTTTTTGTTAATTTTTTATTTCTTCTTTTTTTTTTTGAGGTAGCTATTACAGTGGCTTTTCTTATTTATTTATTTGCCACTGTTAGTTTTTATTTTTTTATTATAAACTGCCAAACCTAATTACAATTGAAACAGGTAATTTTATGGTCTTCTTGTAAAATAGCAAATGAAAATTATTTTGGAAAATGATTAAGTATTTGACTTATAAATGTTCTTATGAAGTGATTTTATTTGCAGGAATAAATTCTAAGTGTTACATGTGTATGTGTGTGTGTGTGTGTGTGTATGTGTATGAGGCTTTGAGAAAAAAGGCATTTACATTATAAGAAAAAGGAATGTTTTAATTTTAAGAAAAATAGCAACATAATAAAAAGGATAATAAAATATAATGTACTTGTTGAAATAAGAAATTAAAAAAACAAAATTTATTTTAATAAGTATTTTATGGTAACAATTTATATAACATTGAAATTAATGAAGTAAAAGTAATAGTCTCCCTCTCTTAGTATAAGACCTAACTGTTTATAGTCTGGTATATATCTTTCTGTTATTTTTCCTTTATCTTTACAAATACAGATACGCATTTACATATACAAAGATTTTTAAAAATTGGATTATAACACATATACAAAAGAAAAACTATCAATAACATGGAAATATGCTCATGGAACAATAAAAGTTTTATAGGTGATATATAAAATTTGATATATAGGAAGATCTCAATTATATTTCAAAAAATGCCTAGAAAAAAAGACTGGAGTGAAATATATAACAAATAAATGTGTAAATGTATGTTAAATCCTAATTGTCAATATTAACAAACAGTTTACTATTAATAATAAATAATATTTTCTCCTAGAACTAACAGAGTTTTCCCTATAATCTCCATAAGCTTAAAAGTAATGAAATATCTTAGTACATTTCAAGGGAAATATGGGAGGCTGAGGGCACATATTTGAACCACCTGCATTCCAGTCCCATCCAAAATGACCTAGACAACTTTAAAATATGTAAAACCCTAAATCAGTACTGGAAGCAAGGGAAGGAAATAATACAAATGCCAGAAACTTCAAAGAATTTCTTCTAAATCCTGTGCAGTTGGGACCAGATTTTAAAAGGACATCCAGGGTCAACTGGCCAGTCACTACAGGAGCAGCCTGACTGCAGAGATGAGGCCTGAATGCTGACTACAGGATCCCTTTGTAATTCTTTGGGCTCCTGAGAATTATGTAGGTTTAAGGGAGCAAAGGCAGTAAACAACAGTAAAGGTTTCAAGCAGAAAGCCCCTGCCTAGTGGCAACAGTGGTGCTATCGGGTGGTTTCACGGGCTTTGGAGATCTCCACCATCTGTGTGGAGCTGGGCATGAAGGCAAGGCCTCAGGGGTTGCGCCAGCAGCAGGCTGTCACTAGCAGCAGCGCTCTTTGATGATGGAGTGGGCATCTGGCTAGAAATCTTGACCTGAGTAGCTATATCCCATGCCAGTGGTGAGCTTGGGGGTGCCAACGGAACCCCTAGATAGGAAGCCCACCACAAAATCTGTCAACTACCACAGCCCTCTCACCAAATGAAAGAGACTTTGTAAGTTGGACTTCAGATAACTGTATTTTTTTTTAACTTTGACTTTACTCTCACACAGTACATAAGAATTAATATGAGATGAATTAGAGATGTAAATGTGCAACGTAAACCAGTAAAGCTTTGAGGGAAATGCATGTAATGTCTTCATGATCTTTGTTTGGGCAAAATTTCTTAAATAGGACACCAAAAGCACTGCCCAGAAAATAAAAGATTGAAAACTGGAACTTTTTAATTAAAATAAAGATTTTATGTTTATCAAAAGACAGTATTAAAAGAGTGCTAAGGCAAGCTCAAGATGGGAGGAGACACAGAAGTTGCAAAAGATACAACTAATAAAGGACTCATAGCCAGACTATATAAAGAATTCCCACAGATCAATAAAAATAAACTGAATGTAAGTAAAATACTTTAACAGTCACTTTAGAGAAGTGGATACATAATGACCAAAAAGTATAAACATTATCAGGCACAGGAAAAGGCAAACAGCCGACAATACCAAGACGGCAAGGATGTAGAGCAACTACAGCTCTCATAGTCATTGATAGGAGGGTAAGCTGATATTCAAAACCACTTTACAAATAGGTTTGACAGTGTCTACTAAAACTAAACATATGTACACCGTATGGCCCAGGATCCCACTTTTAGGTATATGCCAAACAAAAACGAGTGCTTATATTTCTCAAAATACATGGGCAAGGTTGGTCATAGCAGCTTTATTTATGAAGTCAAAAGTCCGTAGAAACTATGTATATATATTTTAGAATATCCATTTCCTTGTGAAAAAGAACAAACTACTGCTAAATGCAAAAATATGCAGGAGTCCAAAATATAATGTTGGGCAAAAGAAGCTACACTCAAAAAAGTACATTGAGGGTTGGGTCTGCCAAGAGGCAGATGCTACGACTGAGCTGGAATCACAAAAGATTTGCTGGCAGTGGTCAGAGAAAGCAGTGGGCAGAGAAGGCCTTCAGCACTGATATTAGAGGAGGAAGGATTGAAAGTCTGGTAGAAAGTGCTTCAGACGTCACTGCAGTTCTGGGAAAATGCTGGGCCACTCAAGGAGGAGCTCCAACACGAAGATTACCACAGAGAGGTCTCTCACTATTCAAAAAAGGCAAATCCTGGGACCGCCATGCTCAAGCACTGACTGGCACAAGCCAGGAAGTACATCACGATCTTGACTCAAAAGTTGAAGCAGATCTGAAGCACACACATCTGGAGACTGTCAACTAACTGCACACTTTGTGGCAGCTTCTCCATCTAAAAGGGAGTTCTGAGCAACACTCCACGGCTGCCACAGGAACATACTACACAGCTGCCCTTGCATGAAGTTCAAAGCCGTCAGGTCCAATCCACAGTGATAGAGGTCAGAAGGACTCTGTGAGTGGGAAGGGGAAGGAGGGAGCCTGCTGAGTTGCAGGAAATGTTCTGTTTCTAGATCTGGATGATGATTATATATTTATGTGTAAAATAATTTATGCAGTTTATGATCTGTAAGTTCTATTTCTTTGAAAAAAAAAAGAGGGGATGATAGAGATGGAACTGTCCCTCCCAGGACTGCACAAGGCCCTGAATCCCTGAGGTTGTTAGATTAAGGAACTCACCACACACCTCCTTTTCAGATTTAAGAGGTCCTTAAAAGTATTTTTTAAGAAAAAGAGTGAAAACATATTTTTTTGAATCCCCTCACCTGGTTTCTGGAGGAGATAACTAAAAAGAATTCTCAGTTTAAATATAGCAGAAAACTCCCATATGACGTAGTAGTAGGTTTTGCTGTGACAGAAATATAAAATAATAGTGACTTACAAGAAGTCCAGAGGAGACAGTTCAGGCCCAATTTGGTACTACTCAATGGACTCCTTTTATCATACTGTTCTGCCATCCTTGGTACATGGTTTTTATGTCACTGCTTAAGAGCACTCTTTGAGCTATAATCATTATATCTGCATTCCAGCTACAAGAAAAAAATGAGACACTTCCCAGAGGTTACACAAAGCACTTCCACTGACCTCCCATTGGGTGGAACTTGATTTTATAAGCATACCTAGCTACAGGGGAGTCTGGGACATGTAGGTATTGTTCTAGGTGCCAGGTGCCCAGCTAAAAGCAGAGTTTTATTATTAGGGACCCAAGGAAAACAGACATTGGGGGGCACCTAGCAAATTCTGCCATAACCCCGCAGAAGAAGTTATAGTATAAAGAAAAGGAAACAGTATGCAAAAGGTAGAAGAATATCGTATCAGAGAAACATGTACTTTAAAAACAGAAATCTTTAGATGATTCTGTATTATGGTTTTAATTTTAAAAAATACATGTACACTCTGAAGCAAGTGATACAAGAAAACTGGACAGAGTACAGAAGGGAAGTTAAATGAGAGATAGAAATAAGAAGGGTCCAGATGACTAAGGAAGGAGGATTTTGGAATTATGCAATTATGAGATTTTGTACGTCAGCAGAAGCAGTGGAGAGCAGAACTGAAAACATAGAAAACTGAATTAAGATCGTTGGCGAGCTTGATAAATTTTCCCATAGGAAATAAGAAAGGGAAAACTGATAAGAGAGAGGTACATTTGGAGAGTTAAGAGATGTGGAATACACACAGCACAAAGCCATTGTGTGGATAATGATGGTTTTGAAGAAAAGATCTGAATGAATGGAAGAGGAGCTATATGGTAGACCACAAAGAAAACCTTTATAAACTGAAGACAAATTTTAATCTGCAGATCAATATAGCCTCTTAGATACTAGGGGGAAAAAAATAAATGAAAAGGAATCTACACCTAGTGAAGAGCTGAATTTTGAGATAAAAATAAAGGCTCTTACAAGAACCCAGACAGAAAAAAATATTGTTTACTTACAAATAAAGAAAAATAATTTTTTCTCAGATTTCTCCCTTCCTCTATTAGAAGCCTAAACATAATGGAGCAACATCTAAGGAGTGAGAAAGGTGAGAGGGCAGAAAGGGCAAGTCCTCTTGGTGACCTGTTAGAAATTGGGATGCACTTTCTGCATTTGTATTAATAAGAATGATGCCCCCTTTCTTGACAGAATGTTGGCATCTTAAATTTAGAACTAAAAACTTATAAGTTGGGGATGTGTGGGTACTTGTTGGAAAATATGAGTGTTATCTGCTGGGTATTATATAGAGGATAATGCCTACAGGGCAAGAACGAGTGATTAGGAAATACGTGGCAGACACCCTGTCAGACAGCACTAAAACTTTTTAACTTAAAGAGAGTCCATCAAACCATCTCTAGAACAGTGGAGGCACCTCCTTTTTATGTGGACTTAACGTGTATAGGAACACACACTCAATTTCTGAGCTAATCACTCTCACCTGCTGTTTGATGATGAGTTAATATTAAGTAAAGATGAAAGTTCCTGTAGAGCAGGAATCCGTCATGGGGTCCACGAGCCTTCGTGTAGGGATCACGGAGATCCGAAGGGCTGGTCTGTGAAATTCTATGCCAAGTTTATGATGTGAAAGAGGATACTACTTCAATCAAGTTCTCAAAAGAGTCTATGACACTGAATAGACCCAGAACCAGTAGTGATTGTTTGTTAACACTTGAACTGAGAACATTCTAAAGAAAAAAATACTCACGACACTTGCTAGAGAAAGATAAAGCAGACTTTATTCAGGGGGCCACTACAATGGGGTTTTGAAGTAGGGGAGAGAAAATGGGTTCAATTCTGAATACCAGAGGGAAAGCGGGGATCTGTGGTCAAAGGAGCAGGGTGGAGGTCAATGGGTGGAAAATGACTAAGAGGAAACATCAGGGGCTGAGGGAGAATCTGGCTAAGCTAACCTAACAGGATTCTTGCTGAAAGCAGGTCAGGGTGATCAAGCATCACCTGGGGGAGGGTGGGGGTGGAGGAACCTGGTCAGACATGGAGGGTGTTCGAGAGGGGTATAGAGTTCTTGCTAAACTGACTGAGCAGTAGACTTGCTAAAATTGGTCAATACAAGTATTACGGAAATAAGAAATTGCAGAATTACACTGTCAAAGGCACAGACAGCTGACTGAATACTATAGGAAACAAAATTAGTGAATAAGAAATTCTCATCATATCACAAGGACAAAGTAACAAAATGATGAGACAAAATACAGGACATATGAGGGAGACATCCAGGAAATCCAATCAAAGTGTCTGTCCTAAGGATCCAAGAAAAAGAAAATAGAACGGATATGGTAGAAGTAATATTCAAAGGACTAATAGAGGGAAATTGCTGAGTTTATAGAATTAAAGATTACCAAGCAGTAATGAAAAGACACGGGCACCTGGACATAGCCTGTTGAATGTTTCAAGATTTAAGGAGAAGAAAAAAAATCTCTACAAGCACTCAGGCAAGAAAAATGATGGGTTATTTCTTAAGCAGTGTTTCTCAACCCCAATTACACATTAAAATCATTGGGTGAGCCTTTAAAAAATACTACTGTTTGGGCTCCATCCTTAGACATTCTGACTTAATGATTCTGGGATGGAGACAGGAAACTGACATTTTAAAAATTCTCCTCCAGTGATTTGAATGTGTAGCCAAGGTTGAGAACCACTGCCCCAAGGGAAGAAAAACCGTTGACTTTTTCTCCAGAGAACCAAGTAGCAGCAATAAATGAAGACTGGCTTCCAAGCTGGGGAGAACAAGAATTATGCACTTTGTCAAGGGGTCATTTGTAGGAAAACCAATATACTCTTATTAGCTGTACTCAGAAAGTATTGCACTCACTGTTTAGGGATACAATTCAGACAACCTAGGGGTGGATCAAGTTAAAGAACTCGAGAATGAGGGTGCCAAAATAAAAAGGGATGGTAGGAAGCAATGGAAACTAGTTAAACCTAGAGTAACATCTTGAAAACTGTCATTAACATGGTCACTAGACAAAACAAATCTCAAAATAAGTCTCCAAAGGAAACATCATAAGGTAAAATAAGAATAATAATTTAGATCTAAATTCCAGATTACATCACTCAAAACTCTGAAGTGGGAAGAGATAGTAAGGACAGTAAAAGTCTGAAGGGTTTCTCATTTTATACAGATGATAATAGATACAGTTATATTATTAACCTTGATCCACAGAGATAAAATATTAAAATTTCTTTTAATAAGCAAAAAGATAATAACTAATAGAAAAAAATGAAATCATACATTCAAACTACTAGAAAAATAAGAACTAAAAAAATGTAATTGGTGAAAATAAATATAACAAGATATAAAAGCTATTATACCATATCATCCTGTTTTATGACACATAAATATATAATATAGAGAAAAAAATGCAAAAAAAGTAACACCCCCAAATTACGACAGTGATTGCCTCCAACAGGTTAGGATTATGGGGTCTGTGGTTTGTTTTCTTATTAATGTGTTTCCACTGTCTCTAAATATTCTAAAATTAGAACTCTGTCTTTTACAATTCAAAAAAGCCAATGAACATTAAAATTTAGAATTAATACTCATCTCTCTTTTATCTTTTATGTATTCTCATGATAATTACTTACTACAAAGGATAAAAGCTGTTTCTTAGTGTCCTAATTTTAGCAATTACAAGATTTAAAAAATTGATCCCACATGTTTTTAAAGACTAAACACCTATGAATACTATAAAGGTGTTTCTATTAACATTTCTTGCTAAGTCACTTTCTGAAAGTAACATGTTTGTGTAGAATCTTGCCAAAAACAGCAATATTAAACATGTTCTGAATTAAGAAAGAATCCACATCATGAGTATATTAGAAGTTAACAGGATTTAGGAGTAAAAAACATGAAACCAGAAGAACTCAGGAAAATGTGCTTGCAACTATAAATTCTGTAATTAATTTGCTTTACAAGTTTTTTGGAGATTGTCACCATTTGACATCTTGGATTTGTTTTTTGTTCAGTTAAAACATATAAAAGCATACATTACTTGTGGCCAGATTGTGGTCTAAATGTATTTTCCATCCAACTATCCAGTTTTGATATGAAGAAAACTACACAAAGTCGTTCTTTAATTTCAATTTAGGCATTCCTTACTTCTGCCCTGCACAGAACTCAGGGTTTTATTTGATCCATGTTTCCCCAGGCTTCCATAACTTGACAGTACTAATGAGCCACACTGAAGATAAGAACCCAAATTTCACGGATCCCTACTCTACCTTCCACAAGCTTCTGCAGGAACTGCAGTGCCCGGCCTTCTCAAGTACGCCTAGATGCCCCTGGCAGGACGTTGCATGTGCTCCTAGAGAGGTCTGCCTCTGCTGGTTCCATTTCTTCCTGGGCCTGCACCAAGCAGATGACCACAGCATGCCGCCATGTCTGTGGATCCCACCATCTCCGAATGTAGTGGAGGCAACAAACCCCTGTGTGTCAAAGAGTTAAAGCTTCAAAGTGCTGTGTTGAGAAGTGGGCAAGAATGTTTCAGTCCTCCCTTGCCATTGTGCAGCCAGACAGCTCTGCTCCTGCTTCCATGTCATGTTTTAAATAAAGCTGTTCTTGGTTTTTAATTATGATAGCCTTGCTCTTTCTCTGTGGGGCTTAGATATAATTCCAGTGGGGTTTGGACCTGCAGTTAAGTCTAAGTGACAACTATTTTGCTGAACTCAGAATCACCGCTCCCCTCCAAGGTCTAAAGTTTCTTATTGCCCAGCTCCTTCTCATGGTGAGGGATCTCCCAAGATGCTTCTCAGCCCACATTCGAGTAGGTTTCTGGTGGGTTTTTTGTACCTACAAGTTGGCTAGACATGTCTACTGAGACACAAGCTGGGAGTCCTCTTCCACTCACACTCCAATGAGGGTATATACGCCAAACAAATAAATGTTTAATAATCTTTGTATTGGATTAAATGTATTCTAATGAATTTGCTGTGAATAAAGATAAATCTAGTCTTTTTAAAATAACACATTATTAAGGCATTGATTCAGCCATTATTAGTCTCAAGAGGTTAAGTGGAATTGACTGAGGTGATATCACCATAGATCTTTTTTATATTAGAGTAATTCAGGAAAAATTCCCTTTGAGAATCTAGGAGAAAAAAAGTCATTTTTGAGCAACAAGTTGAAAAACTGTTACAGAAAGATGCTCAGTAGGAGAAAATTCTTTAAAAGAAAAATAACAAAATTTGAGAGAGAAGTTGGTTTCCTCTTTAAAAGTTGTACTTTGTAAGGAGGGTTCCTTCAGGAAATAAAAACATTGGCTGTCAAGGAACTTAAGGAATAAACAAGCCACAAATATTTGAGACATTGTGGGGCTGGAATGGGAATAGGGAGATATTGTGAATCTCTATACAGTGGTAAGCAATGATGGAATATTGGTATCTTAATATGAAAAGATCACAGGGATTTTGATTTAATAGAAGACACTTAAAAAGAATGTAGTTAAGAGAAACTAAAAGCAATTGTTCTTTCAAATCTACATACTTCACAATACATTTTTTGTTTGTTTGCTTAAGGCATTTGGGAAGCAAGGGCTTCCCCCACCCTTTCCAGGAGTTTTTGGTTTGTTTCTCTCTTTTGGCAATGCATCTATTGTATTGATAAGGAGAACTGCCTAATTAGCCAGGTTACTAAAATGCACTTTATCCCATGTTCTGCTGTCTTCTGCAAATCCAGATTGGAGTAGCAGTCTTCACCAAAATGGCAGCCCACAGACAATAGAGTCCAGAAAAGAAACCACAAAAAACTCCCAAAAAGGTGACAGAAATATTTTACCATCATTGCAATGAGGTATCACCTCACACCTATTAGAATGGCTATTATCAAAAAGACAAGAACAAGTGTTGTGAGGTTGTAGAAAAAAGGGAACCCTGGTGCACTGTTGATGGCAATATAAATTGGTACAGCCACTATCCAAGACAGCACAGAGATTCCTCAAAAAAGTAAAAATGGAACATCCATATGATACAGCAATCCTACTCCTGGGTGTAAATCCAAAGGACACAAAATCACCTTAAAGAGATATCTGCACCCCTATGCTCATTGCAGCATTATTTACAATAGCCACCATGTAGAAACAACCTAAGTCTCCATCCATGGAAGAATGTGATACACAACGCTCCCCCACCAACATGCACACAGTGAATATTATTCAGCCATTAAAAAAGAAGGAAATCCTTCCATTTGCAGCAACTAGATAAAATTTGAAGGCATTATGCTAAGAAATAAGTCAGAGAATGGCAAATAGTGTATGATTGACATACGTGGAATCTAAAAAGCTGAACTCATAGAAACAAAGGAGCGTTTCTCTCATAAATGGTTTTTTCTTTCTGAACCCATAGAAAGAGAGGGGTTGGGAAAAAAGGGGAGATGGTCAAAGTGTACACACTTTTGTTTATAAGATGAGTAAGTTCAGAGGATCTCACAGAATGGTTACTATAACTATATTGCAATTATATACATGAAATTTGCTTACAGAGTAGATCTTAAATCTACTTAAATGTTCTCACCATAAAAAAAAAGGTAAGTACATCAGGTGATGGATGTGTTAACTAACCTTATTGTGGTAATCATTTCACAATGCATATATCAAATCATCACATACACCCTTAAATTTATATATTACATGCCAAGTATATCTTAATAAAGCTGGAAAACAAGATTATCTTACTATAGTTCCTAGAATAAAATCTGTTAAAAATGTAAGACCTTTTTAACTTTTAGAGTGAAATACCAAAGAACATGAAATTTTAAAATCATATTCACTCATTCAAAGACTTATTAACACTTATTAATTTCTGGGCACCAGTCTAGACCCTGTGAATATAGTGAAGGTACAAGATGTTACCAAGGGTCTCAGGGACTGCACAGTCCACTGGTGGTTCATGACATGCTCCCAGAGACTGGTCTCTTTCCTTCCTCCAGCAAGCCAAGCTCAGTCCTTCCTTGGAGACTCATCATCCACCCCCCATTTCTGTGTATAGCTTTCCTTTCGGCAGGCTTCTGGGCTCCACTCAATCATCACCTCCCTCAGAGGACCTTCTCTGATTCCCATCCATTGACATACCCCCAGCACTATCTAATCAACCTTGTGCCCTGTTTGTTTCCTTCAAAGATTTGTATCACATTTTTATTGGAAAATAAACTGTTCATATATTTGTTGTTTGTCTCCTCTGCTAGAATGCAAGCTCTATGAGAGCAGGACTTTTTTCTGGCTTATTTAATGGGTACCTGTATCTCTAGCATCTAGAAGAATGTCTGTTATGCACACTATAAAAGCTTTGAATAAGAGAATGAATGAATGGAAGTGGAATGAATGAATATTGCAATTAGCTCATTGCAACCTAATATGATTGTTGTTACGGTAGAGGAAAGATCTGAGTACTATCTTGAATCAAATGAGGAGATAGTAAATCATCCTAAGAAAAGCTAAGGATTACTTCCTAGAGGACATGAAAGCATGGACTTGAGAGAGGAACTGATCTGGGATTTCACATAGTTTAGGAGAGTTGAGAAGAGAAGATGGGCAGAAAGCAAGGACCCACGCTAATAGTGAGGCCCATTAGACAGTTCAGCCTTTACCCAGAGTGCAGCGGGGAGCAGACAGACCCTGAGCAATGGCAGGTGGATAGGGGATGGGGACAGATGCTGTCTTGTAGAATGTTCACTTGGAAGCACTGTGGAGAATGTGATAGAAGAGAGAATAAACCAGGAGATTCAATAATTCAGACAAGAAATGATTATAAATTGAACTAAAACCAGGGTTAAGGGAGCAGAGCAGAGAAAGAGGTCTGGGGAGACCACGTGGAGGTAAAATCAATAGAGTGAGGAGTCAAGTTCAATTCCTTGGGTAGCTAACATTCCTCAGCTGGGTTCTTCATTTTCTAAAAAGCAGCCTCAAGGGCTGCAGCCATGTTCTTTGGAGACTATATTGAGGCCTGGGGGAGGAGGAGGGAGGAGGGGCAATTTGATGGTCTGTGATCTGGGAGGAAGACCACCCCAAGAGTCAACCACTCCTGCTGGAGGCAGACTGTGGGGACCAGACCTCTTGGTTTTGGCCCACAGGTCAGCTTGAGTCTGGGCCACTTATACTCTGATATATACGGTAGGATAGGATTTCAAAAGCTTCTACCTCCTAGTTGAAGAAAATCCTTTTACAGAAGGCTATCTATTCACTTCCACGTTAAGCTAAGTATCTAAGTGTTTGTGGAAGGGTAACTGTATGCTGGGTTCTGGGAACAAAGCCCTTGCCCTCAAGCAATATAGAATTTAGCTAAGGAAACTAACAAAAAGACTGAAAGTGCACTGGGATAGGTACTATGATAGAAGTGCTCATACAAAAAGGACAAAGTAGAGAGACCCCTAAGCCAGCAATGAGTTTAGGAGTTAGGGTCTTAGATCAGTAAGAGATACAAATGTCTTCTCAAAGAGAAAAACAACTTTTAACTAAAGGAAGATAAAAATCCATTAAAAAATAATGCCAGCTCACATATAAATGAACACAAACACATAAAAAAATCCACAGTTTAACAATAGTAAGTGATATTGAATGCATGAAATATGCCAGCAGTTATGCGTCTTGTGTATTTTTTTCTCACTTCATCCTCATACCAACATGAGGAGGTCGTAACACTTTTCTCGTTTTACAAGTGAGAAAGCTGAGGTTCAGAAAGGTTAAATACTTGGCTCCTGGTCACACGATAGTGGCAGACCAGAGATTCACACCCTGCAGTCTGAATGGGATGTGGCACTGTCCTCCACAGTTAGGGCCATTTGTCCACTAATCAGGCCTCCACAGTCTTTAGGGGGCTTGCCCATGGTCCCACGTGGTGTGGGTGGAGGATTCGATCCAGTGCTCCTGCTCTTTGACACGGCCATCTCTTCAGGCTGAATGTTTATAGTCTCCATGGAGAAAAAGAATGAGGAAATACACTAGAGAAAGTGCGCTTTCCCCTCATTTTCTTCTTTGTATCAATTTTCAAATGGATGAGCCAAGCCCTGCCTCCTGCCTAAATGTGTGGTTCCACAAGGGACTGTGTCAGAGATCATAAGGTCTGCGCAGGAAAGGGCTGTTGGTGGGGCTAACTCATCCCCACTCGCCACTTCTGTCATTGCCTGGCAGGTGCTGAGAAAGCTGGCCGTCCTAAGGGGCAGCCCTTCTCAAGGAACACTTGCCTGTAACTGCTACATTATGTGGACAAATAAATACTTTTTTTCAAAAACAATAATTGGCAAGTGTACTTGTTAAATTGTTTATGAGAAACTGGAAGGTCAGCCAAAGTTTATACTGAAATTCTTCAATATTTGTACCTCAGCATCCCAAGAGCTGGCTAATCATGGGAGTAAAGGTCATATTACCATCAATAGTCGTATCTCGCCAGCTCCCTCCCTCCCTAGGTAAGTGCAAGACCCAGGTCTTTTTCCCACCTAACAGGGGCCTAAGTGTTACTTCTGTGGGAGGCTGGGCTGTTCCTCATGTGCTCCTGCAGTCCTTTCCCTCTCAGGCTTCCAGGAGTCAGAGCCACAACTTCTGTTCCCCTGGGTGAGAGCAGCCTTCATGCCCCTTTCTGCTGCTTCCCTCAAAGGCACAAAAAAGGCTGGGCTCTCTTGAAGCCTCGCTCTGCAGGAAGGCTAGCTCTTCTCCATCCACATTTAGAGATACCTCTCTCCTTATCTCTCCCCAACATCTTTCCAGCCAGGCCCTGAACCAACATGACTTGTGTCGTAAGCCTCAAGAAGCCACTTGTGAAAATAACACCCTCAAGATCTGTTCTAGCCTTTTCTCCATGGAGCTCAGAAGAGACCCCAGGATGGTTCCACTCTCCTCCTCCGTCTCAGGCCCCTGCACTGAGACAGCTGATATCCAGTAGTCCCCACACAAGAAGAGGTTTTGTCCAAAAAAAGGGGGAAACCACATTGACAGTCCTGAATTCCAGTCATGGTAGTGCAGCTCCAAGGAATTCCAGGTGAGCCCGTTCTCTCAGTCTGAAAACAGACAACACAGAATAAGCTGTCTAATCTCAGTTCTTCCCTTTCTGCTTTACCTGGAGAGTCAATTCCTTTGTGTAATATAAAAACTTTTCATACGTCCCTTACGAAGTAGAAGAAATAAGGAAGAGTGGGTCATAGCAATAAAGAGTGAACATACTTGAATGTCGACTTTTCTCATTTGATCACTACCTTAGGGATCACTGTGTGTAGGAGCAAGACCTCAGGTTTTAATACAAAGGAGCCTTGGGTGAAACCCTACAGTGTCTCCACCCCACTCTGAAGGGAGTTAACAGTTTAAGGAAATTTGAGGATGAATAGAGTGATGCCTCCTGATCCATGGTTTCACTCTCCGAGGTTTCAGTTACCCGTGGTCAGCCAGGGTCCGGAAGCAAATGATCCTCCTGACTGACTCAGGTCAGCTACTGCCTAACACTACATCTCCATGCCTGTGTCACTCACCCCGCTCATCTCATCCCGCGGGCACAGTAGGCTCTCACATCATCACAGAAGGGTGAGTACAGCACAGTAAGAGAGAGACCACATTCATGTAACTTTTATTACACTAACTTGTTATAATTGTTCTATTTTATTATTAGTTATTGTTCTTAACCTCTTACTGTGCCTAATTTATAAATTAAACTTTGTCATACATATGTATGTCTAGGAAAAAAACATAGTATACACAGGGTTCAGTGCTATCCACTGTTTCAGGCATCCACTGGGGGTCTTGGAATGTATCCCCTGCAGAGGAGGGGGATGACTGTATAATTCTGACTACATGGGAAAGAGCCAATCAGGATTGAACCTTCAGCACCCAGACAGGCAGTCTGAACAGTCTGAGAAACTTTGGGATGATTTCCTTGGCTGCTTACACACTGCAGACAACTGCCTAATCCACCAGACTGGCCTCTGAGCATATAGATGTATGTCTGCTGTGGAGCGGGAAGTTTGCTTTGGCTGGTCTTGGAGGGGATCCATTTGTCTGGATGGCCAATGAAGGCACTGCCTCCCTTGTCACCTTAGTAGTTTTCAGAGGCTAGAGTGAGAAAATGTTTCTTTAAGGTGAAGGTTGGCACAGAGAGCTTCCTCACTGAAATTTTCTGCCAGGCTGGGTTGCTTTTCTTGCATAATTCCACCCTCACTTCCACCCTCCTCCCCAGGCTTTGGTCAAATTTCTGGGATTTTGGCATATGTTTGCAAAGTTGTATCTATTCCTTCCTGATGGAGTGGAGACAAAGATATGTTCTCTCTTGGGTGAAATTTACAAGCACTTTTTCCTCCTTAACAGGAACAAAGAGCCACAAATATTTCCTAAGGGGAGAAAAAGGCTTCCAGATGCAGGGCTCCAAATGTGAGGCTTATTATTTCTTTTTTCATTTTTCCTTTTGTGTTTTTTAAGTTCAATAATCATGCTGGACATATTTCTCCAGAAAAAGGTCCACAGTTCTCATCCTAACAGGGGCTTCAGTAAAATCTCCTAATCACAAATACATCTGCATCTCGGTTCCCTGGGCTCCAGGCCATTGATCTCTTCCTTAAAGCAGTAACCACGGAGTCTTCAGTTTCAACTAGAAGGCCCCTTTTAACTCATTTTCCTTAGCTATGGTGGCATAGACTGCAGAATAATAAAAGGAAAAAAAAAATTCTAAACTCTTGAACTGTCAGCAAACTACTTTTAAATTGTCTCTAGTTAAAGGGCTACTGAGAGGAGAATTATAAACATCAAGACAACCTTTCAACAAACTTTTACAATCCACAGCATGTTTTTATATATTTTTTAACTAATTTAAGCATTCTAATTTGTATCATTTTCGGTTTTGGAATAGTATTTTCCAGGACTAAAAATATTTTCGTTTATAAGACCTAAAATCTAAAAATTTTCTCTCACCATTATCAGAATAATTGTGGAAGATACTTAGCTCACAGGGGGAAAATCACTATCACCCTCAATTTTTAAAAAAGCTTTGAAGAAATAAGTTTCACACATTTGATTAGAAAAACATTTCTCTTTTAAGTGTTAGGAAAGAATAGATCAAGACCTTAGAAATATTTTGGTTATATATCTTTCACTGACTTAGAATGCAGGTAAAATGGCTTCAGTCTGTTTTTATTCTAATTGGGACAAAATTGAGGTACATATGAATCAGATTCTGCTTCAGTGGGTCTGGGGCTAGAGCAATATTTTGCATCTCTAACAAGCTCCCAGGAGATGCAATGCTGCTAGTCCACAGAGCATGCTGTGCAGAGGATGAAGGGGACAGTACGTCTTCCTTTCCCTAAGTCTCCATTCAAGGTGACATCTATGGATAATAGCATCACACAGCCCCAAGATATTGGAGGATGAACTGGGCCTTCTAGAAGTTCCCTTGGAAGTGTCTTACCGTGGGGTGAAAATAGCATAATCTGTACTATTCAAAAAATAGGTGACTCCCTCCTAACTTCAAAGCCCTAGGTTAGTTACTGTATAACATAACACATAATAATATAAATGCAATAATCTCATTAAATTTAACATCTGTATTCGGAGAACTAAAAATTCTCCATTACTGTTTCTGCCAACCTTCATACTTTTTATCTGGAAAATGCTCAAACCTACAGAAAAGTTGAAAAACGAATATAACAAACAACTTTAAATCTAGAATTACTAATCCTTAACATGCAGCCATTCTCTCTCTGTATATAAATAGGTTTACTTATTTTATTGTTTGTGGCCAGATCATGTGAAAATAAGTTGCAGATCTCCATTGCTCTTTATAATGTTGCTCTTGTTTGTCTCCACTGACTGGCCCAGCTACAAACTGACTTGTTATCGGACAGATCTGTGTATACAGGAAACCAACGTGGCTTGGAGTTTCCCAGACTTTCTAGGATTGTGCTTTCAGAGCAGAAAGTAGATAGTGGAAACCTTCACTCTACCTTAAAAAAGGCTTCAACAGTTCACTCTTATACTCTATCCAGTTACCCCACTCTACACTGTCTTTAAGAAGCAATGGAATAACCATGCCGGACACCACCAGAAATAAGGACTCTAAGGTAGGAAGCAGGGAAGAGTAACTTACCTTGCTGAATCAAATACAAATGGAAAGTGAGTTTGTTTCTTTCTCTGCAAGTTCACATTTAGCCAGTGGATTTTTTTTTATCCATGCTAGGAAAGACAAAGGATCAGTCTTACTCCAAAGTCATTAAAATAATCGCCAGTGCAAATACTTTGCAATGTTACACAAAAGGGATGTGTTAATGCTTGTTTAATCTATGTGTACCTGACTTCACCTTTTTATTCCAGAATGATCAGAAATTAGCCACTCTTAAGAAGGTTTCTATTTCTGAGTTTCCCAGAGAATTACCTCATGGAGTTTCCTGACCAAGTCCAAGGGGTATTTCCACTCTAGCATCCCCACCTTGCCATGACAGTGTTGTCTCAGTGGCGTATGACTAGAAGAGGAGCCCTCCACGCTTCTGTGATCCTCTTACAACCACCCTGTTCTGTACCATACACAGCTGTCGTGCTCTCTCTCTCTTGCTCTCGCTCTCTTTCTGCGCTGCTGCTGAGGCCCCCCCCGCCCCCCAGCCTGGCTTTTCAGTATCCCACAGCACAAATCAGACCAGGCTATGACTTTCAGAGAGACCCTGTAGGAGGTTTGGGGTTTATAGAAATACAACACAAATAATGGGTATATAACTTTAAACAACCACTAGGTCTGTTAGTATTCAAATTCAGAGACCCGAATCCTCCCTCCAAGTGTCCAACTCCCAGTGATGCCCATGTGCTATGGAATAACTGATCCTTCACCAGTAGAAGTCCAGGCTCAGCTTCTGCCCCAAGAGACAGGATCCTTCCTTATAAGGCTTGCCCCATGTCCAGCCTCATTCAAGGGTGAATGGTGGTAGTTACAAAACTCTCCTCAGGAGAATGTACAGCCTATTCCTGGGGATGGACTTACTTCTTTGCCAAGGTAGCTCAATCAGAAGAATTATCAGGGTATTTCCCCATGGCCACCATCTGAGGTGAACTAAGCGCACTGCAGTTCCTTTTCATGTTTCTGTATTTTCTATCCAACATGTCATCAGGGAAGAGTAACTTACCTTGCTCAGCCTTCCTGGCAGGTTTCAATTTTGGTTGCATATCTCTAGCCATTGCTAAAATAAGAAAACAGTAATTTATGAATAAATTTTTCAGACACAGTAGAGTCTACACCCAGATATTAAATCAAGTTTTAAAATATCTCCAATTACACAGGATAGAGTCCATACCATACACCCAACTTACATTCCAAAGCAGAACATTATTAAACTGTTCCTGTTCAGCCACCTGAACTGGGGTTACTTTCCTGCATTCACTTCATCCCCAAAAGCAAACTTGGCTTGATTAAAAAAGGATTACAAAAGCCACTTTCCACCCCATAATGCAGAAACCACTTGCCACTTTCAAAACAGCAGCCCAGCTACTTCAGGAATTCAACTGTCCCCACTGAGCTCCTTGTTGCATTTGTGTATAGTTATTCCAGTTCTTTCTAACAGTCTGCAGTGGTTACTTCCTAAATCCCACCGGAGATTAAAAGGAAAGCAACACTTGTTTTTTAATTCTTGTTTAAGAAAATCACAGTAAAGCCAAATAGTTAATTAATACCAATGACAAAAATCTAGGAAAGCTTTTTTAGTATAGAAACATTCTAGGAGTGGAATAAAAAGTATTTTACACCTAAAAATCTTTTTTTGATGATGAAGAATTTGAAATTTCTACAACTTGAAAAGTAAAACTTATAATTTGGAATCCCAGTGAAGCAAAAATAGACAAAGTTTGAAGAGGATCAGATCCTTTTGTATTGGGTTTTTACATATATTACAGGAAAACAACAACAACATTCCAGCTACTACCTTATTAATAAGAATGTATATTGAGATAATGTTTGTAATGCTATCTTGATGATGTTTTCTTTTTCAACAGACTTGATCAACACACTGGTGTAGTGGCTTATGAATTTGGCATAAAGTAGGTAGGACAATATATTTATGCGTGATTAAACAACAGCTACTTGGCTAAGTGTTTTGCAGAATTCATTGAGTTCCACTAAATGTAAAGCAATGTTTCTGTTTTGTTTATCATGGCCAAGGGAGTCATCTAGTGCTGATAAGGCAGCTGTTACGATCTGTTAGCCAGACTTCCAGCCCCTGTTTGTGAATGAGGACACTAGATTGATCATTCTTAGCTAAGTGGCAGTAAGCAACTGTTTAAGACCATAAAATGATGCTTCTGAAGCACTATGTTCAAACTCTGAATTGCAGTATCTTAATGGTCATGAAATCAATGTATTGTATTTAAATTTATTGTATTTAATAGATTGTATCCAGCATTTTTTTAAAAACTGAAAAAGAAGGAAACTATCAACACAGTAACAGTAAGCATGGTTTTGTGAAACTTTTAAGTTTACATATATATATACACACACACACACATATATGCACTCATATATAAATTGTTACATAAATATGTATGTATATCATTACATACACACACACACACACATATGCCATGGTTACTTTAGACACTATATTTCTTACTGTGTGTCACAGTCAAAATAATTTAAAAGCCACTGCTCTTAGTAGAGAAAACACAATCATCAAAATTTCTCTTACCAACAGAAGCATTTTAAATAAATACTAGTCATTCCCATTGTTCAGCCTTGGATTGCCTTCCCAATATGTTACTTTCTTCAACAGGCCATGAAAAACCTCATAAGGAAACTCTCAATACGGGCAAAACTGTGATGTCAACATCCCCAAATGCACCATGGCTCAATCCATTTAGCCCTGGAACACAAGAGAGAAATGATGGTCACGTGCAACTGCACCACACGGCCCTTTGGCCATACCTAGATTTCAGGGCTGTGGCAGAGATAAGATAAGGCCTGGGTTACGTGAAATTCCTTGAGAGCTCTCTGTGACTTCATCTTTTTCTCTCATTCAAAAAAGCATAAGGTAATAGTGACGAGGGTCAGACTTGGATCCACTCTAATACTTCTTTTAAAAAAGAAAGCAAATCATTTGCAAACTTCAGTTTATTATAACTTTTATTAATAACAAAGATTTGACATATGCCTCACAATCACATCACATGTAGTGGAGAACTGCTGTAGAGATTTGAGAGTATATTCATTTGTCTGTCTCTCCTTTTCCAGAACTGCACCCACTTTTCCACACAACTGGCCATTTCAGTGTCTTTTGCAGAGGACACCCAGTAGCCAACTCAAGGGAGCATGCCCTGGAGGTAATCCCTAAGGGCCACCAGAACGGGGAAGGAAACGTCGTCAGTGTGTGACTTCTCAAGGGTCTCTTCTTTTTAGGACTAAGAGCAGCTATGGACCATACTCACCTTCTTCCCTGTTTATTTGTGCCCTCTTCAGGTTTTGGGCTTTGGATAAAGAGCAGGTTTGGGATTTAAATGTTTGGTGGTGATAGAAATGCAAAGAGCACACTGTAATAGGTGAAAAATTCCTGTCGTTCAGAGCTCAAACTTCATTTATCTCTGATGGGAAATGGAAATTCAGATAACTGAAGGGACTTGCCAAAAGTCACACAGCTTACTAGCCGCACAGACAGCGGAAGCCTCCCGGCACCGAGATCTCCCCCCACCCCTGTAATGGCGTCTCTCTCGGAATGCATTAGGCTTCAGCCCGTGTGACTTATTAGCAACTCTTCCAACTGATAGTAGTTGTGCTTCTCAGAGTGAGGAGTGTCAGGCCTGGTGGCTACATCTGGGGAAGAGATAACAAAGGGAAATTTTGAAACACTAAAGAAGTGCTACTTCATTGTTTCATTTAACCAACCATCAGTTGAGTCACAGGCACATAGGATATGAAGACGGACAAGACCAATCCTGTTCTCATAAGAGTATACACTGTAGCAAAGAATAAAATCCTATCAGAAGATCTCATACAATTAGTTATGGGACAATATTGGGATGTCATATTGGTGAAATAAACCAGTGCCATATGTAAAGAGCAGTGGTGATTAATTTTGCTGGGGGGCTCATGCTGGTGTGGGTGTGTAGGGGGGTGGTGTGGTTGTTGAGGGCTCATCCAGGAACCAGGTCAGCTGTGAATATAACCACTTGTCAGCAGTCTGAAAGGACAGATGTTCTAGCAAACGATTCTCAAATTTTAATGTGGGAATCTTATGAGACTGCAGTTTGTGATTTAGTAGGCAGAGGGGTGTTGCCAGATACTCTGCATTTCTAACTAAATTCAGGTGATTTCTTTGCTGCTTTTCCACAAGACAACACAGTGAGCAGAAGTCAGATACAGGGAGTAGGGATTTTACATCAGAGAGAAACTGATTTTTCATCCCAGCTCTATCTCCTGTAACTGGTGATCTTTGGGTAGATTACTCAGCTTCCTTATCTATAACAATGGACATAATGTTGTAGACCTTACAGCTTGTAAAGATGGAATGAGAATGCAAGCACAATGCTCAAGACAAAGTAAAAGCTCAATTAAAATCAGTTCCTTTTCTACCAATTTTGAATGCACAATATATAATCGAGTTAGAAATAAATTTGGCTCCAAAGAACAATATTCACTCAGAAAGCCCTTTCATATGAATCCAATTACTCTCCTGACTCTTTTTCAAAGTAAATATCCCTGATAAATATTTGCTTTGATAGCAAATTAAGGCATTAAGATTTTCCCTGAGGCAATAACCAAAGGCCAGCTAAGGATAAGAATACAGGAAGCGTCATGCCCAGTACCCTAACGTAACCACTGACCCACTCAGCCTTGTCCTTAATGAAGTAATGTAATGAATGGCTGAAACAAGGGAAATTTTGGAAAGTCCCCACATAGCCAAGGAAAAAGACCCTGCAATAATGTGGTTTCATAAACCTAAGCTTTCTTTAATGCACTTGGAAAGAGATAATCTGAAATAAACAGTAGCCTCATTGCCATAGGGTTTTAATGTTTCTTTTTCTGATTCATCAGTGATTTGAGTCTCAGAAAAACTTGGAAAGCCAGGCAGGTCAGGCATTTTCATCTTTATTTCATGAGTGGGGAAACTGAGGCCCAGGGCAGTAACGTGACTTCCTCACTCTACTGCAAGTTCTTAAGGAACAAAAAGCCCTGGCCTAGAATGGCTTATGCCCGAGTAATATGTTTTGTTTTGCCAGGGGCCGGAGGTGAGGGCGTGGAGGGAGGTGGGAGTGCACAGGCTAGAGGTTTGTGCTGTGGGTGAGAGGTGGGCAGGAGAGAGGTCCGAGCAGAGAGTGCAGCTCTAGCATTCCGGTCAGTCGTGGCTTCAAAGACAAAGGGCTAGTGTCCTCTGTAACAGTTGTTGGGCTAGAGTTAAGTAAATAACATTGAACAGGGAACACAATCTCACATGAGGCCTTAACATATTTTGGCAAATTCACAAGTAGCATTTTGAGGATTCACCCAGTTTTTTTTCTTGACTTCAATATGCCTTTTTTTGGCTTCAGTTTTTTCCTGTTGTTTCTATCTTTTCCTGATAAAATTACAATGTAAGGAAGGTGGCTCATTATTAAAATGCTTAGGTGAAATTCAGATTTCCTTTTCCTGTATGTATCTCAGAATTTATTAATACCTGGGAAGCATAAAGTTATTTTAATGGAGACCATGTAATTAATGGGATTAGCACTTTGATTTTTAAGTAGAATTGCTATTCTATACACTATGGTAAGTTATCTTGATTCTTTTTTCCTTCAGATGGAATTTGAGTTCAACAGAAATTGAAAGATGAACTAAACTGATAAAAGTATAAACAATACTTTGGAAAACTGAATAGCGTATCCCATGAGAACATAAACTACTTTATTTGACATTGTATTACCCATGAATCTTCAGAAGTTATTTTTAAGACTCAGTGAACATAGATGTTAATAAAAATGAAGAGATAACAAGATTCATTGAACAAATATTCTTGATAAATTCAGGGGGCTTAGCTGAGAACATGATAGAGAAGGTCCAACCCTTAAGGAACTGACATTCCAGGACTTTCTCAAATATTTTCTAATCATGAAATCATCTGTGCATATCTTTGGAGTTGAAAATTTTATTGTATTTTTTAAAAATAATTTTAAGTAGCAATTGCTTGTATGATGGTGAAGGTCTGTCGTTCAGTATGTATTAAATTCCCTGAAGGCAGGCGCTGTTATCCATTTATATTTCTGTAATGACCAGGAGAGTGCTTTACTTATAATAGGCCTCAATCAACATTTGTGAATTCAAGTTTTTAGGTGGAATCCTTCAGATAATCTGATGAACTCACTGCATTAAACTCCAGAATTTATTGAACAGGTATTTTTCATCCTAAATTCTCTGTTGCTTTTCAGGATCAAATAGGTGGCTGGAGTGAATAGCCAATCCATCTCTTTGAAAGCATCTAAGTAGTCCTCTCTTTGCTTTGAAGAGAAGAGAAAAAATTATTTAAACTTTTTTTATTATAATGACAGCTCTGACCATAGTCAATAGTTCATGGTTGTTATGAACCAATAAAACTTGGTCAAAAATACATAGGTGTCAGGTTGAATTTACATAAGCAGTGACATTTAGGGATTTCCTACAATCACCAATATTACTGGTAGAGTGAATGCTTTAAATGAACTTGCCTACCGCAAGAGCATCAAATAACCCAGATAATGAAAGAGCTTATATCCTCCATGATAAAAACAAACTATCTCTGTGGAGGCTCATGATCCACTTCTATTCTAAATTTGCCTCAGTTATTTGTCTTCAAAGACCTATAAGAATCTGCCAAATTATACAATTTCTTGATGCAAGTTATCACTGAGACCATATTTTATAACATTACTGATGATATAAACTTTGTCTTTTTCACTTAGCATATTTCCCATCTGTTTTGTCACGACTGCCCAAATAATTTAATAACTAAACTGGATTATCTGGATTCCAGTAAAATGTAAGTAACAAAAACAGTTTTCTAGCCTTGTCAGTTGTGCTGAGAACTGACCAGCTGTCACAATTTACATTTCTTATGAAGGAAAGAGCTGCAGGTGGTGGCAATTGAATCTAGGACCATCCGATGTAGCTAAAAAATCTGATATAACCTGTGGTGTGCTGGTAAATGGTTAACAACCAACTCTCTGAAAAGACGAGAAAAAAAAGAGCCCTGATTTATAGTGTTTGTTAATCTGGTGGCATATATTCTCCCGCCATGGCTGTTTTCACACCGACAAGAGGAAATCACTTAACTCAGTTAGGAACAAATGCCACAATTGGCTCTCATGACTCAGTAGGAACTGGCTCCATCACACTACTTGGTATAAAAGCAGCAGACTGGATCTTCCTTTGCACAAAACTGCTAACAAAATTTTCAAGGTCTGATCTGAAATAATGACTGACATTCACAGGAAAGGATTCCAAGACATGTCTAAATACACAAAGTCCTTATAGAATAATAGGGATGATGATTCATGAAAGTCTGTGAAAAATAATAAGTTCAAGACATCAGCTTTGGTAACAGTGGTAAATGTTATCATTATTTTTCTTTTTTATGATACTATCATCTAAAGTTGTATGATTTTGATGGGTGACCCTTCCCTAGAAATCTTAAGTAAAAAGTCTATTATTCACCACTATTGTCAGGTAATAAGCACTTTGCAGAAGCAATTTTTTTTAACCCTGTAGTTTATCCCTCTAATAAAAAATGTTTAAACTTTAACCATAAGGCATTAAAATTTTGAGAAACTAGCAATTCTCTGACTTCTTAGAAAATGTATAATGATGCCATTTCGTTAGTGGTTCTTCTTTTAGGACATTCAAAAAGATTTTAGACTGATCTGTAAAACACTGCAGTGCTCTGAGTTATTTAAATAAATTGAACTGCAGGGGTCCCCTGCTTACTGTTGTGTGCTAGAGTATTTAGGTTGGCTTTTTACATTCCTCCCTTTGCTTCATCCTTTCTGCCTGCTGTGAGCTGTCACTTGCTGTCTGAGCGTCCGCCTCTGGCTATTTCACTGCCTCCTTCCCATTTCTAATTTGCTGCTTCTAACCTGCTGAGGCTAGGAAACAAAGCAGCTAGCCCACCTTCTTTGCCTTTTGTGTAAAATAGAGAGAGGGCCTGGGGGGAATTAAAGGGCAAAGTTCAATGCATTTATTTTTTTTGACCTCTCAGTTCCCTACTGGAACTTAATCTGTACACTTCCTTAAACAAAGGAAAAGGTATCAGTGTGGCCATAATCCCGTACAATTGAAGTTGGGGCTGAGATCCATACTGTCCACAAACTGACTAAGATATTACTATTGTCATCTTACAACACTTTGAAATATTAAGAGTGACTTTTTTTTTCTTATTCAAAGATATCTCAAAGAATAGACTTGTTCTCCTATTCAGAATTGGATTCCTGGCGTGAAAATCTTTTACCTTTGCCTCCTCTTCAGAGTTTGCTACAAATTCTAAATTGTCATCTGTGATCACGTAGAGAAAGACAAGTCTGCTTACAGTTTGGGACCTTTCTCCTCTAGCCTTTCCTCTTCTCCACTACCTTAGGCAAAATTTATGTATAGAAATGCACAGATCTTTAGTGTGTAGTTCAAAGAGTTTTGGTCAATGGATAGACCTAAATAGCCGTCACCCAATCACAATATATATAAAACATTCCATCACCCAAGAGAGTTGTCTCATGCCAGTTCCAGTCAGTTCCCACTTTACAGGCAATCCCTGCTTTGATTGCCTGCTCCTGAATCTTGTCTCTGACTTCTTTGGCTCAGCATGCAGTTTGGGGATCTAACCATCTTGCTGTATGTATCAGTGGTTCATTTATTGCTGCATAGCACTGTGGTGTATAAATACACCAAAAATTGCACACTCAGACTCCTGTGGATGGTCACCGGGGTTGTTCCCAATACTTTGGAACTATTATGAATAATGCTGCTGGAAATATTCTTGTATAAGTCCTGTGTGAACATAATTTTTCATTTCTTTTGGATAAATACCTAGGAGTGGAACTGCTACATCATAGGGTAAATATATACTATTTTTTTTCCTCAACATTTTTCATGAAATTTTTCAAACATACAGAAAAAGTGGAAAGAATTATACAATGGATGACCTTTTCCCAATACACAACACTTAAATTCTCCAAGTGGCATTGCTAATTTTTTAGGTCACATATCTATTCCTCTACTCATCCGTCAGTTTATTGTATTTTTTGATGCATTTCAAAGTCATTTGCAGACATCAGTGCACTTTACTCCTGAACACTTCAACATGCATATCACTAACTAGAGGTCAGTATTTGTTTACAGATTTTACAGATTTTTAGGTTAAAATTTACATAAAGTGACATGCACAAATCTTAACTGAACTTTTGATGAATTCAGGCAAATGTAACCCCAACTTCTACCAAGATATAGAACATTTCCATCATGCCAGAAGTTTACCTAAATAAAGTGCCCTCTTCTCAGTCATTCCCTACCTGTCCTCAGTATAGGCAACCACTGCTATGCATTTTTTTTCCATAAATTGGCTTTGCCTGTTCTAGAACTTTCTATAAATAGAATCACATAGTACAGTACTCTTTGGAATAAGGCTTCTTTGGTTCAGCATAGTGGTTTTTATGTTGCATATTTAAGTGCTTGTTACTTTTTCCTTGCTTAGTGAAATTCCTTTGAATGGATATACGACAGTTGTTTAGCCATTCTCCTGTTCATGGACACCTGAGCTGTTTTCAGTTTTTGGCCATTATGAATAAAGCTGCTATAATATTTTCATACACATTTTTTGTTGTTGTTTTAATTTCTGTTGGGTAAATACCTAAGAATAGAATAGAATAGGGTAGGTGAATAAGTTTTACAAGAAATTGTCAAACTGTATTAAGGTGGTTGCTGCATTTTACACACCTACCAGCAATGTATGAGAGTCCCAACTGCTCTACATCCTCACCAATATTTGGTATAGTCAGTCTTTTAAAATTTAGCTATTCTGATGGGTATGAAATCATATCTCATTGTGGTGTTTATTTATGTTTTCTTGATCACTAATGATACTGAACATATTTTCATGTCTCTTTGACCATCCATATATCTTCCTTTGTGATGCATTTGTTCATGCTCCTGAGCATTTAAAAAATTGAGCTGTATTTTTATTTTTGGATTATACTAATTCTCTATATAATTCTGTCAGACATTATATTTTCCCACTATGTGCCTTGCCCTTTCATTTTCTTAGCAGAGTTTTGGTGAGCAGAGTTTTCATTTTGATGAAGCCTAGTTTATTACTTTTTTATGGTTAATGCTTTCTGTGTTGTGTTTAAGAAATGTTTGCCAATTCCAAAGTCACAAATATATTCTATTTTTTTTCTGGAGGCATTATAGTTTTAGCTTTTACGTCTAGCACAGTGACTTTAAAATCATTTTCCGAAGTCCAGAAAACACCACTAATATAGCCTTGGTGATATGCTAAAGAACCAACAGCCGACTTTATCATTTTAATTCTAAATCTTCTGTTTGCTCAAAATTCTAAAACTCTACTTAAACTGTTGTTTGTAAGTGACAGGAAGAATTAGTTTCTCCTCATTCCTAACTCCAGGAGAAAATCCACTTTGTAGTCTTTTCCATCTGTTGATGGAATGTTTCCTGCTTTGTGAACTGACTGGGAGCAGGAGTCCTGTCCGGATTGGCCACTGTGCTCCGTGCAACAATGATCTACTTGAATCTGGGACTGGCTCAGGCTCAGTGCTGTGAAAAGTGTCATGTGACTAATTTGCTTACTTTGAGTAAGAATCTTGTCTAAATTTGACATTTAAAAACTCCTATATCAGCTGCATATCCTTAACAATACTGTCTTAAAATTCAGGACCTTATGAAACTTCATTTAACTGAGAATGACGACAGTGCACCATGGAATGCATTTAGTAAACAGTGACTGCATGCATGCGTGTGTGTATGTGTGTGTTCACCATAAAATACACAGAATGTTTCTTCAAGTAGGTCGTCAGCCTTCCTTACTAAGAAACTGTGAAGGATTTTGGAATCGCAGAAAATTCTCTCTCTCTATTGGGCAGATGTTTCTCCCTTCCCCATCACACCAGTCCTGCTTTGTCTTTTGGTCCTTTTCTCAGGATCACACACTAGTGGAACGGGAACAGTTACTACATTGTGTTCAGTCATTTAACACCAATTGTACAGAGGGTTCTGGCTGTTCGTGTGCAAGTGCTCAGAGTTCAGGATTTTCACTTTTTTTAATTTGACTTGTCACCAACATCTTTTGCACCACTCTAGCTAAACTTGTATTGATCCTACAAAGCAAAAGGTGTCCCCTGTGTATCCAGCACACACCATACAAATTCCTGGTACCAGATGGTTTTTTGGGCTCCTGGAACAGCATCTAGATTCTTATGAAATTCTGTAGACTCCTGCACCTGTCTTTAAACTATGACAATGGGAAGGGTTACGTACCTCACTTTGGCCTTTGACGGAAAACAGTTTCTAGATAGTCCAGACTAAACATGGTTTGAGAGACCATGGATTTTGGCATTCCTGAGTGTCACTTGTAACACCCCCTTCATTCCAGTGGCTTTGCCCCTCATTGTGCTCCAGTGAATTCCCTGAGTACACAGCCTGTGTAGACTAGTTGATTTGCCTAAAAGCAGATAAATACTGAATTAAAAATACTTTTCCATATTTTAAGAAATGGGATTCCCATGATGTCAAATAATCAGCTGAAATGAAATTTTCACTTTTTAACAGCCATTTTGGCTTCTTACCACACAGCCTTTGCTCAAATGCCTACCACTTCAATTTACGCAACTTCGAAATTCTCACTCCACAATTAGTTTACTCTAAAAATATGGACATTTAATTATACAAACCTCAATAAATACAGTAGTTCTTTTTATGAGAATTCCTGGGAAAATCTTTTAATCATCTAAAAAATTATTAATTTTAAAACTAATTGGACTAAATAAGATCTGGCAAATTCCTACCCTAATGACAAATCGTTCATATTTTTCTTAATTTATTCATGCATGTTACCATGGAGACAGTAAAGTCAAAACACACCAGCCAGTGCATTGTTCAGCTCCGCACTTCCTACGATAGATTTGATTAGGTAATTCTGCCCTACTCATTTTGAGAATTTGAAAACATAGCATTGTTTCTTCAGTAAAAATAGGCTCAGCATTCAGACATGATCAATAAGGCAGTAAGAATTACATCTTATTTGTAATCTTTGCTCTGTCTAATGTGACAAAATAAGAAAGAGACAAATCGTTGCCTTCACTCGGTTATTTTTGTGGTAAATGTAGTGCCTCTGATTCATTCCTCAGAAAAGCAGGGCTTGATTTTGCAAAAAGGCTTTAAAAAACCCTGCTTATTTGGTTAATGAGGCAGGTGTCATTTTCAACTAAAGCACGAAATAAGGCGATTTTGGGGCCCATGTCCTTTGCAGATGCCTTGAATATTATTCTCCATCTTCCTACTCTAAAGAATACTTAGAACAATAGGAAAATACACCTCTTTTTCAATGAGGTGTATTTGTGGTCTTGTAATTTTGCATCTACAAGATCTATTCATGACATGCTCTCTCATAAAAATGTTGATTCCATCCCCACTGGGATTCATCTAGAAAAAAGCCGATATGATTGTTATTTAATATTCTGTTCCTTTTGCTGTGAAGACTGGCAGAAGAGCTATTCGTAATGCTTTAATTCAATGCATTTCATGAAGGATGGATTTACCACTGGCTAGAAAAAGTAGATTTCTGCATATGTGAGAATCCCTTCCCCAGCACTTCATAGGACATGGAAAGAGAAATTTTTTAGATTTTTTTTTTTAAGTAATTTTCTGAATCCCAGAAAACAGTCAGAGATCATCCCATTCTGCCCTTTACCCATCATCCCCAGTAAGACAAAAGTGGTCCTTGTTAGGAAATCTCCATTTTCTTTGCATCCAAATGCTCCTAAGGAATTTTGAGGCTGACCAGTAGCAGCAATTTGGCTTGCTGGCAAGGGTTATTCAGTAATGGCCAAATCACTAAGGCAACTGTATAATTTCAGTTCTTGTATAAAAATATTCCTGCTTCAACACACAATGAAATTATTGCAAGTACAGAAAAGACTAACTCTTCAAATTTTCCTACTTGACTTTATATGGAAAATATTTCAATAGTAGTTTGTTAATGTATTTTCTCCGATAGTCAAAATATGGATATTTAACCATATAATTACATTTCATCTCAGTGGAGAGATTATGTGTACAATTTCTACACTGATTTTAAGAGTATGTAACACTTTTTGCAATCTCTCTCTTTGATATCTCTTTCCCAGCACTTAACTTGGAGCACATAGCATGTCTACGGCATACATCTAGGCCATAGTTAATCTAAACATATTAACTTTGAGAATGAACTAATGGGAAAGGAATCACACTTTGAATCCACCCAATCAATGGCCTGTTAGAGAGCACAGAGATGAAGTGGGCCTCCTTCCCCATTTTGTTGGTTTGGAGGTGGAGGTCGGGGACTATTCCTCAGCCTCCGGGAAGCCTCGGGCCCCCTTCAAGGAGAGCCAGGACAGATGGGCAGTGTGTTTGACAAGGAACCCCTGCATCCTTGCTTCAGCGCCCTTCTACTCTACTTGAAAAGCAGTTCTGTATTTTTTAAGTGTTGGAACTGGCAGCCCTGCCGGTCACTAGCTGCCCCGAACAATCCTCCATTGAAATCAAGCGGCCCAAACCCAGAGTCAGTGGGAAGCTGTGACGGAGCACACAGAGGGAGGCCTCTCTGCCCTCCACCACGCAGAGGGTGAGGGTTATGTCGGGCGCCCTGAAGATTCCAGAGGGGAGCATACGGCAGAGTTCTTATACAGCATTTATTATGCCAGCTTCACAAGAAGGATTTACGAACTGGAAAAAAAAAAGCTTACCCTAACTGGCTTCCTTTTACTGGTGCCACCAGGGTCTGAGCCTCCCCAAATCGCCTCCAAGCAGGAGGTCTCAGTCTCTCTCCTTCACTCTAAGGCCTCTTCAACCACAATTTCGTAGTACTAACATTTCTAAGTAAACATTAGAATATAAATGTCCCTTTTAGAGGAGTCAGTGCAGGGTGGGAGAGAGGGCGCAAGGGAGGGTTTGAAAGGGGCAGCAGGGCAAGGAAAGAAGGAAGAGGATAAAGGGGAGGAAGAGAGGATAGCAGGTAGAATCTGCCAATGAGTTTAAGTCGTTTTGACAAGCGCCGTCTGCTTAGTTTCCTAGGAGCTCACTGATGATCTGCCCTGATGCAAATGTGGGCTAACACCAGGCCCACACACGCACACCTGCCCTGCTCTCCCTCCTGCCCCCAATTCTTTCTCTATGCAAACCACACAGCTTAGCTTGGATCCTGTACTAGTTTCCTAGGGCTACTGTAATAAGGTACCAGACATTGAGTGGCTTCAAACAACAGACATTTATTGTCGCACAATTTTGGAGGCTAGAAGCCAGGAACCAGGGCGTTGGCAAGGCCAGGCGCTCTGGCAGAATCAGCTCGAGGGCAGGATCTTACTTTCCTTCCTCTAACTGCTGGCACTCACCAGCAATCACTGGCATTCCTGGGCTTGTAGGTGCACCAGTCCAGCCAGCCACACGACTGTCTTTCCCTGTATGTGTTCACATCCTCTTCCCTCTGTGTGTGTCTGTCCCTGTATCCAAGTCTCCCTTTTTTATAAGTTCCTCTTCTGTTCCTCCACAAACACATCTCAACCACTTGCTGTGGGCTTGACTGTGCAAGATGCTGGGGCTTCTCAGCCTACAACACCCCAACATCTCATCAGGAGCTGAAATAAAGTGTGGATAGTCATATTGGATTAGGGCTGGCCCTAATGACCTCATTTTATCTTGATTACCTCTCTAGTGGCCCTGTTTTTTAAAAAATGTTGTATTCCAAGGTACCAGGAGTTCAGGCTTCAACTTATCTTTCTTAGATGACACAATTCAACCCAAAACATTTCTCTATTCATGAAGCACCTTCCAGAGCACTGTCCTTACCTCCTCAAAGTTTAGCCCCTGCAGTGGGTGAGGGAAGAACTTCTCACAGGAGATGGGACTCTAGAGCAGGGCAGTGGAATAACTAGGGCACTGGTCTCTCTAGTACCTTCAAGTGTAGAAATAAGGGCATCAGGGAGAAATGGCGCCTCCTCCTGAGGACTCGCTGGGCACCAGGCCTGTGCTGGGCACTTTCATGATCATCTTGTATCCAAAATGCTAGATCACCCAATTCCTTTTTACTTTGCTTGTTCCTCAAACCCCTCCTAAGGATTTTTGTCCATGGGAGACTATGGATATTCTGTAGAAAATAACATTACCCAGACCAATTTCCTAATTTTATAGATGAAGAAACTGAAAATTCAGAGAGGCCAAGTAATCTCTCCTAAAATGCACAACTAGTTAGTGTGCAAAGCTAGGGCTACAATCCAATATTTTACTGACTCCCACCCAGCAGTGTTTGTTTCAATGTTGCTTTCTTATTTGACTTCACAATATTTGCAGACAGGAAATAAATTCAACTTTATGTAATGCCTAGTGTCCCCGGGAGATGAAATCCCAAGCAGATCAGATAAGAGGGCTGGCAGACCCTGCCTGGAACTCTCTCTGGGGTCATGCCACTTCCTAGTTATTTGTCCCCAGGACAGAGTGCATGTCACTAGAGAATAATGTGTATGTCTTGCACCAAAATGTTCAGGCATTGCCAGGCTCTATTGGAGCAAACAAGTCGTAAGTATCAAGAAAGGAGAGAGGGAGTGTGGAGCCAGTTTCTTAAGATTCTCGTGTGCTGTACCAGGCTTTGCCTATGGGTTAGAAAGGCCCAAAGTTTGTTTTAAAGCAAGGGAATGACAGGAATCTAATTTCTCTTTTATGAGACAGAGGGAGGGTGTGCCTGGGACCAAGGAACCCTTGGACACTCCAAGCTAACCTCTCACCAGCCCCTGACACCAGCCCAGGGCCCACCAGCTGAAGTAGCTGACATTGGGTGACACACCCACCCCCCAGCTGGGTTCCAGATCACACCCCAGGGCTTCTCAGGAAAGCAGGAGCCCTTCGTGAGTGTGAAATACACAGTTTACCTGTGGGAAAATCCAGCTCCAGTACCACAGAGAAAAGCCCCTGACAAGTTGTTGGGAAAGAGACAGCAGGAGGGAGTCCCTGACATTTCAGAAATCCCTTCTCCCTTCTCTTTGTCTTCCTGAGCCCGTGTCATTAATTCCCAGGCCGTCTCCATAGCAGTGTCCAAAGAGCACCTTGGTATGTGTGTGGGAGTGTTATCTGGCAGAGCTGTTTAGAGCCATAGGTATGTGTTGAAGTTGACACCCGAGTAAACTTTGAGTGGTAGATGAAGCTGCTTTCCCCAAAGGTTACAAGTAATAAGATCGGCTTTGTGCCTTTGTGGTCTAACTTTTCACAGGCTATTATGAAGATTAAGAGGAAGGGGGTTTATCCATATAATTTGCATGCTAATGTTTGGTCTAAAAATATTCACTGAGAAAGGAAAAAACACCCTTTAAAATATGCTTCAGGGGAACAACATTTCAATTCTTATGATCCAAGTGCCTAGCAGTAAGGAAAAAGACATCAACTCATTTTGAAATAATTTTATTTATTACAAGCTTTCAGATATCAATCGTTGTATTTAGAGTTTCAATGAAACATCATATTTACGTGTTTATTTAGCTCAGAATAGTTTAAGGAAGCTCAAGAAGAGATCCTCTCAAACTTTCCTCTTCTGTTCCTCCACAAACACATCTCAACCACTTGCTGTGGGCTTGACTGTGCTAGATGCTGGGGCTTCTCAGCCTACAGCACCCCAACATCTCATCAGGAGCTGAAATAAAGTGTGGATGTGCTGATTGCCAATCCTTTTCATAATTAAAGAAAAGGAAACCATATTGTCATGATCAAATTCATAAGGAACTTTCTGATGTATGTCAATCAGGATATGAGATTTTTCTCCCAAAGGGGAAAACAAAATTCATCTTGAGGAAAATACTATGGGCAACCAGTTATTTGCTTTCTCTCCCCTGAAATTTGTCTGAGAGGGTGAACCTCTTGGGCGTTTCTACAGGGTGGCTTGAAAGGAACTGCTGTTACCTGCTGAATCATCCTCCCCACATCCTGGCCCGCCTGCCTGCTCCCTGGGCGGTGTCTGCCCTTTCAGTAGTGGCCACACTTGCTCAGAGAAGGATGAGATCACTATCTGTGTGCGTTTCAGGGACAGCCAGAGAATGGCCTCCTGATGAACAGGGTCCACCCTAAGGAGGTAGGAAGACTACCCTTTCCTGTGTACTTAACCTGGCCCTTGGGGCAAATAATGAATATAACTTGGAGGTTCTTCACAGCTTTCTTCACAATTTCCATTCCCTTCATGTCTAGCAAAAAGAGAACTTTTCACATCTCTCTATAAAACTATGGGAGAGGGGGTGAGGTTTAACATCAAGATTTGACAACGGCAATTAAAAATACAGTGACAGTGAAAACTAATGGGAAATAAGGTAAGGAAATCTGGATCCTGGGCTTAGTTTTCACCTTCCTGTGAGACCTGAGAAAAATCAGTTGACCTCTGTGAAATGTCCTTCATGGGACACATGTGGTTGATGGATGTAATGAGAAAGAAGAGTGATAGAAACTTTTCTTTATAGCAAATACAGAGATTGACTGGAGAAAGGCACAGGTTGAGGGGAGAAGGGAATCAAGTTGTAGACCAGTGGATAGAAGATGAGTATGGACAGTGAAAGGAGCTGTCAGCACAAAACCAAAGGTGGGACACCTGACGTGGTTTTGCCTCAGCTTTGTCCAGAACCAGAAGAGGCAACGTTCTTCTGTGGGTCAAAGCATGAGAAGTAAACAAAGCGTGTTTGGACAGAAAAGAACTTTATAAAAAAAGACCCACCAGGATGACATAATGGCATCTTTTTTGCAGCCTTACTGATGATGCTTACGGAGATAAGTTGGCTCTTCCATACTGGCAGATTTGTTTGTTGAGAACACATGCTAGTTGAAGGCCCACACTAACCCAGAGGACCCCCTTAACTAAAGGTATGTTAGTTATGTTGTGTTTTCATCCCAAGAAACCCTGAGAAGTACATAGTTTATTTTTCTTCTGCCCTATTTCAGAGCAGTGTGCACTGCTGTCCTCACCTGGGGTTCTGAGTGGTGTGCACAGGTCAAATACAGCAGTGACAGATGTTCAAATCCATAAACATTGATTAGATACCTTTTAGATTTTAGGCATCACTTGGAGATACCAAGAAAAATAAGATGTGGGCCTTGCCCTCAGAAAGAGGCAAATGTGTAAACAAATACATTATAATAGAGCATCTCAAATGCCATGACACACTATGGTCCAGGCAGGAAGGAGGAGGAAGTGATTAACTTCTTCTGGGAAGGCTTCACAAGGGTAACAAAAGATGGGGGAGGGGAGATTGTATCATACAGACTTCCAAATTATTTATAGAATTGTTCTTTTTAAAATATAAGGAGGCAAGGGTTTCATGAACAAATAATTTAAATAGGCCCCTTACTATAAGATTTACTTTTACTATTAGAGGTGATTTTAGGCAACTTTCTTGATCTCTCAATACTTCTATTGGCTTATCTATAGACTGATGATAGTAAAACATACCTTCTATCAGTGTTATGATAATTATAAACTATATATATGGCTATAGATAAAGATATACATACATGAACACTTCTAAAATGTTAGAGCCTCTGCCTATGCACCAGAAAATACCCAATAACATAATAATTAGGGTTCATGTGTGATAAAAAAAAAAAAAAAGAAGCACAAGAGCAAAAGATGACCAAGGTTTTCCTAGCAGTGAAGTGGTATCTGGAGTTCTCTCCTTTCCCAGGAAAAGAGGAAATTAGGAGAGAGAAAACAATATCTTTGTGGCACATGTCAATCAGAGAAGACATGTTAATAAATGTGCATTGAATAAATCCCATATAGTCTTCAAGATCAAAGTTAAAGATGAAATCAGTAAGTGCCTCCATTTGTATCTCAGGGTCGGTTGGTGACTGGAGATAAACAAATGACACTTTGCAGGGTTTCATATGCTGGGTATGATGAAAGCTTTAGGAGTGCGACAATTTATTTTTCTATTGTGTAAGACCCTGAATGGAAAAATAACTGTTGACTGTACTTTGTAGAAATGCTCTTGAGTAAACTAAGGATAAAACTCCACCAAATCTTTAGAAATGAAACATTGCTTGTTCTAATAGGATGGCAAGGGTCTGCTATAAAGCAGATATTTTAATATTAATAGGTTCCATTTATTAAAAGCCTAACAGTTAAGAGCATTGGTTTTGGGGTCCAATACATCCAAGATTTCAACTCCTTTCACCCTTTCACCCTTGTGGTATGATTTTGGACAATTTAATCTCTCTGCCTGTGCCCTCATCTATAAAATAGAAGAAATAATAAAACCAACTTCACAAAAGATTACATGCATACTTAATAAGCTCACACATGTAAAGCACTTAGCATAGTCCTAAGCACCCACAAAGTCTCCAAAAGCTGTTCTTATCCTTTACTAGTTATTTTTTGTGAGAGCAGAGAGGAGAAAAAGAGTTGATCCTTCTTGGAAGGATAAAGAGTCAGACATGAGTTCACAGAAGAAAAATATACATGGTGCCATGGGGATGACTATAATTTTTTTTAAAAAAGAATGTGGAGAAACTGGAACTCTCATGCATTTCTGGTGGTAATGTAAAATGGTGTGGCCTCTTTGAAAAACAGTTTGGCAGTTCCTCAGAAAGTTAAACAGAGGAACTCTAAGACCAAGCAATTCCATTCCTAGGTCTATACCCAAGATAAATGAAAACATGTATCCACAATAAAACTACTACATGCTACTAGCAGTGTAATTCATAGTAGCCAAAAAGTAGAAATAGTCCAAATGTCCATTAAATGATGAAAGTATAAACAAAATGGATATATCTGTACAATAGAAAATTATTCAGCTGAAGAGGAATAAAGAATTGATGTATGTTGCAACATGGGTGAACCCTGAAAAAATTACACCAAGTGAAACAAATATGTCATAAAAGGCTACATATGGTATGATCCCATTGATACAAAATGTCCAGAATAGGGAAATCCACAGAAAGAAAGCAGGGGCTGTCAGGGGCAAAGGGTAGGGAGGTAGGTAGTGACTGCTAATTGGTATAGGGTTTCTTCTTTGGGTGACAGGAGTATTTTGTAATTAGGTGCTGGTGACAGTTGCTCAACATTGTAGATGTACTAGAAACCACTGAATTTTACACATTAAATGGTGAGCATTATATTATATGAATTATTTCTTAAATAAAATATTTAAGGTGGGCTTTCAAAGACAAGCAGGGATGGACCAGGCAAAGCTAAGTGAACAGGGGCACCCAAACTGAAGGAACACCTGGGGTCAGAAAGCACTGTCAGCTAAGGTTTGTTAAAAAGAATGGTCAGAATCTGGTGGGGCTAGAGCCCTGTGGCTATGCTACTTAAAGTGTGGTCCCTGGACTGTGAATTGTTTGTTACCTTCTATGACAACATGAGGAAAGAAACTGAGAATAAGCTCTAGAAATGTTAGCAACCTGACACTGCACAGTCAGTGGCCTCCTATGTTGGGACAGGATATAGACCAGACATGGTCAAGCCGGTGTGGTGAATGGCATGTCACCCAAGTTGCCCTCTAGTCCTGCACAGTATGACCACATATCCAACCTTGACAGATGGGAAATTAAAACAGCTGGTTCTTTACTTTGTATAGTTTGAGAAGTACTGTCATCTGGGATACATTTTAAGGAACAACAGGTTGGACAAATAGGTTTGGAACAGAGTGTAAAGAGTCTTATTAGTAAAATAGATGGGGATCACTTTTGTCCAGAATTCTTTAACTAGGTTGTGCCTCATCATGCACCATAATTTTGATGTTGTGGCACTTCTAAGCATGGATTATCTCTTAGAAAAAGAAAGCGGTAATCAGGCAATTACAGGGGAAAGAAAATCTTTACATACGCAACAAAACAAACCCCCCTGGGAAAACAGTAAGGGCCTATACAGTCCATCCTGGAGTCAGAAAAAAGTCGATAGGATAATCAAAAGTGTCCAGGGAGGTGCACAGCACACTAAGCAACATTCAAAGCTTTGTTTATATTTATTGGTTAAGAAAAAACAGAATAAGTCAACCCAGGAAGAGAAACTGAGTTGAGACCTGGGTTGATGCTACAGAGACATAAGAGGCAGGCACAGGAGCAGCGGGAATCTCACAGCTCACGCCCTCCCACAAAGGGAAAGAGCAAAGCCAGCCAGCTCCACGTGTGGGAAAACACTCCGCCTCCCAGAAGAAGAAACCTATATGGTTTCCAGACACTGCTATTCCTGCATCGGGGGGATGAAGAAAGGAAAGGAAACCAAGGTATTGACAGGAAAAGCAGCTTCTACTTCTCAAATGTCTTGGATGTCACTATGAAGCAACCACAAGACTTCCCCTGTTGTCACATGTTGACTCATTCTTCCCTACGCCAAGGCCATATATTTACTGTATAGTTTTGTTAAAGTAGATGAGACTGTTTCAGAATCCAGGCAGTGCTAACGTAAATGCTTGCTCGTCCGGGCTGGGCAGAATGAAGGAAGTTCATGCTCTGCACAAGTAAAGCAATCTGTCATGTCAGGTTGCCAAAAGGTTGCATCATCTCTAAACCTTCCGGAAGGCTGAATGGATGAGAGGTCATCTATGTTTATTTTGTGAAGTTTGGCCTACCAGGAAATGTGTGGGTACAAGAGATATTTTCGGCCCATGAGACTCTCACTTTAGAAGCTTAATCCAGCAACATGTACTATAAGCTTCAGCCTCTACATTTTTGAAAAGAGTGGCAAGTTGTGAAGTTTGCAAGGTTTTTTGGCTGCACTGACAGAGCCACGTATAAAACCCTGTTGCCAAACAGAGACTAGAACCAGATGACAAAGACTGAAAACACACACCATGTACTGACTTTGTCTATAAAATGCTCGTTATAACTTACTCCAGCAATATTCATTTCTAAGAGAATTGCAAATCACTTACCAATCCATATTAATTAAGATCATACACTGACCTTGAAAGATTTTTAAACAGAATTTTTCATGTTGGGCTTCTTTAAGAATCTAATGGAATTACTTCAACAAGAAAATGTGTTTTAAGGAGGTGATTTTTTGCATACAGTTTAACAAATGTGATACTTAATGGCCCACCAGAAACCCTTTCAAGCCTCCTCGTGCGCAGATAGTTATTGATGATCTTCATACCCTTCATAATTCAGAAGATAACAATATCCTTTCCCTAAAAGAAACTGTTTTTCTCTATTTTTAATGTGGTTGGAGGGGGGCACGTGCTGCCAAAGAAAATATTACACATGTAACCCCAACACATACATGCACACACACCTTCCTGCCTCCATCACAAAAACGAAACATGAGAGAAACCCAGAAATAGGTGATAATGATACTAACACAGAAGAAAACAATGTCAAAAGATGGAAGCAGACCCCAGTTCTATCCCTGGAATGCACAGGAGTGAGTCAATATATCACTTCTATTGTTGAAGTTATGTGAGTCAAGTTGCAACCAAAAGGATCCTAACACCAAAACCCAAGAACTTCACTTCCTGTAGACAGTACTCCTCATTGTCCTACTCGGGGGAGGGGCTGGGTGGTCTGGAATGGTGCAGTGAGGGGTGCTGTCTGTGTGACTGTCACCCTCTGGAGCACAACATTTAGATAAGCTACACGTGAGTGGTATGCCCTACAGTGGTGCCATGTGACACATGGACATATGGAGGGAATCATATACTCTCCCTTCCATGCCCACCAGCACCACCAACCTCTCCACATACCTAGCTGCCTGGGCGGGGGGAAAACCAGCTTCCTCTGCAACTTTCTAACACTGCCATTCCTGCCACCACTACTCCCACCTGTCATGAACTATCTTCCGCTCTTGTCCTTTCCTGGATCCTCACAGTGCAAGGGACACCTTCCACACGGAGAGTCTTTTAGGTCAACCCCCAGATAGAACAAGGCCACTTCTCACAGAAGATAGGGACCAATTATTCCTACTTAATTCCTGGCTCCCTAATTCTTGCCTCTAGAAGCCCTTGTATCTCCTACTTTCTAGAGGCTACAAATTCTCTTCTCAAAACTCAACCTCAAGTCACATGTCCTTCAGTCTTTTCCATTTCTTTGATGCAGTTTCTTCTTTGACCTGCCCTTTCCTTTCATATCAGATTTCAAAATCAATCCTTCCTCTCTGCTTTAATATAGCAGTTACTCAGAAAATGTGCCACCTTTTTTTAAAAATAGCTTAATTCTTAGAAGCAGTATTTATTGAAACTAGAAAACTTCTTTACGTGTAGGAATTTGCAGCCAGCCAAGCCCTAAATTCTTTTCCTACTGATTGCAGATAAACCTTTCTGATTCACTGTACACACCTCCAAGGGTCCTGATAATTTATCAATAAAATATCAGAACCTCCTCCCTTGAGGGAAAAAGGAAGAGTCCTCCACCCTTGAACACACTCGATAAAAAAAAAAAATGCAAGACAGAGCTGGCCAAAAAATAAAAAATAAAACTAGGAAAAAAATGGGAGGGAAATTAAGGGTTAACCTTTTTTTTAAAAAAAAAGGTAACACATGGGAAATGACAACAACAAGAATGAGAACAAGAGTCACCGTGAGGAGTCACCTCTTAAAGATGAACAGCACAAGTGCACAAGGACGTAAGCTGAGATGCGGGACGCCGCTCCGGCAGTGTGTTAGGATTCTCGCAGGGACCAAACCTGGAAACTCTCCTCACAGCGTCTCAGCGCTTCAGCCTCCCACCTGTCCCACATCAGTCCTTTGTCAAGTCATATCAACTCTACTTCCACGCCAGCCATTTGTTCATTCAGCACATGTTTATTGGGTCGCTACTGCTTACCAGGAATCACTGTGGGGACCAGGGAGGCAGCAAAGAAGCAGAAAAATAGGTCCCTGCTCTCCTGGAGTTTGTAATCTAGAGAGGGAGAAAGACCATAACCATGTGAGCCTGTGACCAAGGTCATTTCAAATTGTGACTGGTGCCACAAACACAGGGAAATAGGATCATCAGATGTCTTGATTCAGCTTTTTATAAATTCCCAAAGGGCCTTCCCTCTTTATGATCTCAGTCCTCCTTAGCTGGTTGACTATTGTCTCATTCTGCTGGTCTCCCCATTTCCTGTGTGCTCTCTGTTGCATAGCTAGTCATGTTAATTCTTACCTCCAAAATCTCAAAATGTGCCACAGTGGTGGCCACATGAAATACCAGCCCTTACCCTGCCATTGAAGCACTCATGTTGTGAACCCAAGTCCCCTTCTAAGCCCATCTCTCACCACACCCCTTGCACATTCTATTTAGGGCAAGCTGGACAACTCCTGGGGCTGAGAGCCCACACCCCACAGGCTTCCCTGGTGCCCTCCTGTGCCCTGCACACTGTCCTCTTCCGTATGAGTCAGCCCAGAGGTCATTTACCTATTGAAGCCCCTCCTGAGGCTCTTCTCCCTTTGTCTCCCAAAATACACAAGTGACCTTTCCTTCTTTGGGCTTTGTTTTTTCCTACTGAGCTTTCTCTTACACTACCTTATTTTAGAGTTACTGCTGCCTATCTAATCACTTCTGAGAGCAGAGATGGTGACTTCATAATTTCTGGATTCCTACTGCCTGCCATTGTGCTTGATAAACAATAGTTTCTTGGTAATATTTATTATGAAAATGATTTGGAATGAATTGAGCAACTAACAGTAACTTTTGATGATATGAGCTATTCCATGATGGCTGCACTTAACTTCCTCCGAGATTGAAGTTAATGCATTTTGCTAAAAGCGAGTCTTACAAACTTAGCGTGCAAAATTTAGTATACAAAAACACTTTTATTGCATTGGTAGCTCAAGCTAGGAAAAGAACAGAAACTAATATTATTGAACAGATATGTGTTAGATAATTATACTAGACATTTCACAAATTCATCTCTCACTGAAGCAAGACCACCTGCATGGCAAAAGGCAGGAATCTCAGCATCTACGTTTAACTTTCAAAGTTCAGGATAACTTCATCTACAAACACTTAACATCTATTTACTTGTTTATTTGTTATATTTTATATTGTCCATCTCTTGCTATGCCCTTGCCCAACTGTAGCACAGATTTGTCTCTCTGTCTTCTTCTTCTCCCTCTCTCCTTTTTTTTTTCCCATTCCTCTGCTCCCAGCACCTGCATAGTGATGGTGAGCCAGCGTAGGCATTCAAAAGGTATTTAATGATTAGATGTCTTTGACCTTAATATTTTCTTTTCATATTCCTGCAGATTCCACCCTAGCAGGTCTTGCAGTTGATCCCTGAGAACAAAATGACCATTTTGAACATCTGTATGTGAAGATCACATTCTTCTCTGCTGTAAATAAAACTCAAACATTTTCCCAAGCGACCCAGCTTCACAGGTGTACATCCTGAGAACCAGAAACATCTGGGTGAAGAGGGAGGGGAAAAACCTGCAAATGTTCCAATCCACAAAATGCTTTCTAAAAGACAAAATGAGAGAAAGCTTAGGAACGGCCAAAGCCTTTTGCAAAGAGAACTCCCCTGTGGAATGAGGGAAAAATTTGGAACAGAGGTTTCCCTGGGGCTGGAAGCGTTACTGGACTCAATTATAATCTGAACCAACAACACTGCTCTAGTGAGTGTGGGTTCCAAGCTCGGCACCTGCCAGATTCAGGATTTCTCCTCCCCAGTCCTGAAGACAAACCAGATAGAAATTAAATCTATTGGAGATCTGAGGTGCAGGGGAAAGTATATGTGGGCTACAACTAAAAGGAATCATTTCTCTTTATTTTTCAATACCAGGCTGTTCTTTAGCTGGTGTTCCTTAGATTCTTGCATAATAGTGTTTCATTTACTTATGTGTGGGTGTTTCTGGCAACTGTATACTCTTTTCCCCAATAAATAAGGCAGGTGGGATATTGCCATTAGAAAATATTGATCTACTTTTTTTGTTTAACCTGCAGAATAAAGGAATAAGCCTGTTTCTTTCAGGATATCCACCTAAATAAACAGTAAAATTTCTGAACAGTAAATATTTCTTAATTTAAGCCAGGAAGCTGTTTTACTTTTTTTTGTAACAGTATTTTCTCCTCTTCCATTTGAGTGTTAACTTGTTTTCCACCCGAACTGTGTAAAGAAAACCAGAAAAGAATTATTTCTTCTACCTGGCCCATGCTTTGTTTTTATTATCATCTTTGAAATGGCAACACCAAGGTCAGCAGTGGCTTTTCCAGTAAGCAGATGCTTTTCCTCTGCCAAAGAAGGTAAAGGGTAAGGACAAAGGAATATCTGGCTTCCTGGACCCAGCAAAATGATGCAAGGAGGAACATCTCTTGATTCTTTATCCCCTTTAAATTCATTGCTTATTCCTAATATCCCCTCTCCTGAAGTTCAAATTCAACTACAATTTATAAGTCTCCATCATATGCCATTCATGTGATATACATCAATAGAGTCACTTATTTCTTTATTTAATAGCTATTTATTGAGCTACTAATATGTACTGTGCCCTGTCTAGAGTGTTTGGCGTTAAAACCACAAAGAGGAAAAGGTCTCTTCTTAAAGTCTAATGGTGGATGGACAGTAAAAGTATGATTGGTGCTATGATTGAGGCAAACACAGGGTAACATGACAGAAAATGGGAGGAACATCTAACTCTGTTACAAGAAGGCCTTAGAAGGCATCATGGAAAAAGTGATGGGTAGGAGTTAACCTGCAAAGAGGGAAGGAACAGGGAAAAGGGTATTTCAAAAGTCCAGAGACAAGATATAACAATCAACCTTATAGAACTATAAATGGTTTCATGCAGTTGAAGGACAGGTTGGGGGTGGCAGTGATAAGACGGAGGGTGAAAGAGACCAGATCAGACCAATCAACCAGACACAGACATATCCTGTGGACAAGAGGGAGTTAATGAAGAATTTTAAGCAGGGGTGAGGGAAAGGACATGATTAAAGATTCAGAAAGATCACTGGGGTTCAATGTGAAGACTGGAAACTAAGAGACCTATTGGGAGGCTGTGGTGGCAATCAACAACAGTGCAAGTGGAGACAAGCACTCCCAGCTGAGAAACGTTTCAGGGAGGCAGCTCAGATCTGGCCACTGGATGTGGAGGTCAGGGAGGGGCAAGAGTTGAGGACTATGCCAAAGAGAAGGAGCAGATTTTAGCAGTGAAATGAAGAGCACAATTGTGCCCTGATTGAGTGGAAATATCTGCGTGACATTCAGGTAGAAGACTTTTAGAAATACGGGTCTAAAGCTCAGGAGAGCCTTCTGGACCCCTGGCATAGTTTCAAAGGTGACTGCATGTAAAAATACACTGTAGCCTTGGGAATGGATGAGATCACCTAGAGAGAGTATAGAGCAGGAGAAGGGAAGACAATCAAGGTCAGAGATTTGAAGGCACTGAGTCACAGAAAAGGACAGAGGAAAGGGTGTCAAAAAGGAGATTGAGAAAGGGTAGCCAGACATAGAGGAGGGAAACCAGGAACATGTAGCTGAATGGAAGACAGAAGAAGAGAGCATTCCAACAGGAAAGGGAGTGGCTGATGGCATCAGATGGTGGCAGGTCAAGTCAGATAAGAACTGAGAACTGCTGGGGAGATTCAGCGATAAGGAAGTGGTTATGACCTGGTGAGAGAAGTTCCTGAGGAGCAGCGCTGTGGGTAGAAGCAGACTGCAGTCATTTGAGAGGCTAGGGAGGTGAGAAGCTGAAGAGCATGTTAACCATTATTTCAAGAACTTGGGCTGTGAGGAGGAGGAGAGGGAAAGAAGAAATACTTTCCCTCCAAGGGAGGAAGGGAAAAGTTGGAGGAAGTTTGCTTTTTAAACATGAAAGAGGCTTGAGGCTAGTTAAATGGGCAGGATCCAGTGAAAATTTCAAGACTGAAATACAGAAGAGAGGTTCACTGTTGGAGGGAAGTGCCTGAAGAGGCCTAAGGTGATGAGGGCCTAGGTTCAGGCAAGGAGGTGAGTCTTGGGGGAAAGTGAGCGCAGGCACAAGTGAGATTGGTCAGAGGATGGCTGGAAATGGTGAGCTTTCTGGTCTGTGGCTTCTGTGTTCTTGTGGAGTAGCAGGCAAGATCATCTGAAAGCAGGGTGAAGTAAAAGTGTGAAGGAGTGAAGTAGAAGGTTTGAGGTGAGTGGAGGATGCTGGGAGGCCAAGGCACAGCACTGACAGGGAAGCCAGGGGCTCCAGGGCAGTGCTGATGGCCCAGGAGGTGGGGCATGAATCTGGAGTGCACCCTTCCAGAAAGCTGGTGATTCTCTCCAGCAGTGCTCCCCAGCCCAGACAACAAAGAAGCTGTGATTGGAAGCATTCTGCCTGAAAGCTATTATGCAAAGACAACTTGAGAATGCTGCAGGGCTTGCACATGCTTGGGAGTGAGCCAGGTTTCCAGGAAGTGGAGGCAGCTCAGATGGAAGTGGAAGGGGTGTGATCACCTTCAGAAAGGAAAATGGAAATGCTCAGTAGGAGGAGAACAGTGGAATTAGGGTCGAGGATGAGGAAACCCAGAACCAAGGAGTGAAACGGGAGGAAATAGTTGTCTTGAAAGAGTTACACCTTGGCCAGGGACCAGGAAAGGCAACAGGATAGAAGGAATAGTGGGCTTAGCAGACACCCAAGTGTTTCCGCAGAATGAAGCCCAGCAGTTACCTTGTAGCTAGGAAAAGCTCAGGCCTCTGGGAAAGAGTGAAACCAGGCTTGCACTGATTGTCCTGTGACACACATCCTGGCCCCTTCCATAGGCCTGTGGGGTGAGCAAGTTCCTGCAACTCTTCTGTTGGAAACAACAGCAGCTTCTAGGGACTGAGCTGCTGTAGTGTCTCAGGAAGGACTGAGCCATGTGTGGTCCCAAAGTGTCTGTTCTCTTTAGCTCTCAGCTTGTGAGGTGCGTAGTATTACCTCCTGCTCACAGAGGAGGCTCAGAGAGTTTAATGACTTGCTCCAGGCCCTCAGCTATCAAATGGTAGGAGCAAAATTAAGGGTGCATTTCTGCCTAAGTTCAGTGCTCTCTCAGACAATAGTCATCAATATTATAAGACTGGTAATCCCTCAGTTCCTTCAAACCATGTGGGGAGATACAAATGCAACTGTTGTAATATTTTTGAAAATAATTAACTGATACATTTTTAATTGAATTAACTTCCAAAACATAGGTCACATACTAGATAGGTTGTGAACCCAGGGTGAATACTGCCCATCTTGGAAATGTTGCAGGGGACACTTTTGGTTGTCATGGTGATATGAAGGGCTGCTGGCATTTAGAGAATGAAGATCAGGGATGTGAAATGTCTGACAGTGCCTGGGACAGTCCATCCAACCAAAAATTGTCCTACCCCACATGCCAGTGCTGTTCCATTGAAGAACACTGGCAGAACAATGTAGTAGCCAGCCTCTAAGATGGTGCCCACTGGTCCCAATCTACTGGTATTGACCCTCTTGCCCTGTCACACCCACATTGTACAAGGGCTGGTCTGTGACTGACTGATAGAATATGGCAGAAGTGATAGACTGTCACTCCTGAGGTTAGGTTATCTTGGGTCACTCTTTCTGGGCAGAAGCCATGTCATGAGCAGCCCTATAGAAAGGCCTATGGATGAGGAACTGAAGCGTGCTTCCAGTAGCTTCATGGGAGGGCTTGGAAATGAAGCCTCCAATCCCAGCCAAGTCTTCAGAGACAGCACTCTGTGGTGTCAGCTTGACTGCAACCCATCCAAATTAGCTACTTTTGGATTCCTGACCATCAGAAATTGTGTGAGATTATAAACATTTGTTGTTTCAAGGTGCTAGGTGCTAAGTTTTTGGGGGTTAATTTAGTTCATAGCAAGACTAAGCTTGGTAACCACATGCAGTCGACTCAGTGGGCAGAGCTCTAACATGAGCCATGGATGGTAACTCAGGATAACGCGTAAAGGAAATTCATGCCTACCTAATGAGAAAGGGGAAGTGGGAGCTCTGTGGGGAAGGAGGTGAGGAGATCAGAGAAGGAGAGGGAAAGAACCATGCAGGTGTTTGGATCCTGGCTTCTTCCCCCAGAGCCAGGGTACGTGGCTGTGCAGTTTGCTTACTTCACACGGGGGCCTGGCCCAGGGGCAAATCGGGTTGGCTCTCCAGGCCTTGTTCAACTTGCTGAGCTTGGCAGCTGGGCGCAAGGGTATATCCACCAAAGGAATATCATTTTCTAATTTTTACAAAGAACCTACATGGGCTGGTAGCCTCCCTGCCCACTTTTGGATCAAAATAATGACAGGTAGGGAGATGGAGATAATTAGATATGATTAGAGGTTTTTACAGCAGGGGGTCATTCCTAACTTCTCTGGAAATACATTGTGACAATTTCAAAACAATTTCAGTTTCAGTTTCTTAGAGGAACCCCAGCTTCAACATGGCACTGCACACTGGGTGGAAATGGCTAAGGGATGGGGTCCAGGTGGAGAGAAGGCTAGAGAAGTGTCCTCATGGGCCTATTTTAATTCAGCTCTAGGACACCTCAAGGACCAGCACCCCCTCTCCCAATCCCACCTCTAAGACCATTAAAAGAAGACCTGGGTGGGAGAAGGGTAACCAGAAACAATGAATATTTACCCAAAATATGTGAATTAGTCTGTTTTAAACTAAAAGGTATTAAAATCTTTTTGACAAATTTATGCCCCATCCTAGCTGCTCATGGAATAGACTAGAGACCTATAGGAAATACTGTGTAAAGAAATTTGTTAAAGCTTTTCTGTTTTCGCACTTTTCAATTTGTAATGATTTACATTTATGTATCCACCGAACCATCAGTGTACTAATTACAGCAACTGCCTGGTTCTTTCTTCCTGAAAATTTTTGAAAAGGAAATACTAAATGCAAATACACCATTCATTTGCCTTTAAATCACATCCCCAGTGCATTCAGTCACTGCGAAGCATATCATCTAATGTGAATATGAGCTATACTGTGTATTCTAGTCTTCACGCATCTTGAACGTTGACTATTGCGGATCTCTAGAAAAAATATTTTCTTAATAAAATATGGAAAATATCTCAAAAATTAAATGTATAAAGTGGTAGAAGTTAAGGTTCTAACTGCCAACAAAATTGTCTTCCTTTCCATAGCAACAGAAAAGGAAGAGGAAGAGGAAAATTGAGGAGGAAGGTAATCCCACTTCTTAGCATTTATCCTCATTTAATTTTGCCTCTTCAGTCTCTGTGTATATATTATAGGTCTCCCACTTTATCTTAAAGCCAAGAAATAATCTTTCTCAAACAGAAGTCAATAGACTATCAAGATTTTTAAGTCATTCTTGGTGGTAACTCTTTAGAAATGTGGACCAATGAACAACCAAAGAAAAATAGATCTATGGATGTGTAGGGACATAAAGAAACCCCCAAAGGTTTCTCCATCCATCTTCCTACTGGATTTGGAGTTGCAGTATGTGGGTGTGAGCCCCAGTTCCTTTGTGTGTGCCCTTTACTTCCTTTGTGACCTTTTAGGAGTTCTTGAACTACTTGGAATATCAGTTTTCTCTTCCATAGGTGGAAATGATAATATTAACACTACCTATATTACTGAGTTGCTGTGAGAATTTAATGAGATAACATATATGAGACTTAAACTATTTGACAGTAAAGTCCCAACCCCCCACTGATACCACACAGACAGTATTACAGTGCTGTAAAGCTAACATATAAAGCAAGAAATCCTTCTTGCCTACCCCACCACCCTGCCATCTACCTCCACCATGAAACAAAGAACACTGAAGCTTCAGAGAAAGCAGTTGCCAGCATCAGCATCCAAATGGTGCACCAGTTAGTAACCAGCGGCTCTCTCGAGGGTTAACAAGTCAATACTAAGGACTCTATGTGATCAGTAACAAATCCTTGCAGCAAACACGGACAGCCCAAGATGGGACAGATGACAGGAAAGAATACAGGCCAGACCTCCACTAGCTGAGGCTTAGCAACAGTTCCTTAATGAGAAAGACCTCAAGGATGATTGTGAAAATTTTGTTACACAACTCTTTCCCTTTTAGGCCCTTGCTGTTCAGTGTGATCCACAGACCAGCCACCCCAGAATCACATGAGAGCTTTTTGGAAATGAACTGGAAGTTATACTTCAGACATACTGAGTCAGAATCTGCACTTAAACATGGTACCTAGATGAATCACTTATGTATTATGACTTGAGAAGCACTGTTTCAGAATTTATTGAACAGAAAGAAGCAAGTAAAATAAAGTATATGTAGTTCTCAGAATGTTCTTTTGAGTGTTCATAAGATTTCTGATTAAAGAACCCCTCCAGGTAGTGTTACATATAGAAACCTCATCCAGGCAAACCCTACCTGGCCATTACCATCAAGATTTTGATGTAAAGATAATCAAAAACAAATAAGCAGCACCCTTTGGAGATTCACATCTTGATGAATGCCTATCTATGTCTGATGGATGCTGCATGCTACAAAAGCTCCTGTTAGTGCCCTCATAAGAATTTGGCATTTGCACATTGAGCATTCACCTAAAAAATCACTTAGTGGACACGTACTATGGGGCAGGGCTCTATTCTTAGAGGAATAACCAAACCTGGAGTAAGTAAGTAGTCTTTTTTCAACTTAAACTACAGCTCCCCACAAAAGTCAAGATCAACAGAAAAAATTGAAAAGCTTTTAAATTTAAAAATAATTGAAGAATTTTACTCTCCTATTTTTAAAACTGTTAACAGGAAAAAGAAAAATTTCATAGGAAAAATATTAGTACACATAAAGTATACATTTGCAATACAATTTCTGGTCAATTCACATGAACAACCTGGGATCAGAAAAGGAAGAAAAATGCACAAAACAAGGAAGAAGCAGAGAGGCTCAAGGAAAGCAGATGAAGAATGAGATAACGGAGGATGGACTGTAGGTGGACAGAAATATAGGCAGAGTGAAGCAGGCAAAGGTTTCTTTGAGGGACTGCTGCAGCCCTTTTGTGCCTAGAGGAACTACTAGAGTATCACCTTCAATTGTAGGAGGAGGATTAATTATCTGCAAGGGTAGTTTGTGAAGTTCTAATATTTATTGTGCTCTGAAAGACCTGCTATGAGGACCTTGCCATCTAATCATTAGTCAAAACAATGGTATAATTTTACTGGATCTGCACACTACAACACCAGGCTAATAGTTGTCTAATCTTTTCTAAAAGATATCCAGGAATAGAGGTGACATCTCAGTAAATTAAAATAAAATTGATAGTTAAGGTATTCATTAGAGGTCTGAAATGTATTTTAATAAGACAATGTCAAGTTGTCTGAAATCAAGACTAAGTGAGACCCGGTGGTCTTATTATTTCAAAAGCATAAAACATCTTGCCTTTCTTTTTTTCTTCACTTTTAAGGCAGACATTCTTATGGGCTAGAATCTTCTCAAGGCTTACATTGCTCCTAGTATAAAGTACACACAGAAGATAGGTGCACAAACTTGCTCAGACCCAACTTACATTTCATACATTGCAACAATAATAAGCAAGGAAGCAAAGAGACTAGAAAATACATAAATAGAGAGGTTTCCCATGCCAGTTATTCTAGAAATGCCAAATATCCTGTTTATGACAAACCAAGATTTAAAATATTTGTTGTCATGTCCACTATCATCCAGAAATCACAGAGTGAAAGGCTTTCACATTTCAAATAAAATAAGCAGAGGTGGAAACGGGATTCATCTTGCCAAAGCTCCATAAGGCAAAATTATTTAGATGGCTATGAAAGGAAATAAAATATGTTATAGAAAGCAAAAAACAAAACTTTTAAGGAGATAGCCTGCTTTTTAAAAGATGAACTTGTGATTCTCAATGACTCAAAAGCTGAAGTGTTATTTTCTAGTCTTTATTGCATTTTAATGGCCACTGAAATGAAAGTAATGGGCAAATTATATTTGTATGTGTAAACTGACTTTAAAATATCTGCTCATTGAAAAAAATTTTGTCCCTTATCTATTTAGATACAATTAAAGTCTTGCTCTCCAGCATTTTAGACAATAGGATTTTGGTTAATAAAAATTCCAGTTAAGTATTCATTTTCTCAGAGTTAGTCCCTTTCTTATTTTGTCCCTTATTCTTTCTTCCTGATCTGAGCAAAAGAGATATACCCCAGTGATCTGACTTTTTCTCCCCCAAATTAGCAGTAACAATAAAATAACTAAGTAAAGTTTCCACTGATTTTACCATTTTCTGGTGTTGCCATTCAGTACAAATTATGTATAATGGACTATCAGATGTGCTGAATCTATACAGATTAGTAAAACACTAGATAACAGCATTTGGCTATAATTACACTTCTTAAGTTATAAATTCTACTGGATTGCAAGCAACATGGTGAGTGACAGAGCCTGTATTGTTCACTTCTGAGTCCCAGAACATGGCATAGTTTCTAGCATATAGTAAGCACGTGATACATTTATTTACTCATTGACTAATCTTTATTGAGCATCTACTATGTTCCAGACACTGTCTAGATGCTAGGGATATAGGATTAAAGAAGGAAGAGGAAAAGAAAGTATCACTCTCATGGCATTCCATTCTAGTAGGGAACAGGCAAACAAGTAAAACACATAGGATAGACTTTGAGAAAAAATAAAGCCACATAAGGGCTGGAAAATGCTGGATATGAGATGCTACCAGATAGTGGTTACAGGAGAAGCTGTGGCTCCAGAGCCCCCTTCAGGACAAGCCACCCATTCCCCAGCTGCCATGGATGTTGTCTGCTGAGGGCTCAAGCTGAGTCCTTTCCAGGACTGCTCTTGGTAGGAGGAAGCTGCCTTGACAAGGTTATGCCCCTTTCTGGGGGCAGCCTGCACCCAATAACGGGCTCATGCAGTAGTATAGATCTCTCTTGCCTCAACTGGAGGAATTCTGTCCCAATTTCAGAGCTCCTGGTGGGATGAGCTGAGGCCTCTGACGTAACGGCATGAGCATTTCAGCTTCTCACACTATGCAGTGCTGCTTCCTGCACCCTCACCCATCACAGATATTGGTCCCAAATACACCTCTCAAAAATCTCCTGTAAATCCCAGAGTCTCAGAGTGAGCAAAGGGAGAGTGGCGTTTGGATTTTCTTCCAAATAGAGTTGTCAAATAGGTCCTTGGTATGTGATTCTGGAGTTCAAGGAAGAAATGGTACTAAGGATATGAAGTTGGGAGCTGTAAGTGGTAGTTAAGGCCATAGGACTAGATAAAAATCACCCAGGGCATAAGTGTAAATAGAGAATAAAAGAGGTCTAAGGGTGGATTTTGGAGCCCTCCAACATTTAGAGATCAAAAGGGATGGAAAGAAAGAGCAAAGAAAATTGGGAGGGAAAGCAGCCATTGTGATAGAACCATGGAGTGGTGTCCTGGTAACCCAGGGGTAAAAATGCCTCAAGGAAGAGGAAATGATTAGCTGAGTCAAATGCTATGAAGAGATCAAGTTGATGAAAACTGACTGATGGTTAGATGTGTCAACATGGAGGTCACTGATGACAAGAGCAGCTTCAGTGGAATGGTGGGGACAAGAGTGTAAATTATAGAATGGGTGTAACATATTCTGTGAGTCAAGATTTATTAAACACTTGTTAAATTGGATATATTTGCATTTCTTCCATATTTGAGAGGGTGTATGGTAATCTGTATTCACAGAGCTGAGAACAATATCCAGCACATAATATTATGCTCAATGCATATTTTTTTAATTATATGGTGTCATTTTTGTACATTTACAAATACCATCGACCAAATGATACAGAATTAAATATGCAAAAGATCTTAATCTTTCTGCTTAATTCCTCTATCTCTTTTTACAATTCAGCAAGCCATGGCCTGAGGAGATTGCCACATAGATGAGTTGGGACCAGAATTCAAAACTCTGAAGCTGAGTTCTTCATTTTATCTACAACAACATTCTGGGATATGAAAAATTTGTTTTATGTAACTTTATAGATTTATAATCACCTTCAGTTCAAGTTAGAGGAAAATCAAAGATTTTTTCTTGGTATTAAAATAGTTATTCACCTAACACTGTGAGATCTCATAATGCTTCTAACTAGAGTACATTGTATGGAACTTCCTGATGAAAAATTTGGCTTTTTAATTCTGTTTTTTATTGATAAAATACTAAGAAGTCTAGATTGTGCTAGCAGTTCCCTAATTACTTCAAAGTAACTCTGAACTGGAGCAGCATGAGAATATGTTCTATTCTCCTCATTCCAAGCAAAAAGTTACCTCACTTGATTCTTTCCAGTTAAATATTTAATAGAGCAATAAAACATGAACCTTATAATTTGAACAAACTTTAAAGCTCTTTCATGTACATGGTGATTCTCTTCAAGCCTAATTTTATATGATGTAATTTGAACTGAAATAAATTATGTCATATTAGTCACTTGTACTCAAAAGGACCTAGTTTATTTTCAAAGAATTTAAACCAGACAGTAAAAAAATGCAGTACTAAGAAATTTCCTAATTTATTTTACAGAGACAGATTTCAAATATTGTACTCAGAAAAATACTGCTTATGGGTAGTATCATTGAACCAGTCTTTGGCAGAAACTTCAAAAAGCAACTGTCAAGTACAGAAAGAGACTAGATTAATAAAATTTTATTCTACTACATTTTACTAATCAATGCTGATTCAGATACTAAAAATCAAAAGTATAATTTACTTGTCTGATTGGCTAATATGTTATACAATTTTCTTCTGGAAGTGTCAGACAGTCTTAGAGAAAACAGAAAATGTCAGTGGTATTCAGTTCGGTCACGGAGACAATGAGCAGCATGAAATAAGCCTATTGATTTGGGGTCTACACAGACCAAGTTAAAGAGAAAGGAAGCCATTTTTATATAGACCATTCAGCCTTCAAAGCTGGCTATGGAACAAAAAATAGGATTTTTAAAAATGATTCAGTGTACTTTGATAAAGTTTACTTTAAACAATAAAAAGATTCATTTGCAACCATCCAAATCTAATTCATTTAGGCAAGGATACAAAATTCATAGAATGAAAGGTATTTGGGAAGCAAGATATGCACCTGGTTTCAAAGTATCCTACATATCACTTATTAAGTACAATAGGAAACAGTACTTTCATAATGGAAAGATGTAGTAGACACACACATTTATATACACATTATGCACAAATACTTAACTTTAAGGAAATTACACATTTCTCTGCAATTTGCTTTTCTCAGGCAGTAATACCTAGTAATATTTCCAATTCAACTAGCAATCCCATCTCTAATTTGTTACCTCTGTCTCTTTCAATAACTGGAAAACATCCCATAGTTGTGGATATAGTGTGACTTATTCAACCAATTCCTCCATTGAAGTGCATTTACTTCCCCCCTCCAATTTGCCAACTATATGGACAGTGCTATAAAATAAGCATCTTTATACACATATCATATATGTTGGTCTTTTATTTCAATAAAATTAACATCTACAAATGGGTAAAAAATGTGTCTATATCTAACATTAAAAATTACCAAATTGCCTTCAAGTGGCCTCATAACAGTTCGTGGTGTTTCCACAAGAGATATATGAGATTATTATTCTTCCTTAATCTTATTCCCACCAACAATAGATGTTATTGCTCTATAATTTTCCCATTTTGATGGAATAGACCAAATTAGTGCATTATCTCATCATGCTTCAGTGTATGCATTTTAAATATGTATTTGTTGAGGCAGAGAAAGACAAGTACCAAATGATTTCCCTCATTTGTGGAGTATAACAACAAAGCAAAACTGAAGGAACAAAACAGCAGCAGACTCACAGCCTCCAAGAAGGGACTAGTGGTTACAAAGGAGGAGGGTGGGGGAGGGTGGGAGGGAGAAGGGGATTGAGGGGTATTATGATTAGTGCACATGGTGTGGGTGGGGGTTGTGGGGAAGACTGTAGCACAGAGAAGACAAGTAGTGACTCTGTGGCATCTTACTATGCTGATGGACAGTGACTGTAATGGGGTATGTGGGGGGACATGGTAATATGGGTGAATGTAGTAACCACAATGTTTTGCATGTAAAACCTTCAGAAGAGTGTATATCAATGATACCTTAATTAAAAAAATGTATTTGTTGATCATTTGTCTTTTCATATTCTTTGCCTAATTTTCTTCTGGATTGTTCATCATTTCCTGGTTAACATTTAAAATTACCTTGTATATTAGAAATATTCATGCTTTATCATCTGCTGAAAATTTTCTTCAAATATTTTCTCAGTTGATCTTATTTATGGCATCTTTGGCCATAAAAAATCTTTAATTTTACATAAAAGTATATGTGTGTATATTCTATTTAGAAACATACCTTAGGAGTGTATATTCTTTTTAGAAACATACCTTAGTTTAAGAGTGCCTCCCTCATCCATACAAGAAGAAAAATGATTTCACAGATTTCCTCATATAAATTATTTGCTTTCCTCATCAAATATCTTTTAAATTTTTTATAATAGTTTTATTGAGGTATAACATACATACCATAGAATATCTCAGTGTAAATGTACAATTCAGTGTTTTCATTGATCTTCTGTAATTGTGCATCCATCACCATAATCCATTTTTAGAACATTTTCATCAAAGCAAAATGTTGCCTTATGTCCATTTAGTCAATTCCTTTTCCCTTCTCAGCCCCTGGCAACCACCCATCTGTTCCCTGACGATAGATACATTTGCTTTTTCTGAAAATTTCATACAAATGGAATCATATACTATATGGCCTTTTGTTTCTAGCTTCATTTTCTTAGAATGTTTTTGAGGTTATATTGGTTTCCTAGGTGGCTTAAAAACAACAGAAATTTATTATCTCACAATTCTGGAGACCAGAGTCCAAAATCAAGGTGTTAACAGTGCTGTACTCCCACCAGACCCTCTAGGGGAGAATCTATGCCTCTATGGCTTCTGGTTGCTGTCAACATTCTTTGGCATTCTTGGCTTGTGGTCACATCACTCCAATCTCTGCCTCAGTCTTTATATCATCTTCTTCTGTATGTGTCTGTGTCTTCTCCTGTCTATCTCTCAAATCTTCTGTCTTTCTCTTATAGGAACACTTGTCATTGGATTTATGGCTCACTTGCATAAACTAGGTTGATCTCTCCACCTCAGGATCTTTAACTGAATTACATCTGCAAAGATCTTCTAAATTAGGTAACAGAGGTTCCAGAATAAAAATGAGGACATTCTTTCTGGGGGGCCACCATTCAACCCACTACAAGAGGTTCAACCATGGTATAGTGTATATCAGTGCCTCATTCCTTTTTATTGCCAAATAACATTCCACTGAACAAATACAAGCACATATTTTTATCCACTCTTCAGCTGATGAACATTTGGGTTGTTTCTACTTTTTGGCTATTATGAACAACACTGCTATGAACATTCATATGCAAGATTTTGTATAGACATGTCTTTAGTTCTCTAGGAATAGAATTTCTGAGTTTAAAGTTGTTCTATGTTTACCTTTTTTAGATAAAGCCAAACTGTTTTCTAAAGTGACTATACCACTTTACATTCCCATCAACAATGTATGAGGGTTCCAGTTTCTCCATATCCTCTCCAATAGTTGATAGTGGCTGTATTTTTTTATTACAGTTATTTTAGGGGTCTGAAGTGATATCTCATTGTTGTGGTTTTAATTTGTCTATTTCCTACCTCTGTCCACTTAGAGAGGCTGAAAGCAGTGATACATCAATAGCAATAAGCACACCTAGTACTCAGATCTTGGTTTCTAAACACATTTGCTTTTAATAAAAGCAAATCAAGCTTTCATAGGGAAATGGCTGATTTCAAGGCCAAGGCAGGGAAAGTAAAAGATAAGCTTGGAACATGTTGCTATGAAGAAAATAAGGACATGATCACAGAAAGAGATCTATGAAAAGGACATAAAAACCGACTTGCAGGTACTCCCACTGGGCAAAACATGGAACAATTTGATCATCAAAATAAATATAATAGTAAAGGATTGTAACCCATTGAACAACATTGAAATCCTTTAGTCCATACTGATAGAAATAAGTAAATCAGAAGAGAAAGCTCTTCTTAAAGTAGAATGCCAGCCAACAAATGTAGAAGATATTATAGAATTGGAAAGTCTCCATTAAACAACCATCATAGCAGTAAACAATTTAAGTAAAGCATTGCAAGAAACTAGTGAGTAAAAGTTGGAGAGGGAACATGATGTTTGCTAGTGTCAAAGTATCTTCCCACAAAAATACTTATTAATTACAAAAGGAGACAGAGAAACTTTCAGAAACCTGGACAATGCCACCTCACTCGAATAAACAAACTACCAGGCATGGGGCAAATCTACATCAAGTACCACCCAAGTACCACAGCTCTCTATATGGTTCCTGCCAGAGGTGCATAATACTCATGTAATTGTGAAGACACATCAGGCAAGCCCAAACAAGCCCAAATGGACAGCCTACAAAATAACTGACCTGGAATCTTTTGAAATGGTAGGTCATGACTGTCAAGGAAGGGCTGAGGACCTGTTCCTGAAGGAAAGAGACTAGAAACTAAGGTAGGTTCAACACATGATCTTGGGTGGATCATTTTCCTGTAAAACACATTACTGGGAGAGTTGGCAAAACTTCAGTTGTGTCTCTCGGTGAAGGGTGCATGGGAGTTCTTCGTGCTGTTCTTGTACTGTTCTGTGAGTTTGACATGATTTAAAAATGAAAAAGAATAAAAATTATGTTGTTAGAGTTCCTGAGAATGATTGCACTATTGGAATAAGCTATACTTGGTCACATGGATTATTGTTTGACACTTTCATTGGGTTCTGGCATTAAAATTTTCCTGGCTTTATCAAGTGAATTGGGGTGCTTTCTCTTTTTTTCCCAACATCTGAAACAGTTTCAATAATCTTGCAAATATTAACTTTAAAGTTTTTCAGATATAAAGACATTTGATACTGTTGCCTTCATAAATGCTAGATTTTAAATCACTTCTCAAAACTCTTCTATAGTTTATTCAAGTTTTCTGCCTTTATTTGAATGAATTATTATATCATATTGTTTGTGAGGAAATTGTCTTGGTTTCAAATTTTGAATTTATTATAGAGTTGTATATAATGTTTTGTTTTATTTCTTTTCTTCTCTTTGGTGTTGTGTTTCCATGCCCTTTCTCATTCACAGTTTTGTATATTTTTTGCTCTCTTTATTTTTTATGATCTCAAAAAAATGACTTCTCTTTTTTTGTCATTCAAATGATCTGATTTTGAGTTTTTTTCTTCTTTGCACTATTTTTTGTTTCCCATTTGCTTAATTTCAGGTTTTAGCTTTCTTAGTTCTTCCTTCCTAGTTTCTTCTAACTTCTAATTCTTGTAAAAGATTATAATGTTTCTAAATTTTAACACCTTTATCTTAAAATTTTTTTTCTGTGAGTGTGGCTTTTACCAAGTACCATTCATTTCTAATATTTTTTTGAATTCAGGGGATATATAGATATGCAGTTCTTGATTCCAATGAAGAACTTTTGTTAAGGTTTTTATGTCATTTTTATTTCTAAATTCATTAGGTTATGATCAGAAAATCATAATGAGGTGTTCTTTAAGGAAAAATAAACAAGTAGTTTTTAGAATTTTCTATGGAATATAATGGAATGAATATTCTGTATTTGACGAACTTAAAGTTCTCTCTAAATCTATATGCAGTTGATTCACATTCACAGCAGCTATGTCCTTTGAAGTCACTGAACTTTGAACCATTGCTCCTAGGAGAAATACAGGGTTAGGTTCCTGTGAGCCTCTGGTTTCAACAGTTTTGTCAACCAATCAATACATAACCTTACTTATGTTTATTTCTGTTTAAAGGCAACTTTATTTTTATATATTGGTGATTTATTAACATTGAATCCACAGCCAATAGCACTGTAACTCAGGCCTGAGCAAAGTTTATCTACCATATATAGTGTCTCAGGAAGGCATATCACAGCCTTCATGCATGTAGGGACATTAGGCAGTATGCTTGGGAGATATTTTAAACGGCAAAATTACCAACTAAAAACACTGAAGTGCAAAAACTATGACACTAAATAGACTTGGAAAAGGACACTTGTTTGTAATAGGAGAGCTGAAACAAGAAGGGAGAGTGTCACCTCATTTGACTTCAGCTGGGAACACACCTATCAGGCAACTCAAATTGTTTGCCACTCTGACGTCTGTGAATGGCTGCAAAAATGTTGCATTGATTTGGGGGTTCCAAATACATTTTAGCATAGTGGGCAAATTCACAAATATGGAATCTACAAATAATGATAACTGTGTTCTTATAAGACAAGCTTTATGATAGTATTATTTAATTCCTTTATGTCTTTATCTGTCTATTTATCTACCTACCTATTTCTACCTATCTATCTGTCTGTCTATCTATCTATCTATCTATCTATCTATCTATCTATCTATCTATCTATCAGAACTGGCCAGTTCTGATAGTCAAGTCTTTTTTATTATTATTTTACTTAATATTGTATTTAACAGTTGGATTAATAATAATTTTTTGATTTATTTAGCTGCTATGTCATTTCATGCATAAAATCTAAGAACTGTTTTGTTTTTTTCACAAATTATGCTTTTTATCATTAGATATGTCCCTCTTCTTTCTGTTGAGAGGTTTTGAAGAAATTCTGTGGTATTAATTTCACCACATCTGCTTTGAGATTTTGCCCTCCTTTTACAGTTTATTAATGGTTACTCACCCATTCCCAGCTCTCATATGAAATCAGATACTTCTCTAGTAGTACATGAAAAGACAGAAATTTTCCCCAGCTGAGCTTTTTGACTCCTCTGTTGCTCCCCACCAGTGACGTCTGACTTGAAGGACACTCCTTTGGCAGTCTCCTCCTCGTTTTCCTCCTGAGAGACGAAGCCTTCAGGACATTTTTGATTTTTGTTTCCTTCCTTCTCATGTACCCCTCACCACAATTCCTTAGCTTAACTGAGATGGTTTTGTTCTTTAAATTCCAGATTATTATTAGAAGTTTCCATTTTAGTGTACTTCTCTGTTTCTAGGATCTTTAGGTAGTATTTATGTCACACATACCAAGCCTATCATTGTTCACTTAGTTTTAATTAGATGGCACAAGCCCATTGCTCACAATGGATTTCTTTCCTCTTCAACTCTTTTTTAATTTGCTTTGGTTATTTTTTTTATTAATAAAGGCTTTTTCTAGTATTTTCCCCAGGTGAGCAATGAGATCTGTGACTTTTCTGAATCCTTATACATCTGCAAACATCTTTTTTTGTACCCTAACAGGCATTTGAAAGTTGAAAATGTATTCCATTGTCTTGTAGCTTCCAACGTTCCAAAGGAGAATTTCAGTGACTCTCTAATATTTTACCTTTACAAATAACTTACGAGCTTCTATATAGGAATAATAATATTCTTCTCTTTATCTTTGGAGTTCAAAATTTTGACCAGGATACATCTAACCATTTTATATTTAGAGATATATTAATACATATCTAGTGTTATTACATATATAACTATAAAATATATAAATATCTACATAGCTATATACATATATATAAAATAGATAATGTATCTATATGTGTATAATGTATACAGGCAATATAATGTATATAGATAATATAGTATAGACAGATAATATGTCTATATGTGTATATGTATATCTTTATGGTATGTGCATATATATACATTTTTTTTCTCATTATACCTGCCTGAAACTTGGTATCCTTTCTTCAATCAAGGAAAACTGGTTTTTGTTTGTATGCTTCATTTTGTTTTGTTTAAATATGTCTTCATGTGCATCATTTTCTCTTTCTGGTACTCCAAATATCTCATGTCAGTTTTTTAAACCTTCTGTTCATCTCTTTACTCATGATTTACATTTTTTGCTCTGAGTTTTCTAATATTTCTTGCATCCTGTTTCCAGGCTACTAGTTGTGTGCCAACAGTACCATTTCTTCACTAGTGAACTTTAAATTTAAAGTCCATGCTTTTGTTGTTGTTTCTAAACCCAGAAAGTCTATTTTGTACAGCTCTTGCATCTCTTTAGGTACTTCTATTATCTTTTCTGTTGAAGTTTATGTTCTGTGCCCTCCAGCAACTCTAATTCATAGACAGCCCCCATTCTGAATGTTCAGCCTGTTCTTCCTCTCTCTGGCTGCTTGGTCTTGAGTGATCTGCTCTTAAGGGCTCAGCTCCAGCTGTTGGTATATGTCAAGCAGTGACAGTTCAGTGCGTGGTGGCCTGCTGGAAGTCTCTCCCCATGAGGACCCTGATGTTGACATCAGGCAGGCTGACAGTTCCCTGTTAAAGCAGCAGGACAAAGGCTGTTTGGGACCCATCTTCTCACTTCTCCCAGCACAGAGATGACTCAGTCTACCTGTCAGCCTCTCCTGAGAGCCAGGAAGGGCATCCACCCTCCCCCGGGTGGAGGGCGATCTCTTATGCCTAACTTAATCCACTTCATTCTTTTGCTGAGGTGTATTTTGTTATTTTTCTACATTTATATTTTTATGACTTAGAAAAAACAATTTAATCTGAAATGCCACCCTTTCTGCTTCTAAGCTCTCTTCTTCCTTAAGATAAATGATACTATACTAAAATTCCTCTATTTCCAATTTACATTTAGTGAAATTAAGGATGGGGAGAAATGGTTCCTGGAGAAGGAGAAGTTTCTGTTTGATGTGAGGAGATACCCCTTAATAAATGGGAAATGTTGACCTTACAGTAAGTCTCAGTAATACAGTGGTTTAACATGTACATAAAGAAAGTTCAGACATAAAATTTAAAAGTGGAGTCCAGAATGCACCTGTAATTCATGTAAGGACCTATTTTTAAAGTAAAACATATGAGAATGATTATTGCTATGTTTACAAGTCCTGTTTTTAATATATGAATTAACATTTTAAATTAACTGTTGGAAAAAGTAAAGCACAGCTAGTTTGTTTTGCTAGATTGCAGTCTTATGCACAACTCTGTTAGACTCATCAAGTTCTGTAGCCTCTAAGAAGTCCTGGGGCCTAACAGAAAACATGCAGTTTTTCTTTTTCTTTTTTTATTGGGTGAAATTCATACAATATAAAATTAACAATTTTAAGTGAACAATCCAATACATACATCATGTTGTAAAACCACCACCTTTATCCATTTCCAAAACAATTTCACCTCCCCTTCCCTCACCCGCTAACAAACACCAGTCTGCCTTCTGTCTCTACAGATTTCCCTATTCAGGATACTTCATATAAATGGAATTGTACACTATGTGATTTTTGTGTCTGGTTTCTTTCCCTTAGCATATTGCTAAGGTTCATCCACATTGTAGCATGTGTCAGCACTTCATCCTTTTTAGGGTTGCATAATATCCCATTGTATGAATACACCACAATGTGTTTATCCATTCATCCATTGCTGAACATTTGGACTGCTTCCACTTTGGACCTATTGGGAACAGTTCTGCTATGAATTTTTGTGGACTTAGTTTGAGGACCTATTTTCAATATTTTTGGGTATTAAGAAGTAGAATTATTGGATCACATGGTAATTCTACATTTGACTTTTTGAGGAATTATATTTGGTTTTAATTTTGCTTAACTTGCATGTTGCACTTAACTCGAACCTCTGTTTATTTCTATTAGATCTATGAATTAACAGTAGTATAAGATTATTAGGGAAAAAATTATATATATTCCTTGCCACAGATGGAGTATTTTCTCTTTCTTCATTTTCCCTAACACTTCCTAATAAAGAATGAAAGATTCTAAGAAACTCTCTGTTCCCAAGTATACATTAAAAGCCAGATCTTCAATATGAAACTCAGAAATTTGCTAATAATCAGCAAGGGAGATAAACACTTAACTACAAATTCCAGCACTGTATTAATTATCAAATAATTCCAAATGGGAACAGAGGGGAGGGAAGCAGATAGAATAAGGAAATGTATGCAATTTACATGAAATGTTAAAATTTAATTCTTGAAGTCCAGCTAGTAAAAATTGATCTTAAACCCATAATATTTGAAATCAAAATATAAGCAGATGACTTTCCAGAGCATAATTTTTAAGAACAACACCATTTAAAATGTTTTTAACCCCTTTTGTTAATGTTTCTGAGAACTACATACATATATACACAGACATATTAATATATACAAATGCTGTGGCTGTTTTTCTTTTTAAGAGAGCACCAGCCATCATAAGACAATTTGATTTTAGAAGCATCACTGTCTAAAATTCTATCTCAATTTCCCTTTTTCTCCTCTCTCTCTCTCTGTCTCCCTCTCTTTTTTTTTTTTTTTGATGTTTTTGAATGACAAGGAAGGAGACAAATCAACAGTTGTTAAGAGTGCTGCTTCAGGGAAACTCAGGGGATATAACTATCTAATTATGAATTTCCTGAATGTGCAATTCAAACAGCAGCAACTGGACGTGATTAGTACAGTGAGCCTCACCTCCAGCTGTTCTACAAAAACAAATCAGTGAAGGATTTCCAAGGCACATTTTCCTTTGGACCTGTTTTAAGTTTTAACAGTACAATGGTACAGTGTTGCTCTTTTTTTTTTACAAGTGACAGATTGTCTGAAAAGAAGCAAGAGTTGCCTCTAACAAAAGAACTACCTTATGGGACATATACCTCTGCTTGAGGTCAATGTGTTTGAATCTGTGTAAGGAAATAAAAACTGCAAATCTGCCTCTTTATGTGGAATAAAACCTGGAAATGTGTGCTCAAGAGGCAACCTTAAAATCATATTTCATTCCGGCATATGGGCCAATGATTGTGTTGTTGAGTAATGCATATGTGTAATCCATGTGGCAAGCCTTGTGGACTGAGAAAAAGTCAGCTCACTGAGGCTTGGCAAGCAGGAACCATTTATTTAGAAAAATTTACATGGGTTGAAGCAACGTGAAAAATGTACTGTCCAGTTTGTCAGCCTGTGAACACAGCAAAAGCCTCAGCATTCTCTCATCAGCACAAAGACTAAGGGAGAAAATCTCTTTTTGCTGCTTTCTAGCTTATACTTACAAAAGAATGATTCCTCTTGTATAATAAGGGAACTTATGCTTAATATACAATATCTCTCACCAAATAAAGAAGTCTAAATGGATATTTATACAACCAGAGATCCATAAAACACTTTGGCAATATGATACACTAAGAGGAAACCCAGAAATCTTTAGAGATTTTATTATCATTGCATTCAAATCAATTTTTAACTGCTTTTAGCTATGGATTCTTGAGTTTCAAAGTAATTGTAAAATATTTCCACAAAGTGCATAGCAGCATAAGTTCTACAGGATGTACAGCTCCATAAAGGGAAAAAAATGAAGATAAACTTAGAGGGTCCCATTAACCTTTGTGAATAACAAGGTATCATTTAGGCAATAAAGTTCTTTTAAAACCCAAAGGTATTTTTTAAAACAGAATATTTGTGTCATAAAGCGATTTAGAAGTGATCTAGAGCAGGTGGGGAAGAAATCCTGGGCAAATGGTGGGAGACATTGGGAGTAAGGGTGGATGGTATTCAAAATGATGCTATCTTTCAGCCAAGTTTCTAAATGTCTCATAAACTGACCTCTGATGTTTCAATCTCGTTTTTCACACTGCTTTGTCTAATACTTTTCATCAGTCTTATCTACCATATCAACATTAGGTCTTTAAAATTTTTGAGAGGGAAATTTCCATTTCTATCTAAAGGATTAACTGCTAAAGGAATTGTCTTCCTACCATAAACAACTAGAAAATCAAGCAAAATATATGATATGGCAATTTTCAAACATTAGCCATCAGGCAATGTGAAACTGGATCCCTAAGAAAATCACAATGATTATACCAGATTACTGCCCTGAAGAAATTTCTAAGGCACAGCACAAGGAAAAGGAACCCAGCATCTTGCTGAGCTGAGGAAACACGTATGTATGGGTAGGCAGGGCAGCTATAATCCTAATGGAAGAGTTCAAGAGAGAGTGATAAGCAGAGAAAAGAGGTCCAGAAATTTACATGAGTTCCCTTGAGTTTTGGCTGACTATCAATCTGTGTATGCATAAGGTGACACCCATGTTGTTGGATATGAAAACTGTCTGAAATAAAGACTAATTACTGAGAAGCTGTAAGGTGACAATTCCCAGAAGTCACATAGGACCAGAAATGTTTGTATTACCTCCATCCTAAGTGGAGAAATCTAGTTTAACACTTAGACATTCAGTAGAGATATAAAAAGGGCCATGCCCTAGAAGTAAGACTAAATTACCTCTAGAGTTAAGGCTACTCTAGAAGCTGCATTAAAAAGCTTAAAAATAAGTATCAATATGACAAAATCTAATCTGCAAGTAACCTCTCTACCAGAAAAAATTTAACATTCTTTAAAGGAAACATCCTTTAAACAAAAAACTCTAATTCTAAATAATGTAAAATTTGTAATTTTTATTACCCAGACATACAAGGAGATACGAAAGTATGAACCATAATCAAGCAAAAATTTAGTAAATGAAACAAATTCTGCAATAACAGAGATAATGGAATTAGAAGACATGTATGCTAAAATAGTTGTTATAAGTATGTATTGTGTGTTGACAAAGATATAAGACAACATAAAATAAGAAAGAAAAGGAAGATATGATAAAGTCTCAAACTGAACTTTCAGAAATAAAAAATATAATATTTTAAATAAAATTTATACTGAAAAAATAAAAAATTTGAAGAAGTGGAAAAAAGGAAGAAAGAACAGTGACACCAACAGTAAACCAATAGCAAAATGGTAGATTAAAACCCAACTCTATCATTACATTAAATGGTCTAACACCCCAAATAAAAGGCAGAGATTATCAGGCAGGATAAAGAAACAAAAACCCAAATGATGATTTAAACTATGATGTATAGGTATATATACACATACATACACACACACAAACACCATCGAATATTATTTAGCTGTAAAAAGGAATGAAATTCTGGTACATGCTACAATATGGATGAAACAAAACATTATGCTAAGTGAGAGAAGCAGACACAAAAGGACAAATATTCTACTTGTATGAGACACCTAGAATAGACAAATTCATAGAGACAGAAAGTAGAATAGAGGTTACCAGGGGCTGGGGGTTGAGTGAGGAGCTTTATTAACAGGTAGAGTTTCTGTTTTGATTGACTTTTAAGTTCTGGAAATGGATGGCAGTGATGGTTGCACAACAATGTTAATGTAGTTAGCACCACTGAAATATACAAAAATGGTTTAAATGGTAAATTTTATGTTACATATATTTATATTTGACATACCATAATATTTTGTTTTTATATTTTATATAAAAATCTAAAAAAAGCAAGACCCAACTATATACAACTTACAATAAAACCACTTTAAATATAAAGACACAGAAAATTTTAAATAAAAGTAAGAAAGCAATATAAAAAGGTAGTGGAAACAGCTCTATTTATATCAGACAAGTTTGAATTCAGAACAAGGGATAAAAGAGAATACTTCATAATTAAAATGAGGTCAATTCATCTGGAAAAATATAGCAATTGTAAATATTCATACACTTAAAAACAGATATTCAAAATATATGAGCAAAAATGGATAAAATGTAAGGGAGAAATAGACAAATCTGCAATTACAGTTGGAGAGTTCAACATTCCTTTGTCAGTAATTAATAGAAGTAGATAAAACTAACAACACTAACAGCCTGAACACTAGCATTCTGTTTAAAAATTCCTCCAAGCAATAATAGAATACACAGTCTTTTTAAATGCCAGTAGAACATTCACAAAGATAGACAGTATTCTGAGTCTTAAAAAGTCTCAATAAATTTAAAAGCATTAAAAACATACAGTATGTATTCTCAATCACAACAAAATTAAATTAGAGAGCAAAAAGGAAAAGATTCCTGGTAACTCCCTAAATGTTTGGAGATTGAACAACATATTTCTAAGTAACTCAAAGAAGAGATCACAAAGGAAATTAGAATATATTTTGAACTGAATGAAAATGGAAACACACATATCAAAATTTATGAGAGGCAGCCGAAGCAATGTGCCACATATAGTTATAAATGCTCAAATAAATAATCTAAGCTTCTACCTTAAGAAACTAGAAAAAGAAATAATTAAAACTAAAATAAGCAGAATGAAAGTAATGATAAAGCTAAAAGCAGAAATCAAGGAAATAGACAAAATCAATGACACTAAGAAATGCTTATTTTAAAAGATTCAATAGAATTGACAAATCTCTAGCCAGTTTGACTAAAAAAGAAAGAAAACATAAGTTATCAATATCTGGACTGAAACCAGGAATCATCATAGATCCTTCAGACAATAGAATAATGAGGGAATGTTATGAACAACTTCATGTCAATAAATTTGATGGTTTAGGTAAAATGGGAAAATTCTTAGATGAACACAAACTACCGAAACTCATTCAAGAAGAAATAAATAATCTCTATTTATTAAAGAAATTGAGTTTGTAGTTTAAAACCTTGCCACAAAGACACTTCTGGATCAAATGGTTTCACTGGTGAATTCTATTAAACATTTAAAGAAATACCAACTTGATACAATTGTTTTTATGAAGCAGTATTATGCTGAGGTTAAAACCAAAGGTATTATAAGAAAAGGCTACATATCAACAGACAAAAACGCCTATAACAAAATTTTAGTATATAAAATCCAGCAAGATACAAAAATAAATGTATCACATCCAAGTGATGTTTATCTCAGGAATGTTAAATTGTTTCATTTTTTTAAATTGAGATATAATTCATATACCTTAAAATTCATGGATTTAAAGCATAGTGCAGAATAGAGGGAAAAAACATGGTGGAGTAGGAAGGCAAGGCAGAAACCTCCTCCTACATGCACACACCAAGGAAGCAACTACAGCAGGTACAACCCTGAAAGTGACCTGAAGACTACAGAACAGACCAACAACACCTGGAGAAGAAGAGAAGACAACACAGAAAATGGTAAAGTGGCAGAGCCTCAATCAATCAGGACCCAAATCCCTCCCCATCCCAGCCCACAGGTACGAGGAAGAGGAAGAGAGTGGAGAGAATATAGGCATGCAGGAACTCCGCACACCTGGTCCTGGAGATCTGCTCTGGGAGCAAAAGTCAACATTGCATGGGGCTTTGGTGATTAGTAGGGTTGGACCACTCTGGGAGGCTGAGACTCCAGCCACTTGGGGAAGACAGGCACACTTAGCTGATCCCACCGAGACCCAAGCAAAGGTGGCAGTTTGAAGGACTTGTCAGCAGTGGGAGGGGTACCAGAGGAGCAAGGGTTGGTTGGAGCTTTCTTTGTAGGAGAAAAGGCAGGTGGCTACCTCCCCAGCAATCCCCCAGCTCAACGGGTCAGGCACTCTCAGGAGCCCCGGCACTCCATCTCCCCTCACTGGTGGCTCAGCCCCAAGGCACTTCCCTGTGCACTGGCCACTCACTGGCCCATTCTGGCAAGCAGCATCAGACTTCTTTGACTGGCAGGCAGAGGGAGGCTCTCCCAGCATTCTTGGCCCTGCCTCAATCCAGTCAGGGAGGCACCTACAAGAGCCAGCTCTGAGAGTTCCTTCCTCCCCTCTGGCAGCCAAGCCCTGAGCTATGTGCTGCCATCCTGCCCTGCCCTGTCCCAGAGCAACATAACTGCACCACCCACTCCATTATCCCTATGGCCCTGCTATCACCATTGCTTTAGGGCAGGCAGAGGGCAGCCCACCCACAACAATCCCAGCAGAAGTCACTGTTCTGATAACAAAGGGCCAGCTGAGGCAAACTGCTAGCCTCAGTGGACTGAGATAAAGCACTGTAGGCAGACAGACAGAAGGCAGCCCTATCCATTGCCCAAAAACATAACTGGGGCTCCACCACAAAGTAGAGCCAGGCACTGGAAAGTAAAGAGTCTTGAGCTGCTGGGTACCACAAATGCCTTCTTCATAAAGCCAGTACTCTCTAGGCCAGGAAGCATAGCAAATCCATCTAATACAAATAAAGACAGAAACCCTGACAAAATAAGGAGGCAGAGGAATATGTTCCAAACAGAACAACAGAATAAGACACCAGAAAGAGGGCTAAATGAAATGAAGATCACCATTCTTCTTGATAAAGTTTTCAAAGGAAAAGTAATAAATATGCTCACTGATCTGCAGGAAAGTAAAGTATTGAAGGTCTCAGGAAGGATTTCAGCAAAGGGATACAAGAGCTGCCAAAGAGCCACTCTGAGCTGAAGAATACAGTGACTGAAATTAAATATACACTGGAGGGAATAAATAATAGATACAATTAATATGACAAATATTAAGGACAAGGAGAAACTGCGGAAAGCAGCCAGAGAGAAAGAACATTAATTATAAGGGAAACTCCATCAGGCAGACTTCTCAGTAGAAGCTTTATAAGCCAGAAGGGAGTGATATGAAATATTTAATAAATTGAAACAGAAGGACCTTCAACCAAGAATCCTCTACCTAGCAAGAATATCATTCAAATTTGAAGGGGAGATTAAACAATTTCCAGATAAATAAAAGCTCAAAGAATTTATAAAAACTAAACCAGCATTACAGGATATGTTAAAGGGACTGCTGAAGATGGAAATGTTCCTAAGCCTAAGTAGTTCTCACCAGTGAAAAAAAACCTATAGTAAAGTTAATAGACCAATTACTTACCAAGCAAGTACTAAATTAAAACAAAACAAAAGTAGTAAAACAAAACAAATCAAGGGATACACAAAAAGTGCAGATTATGATATCTACTACATACAGTGTGGAGGAGGAAGAAGAAGGAAAAAGAAATACTTTTAGATTGTGTTTGAAATAGAGCAAATCATCAACTTAATAGACTGTTATATAGTCAGGAAGCTATCCTTGAACCTTATGGTAACCACAAACTTAAAGCCTATAATAGACACACAAAAATTAAAAAAGAGAAATCCAAATACAGCACTAAAGAAAACCATCAAATAACAAGAGAAGAGAATAAGAGAAGAAGAACGGAATAGAGAGGAGCTATAAAAACAACCAAAAAACAATAAAATGGCAATAAGTGCAATAAATACATACCTATCAATAATATCAATAATTACCTTAAATGTAAATTGACTGAAGGCACCAATCTAAAGACAGAGTGGCAGAATGGATGAAGAAACAAAACCTATCACACATTGCCTGTAAGAGATTCATTTCAGACCCAAAGACATACAGAGACTGAAAGTGAATGGATGGAAGAAGATATTTCATGCAAATAATAGGGAGAAAAAGCAGGAGTAGCAGTACTTATATCAGACAAAATAGATTTCAAAACAAAGAAAGTAACAAGAGACAAAGAAGTACATTACATAATGATAAAAGGGTCAGTCCGACAAGAGGATATAATCATTATTAATATCTGTGAACCCTAGGTATTAAACAAATACTAACACAGGAACAAATACTAAACACAGGAACACCTAGATATGAAAAACAAATACTAACACAATTAAAGTGGGGAATAGACTCACATATTCCAAGAAGATACTAGCGGTTGCCAAAGGGAAAGGGGTGGGAAGGGAGGGAGAAGGGAATTAAGGGGCATTATGACTAACACACATAATGTAGGGGGGGTCATAGGGAAGGCAGTATAGCACGAAGAGGACAAGTAATGACTCTAGAACATCTTACTGCACTGATGGACAGGGACTGCAATGGGGTGTACGGGGGGACTTGATAATATGGATGAATGTAGTAATCACAATGTTGCTCATGTGAAACCATCATAAGACTGTATATCAATGATACCTCAATGAAAAATATACATATATGCACTGACCATGTAACCTAGCAATTTCACTCCTAAGTATTTACTTAAGAGAAATTGAAAGAGATGTCCACAAAAGCATTTATATATGAATGGTCATAGCAGCTTCAAAATAACAAAAATTTGGAAACAAGCCAAATGTCTATCAACAAATGAAAGGATAAATAAATTTGGTATAACAATTCAACAGACTACTACAGAATGGTAAATAGAAATGAAAAACTGATACATATTATAACCATGATGAATCTCTAAAACATCATGCTGAGCAAAAGAAGTCAGACATAAAATGTATGATTATATTTATATGAAATTCTATATTTACTAGCCAAAATCAGATTAGTGGTAGGCTCAGCCTGGGAGAGGGTGATCACCATGGAGCAAAGGGGACTTTGTAGGCTGATAGGAATGCACTGTATTTTGATTGGAGTAGTTACATGGGTGTATTCATTTGTCAAAATTCATGAATATGTATGTTTAAAATTGATACATTTTTATCGTGTGTAAACTATATCTCCAGAAAGTTGGTTTCTTAGAAAACTGTAGAAAGCAGTCATTCTGAAGAATGCATTTGATGAGTGTGTTCACCTTATCCAGTTGGCTATTTACCTTTCTCCCCCAACTTCTCCTCCCCAATACCACCCCAAGTTTCTGCTCTTAAGCCACAACCTTCTTTCGGTTGCCAGCTCTCCAAATATTTGGAGAGGTCTCTATCAATGATTTCCTTCACCCCCCATCCCCCACCAAAGTCTCCTCTCCTGCAAGTTAAACATTGCCAGTTATTTAGCTATTCACGTTTGATGTAGTTTGTACTCTTGTATAAAAGTGGAGCTGGAAAAGCTGTGTGGTTTGTGGAGGGAGGCAAGATCTGGAAGAGTCATGAATTCCCCCAAACATAGGAAGGGTGCCTGGGCAATCAAAAAGAAGTATAAAAATATAAGTGTTTACAGTAGAGACATGTACAGGAGCCCAAATCATGCAAGGCTGCATAAGCCATGGTCAAAATTGTGTTTGCTCCTAAGCAGGTTTTAGAAGGGAAGCGATGTGATCTACCCAGAGCAGTCTTCCGGTACTGAACCCCTCAAATTTCCTTCAATTAGTTTTCTCTGCTGGTCACATCATGCTACTAGAATTTAAACAGGTCCATCATCACTGACACAATTTCTCTTTTCAAACTTCCTGCACTCTACGGAACACAGTGACTTATTTAAAACAGTGTTTACATTTTGTTTTATCTCCTGTCCTATCTTCTCTTTCCCAGCTATCCTGGCTCAACTATGTGGAGGTTATTTAAAGGGAATAGGTTTTTAAACGTTTCACAGGCTTCTCACCTGTACAACAAGAAGAGCAACTGTAACAGTTTCAAAGTATTGCTATGATGATTAACATATTAATAAATTCAAAATGCTTTGAATATTTCCTAGCACACATGGTAAACATTCTTTAAGTATTTTCTGTTATTATTTACTCAAGGATTAAGAGGAAAATCTTACAAGTTTCCAGACAGAATGAGTATGTTTTCTATAAAGGGGGTCAGGGCTAGAGGAAAGGGGAGTGGGAATAGGTTGGCAGTGAAATTCTTTGCAACACTGGAAGGTAGAAGGGAGCAGAACACATTTTCTAATTAAAAATCCTATAGCAGGTTGCTATATGTTTCACTTGTCAGAATGAAAGGTATTTACATACTATATGTAAAATGTATTTCCTAATGCATAGTAAGTGCTTTGTAAGGGTTTTCAGTTATTATTATTACATAGGACCATGATCAGGGACATCTAATCTAGCTTCTTAGATTATAACTATCTTCCACTTGGATTCCACACACACCATCTACTCCTTCAACTGACCCATCCTCCTCTCTCTTCTTTCCTCCACTTACGTTTTAATTATTCCAATCCCAGGAAGCCACAAGCCATCTAAACTAATGGAGTTTCTCTCCCAATTTTTCCAGGTTTATGTAAGGTATCAACAGATTTTGATTAGGGAAGCAGAAAAAAAAGATGCACTTAGCCACCTAAAATCTTAGAGAATGTAAGAATCCTAGAAAATACCAAAACCAGGAAAGATTTTGCATATTTCAAGGAAATCTATCTTCCTTGCTTTCCATTTTTAAACTCCTAACTGTATCAAAAAGGATTTCATACAACTGGAAATTTCATTGTTTCATGATTTGTATTATTTTTCTAATTATTCCATTCATTGCTGATTAGCATTATTTTTTTAAAGCCAAATTATTTCATTATTGCTCAATTTGAGATTGTTTACAACAACTGCAATTTGAAAATTAAGAGGAGGAAAGGGTTAAAAAATATCTAAAGCATATTTGACAATAATTTTATGTCTGGATTTTTTTCATAGCAATTAAGGTAAAAAGTAATTCTTATGTTTCTGATTCATTTATGCTTGAATCATTAAACTGTTGTTTTTCTAAAAGCTATTTGATGTCCTGCTAGCTTTTGAACTGGTTAAAACTTTTAATGCCTTTTTTTCTCATTAAAGATTTTTTTGCTCTGTGGTTTTTACCAATCAAGTGTGCTCCTTGTATTTAACTCATTCTTATCAAACTGAGCTATTGCTTGAACAAGCCCATTCCTACCTCAGAGTCCTTGCCTGGGTACTTTTCCCTGCCTGGAACATTCTTTACTAGATATCTTCATGGTTAACTTCTTTACCACCTTTGTTTAAAAGTCAACTTTTCAATGAGGCCTATCTTAACCACCACATGTAAAAGTACAAAAATGAAATTTAATCTGTGACAACACATTCAAGTAATCAAATTAGCACAAAACCAATGAAGCCAAGTAAAACTTGTAAACAAAAAATGTTAAAGAGATTTGCAGTTCTAGTTCAACTTTCTCATTGTACAGATGAAACCTAGAGAGCTTAAGTGGCCTCAGATCACCCAACCAGTTAAACTAAAAAATAATTGTATTTAATAGGCATCTCACACTCAAAATGCCCAAAACCAAATTCCTGTTGTCTCCCTAATTCTGTTCCTCCCACGACCTTCTCTGTGTTGGTTGATGGCAAAATCACCCTTCCAGTTCCTCAGGCCAAGAACCTTGGGATCATCCTTAGCTCCCTTTGTCTTATACCCCCATACCTAATCTATCAACAAAACCTGTTTGCTTTCCCTTCAACAGAGATTCAGAATCCTGTCACCTCTACATCTACTCCACTTACCCACCTGCCAGCTTCTCCTCCTAGATTACTGCACTAGCTGCCTAACTGGTCTCCCTGCTTCTGCTCATGCTCCCAAACATCAATTCTGAAGCAGTGGCCAGGGTAACCCTTTTAAAACTAAGTCACTTTATGGCATCCCTATTCTTGGTTCCAAACCCTGTAATAGCTCCCCATTTCACTCAGGTAGTGCCTGTGGAACCCTCGACCATTTGGCCTCCCATTTCCATCCAACCTTATCTTGTACTACTCTACCCCTTGTTCACTTCACTTTAAATAAGAGTGGTCTCCTTGCTGTCCTTGAAAAAGCCAAGCACATTCCCACCTTCTGGTCTTTGACTGGCTCTCTCCTCTGCTGAATACTCTTTCTCTAGATACCCTCACAGCTAACTCCACCTACCTTTTTTCAGAAGACATCTTCTCAATGGTCTATATCAACCTTCTTGTTGAAAATTGCAAATTCCATCTATACCTCAGTGAACCTGATCTCTTACCCTGTTCTATTTTTCTTTTTATTTTATAACATATTGCCATCTAATATAGGATACCATTTACTTAGTCATTATGTTTATCATTTACTTATTCATTGTGTTTATCATTTATTGTCTGTCTCCTCCTTGTGATAATGTAAACTCCACAAGGGCAAAGATCTTTGTCCATTTTATCACTGTATCCCCAATGCTTAGAATAGTACCTGGCACAAAGCAGGCATTCAACAAATATTTGTTGCAATAAGGAAAGGAAGAAAAAGAGAGAGAGAGAGAACAAGTCTCCTGTCCCTTAGACTCATGGCCATTGGAGTACCTACACCAACTGGACACAACTAACTTCACTGAAAAAAATCTTAAATTGAAAATAAGGCAAACCTTAGATTACCAGGGGTTAAGTAATACCTGTTCTTCATCTCCTCTTTTCTGGGTCCTCTTCATCAGGGAAAACTACAACTCTCTATTTCTTATTCCTATTAATTTACCTTAAATCATCTGAATGTTCTCACTACAGTTTTGATCCTCAATGCCCTATACCTCCTTAGGTTATTTGCATTTTAAGAGAAAACAACAGAAACAGGGCAATAGTTAGGTTGAAGCAGTGAGCCTTAATTGGTGAAATTCTAGGCAGAATGGTAATGGATGTTTGGAGAAGTCTCAGTTGCCAACATAAGTGTTTGTTTACTCTGGGTAAAATCAGCTCACTAGTATGGGTTTGCCAAAATACTTTATAATAGATATAAATTAAACTGAAGAAAAATTACAGAACAAATACAAAATGGAAATGACTTCTGAGCCCAGAAATGGTGGTTTACTCAGTAAAAGCATTATGGGAATTTAGTAAAACATGGTTTAGAAGGGTTAAGTTATATAACAGAAAAGTGGATGTGTATGAAGTGGAGGAGAAGGGGTTGAGCTGAAGTATGCAGGTGTAAGGGATGAAAGCTAAGACTTCTCTGACAACCATAAATTAAATCAATTTTCAGGTATTTTAGGCATAACAATCTCTCTTGTATTTTTTATCTACCTATACATTGCAAAACATTGAGAGAGACAATGTCAAGTCAGGGACACAGAGAGGTAAGACACGGAAGAGACCAAAGTGGTACAATGTCTTTACAATATAGATTTTGCTTCGAGTGTGACATTGGAAAGAAAAAGAGTTTATTGATTTAGGTATGAGAATGAAATTAGATTAAGCTTAATTATAAGAATGAACATAATATAATATGATCCCATTTATTTACTAAATCGATTATACATTATAATTTTTTGGAATACATAGAAAATTTCTGAAGCTTACACAAAAAGTTTGGTATGGTTACTTCTTGGAAAAAGATATAGAATTTGGGTAGGGCATAGATAAGGAAAACTTTACAAATATTCTATATATTTCTATACTGTTTGAATATATTACTTTGAGGTTATACAGAAAATTTTAACAATTTTAAGGGACAATATTTAATAAAAGCTTAAGGAAAATTATATGTAAGTCTTGATACTACTTCAAATCATACTTAATAATCATGAATAGTATTTCCCTTAGTAGTTATATATTTTTCAATACTGAATTTTAATTTAATCTTTAAATTGAGTATAATACACAAGTGTCAAATGGATAAGGCTAACAATCCTTTGAATGGTATTCAAGTTCAACCCATTTTCATTTATTTTATGACTTTAAATCAAGATGACAAAAAGACATTAGTCTTTTTGCTCATGAGTTTTAACAAGGAAACAAAATTAAACTAAGAGTATTATGCAAAGGTTATTTTGTTAACCATAGCATACAAATACTTCAATTCCATTCATCAGCCTTTATGGACATCTATAACAGGTTCTGTACTAGGGCCTGTGGGATGCAGAACTGTTCTCAGCCCCTGGGGAGCTCACAAAATTGTGAGAGTGAGCACTGCGAACACATGATTAGTTACAATAGAGTGTGAAGTGTGCAAAAGAATATGTTCATGGCACAAAAGTAGCACAGAGCAAGGATGGATTATAATCTGAACAGGGAAGGGAAGGTTTTGCAGAGAAGAGTTATGAAGGATGAATAGGAGATTACTAACTAGACAAAGCTTGACAAGAGGGAGGCATGACACACATTAGTGTTCTCAGAATACTATGTGCATGCGGCTCAGGGCAGCAGGAGTGAACAGCAAGAAAAGGTGGAGAAGGTGGACAAGCTGCAATGTGATGCATCCTGTGTGCCAAGGTAGAGATATTGGTCCATGAGGGCAGGAGTCTGTCTGTCTTGTTCACTACTGACATCCCGAGCACAGCATATGATGCATGATAAGTAGAACATGGATAAATACTCAGTAAATTAACAAAGGAGACCAAGATGGGGACAAAACTAGGAGAATATGTGGCATTCGGTACCAAGGTCAAGGCTGGAAAGCTTTGAGAAGGGTTGTGGATGAACACAGTAAAGGCAAGGGCATTATGCCGCATGACACAGGCATACTTGTGAGTATGAGAGGCATTAATTTGTTAAATGTAAATATGTAAAAACTCCACAATTTTTGTAACCTGTTTTTCTATCCCTTAATTGTTAAGGAATCCGCAGCAGATGAAAACACTCCCACGGTTAGCTAGTTTCTGCCATCAGATAGTACAAGTCTGCAGACAAGCCTGAGCTCGGGTCCGGAGCTGCACCATTAGTTGGTGAGAAAATCATTGCAGTAAAAAGGCCCCCACCTTGACTTCCTTTTTACTACTTGGCTCCTGATCTGAGCATCGTTTTAAGTATGATGAACACACTGGCTCTTCTTCCACACTGCTTCTACCAAGACCGTCATTGAAGGATGCCACTTTGGAAGAATGTTTTTATGGGTGATCTGATCCTCCTGCTCTCCCCTGGCTAAGGCTGCTTGAACCTCTTTTAGCCTCTGGAAGGCTTTGATTAGGAATCAAAAATGATTTCCATGGAGTGCTGAGAGGAGAATCTGATTGCAGTAAATTGAGGATGAGAAATGATTGTGATCCTAACGACTGTAGCTCTGAAGCACATTTTTTCATTTAAGAGCAAAATATGTTCTCTTTAGAGAGAGAAAAAATAATCAGAAAAAAATTTAGCTCAGCTTTCTACGTGGAAGAGGGTGTTCCTGTATTGCAACAATAAAAGATTTACTGCTTGCCTTTCCTAACATTCTCTCTATCAGGTTCATGTCACACTTTTCCTTTGCTTATCTATTACTGGAACACCCTCCCATCCTCTCTGGTTACCTAATGCCCATTGCTACCAGACATTCATTCCTCTGCATCTAGGAATATTTCATCAAATTTCCCTTCAGAGGCCTCCTCCACTACTGTTTGTCACTCGGTTTGGTGGGGCTGACTCCCCTCTGAGCTCCAGAGGTGGGCTCAACTGGTTTAAAGCAATCACTAAACCTTGTTGCTCAGAGCACCATGATTGGTTTAAGTGTTGACACATGACCTATTCAGAGCCCATGAGGTACTAGGATGCATTTACCAGGGATCCTGGGGAAAATATACTTCTTTGGCTTCTCTCAGGGCCTTCTGGAAAAGATTCCATCTTCTCCTGGACAACGTGATGTGGAGATGTGAGGTCTCGAACCGCGGCAGGCATTTTGCTGCCACAAGGGGAACCCACTAAAGAATGAAGTCAACATTATCTCTCATCCCCTTTACCAGTGACTTGGGTACTTTAGGACTAAATCATATCATTAGAAAAGAGCATAGTAATTTATCAATGATAATACTAAATATTGTAAATAGAGAACAAGGTAAAAGGTCACTAAATTTAAAACCTGGAAATGTCACTTGCAAGGTGTTTGACCTGAGAAAAATTCCTTAATTTTCCATGCCTCTGTCTCCTCATCTGTAAAGTGGGAGCAATAAAAGTATATTATATTAGTTGCAGAGATTTTCACTACCAGAATGGTAATGTGCAAAGGTGATGGTGAAAATCCACCAAAAAAAATGAGAAATACTGGATAAAAGATAATAACAACAATGAAGTTTAATGCATATTTGAGCTTGGAAGAAAAAAATTCTTATGTGCCATGACTGAAAAGTAGTGAGCTTGTAAACTGACATCTTACTAGCTCTGGATGGAGAATATTATCCTTAGAGTAATAGCTAGGTGTATTAGTCAAGGTTTGCCAGGGAAACAGAATCAATAGGCTAGATAGAGAGAGGTATACATATATAGAGAGGTATACCAATAGGATATATATATAGAGAGAGGTATACATGTAAGATTATTATACAGACTGGCTCAGATGATTATGGAGGTTGAGAAATCCCACAATCTGCACTGTGCAAGCTGGTGAACCAGGAAAAGGCCTGAGAACCAGAGGAGCTGATGGTGCAAGTCCCAGTTTGAGTCCAAAGGCCTGAGAACCAATAGTATTGATGTCCAAGGGCAGGAAAAGATGGATAACCCAGATCAAGCACAGAGAATAAATTAACTCTTTCTCTACCTTTCATTCCATTCAGGCCCTGAATGGATTGGATGATGACCACCTCCATTAGTGAGGCTAATCTTTACTCAATCTACTGATTCAAATGCTAATCTCTTCTGGAATCAACTTCACAGATACAACCAGAAATAATTTTTTTTACTAGCTTTCTGCACACTCCTTAGTACAGTCAAATTGACATATAAAAGTAACCATGATACTAGGGGTTTTGATTTTAATACACTCATAGGGAAAGGAAATGAATCCTTGGGCCAATAGGAAGTAGAGAGTTAAAACTAAGATTTCTAAATGAAGCTGGAACATTTTTTGCTAGAAAAAAATATGCCCACTAGGACAGGAAATAACAAGAAACTTGTCTCTGCCTGGGCCACTGTGGATTTTTTTTTAAAGCCTACTTTAAGAAGTTGGGATTTTAGACCTGGTCTCTTGGAGGTTTTGATTTGGAATTTATATGATCCACAGAGTATAGGAAACCCCTAAATTGAAAATAAACATAAAAAAAAATGGTGCTGAGTTGATGATTCCCTTGGGTACCTTACCTGGAGCTGCACTTCCACATCCTAGTTCTCACAGTGAAAGAGCCACTAAAGATGAGCTCACAAGCTGGTATAGAGCACCTAAGGAAATACTCTAGTGTAAACAAGAGTACCACACAGAAATACTAGTAAACCCAATAACTGGAAGTAATTGAACAACAATCTGAAAAAAAGACCATAAAGTACCAAAAAAACCAAATAGCCTGATTAAAAAAGTGGCAGAGGACCTGCCAGACATTTCTCCAAAGAAGAAATACGGATGGCCAACAGGCACATGAAAAGATGGTCCATAACGCTAATCATCAGGGAAATGAAAATCAAAACCACGATGAGAGATCACTTCATACCAGTTAGAATGGCCACTATCTAAAAGATAAGAAATAACAAGTGTTAGCTAGGATGTGGTGAAAAAGGAACCCTCCTGCACTGTTGGTGGGAATGTAAATTGGTGCAGACACTGTGGAAAGCAGTATGAAGGTTCCTCAAAAAACTAAAAATAGAAACACCATATGACCCTTGTAATTCCACTTCTAGGAATTTATCCCAAGAAAATAAATTCCCTGATATGAAAAGATAATGCACTCCTATGTTTATTGCTACATTATTTACAATAGTCAAGACATAGAGCAACCAAAGTGCCCATCAATAGATGAATGGATAAAGAAGATGTGGTACATATATATACAATAGAGTATTCAGCCATAAAAAAACAAGAAACCCTGCCTTTTTTAACAACATGGATGGACCTAGAGGGTTCATTTTGCTAAGTGAAATAAGTGTAGAAAGACAAATACTGTATGATTTCACTTATTTGTGGAATTTAAAAACAAAATGAACAAAATAGCAGTAGATGTATAGACACTGAGAAGTGACTGGTGGTTACCATTCACTTGGGGCTGGGGTGGGTGGGTGAGTAGGGTGAGGGGAATAAAAGGGAACAAAAATTCTCAATCATAATGTTAGTTGTTCACCAGGATGGTAGTACAGTGTGGAGAATATAGCTAATGATTCTGTAACATCTTTCTATGTTGACAGTAATGGCACTAATGGGGATCAGGATTTAATAATATGGGTAACTAACTGTTGGACCACTGTGTTGTATACTTGAAACCAATATAAGATTGTATATAAATGATGCTTCAATAAAAAGAAGACTCTAAAGTAAGTATATTTGAATATTAAATACATAAAGGAAAGAAAGGAGAGCAAGTATAAGATATTATGATGTACAGTGGTGAAACTGCTTTGGAAAATAATCTAAACAGTCCAACATAGAGTTTCCATATGACCAAACAATTCCACTCAAGAGAAATTAAAACATATGTCCATATGAAAACTTGCACTCAAGAGAAATTAAAAATACTCAAGTTATATACTCAAGAGAAATTAAAACATGTGTCCATATAAAAAGTTATGCGCAAAATTTCATAGAAACATTCTCCATAATAACCAAAACATGGTTCAAATATTACCATCAATAGATGAATTGATAAATAAAATGTGGTATATACAAACAATGGAATTTTACTTGGGAATAAAAATAAATATTTATTTATACACACTACAGCATCAATGAGTCTTGAAAGCATTTTGCTAGATCAGAGAAAGCAACTTCAAAGGCCATATATTGTATGATGCCATTTGTGTCTAAAATAGGCAAATATATAGAGAGAAAGTAGCTTAATTGTTGTCCAGACCTGGTGGAACTGAGAGTGTTGAGGGACAATGATTAAGTGGGTAAGTTTCTTTTTGGGATGAGGATGTTCTAAAATTAATTATGTTGATGATTCCACAACTCTTTAAATATTTAAAAAGATACTGAATTGCACACTTCAAATGGGTGAATTCTATAGCATGTGAATTATATATCAATAAAGTTGCTTTAAAAATAAGATACTATCTCAATAAAGCTGTTTAGAAAAATAAGATACAATGAGAACAGCATAGGCAATTTGAAGATTAAATGAATAAAACTTCTGGAGGTGAAAAATAAACTCATTAGAAATGAAAATTCAGTAAGCAAGTGAAACAGAAAACTAGACACAGATGAAAGGAGAATTGTTGAACTAGAAGATAGATTTAAGGAAATTAATGGAAGGCAACACAGATTCAAAGAAAGAAATATAAGACATTAAGATCCTACATTTATCTAACAAAAGTTACAGAGAGAATAGAGATGAGGAGGAGAGACAATATTTGAAGTGATAATGACTGAGAACTTTCCAGAATTGATGAAAGCCTCAGATTCTTTGATTGGAGAAACACATTAAGTTCTATGTACAACAAGTACGAATAAATTCCCACCTGAACAGATCTTAATGGAACTCAAAGAACTGAAAAGCAAAGTGGAAAAATCTTAAAAGGAATTAAAGAGAAAATCTAGTTTACAAAGGATAAGCTGACTACTCAAAAGCAACAAAAAGGACAGATCTTTAATGTGTTGAGGTGAAATAATTGTCAATTTAAGAGGCAGGAAGAAGCAAATGTATTTCATTCAATATATCATTCAAGAATGAAGGAAAAATAACATATTTTTAGCCAAAGATTGACAGTTTATCCCTCTAAACTTCAGCCAAAGAAGTATTTATGAAGGAAGATGGACATAGAACCCAGAATGGGGGAGTGATATGCATAAAATAATACTGTGATATTTTTAAAATACCTGTTTAAAAATCTGTTTAAAAATTATGTATGGTGACAAATCTGGATAGTTTTTCTTTTCCTAATAAAGTAGAACCAAAATACTAAGACAGCTAATAACATGTCAGAAAGACCAAGAAAATACGAAAAATGTTATAAGGAATAAGAAGGGAAATTATATAAGAATAGAAGAAAAGTTCACCAGGAAAATGTAATTATCCTGAATTTTCATGTACCTAACTTTATAGAATCCAAATATACATTTTAAAAAATCAACAGAATTACCAGGAAAACTGGTAAGTCCCCAAAAAGTAGAAGTTGACATACATCTGTCAGTAACTGATAGATTCAAAAGAAAATAAATAAGAATATAGAGGTTTAAACAACATTTTTTTATTAAGGTATCATTGATATACAATCTTATGAAGGTTTCACACAGCAACATTGTGGTTATTACATTCACCCATGTTACTGAGTCCCCCACACACACCCCACCATAGTCACTGTCCATCAGCGTAGTAAGATGCTGCAGAGTCACTACTTATGTTCTCTGTGCTACACTGTCTTCCCCATGATCCCTACACACACCATGTGTGCCAATCATAATGCCCCTTAAATCCTTTCTCCCTCCCTCCCTACCTACCCTCCCTCTCCCCTTCCCTTTGGTAAACACTAGTCCCTTCTTGGAGTCTGTGAGTCTGCTGCTGTTAATTTTTTAATTGAAATATATTTGTTCACTTTAAGGTACATGATACATTTATATATTGTAGTATAATTGTCATTGTACCAATAATTAGTACCTCTATCATGATACATAATTATCCTTTCTTTTAATAGCTAGAGTCTCTTAGCAAGTTTGATGTTTATAATATGATATTGTACTCTATCTTCACTATACTGTGTTCAATCTCCAGGGCTTATTTATTACTTGTTGTAAATTTGTACCCTTAAACAATATCTGTCCTATCCTCCACATCCCATCCCCTAGTAACCACCATTTTATTTCATTTTTTTACAAGTTTGTCTTCTTTAGATTCCACATATAAGTGTGATATCATTCAGTGCTTGTCTTTCTCTGACTGTCTTCACTTAGCATAATGTGCTCAAGGCCTATCTATGTTTTCACAAATGGCAGAAATGTCCTCCTTTCTTATGGCTTAATAATATTCTATTGCATGTGTGTGTGTGTGTGTGTGTGTGTGTGTCTATGTAGCACATTTTCTTTATTCATTCGTCTGTTGATGGGTACTTAGATTGTTTTCATATCTTAGCTATTGTGAATAACTCTGAAATAAATATCGGACCACATGTATTTCTTCAAAATCTTTTCATTTCCTTTGGATATATGCCCAGAAGTGGAATTGCTGGACCATATGGTAGATCTGTTTCATTTTTTTGAGGAACTCCGTATTGTTTTCTATAGTGATGAAACCAATTTACATTCCCACTAACAAGGGTTTCCTTTTCTCCACATACCCTCCAGCACTTGTTATCTCCTGTTTTCTTGATGATAGCCATTCTAACAGGTGTGAGGTGGTGTCTTACCTTGGTCTTGATTTGCATTTCTCTGATCAGTGGTGTTGAGCATCTTTTCATGTACTTGTTGGCCATTTGTTTGCCTCTTTGGAAAAATGTATATTTAGTTCCTATGCCCATTTTTTAATTGGATTGTTTGGTTTTCTGATTTTGAGTTGTATGGGTTCTTCATATATTGTTGGAATTTAACCCCTTCTACAATATATGTTTTGCAAAATGTTTTCTCCCATTTGGTAGGTTGCCGTTTCATATTGTTCCTTCTTTTGCTTTGGTGTCATATCCAAAAAACCATCACCAAGACCAATACCAAGGAGCTTCTTCCCTACATTTTCTTCTAGGAGTTTTATAAAACCAGGTCTGATTTTTAAGTCTTTGATTTATTTCAAGTTAATTCTTGTGAATGTATAAGATGGGGCCCAATTTCATTGTTCTGCATGTGTTTATCCAGTTTTCCTAATATAATTTGTAAACACTTTTAATCCCCTTGGTCCAATACATATTTAGAACCCTCACCCAAAACTAGAAATATATATTTTCCTACATTTGACTATTAAAAAGAAATTGATCAAATGCTAGCTCAAAAATATTAAAAATCATTGATAGATAAAATATCCTTTTATTTAGAAATTTCAAAATATGTTTCTTAACAATGTGTGTGTTAATTGAAAAATAATAATGGAAATTGGAAAGTAATTACATCTAAATGGCAATGAAATTGCTACATATTGAAATTTGTTAGGTTCAACTAATGCAATAATTATGGGGAAATATATAGCTCGAATGAATGTTAGATAGTGATTCAACCACAGGTCTTTTTTTCTTTCATAACTTTTGCAAAAAATTTAAGCTATATAATAAAGATAAAGATAAAAAATTTTTGTTGAAATATACAAAAAGTGCATAAACAATTAACAAAAAAATATGTGTACATAAATTTCATGAATAAAAGGAGGAACTATGAGTAATGTTTATAATGTTAAAATTATAATCCACATCATTTTACACCCCAACAATAAAAATAAACCATGTTTTCAACACAACAGCACCATTGGCATTCCACTCCCTAAGAATAGATACAAACCTAGTAAGCAAAGATGAGTTAGTATACCAAACAGAATATGTAATCTGGTAAATAAATAGATGACACATCTTTTAAAAATAGTCATACCTGATCTATATCCCAATGGTGCCCAGGGAATCACTGGATATCACCCAGAGTTCTAGCAGAAAACAGAAGGAAAACAGAAGGGAGTTTAATAAAAGGACCACAGACTATCCCTGATGTATGATGGTTCAACTTAAGATTTTTCCACCTTATGAAGGTGTGAAAGCAATATGAATTAAGCAAACATCATACTTCAAATTCTTAATTTTGTACTTTTTCCAGGTTAGTGATATGTGACACAATACTCTCTTGTGATGCTGGGCAGCCGCAGCTCCCAATCAAATCACAGTCACAGCATCACAAGGGTAAAGAGCTGATGGCATTCACAAACATTCTGTACCCATACAACCATTCTGTTTTTCACTGTCAGTACAGAATTCAACAAATTACATGAGATTGTCAACACTTTATTATAAAATAGGCTTTGTGTTAGATATTTTTCCCAACTGTAGGCTGATACAAGTGTTCTGAGCACATTTAATAGGTAGACTAAGCTATGATATTCTGTAAACTAGGTGTATTAAGCGCATTTTCAATTTAAGATATTTTCAACTTAAAATGGGTTTATTGGTACTAACCCCATTGTAAATCAAGGAAGACCTGTATGTACAAGGGTGTGGGCAGGATGAAGGGAAAGCCATAGGGCAAGATGAAGTACTTTAGAATCTGATACTATCCTAGGCAGACTGGCAGGGGCTGTGAACTTTGGTAGAGAAACACAAGCAGTGCCAACCTGTGGCTTGACATGGAGGGAGCCTGGAGAATAAATACCCCAATCACATTATCTTCCTGTCCTCTCAGATTCAGTTGTATTTCTTATGGTCAAACTCAACCAGAAGCCAGAAGAAGGCAAGAAAACCTGTTGATGAAGCCCAGTGAATCAGGTCAGCCTTTGGAGGCACAGAGCAGAAGAGGGATTTGATGGGAAGTAGCCATCACTCTAGCATTAGCAAGAAATGAAATACAACTGCTAACTTCTTCAAAACAATGTGCTCAGTTAACTTGATTCTTGTTTTTCTTCCAGTGAAACCAAAATAGGTGGGAGGGCAGCTAGTTTATTTCCAAAAGTCCTGTGATGATAGTTCATGAAGTTCTTAATTTCTCTTGCTGTATTAATTTGGGTTCTCTGAGAATCAGCTGTGGTCATGGGATTAGACATGTAAGAGATTTATTCAGGGAAGATAAAGGAAGATAATGCTGGTATAGGCAAGGAGAGTCTCAGATGGCAGTGCAGGTCTGAAACCTGTGAAAGGAGAAGGGGAAGGAAGGAGGACTGGGGAGGAAAAGAAACAGAATATAGTTTAGTTCTAACAATGTTTTGGCCAGGCCAATGAGGAGTCTTTGAGCCCAAGCCACACGTGGTAGGGGCCTATGTCCTTCCTGCAGGAATGACCCTGCCGTAATACCTCTGCCACACTCATTCACTCACTAGGAGCAGCCTGGAAGACATGTGCCCTCAATGAATGCGGTGGTGGACCCAGAGGTGTGGCAGCTGGGGTTGTCAGTCAACTAACCCCCCTACAGCAGGAGATCTGAGAGGCTTATTTTTTATGGTCATCATACATGCCACTTATCTCTGTGAATCTGAATACTAAGAGGAAAAAAAGCAGAAAATGCTCATTACAATTAGTGCTATATAGGGAGGAGCCAAAATCTATGTAGCTGGAATAACTTGGGCACACAAAGACCCATTGTTTTCTTGAAATACTCTACTATGCTGCAATACTCTCTCGATCAAGACTTTGAAGACATATATTATAGATCTTCATGGGGAAAGAATTGTTCTCTAGGGCATGTCTAAACGTATCTTTTTGCTCAGAGCATGGCCTCTAACCCCTCTCATAACATGTATCCACTGCATGAGATCATTAATTTACTTTGCTATCTTTCCCACCATACTTATAGAGGGTAATAATTGTGTTTTATTTGACTTTATAATACATTTGGACCTGGCTCATTGTTGAGTTCTAAAGAAATGATGGTTTAGTGAAATATTTGAATGTGTGAATTAATGAAAGTTAGTTACTTAAGGTTACTGAGGAAGTGAGCTTTAGAGCAGGTAAACTTAGTTTAGGGCTACAGGGGATGTCTGATGGTTGGGGAGTGGAATTTGGGGGATGCCTGAGAAGTGTGTACAGAAGGAGCAGAAGCTTAATACACGTGACTTCATAATATTCCCTTGAATTGTTGTTCAGTCAGCAATTAGTTGTCATGGTGTGACTATATTTCAACCATTTTTCTCAACTGCCCCCTTTAATCTGTGTCTATTAGAGGTCCACATAACCTGTCAAACCAATAATTCTAGCAAAAATAAGTAAATATTCATACTGTTAGGTATAATAGAAAGGCAAACAACAGATTGATTGACTTTCTCACTTAATCGATTGCTTTGGTATTGTGGAAATAGAAGAATAGGCTTGTTAAGGAATTGATCTTGTGACAAACTTTCCTTGCCAGAACTCTGAAGTTAGTCTTAGTTGGAGCTCCTATCATGTAAGTTCCAGAGGGAATTTTTAAGAAATTCTATGCTCTTAGAATATTTCTTTAGAGGAAAAAGAGAAACTTGTGGAGTATGGGATAGACAATACCAGTTAGTTGGTAATACCTGGATTTAGGCTGATATCCAACAAGGACATATTTACACTGTATGAAGGTTGATGTTTGCTGTGATTGGTTGGTTTCAAAACGATACCCATTGTTAATGATTTTGACTCTCATTCTTGCCTGAGTTCAAGTTCTGGCTCTGTTCCTCTTTAACTCTGACTAAAGCAAGTCACTTAACTTCTCCAGGTTAGTTTCCTCATCTACAAAATGGGTGCCGTGAGGATAACAGCACTTCCCTTACAAGGATTAAATGAGGAAGTATAAATGAAAGCACATAATAAGCTATAGAAGAATCATAAATAGTAATGCTTATTAGTGTTTGTAAAAGTAATTACTCAAGTGCTCCTACTGACAACATGCTTCAGCTCTGAGGTGCTGAGAGGCAAGTACAACCAATATGATTGAGTCGCCATTTTCAGGATGGCCTCCTTAAAGCTAGGACCTCACGTGGAGTGTGAGTTGAGAAGGATCTAACAGCATCAGAGACTTGCACATAGTTGCCACACTCCTCTCACAGTCTTTATATGTGCTTCATGTGGAAGAAACCATTGTTCATATCTTGCCATTTTCACACAGATACAGTATCACTGATCATCAGCTGTGTCAGCCTTGTTGAAAATTAAAGATAACAATACTGAAAGTACTGATAAATGTATACGGTATAGCTTGCATGAAACCTAAGTATGTCACTTTGTACCAAGAAAGACCATAATCTTTGGATGGGGATTATACCCATTTTATGAATCATGCCATAAAATGGAACAGATCTAAACTGCCCTACTTTCAGAAACATCTGGATTGCTAAATGTGTATTTACTTTCCTAAATGTGCAAACTCTGATTTCAAATACCACATATATTTTAAAATAAAGATAATAAGGTAAGATAAAATCTCATAGCAAATACAACTTCCAATTTTGTGGTTCAACAAATATTTATTGAACATCTGTTACTTGCAAGGCAGTACTAGACATATTGAGATAAACTATGACCCATAAGATATGAATTATACTGTTAGTCTAATTATGAACTGTTAGTCTAATCTAAGTACATGTGATGATTAACTTTTATTTGTCCACTTGGCTATGCCATGGTACCCAGATATTTGGTCAAACACCAGTTTAGATGTTGTGAAGGTGTTTTTTAGATAAGTTAACATTTAAATTTGCACACTAAGTAAAACACATTACTCTTCATAGTGTGGGTGGCCCTCATCCAATCAGCTATAGGCCTTAAAAGAAAAAAAGGATAACATACCCCTAGGAAGAGTTTGCCGTCAGACTGCTTTCAGACTCAAGCTGCGACACCAACTCTTCTTTAGGTCTCTAGCCTGCTGTACCCATAATTATGTGTGCCAATTTCTTAAAATAAATCTTTCTCTCTTTCTCCCAACCCATATATATATATATATAAATGTAGAACCAACATAGAAATATATATATGTTATGTTTCTATGTTGGTTCTGTTTCTCTGGAAAACCCTGATTTATCAAATACAGTATGTGATCAAACTAAACATTTCTTTCTCAACATGTGATATCTCATTTAGATTATCAATTCCTTAAGAAGAGGGGTGTTTAAACTTATATCATCTTCCTTGGAATAATTACCATAAAGTTGGACAGTAAATATGTTTAGTTAATATATGAGAAGTAAGTGAAAGAATATTAACATATCCTAATAAGTATAAACAATGTATTCAGTGATCCAGCACATATAAACTATAGAATTTAAAAGGTGATTACTGTTAGTTTCATTTGCATCAGTACTACTTTGGCTCATGAATTCTATCCTGGGCTCAGCATAAGCTGTTTCATTCTAACCCTATTTTTTCCCTCAGCCTCGTTTTTGTCACTTGAAACCAGTGTAGTCCTAAGTAATATACCTGCCTCCCAGGTAGATGGAACAGTATATAATAAAGCAGAAATAAAATAGGTGCATTAAAGTAAGGAGAAAATGAATATGTGTTAGGTAAGGAAAAGACAGGAAGAATGGTTATACCAGAAATACTAGGCTAAGAATAACTGCTATAACTGGGAACAAGATTTATCTATGATTTTCTTAGAAGTCAAGGCAAAAAGGAATCTCAATAAATTACCTTACTTTCATTGTCAAATACAGGAATCTTATTGCCTCATCAAAGATAGATTTTTGCTTGAATCGAACTTCTGGAATAAGAGAAAGTGGTTAGAGATTTTCATGTAAGGGGCACTAAAAGAGAAGAGAGTGAAATTAAAAGTATTTATAGAATCTCTATTATATGCAGGCACTAATGTATTTATGAAATATCAGCTTCTGTTTGTATTACAGGCATCAATGTTAACTCATAAACTAACACAATTTTTATTTATCACACTGAGTATAATGGTCCAATAAAAGTGTTATTCTGATGGGTCTCTCATTTAAACTTTTATGTCAGGGATATTTAAAAATCAGAGAGATCAAATTAACTGAATACATGGCTATCTCCTCATAGGGCTGACACTACCAATGCCATATATAATTCTGAGAGGTAAAGTATATGGTATTTCCTTCCTGAAACACTATCATCTTCGTAATATCATAGCATTAAGAGGAGTCTTCCAGTCAGTCTATCCTGTGAGAAAGTACAGCAATCCCTCAGCAACCCTGCAAATACTGTAGTTCACAGTTGAACAGTGAGAAGGAATGAGAATGAATCACCAGGAGCCACACAGGCTCATTCAAACAAAATATACCAGGTTAATCTCACTGATACAATTACTAAACTAGCCCAGTAGTCTAGATACAAATATTGTGATGACTTTATGGACAAGGAAGGGTGTGTTCAGCCTACCAAAAATGTTACACTAGTTAATTCATCCATAAATCCCAGAAAAATGACTTTAATATAGTCTTGTTCTATAGATATGTTAGATAAGAAGCCTGAAACCCAGAGAGGTAAAATTATTTTCCTGAGATTACAGAACACATCAAAGCAAGAGCCAAGACCCTGGACTACTTGCCAGTGCTCTTTCCATTAGATAAAGTTAATATCACCAGCTTTTACTTAATGCTACCTCCAACTGAGGATAGAATGTAAGCAGCAAGTCCTAGGGCACCTAATAGCTCATTCTAGGGATATTTTTTTGGAGTACAGACGTGCGTCCAAGGTTGAGGTTGTGTCTGAGCGCCTCTGATGGATTTGTGTACAGATCTTTGGGGACTCTTGCAAAGAACTTATGCCCAGTGAGGCAATATTGGGCCAGAATTCAGTTAGGTAGCACTGCCTCAGTCCTTTGAGGGGACTGAAAGGGGAAGTGTGACTATGAGCAGACCATGGCTATGACATGGATTCTTCCTCTACGTAGGCTTCAGGAATTTGAGTCAGTGTTGCAAGGACACAGAGGAGCTGTAAGTAAAAATTGAAAAATCTATTTTTACACACTTTTTTTGATTCCAAACTTTCCCTTACCTCCAATAACAAATTAGTGAGTTTTTGTCTTCTTTACAATTACTACCCTAGTCCATGTCCCATCATCTCTCACCTGATCCCTCTAATAGGCCTCTCTGCTTCTACTCCTGTCCTCCTTTACATCTAGGGCCCATGTATCAGGCAGAGCAATCATTGAAAAAGTAGTTCAAATCCTAGAAAAAGAACAAGCTAAGCCCAAAGTTAGCAGAAAGAAGGAAATAACAAAGATCAGAGCAGAAATAAATGAACTAGAGGCCAGAAAAAAAATCAATGAAATTATGAGCTGTTTTTTGAAAAGATAAACATAATTAACAAGACTTTAGCAGGCTAAGAAAAAGAGAGAGAAGATTCAAGTAAATAAATCAGAAATGAAGGAGCAGACATTACAACTGATACCACAGAAATACAAAGGAAAATGACAGACTACTATAAACAGTTATACACCAACAAATTGGATAACCTAGAAGAAATGGATCAATTCCTAGAAACATATGATCTAGAAACATATGAAATGAAATCATGAAGAAATAGAAAATCTGAACAGACCAATAACAAGCAAAGATATGGAGTGATTAATCAAAAATTTCCCAACAAAGAAAAACTTTGGATAAGATAGTTTCCCTGGTGAATTCAAACATTAATACAAATCTTTCTCAAACTGTTCCAAAAAATTGAAGAGGAGGGAATCCTCCCAGGCTCGTTTTGCAAGGTCAGCATTATCCTAACACCAAAGTCAGATAGACACTAAAAGAAAAACAAAGTACAGGCCAACATCCCTGATGAGTACAAATGCAAAAGTTATCAACAAAATGTAAGAAAACAGAATTCAAGAGCACATTAAAAAGATCATACACCACGATCAGGTGGGATTTATCCCTAGGATGCAAGGATGATGCAACATATGTAAATCAATAAGTATGATATACCACATTTATAGAATGAAATATAAAAATCATATGATCATCTCAATAGATGCAGACAAAACATGTGACAAAATTCCATATCTTTCAAGATAAAAGCTCAACAAATTGGATTTAAAAGTGACCTCAGCATGATAAAGTACATATAGGACATATGCACAGCTAACATCATACACAATGTGAAAGGTTAGAAGCTTTTTCTCTAATATTAGGAACAAGACAAGGGTGTTCACTCTCACCACTTCTACCCATTATAGCACTGAAAGTTCTAGACAGAGCAATTAGCCAAAACAAAGAAATAAAAAGAATCCAAATTGGATAGGAAGAAGGAAATTGTCTCTGTTTGTAGATGACATAATCTTATACAGAGAAAATTCTAAAGACCACCAAAAAACTAGTGGAACCAATCAACAAATCCAGTAAAGTTGCAGGATTATAAATCAACATACAGAAATCAGTTTATGTTTCTGTACAATTACAACAAAACATCTGAAAAAGAAAAAAAAATCCCATTGACAGTAGCATTAAGAACAGTAAAATACATAGGAATAAATTTAACCAAGGAGTAAAATGAAATCTGTACAATGAAAACTATAAGACTTTGATGAAAGAAATTGAAGAAGACACAAATAAATGGAAGGATATCCTTATTCATGCTTTGGAGGAATTAATATTGTTAAAATGCCCATACTACCCAAGCAGTCTGTAAATTCAATGTAATGCTTATCAAAATTTCAGTGGCATTTTTTTAGAGGTATAGAAAGAACAATCTTAAAATTTGTATAGAGCCAGAAAAGACCCAGACAGCCAGAGAAATCTGAGAAAGAGGAACAAAGATAGAGGCATCACCTTACTGATTTCACACTATATTACAAAGCTATAGTAATCAAAACAGATGGTACTGGCATAAATATAGACACATAAACCAAGGGAACAGACTTGAAAGCCCAGAAATAAACGCTCACAGGTGTGGTTAACTAATATTTGACAAATAAGCCAAGAATAGTCAATGGGGAAAGGATAGTCTCTTCAGCAAATGGTGTTAAGAAAGCTAAATAATCACAGGCAGAAGAATGAAACTGGACTCCTATTTTATAGCACTCACATAAATCACCTCTGAAAGGATTAAAGAAACTTAAGACCTAAAATCATAAAACTCCTGAAAGAAAACATGGAGAAAAAGCTTCTTGACATTGGTCTTGGCAATGATTTTTTGGATATGATACCAAAAACACAAGCAACAAAAACAAAAATTAATTAGTGGGACTAAATCAAACTAAAAAATTTCTGCACAGCAAAAGAAACAATCAACAAAATAAAAAAAACAACCTATGGAATGGGAGAAGATACTTGCAAGCCATATATCTGGTGAGAGGATATTACATATTATACAGTATCCAAGATATATAAGGAACTCATGCAACTCAATAACAAATAATCTCACTTAAAAATGAGAAGAGGAACTGAATAGATATTTTTCCAAAGACATACAGTACATGAAAAGGTGCTCAACATTACTAATCATCAGGGAAATGTCAATCAAAACAGTAACAAGGTATCACCTCACATGTGTAGAATGACTATCATCAAAAACACAAGAGATAACAAGTGTTGGTGGGGATGTGGAGCAAATGGAACCCTTGTATATTGTTGGTGGGAATGTAATTTGATGCAGTGCTATAGAAAACAGTATGGAAGTTCCTTAAAAAATCAAAAACAGAACTACAGTATGATTCAGAAATCCCACTTTTGTGATAAATCCAAAGGAAATAAAATCAGGATCTTGTAGAGATACTTGCATTCACATATTCATTACAGCATTATTCATAAAAGCCAAGATATGGAAACACCTAAGTGTCTGTCTGTGACTGAATGGATACAGAAGATGAGATACATAACACACACACACTGGAATATTACTCAGCCATAAGAAAGAAAGAAATCCTGTCATTTGTGAGATGGATGGACCTTGAGGACATTATGCTAAGTGAAATAAGTCATACATGGAAAGACAAATACTGTGTGATATTATTTATATGTGGTATTTGTAAAAGCCAGACTCATGGTAACAGATAGTATAATTTAAAAACCAGAGGACAATGGGATCTAAGGACTCTTTATTTGGTTATCAGTATAACAGAGTTTGTCCAGGGAAAGGAAGTGAATCTGTTCAAGGGTGGTGTTTGCTTTAGCGGGTGGCTGGGGTGTGCTCTCCGTGGTTCTACCAATAGCAGGAGGCTCAGCACAGAGGGAGTGCCATATTAGCTGCTCTGGCTGGGTTAATATTACTGAAGCAAACTGAAAAAACTTACTCGTAAACTCACAGGAAACATCTAGAAAAAACTAAGAAGACTACAAGGGGAGTGGAAGTGACAATAACGGTGATTCCAGAGTCAGAGGAATGGTGTTTATTAATGTTAATGTTAATGTTAAAATTTCACACCCTGGCTAGTGAAGTCTGAGACACACAGATTACATATGAAATACCAAAGGATATGCTTTCAGGACCTAAAAGAAATATTGTAGTAACTAAACAAAAGACAAGAAACAATTTCAAATATAACATCTTACCCTTCACAAACAGAATGAGCTCAGTTGCCTCTGCACTAAGTTTACTGTTTTCAACTCATTGCTTGTTGGTCAAATCTCAGAATCTTTCCTTGATCAAAATGGTTTGTATCTGAGGCATGTAGCCTGAGCTAAAACATTTCTTTACTTCCTTTCCTTATGAAGGAAGGACACTATCTATCTATCTATCTATCTATCTATCTATCTATCTATCTATCTATCATCTATCTATCTATCTATCTATAATTGACCTACCTACCTACCTACCTATCAAGGGCAAATTTTACATTTGTTTGAGGAAGATGATATCTACCATATCTGTGTGAAGAGACTCAGGTATCATACAGGTTTTGACCTCTTAGGAAGAGAAAATGACTGTAGGAGTAAATAAGGTAAGGCAAGGGTGGTAACAATGGCTAGGAAGAAAGTCAGACCCAACCTGCTCCCCTAAGGTAGAGTGGTTCAGGGTAAGTCAGTGTGATAGACAGATTCATAGCTTTTTAAATAGCTTCACATCAAATTTGCCTCCAACTGGAGAAAAATGGGTAGTGGTAGTCCTTGGCCTTGTTTTGTGTTTTTATTAGTGACTTGGGAGGAAACATGGAAAGCATGCATCATACTTAACAGTGTCACAAAGCTGGGAAAGACTGTTTGATGATAGACTCAATGTTCAGAAAGTCCTACGTAGTCTGGAATGAGAATGAAACTTACAAAATAAAATTTAATAAAGTTAAATATTCAAGTAAACATTAAGGTTAGTTGAGATGAAGTCAATTGCATTCCTAATGTGTGTGCAGCTTGACATTTTTTCATGGATGAAGAAGCATGAGTTAATAGGATGAGGAGTTTGCTAAGAAAATTAGATGTTAACAGTATTAAACTGTTATGATACAAATGTTTTGTTCAAATTGAAGCAGGAAAGAGTATCACTCTGTGGTTGTGTTCTGATTATGCCTGAAACATTATGAATAGAATCTGGATACCCAACTTTCAGGGATGTTGAGTGAGTAGGGCCCCAGAGGTGGTAGAAGAAAAGGATGAAGAGACATCTGGAATCATGTGATTAGATGAAACTTTATGTCTCTGAAAAAATTTTTAGAGACATTTATTCAGGAAAAGAGAATCCTTAGGGAGCATGTGACAGGTATGGTCAATTGTTTGGAAGGGAAGTCATGTGGAAGGAGGCTGTTGTTACTTTGTCTGCCTCCAGAGGGCAGAAACAGGACCGGTGGGGGAAAGTTGCCAAGAGTCAGGCTTCAGAAGACTTAGTTTAGATCTAGTTGTTGACAAAATGCTATCTTGACAAGATGTGTTTTCCCTTTTCCTGGTGATGTTCACGCTGGAGCTGGACGCTTACTTGTCATGGATATGGGAGCAAAGATTCTGCTTTGAGAGGAAGAGCAGGTCGAAAATCTTTAGCTCTCTATCAACCCTGTGATTTTATGAGCCCTGACAGTCATTCAGCTTCTATCTGAATAGTTCTGATAACAAAAAAGATATTCTTGTTTGAAGTGACATACATATTTGTCTACAATTAAATATATGTATGTCTACCATTTGCCCTTGTCTTGTCTTGAACAACAGTAAAGGTGAAACTACAGCTTTGACTGGTTAAATTGTTCTAGAGAAATGTGTTTAACTAAAGTTGAGATGTTGCTCTTAGATTGTAGTATTTACTGAGTGGGCTGGCCTTTATTCTATTTAGTACTCTGGTAAATTCTGAACACCCTTCAAAACAGGATTAATTGGCTTTTTGTCAATGTTCATACTGAAGCTGGTATCAGATCTGTCTCAGAACATTAGAACAAGAGGTAGATACAAAGAGTTAATGCCCTTTATCTAAGGTCAAGATTAGGTTTCAAGATTAGAGGCAAGACCAAGCCTGTGAGAACCTAGCAACCTCAGCTATAGGCAGAGGAAGGATATGGAGACTGAGAACCTGGCTCGAGCTTTTAGATATTATTTATGTCTTACTGACCACGTGAGCTTTGGGAAATAAGTGCAAATTAAAAATTTTTAGATGTAGAGAAGTGTTCAGAGGTTTAATGGCCTGAGACCTTTTCAATATTAGTTTCAAAACTCCTGCTTTCCTATGTGTTAAAGTTGCATTTCTTTTGTTATAGTGTAAATTATTTGAGATCAGAGTATGACTGAATCTTTTTTTTTTTTTTAAATATATAACAGCCTACATTGCCTAGACCATGGAAAGGGTTTACAAGTCTGCATATTTTGTTATAGGCCTTAACTTCCAGGCATCTTCATTTGGATGCTAATTTTTTTGAGAAAATCATGCTTTTGGTGCAAAGTTATGATTATGGTTCCATAATTAATGACCTAGGGTGGCAGGTGACATGACGTGTCAGCACCAGATAGTAATACTCATTGCCTCATGTTGAGGTACTCCTTCCCATTTGCAAATGATCTTCATGTCTAAGTCTTCATCATCTTCTACATAGGTTCAAGGCATGCCTCTTTGACAGGAGCTTTGTTTGACATCTTTCTGCTAGAATAATTAACTTTGAAACATACTTCAAGCACTTCATGCCTCCATAACCTCACAGTGTTTTCTCATTATATTAAATTAAAATTCCTCAATGTATAGTTAAGTCCCATCTTTTTTTCAAAAGTCCCATCTTTTCATTGAAGTTTCCAATTTTCTGTCCTTTTAATTTCCTCCAGGAAAGATGTCTTCACTCATTCATTCATTCATTCAAGGAGGAACCAATACTTACTTATTGAGTATCAGGTGCTTGAGGTTTTAATCCTCACAACCACATTAGGAGTAAGGCAATCTCACTATTGAATAAATGAATAACCGAGGCTCAGAGAACTTTAATAACCTGCCAACATCACTGGCTTTTGTGTGATTATAATTTCCATGCTCTTTCCACTACACTACACTTCCTCTCATTTTGCAAGCTGTGGTTTCTATCCTGTGCCAGAACTGGTGTTAAGGTGGTAGAATAAGATGAATGAAACACTGAGATCACATATATGAACATACACTTTCAATTTTAAAGCATTTTGTGTACTTTGATTCTTAATTAGAACAAAGTTAGTCTAGCGGAAGAAACGGGCAGAAGTCATTCTGTCTTCTGCATCTCTCTTGTCTACTTTTACATCCTTTTCAAGCCTGTCTTTTAATACTTGGATTTACCTTCAGCCCTCTGAAGTTTGCCCATTTATGTAGTCATTTAGATTCTTCTACATACTTTCCAATTAATTCATTCAACAAACATTAATAAGGGAGCACTTTGTTCAAAGCACAATACTAGGTTGATGCTGAGGATACAAAAATTAAGAAGACACAGTCATATGGAAGATAGGAACAATAGCTTCAGAACAATGTTGAGGAAAACTGAAAAGAGCTATTAGTTTGTGGGGGGGAAAAGCTATGAGACTGTAGGGAGGAAGGGAATGTTTATAGCTGGGGCTCAAAGATGAGTAAATGATCTTAAGATAGGGAAGAGGCGGAAGTATGCCCCAGACAAAGTGAGCAGCAGCTTATTGGAAGTCCTGAGAGTTCATCTGGGCTGGAGGCTGTGGCTTAGGGGGAAGCAAAAAACGCTGAGGCAGGTGCTGGAGGACAGGAATGCACTTTGTTTCATTCTGTTCTGTTTTGTTTTGTTTTTCATCCCATGCAGGACTATAACCTAGGACTGGAAATATGTTTTAAAAGATGGCTTAAAAGAGCACCTTTGACGACATTTGAGGGAAGAAGCCAGGGAGGAAGGCGGCCCCCATTTGCGTGGATTCACCGTTATCCCTCACATTTCCAGGAACAAATTGTAAATGCCACCAGGAAAGGAACCATTTCTCAGCATTCTTTTATATTTTTCTGGCTTTAATACGGTACTGTGTACAATAACTTTATCTGATAAATGCTTATTTATTGGGTCAATGAAAGTAGTAGATGGCCTCTGGTAATTATTAAGAATACCTGAGAAGCTAAAGAGGGAAGGGGTCTCTTTGGGAGAACTTCTGCCCTCTTCTCTCCTGGTAATTTGAGAGGGTGGGATGGTATGTAGTCTGTTAACTTTTGAGACTGTACAGCAGGAATACATTACGTGTGATTTAATTAATATAAGCGCAACAGTTGTGTAATGAGTCCTATTGTGGCCTGTGCACTGTGCTATGTTTGATAGTAAAGAAAAACAGGTATGAGTAAGGAGCAGTCTCTGCCCTTGTGAGCGCACATTGGGTACTGAGGGGAAATGGGCATTTTAACTTTGGTATAATTAAATCTGTTCGCGCTATGTTAATCTATGAACAAAGTGCTGAGGGAAATAGGAAGAGTGACGGAATAGCTCACAAGGTTGTTGGGGGTATCTAAGAAAAGTTAATGTATGTGTAAATGGGAAAACGTCATGGAGTCAGCTCTGATTATTACTCAGCAAATGCTGCGTTTATATTAGTGTTTGGCGACTTCTGCAGAACAGCACAACCCTCGCTTTTCAGGAGTTACAAGTTCCTCTAAGCCTCAGACTTCTTTAGCCTGGCCGAACCAAAAAGGGTTTCTGGTTTGTTATGCAGGCCTGGGGTGCAAATGAGGCTCCCACAGCTCCTGTGAGCCTGGGATTGTGGCGGCGGTTACATTCGGTAGTTTACGGCAGTGGGCGGGCCCCAAATCCCCATGTGGTCTCGACATCATTGACATGGCGGAATCCCCCACCAAACCCTCCTAGCAGTTATTTGAGCGGCGGCGGCGGCCGGAGGAGGAGGAGAGCGGCGGCGGCGACGGCGGCGGCGGGAGCAGGGAAGGGGGTTGCAGGGATCCTCGGGGCTGCCGGCTGGGAAGGCGTGGGCGACCTCTTGTGTGGCGCGCCTGGAGCCCAGCGTTTTAGCCCGAGGGAAGGTAAGGCGTGCCGGAGCCGGAGACTAGAGGGGCCCCTGAGCCCGCGCCTCGGCCGCCGGGCCCCGCGCGCTGGAAAGCCCCGGCCGGACACCGAGTCCGCCAAAGTGCGTTCCGGTCCCGGAGCGCTACGGGCGCGCCGGGATTCCCGGGGAAAACTTGGCCCCAGAGTGCTGGGGCGCCGTGCGCCTGCCTGGGCACCCCGCGAGCACAGGCGCTGGGAGGGGGTCGGCCTCCGTTTTGGGGCTGCGTCTGCTGGGCTTCGGTCCCCCTAGCTTGCCAGGACTTGGAGGAGGGAAAGAAACGGGTAGATTCTTTTTGTTGAAAAAAAAAAAAAAAATCTGGGCAGCGGCTCCCGGACTCTCCCTCCCCCTTCGCCCTCCCCAGTCTTCCCAGCAGATTTTGTCCGAGGAATCCGCTCCCCCTCCCGGAATCTCCGCGGCAGGAACGCTGCCCGGGAGGGGGAGGGCGGGCGCAGAGGCTGAGGAATCTTCGACGTGTCACTTTCTGAGACTGTAGATTTCCATATGGTGGAGGGAGGAGGGCGGGCCAGCGGGCGAAGTGGGACTGGAAGTTGGGGCTGCCTCTCCGCGCCGGTGGGGGCGGGCCGGGTCTCGGACCCCGGGATGCGCGCGGGGAGGTTTCCGAGCCCGCAGCCCCGGGGCCCCGTCGGCCCCCTGCCCCTGGCCGGGCCTCTCCGGGACACTCCCCGCCTTGCCGCTGGCCACCTCCGCGCGCGCCACGTCCTCCCGCCCGGTCCTGCCCCCCGGACTCCCCCCTGGGCTGGGGGCGGTAACCGGCGGCCGCGGCCGGACTCGGCGAGCCTAGAGGCTGGAAGCTCGGGCGGGGGAGCGGGCGCGGCGGGAAGGAGCGGGCGACCCGGTGTGTAGGCCAGCGTTGCTCCGGTCAGTCGGTCACCCCGAGGGGCGCCTCGGCCGGGGGTGGGGCGGGAGGGCGGAATCCGCGCCCGGAGGCGGCCGGGAGGGGCCGCGAGGACCGTCTGGTGCCCGCGGCGGGGCGGGGGGCCGGCCGGCGTGGGAAGAGCCTGTCACTCTGGGAGGAAAGTGGGGCCTCGGGCTGTGCCCGCGAACTTCCCCAAAGGTCCGGTCCTGGTGGGAGCCTGAGGACGGGCCCGGTGTCCGGGCAGACGGGGCTGGGCCGCTTGGCGGCGCCGTTGGCGGGGAGGCTTCCAGGAGTGCGCGGTTGGATTTGGAACTTTTCGGTCTCAACTCCCGTGCCCTCCCAGACCAAGAGAAGCAATGGCATTTTGTTCAGTCAGTGCAGTTTGCGGACTTCCTTGAAAGTTACAACTTTTTTTCTTTTCATTTTTTTTGAAGCAGAATTTGGAGTTTGCCCATGATGGGCCGGAGCCGGGACCCCATATCCACACTTTTATCTCTACATCCCTGTTGGTTTCTAGTCTCCCTCCCCCTCTTCCAGCCAGGCTTAATCATATTTTGGAATCCGGCGAGGTCTTTTGTTGGGTGGGCAGCTCCTGATTTGCTTGTCTGTTTATTTTTTAATATGTAGCTAATTTGATTTAAATGTCCTCCAGTTTCCAGGCTTTGCTAGAGAAAGCTATGGGAGAAGGAATAAGCCACTTTTTTTTTTTTTTAAGTATGGAAAGAGGTGGGGCATTGGGAAAGGGGAGGCACGTTGATTGTGGGTAAAGAGTCAGAGGGAGCAGACAGACCCGGAAGAAAAGGAATCTGCTCTGGAATAACACATTTTTTTGAGGCTACAGGCCTTGGACAAAAAGGCATGGCTCTGTTCTGATTTCTCCTGCCTGAGTTGCTCCTCCATTCTCAAGTTAAAAGTTTTGGCTCTGGGGCCTGGTCTAGCCATGCGAAGAGGCCCGCAGCTGGTAGCAGTCCATGGCCCTGGTTTTGCGCTTTTTGTGGGGGCCCTTCATTTGAGGCTGGATCTATGAACCCTGGGTTCAGTAAATTTTTTTGGGTCCCCGGGAGCAGCTGTTAATGAGGGTAGTCTTTAGCCATGTTTCCGGCACTGCAAGGGACCTCACTCCTTGAGGGCGTAATTCTCACTTTGTTTAGACACTAGGGGGTCACCCATAAGCTGGCTACGAATTAGGCATAGCCGGTTGAACAAAAAAAACCATTAAAAATTTGTATTTAAACTCGTGTACTTTTAAAGTGCTGTGATTAAATTCTTGGAAAAAAATAATCTTTTAAGATAGAGTTCATTTAAAAGAGATGTTAAAACTGCAAGATATCATCATGGATTAGGGGGTTGTAGCTTCTAATTACAGTATATTCAGTTTCAGAAAGATATTCCTGAAACAGATTTTTATAAATAGCTCACAGAGACCAAGAGCTATATTGGAGAGCCAGTCTTCTGGGGTTTCTGGAAGAATGTTTGGGATAGGCTGGGAAGCTCTGGGAACCTAGGTAGTAGTTTACTCTCTAAGAGATTGTGCCCCTTTTGTTAAATACTTCATTTAACATGGTATCATTTGATAGCATCCTTAGATGTTAACCAGAACAACTTCCCAGACTTTTCACTTGAGGAAAATGAGGCCATGGAGGGGAGTTAACTTGTTCATGTTTGCCATCATAGACCAAAGTCCAATACAGGATTGTATTAGTAACTCTTCCTTGGATATCTAATATGTACTAAGCACCATGTACTGTGCTTTTTATATATTAGCTCATTGTAAGTCTGTAACAGTCTTTCAATTTAGGCGATGTTATTTATGGACACTTTACAGAAAAGGGAGTTGAGGTTCATGGAAATTAAGTAACTTGTGTGAGATCGCATAGCTACCAACAGAATAATCGAATTTTCTTCTATGATGAAGAGATGGCTCTATATCTGTGTTGTCCCAATCAACGTCCATGAGGCACGTGGAGCTGTGTGGGTTTGAAATCTGGCTAGTGCAACTGAAGAACTGTATTTGAAATTTTATTTAGTTTTAATTATTTTAAACTGCTTCTTGGGCTAGCAGTTGCTGGATTGGAGATCACCATATAGAATTTTCTGACTTTCAAATCTATGCGCATTTAACTGGGTCCTACTGCTTTTCAGATCTCCTAGTTCAGAGTTCTTTTTTCCACAGTACCAGAGATGGTTAGATTAAGCCGTTGAATAGAATTTAAATTCCCAGTTAGCTATAGCTCAGTTTTGCCTTTACATGTTGAGTGGATAAAATAAGCACATTATTATTATTTTTTAATGCTTATATGTCATAGTTAAAATGTAATGATAGAAACTTTAAATGACATTTTCTTACTTGGTTGAAATAATTGTTTATAGGAATTGCTGAAAAGACAGAGCTTGTTGGTTAGTGTTAACAAAGGAGTACAAATAGACAAAATGAAAAATCATTCAGGGAGTTGAAAAAATATGACTGCATAATATCTATGTTTACCTGTTTATTGGTTGATTCTTTACCGTAGCTTCCTGTGTCAGTTAAGTAATAGCCAAACCATCATTCACTGTTCCTTAGGTAGCTTCACAGTTAATCTGAAGCATTAAAATCATTGCTTTTCTATCAAAGAATAAAATTCAAATATAAAACACTATATTCATCTATGAATTGGGAAGAATATGTTTAAGATGAAAAGAAACAGCAATAAAGATTCTTTTGGAAGCAAATGGTCAAATAGTTTTCTCATTAGTGCATTCAATTTAAATCTGTTGCATTTTAGAATTCATTTGGTAGAAGGAATTTCAACAACTTTCTGATTTTGTTTGAAACAATGAAATTCCATCTCATGTTAAGGTGAACATTTCATTTATCTGGATTCCATTCATAAAGATCTAATAACTCAGTATGATTTTCTTTTCTTTCCTTTTTTTTTGGATAGTACTTTCAAGAAAAAAATGATAAAATCTCTAAAGAAGTCACTTTGAGGATCAGTATAAATAAATTTGAATCTGGTATTCCTTCCATAATTATACTGCCCATAGATAATTGCAGTTCATTCTGTGATCCCAAAAGACCTACACTAGTAAATCAGTTTTAAATTGTTCTACATTATTTTAGTATTATGTGAAGTGCATAGCTTCCAGCTCTTTGAAAGTTGTAAATTCAACTATAGGTAAGGCACTATTTAATGACCCTGTTCAGAGAGCTGAAACCCCCTGTTCATACCCATTCCTGACCATTGGGAGCATAGTTATTTTCAAAGAACCAGGGTAAGAACCATGTTAAAAATAGTATTATAGTGTTCTTATGAGTGTGACAAACATAGGAAACATGATTTAACTCATGACATGTAGTTCCATTTGCAGAACATAAAGATGCTTAATGAGAGATGTAATAACAACTGAAAAGATAAAGACATTGAAATGATGGGCAAAAATTAGAAATCTTTATCTCTAAGCTGCATCTGAGCATCAGTTTGAAATCAGAATATTTATTCTGTCAAGGATTTACTTTACTTTTTTAGCTGAGTGTTCTTGATAAACTTGTGAACCTCTCTCAGTCTGGGTTTCCCGATTTTAATACAAGGGGAAAACATCTTACCCATACCATTTTCCAAACGGCTGTCACAAGGGATTAATGAGTTAGTGAATTGAAAAGTGTTTGGCAAAGTCTTATACAAACATCATAGTTCATTATGTTTCAAGTTAAAACTGAGCTGTTCCTATGGAATTACTTTGCACGTTTTCAAAGACCTCTTAACTGTGCTTGGACAGTTTGAAAAATGATTTGGTTTTTCCTCTGTGATGACTTAATAAAGCCTGAAGCTTTAGATTGCTGTTTCATTTTCTCCCCACTCCTAATGGAACAGTTGATTTGTGACCTTTCAGAAGTTGTACACAAGTTGTCCTAGTTCCATGTTTTGGGGAAGTTTTTCCTTAGATGTGGCCTATAAATGGCGAGCATTGCTGAAGCGGACAGGCTAGTCTGCTTGACTCAGGGCTTTTCTGAGATGGAGAGGGGAAAAGTGCAGTCTTTTAGCGGAACTTCCAGTCTGGAATGCTAGAGACATAAGTCTTTAGTTATTGCATATTATCTTAGCCTACTATTTGAGCTTTCAGTAATTATAGATGAGAATGGGGGAAAAGAATAATTTTCATTGTAGGGAGACCTACCCTTTGTTTTCATTTTACAAATCACAGTTGCCTTCACGTTCATGAGGTTAATCCATTAGATAAAGAGTTTTTTTCGGTTAAGCCATTTTCAAGCAAACCTCAATTCTCATCCTTACAGCTGTTGGAAATGCGTTTAAGTGGTTGAGGAGAGGCTTTATTCTTTAGTTTATTCTGAATGCCTTTGAATACAGGAAAATATTCTTAAGCATTTGTTTTTTTTTTTGCCTTCAAATATACAGGATGGTATGGCATTATGTGTTATAACAAGGCAGAGAATGCTGGAATTATTGTGGCTAGAAAGAGGCAGGTTTCTGAATCTAAGTACCAACAGGCTCATGTGGGATGGTGATTTGGTGGTACTTGAGCATTTTGCAGGGTACCGCCAATGAGAGGCCAGTCTCTAGTCAAGCTTATCCTGAGGGGAGTTGTTTACTTGCAGGATTAGTGTCAAGGATCAGTCCTTGGAGACCAAAGGTGTGTGGGGTTGGGGTAGGGGATGTGGGGCTTTGTAAACTGCCAAACATAAATCAGGTAAGGTCTAATGATCAGTCATCTACAGTTGGGGTTACTTCTCAATATGAAAGTGGATCAGTCCTTGAATCTTGCTCATTTTTGTCCCCAGTTAAGATATGCAGGTTTCAGATTTGCAACTCCGGGGTTGTCATTTTGGATGCTCTTGGTTGATGAAATGCTCTTGGCAGTATTCACTGTCCGTTCAGGCACTGGTTCCTAATATGTTTGTTTCTATAATATTACAACTACTTATTGGTTTTAAATAACTGGAGGAGATTTTAGTGAGATGGGGTTGAACTAAAGTAAGCATTATTTGAGAGCCTAGAAAGTATTGGTGTTTAAAATGTCTCTTGTATTAAATTATTATATCTGAGTTTAAAACGTAATGTTATTTCATTTACTTGTTTATTGACTCAGAAGGCATTTAAGTTCTAGACTAGGGTCTTTGTTAATGGAATATTCTACTCTGTTCTGATTTGTTGGCAAATGCATGGCATTTTTCTGTGTACTTACAGGGGTATTCTGCTCATATTTTTGGAATGTTTGTAGAGAACAGTGTTTGCTACCGAACTCCTAGGATGGTGGCAACTTCAATTCTTTGCTCCTTTCTGAAATTTTGAGAGTATTAAAGTTGGAGTACTATTAAGCTATGTTTAAAACTAAATTTATATTAGAATTTAAGGCTTCTGATACAGCCTTGTTTTGACTCTGGAAGGTGAAGATTTTTGTAAAGGCAACCAGTCAGAAAAATTTACTGAAACTAAGCTGATGTAATACTAACTCTTAGTGTTCAGTTATGAAAAGTTTTCTGTTGAAATAATTGTCTAGAAAATTGTCTTTATATATGAGCAAATGTAGAATGCTTGAGAAATAAATGAAGATTCTAAAAATCTCAGGAAATAGCATAATATAATTTATTCTGGGGGGCTCAGATTCTCTGCAGCTGGCCTCTATTAAAAATAACTATTCATCTGGATCTAACTAATTAGGAATTTGCAGTTGTGCAGGCAAGTCTAGAATAAAGTTTGGTTTTCTATTATATATTAAAATGTTATACTGTAACAGAAGTTTAAGTAGATCACTGGGGAATATTTATCAAATCAGGAGAACAAACCACTTTTAAGCACCTTGGAAAAAGCAATTTACTTAAAAGCAGTATAAAATTGCAGTATGGGTTGAAGCTAGTTCTGCTGGGCTTTTCATAGAGATGCAGGAGCAAGTCAGACTGCCCTGAAACGCCGATTTACTCAGTGCCTTCACATGAACTAGGAACAGCTTACCAGCAAAATTAGAACTGTATTTTTGTATGCAAAATTATCACAACCATAAGCAAATATCTATCTCACCCTGTCTGACCAATAGACTCCAACTATGCCATTTGTTTTGGAGTTTTTCTGTTGACCTTTGCTTTGCTACTCGTTAATTTCTTTTATCACCTGTAAGCACTTGATGCCAGGTTTGTGAGAGCAGGTGTTAAAGGTTTAAGAACATCATTATTGCTTTTAGCTGCCCATCTTCTCCTACCTCTGCATTTGGGCAGAGTTGTGGAAAGTCCTGTGCATCCCCCTCCTCTATTTTTACTAAAAGCAAGACCTTCTGGGGCAGCTTAGTTCCAGGTACTGTGTGAACTGAGAGGTAAGAAGAGTAAATTTCTTTTAAACATCTCAGAATATCTACATAGAAGTATTCAGACATGATGTTTTCTAGTATGTGACTTTTTGAGGTATAACCAGCTTTTACGATACAGGTTGTACATGTAGGATACTTAATATATTTTTAGGATATTTTGCTCATTTTTTTTCTTACATTTTAAAGTTTTTAAAAACACTGTCTCTTCTATTGTTTAAGTTGTTTAAGTGGAAAATACTAAAAGTCTTTAGATATTTCTGTTTCTGATTTTCTGTTGTAGATCTTGGGAAAAATAATTCCAATTTAGAGTAATAGGGGTAAACATTATTCTGAATTAGTGAGTCAGAAAATACTTGAAAGTATATTGAACTGACACCCTAGTGTATTGCTGTTGGGAATATAAAAAGGTACAATGGCTGTGGAAAACAATTTTGTGGTTCCTTGAAAAATTAAAGCATATTCCATTCCTAGTATACAGTCAAAATAATTGAAAGCAGGGATTCAAACAGATACTTATACACCAGGGTTTATAGCAACATTATTTGCAATATCCAAAAGGTGGAAACAACCCAAGTGTCCATTCACAGATGAATGGATTTAAAAAATGTGGTCTATACATACAATGGAATATTTTTCAACCATAAAAAGGAAAGAAATTCCAATACATGCTACAGTATGGATGAAACTTGAAAACTTTATCCTAAGTGAAATAAGCCAGACACCAAAGGACAAATACTTTATGCTTCTACTTATATGAGGTACTTAAGAATAGGCATAGTCATAGAGACAGAAGGTAGAATAGAGATTACCAGGGTTGGGGGAAAGGGGAATAGGAGTTTAATGGGTACATAGTTTCTGTTTGGGATGATGAAAAAGTTCTGGAAACAAATAGTGGTGATGGCTGCACAATACTGTGAAAAGACTTAATGCCACTGAATTGTACACTCAAAAATGGTTAAAATGTAAATGTTTTATTATGCATATTTTACCACATAAAGAATGAAACAAATGAAGGAGGTGTACTCCACACCATTTCAGTTTGCCTTTGCTCCATTACACTAGTTGCTCTTCCACTTTCTTTCAGTTGAAGTACAAAGGGAGATTCCCCTAGGCCAGGTTTGGAGATCAGTTTCTTTATTTTATTCACTAGTTTGAATTTCAGGGGTTATTTAAAAGTATTAGGTCTCTGGAGGGAAAAAAAAATGACATTTTAATATTTAGACGAGCCAGTTAGTATTTTTAATGTCCACAGACGACGTAGGCCCAAAGGTGAAGTAATCTTTCCTGAATTTCACTGTGAGTTATCTAAAAATCCAGGGGGTAGGATATACAATTAGACCTGTCATATTTTCTAACCTTGAAACATTTTTCTAGGTTTTGTCATCTTCAGTACTTTAGGAAAAACTCTGATTTCCACTTACAGAAATGGTCTAAGTCATCTCAGTTAATACTCAGGTTGCAAATGCGTGAGGTGCTAAAATTATTCAATTCTTTAGAACTAAAAATTGTTCCGAGGGATAGAGTGAAAGAAAGCCTGTAGTATTCTTTATTCATCTGAACTTTTCTCTAGCACGTAGTAATTTCATACTCATTGCTCTCTTGAGTGTTACTATTTTTTGATTCTGAGATACTGATGTTGAGTTTGGGTAAATCACTTATCAATAGGTGGCAGAAATTCAGTGATTAGTAAAGCTTAAACATCAGATGTAAAGTGTGTATTACAATACTGAATATATCAGATAAAAATTAAAAATGGAAAGAATTAAGTTAATATACAAATAACAGCTCAGAGGGAAATTACATACTTTAAGAAGATTATCTGCCATCCAGAATCGTTCATTAATTCCTGAACTCCTGGAAAACAGCATGGAGTTGAAAGGGTATGATAGTGTATATGTGTGCTGTGTTCTCTATATGGGTATATTTTCTTTACTGTATTTATAAATGGCTTTCATGCCATAGTAGGTCCTTATTGTGGCCTTCTATTACTCTGAGGCATGATCATTACCAAAACGTCCTGGGAGTAAGGGTCTCTCTATGTGTCTAGTAGAGGTAGAATGAGTACTCTCTTTGATTTTGGCCTACTCAAAAGAAAATGTCCCACTCTATCTTGCATATACCCATTACATTTCAGAGCCATCATTTTAGGTAATTTATACTTTTCTTTAAATTCTCTTGGCACTTTTATCTGTACTTTTCAGAACATTTGTCCTTTTCAATGTTGTCTGGTTGTCTCCTTGTCACCTGTACTTGAATGTAGGGATTGATTACTGATTTAATTTGAGGTCTCTCATAGTGATGCTTAGTAAATGTCCATTGGATGGATGGATGGAAGGATGAATGAATTCCCAGATGCCATTTAAACTTAGTACTTTTCCTCAGGTACTCAGTCGTTTCTTCTACTCAAGTTGATCTCTTTGAAGCATGGGCATGGGCCATGCTGTAGACATTTTTGTGTTTCCACAGTTTTTTTTTTCACCCCATAATAGGAACCTAATGAATATTTAAACAAACCAAGGCATGAGCCACCTTCCGTGTCAACCTGGCTTTTCATTTATTACTATTTTAAAGACATTAAAGTTCTCCAGAGAATGAATAAATGGACCTTTTTCATGTCTGAATTAGACTGCTAATTGATACTGAAAATTTGAACAAATAGCTTCTATTTCTGTTCCCTAAAGATGTGACCCTTGATTATGTATATTTTGCATGTCTATTGGCCTCAATTTGGGAATTACAAATTAAGAAAATTACTTTTTGAAAAAGATAACTTTTCAGAGATTTGTGGTAATCCGACATGGTCCTATACTAAGGGCTATATTAAGGGACAAAAAAAACCAAACAAAACCCAAAATATACTTTGCTGAGATGTTGGGGTCCCAGCTGAGAGAGTTGATTCTGCTTGACTAGTGGCCAGAGTGTTCAGTGTTAAATTAAGCCATGGAGAAAGGGTCAAAGACCATGACATGGAAACCTGAGGAGAATGACCTCAGCTATTTGAAGGTGGAGTTGAAGCATGCCTGAGAAGAGAAGAATCTTTTGGAGCAGCATATTGTGTGTGCGGTGGAGGGTGCACAGGCCTCTTACTCCTTATGTCTGGGGTGGGATCTGGGACTCTTTCATTATATCAAGTGTTTCAGGAGAATGACCTGATCACGCAGGTTTGGGAAGTTGGCTCTCTTGGTAATCATTGCTTTTTAATGTTTTTGACCCAAAGGCTGGAAAGAAATGAGGTAGGAGGAGTACTTGAGGCCAGAGGACTCCAGTTAGCAACTAGGGCAGAACTGAAGGGTTCAGACTTAAAAGGGTGTTATAATTGTATTCTCTGGGGTAAAATGATAACTAGCTCTTGGCAGTTTTATATAAAGATGAGAACACTTGATTTTCTCATCTTTTAAAGTATTAGGTCTCTGGAAGGAAAAAAAATGACGTTTTAATATTTAGGCGAGTCAGGTAGTATACATATACACTATCAGCATACATATACACTATCATACCCTTTCAACTCTATGCTGTTTTCCAAGAGTTCATCATTTGCACTAAACTTTCAAATGCTCTGACTACAGTATAAGTTAGATGTAAAATATATTAGTGACCAGCAGTTTTTGAACACCGACCATATACCAGGCACTTCTCTCTCTCTGTTGCATATTCATTAAACTAACTCTGTAAGATAGATAATATTTCTGTTTTTCTATGTGTGTTTCTAGTATATGCAGCAAAGCTGGTACATACCAGGTACCCTATAAAAATGTTTGTAGAGTGAATCAAAGATTAGAAGACATGCTCAAGAAGGTTAAAAATTTCACCTTAGATTGATTACAACCCCTTTTCTCACTGCTTCTCAGTAGTTACATTAAATACCTTATTTGTATCTCTAAAACAGTGTCTCTCTGTCTTCCCAGGTAGCTGAATTCTGAGACTGAGTATTAGTTGAATGCCATCTGTGTGCTTAACCTGGCTATTGCCCAAAAAAATCCTAAAATTTATTTCTTAAACAATAATAATAGTAGTTATAATGATCTGTACATTTTAAAGGGAGATTTTCCTGAATTGTTTTTTGTTAATAGCAACTTGGGATAAGAGAAACCAGAGAATAAAAGTATACTCTGTAGAAAATTATATATGAGAAACTCAATATAGATGAATGGGAAAACTCTGTAGTTGGTTCAGAAATGGTAGTGAAATTTTACCTTACATTTGAAAAAGCCTGTGTGAGAGAGTTCTTCTCACTCAGTGGTAACACCGTTTTGTTCACCTTACATCCCTGTCCTCAAAGCCTTTCGTTTAAAGTTAATTTATGTACAGTAAGATCCTGTACTTATAATTTGCACCTGGAAAAGCAGATCCCCCTATTCCTAATACTAAGCATTTCTCTCCTTTTAAGGTTAATAGCTTGTGGTGTTTGTGTTGCACCAAGGCAGCCCCAGGGATAGGACCAGCACAGAACTGACTGGAGCGTGCCTCGTCTCTGCACGCTCCAAGAGCAGCTCCCGTGGTTAATGAAAGGTGACCTCAGGATTGAGAGGAGCCCTGTGCTTTCCCAGACGGCCCAGGCTAAACCTGGGGAGCTGGCAACCCTAAATGCTTCCTTTGTTAGAAATCATTTAGCGCTCTGCTCCATCTTTAGAAAGTGAGTTCACTGGAGGTGAGTTAAGGACAAGGCCCTGATGTGGGGCCTGACTTGCTTTCTTTACTGGAGTTTTTGTGGGGGTAGTGTGGACGTAGAGACGAATGAAGGTGCAGCCCTCAAGGCTGTTATTACCTAATGACTGTTCTTGCTGTTTCACAGAAATGCTGCTCATGGTCCAAAAGGCTGTGTGTGCTTCTCTGAGGATTGTGTTTCCACAAAATGGGGAGGACTGTTAGAACCACCTTCTCTCATTTTTCTTCTGCCTAGGAGGGAGGCTGTAAATGGTAAAATGTCAGTGATGGGGCAGCATCCCAGGGAAGTGCTGCTCCCCGCCAGGCTAGCGCCAGTGTGTCTCTCCTCTTGGTGACACTCGGGGCTGGGGTGTCTGTCTTATCCCAGCTTACAGGACTTGCTGGATGCAGAGCTTCAAGACACATTACCACTGGGGCAAACTCACTTTTAAGAATACTTAATTTCAAAAAATTTAGTTCAGACCTTAAAATGCAGGGAACAGTTTTTAAGCATCCATTAAAAAAAAGAAATGTGATTGAATTTTAGGATTTGGGCATTTTATTTTGCTTACATTTATTTAAATTGCTTGGATCCTCTCTCTTTAACCCTTCACCTTCACCTCCATCACCTGAGCTGGAGATAATACTAATTCATTTTGGACAAGGGAAATTGAAACGTTCCCATGTATGTATACTTGTGTTCAAAGATGTTATCAAATCAGTAGTTTTGAGCCTCTTAGAAAGGAGGTCAGGTCAGTTATTAAAATGCTGTCTTTTTTAAAAGGGAGTAATAGGAGGGAGAATAAATGGGTAATAGTATTTAAGGCTTATATTTTATTTCAGGCTTTAATTAGCAACAGGCATTTTAATTTACCATAGTATTTCATTAATGAAGAAAGTTGTTTCCAGACTTGCTTTATTTTTGACACATTTTATTTTTTATTTTTATGTATTTTAATTTTGGTATCATTAATATACAATTACATGAGCAACATTGTGGTTACCAGACTTCCCCCGTTATCAAGTCCCCACCATATACCAGATTACAGTCACCCCATTACTACATCAGTGTAGTAAGATGCTATAGAATCACTACTTGTCTTCTCTGTGCTATACTGCCTTCCCTGTGTACCATCACCCCACATTATGTGTGCTAATCATAATGTCACCTTTTCCCCTTATCCCTTCCTTCCCACCCATCCTCCCCAGTCCCTTTCCCTTTGGTAAATGTTAGTCCATTCTTGGGTTCTGTGAGTCTGCTGCTGTTTTGTTCCTTCAGTTTTTTCTTTGTTCTTATACTGCACAGATGAGTGAAATCATTTGACATTTTATTTTTAAAACCTTTTTCTGAAATCCGATTTTTCTCATTCTGAAGAGCAAACTTAAAAACACAGTATAAAAGGAGAGAAAGGTTTTTTAAAAAAAATTTTAGACATGCATGTGGCTTTGATTTTTTAATTTTTTAAAATTGAAGTGCATATGATAAAATGCACAAATCTTAGTGTACAACTTGATGAATTTTGACATGTATATACTCCCATATAACCATCATCTAGATCAAGATACCAAACATTCTTGCTAATTTTTTTCCCCTTCATCTGTTTCACCCATTCCTGCCCCCAACCCCGACCCCATACATGGCAGTCTGTTCTCTGTTGACATATTTTAATTCTGCTGTGTGATTACTAGGCTATAGCTTTAACTGGATCTTAATGATACCTGTGTCTGTCTGAATAATTTTAATATGTAGCTCTAACATTTTGCCATTTTTTAAATATTAAATAAAAGTTTCCAATTCCCTTAAATTATTAGTTCATTGTTCTCAAGTTTGTTCAGCCCTATCAGGACACAGTAGTTGACTAAAAAGAGAAAGAATTGAGAATACAAATAAATTTCTCTATAAGATAACCTTAACTTCATTTCATTTAGAGTAATTTTGGGTGCCAGGTGTTTTCCATTAACTTTCTAGTTTTGCAGGTTTTCCTTTTGTGAGGAGCATGGGTTGTAGGAGTGAGTATTTGGGAAGGATGTAGTACCAATGAAGGTGAGCAAGTTTGTTCCTATTATATTTAGTCCAGTAGTGGGACAATCCTAGTGTGCTGTCAGATATTCTGCTTGGCAGATTAATGAAGAACCTTTTTAAAAAAGTGTTTGTAACATAGATTGCTGTATTTCTATATCTTCACTAAGTTTCAGTTTTAGCCAAGAAATAACTTTCATAACAGTTTTCATGAAAAAGTGTAGAATGATTTTGTAGAAAGTTTAATTGCAAGATGGGTTAGATTAAAAGGAAACAAATATTTTTAGAGAAAACATTCTTCTTGAGAATTCTTTAGCCTTTGTCTATAAAAGCAGATTATCCATATAATTTCATATTTGGGGGACATGGGAAACCTCTCACTTAACTTGGAATTAATATTTTTGGTAAGAAGGTAAATCCTTAATCATTTACAGTGGCTGACTGAGCCCATGAGCTCTGGGGACTGAGACCCAAGTTTGCAACCCCACTGTGTAGATTTCTAACTCCAACTTTGGATAAGTTAGTGTCTCAGTGGCTTTGGTAAAAGGAATTGTTAGGACTATTTGACTTGGCATAGGCTTTAAACAAATGCTTATTTTTTTATTCACTGACTGCGGACAGATGAAATTGTTGGACATACTTCTTAAACGGATGATAGTTATTTAAAACAAATTTTTTCTCCCAGTTACTTTAAAAGTGTATAGGACTACGAGCCATCAGTTTTGTCTTGGCTTTTCCACTGACTGACTCCTTGAGTGTCCTTGTTCAAGTGACAGCTCAGCTCTAGAGTCATACCTGAGCTATTTACCTTAGTAAGGTAGTCTGGGCATAAAATGAACTAAATATGTCAGAAGCACTTTGTGGGGAGAAAAAGCATGTCTGACTGCTAGCAATACTTACTACAAGTGCTACTTCTGCCAATATTTTTCTTCTTCCCTGCCCCCTCAGAGCGGTTGTCCCTTTTTAGGTAGATATATGACAGTTCTGCTTCCTCTCTTAAGTCTAAGATCAAAGGAAAGTTGTAATAAAGGGTAGTCACTCCCTCCCATTCCCCTTCTCTTTTTGTGGGTGTTGTTCTAACTGTTTTGAAGAGAGCAGATTACGCTTTGACATTTGTGGGCGAAACCATGGGGCTCCCGAGACCTGCCTTTCATCTTTGGGTCACCACCTCAGACGGTGTTGTTCATCTCTGTGATGGCATAGAGACGCTACTTCTGGGAAGCAGTGCACTGCGTGCTAAGACCTTGAAGTATTTCTAGAAATCTTAGCCACCTTTGCTGCTCATTGTTTGGACGCTGGTTTCATTAGAATGACATAGAATGTTTGGCAGGGGTGTCAATGAACAGAATAGTTTTCTCAGCTTGGCAGTTCCTAAACCTTCCCAGCTTCTTAAAAATTTAAAGTCTAACTCTAAAAGAGTAAAAGACAAGCTGAGTTTTAGCTCGTTGTTTACTGGCAGGGTTTTTCTAGACATAAACACAGTTGAATGGAAAGGATACTAGGATTGGAGCCTGTCTTGCTTCATGAAAGTGAATGAGCCAGTGTTAGATCTTAATGTTGGAGAAAAAATAACATTCACCTTTTTTTAAAAAACAAAACAAAGCAAAAAACAGAAACAAAAAACCAGGCAGTCAGTGTAGGTTAACTAATGGAAATTAAAGGTCAGTTCCTTCAGTGCCCCACCTCAGTGCATGCCTTGGGTCATGTTAATAATGGCAATCCTATTATTTTTTTGCAGTAAGCAGGACATGCTGTCTACACCCATTAAATTTGTTTGAGTGGCCCCTGGCTGGAAATGAAGAAAATTTGATTTTCTAACTTTCAGGGAGGAAAAAAAAAATCATACAGTGCTGCATAGAAGTTGATTGTTGAGCTGAATTAAGAACGGTGTCATTAAAAAAGACCTTGATGTTCTTAATCTCAGTAAGAGGGACATTTGGCCTTTATCCACATTGAAATCATGAATGGACTTGTGCAATTTAGGTGTATAGGAAGCCTTTCTGAATATTGTCAGAACAGACTCAGTTGTGGACTTTTTACCACATGTTTGCAAAGTGCCCAGTTCTTCACATATCCCACCGGCTGCTGGAAACTTGCTTGAAGGCAGGCTTTGTCACAGCTTTCTCTCAAAAGTTTCCTTTGCTTTTCAAAAGCAACATTCATGTTGAAGTAAAACTGTATATTCACTAGGGCAATGAATTATTTTGTGGTTTCAATAACAAGAAGAAAAAAATTGGTATTAGTTTAATGTTACAGAGAAAATTATGTGAGCCTGTCCTTGCACATCATAATTACACTGACTTTCAAAGTTTCATTTCCTAATCTCACAGCTCATTTAGTTTCCACTACTACTTTGTGTCCTTTGTTTAAGAAGATCTTTTAAAGATGATTTTTTTTTTTAGCGAGTTGATATCCCTCCTATGTCTTTATGTTTTAAAAATCAGGCAAAAGATCTTTATTGCTATTTTGATACTTGATTTTTCAGAATGTTCTACTACAGATATCAGCTGATATAAAATTCATTCTTCTAAGAAGTTCAGTATCAGATTTTCCCATGAAATATGTAGTGAGAGGAGGGTCTTAAGTTGAAGGGACTTGCTTAAAATCATAGGAGTCATCAGGAACTAGAAGCTGTAGACAGTTGTCTTTGTGTCCAGGGGAAGTAAAATAAATCCTCCTGTTTCACTGGATCTATGGTTTATAGAGAATGGAACCTCTTGTGTTAGCACCCTAATTTAACGTCATTGAATTTGTCTTGCACTGACTATATACCTAAAGCTTTTTCTTTGCTTCCTGAAATGACATATTGGAAAGGGGTTTCTAACATCTTCGTAAGACAAGAACAGTGAACCAAGGGAATTTTTATGAACATTGTCCTTTCTCTTTGTTTTAATTCCTAAAACCTTTAGTAGTTTGCCTACAGTGATGACCATTTTGCTTCTGACATTTTGCTTCTCAATGCCAGCATCAGTATCAACATTTTCCATAATACTTATTTTCCTTGTTTATTGGTCAGCATAAATACAGGAGTAAGCAAAGTGTGAGATTCTAGACCTCTATAGTAATTTATGTTACTTATGTAAGTAGTGTAACATATATGTTTTGTAAAATACATTTGGCTATATAATACATAGTAAAGTATATATCTGGGGGGACATCTTTTTAATACAAATTTATAATTCATTTATGAAAGAAATAGTGCATTCTAGTAGCCTTTTCCACAGTAAGGGCCCCAGGATCCATAGCATCTCCCGGTGTTTTTGTTTTGTTTTGTTTTGTTTTTTGTTTTTTGTTTTTTGACAACTCTGAGCTTAGTTTTCCTCTGACCCCGGACTCTGATTGCACCCCATGGCATGGGGAATTTGAAACATATATAAAAACAGAATTCAAGGGCTTCACCTGATTTTCAGAGAGTGTTTGGGAGTCAAACGTTTTGATCTGAAAAATTGTTTTCATGATTGGGAAGTTTGGTTTGAAATGGTTGTATGGGTTATTAACTGACCAGCTGAAGTCTGTTATAGATTGTCTAGCCTATTTATTTGAACTGTATCTAGTGTATTTAAGTTTGGAAAGAAATCAGAGCAAAGTTACAAGTTAGACTTTTTTTTCCAAATCAGTAACGCAATTCATGTTTTGCCATGGAAAAGTAATCATTGAAAACATTACGTGTGATAGCCTTTATAAACTGGGTTAACCTTTAGCATAATGATATTTTTTCCAGGATGCTGCATAGATTATTGCGTATAAGGATGTTTATCTATAGTCCAGTGAATTAAAACTTTTAGACAAATAGAGGGTATGTATCCCTTATTCCTAGGACTGTTCTTTTGAGATTTGGTTAGTGAGAACCTTCATTTTTGAAATGTTTTAAACTAATTAGGCATCCTTTGACCTAAATCTTCCAGCCTTCACCTTTAGGGAATACATACTTGGATTTGCAGTAATGTAACAATTTAGTTAGGGAGTCAGTTCCTAGTAGCTATGAGAGGTATTTGGCCTCAACTGGCTGGTGCTTATCAAATCCCTGGTTTTAGCAGAATGTGCTTCCATCATGAAGAGAGGACTTCATAGTGAACCCCTTGAAACTTAATTCTGCAATGTTCTTTCTGAATCCTCATGACCAATCTTGCAGTGAACCTTTGAATAAGTAAAAGGGAAAGATGTTGGGTTTTAATTTGGAATGATACTCTTCTTTTAGATGTCAGTCGCTGACACTGCTCTGGGACTGGGGGTGGCCTTCAGGTGAGAGGTGTTGGTGTAGGACAGGTAGAGTGAGGGTTAGGCACACTTAGGAGTTGGACCCATGCCAGGCTGTCCTACGTGTCTCCCAGGCAGTGAGCTGATTACCCAACTGTGGGGAGAAAACCCTAGTGGCCCATGTCACTTTTCATTTCCCTTATAAAGTAGAAGATTTAGGAACTGATGGGTCGCATGAACCAGTACCTAAAGCTTAGGGAGTTGTTAGTTCAGAGTGTTTGAGTCTAACTGTAAAAGTGTGTGGCAGGGAAAAGAGCAGTGAGACATCTGATTCCTCCTTGCGTTCTCCACTAACAGAGGAATTCCTTGAGGGCAGGGACCATGTCTTTCCTCTTTGTATATAGTGTCTGGGAAACAATAAATGCTCAGTTAGTGATTATTGAATAAATGACTTAGTGACTGAGCAAGACATACTTTGTTTTGACACTGAAATACTGTGTGTTTGAACCAGGAGAAAACTTGATTTTAATTTTAAAGTTCTGTTCAGTTTCTGATTCTTGGAATTATATTTTCAATTTAAAATAACTGAGATGCCCGAAAACATATAAAGATCGAAATATTTTTTTGTGTTCAGTAACATTCAAGAACAAATTATCTTGCAAATAACAGAAACCCACTTGAACCAGTTTAAGCAAAAAAGGTTGGATTTGTTGGACAGGAAATGAGGACAGTGTCCCTGGACCTCGTGAGGTCTTGGAACCAGCCCTGGGAAATCATTGGGAGCCACCAGTATTGTTTTTCTTCCTTTTTTTCCCCTCTCCTTCCTTTTTTTCTTTACTATGGCTTCCTCTGTAGCGTCCATCCTAAATGAATGCTGAACTCGTAAACCTTTATCACTTTTCTTTCTACCAAAGGGGCAGAGTCTACACATTACTTTTTAATAATGAACTGAATGTATGGATGGTACGTATATTGTCTTAGAGCCATTTTGAAATGAATTCCTTTCCCAGTGTGTCATTTACAGTCTGTGGGAGGAAAATTATATAAAGAAGGAATGACCACTGTTCAACAAAATAATGATAATCTATATTTTCCTCTCCTATGTTTCTTTAAAATGAACTGCAGTAAGACATGGCCAGGTTCATTTCTTCCCTTAAATCATCTCAGAAACTGTGCCCAGTCCATTAATTGCTTTGTTCAGTGGGCAGGAAATGGTTGTGTTTGTACAAGTTACACAATCTTAACTAAGTAGTAGCAAGGAACCAAAGAGATCTCTGATCTTTTTTTTCCAGAGTTAACCTTTTCATTCCACAGACTTACGCATAATACATGACCCAGGTTACTGGGGGACACTTACCAAAAGCCATACTTTATTTCATGTGTCAGAATGGCTGCCTGTTTAAGGATACTGAGAAAAGTGGTTGCATGAGATAATCATGCTGGTACTGAGGTTAAGTCTGTGCAGTTTTACTTCCTCCTTAAGAGTTTCTTATGCATGCAATAAAGGAGATTGCTCTGCCAGCATTACCATAGGAGTCAGTCTCTACTGTTCCCATCCCCCTTCCAGGCTGTTTATAAATGTCTTCCTTTTCTTTCCTGGTGTTGGCAACTTGCCTCCTTGTCCCTCCATGGCTGTTACCTGTCTTTAGTACTCCAATCATCTACTTTTCTCCTTCCTGAAAGCAGGATTTTATTCTTTTTATCACTCTTTGATGATTGACATTTTTAGGCATTATGATTGGCATTTTTCAGTTTGAGCAGAGCTGATTTTATGTGTAGTATTTTTAACTACTTTTCTGACTCTACCTAACTGTTCATTCATTCATTCATCCATCCATCCATCCATCCATCCATCCATCCATCCATCCATCCATCCATCCATCCTTCTCTCACTCTGACTTAATTATCTTAATTATTTCCTGAAGCCTGTATATCACTAAGAGAAAATACAATCATAACTAAGTAAATACTAATAGAGGTAAAAATGAAAGGAGAATGAATGAACAGTCAGAGAATTTAGGGAGAGTCAGAAAATAGTTTCCCTCTTTAAAATATTAGCTATTGGGTCTCCTTTGTAAGAAATGGAATTGCTACATGAGCTGTTGCTGCAGAATCCCACTTACTCTTACAGATCAATATTTCTCTTTTGAATGAGTCATTGCCATTACTTGTTTGCTTGTATCTTTTGCTCCCTTTCTTGTCAAATAATTTCAAAGCAAATCTTGTTTTGTATGTTTTTCCCATTTTTCTTCAAACGTTCTGTAGCTCTTTAAAATTACATAGCATTCTTGGTCTTTTCTTGCAGTCTGTTCTTTGCCATTTACCGGATCACCCCCACTCCTCCAGTGTCTTCCAAGTCCTACTTTTCCTTATGATCTTCTTCCTCTTCTAAATCCTGCAGTTGCTGATAATCTGTTCCTCCCAGCAGTTCCTTTTGATGGTAATACTTTCCTTGGAATTTCCACTTGAGCCTGATAAATCCTTTGAGGAAGGTAATTCTGCCAGCATTCACTACTCTTTCTCTTGTATTCCAAAGACTGAAGACAAAGAGTCCTTATGCATTCCTGTGCTGAGGAATCTGCTCTAAGGGTTCTGCTCTCATTTTCTTACCAGGGTCTGAATTCTCTTGCCATGAAGATCACCCACCCATCTCTTTCTTTTCTTAGGGTAGGACACAAGGGTTTCCACTTGGAATTGGGTCAGGACACTCAGATACCACTAACGTAGTAATGATTACGTGATGCATTGAAGGCAAACAAACAAAATAGCCTGTCTAAGAGGTGAGCTGTGTAGAATCAGAGTAGGATTGTCGCTAATGACTTTTCCAGCTCTTACTCTGAATCTGTGAATTTGTCCTTAAGAATTTGTTCATCAGAAGGGTGAGACTTGTTATTGTCTATTTGGTTATTTATTTACAATCTGTCTGCAGTTTAAATTTGTAATCATTGATTAGTTACTGTTTGCTTATTTGTAAAACTCTATAACTTATCTCTATAAGAAACAGTCTGCCCCCAGATAAATTTTCAGATTGTTCAGTTTTAAAATATTTTACTTAAGAGGATAAGATGGGCCCCCAATGGAAGTTGTGACTTCAGAAATAACTTTTGTGTCTTTAAAATCGGAAAAAAAAATATTTGTAGGAAGTCCATAGCCAATGCTGGCCATCATCTTTCTACTCAGTATGTTCCAGGGGAAGATGATCATGTTTAAGCCTCTGAGATTTCAAATAATTCTTATTATCAGTAGTGTATTACATAAAATTGCTTTTCAGTTTTTCATATCTGTGTCTTTGCTAGAGATATTGAGGACTTCTGTTTTCATTTACCATTACTGTCTATACCTGGCAGCACATAGTAGGCTCTCCATTTGGTTTATTGGATGAAATAAAGCAATCCTTCTGGTCAAGGGGATTTAAAAAGTCTGCATCAACTTTATAGATCACCATTGATTTCAAGTTCACCCCAGTTGCTTTGTTTATTATGTGACTCCAAATACACTGCAGCCTTATAGACATCTCAGTCACTGCAGGGGATGGACTCTTAAAATTTCTGGTGGGCTTTCATTTGCCCTTTCTGGAGAACTGAAAGATTAATTGATATATATATATGTTTCATTCTATCTTAGAGATGGCTCTTTTTAGTGAAAATTGAAGAAGGTTCTAATTCCTGCCTGTGGAATAGGGCAATAAGATCACATTTGAAAAAATGCTACCTTGTTCAGCAGGGACATGATTGCTTAGTTTGGAATATTGATAAGTGGTCAGATTTATTTGGGAGCATTTTGTTTTTACTGCATGTATAAAACTCTGGGGAACACTGAGTAGAATATGAGGTGCTCCTTTTCGGCTGGGCATTAGCAACGTGGCAGTTACTGATCTGTCATTTACTTTGAAAAGGAATTACAAAGTTTTGGCTTCATGCCTGGAGTAGCTCCAGATGGTCAGAAAAGATTTTTGTGCTGAAGTCAAAGACTATATTACAGTGATAGAATCAGACTTGTCATGTTTATATTAGAACATTGACTTCCCACTTTATCCCTCTGCAAAGGTTTTTTCTTTTCTTTTCCGGAGGGAGTAAGGGAAAGAAACTGTTGCTTTAGAGTTATGGAATCTAGTATTTGGAATCCTTTGTTCTTGGTGATAGTGATGTAGAGGTATGATGTGTGGTCCATACAGTTGCTTTATCATTGTTCATAATCCTAATATTTAGTATTTACAAAGGATGCACAAAGAATTGGAAGATAGAGATAATGAGCAAGAGCATTCTAGCGGATTTGGAAACGGGCGTCAGAAGCCTCATTTGGGTTTCATGTGCTCATCTGATAAACTGGTTGTTAGTCCACAACTGGTATTTAGTGGCTTTAGTCAGCGGGCCCATCTCTGATGGGAGTTAGGCGTTACTACTTCTCTTCTCATGTTTCTCCATGATTCTGTGGTTGATAGGGTAACAGTGAAGGAAGTATAGTTGTTGCAGTATGGGCTGGAGGTGGGACCTGGGGAGATGCACAGTGAGGACAGTTACCAGGCTTTGCTCTTCTGGGCACTGGAGCTGAAGTTCCACACATGACCTCATGTATCTCCCTGTCAGTCCTGGAAGGGGAGTGATGTGATTCTTGTTCTCTACAGAGAGAACCGATCAGATAAATAATAATCTGCCCAAGGTCATGACTAGGTAACTCTTTTGCCACCTGCTCCTATACAGTTTTGGGGAAATTTATATTAAGTTTCCTGTCCCTACAGGTTAGAGGTGACTGCTGGCTTCAGGAAATAAAAAGCTTTTTCCTCTGGGAAACTTAGGGCATATCCAAGTGGAGCCTTTTAGTAAAGCTTGGTCACAGGGCTCAGATTAAGACCTGAACCTACGGACAAGCTATTGCTCCCACACTGCTTTCAGTTACTCTTGTGGTTATTGAGTAACTTTGTGAGTTTGAAGAACATTAACATTTTATGTCTTCAAAGCAAATGCTGCACATGGGAAAGTGACATTAAATTCCATGCCACCAAAAGGGATTTTAATGTTTTGAGATGTTGGTATAGAAATTGAAAACAATGAAAAAAATCTCTGATTTTGATTGTTGTACTCTTAACTAATTGTCCGTCCGGGTGTTTGACAGAGCTAGCTCTTCTGAAGCACTTTTGTTGAAAAGTGTGAAGAGTTGTCTTCTTCAGTAGCAAACATTTAGTATTCCTTTACTACAGGTTCCTGGGGCTTGTGCCAGCTCACCCTTTCCTCAGACTGTACCTCTCCCTGAGTCCTTGTTTTGTGTGGGATAGTTTCTGAATTGGTGCTTCCCTGTGCAGACCTAAGACTTGGCCAGCAGTCTCCTCCCCCAACTCAGGGTTCCATGAGCTCCCAGAACCCTCCTTTAGACTGTTACTATGCTTCTTAATTTTGTCTTCTTTTCAAATCTCTATTGTTTAGATATTAAGACAGTATTCTATTTATTTATTGTATGGCACTGTAATTAATTCATGAGCTCTTTTGGGATGGCTTCCTGAACTACAGTAACAAACTGTTCTAGTTGATGGGCTTTTTGAAGTCTTGCTCCCTTTTTGATGAAAAGGATCAAAGTGGAGTGGAGGTGGGTTAGTCTGGCTTACTGTAAATCTGATCGCGAGGCTTTTCACAAAGGCAACAGAATGGGTCTCTCCTTTTTTGGTTGTTGTTTTTACTATATTACAATTATGCATGAAACCATAATGCTATTGCTTTATAAAATGGCATTAATCCTAAAATAAAGGCATATTTTCTTAGTGTTTTTCATGTTAAAAAAAAAAGGCAACTACTGTGAGTCATCGAGCTACATTACATAAGGAGTCTTTTTGTGAGAGTCTCTTGTGAGTTTTGCTGCAGTCTTTGCACCAAGGGAGTGAAATGCCATCCATCACTCTTGAAAAAAATTATTTAAGAGGCCTATTAAGAATCCACAGAAGTTTGTATCTTCTCCGGACTTGTGTACCAGGAGTTACTACTACAGGACTGCCTCTTTCATAGACCTTGGGAAGCCAGTAATTTTTTCTACTACTTACCCTCATGACTTATCAAGTACATTCTGAGGGGTTTCCCTCTCCTGTTTGTTTTGAAAAGACTTCCTCTGAGAATTAATGGTAGAATACTTCCTTTAAGATTCGCTCTAGAGGGTGTGCTTATTGTCCCGTTTCAGGTCGTGCATTGTGATATTCTGAAAGGCTCCTGAGTGCAGAGAATGTTCGGGGCATCTTCTCCCTCTGCCTCTGTGCCCATGTGCTCCAGGAACACCACCCAGCGTGCTGCTTAGGTATTGCCTGTGTTCCCAGGCCCGGAGTGCTTCCCCCTTTCTTCCTCTGCCTCTCTATTGTAGGACAATCCTACCCATCCTACAGCCCCACAGCTCTTGCCAGATGCTTCTGTATTGGCTTTTACGCTGTCATTAGCTACCTCTGTCTTTCCACACTGGACTCGACTCTGGGCTCCTGGAGGGATTGTAGGGTCACCATTCATACCTCCAGCGTCAGAGCTGGGGATGTGCACACTGACAGAGGAAGCCCTCGGGAGGAGAAGGTAAAGTAGTGATTGACTGGCCTGGGCACCGCACCCATACTCTCAAAACTCATCCCCTCGGGCTCCTCAGACATTTTACTTGAACTAGTATGTGGAACTCCTCTCCTTACAAAGGACTGACCAGGTATTTGGGCCATGCTGTTTTTGAGGAGTACTTAATTTATAGCAAGAGTAAAACTGTCCTGTTGGGAAATTATCATCATCCTCAACATCAACAGCAACGGCTGAGTCTTGCTATGTCCCAGATACAGTTGTGACACATTTCTTCATTTGTTCTTTAGAGCTTCATGAGATAGGTACTTTATCATCACCATTTTGTAAGTGAAGAAACTTACAAAATGGAGTTTTGTTATAAGTGAGACACTGAACAGGCAAAGCACTTGCCTGAGGTTAAAAGCTAGTAAATTGTGGAAGCAGAATTTGAACCCAGGCAGTTGTGGTCTTCAGGTAAGTTGTGTTGGATAGGAGAGGACATGATAACATTGTCTTCCTGAAGTTACGTGTTCCTTTGTAAATCCTTTCTGTGTTACATATTGTTCCTCATATGGTTATTTCGGTCAATTTGTGTTTTTGCTGAGAACTGTCACTGTCACCTCCTAGACCTGGTAACTGCTTGTAGAGATTTGCTGTGTGGGGAAGGTATTGACATTTAAGTCTCAGTGGGTGGTTTTGCTGTTGGTTTTACCCTTTCCATTTGAAGTAGTTTTGTGTATCATAATGAGATCCAGTCAGCTTCCTTAGTATTTATTATTCATTTTATTTTGCTTAGCAAAATGTTTCTGGCTTTTCTGTGGCTGGAGCAAGCAAAGAGAGGGTTATTAGGCAAATGTTGAGATCTTCAAAGAATTAGTGAATTTTGTAAGTTATTGTCACATGCCTTTGTTGTGATTGGCCTTCCTCAGTTTCTGAGCCCTTCAGACTCCCATTCACACTCACTCCTCATAGGGCTTGGGGGCCTCAGCCAGTCCTGCCTAGATGCCCTGGTAGGTGACTCATGTTCCCTTATCATTGGGCAGGGAGTTCTGGGATTTGGTTGACAATTCCGTTTAGTCCTCTTCATTTAATTGTCTCTTCTTTCCTTTCCTATTCTGAGGGGAATAGCCTGAGCCATTTTTAGAGGGTTACTAAAGCAGTTTACAAGCTGATGCTTTTTATTTAAATAGCACTTAATTTACAAAGCATTCTTCTATATATTGTCTATTGCACCTTTATCACAGGACCCTGTGAAGTAAACAAAGTGAGTATTGTCCTAATTTACTGATAAGAAATTCCAATTTGTGTGCCTTTCCTAAGAAAGGCAAATAAAGAAAAATCAGGCAACAGTACAGTTCCAGTTTCCTGTTTCCAGATCCTCCTCTCCCTTTTCTTTCCATTGCCTTATATTGTCTCAAAATTGGCTTATCTCTAATTGAAAGTCTGTGTGTACATATCTTGTGCACTTTTAATGGATATGAACATTAAAATATTTTCATCACGCTAATATTTTTCCCAGACTGTGACTAGAATATTTTGACATTCATTTTTATAAATGGAGAATGGAGTTGAAAATCACTTAGGTTACCATAATTGCATGTTTAGATTTTTTAGTACTAAACTGGGATCCATCAACAAGAATACAGCCTCTTGAAAGCCTTAAAAAAAAAAAGAAAAAGAGAAAGGTACATCCTGGAGTCAAGAATTAAATTAAAATAAGATCCTTGGCTATTTCTGGAGTGTGTTAGCTAACCTGCCTTGTGGCTTGTTTTCTGTGGAATTGGTGATAAAAGAGAAAACAAAATCGAAAACCAAGTAACTCAAAAGAATTAACACTCTTGGGCATCTTGTTGGGATAGTCGTCATACATTCGACTGCCTGGAGTGACTGACAAGTGGGGAATAATAGAATTGCAGTTCTTTGGCTGTTGACTGAAACTGAAAACGTTTGTTAAGACTTTGAACCTTTATTTTACCTATAGCCAAAAAAATCCTATTTTTCTTAGGTGTTTTTTTTCTTCAAGATTGTAATTATGAAAAATCTCCAACATATACAGAAGTGGAGAATAATAATGTTCTCATCAACTAGTCTCAACCATCAACTTGTGGTCTGTCTTGTTTCACTTTACCCCTCTCCAGCCCTCCCTTCTTCTTGTAACATTTTGAGACATTATCATTTATTGTTATCACTACCTCTTCTCATTTAATCTCTAAGTAGTTCAATATTTTTTCAGATAAGGTCTTTCAGAAGTATATTTTCTTGCAATTAAAAAAAATTATTCCAATGAAATATTGTAACTTTTGCTACATAAATTGGTGATTGGGATTATGCAATTTCTAACCACTTTTCAAGTTGACATTGGTTTTAGCTGACGAACTTTTTTTTCTGAAACAGGGAAATTTATGTATGGTAACAGGCAAATGTGGGTTTGGTAGTGTTAGTTTTAAGGTAGGGTTAGCTTAGTTTTCAGATTTAAGTTTTTTCTCATTTTCTTAAAAAACAAGATGTTTCATAAACTTCTAAGCTGTTGTATGGGACCATAATGTTCTTCAGTTTTATGTGTTTTCAATCTTAACATTTCTCAGCTATTTCAGACAGGCTAAGTAGAGTGTACTTAAGCTTACTGCAATTATGAATCTAGACTGTACTGATGTGGAATTTTTCAGTAAGTTGGATATAACTTAAATAGGTTGCTCTTCAAGGAATATGTTGGCTAAATGCAGATGGTTATTATTGGCTAATGGCAGATGGTTATTAAGGAGAATTCTTAAGTTTTATAGAATAAATGGATTTCTGGGCTCACTTATCTTTATGTATGTATTTAAAATATATTTATATGCTATGAATTTAAACTACCTTGAAAAAACTAACTTTGTTTATATATATAGATAAGAAACTGATTCATTAAATTTTTAATTCTAAGTAATAAAATCAGAATCGTTATCCTTTCTAGGTGAAGAGCTTTGCGAAAGGTGGTCAAATTTAAAAGGTAAATTTTGGCTAATGAATCCTTTCTCTTAAGTGTCCTAATACAGCGTGGAAGATTGGCTTGTATAGGCAGTCAACACAAACTAAAAGGAAAAATACATTCTTTACCTAGAAAACGCTGTGAGCACTTTTTAAGGCTCTGAAGCACACTGTAGGGCTTAATGATAATAACAGCAAATATTTGCTTACAGTTGGCTGTTCTGAGTACTTAACTCTCATTTAATTGTAACCACCATCCTAATGGAAGAGGTCTTGTAATTACCTTTGGTTTACAGATAAGCAATTGAGCCATAGAAATGCTAAGTAACTGATCCCAACCCCAGAGTTAGTATTCAGCATTTGGGCTCTTAGAGTGTTGGTTCTTAACAACTTGGTTAGAGTACCTCACTAGGTTTATAAGGTGAAATATTAATAGTTCATGTGCTAAAACTTGTCCCTCACATTTTTTTGTCAATGAGAATATGGCATTTTAGAGCAATGCTGTCCAATAGAATTTTCTGAAATGTTGGAAATATCTGCATTATCCAATAGGAAAAGCAATAATCACATTGAGCCCTTGAACTATGGCTAATGCGACTAAGGAACAACATGGTAAATTCTATTTAATTTTCATTAACTTAAATTTAAATAGCCACTTGTAGCTATAGTGCCTCCAGGGTTGGACATTGACGTTTCATAGTCCAAAAGACCTGGGAGAATTTATAGTTTGCGTTTTCTTGGGGTAATCACAACATCTTGACATTTTATGACTTTGTCAGTATCTTGACCTCACTGGTTGTATCATTACATAGTAATGGTTTTAATGAGAGTGAAAATATTTTTACAAATCAGATAATTGAATGTTTAAAACCATAATACCTCACAACAAAATCCTGTTTGATCACCAATTTAAGAGATTGTCAGCCTACCACATCTGGAGGCATCCTGTTGTCAATTCTTCTGTAGTTGAGCAAAAGCTGCTTTCTACAGCCTTGGAAGGGTGTTGTTCATTTGTCAAGGGTCCAGCTCCACAGTCAAGCCTAACGTCAGGGAATAATAAGATAGTAAAATAGACTTTGCGGACCAAAAGCCCTTATGAAGCAAGTGTTTAGCTTTTCATTTTTCTCTTACAGCCTACCTCTGTAGAATTGTGTTCACAGAGCTCCCACCTTTCAAGCCAGAGCAAGAAAACTCAGTGGTAATGAAGCCAGGTTTCATTTCAAATGAGACCACATAAACTACGGTATTGATGCCTCCTATAATGTGCTTTCATCTAAGCCTTTATGAGGCACTTAAACTTAATTATTTTAATCTTTTCTTTATGTTGATGAAAAGGGCCAGAGTGGCTGTTTGCATCAGCAACAGTGGAGATCTGAAATCCAGGCAAGCAGAGCCTCCAGATGGTGGTGGGTTTTGGACCATAGCCACTCAGCAGACGTAATTAAACATGTCTGCAGTTCTAAAACAGACATTTTCTTTGTTTATGGTATTGAACTGTTATCATTAGCGTTTAAGTGAAGGACTTGAAGTACTATAGCCAGGTGCTGTAATTCGGCTACTGTGTTAAGTACAAGAGGTTTGTATGCAGAGAAGTTTATGCCAAACATTGGGAATTAGGGTTGTGGGTGTTTTCAACAGACTAGTTTGCTCAGTTTCTATTTGTAACTTTCAAATGTAGCAAAGTCAGAATGTAGAGAGCCAGGACTGGGTGGATGCTAAAGTGGATTGGGACTTGAAGGCAAAAAGTATGAACAGCAGGCGAAACATCCCCTGTTCTGGCTCTGGCACCAGCTGCTTTTTGGAGTTGAGCAAATCATTTAGTTACATGGGCTTTGACTTCTTCACTTGGTACAACTTCTTTAGGGATGGGAAAGCACATATCAACTAGAAAGTGATTTGACTAATTGAAAAGAGAATTATGGTTTATTTGTAGAATGAAAGGTAGCTATGGTGAGTGAGTTCCCATGTTTACTCTTAACTGCCTCATTGCCAGTAAACTCTATTTTCACTTTTTAATGATGATTTAAGGAGCAATTGATCATTATTTAAAGGTATTTGTGATGCAGGTCTCTAAAGTATGTTTGTAGTTAACCTCTTTCAACTGATGCTTTAGAACAGTCAGGCTTGTGAGAGTGGTCAATGCTTGTAGAGCTTAAGTGAGTTTCCCAACTGGCCTTGCTTTATGTCCTCTTCACTTCTTTTGTGTTTCCCCTCCCCTGGCCCCTGCCTCTTTCCTTACTACGTAGAACTCCCATACCACTTAAGTTCTTTTTTTTGTGTCTGTGGAAGCCCAGCTTTCTCTCATGAATTTAGGACATTGTCGTGCTGCATCTTTCTTACAAGCAAGGGGTGTATCACCAGATGGTGACTCTGGAGGAAAACTTTATCTGGTTATGACCTTGCAAAAGATTCATTTGGAATATGGTTGCCTGCAAATGACTTGACATATGTTGGACCCTGTTTTTCTCTTCACTTAATTGAAAGTATGCCTCTATCCTGAGAAATGTCTTTGTAGTTGATAACATACAGGGGCAAAACTATAGTTGGTGACTATTGTGACTGCCACTGAGGTGGCCCTCTTGCTGTGCAAGTAGTCGAATTCCAAAATCCCGCTGGCCAGTATTCAGATCTAGCTCTATTTCTAGATACTGTGTATTCCTTAACTTAGAAAACATACACACACCCCAAATGCCTGTGCACACACACAGATCAGCCTGTACCAAGGACTGGGAATGAGAATTGAGCCTTGCGCTCTTCTTAAAAATGAAAAATTAGCACAAAGGTAAAACTACTACTTTAAAGGTGTCAAATTAGTTCTGTTTAAGAGCAGTCCTTTACTTCATGTTAGTAACTTGTTTTTGACCCAGTGAGATTTGTTACTTGTGAGATCTTGCCTTCTGGCTTTGGAGGAGGATTTCTTGGTAGAGGATGTCTCAGATCTTAGTTTGCTACTTTATAGTAAGGGCTATACTTTTAAGGGCTTGAAAAATAAGATAATTTGTTTTGAGATCCATGCAAAGGGAGCTATTTTGTAGTTATTGGGCATGTGAAACGTGGCAGACCCAAGTCCATTAGTACCCACAGTCACTTGGTGGATTACCAGGTGGGGACTAAGGCAGTATTAGCTTACTGTAGACCTTCAGCTGGCAAGACTGATGTCGTCAGTGTCTAACTCCTCCCCTGTTCTGCCAACTTCCTTCCAATAACAGAAGTTTCTTGAATTGTGTGGAAGTTTGTGTGACTGTAGGGGTGTAGAACTAGGAAGTTTTAATCATGATCTAGTCACAACTACAGGCATACCTTGGAGAGAGTTTAAGTTCAGTTCCAGACCGCCACAATCAAACAAATATTGCAATAAAGCAAGTCAAATGAATTTTTGGGTTTCCCAGTGCATATAAAAGTAATGTTTACATTACTGTAGCTTATTAAGTGTGCCAGTAGCATTATGTCTAAATATATATATATCTTAATTAAAAAATATTGCTAAAAAATGCTAAACAACATCTGAGCTTTTAGCCCATCATAATCTTTCTGTTCTGCTGGTGGAGGGTCTTGCCTCAGTCTTGATGGCATCTGTATGAACAGGGGGAGGTTGCGTAAGGCTGGGGTGGCTGTGGAAATTTCTTAAAATAAGACAACAATGAATTTGGTGCATTGATTGACTGTTCCTTTCATAAACCATTCCGTTGTAGCATGTAATATGATGCTTGATAGCATTTTAGCCACAATAATGCTTCTTTCAGAATTGAAGTCAGTCCTCAAACCCTCTCTGCTTAATCAACTCAGTGTATGTAATACTCTAAATCCTTTTTTGTCATTTCAGTAATCTTCACAGCATCTTTACCAAGAGTAGATTCAAGAAACCGCTACCTTTGCATATCCATAAGAAGCAACTCCTTATCCATTAAATTTTTTTCATGAGATTGCAACAATTCAGTCACATCTTCAGGCTACACTTGTAATTTTAGTTTTCTTGCTGTTTCCACCACATTGGCATTTACTTTGTCCACTGAAGTCCTATATGCCTTGTTCTAAACTCCTGTTCATGTTGATATTTTGACCTCTTCCCATGAATTATAATGTTCTAATGGCATCTAGTATGATGAATCCTTTCCAGAATGTTTTCAGTTTAATTTACCCAGGTCCATCAGAACAATCACTGTCTATGGCATTTATAGCCTTGTGAAATATATTTCAGTAGTAAGATGAAAGTTGAAATTAGTCCTTGATCCATAGGCTGCAGAAGGGATGTTGTGTTAGCAGCCATGAGAACAACATTAATTTAGTTATCCACCTCCATGAGCTCTTGGGTGACAAGATGCATTGTCAGTGAGCAGTAGTATTTTGAAAGGAATGTTTTTTCCCAAGCAGTATGTCTTAACAGTGGGGTTAAATATTCAGTAAATCATATTATAAACAGATGTGCTGTCATCTGGGCTTTGTTGTTCCACTTACAGAGCATAGGCAGAGTAGGTTTAGCATAATTCTGAAGGGCCCTAGAATTTTTAGAATGGTGAGCTTTGGCTTCAACTTAGTCACCAGCTGCATTAGCCCCTAACAAGAGCATCAGCCTGTCCTTAGAAACTTTGAAGCCAAACATTGACTTCTCTAGCTGTGAAAGTCCTAGATGGCATCTTCTTCTAGTATAAGGTTATTTTGTCTTCACCGAAAATCTGTGTAGCGTAGCTACATTCATTCATTATCTGAGCTAGATCTTCTGGGTAACTTGCCAGCAGTTTTTGTTAGGGAGATGGCTTCTTTCCCTAAATTTCGTGAACTAACCTGTGCCAGCTTTAAGCTTCTGCAGTTCCTCACCTGTCTCATCCTTCATAGGATTAAAGAGAATTAGGGCCTTGCTCTGGATTAAGCTTTCGTTTAAGGGACTGTTGTGGCTGGTTTGGTCTTCTATCCAGATGGCTAAAACTTTCTCCATATCAGCTGTATGGTTAAACTTTGCTTTCTTATCATTCATGTATTTACTGGAGGAGCACTTTAAATTTCCTTCAAGAGCTTTTCCTTTGCATTCACAACTTGACTGTTTGGTGTGAGAGACCTAGTTTTTGGCCTTTCTCAGCTTTTGACATGCCTTCCTCACTAAGCTTATCATTTCTAGCTTTTGATTTAAAGTGAGAGGCATGCGAATCTTCCTTTCACTTGAACACTTAGAGGACATTGTAGGATTATTAATGGCCTATTTTCAATATTGTTGTGTCTCAGTGAACAGGGAGGCCTGATGAGAGGGAGAGAGACGGGGGAATGGCCAGTTGGTGGAGCAGTCAGAACACAATATTTATCCATGAGGTTCACTGTATTGTATTGGCACGGCTCGTGGTGCCCCAAAACATTTACAATAGAACACCACAGATCAGTGATCACAGATCACCATAACAAATTTAATAATAATGAAAAAGTTTGAAATGTTGTGAAAAATATCAGAATGTGACACAGAGACATGAAGTGAGCAAATGCTGTTAGAAAAATGGTGCTGATAGACGTTCTCCATGCCGGATCACACAAACCTTCAATTCATAACACACACAGACAGACAGACACACACACACACGCACGCGCGCGCACGCACACACACACACACACACACACACACACAGTGTCTGTGAAAGTACAATGAAGCAAAAAAAAAGAGGTATAGGGCTTATATTTGAATTTCTTAATGTTTATAAAACATTAGAAAAATTGTTTTGCTCCGCTCTTTATGTTTGGGAAATCCGTGGGTTTCTTCTTACCAAGTTCACAAAGAGGAAGAGGGAAAGATTGCATCAAACTATGTTATTTTGTGACTAGGGCTTGAAAGAAATCCAGGGACAGACAGGCCTCCAAAACATGGACAGTGACTTAAAAACATGAATGAGTAGAAATTTTAAGTGTTCGTTGCTGGTTTTTGATGGAAGTTTTCTGAGTGGTTTGCTATCAAGAGGTATTTTGTTCTCTTACTAAAGGAGCTGGAGGATGTGGGTGGTATTGGACTGGTAGGGAATTGTATGAGAAGGTCTCATTACTGCTTCCTTTCTACTTTGATACAGATCTTGAAAGATGAGGGTTTAACTTCTCTTTCTGAGAGAGAGGATGGCAAGGGGTATTCCGATTTCAGGTATTTCTGTTAAGTTTTGTAATGTATCTTAAGGTGGAATTTCTTTTACATAGGGTTATCTAATACTTCTTTTTGGTTGTGGAAAGGGTGCTTTTCCTTGTATTTGTAGACTGATAAAACTTCAAAAGAAGAGGCCTGTGTTTTATTTATTCGTTAATGGTTTTCATCATGTTTGAAGGCCTGAGCTCTACAAATGCTGTCATATATGTCAGTGAAATTCCCGTTATCTTTTTATCCTGAAAATGTATAGAACTGATTGTCAAAAGGTAAGTACAGTACTTTGTTGTAGTTTTACATGAAAGAATTTTAATCTGTAGGAGTCAGGGAAGCTGTCTAATTCTCCATTCCAACAAGTGCCAAGACACCCTGTTTGACATCTTCAAACATGGTCACCAGCCTATGCTTGAGTCACTGTAACCCTCTAACAATGACAGTTGGAGTAGGAGTCTGGAGACCTGCTTCGAGTTCTGGGTCTGCCGCAAACTACCAGTTGGGTTTTAGGTGTTTTACCTTTATGATTAATGAAATGGAAGAATTGAACCAGGTGGTCACTAAGGTTTCTTTTGGTTCTTAATCTCTGTGAATATCCACTGACAAAGTGTCTTCAACTTTAAGAATCAGTTAATTCTTTCTTTTTTTTTTGACATCTGTCATTTTTATATTGAGCCCAAATTGTCTTGGTTAAAGATAGGCCTTTATAACACTGTTTTCTAACATATTTTGACTGGGACACACACTGAGATACATGTTTTACATTTGGCCCAATAAATACATATATACAAAAATATTTACATATAATTGAATCAAAAGTTTTACAAAACTTGCCTTTATTTTTTGTAATGGAATTCTATACTATTCTATTTTATTTAAAAGAATGCCAGTCAGTGACCCACTAAATTGATTATATGACCCAAGAATGGGTCTTGACCTCTAGTTCAAAACACACTGCTCCATAGCAACCTAGAACAACTTTGTTTCTTTTCACATGAAAGCCTCTCAAAGTCAGCTTATTTGCCTTCAGTCTTCTTCCACAGGCATAGGGTCCCCAGTTTTTAAAGCGTTTTTCCGTGTATGATTTGCTATTTTAACCCACCACCGTCCTGGTCAACTGCCCTTATATACTCATAGTTTGTCTCTCTTAAAGTAATGGTGACCAGAAGAAATATAATCTCAAAATAAGATTTAGTGCCAGGTGTTTCTTCTACCTCCTTTCCTACTGATGCCTACTATGCATTACACATTTATTTCCACAAATATTTATTCCACACTATGGAGCACTGCTGTATGTTAGTACTGTTCTTGGTGCTTGGAGATACAGTAATGAGCAAAACAAAAATCTTAGCTTTCAGAGTGTCCATTGTAGAGAATCGTGCTAGCTGCCAGGAGTATGTGGATGACTCATACCCAGGTCCTCACCCATAGATGTCTCAATTGCACGTGGTCTTTTATAGCTCTGTTGTATGCTTGTTAGGCATTTCCCCTCTGAATTGTGAGCTCTTCCTGCCTTTCCACTTGAATGCACATCTCAGCAATGACAAATGTCATCTTTTAGGGAGACAGTGTATAGATGAAGTTTTCCTTCATTTTAATTCTTTAAAAAATATTAAGTGGAAGTTAGAGTTAAAGAATTTATCAGATTACAAGAAGGATGAAATTATTTTTCCTGATTTCACAGTGCTTAATGCTTAAGGGAATTGAAAGTTTCCATTATTGTGAGGAGAGCCTATAAATTCTGTTCAGGTTGCAAGGGCATCAAGAGGAAGGAGTCTTTAACTTTTAGGGACAATGAAATATCTATTTAAATAAAATTATAACTATTTCTAGAGTGACTTTGGCATGGGTAAATTTGGACCAATGTCAAGAGTTTCAGAGATTGAAAACATTAGTTTTTAAAAAAGTCTTATTGAATATGAAGTAATATGTTGAGTGGAACAGGTTTGAGTGAACAGAATAAGTAAAAATATGGTCCCTATCTTCAAAGTTTGCATTCAAGTTAGAAAATAAAATCTACATACATGAAATTACATAAACCATGATCAGGTCACATGAGTAAAACCTGAATATGATTATAGCCAAGTAGAATTAATTAAGAAAGAGTAACTGGAGACCTAGCATGGGAATGGATTGGTAAAAATGATCATGTCTGTTTTAAGTTGAATGTAATTTAAGGAATATGAAGCACTTAAAAAAAATCTGTTTAGGTGAAGTTGAAACTTATCAACAAAAAAAATAGAATTTCTTCTTTCTACTTGAAAAATCAACAAGTTGGAATTTTTCATAGAAGACGTAGATATATTTCTAACATGAGAAACTAATGTTTAGAATGAAAAATTATGGGCAGCAAGCTGTAAATAGGATTATTATTCAGTTAGAATGGGATTGTATTGATCCATGGGAATGAAAGTCTTTGTGGGGTGGCGTTTTCACATAGATCTCCAGTTTATTGTGAGCTACATAAATATCAATTAAAACTTTCTAGTCCAAGTTAACAGATGGCCATTTATGCTGGACTTATAATAAACAAAGCCCTAGAACATTACTACACTTAATTGATGAGTGCTTTCTCCCTTCCCTGAACAAAGATTTGGTCTCCAGTGTGGTTGTCTGAGAGAGAATTAATGAATTCTTTTCTGTGATCTCACGTAGGAAGGCTCCCACTACAGAAATGTTTGACTCTCTCTTTTTTTTTTTTTCTTTTTTCCAAAGAAGACAGCTTGAATACTTGCTTAGTGATTTAACTTCACAAAGGTGGAGTGGAAAAAGTATTTGGGCAACTAATATTAAAGTCACTTTAAGAAAAGTCCTATTTTTGTCTTTAGAGTTGAATGTTGCCCCAAAACTGAAAATAGTGACCAAAATAAAATACACAGGAAGGGACATGTCTAGTTATATGATTTCAGACAAACATCCAGAGCTCATATTTTAAACTCCTTTTCTGTGAACTTTCACATAACACTCTTTACTATGAGATGACACTTTGTACTAATTCTTAAAATGTACCCTCCCTCTCCACTTAAAATATGTGAAAATAGCTGTTTCATAATATTGCCCTGTAAATGGATCTTGGGATCTTGGAGGACCAGCACAGGTGTCCACATCCAGTGGAATGCAGATCCCTGCGCATCAGACGGTAAGAGGAGCCTTTTGACCAATATGACGATATCTGTAGAAAGCACTCGTTCTCATTTGTTTGGAAATCATAAATTTCAGATTGTGAACAATTCGACAGGTGTGGCTTCATCCTAGCTTCTTTGAAATGAGCAGTAGGTTGATTGAGATCCTTAAGTGTTTAGATTACAGCAGATGAAAACACTGGTACCTTTGGTTAAGGGCATTCTGTAAGAAATGCTGTTGACTTTAATGATAGCTTTCTGCCTGTTCTGCCCACATGTCTTTCTTGTGCTCATTGGTTTGAGGGGCATTCCTTAAAATGAGGGAGGAAATTCAGATAAAAGTCTTGGAGTTTCCTGCCCGAGACAGCCTTTTACAGGAGGGTCTTCTAGTGGTGAGTGTCACATGATTGCCAAGGGAATGTGTTTACTTGACTATCTGTTGATGTTTGGTACAGAGATAACACACTGACTTTTTTTTTTGGTTAAGCTCTAATGTAGGTATTTTAACCACCTTCGAGATAATGGACTTTGTAGCAATTGTGTTGTAGGGGATTTCAGGGACTGACATTTGCATAAATCAGCATCTCCCCAGAATTAGGAAGACTTGTCATCAAAAATATGAATTAATGATGGCAACTGCACTTATCATGGTGAACATTCAGTAATATATGTAATTGTTAGATCACTACTTTGTACACCTGAAACTGATGCTGTATATCAACCGTATTTCCATAACCCCCAAATTATGAATTTGTGGTTTTTTAGATTAAGTACTATAAATGTCATGCCACTAAAGTACACAGAATCTGAGATGAGGCTTCTGAATCTTCTGTCATGCGCTGAGTGGATAAAAAAATAAATCTATCAAGTTGCAGGAGCCTGCAAGGTCCTCATGGCTGTTAGGTCCAGAGCCGGTCTCTGCCGACCTCCAAAGCTGCTGCTTGCTGTCTGTGGGATTTTGTGTTGGGAGCTACAACTCCAACTCCATGTGCTCCTGCCAGTTTTATAGGAAGGGAGAAATTGGCAAGTGAATTGGACAGATACTGATGCAAAAGAATTCAGATAATTGGAAAGAAATTTTGTAGGCAGGACGTTTTTACCACTAAAGCCCAAGTATTTTGGGATTGTTCCTGTGTTGCCATTGTTGAGGCCTTACTTCAACAATCAGTGCTGTGCACATGAAAAATTGTGGAGGGTAAATCATGCCTAGACAGCCACAATCTGGGAAGTTATCAGTATCCTTTAAGGTCATGAAATTTGATTTCTAGTAAGGAAAGACAGGACCTTTTAAAATGAGGTGCTGGGTGAGGGAAGGGAGCAAGGCTGAGGTCTGATCAGTGCCACTCCTTGTTTTTTTTGGACCTCTGCTTTTCGTGAGAGAAATATTGTTCCTGGAAATGAAAAGCATGGAGGCAGAAAATCTATTTTTTGAAAGAAAGACAGAGTGAATTTTTGCACTGCTAGACTAGTTGTTAATTTGGCAGCCTTGGTAACTGAAATCCTGTCTGCGTGGCTGTGCTGAAATCTCTAATGCTTGGTTTCAAACCTGAAATTACAAACAAGGTTCTAAAACAAGAGTGACTTTAAAATAATAAAGGGTGGAGAAAAAGAAAGAGATTGATAAATAGGCTAGTTACTATTTTTTAAATGTATGAATTAGTTTGTTTACACCCCTACATCAAGAAAATGGAGCTGTGGAGGAACTCAAAATAGACGAGTAAGATTCATCTTATAAAAAGTTTGTACTTCACTCTTAGGCCTAGTTGCTAATGACATTCAATTACCTGAAAGAAGTATAAAAAAGGGGGGTAGGGTGGCGGCATTACCCAGTTTCACTAATGGCCTTGCAGCCAGGGCTGAAAGGAGGTTGGATGTCCCATGAATTGACTATTGAAGTTGAGTGCGTGGTTCAGCTGTTTCCTTATTCTGAGAGTTCTCACTCTTTAGGTTGAAGACATCCTTTTGAATCTTAGAATTGTTGGCAGTACCCTTGAAGGGATGGAAGCTGCCCTTCTCATGTTTCACTTTGGCATAAAGCCGGGAGGCCCCTATAATTTGAGGGTGGTTCACTGTAAGCCTGTCATGGGCTTGAAGTTAATGTTTACTTAGTAAAAACCTTCCAGGTCCCAAAGAAGGGTTGGACTGTGGTTCTCTAATTGATTTGTCTTTACTAAGGACACCCCATGATTATACATATAAAAAATGTATATGTCTGTTATATTCTCTGGATCAAGCTTTTAGGTTTTTTGAAGTGTAACTCATTTTCATTATAGGAACTTCCTTAGGAAATAGAATCCGTTTAAAACTTCAGCCACCTAAGTTGTTACCCAGTGTTTGGAAGTAGCTGATAAATGCTTTTCTAGTCTAAGGTTTTAGTTGAAAACTGAAATGAAGACTGAAAGGTGTGATTTATTAACTTTATTTTTCCAAAGATTCATCTGTTTTTATCAACATTTTTATCCCTGTACTCCTTTCAGAACTGATTCAGACACACTGATTGTTAACTCGTTGCTTTTAGTTATTATTAGAAAATGTGAAGTTAAGAGTCAGATTGCTTTTTGGATTCTCCCATTTAGCAACCACAAACATTTGCTTCTGTCTTACTTTCCCTCTCTAATCATCTCTGTTTTCTCCATTAATCAGAAGTGGAACCCTCGTTTCTGTGGTGTTTCTTTTGTCTCATTGGCTCTCTGATCTTTGCTGTTTTTTCTTCACATGGCACAAAAATTAATGACTTGAGCCTGGAATCTTGAGGTAAGGATATTTATGCTCATATTGTGCCCATATTTGTGCTTTATATGTAAAGTGACTATTTTGAGTCTTATATTTTGTAGGTCAAAATCTTACAAGGTTTCTTGGATTTTCTTCTTCCGTACATAGCATTTCAAAACAGGGAATTGACTTAATGTGAAAGTTAATTTTCTTTCTCCTTAAGTCTCTAATGTGCTGAGTACATATTTTAAGACTTTCATCAGAGTAGTTTTAGGTTTGTAACAAAATTGAGAGGAAGGTACAGAGATTTCACATGTACTCCTCTGCCTTCCAACATGCACAGCCTCTCCCCTATTATCCATATCCCTGACTAGAGAGGCGTATTCGTTGGAATTGATGAACCTACAAGGACACATCATTACCTGGAGAAGTCTGAATATATTTTTGAATGTGGAAAATAAAATTGTGAACAGTACTGGTAAATTAGGAAATTGAGTGGCTGTGTTGGTAAAGCTAGTAATAGGTGACACATTTTGTATTCATCCCTGTGTGCCATTAGTCATGCCTTTTGTCAGTTATTCCCCAGAGCAATTAGGTTATTAGCACACTGAGGTTTTGGGTTTGAGAAATGTGCTTCAAAGTGTAAGGTAGTTAATGCTTACCTAACTGGCTAGGAAGAGCTTTTATTTCTTTTTAGGAAAATAATTTCCTCTTGTTTCATATTATCCAGCACATTGGTTGAGAGAAATTAATTGTTAACTGAAACATTTATTTACTATGAATGTGAATATTCCCAGAGTACATTTGTCACTTTGATAATACTTAATTGTGGATAAGGTTCGTGGTTCCATGTGAGAAGCTGACGTGCAAGCTAGAGGAACCTATTACATTTACAAAAGTTTAATAACAAGAAACTCATCATTAACTAGGATTGCAGGAAATAAGAAAGTCATGTTTTGGCATCTGAGGTCTTTTTTGTATGGGAATTCTTTTCTGTACCAGTCTTGTAAATTATTATGAGAAGTCTGACCAATATGTGTTTTTTCTTTTATAAACATTTATCCCATCCCCAAATAATTTGAATAAAGTCAGCTTTATTCCTGTCTGCCGTAGTCATGTACTTTCTATGGATAAATAGTATTCCTTGTTATTTGCATGGCTGATGTAATAGCACAGCTGTTATATGCTTGGCATTTCTGCTTCTGGTGAAATGCTATTTGTACAGATTTATCTGATCCAGATGTGTGACCAGCAAGTTACATTTCTAATTATAAGGATAGCCAAATTCCATTATAAGCACATCATGGGATTACAGGGCCAGGAGGCATCTTGAGAGGACATCTAGTTCATTCTGCAGCTTTTCGGCAAGACCATACTTCATAAACTCACTCCAGCACTGAACAAAGCAGCAAAGAATGTTCCAGCCATATATATGCTGAATGCAGAATCATCAGAATTATAATCGGGCAAAGAGATGAGTCCCTCTGGTCCAGCCCTCATGTTTTATGATAAACAGATTCAAGCCCAGAAAAGTTTGACTTAATGTGGACTTTTAGAACTTTGCCTAGAATTCATTCTGCTTTCTCCTGAAGTGGCCTGAGGGAGAGAGGGTAGAGACAGGACTGGAAAATGCCAGATTCAGATCCAGGTGTATCTCTCTGGGTATCTCACTTAGAAGTAAAAGGTAGTGAATTAGTGACAGATGGGTTCCATTAGAGTTAATATTAACTATTTCTGAAACCTAATATGGAGTGAGAAGCTCCATCATAGTATGTGTGTATGTTTGCATATGTTAGTGATAAAGTACAAAAGAAATTTTGTAAATTCACATTTACAGTGATAGGGCTTGCAAGTGTATATAAGCTTACTAAGAATGACATCTCTGAATAAATATGTGATTCTTTATCTTGACAGTGTTGAGTCTGGGGTTTGATTTTACCTCAGCTAATGGTTTCCCTCTTACTGTTCCCTTGATGCTGGCAGGAGACAAGGGACGGCTGCCCACAGGTAGGGGCATAGTAAACAGCATGAGCATCAGCAGGCATGTATCCACGTCCCACTGTCATGACAGGGCATCCACTTAGAACTGCACGCATGGGGAGATGGTGTTTCTGCAGAAGAACACTAAACTTGGGGAATCTGCAGCCTTTGTAGCATACAGCAAGTGAACTTACTCTTTGTCCAGAGAGGAGATATTACCCCATCTGTCAAGGTTATTCACTGCAAACAGAACTCTGAGAAACAGCCTGGATGAAAAATGGTCAGCACCTTTCATTTTCAGCATACCTTGAAGGACATATATGAGCACAAGAGACTGATGGAGGGTGCTTCACAGCGATAATGTCCTGTAATTTCTGTCCATTTACACACATGATCAAAGGGAGTGCATTACTAGCAACTTAACAGAGAGTAAAAGACATTATGTAGCTGTTAGGCAGCAAATTCATAATAAGAGAAAATGGTTAAATGATGGGTAATCAGGAAAAGGAAAATGGGAGGAATATATGAAGAACTTAATTTTATTTGTTCTGTAAATTAACATCTCATTATATTTCAGGATGTAGTCAGATTCTATTAAAAATGACCACAACCAAAAACATCAAGGATTACAAATCTTGTTTGTATGCTGTGAAATCCATGTATCTTTTGTGAAATGAAAGTGGTAACTATGTGGACCCAAATGTAACTTTAACTGTGTTACTAACTTGATTGCAGCCTTAGGGTTTTATTTTATTTTGTTTTTTTACTTAGAAAAGTTGTTCATACTCTGTTTAAAAAGAAATCACACAATAGATATAAAAATGTAAAAGCTGTCTCCTTTTCCCCATATTCTTTCTTCTACTCCAGTCAAAGTTCATAGAGGTTGCCACAGTTCTGTGGCCTTTGACTCAGTCAACATTAGAAAGGAGGAGAAATGTTAATCATTTTAGTAGCTGTTGCTTCCTGAGGATCAGAGTCTAATAATCACTTGAGATATTTAAGAGGTATTCTCATGTCTAGAAAGATTTATGAGGCTGTGTGGTTCCATCACTAAAATACTGTGTTTACTTTTCTCAAAAGTAGCTAAAGATTGTCTTCAATAGTGGGCATTAAGTAGTCCAGGTAACACTGTATTTTATGGATAAGGAAACTGAGGCATTCAAAAGTCAATCTGTCCAGTTGCATGTTAGCTATGTTAGGCTTGTAATTGCTTAAAACAGATTGTGGCTCCACACAAAATAAACATGTAGTACTCTTAATTCCACTTACCCTGCTCTGTTTTTTAACATTGTCACTTTCTTAACATACTGCATAGCTTGTTTATTATGTTAATTGTTTATTTCCGCTTACTAGAATGTAAACTCTGGAAGAACAAGGGTTCATGTAATTTTTTCTCGTGTGTGTTGGTGAATTTCCAGTCTCTGAAACAGCATATAAGCCATAGTGGGTGCTCAGTAAGTTTGGCAATTAAACAAATCAACATGTGATATATACAGTGGTGCTAGGAATCAATGAGACTCAGTTCTTAGATTATATTCCCATTTCTGGGTCCCTGGCTGACACCCATTTCTTGTGATTTGATGAGACTGAATTTGTTATCTGGGCTTGGAGATGGGGCCTGCAGATTTTGTTTCTGGCTTTGCACAGTGTGTCTTAGAATTTGGAAGCACCATTTAAAAATAACGTCATTTCATGTAAAAAGATTTCTGGTTTGTCTTGAAAATCTGGCAACGTGGGCCTGCATTCCTGTGTGGTAGTGAAGGTCTTGAGCAGAGCCTCAGTTAGAAGGTGTGTTTGCTCTCCAGTTTGCAGCAGGCCCCACTGTTCTCTGATGACTCCTAGATACTGAAGCTGACTGTCAGTTCAGTTTTGTGCCATTATGCAATACTTTAATTTACAATGTTTAAATGTGAAGAAATATATCTCCGTAGCCATGTTTCCATAAGAGGAAAAAACGAAAGGTGTCTTCACACTTTTGACATTACCTTTTGGCTACAGTAGGCATTTGAACATGGCAGCCCCTTAATGTGATGATGATCTAAGACCCTCTTACCTTTAAGGTCTAGATTTTTCATGATTGTAGTTATGATTGCTGATGGTATGCAAAACGGAAAGGATAGAGACTTACCCTTAGAGGAATGAATTTTAGTGCTTTGACTGCTGAAGTGATAGACTGGAATGTGAGTGGGGGAAAAATGCTTCTTTTGTTGACCTATTAATGCATAATTATTTCAGTTGTTGAAGGTGCGTGGCCACATTGCTTAGCTTAGGCTCAGCATTAGAAGGGCCTGAAAGGTAAATACTCTCTAGTAGTACTGTTTCCTGTCTACTAGAGAGATTTTATTTGTCTCTCTTTGTGATGGTGGCAGGAAATGTAAAATATTTAGAAAACATTTTGTGTTTTAGAAAAAGAGGTACTTCACTCAGGAAAAGTGAATGTTTTAGATCTGTTGTTGCCTTAAACGACTGGAAAAGTTGAGCTTTGGATCCCTTTTAATAGAAAGAAAAAATGGCATGCTTTCCTAGGGGAAATTTAATAACGACAATTTCAAATCATGTTTAATGTGGAAGTGTGACATATTTGATATTACGGAGGTGAAGAAGATTGTGCAGTTAGTCCTTTAGACTTAAGAATTGCATATTTGGTTATGGAGTTAACCAGTGGATCCAGTTTTCTCGGGCTTTTTACCTAAAAACTGGGCTAAGTTCTTATGTGAAGAAACTATCTAAGTCAAGGGCTGATAATATTTCATGTCATTAGATAATCTCTGTAAAGTACAATTTTCACATAATTTCATTAGGAGAGTTTAAAATAAGTAGCTAGAACAGTACTATGCAAAGAGTGTTTGTTATCTGGTGAATACCAGCTCTTGAGAAGTTTGTGTATTCAGAAAACGACCCTGTAGACATTCTCAGTGTATGTGAGTTCTTTGAAGTCCAGCATTTTTAAAGAACCTCTAGTTGTTCAAGCCAGAGTTTTCCAGTTTAATTATAATAGAATTTCTTTTTCACATAAGACATATTAGCAAGAAGCAGCATATTTGTTCTATGCTGTGCTATATACTTTGGAAATTCTCACCTGGATAGTTAGGAAAAACAAAACAAAGATAGCTCATATAGTCAGTTTCTGTTTCCATATGGGTTTATCTTCTTCCTTCACCTTTACCTGGGTTTGCAGTTACATTTCTTTAAGGCCGTTCCCAGGGACATCAGGCAGTGACATGGTTAAAATTTAGTTAGAATCCAGATAGAAGGTGGTAGATAATTTGGAATCATTTTTCTTTAGAACACAAACTTATGTATATTGATTTCCCATTTTTTAGGTAATGTGGCACACAATTTACCCGGTAAGTGCCTGTAATACAACCTACCATTTGAGGTGTGGCCATCTTTTCCCTGTGCTGTTGCTGTTTTGGAGGGTTCTAACTTAGCTACTACTGGTTTTCTCTGCCAGCCTCAAAACTGCCTGGTTTGGGACTTGGCAGATAGCAGCTGATGGACTCGTGGAAAGGCAGTGGGATGACTAACATTTCGGAATTTGATAACAGTGAATGTATATGTTTCTGGGTGTTGTAAAGAGGTTATAACATGGTTAGGTTTCCTTTATAAACTCATGCAGAGAATATGTTCAGAAATTTGAAATGATCTGAGAGGCAAGAGACCTTATTTTTAATCAGTAGTTTGGTCTCTCAAAAATAAGGCATGGATTAGGTCATCTTTAATGTGTTGCTGATTTTTAAAAACAAAAAATGAAAAAAAAAGTTTTGTTGCAGATTTTAAATGCTGAGGTTGCATTTCTGAAATTAATATAGGTTGTAACAAGGTGGAAGGGGACTCAAACCCTCACAGGGGAATAGTTAATGCTGATGTAAAAAATGATTTGGAATCTTTGGTATTTGCTGGGGGCTACAAGAATTAGATGGTTTTTCATTTGTGATGTTATACCACAGAAAGCTGTAGAATTCAAGAGCCCTAGGCTGACCTTATTCACAGATCTGCAGGGCACAGTCCACTGCGCAAGGAATCATCCTGTGGTGTAATACTGCTTCTGCCTTAGGATCTTGAAGCTTTTGCCATTCATCACCTCAGCCATTCACGTTTTCAGAGTAAGTAATGAGACGCTTAGAGCCAAGGAAGTGCTTGCCACATCTTGTTCCTGGAAAAGCTGGCAGCCTAAAAATGCTTATCATTCAAGGTGTGACCTGAATGAGTGTTGTACAGCCATTGTAATTTTTCTTTAAAGATATGTGGCTACACAAAATACTTTCTAGGGAAAATTTCTTCTAACTAGACCTTTACTTATGATTCTGATCCCCAATTAGTGAAACTGCTCTATTAGGATCACAGAATTTAGAATTAGAAAGGAATTTGTAGATAATCACATCATGTTTCAGATAAATGGACGCTCTGAGAAACCTACGTCACATAACTGGTATGTGTAATAGAATTTAAATTAAAGCCAAATATCTGGTTTGCTGCCAAGATCCTCTTTCCTTACATCATGTAGTTTTTGGGCAATGTGTCCACTGCTGGAATTCCTTGTGAAATATTTTTGAAATTTAAATATAATTTACCTATAGCAAATTACACAAATCTGCAGCTTCACAAGTATATTTTAAATATAATCATTTAAAAACTTCTAAAAATATATAGAAGGTAGCTGTCATGGGAGAGTATGATCTCATTATTTGTGTTGACAGCATTCTCCTAGGAAATTTGTGATGCTTAAAACAATTAACTTTTACAGAAGGTATAAAATAATAGTATTTTATGCACTTATCCAGCAGTGAGACTTTAAGGTGTATATAGACAGTGGCCAAATAAATAATATTCTGGGTTCTGGTTTAAGTGCTGGGAGATTAGCTTTCTAATGGACAGAAAAGGCATTGAGAGGGAACCCACTTGTCATGCTGTTGAATTTCACAGAACTAGCTTTGAATAAACAGGATTTTCAATGTGCTGTGAGCTTTGTAAACTCATAGTAACTGATACACGTAGGACTTTGCAAAGTAAAAATTAGTTGAGAACAAATTATCGTCTACTAATTCTTGTTTCTCAATTAAATATATGAATCAAGAATGTACAAAAACGTCTTTTAGAATGTGTTACAGAAGTACAAAATAAGATTAGGAGCAAGATGTTTAATCCGGATTTTCTTAACCCCTGGAAAAAAAACAGTAAGAATTCATTGGAGTGAGGAAATTTCCTCATGAATGTTGGAAATAGGATGTGATGTGGCACAGCAGTCTGCAGAGGTTTGCAGGGTTTGCAGGGTTTCCCTGGGGCAGTCAGTACTGAGTCATCAGTTGATTGAAGGTAGGGGGTAGGTGGTAACACATACCACACACAAGTTAAATCTCAGATTTATTAAGCCCTCAGCAGTGTGATGATTTTAGATCACAATTTCAGTTGTACCAAGAAGGCTGTCTTACAAAGATCAAGGACATGTAGGTTTGAAAATCTCATCCTCCATTTAATTATTCAAAGTTCTCTTGACATCTAGTTCAATTACAAAGTTAGGCAAATGTGCAAAGCTGGACTTCCATAAGATACCCAGTAAATGTTTGAACAACCAAGGAAATGAATTTCTAGATCTGTGTCAACTGTTTCTGGCTTCAGTCACACATGTAATTTCAGCAGGTATTGTTTGTTTGTATTAGAGGTTTGGTTGTGTTATCTGTCAGATGTTCTGTCTATTAAGTGAGTAGGCATGTTTAATTCTAATATTTTAGTTATTTGATGCAGCCTAAATTATTTTACTCAATTTTGAATTCTCAGACATTAATACTATCTCTGAAATGTTGAATGAATTAGAGGTGGAGACCAGAGATTTTGTCTCTACATCTTGTCCAGCATCACATCACCACTTTTCTGCTACTGCAGTTCTTGATGGACAGAACACTTGAGTGGGAGGGTCCTTGTGCTTTTCGTAACCAGTGTATGACAAATAGGTCACATGGGTCTCCTCATTCCTTAATCTCGGGATCTTTGCAGTCATCTCTAATTACCACTGAACCAGAGCAGTGAATCTTTCTCCACACTGCCCTCCAGGCAGCCAAATCAGTTGAAGTGGGCCTGTGAGAAAAATCTTAGCCCTCCCGAAACAGCCTGGAGTTGGAGAGGGATTTGTACTTAGGAATACACAAATAGTTCTTGGTGGAATCAGAATAACCCAGATATCCTTTCTCATGTAGCCAGATAGGGTATGAAAATAAACTGAAATGATAGACTTAGGGTATGTCTCACAAAACTAAAACTTAAGTCATTCTTTACCTTGTTTGAGCAGGGTATTGAAGATAATACAGCAAATTTAATTTTTCATTCCAGAATCTCTTCATTGACTAGGAGGAGAAAGATTTGGGAAACTATTTGGGAAATAAGTTAGCAAAATGAGGCTGAGGTTAGGGAACTGAGCAGAGGGAGTAAAATATAACACTCTTCTCAGGTATTTGGGAAATTTTTTTTTTTTTAAGTAGCAATTGTTAGAGGTACAAGTATGTCTTATCTGTTAAGTGGAGTAGGTAGGTGTTTCCCTTGGCAATGCAGTTGAAAGTTTAGCCTCATTTAAATTTGTTGTTGTAGATGCCTTTAGATATATGGGCCTTTCCTCAATTTGAATTACCAGGGTTTTTACTCTACCTATGTAATTTTAAAATGTGAAAAGAGACAGTATAATCTGAAGAAGTGGATATTTTCCTTTTATTTGCAAACATCTGAAAAATTCCTAGAAATAACAGAGGTCAGATATTTTATAGGTTTAGAAATGGGGATTATAGTATAAGAACTCTGTAGTGTCCTAGTATTCTAAAGAGTATATGTGTATATATGTATGCATGTGTATGTTTCTGTATATTTGTTTTGGAGCATTTTAATTTTAGCTTTACTTAGTTAACTTTGTCATAGTTGCTGTCATAGCTGAATTGTAAGAATGCATATTTGTACCAACAAAATGTGATACAGAATTATTAGCTTCAAAAAGTTGGTTTTTATTGGTGGGAAATATATTTCACGCACATTTTCATGTGGAATTTGTATGAATTCATCTCGACAAGAGTAGTCAGTGAGGGGCAATTTTTAAAATTGTGTTGCTTGCAGTAATATTACCCAGCATGCTTTGGCATTTTGCTGACCTTGCATTGTGTGTGAGTGGCAGAAGGGTAGGGCAGAGGGCTGCAGTGAATGGCTTTAGACTGCCTCAGAGCATAAGATTGCGGATTGATCACAAGATGGGCCAGTTTTCCTTGTTCATTTCCTGACCATGGAATGCTCCTCCAACCTTAACAACTTTTCTCTTAAATGCTGTCATAAAGCCATCATTACTGACAGGAAAACCAACACATATTACAGGACTTTTTGATAGGGGTTGTTAGTGTCTTTAATGTCTTGGAAAAGAAGGACAGCAAACCTCATATCAAACAGAAGCAGTACAGAAATGACAGGTCTCCCCACACAAAAGGTCTGTATAGATAATTCAACAAACCTAGAAGTCTGAATAGACTGAAGCTAAAGGAATGACTTTTTAAGTATCAAGGAATTCATCAAATGTCTGAGCCCCTCCCAGTATTCCACCAGATCCCATGCCCAGTATCCTGAGGGCCCTTTAACCAGGTACACTTTCTCCAGCCTTAAAAAAATTTTCCTCAAGTGTATTAAGTAGGGAAGAAAGTTGCATAAGACACATTTTTTTGATGGAGTAAGGGAATTGAATGAAGGAAAGGCTGCTTGCTAGAGTTTCTCTTGAGTCTGTCTTTGGATAGGCTCAAACTACCAGATGTGGAGGAAAGTCTATCAGTGCATCAGCCTCAGTTCACATGTGTGAGAGGAGGTCCTGGAGGGTTCTCAGCCCGGGTCCTTGTGAACTGGAGGAATCTGGAGGTAGCTTTGAGCAGCAGAATGGCCTGGACAGAAAAGGTAGATGTTCTAGGAAAGAGGAGGAGAGAGTAACAAGAGCAAAGGCAGCAGCCACATGCTCCCCAGAGAGTCAGGACAAGAGTTGTGTGGGCCAAGTAGAAAATATATTTATATAGGGCGGTTGACTAGAGAGGCTCTGTTTGGTCTGAGAAATGCTTTTGAGGTGCAGAATATGATGTAAGGCCTGTGTATGTCGTGTTGGAAATGACCTAAGACTGTGTTAACTTACTTTGTATTTATGACTTTTCTCGGGTGCTTAGTGAAAATGCACATCACCTGCCCTTCCTCAGAGGGAAGATGTCCAGACCTCCCTCCAGAGACTCTGATTTAGTAGCTCTGCAGTGGAATTGAGGGACCTGTACTTTTTAAAACAGCTTTATTAAAGAAATTTGATATTCCATACATTTCACATTCCATACAGTTTACTTAACGTGTTAAATTCAGTTTTTTAAAGCATATTCACAGAGTTGTATAACCACCGCTATTAAATTCTATAACAGTTTTGTACCTTCTAAAAGAAACCCTGTACTACCTATTAGCGGTTACTTTCCATCCCACTCCAACACCCAGCCGACCCCAGGCAAACCACCAGTCTACTTTCTGTCTTTAAAAACTTGCCTATTCTGAATATTTCGTATAAAGGAAATCATATAATATATGGCTTTCTGTGACTGGCTTTTTTCACTTAGTGTAATATTTTCAAGGTTTATCCGTGTTATAGCATGTATCACTACTTCATTCCTTTTTATTGCTAAACAATATGCCATTGTGTGGATATACTGCATTTTATTCTAAAGTGGACAGACATAAATAATAGGTTGTTTCCATTATTTATGAATAATGCTGCTGTGAACATTTGTGAGGAATTACATTTCTGAACAAGCCTCCTACTTGTTCTGTTGTAGCAGTTCCCGCACTATACCTGAGTGCTTAGCGTTGTAGAACCACTTCTCCCACTTAGGACCCCTGCTTGAAGAATTACTGGCTGTGAGTGTGTGAGTAGTGGCTCAGAGGAAGTGGTGTTCCTGAAATGAATTATATAGTCTGCATGTGCAAGGTAGAGAGGACGGAAGGGAGGCAATAGAGAGACAGTAGTAGGCAGGATACGTTTGTTCTAGATGTTTCCAGAATCTAAAAGCGATTTAATTCCTGAACTAGGGTGTTGCTGCTGGGGGTGGTGGTGGCATTGGAAAGGAGGGTAGGGTTCAGAGGTACAGCCTTTCATCAAAGTAAGAATCCTTTCAATAGCGGTGATTTAAAAATATTCAGCAGTTTATGTTTTTCACTGACTCAGACACAGCTCTGTCTTAATTCTGACCTTATCTATTCCTATCATCCTGTTATTCCAAATAAATGTATTTTTACTGACTGAGAAAGGAAATCCTGGGATAGTTAACTGAAGGATATAGTATAATAAAAAAATGCTGGGTTGTGATATTTTGAAGCTTCTGTTCTATTAGAAATGTTTCATTATTGTACAAGTCTGAGTCAGAACTGAACTTTTTGAGGTTCCTTTTTTAGATGTAGGATTCTCTCATATGTCATGAAACTGAAAATAACTTCTAGGATTCTCAGTCCTCACCATTATTGCTGGTGTAGCTCAGCTGTGCCTAGAGTGAAGGGGAAACCACACCTGTGAGCTATCGTACTCTAGAAGTAGCTTTAGAAGGTGGGGCTGTCACAGTCAGTGACCCAGTCAGGAAGTCATAGAGATGTGCTTTGTATAATAGGATTGTCTTTGGCCAGATATCCATTACCGATTTGTCATTTACCATTATAGTTTTTTGACAAATATGATGAGATTGCCCTTAAGATATTCTGTGTCCTATAAACTTTTTTCCCTAACCGAGTATCATAAGAAAAAAATCAGAATGTGTTGATAAAAAAATTCTAACCTACCCTACTCACCATTATCTCTGTGAAAACTTTGTTGTATATTCTTCTATTTTTTTCTATGTGAAAAATGTGTGTGCCTAGTTCTGCACAAATAAGACCTTCCATTTGTTAACCTGTGATTCTCTTATGTTATTTCCCTATAAGAAGTGTATTGTGAGCATCTTCTGGTGTTAGCACATTGATTTCTTTAGCATTTAAAATTGGCTGCTAGTGTGTTCCATTGTATGGATGAGATAGCTTCCAACTTTTCATGATTTTATGTTGTGATGTATGCCTTCATACTTTATATTAACATACTTTAAATCACATCACACACACAAAGCCAGTCTGGTTTTCTGTTAAATCTTACTGGTATCAATATACTGAGATGCTCAGGGTTGTAAATCAACCTGATTTCTGGTGAGTGGGTAGATAGTGTAGGTTTATAGTTGTAAGGAAAGTGTTATGAACATTTAACATAAAACATCCCATAGCTCTTAGGAGGTAGAGAATAAAACTAGTTTTTTAAAAATTCATTTTGTTATCATTAATCTGCAATTACATGAAGAGCATTATGTTTACTAGACTCCCCCCTTCACCAAGTCCCCCCCACAAACCCCATTACAGTCACTGTCCATCAGCATAGTAAGATGCTGTAGAATCACTACATCTTCTCTGTGTTGCACATCTCTCCCTATACCCTCCCCCCCCCACATTATACATGCTAATTGTAAGGCCCCCTTTCTTTTTCCCCCACCCTTATCCCTCCCTTCCCACCCATCCTCCCCAGTCCCTTTCCCTTTGGTAACTGTTAGTCCAATCATGGGTTCTGTGATTCTGCTGCTGTTTTGTTCCTTCAGTTTTTCTTTGTTCTTATACTCCACATATGAGTGAAATCATTTGGTACTTGTCTTTCTCCACTTGGCTTATTTCACTTAGCATAATACCCTCTAGCTCCATCCATGTTGTTGCAAATGGTAGGATCTGTTTTCTTCTTATGGCTGAATAATATTCCATTGTGTATATGTACCACATCTTCTTTATCCATTCATCTACTGATAGACATTTAGGTTGCTTCCATTTGTTGGCTTTTGTAAATAGTGCTGAGATAAATATAGGGGTGCTTCTGTCTTTTTCAAACTGGCCTACTGCAGTCTTAGGGTAAATTCCTAGAAGTGGAATTCCTGGGTCAAATGGTATTTCTGTTTTAAGCATTTTGAGGAACCTCCATACTGCTTTCCACAATGGTTGAACTAATTTACATTCCCACCAGCAGTGTAGGAGGGTTCCCCTTTCTCCACAACCTCACCAACACTTGTCTTTTGTCTTTTGGATGGTGGTGATCCTTACTGGTATGAGGTGATATCTCATTGTGGTTTTAATTTGCATTTCTCTAATGACTAGTGATGTGGAGCATCTTTTCATGTGTCTGTTGGCCATCTGAATTTCTTCTTTGGAGAACTGTCTGTTCAGCTCCTCTGCCCATTTTTTAATTGGATTATTTGCTTTTTGTTTGTTGAGGTGTGTGAGCTCTTTATGTATTTTGGATGTCAAGCCTTTATCGGATCTGTCATTTATGAATATATTCTCCCATACTGTAGGGTACCTTTTTGTTCTATTGATGGTGTCCTTTGCTGTACAGAAGCTTTTCAGCTTGATATAATCCCACTTGTTCATTTTTGCTTTTGTTTCCCTTGCCTGGAGAGATATGTTCATGAAGAAGTCGCTCATGTTTATGTCCAAGAGATTTTTGCCTATGTTTCTTTTTTAGAGTTTTATGGTTTCATGACTTACATTCAGGTCTTTGATCTATTTCGAATTTACTTTTGTGTATGGGGTTAGACAGTGATCCAGTTTCATTCTCTTACATGTAGCTGTCCAGTTTTGCCAGCACCATCTGTTGAAGAGACTGTCATTTCCCCATTTTACATCCATGGCTCCTTTATCATATATTAATAGACCATATACATTTGGGTTAATGTCTGGAGTCTCTATTCTGTTCCACTGGTCTGTGGCTCTGTTCTTGTGCCAGTACCAAATTGTCTTGATTACTGTGGCTTTGTAGTAGAGCTTGAAGTTGGGGAGCGAGATCCCCCCCACTTTATTCTTCCTTCTCAGGATTGCTTTGGCTATTTGGGGTCTTTGGTGTTTCCATATGAATTTTTGAACTATTTGTTCCAGTTCGTTGAAGAATGTTGTTGGTAATTTGATAGGGATTGCATCAAATCTGTATATTGCTTTGGGCAGGATGGCCATTTTGATGATATTAATTCTTCCTAGCCAGGAGCATGGGATGAGTTTCCGTTTGTTAATGTCCTCTTTAATTTCTCTTAAGAGTGTCTTATAGTTTTCAGGGTATAGGTCTTTCACTTCCTTGGTTAGGTTTATTCCTAGGTGTTTTATTCTTTTTGATGCAATTGTGAATTGGAATTGTTTTCCTGATTTCTCTTTCTATTAGTTCATTGTTAGTGTATAGGAAAGCTACAGATTTCTGTGTGTTAATTTTGTATCCTGCAACTTTGCTGTATTCTGATATCAGTTCTAGTAGTTTTGGAGTAGAGTCTTTAGGGATTTTTATGTACAATATCATGTCATCTGCAAATAGTGACAGTTTAACTTCTTCTTTACCAATATGGATTCCTTGTATTTCTTTGTTTTGTCTAATTGCCATGGCTAGAACCTCCAGTACTATGTTGAATAACAGTGGGAAGAGTGGGCATCCCTGTCTTGTTCCCCATCTCAGAGGAAAAGCTTTCACCTTCTCACTGTTCAGTATAATGTTGGCTGTGGGTTTATCATATACGGCCTTTATTATTTGAGGTACTTGCCCTCTATAAACATTTTGTTGAGAGTTTTTATCATGAATGGATGTTGAATTTTGTCGAATGTTTTTTCAGCATCTATGGAGATGATCATGTGGTTTTTGTCCTTTCTGTTGATGTGGTGGATGATGTTGATGGATTTTCGAATGTTGTACCATCTTTGGATTCATCCCAGTGTGTATCATCCTCTTAATATATTTTTGAATTTGGTTCGCTAATATTTTGTTGTGTATTTTTGCATCTACGTTCATCAGGGATATTGGTCTGTAATTTTCTTTTTTTGTGGGGTCTTTGCCTGGTTTTGGTATTAGGGTGATGTTGGCTTCATAGAATGAGTTTGGGAGTATTCCCTCCTCTTCTATTTTTTGAAAACTAATGAGAATGGTATTATATCTTCTCTGTATGTCTGATAAAATTCCGAGGTAAATCCATCTGGCCCTGGAGGTTCTTGTGTAGTTTTTTGATTACCACTTCAATTTCTTTGCTGGTAATTGGTTTGTTTAGATTTTGTGTTTCTTCCTTGGTCAATCTTGGAAGGTTGTAGTTTTCTAGGAAGTTGTCCATTTCTTCTAGGTTTTCTAGCTTGTTAGCATATAGGTTTTCATTGTAGTCTCTAATAATTCTTTGTATTTCTATGGGGTCTGTGGTGATGTTTCCTTTCTCGTTTCTGATTCTGTTGATGTGTGTTGATTCTCTTTTTCTCTTAATAATTCTGGCTAGAGGCTTATCTATTTTGTTCATTTTCTCAAAGAACCAGCTGTTTGTTTCATTGATTTTTTTCTATTGTTTTATTCTTCTCTATTTTATTTCTTCTCTGGTCTTAAAACTAATTTTTAGAAGCTTATATACATATAAGCAGAAACAAAGAATCACAGTAGTTTCTGGGGACCATTCACTTTATAATTCTATTTGAATACTTATACACAGCCTAAGAGTATTATTATGTCATTATAAACTGATACCATATAGAAGGAAATTATGCCTCTGGATTGAATATCATGTTTTCCCTGGTACCTAGCTTTCTGCCAAGATCAATGACCTCCTAGAAGAAGATTTTGCCACCTTCTCTGAAACCAGTTCTTGCCTGTTTTTAAAAATTGTTGGTATCATTGTTATAATCATGAAATATGAAAAATAAAAATTAGATTATTCTGTACTGTGTAAACTGTAGCCCTCTAGCTTTATAGATTTCACGTGGATAGAAAAATTTGAAGTTTGTCACTTTTTAACAGTGGATGTTTCTGTGATTATGAATAGTTGAAACTTTCTTCTTTTCTGTATTTCCAGATTCCTAGAGTGAACATGTATTATATGTTACAGTACATGGGAATGTGGGGATAAAAATATAGGACAAATATTTTTAGGTTTCAGATGAAGGAGGGTGGGGTGGAGAGAACCTATACGATAAGAGCAAGTAGTTATTTTTCCACTGAGAACGAGGTCTGCCAACCCTGGAGGAACTCTTTGGCACAGCCCTGTGCTTTTCATAGCCAGTTTTTGAAGTCCTTTGTGCTAGGTAGAGACTGGCATAGTTAGCACAGCTAAGTAAGTATGTAGCAGATTTCTATTATTAGTTTATCTGTGCTGAGTCTCATTTGATTGACAGAGAGTTCTCCACCCAGAATGTATGATTTATTTTGGCAGTTAGAAGAAGACTTTTTTGGAGTTCTTGTTATCTAAAAAAGAAGAAGGCTGGGGACCTGCCTTTCCCCTCCTCCCTTTAGAAAAAAGAAAGCTGTTTGGGCTGGTCCTAGTAAGGATGCCTAATCTAGGGATTACTCAGCAAGCATAACCGGAGGGCTTGTTTTGTAAATGTTACCAAATTCATTACCTAACCTCAGATGTTCTTCCATTGTTGTGTCCTGAAGTCAGGGTTGAGTGGTGGAAAAATAGTTCAGAGAGACTTGGATAAATCCATATCCTTTAGATCTTTCTGTTGTTAGTGGTTTGACAGTACTCCATCACAAAGTTTTAAATAATCACATAGTGCAAAGTAGATTGAACAATATGGTATTTGAAAGTTAATTCTTCTTATAAAAATTTCAGATGCTCACTGTAGGATACTTCAGAAAGTAGAAGTAAAGGAAAAAATATGACTCACTCATCATTAAATGATCTATAGGTTAACCATTGTTAACATTTTGGTTCTGTTTTCATTTGTCTTTTAAATAAGTATATATACATTATATACTCTGATAATGTACTTTTCACTAAGCATTGTTTTGTGAGCATTCCTTTGTGATACTTCTGGTTTTACTTTCTCTACATTGCAGAAGTGGCTTTTAAAGCTAGTTAAGAGGTATTATTTATGGTTGGCATTGGGTGCAGATACTTTTTTTTTTTACAGTTGTTGCTTTAAATATTAGATTTACAATAAACCCTTGAGAGGAATGTGTTAATTGTGATATTCTTTGTAGCTATACCCAAACTGGCAAATTATTAGAGTGGGCAGGGACCTTGATCATGGAGTCCAGTCCTTTAATTAGAGAAAGGAGAAAAACAAGCCAGCAGAGTTGGCTTTACCCTGTATCATTAAATTATTTAGTGGACTAAAAATATTACTTCAGGAGTCATTGTTACCTTTATTTTGTAGGTTGAGAAACTGGGGTATTGAGAATTTAATCAACACATTTTGGAAGAACCAGGTTTTATTTTTTTACATACTCAAGTGTAAAGGAGAAAAAAAGTTAAACTGGTAGTTTAGTACTAAATTGACTAAGCCTGTTTATTAATTGCATTTTTAACCACTAGTTGATTGATTTGACGGTCACCAGTATCAATTTCCTAACATATTTTTACAGAAATATTTATTGATGTGATCTTGACAATGAGGAGTTAAAATAATTACTTTTTTGCTTTGAACTTAAACCAATAGTTAGTATTTAAGGTACCGTAATTTTCAGTGAAGATAATGAAGTAACCTTTGGAGTTTTGATTTTTTTGAATATTCAATACTAACATCTTGCATTTGGCTTTGAAAAGCAGTAACTTCTTCAGAGTATTTTCCAGTTTGAGAAAAAAGAATGTCATGGCTTTGTGATTTTTTTTTTTTTTTAAACAAAGTGACGCCCTGAGAGATTAGCTAGAAAAATGAAATGGAATTGTTGGCAGTTTCCCTTTCACCTTGGGAAGAACTCAGGGGAATAGTTGTGGACAACACGAGCTTTGTTGGCCTTTAAGTGTAGGCAGCTAGGGCCCTGTGAACATGGCATTTACAGTGGTTCACCATCCCGCTGCCTTGGAAAGTTCTCTCTGTAACAACCAGAGGTGCTCTTAGCAAGGCCTGCTTCCTGTGTGAGTACCTATTGTGGAGCCCTTCATTGAATGGGAGTTTTGTGAGAAGTGGTTTCCCACCAGTACACAATGCTGCCTCTCCGCAGTATAAATACACATTCCACTCGGGGTTAGGCTAACAGGGACTGACCAGAAGGCCCTTGCAGAGAAAGATATTTTGGTGATCTATTTATTTATAGTGGCCAGTGGAAAATTAATATGCCTGTTAAATCTATTTTTAAAAATAAAAGGGACGTCTCTTATCTAATAGGGTTTGCTGAATGCAAATCAGTTAGCTGTGGCATAGTTTGATTTCGTTAATGCATTGCTCTAGGAAATGAATTTCACCATCTTACTAACTGTTCTGTCTATATTTAGAACTTGAAGTTCTTGTTTTAAGAGTTCTTGTACTTCCGAAAACTCCTTTTGGGTTTTTTGAAAGACACAATAGTCTATGATAAAAGAAAGTAAGTTAGTGACTACAAAATACAGATCAAGTTATCTCCAGATTTAGAATGGGCTCATTGAGCAGTAAATGAAGGGTTAGGGATCAGAGCAGATAAGATTCTTACTTGGAAATGACAGCACAAAATTATTTGTCTTTATTTTCTTGGAGTTGGTAACTTGCTTTGAATCTAGGGCATGAGTCTGATAACAAAAGAATGTACAGATTCTTACATGACGGCCTGACTTTATTGGAGTCAGACCCCACCCTGCCCCAGAACTCTGGTTTGGGGATAGTCCCAGTGGTGGTGGTGGTGGTGGTGGGGTCTGATCCTAAACATTCATATTCTTACCTCTCCAGACTACTGCTTTTATGTCCCTCAAGACTTTACCAAGTGAATTTGTTTCACCAAAGTGCTTTGAGGAGTGTAACATAGTCTTGGAGAGAGAAATAAATGTTAGAATTTGGATACCTTTTCATTTAGAGTAGTTATTTCTTTATGCACCTGTCATTGTGTATCTACAGAGTAAAGAACATCAGTCTTTGTCTACTAGAAAGTGAATTTAAAGTTTTCTTCTTATTTTATTTTATTTTTTTTACATTGACACTGCTTGGCGAGGAGCAGTGGTTCTCAAAGTGTGGTATAAGGGACCCTTAGGTGTACCCGAGACCTAAGGGTTTTGTGGGGTTTAGAAAGTCATAACTATTAATAATCCTAAAATGTTCATTGTTTTTTCATTATTGTTCTTCTGAGATCTTTAGTAACATTAACTGAAAAAAATATTTTATGTCTTTTGTGCTTTTCACATAAGGAGAATTATGAAAATTGAATTGGAGAACATGCATTTTGTATCAGAGTTGAAATTTAAAATATTTTTCTGGACCTTAAAGCCTCTTAATGGTTTCAGCACAAAAGAGGTTCTTGCATAGAGTAGAACCTAAATAAGTACTCATTAATCAAATACAGCCCTTTATATTTTTATAACAAATTATTTTAATTAATAATGTCATTATTCACAATGTTTAGAATATAAGGACTATGCTTTCAAACATTTCAATTCGTCTCTTTGCATACAAACCATGTATACATCAAATGTTTTTTTTTCTTAAAGAATTCTACATTTTTATATTTTCAAAAATGTTAGTCTGATTTAGTAATGTGGTTGCATACATATCTCATATTAAGATTTTATTGTAATGGACTAATCTGAAATTTAGTAAACAGATGTTCCCATACATGATATGTCTTTGCACCTGCTAATTTGTTTCTTTGTAAGTGTTGTTGTTTTATGTGAATTTTCTGTTTCAGTATTTGATGAGCTCTCAGGAACAGCTGGTATTTGCTTTGTGTACAGTCTCATTAAGTGAAATATGAAGCTGCTTATGAGAATGTTATATATTGTAGTGATGCTTCAAGAAATAACTTGTTTTAAAGAAATATGCTTATAAACTGATTTTCAGCATATCTGATACTGTATTTATTGATTCCCTCCCTATCTCCCTCCCCACCCCCACCCCCCACAGGGTGGAGAAAAGAATCAGGTATTTTTTTGAAAAAATATTTGAAGTAACATCTAAAATTAGTAATGAATGATCGGAAATCTTTGAAATACCTATTTAAGTATAAATGGGATAAAACACCAGTGATGCTTAACTGTACAGATAGTTTTCCTTATAATGAGTATTTTATAACATCTATTCCGTAAACAGAACTGAATTTGTAAAATAAACATGATTGAAATCTATATGAGCTGATTAAAGAAACACTTTTAGTATCCTCCTGACTAATCAGAAATGGAGATTGAAGCAGGGGGCATGTTTTGAAGACAAACTCGTTTTCTGGAACACTTAAGACTAGAAAAGAGGCTACAGCTGGGAAACCAAATTTAGACATTGGGGCTTATCTCAGATGAAAGGTTTCATAGAGCATGGATGTCTGCTGAATTTGTCAGGATGGTCCAAATTGGATTAAGTTTAGTTATTGAGTATAACATTTCACTGTAATGCTGTTTCAGCTCATGTTTTTATATCTAGAATCCTGGTACAGTGCCTGGCACATAGTGAGTGCTCAGTTAATATTTGTTGAAACAAAATATAATTATTTTGTTCAGGTACTTTTGTTTGGTACTATCTGAGAAGGTGCCTTTCAGCTAAGTCCTTTTTTGGGATATTGAAAATAATGGTATCTTGAAGCCCTTTATACCAAAGACCTTGTTCTAACAGTCTCCTCATCAGTGACTTGCTAAACTGCCCTCCTTTGTGAAGTAATTTTGCTTTTGTATTTAATCATGGCACATCTCATTAAAAATCACCATGGAGGACATAAGTTGAGTAGTTTATAATTTTGTTTCTGTGGATTTTTTTCTCCCTAATTTTTAACCGTCTAGACTACATAATAACACAATGGATTTGCTTAGCCTTCCTTAAGGTCCTTTAAAAGAGTGTTTTAAAAATCATTAACTCCATAGTTGGTAAGGTTACACCATCACCAAAAACTCACAGTCACTTCCTTTGGGTAGGGGAACTGGTGACTGGATAGAAGGGAATGAGCTTTTATTGGGTGTCTCTGAACGTTATATATTTTGAATTTTGTACCATGTGCTTGTTCTAATTCTTAAAACTCACTAACCCATGAATTTTTCATCAGCCCTTCCACTTGTGTGTTTTGTTGCCAGATTTCTCGATGTTTTATAGTCAGCTCGCTAAGAGAGCATTGAGTTTTTGCTATCCATTTCTGAGTGTCCTTGGGCAAATTACTTAACCTCCCATTGCTACATCTGTAAGGGGAATGCCACCTATTTCACATGAATGTTGTTAGGCTAGATAAGAATTGCTGTGCAGGTGCTTCACACAGTGCCTTTTGCCCTACCAGGCTGAAGTTAGAGCCTCAGAGCTCTCCTCTAAACTTTGCCCCAGAGCAGTCATTTGTTTCGTGCTTGTAACACATTTTTCCTCCTAAATGTGAGGGTGTTACGCGTGGCTGTTAGGTACCCATGTGGTTGTACGAATGCGAATTTAATTCATAATATGTCTCCATAAATAGTAACAAAACACATTTTGGATTTTTCTAAAGGGGAATAGAAGTCGTGTTGAAGCGCCAATATGGGAGGTGAAGGAACGGACACAGCCTGTGCTGGAGCACTTTCAGCCACAGCCCTGACAGCAATGGGACCCATCAGAGCGCTGTAGGGGTGCTGGCAGGGGCTAGTGCCTGAGGACTGGGCACACTGTGAGCTTCCAATGCTGGGAGGAGGGCTAGTTTTCTGACTTCCCAGCTCTCTCTCTCTGCTTTCCCATGCAGCTTGGAGATAGGTTAGTGGGGAAGTGGGAAATCCTGGATCTGGAAGGGGCTTCTAAAGTGACCTTTTCCACTCCTGAACTATGGTTTTCAGGACTTTTTCCTCAACAGCCTATAGAAAGAGATATAAAAAGCAGCCATACAATTTCACATTTCACTGAAAATACATATTTTCAGTTATTTTTACCCTTGGATAAAGTCTGCAGCAAAGTTAGCTTGGATATGTGTGAAAATGAAGGCTCATAGCTTTGGAATGTTTCCTTTATAGATGCTAGACTGTCATCCTTGGGATGTCAGCAAGGGATGTGGGATTTGTTGCACTGAGTGTACCCAGACTCTAGGTGTTTTAATAAAAATGTCTAATTACATCTGCAAGCTTCTTTAAACACCATTTAAAAACAATGAACAAAGCAAATTAACCTTTGGTTGGTAACCTTTTCTGCAAATGGGCCCCTTTCCCTTTTAGTCAGTGTTTGCAGAACTGAGCTGTTATTTATGCCTGCCTGGGTGTGGATCTGAGGTCCAGAGATTGTATATATACAGTGCTGTAATTTTTTTTGCTTCAGTTTTTATATTTCCTTAAAGATTTGGGGTATATTGGTGGGCTATGGAAGCAGCCTCAGATTACATACAATGTTTGCATATAATCCTTAGATGTATAGATTCTGCCACCCCATCCCCACCCCCACCCCCACCCCCTACCCTGGCCAAACCCCTCAGAAAATAGTGCCTTCCTGATATGGTAGTTTTGAGTTCAGATGTGACTATGCTTTGCCATTTAAGCAAAGCCAGATTAAGGGGGAAAAAGTGTCTATTTCTTGAAGGCAGGGCCTATGCATCAGACTACATGGCACCCCTCTGTGCTTTCTTAAGCACAGTGGACAATTCTTTGTTGCCCCAACCTCTTAGCATTATTTATTTTAATCTAGGGTGGTGGTGCTTTTAATCCAAACTCAGTTTCACAGGATTTTTCTGTGGAGTTAAACATTGCTACCTTAATCTGTGTTTATATTTGAATGCAAAAAGCAAGAATGTTTTTAAGATGAAAACTTCTTGAGACAACTGTGATTTTTCACTAATGAACCCATATCAGACAAGAAGACAAATTCCAGACTATTTGTACCTCAACCAACCAGCTGGGTGCATACCTCCAGGTACTGCTCATGTCTCAAGAGGTTTTTCTGCATGAACAGTTAACACCACTCTTTCTTTCATTCAAGTGGCAAGCCATGGCAAGAGTCTTTCTTCCACAGCTGTGTAGAACTCAGCTGTAAAATTAGATTTCATTGGCATAAAAACACAGTGATTACTTACCATCACTATTTGTTCAATACATTCTTTTTTCGACATTTTAGATTCTTCCTTTTATGCAGAGGCTCAGACTATACTCATGTAAGTAAGAGAAACTAATAGGTTTTTAGGGTTTGAGTAAACCTTTTTTGTTGTTTTAGTTTAATCTGTATTAAGTAAGCATGATAGGCAACAGTATTTGAAATATAGTCTGTTAAGAGTAGACAGGAATCTTAGAGGCTAATCCATAATCTTACCATTTTATTAAAGAAAAAATGCTCAAGTTCAGAGTAAAATGGCAAACTCTGGAGTAGAACTCAGATTTTCCACTGTTTAGTCCTGGGGTCTCTATTATAGTGCTTCTTTCTTTCTTTTCTTTTTTTTTTTACTGTAATATACTGGTCCTTTGAGCTATTTTTAGTGGAGGGGCTGTGAAAAATTCTAATGAAAATCCTTAGTCCCTCTCCATATCCCTTTTTTGCTCAATTCAATTTGATTTCCAAAAAAAGCAGAAGCAAGTGTTTGCCTAGGCTAAGTCCTTTTCCTCCCGGTGCCCAGAGTGCATGGGGAGTGATGAAGGCTAAGAAGAGCACTAAAACCACCCCTAGGTCTCCTCCCGTGTCCAATGGCAGTCCCCACATCAGGTTCGTAAATGGCCACATGCTAATTTCCACATGGTCAGGGCCGGTGCCCGCGGAGAGGAAAAGAAAAGCACTTCTCTCAACAGTAGCAGGACGTGGTCAAACCAGTGAGATGTGTGTTAATGGATGAGCAGATTTTCCTCAATTTCAGAGGTAAAGAAGATTGCACAGTGTTTCTAGTTTGTTTTAATTGTATTTTTTTCCTCCTGCTGATGCTGTTGGTGTTTCTATAGTTAACGGAACGCTATCTCTAGTTTTTGCTCAGAGGCTAGAGAAATGACAACTATATTCACAGTTTCTGGGTCTTGAAATATCAGGGCAAGGATTACCTTTCAAAATCAGTATAGAGCAGGAGAGTGTTTTTTCTGACAAAATAAAATAGCAAATGATGCCATCAGTTACAGGAATCTGTACAGTTAAGTTTTTTCTTCTCTTTACCCCCTTTTCTCTCCCCGCTCCCCACCCCCGCCCCTCTTTGTCTTTCTAAGTCGTTCTAATAACGCTTGGAAAGGAAGACCCCACTGAGATTGTCAGTCTTTGTACTGATGGCGTGTATACACAAAGGCCACCTGTATGAGGGAGTCTCCTGGAAGTTGTTTTTCTTTCTTTTCCTGAGCTGTATGATTCTGTCAAATTTTGACTTTGCTTGATTTTTCTTTTTTACTACAGCTATGGCACAAACAAGAGTAAATCAGCTGCACAAGTCTTTGTCATAATACATTAAGTTTTATTAGTTTTAGGTTTTATATTGGGAACCATTTAGAAACTTGTAACCACTCATAGAAGCAGTAGCTGTCTGATAAGTTATATTTTTAGAGAGAATACAGTAACTTCTTAGTAACCTCTCACACCCCTCTGTCCCAACACAGTGCAGCAGCAGCAAAAAAAAAGACCTGTTTTCGGCGCTACAGTAAGTTTGTCAGATTGTCATTTTGACTACGGATGGGCCTTTTCTTATTTAATCAGGAAAAAAGTTTTTTCCCTTATTACTATTATACAAATAGCTAGAACATTTCTCTGGTATGTTTTTGACAATTCTCTGAAACCTGGCCTACAGTAGATTCTCACTTTTGGAAATCAGTTGATATTTCTAGTAGAGAAGGAAATTTTCTTGAAGTATGAATCAAGCTGTGATTTTACTAATGGGCCCATGACTGTTTTTTTCAGGCTGTAGAACAAGCATGTAGGATACAAAGTGTTTACGTGATGTTTAGATTATATGAAATAATTGGTTAATCTGTATTTTATTGTAAGAGGTTAAACATGCTTTATAGGATCACAGTTAACTTTAGCGGTATGAGTTCTGAAGACTGTTCATTAATATTAGATTGCTTATTTACCAGATTGCTTTACAGGTTTCTGTAATTGATGGGTTTCCATTGGTTTCCTGTTCATAAAGGAGCCCATTTGGTTTCTGAAAGGACATTTTGAATTGCCGAATGGAAGCAAAAAATTAAAACTGATCATATGCATTCTTCTCATTAGTTCCTTGACATTGTTTACTTTTTAAACACTGTACTGAAATAGTCCAGAAGTTATTCAAAAGCAACGTTAGGGTGTAGCTAAAGTGAGCTTGGAAACCTGTGCCTTGGTGCCGACTTGAGATTTAACTCATGGGAGTCATCTTTTCATCCAGCTGGACTGTCTCATTCGGTTCTGATAGTTATACTTTGTTCCTTTGGTGTTTTTACATTTGTTTTTCTCTTGTCATATGAAACTAATTTGTGTACTGTACTGCTAACTTGCATCTTGAATTAATGTAAGGCAATTTGGGTCATTGGCCCAGGGAGTGAGGACCAAGACATTTTGTTACTCATTCGAAGGCCAGGTTCACAGACTTAAAACTCTCCCGGCAGTGACTGAGCTTTGGGTTCTTTGAGTAAGAAGTTTTTCCTAGTATATAATTGCTTTCTCGGGCCTTTGGAAATGGATCTGTGGTTCTCAGCTGAGAATCAGGTTTTTCGTGCATTTGACCAGTACGTTTTTTAGTATAGGCTGGGGCCAAAATACCATGGAAAACCTTTTCAGACTTGCAGTGGGGGAAGCAAAATAAGAGGAAAAGGTAATTAGCCAGTAGCCTAGAGTAATGTAAAAACTAAAGACCCTTTGTAATATTCCTTTAAAATAAGGTGTTCTTTAAAAGCTTTGGGGGACATAGTTGGACAGAATTAAGTTTCTCAACTAACAGTGAGGATCTGTTCGTTTTGTCTTATGGAGTGCCCTGTCCCCACCTCTGCGGTTAGCTGCAGTTCTTTGGTGAGGCCTGGGCTTGTTAGCAGGTAGGATCTCACAGAGGACCAGCTTTCTCAGGAGACAGGGAAGTTAACAAGTGCTCACGTGGCAGCCTTTCCCTGTCAATCAAAAGAGTGGAACTGGCCGGGCATGAAGCACTCGCGGTTTTAGTGTGAGGATGTGTGGTTAGGGGGGAGGTTGTGATGACCTGTGGTTGTTACCAGCTTCTTTGAAATGGAAGTATATGGGTAAGAACAAAATAAAGAATAGGAGTGAAGCTGTGTGTGACAAAAAGGATCAGAGGACTAGAAAAAAGCATTGTAACAGAGTTCATCTGTTTCCATTTGTTGATTCTGAAGAGTTTTGCAGCACATTTATTCTTCATTTGTAAAGGATAGTGGTCTAGAGAAGGGGTTCACTGCAAGAACTTGTTGTGTGTGCAGGGGACAGTGTGGATGTGATACAGCCTTGAGTGAGATGCATGAATTCTGTGATAGATTTGGCTAGCTCAGATAGACATCTGTCGAGGGGAGAAGGAACCCAGATCAGGAAAATGAGTATTTTGTAAGGGTGGTTTCTCAGACTTTCTGACTGACGTGGAAAACAGTTAGAGCTCAGTTATCCACAGATCACACATCTGGCCCGCTCAGCTTCCCTTAGAGCTGATAATCAGCAAAAGGTGAAGGAGGAATGTACAGGGCATGCAGGGGGGCTTCAGAGACCCCACAGAGACTTCCTGTTTGTGTTCATAACTAGCAATCTGGCTTCCCAGCCCAAGTAAGATAAGGTATGGCCCAGAGATTTGTGGGGGTGAGATTTACATACAGTACTGACTGATGACAGAGAAAAAGACATGAAAATTACACATAAGAACTCCAAGTAGGGGTGAATTTCTCTAAATATGTAAGGTCAAATGCTTTTGTAACTCCCTGGTACATCCCCTTGTGCCTGAATTGGTAGTGATGCAAGCAGTGACTCCACATCCCTAAGAAAAAATAGTTATGGCCAGCCTGCTCTGTAATGAAGTGAGAAAATGTGTACTTTGCATCCACATTCATTACAGATAAAGTAAGTTCTGGTCCTTAAAGTTAACTGGATAGTGAGCCTTAGACATTCATTGCTTCATCATTTAATTCCACTGAAAAAAGTTTGTCAGCTCTCTGATGTATGTCACATTCTTTAGGTCTCCTCAAAGCAGTGGGGTTGAGACATGCCTGTTTCAGTTGAGTACATGTGTAGTTTTGTTTGGGTTGCTAGTCAAAACAGGAGACTCTTTGGGAAGCTGTCACCATTGAATGGTTGATGCCTGGCAAGCCTGCCCAAATCTACTGGCCCAACTTGACCTTTAACCATTAATGGTTAGGGCAATGTAGTTTTCCGAGTTTACAACCTGAATATTTGACTTGCCATTTGTATTTTGAAACCCCCCCCCACGAATGGGGAATAACCAAAAAAATTCTGTATATCTTAAGTTTTATGTTTTACATCTGTTCATTCTTTTATAATTCTCCTTCTTGCCTTTTATCTTCTCCTTTCTAACAGTCCGTGGCAGTAAAATGTTTCTATTCCATGATAATTTTAAAGGACAACTTGGCAGGCAGTTTGCCTTCTTAAATAGCTGGGCATTATCTTGCTTAGAGATAATTTATTGCTTTTTCCGTATATTCCTTACATTGCAGATGAAAGTATTCCGTGTATGTGCATGGAGTCTGGAAAACACTATTTAAATATTGCTGTGTGTCCCATCTGGATGAATCTCTGACCTGGTATCCAGTCAGGATAAAGTCTGGTTTGCCTCTGGTGAAAGTTTTAGGGATGAGGAAACAGGCTTTGGATTTTAGTGAGCTGGTAGCCTAGGGAAACGATCCACAGCTTTAGTTATGGAGAGGTGAGACTCTGTGCCAGGGTTCGCAGTGGCTTTTATTCACTTTATTAATTTTCTCATTTTTCTCTGTGATTAACAGTGTGGCTGAGTTGAGGCATTAGGAGTATATGATGTTTATAAGTTTCCACTGTGTGATGAGTGATTGTATAAATAGTTGACTTTCTTTTATATACCATTTCTCTTATCTTTCTCTTGTTCCCCTCCCAATAATCTCCAGTGAACACTGCCCATCTGTGAGGTGGATTCTCCATCATCTAGTGAGGAAGAACAATTGGATTCAGACATCTTTTTTTAAAAAATATAAGAATAGCTGCATTACCCAAAGTTGCCTATGTAATTTTTAAAAGCAAATGCAGTTATTTCTTTTTGCCAGTGGATTTGGTTTCTTTGGGGTTTTTTCTACTCTGTGTGGGTCCCCATGCTTTCCCATCCTGTAAGAGCTTTGTGGGCCTTGGGGCCTATCCCCTTATCTTACACTTGCAGAACCTTGAGTCTAACTCCCTAATTTGGACTTGACACCTGTGTACAAGAATGTTGCCTAGCAGGGCTGGATTGCCATGTCTTGTTGACAGCGAGTTCCATTGTTTAACACAATGCCAACCAGGTCTCTTAAATTGGAATTGTCAGTGTTAGATACAATTTTGTCCTTGAGACATTCTTTGGTAATAGGGAGAGGGGGCCAGGACTGCCTGAATTTTTTTCTAAATCACAACTGTGTCCTCCTACCCAACCTGCAACACCCAGTAACCCCTTCCCATATCATGAAATAGAAATAGGAACAAAATAGCACCATTAATTGGATTTAAGTCTCAAACCCTGATACTGAAAACTTCTGTTAGCTGGCTTGGACCATGTTTAGCATAAATACACTCAGCCCAAGGCACATCCTGACTTGGGACTGAAGGACCCCCACCCGCACAGACCCTCCAAACCTATCATTGTTTACTGTACTTTGGCCTGATGGAAAGACCTACAGACTGAAACCTTGGTGCAGGCCCGGAAGTTGGTCAACTCCTGCCACCTTGATGGGTTGAACAAGAGAGCAGCTTCCATCCTTATGCTTCTGTGGAGATGACCTGCACTGTCGCATGTGGGAGAGGGCCTTGGCAGTCACTGCTTGAGCAGCAGACAAGCAGAGAAGACAGAGCCATAATCGGCACCGCAACCTCCATAGCCAGTGCCATGGAACTCTTCTTGCGGAGGAGTGAGGAAAAGGTGGAAGTGAGCATGGAGGACTTCTTCTCCCTAGATACTCTGTAGATATCCAGACCCCTCCTGTAAATTACTGCCCATTTTATCCAACCTGAAATTTTGTAGAACCATTAAATAAAACATTACACTTAAGAAATAGGCCTGTGTAATATCAGCAGTCTGAGGAAAATAGTCATTCTTTCCTCATGCAGTGTAGGATTAAGTATTTTGGAAATCATATTGAAATGGACATCAGTACTCTTATCATCTGACCTCAGAAATCACACAGTGATGTCATGATAGTGTCAATGGAATTATTTTAGTTAATTTTATTGTGGAAGTTCTGTTTCCTTCATCAGGATAAACTATTGGGCTGTGTGTTTTGTACTTTTATTTGCTTAGAAACTGAGTAATTGCCTCATAAAACAGCATGATGGTACTATTAACACTGAATTATAAGAGCTGTTATTATAGAATGTGCTTCCCTAGTTGGGATAAGCCTTGGTTGTTAGGTGCTTAAAATAAGTAGTTTCTCCAAATGGGGCTATAATGAATAGTGTAGAATTTTACCTATTTAATATAAAAAAGTTTATAATCTCTTGGGTGGCTTTTATGTATCATTTGATACTTCTAGGGAAGGAGTTACTTTTTGGGGGCTTTGGGGAGGAGGGAGGTATTAATGTTCAGAATGGAGGTGTTCAAAAATGATAAATTTCTGTCACACCTGAGACAAATTTAAGACAACCATTAAAGAATTTGTCCCACTGTTTTGCCTTAGTTGGATATTTAGTATTAAAGGGTTCATTGACTGAATACCCTTGAATTTGAAATTTTGGGGGACTTTGTTATGAATGATAAAAATTTTAACTGAGTTATTGTCGCAGTTTGTTTCTGAACTGACTTAAAATAGTGTGCATGTATGTGTTTGTTTATTCTACTTTGTCCATACTATTGAACTTTTTGTGCTATTAATTTTAGGTATAAATGAAATGAATATTTCTTAAAGAACAAGTTACAGTCCTAAATAGGAATTTGTTACTTCCCTGTTTGTTGTATTGGTGGCAGGTGCTGTTATAGAATGAAAGCGGGCTTTGTGTTGCTTTGAATATAAGTATGAAAATCATTTATTCTATGGAAACAATATAATCTACCTTTCAGCTCTCCTCTGCACAAGGTACCCTGGGTACTGTTTGAGTTACAGAAAAAGCTCTGAGATATGCACAAGTGGTAAAGATGTAAATAATGCAACAGGTTAATTCAATTCAAGGAACTGATGGGAGAAAGATAATTTCAGAACATGATTAATTACCAAATCAATGCAAAGTCAGAAATTGCTACAGATGCAGCATAGGTATTTAACTTTTGTTTACTTGCTTGGATTAACCACTTATGAATAGTATTTTGATCCTAATGAAAGGGAAACAGGTTCTCTGGGTCATTCTTTTTGGCTTTATATTCTGTAATTACCTTACAGATAATAATACTACCAGTTTTTGTTTGATACTTTACTGTCTTCATATCTTTCTAATTTTATCCCAGAAAGATTCTGGGGTGGGATAGTTACTATTATCTATATATTTAAAAAATTTAGAACTAAACGACAAAGTCAAGGCATGGGAAGTTATGTTCACATGGCTGCTTGGAGACTCAAGTCCGTGGTCTCCTAGTTCAGTCTGTCTCCCTGCTTTTGCTTTCCCTCTCCTAGGGCTGACACAGTAATACAATACTCTATGATTAGAATAATTTGATTTTCAGCTGGCCTCATGACGGTACACTGAAGTTACTGACTTGTTGTTATAGGTGACTTTTGTGTTCTGGAGTCCTTTGTAAAATTGGTGTTTCTTTTGCAGGAAGCCAGTTGAGGGAAATTCTCCATGAATGTATGTCACAATGATGATGACCGACCAGATCCCTCTGGAACTGCCACCACTGCTGAATGGAGAGGTAGCCATGATGCCTCATTTGGTGAATGGAGATGCAGCTCAGCAGGTTGGTGTAGAAAGAGGGAGTTTAATCAGATCATCTAAGGAGAAAACATTAACCCAGTAATTGCTTTATTTTGAGTCAAAGATCTGTGATTCTGAACATGAGGGGCTCAACAGGTATTTTTGTTGTAGAATTACTGAGTTTTGGAAATACCAGGAATTGTAGTTTTTCAGACCAGTAAGTCTTACCCCATTCAGTTAGTATTCTTGAAGCATGGAGTTGAAGTGAGTCATTTTGAAAGTATGTACAAATCTTTGGAGTAAAATGACTGTTGCTCATGTCATATATTGTGCTCAACTGGATCACCTGGGTGGCCAGAGGAGGATACTCAGGATGGGGCAGGTTTTGATCTCACATAGGTATTGACTGACTGCAACAAGGTGCACAGGTCGGTGTGAACCGACCCTGGCTCCAGTCCTTCCAAATGTAGAGACTGCTCCTCAGAGATAGTACTTATTTTCTGTAAAACTTCTTTGTCTCTCGTTATTTAATGTTGCAGAATAAAAAGGGTACTTCTGAACTCATTTATGTAGCACTTAAGAAAAAAGTTTGAACAGTGAGTAAAACTTAAAAAAATATATTAGATTGAACTGTTTAAAACTTTTTATTGATTACAAAAACTGGGTTTACTCAGTCTTGTACTAAATAAATAAATATCATTCTGTCTTTGTGCAGTTCTTTAGAAGCAAAAAGTAAAAGTCTTTGTCTCATGAAAAGTAGGATTGGGAACAATTGCTTGAAAACTATTTACCCAAAATGTATTAATAATTCAAATAAGTTAGCTGTTTATTTGACATCAGTATGTGAACCCCAAAATCTGTCATAGTACATTAATACTTTGTACATACCTCTTGGATCTTATTTTACTGATTAATAATTATATTACTGTCTTCTGCATTAGACTGTGAACCTCAAGAACAAAGAACATCTAATTGGTTCTCAATAAATGTTTGTCAGTTGGATAAATTTCATCCTTTCTTGACACTGATGCAGATACCTCCCTTCCTGACTCCTCAGTTTCTCTCCCTGCTGGATCATTTCCAACATAATGTATGATCTTTTATCTTAACATATAGGCAACTAGACCTTTCCCCTACCCAGCACAACAAAACCCCCTTCCTTGACTCCATAGCCCTGATTTTTGGCTGACTTCATGATGGAGCATTTATATTGCAGTCACATATCAAGCTTTCTCAAACTGGAAGTACACTTTGAAAAATCTCATTGGGAAGAAATGTTCAGTCTTTCTAACTAGTAAATATGTTTGTGCTAAAAATACTAACATTTTTTAGAAGCATTAACATTTATTCATAGGTTATGTGGGCCAAGCTATTGATTGGTATTAAACCTAAATATCCCTTAAAGGTGTACAATTGTTAGGTGGGCAGAGTGTGTTTGAAATATCCCTCTCAGTAGGATCAGCCCAAGATTTATCATGCCTTGATTCCCTCTGTGTCCCTATGGCTCAGCCTAGGCAGTGGCCTCTGTACCTGACATTTTTCTTTCTCTTTCTGTTCCTAGAATCCTATCCTGTGTCTCTTTCATTCTCTCAAGCCTCTGCTTTTTCCTTGGGTCCTAACATTTAGCTTTGGCCTATTAGGTATGGTAGAATCCTCAGGGCCTGTGTATGGAACCTGGACTAGGGAGCAAAAGGTAGACAGATCCAGGGAGCAAGCGAAACCAAAAACTATAGAGAGGAGGTGGGGAAAGAGGAGCAGTGAGGGTCACCAGAAAGAAAAAGCGCCAAAGATGAGGACCTAAGAAGCCTGAGACTGCATGAGTTTTCTGAGCTTGCCAGGGGCACCTGTTGGTATTTGCTGCTTGCTCTTAAGGAGCCTGTACAGTGTGGTGCTCAGGGAGTCTGTTAAAGGATCGGGACACAGAGGACACACCAGAGAAAACTGTCTGGCTCTGGTTCTATATTTCTGTTGGAGTGTGTATGGAGAAGCTTACCTTGTATGTGTTTACAGCATTCTTAATACTTTGCAGCTGTGCAGAGGACATTCTAAACATTTCTGTATATGCAAAAGAACCACCACAGTTATGAGAAAGCCCTTCAATCTCCACAGCCTTCCTCCTGATTTTTGTCCTGATGTTTTCTGGATTTAGTTAGTATGAGTTCTTGGCAATATTCTCTGCTCTGTTTTGGCTCTCTAAGTAAGAGACTGTATATTTTCATTATTTAAAGTCACATTATGTTTGAAACCTTGGTTTGTCATTTTATATAGGTAGCAGGAACAGGATGATTATTTTGTTAAAATGAAAAGCCATCCTCATTAAGAATGAAGATTAAAAAAATATATATTATTAACTAAAAAATGAACAAGCAATGACACCATGTAGACAGAGGCAACTTAGTAGCTTTACTTAGCAGCTTTGTGGAGATAGAATCTACATGCCATGTAATTCACTTATTTAAAGTGATTCACTTATTTAAATTCAGTGGAATTTACCGTATTCACAGAATTGTGCAACCATGATTACAATTAACTTTAGAACATTTAATCACCTAGACAGACATCCTGTAGCAGCCGCTCCCCATTCCCTTCTCTTCCCTATTCCTAGGCAACCACTGATGTATTTTTTTCTGTCTCTGTAGATGATTTTCCCATTCTGGCCATTTTGTAAAACAAAATCATGCAATATGTGGACTTTTGTGTCTGTTCTTCTTTCACTTAGAATAATATTTTCAAGGTTCATCCATGTTGTAGCACGTATCAGAACTTACACTTTTTTATTGCCAAATAACAGGCCATTGTGTGGATATGCCATATTTTATTTGTCCATTCATCAGCTGATGGACATTCCACTTGTTGGCTATTAGGAATAATGGTGCTATAAATGTTTGTGTGCAAATTTTTGTGTGGATGTATGTTTTCATTTCTCTTGGATATACACCTAGGAGCGAAATTGAATAGCTTTATTTTAAACTTTTGTTTTCTAAATAAAGTATTTCTGCTTTTCACTATAATTGTTCTACCTCTGAATAGATCAACATAGCTAAATAAAGTTTGCTTCCTCTAATATGCCTAACTGCTTACTATTATTGAGTTACAAAGTCAGATTTCAACCTGAGTTTTAGTGTGTGATTAAATAAATTACAGTGAGTGTTCTTCAGTAATCAGAACATTGGTGCCTTCATTTCATAACCTAATTGACATTAACTGTTTTTGTTATGGACTTCTAGCACATCCTAGAGATGTAAAAATGTAGCAGCTAGTTTTAAGCCTGAAAGAGTAAATAGCCCAATTTCCAACTTTTTCTATTAGCTTAATATTTCAATAATCTCTGAAGAAGGATTATATTTAGCAGCCACCATTTAAATTACAGCAGCCAATAGTTAAAGCCTTAGGTTAAGAACAGAAGTGTTAGTGAAGAGTTTACCGATCTGCTAATTTAATCTGTGACATGACCTACATGAGGGTGACGTGCCACTTTATCTTCTTATATTCTTAGTGACTCCTCTCATGTATGCTCTGACTTAGGGGTCACTGAGGTGGGGATAGAGTTAGATTCCTCCTGGTCCTGACTAGAGCATCTTAAAGGGCAGCCAGTACATGTTTTGTTTATCATATTTCTTATGTCTTTATTTTTTTTTTAAGCTTGCAGAATAGTAGTTGCTAATGAGTGTTCTTAATGCCTCTTCTTCAGGAAATAGATCCCCTGAAATGTAAATAGAAAGCTTATCTCTTCTGCGGGCTCAGGATTGCATATTAACAAGCTTGCCCTGAGAGACCGGAGGTTAAAAGTTGCTGCAGCCAAGTCCAGTTCTCTTGACTTCAGCTATTTCTGTTGGTCAACCTTTAGCACGTCATATTACTGAGAATGAGGTTTTTCCCCCCTTTGGTTTCTTCGTTTTGAAAGCCTTTGTTTCCCCTAGACAGAATACACAGCCAGAGTTTTCGGAGCATTCTTTTGAGTACACATTTCCAGACAGAACATTAAACATATTAAAACTTACCACATTCAGATGGTGCTCGTCATCAGCATGTCTTTTACTTCAAGTATGCTTCTCCCTCTAATCCAGTGACCTTTTATGTTCTGGTTGGTGTCTTCTTAATAACTTTTTCCCTGACAGCCCCCTTCTTGAATTCAGTAGTTTAAATCCCCTTACCACACAGGTTTACTCTTTATATATAAATATACTGATAGCTACCATTTCAGGGGGACTCAGAAAGAGTTTTACAGTCAGTATAGTGTAAAAATGAATAAATAGTTCTTGGGAAGTTTGCCCAGGATAAAGAAGGATATTCAAGTGAGAATGAGGCTGGCAGTTGAAATAGAGGCTGCAGCCATTATTCCTGAATAACGTTACACAACAACAGCTCCTTTTGTGATAGAATCCTATTTTAGAGGTTAGAACTTGGATTGAAAGTAGAGTTAGGCTGGTCAAATGTTGGGTTTGGGAAAACAAGTATAGAGAAGCTCAGTCTTGGGTCAGACTCTTCAGCATCAACCTGTATGAGAAATGTACAACTTGGGCAAATATTTAAAGAAAATTACTATTGCAGACTGCCATCCATTTTCTCTCTTCCACTCAAAGTATAAAAGCCTCTGGTGTGAAGATGCTGTTGGCCTCTTTTCCTTAATATTTGGGATAGAAAGGATTGAGGGTAGGAGAAGAGAGGGTAGGATTTATGACTGAATTAAGGAGTGGGCTGAATCATAGATCTGTTCATTTGAATAAGCATTTATCAAATGTCTTCCATGCCTGCACTGTGTTAGGTGCTGGTGACACAAAGATGAATAAGACACTGTCCTAAAAGAATGAGCCAGTTTAGTTGGGGAACGAAACGTGGTTTACAAGAAAAAAAAAGTAGTGTTTACATGTGCAGAGCCACAAGAGAAGCACTTGGATTGCAGAAAGTATCAGTGCCCTGGGAACACAGAGGAGGTATGGACCAGGGGGTGGGCTAGGCAGGCAGGAAACCAGACCAGGCTAGGAAAAGTGTCTGTGGGGAGGTTGAGCCTGACTAGAGAGCTCACTTGCAGGAGTTGTTGTAATCAGTTTGTTTTATGAAATGAGAATACTCTACAGGGATAATATATTCAATGGAGAGCTAATTGGTGGTGCCCCAAACAAACTACCTGCACATTCCATGATCCCTTTTCTGGAACCTCTGCTATTCTATATTCTTGGGAGGCAATCTGTCTGTCTTCTGATAGATCCCATTTGGTGGCCCACCCCTGGCCCCTTGATGTCTGTTCCTCGAAATTACGAACTCTGCAGAGGTATATATTACAAGTGCCCCCCAACCAGGGCTGTTTTCCAGCAGCACAGGCAGCCACCCCTGCTTCTGTGGATCTTTTTACTGTAAAAAAGGTGGGAGTTTATCCAGGTCTGTGGTCTGATTTTATAATCCTCCCTGCCTTAGGTTTATCAAGTCCACTCACTACAAAGGCTTTCAAAAAGGCATGGCCCTATGCATAATCTCTGTCTCATAAAGGAAAATGTTGATGCCATATTATCAGAGGGTGTTGTTTTATTTGGCACACAATAATTACAACATATGACATGTAATTATGACAGCTCTGAGCTGTCTGGGTTGAGAGACACCTCAGAATTTAATTAGCCAAAGGCAATAATAATAAGATACAAGATGTAGTCAGTGTCCTTCAAATGGTAGAAATTGGGCTACCTTCAAAAAGGAGAGTATTAAGGAAAAACACTGGCATGGCAAGATTGTGCTGCAAAATAATGGCAGTTTTAAACTCTACGGTGGCTTTAATATTATGATTGTTTTGAAGTTACCACAATGTTTCACTGTCTGGTTATGCTATAAACTCCAGGAGAGCAGGGACTGTGTTCAGGCTGTGCCTGGTGTCTCAGGTAACATTCAGTAAATCCCTCAGAATAGATGAAGGTGCGTGAAATGAACAAATTTAATTCGTCTAAACCAGGGCTTGAAAACTGGCTACTTATTTCATTTGTTGTACAGGCATTTTTTTTTATAACCTTCAAAGTTAACAAGAAATAATTAAGTGTCAATATTTAAAAATTGGGCTATTTACATAACATTCTGGATCTTCCTGTTGTGGAAAACCCAGAAGACTGATAACACTGGGCTGGTCTTCACTCTTGGCAACAACTGATTGGTAAAAAGTAACAGCTCCCTTCTTTAGATGGTAAATGTCATCATCAGTTCCAACTCTGTCCTCTTCACTCAGTTTCTAAACTTGCCTGAGTTCCGAGTATAGAACCTGGAAATTGTTAACTTTTTACCCTTGAAATTGCATCTTATGCTAAAGTATACTGTGTTTTCAATAGAGCAAAAATATTTAAGGTTTTTCAACCACACTCATTGAATATCATACTTGTGAAGTGATTTTTAAGCCTCCTAGTTTGCTACTTTCTTATGACTAGTTAAATGAACTAGTATGGGCTCCGGTTCATGTGGCTTTGTAGAAGGGTTTCAATGATACATCTTGTAAGTTAGAACTCATGTATTGTTTTTTTTGGCTTCTGCTTTTCAGTGAACAACATTTGAGCCCCCAATTGGTGCCACATTGAGCACTCACCAAAGCACAGGAAGGGCGGAAGAAACGACCAGGCACCTTGGTTTTACTGTTTACAGACTAGTTAGGGGACATTAAACACAGATGCGAGGTATCAGTGTTCCAAGGGGAGAACTGCAAATACTTGAGTTTATAATCTTTTTTATAGTCTTCAAGAATTGAGTCTTCCTTAAATACTGAAATAGAACATTTTTTGAAAGTAAATTTTCCTGGTATTACCTCTAGATGAGGCATTTTTATTTAGATCATTTCTGTATTAACTTTAAATAAGATTAAGTTTAGTAGATGTCCAACCTCTAATTTCTACTTTTTTTTTTTGAAAACATTTATCATGTTGAATGGAGTGTGACAGCCATCCATATATCTCATAGTGCAGTAAAAGTCATACATACACTGAGGAAGAAAGATGGGACACTTCTCTATCCAGAATGTGTTAAGACATAAGTTTGCCCATAATCGTTTTCATGTTGACAAACTTTATTTTTTGTCCAAACAATTGACTTAAAAATATGACTACATAGAAATTATATGCATTACACTCGAGACAAGACAATTGTGAGCAAGCTGCATGAAATTAGTAACATTAATGCCTGAGTTCAAAATGCAGATAGAAAAAATAGCCTGCTGAGGCAAGCCAGTTGCTGAAGTATCACAATACTGTGTCTAGGTAATTTTGGGTTTAGCTATCTTCAGGTTATATTAGTTTCCTCATTTAAATTGGGATTGGCCAGAATTAGTTGCCTCTTAGTAATTTTCTGGCCAGCTCTAAGGTTACAATAAATTGAAGCTTAACTGTGGTGGGCCTCTGGCAGAAACAATTCCCAGTTCCTTTGGCGTTCATGCATACCTTGGTATTGCTTCTTAGCTCTGGGCCTTTTTCCTTAGCAGATCGGATGGTTGCTGAGAGGAAATGTGTTTTATGGGCAGCAGGTGTGTTTAGCATGATCATTAACTAGAATAATTTGACCCTGTCTCTCCTAGATCCACTTTTTACTGTTCATGCCTTGCTCCTTGCAGTATAGTTGATGTGCATTTGAATAAATAGATAGTGTACATTTTGAATGTTACTTTGCCAAGGGTTTCTGCTTTGCAAATAATTGGGCAGAGAGCCAAGAGAAACTGGTCTAGGTTTGAGGGCAGGCTGACTATTGAGTATTTATATCAGTCAGCTGTTATTAGGGTTATATTTCTATTATCTTGAAAAAATGGAAATAAATTCTTGTGAGCCAAACCCTAGATTTGGAGTAAAGTGGACTTGTGCTGTTATCCAGTTACATCATTTAAGAGGTATTAAGATTTTCTTGTGTTTTCTAAGTAGTTAGAAAACTTGAGCACTGAAGCACGTTACTACATCAGATAGAAGTTTCTTTGGTCTTTACAGTGGAATGTTGAGTTGTTGTTTTAGTTTTGGGGGATAAGCCATGACACACCAACACATGTGCTTTGTTTAGTGATGTTGCTTGGTAGCTAAATTGGCCCGTTATGCACCTCATTCATCCGTTCTGATTTCACCATTTTACTTTTTGTTTTGCATTGGTAAAAATGAGTCTACTTAAGACCTATATTAATTCTCATCGACTTGCAGAAAGATATTATAATAAGTGTCCTTATAGAATGGTTGTTTCTTTATAATTTATTTAGTGAATTTAGTCATGACAAAGTGAAAGTATAATATAAAATACAAATATACTATGAATTTCAGTGAAATGGCATTAATATTTTTTTTCTAAGAGTTGTGATAGGAAATCAGACTGTAGGCATATATATATACTCTATTGTATGCATAATGCCTGTTTTAAAGACCCCAGGAATCACTTGAGGGGTGGAGTTGGGTGACAGAGGATATTACCCTTTAATAGATGGGTGTTCACCTCCAGTTTACTTATCAGAGTCTCTGTGTTCTCAGTTTCATAAAGAGGTTTTCTCACAGTCAAGAACTGAGAGTTACTGACTGCCTCTCCACACTGCACAGCTTCACGCTGCTTTGGAGCCTTGAAGTAGGCATTACATCAAGTGTGTGCTCCTTTGGAGGGGGGCAGAGGCTCATTTTCTAACAACGATTCTGAAACTAAGGGGCACAGACAGAGGCTAAAAGATTCAGTAAGATTGACTCTTCCAGAGAGTTCAGTGCCTTCAGTGCCTATCAGTGTAAAAGACACACATGAAAGGTAAGATTTTGACATTTCAAGAATTCCAAGTATCTAACTAAATTTTTGGCGTTTACCTCAGACTTGAATGTTATTTGTAAGTTTTCTGATCACCAGAAGACTTTTAGTCTCAACTTTTTGTTAAGTGGTTACTTGTGGGAATTAAGTTAAACTATTGGAAAGAATTACTTTTATTTGGTATCTTGATTTTTCTTTGTTCCCTCTGGGGTGGAAGGAATGAATAATAACTATTTGAGGGCTTATGAGGTGTGAGGAATGGTGCTAAGTGCTTATATACATCATTTCATACAGTAATTACACAACCTACAAGATGGTGATCATTTTTACAGACAGAACTGGAGGCAAGAAAGGTTAAATACTTGCACCTAACAAATCACAGAACTGGGATTTTCATACGTTTATGTCCTGCCTTCCAGGAAGGGTAGAATTGCTTTGGTTGGGCATACTCTTTTGTCTTGTTTAGGTAAGCAGTACTGAGAGACATGGGACTGGTTTTGTATAGTAGTAAAGTGTGAAGTTCATAAAGACGAGTATTCCTCTTTGTTATGTTATCTTCACATTAACTCTGGAAAGTGGCAGTGGTTCTGGTTCTGGAGCTTCGGAGAATTGCAGCCCGAGCAGTAGTGGTAGTGTCAGAGGCCTGCCAGGGGCATGGGGTGAGTTTGGAGGAGTTGGGAGTGAAGTTGTCTGAGGCCTGGGTTACTGGGCTGCCCCCTTTCTTCCCTGAGGGGATGGTTCTCTCCCGAGATTAACAGCAGGAGAGTAGTTCTGCCTGGGGTCAGTGGCTGCTGAGAGATGGTGGTGGCCAGAGCAGGCTGGGCGGGGTTCCTCCTCCCTGGGAGCCAGGAGAGGGCCTTTTTGTCTGCCCTCTTTTCCTCCCAAACCCCGCCTTTCATTTCCATTCAAAAATTACATCATCCCAGAGGCACAGTTTTTATGTCTTAGGAAATCTGAAAACTTGTTGTAAGACTTGAACCTATTAGATTGTTTGTCTTTCATTCTGAATTTATAATTATTTCTCTTAAGCCGTGCCAGAATAAAAACAAAATTCTAAGCTTATCCTTTAGAGAGAAAGTGGCCACTTTGCTACGTGAGCATTTCTTAAATCTCTCACCTCTGCATATTCCTGTTCTTAAGGGGAATGCAGAATTAAGTGTCATGAGTTATTTGTACTATGAGCCATGACACTGCACCCATTTGCTTAGTGAGCTCCTCATTTTCTTTGTTTTAGATTGATGAAGGGCTGTTTGGACTTTGACTCTCTTCAAGATGTTTAATTGTATGTTTCAAAATCATGTGTTCTGTTAAAAATCACTTACGCATAGCCTTGGAAAGAGAACTGGAGGCAGGGGTTGCTTCAGGGGTGCTGAATATTGTTTTGGAGGCCTTGGGAAATAAATCGTAAGAGTTAGTTCATTTACCACCAAGACATATTTAGTCAGTGTATATAAACAAAAGAAGTCACAGTGTGCCTGGACATTATTTGTCCCAGATGGAGTTTAAAATTGGCTCATTATACTGCACTGATGTCATGGTGCATAAACTGGCCCCGAGTTAGAGATGTGCACAGAATCTACTGTGTGCTTGTGTGTGCTGAGGGTGTGTGAGGAGGAAGGGAGGGCTGGTTGGAAAATCTTTGTCACATTTTTCCTTCGTTGTCTGCAGAGACTAGTGTCAGTCCTGAATTTGGACTCGGTGAAGAATGAGGGAAGAATTGGAATAATCTGTTCATTTATACAGATCGGTATGTGCATGCACTCAGAGATGTCATTCTTCCAAGACTGAGAGAGAGTATAAATGTGCTCAGCTCTGCAACAGTTGCTTACAAAGCTCTAGTATTAGAGTCTAGAAAAGAAAATCTAAAAATATTACATTTTTATGTAATTCTCTTCAGTCTGTTTGACTTGAAACCTTAAATGTGGACAGTTTCTTTCAACTTTTTAATGGTCTTAAATATTCAGATGTATAATTTTGTTTTCTAGGATTGTATGGTGGATAATATCTCAAACTAGTTTCTTAAGTGTTTAAAAAGGCCGATGCCTGATGTTCCTTAAGAATCTGGCCAAATTTAATTCTTCCTGTGTTTTGAGAAGGCAGCAATATGGGTCAAAAAGGGTCCTCTTCCTAGAGTTTTGAGCATTTAATAGGAAATTTCCACATACTGTAGTGTTACTTGATTACTTTTTATTGTTGACTTTCATTATGATAATCTTAATTAGAAGCATTTCCAAGTAATTCAAACCATTTTGTAGGTGTAAAGGGATTACATTTCAGAACTGCTGTGAATGGATTCCAAAGTCACTATTGTTACTGAAATCCACAGAAGCTGAACAGACACTAGAATGTGAGTGAGTTGGGAGGTGAGACTTTAAGGGAAGCCAGAATATTTCCCAAATAGAAAATTTGGTCAGAGGTAAGAGTTGGCTGGTTTTAGATTTTATTGCGAACATGAAACATGGCAGATCTGATTAAAAAAAGAAATCTATACTCTATCAATTAGAGGCCACATTTTTTCTCAACTGAAATGTATCACTGTTAGAAATTTGAAGAAAAAGAAGTGCTGTAACAGTTGTTTATTTGGCACATAGTATGTCTGAGGCCTTTCTCCAGAGCTGTTCTAGGGTTGCTCCGCCCCTTAAGTGTACATGTGAGGTAGGTGTCTCTTCAGATGAGGAAATAGGAGGGAAAGAACTAGAACTTGGACTCAGCTGTGATCTGAGATGCTCTTCTCATTGTGTATCTTGGGTACCTTAGTTGAATTTTAAACTGTTAGTTAAAATATGGAAACTAAAATGAGAGGAGCAGAGAGTGTCTTCACTCAGTCTTTATATGCTATGATGTTATAGTTGACTTTTGAACAACCTGTGGGTTAAGGGCACAACCCCCCATGCAATTGAAATCCACATATAACTTTTGACTCACTGCCCAAAACTTTACTGATAGCTTACAGTTGACCAGAAGCCTTACCAATAACGTAGTCAATGAACATGTATTTCGTATATGTATTCTACACTATATTCCTACAATAAAGTAAGCTAGAAAAATGAAAATGTTATTAAGAAATAATAAGGAAGAGAAAATACATTTACAGTACTGTAATGAATTTATTTTTAAAAATCCATGTATAAATGAACCTGTGCAATTCAAACCCATGTTGTTCAAGGGTTAGCTGATCTTAGAAAACAGGTTGGGCCTGAACTCCATCAAATTTTACCTCAGTAAGTCATATGGCAGGAAAACCACACTTAAACATGTAGAAGAAATATATGCTATTATGTATTTTTTTTAAAACTCATAAGTACTTAAGATTCTTTTTTTTTTAATTTAAAGATTGAGTTTAGGTAGTATGGTTTTTCATATCTAAATTCTGAGTCCTTAAGTTTTCCAACATTTTTTTGTGAATATATGACATGATAAAAGGCAAACTTTGTAACTTCAAAATATAAAAAATAAATTAACTAGTTCAAAATGGAATTATTTAGTATTTAAGAAATTGATGTTTTGGAGATACAGTTAACTGTTGGTCCCTTGAAAATAAGTAATGCTTTTCCTTTGACTCATAACTGTATTTGTTTCCCATTAATTCTACTGATTCTACTAGTCCTCCTTTCCTTTTAGTCAACAAACCAACCAAAAAATGTAGTAGGTGAATGACATCATCCACCGTGACTTCTTGGTGACTAAAAGTAAAAGACAGGGATGCTAGATTGGTTGCTGAATGCTCTTGGGGTTAGCTTTTTAAGGGCAGAAGCCAAGAAACCAAAGAGAAGGAGTAAAGGAAGAAAAAATAGAGGAGGAGGCTCATGAGATGGGAGGACTGTGGATGCCTGTCAGTGATAGTGGTAATGGAAATGGACATGGCAGAATCCCAGCTAGATAGCAGAATTAGAGAGTGACAGGAAGTAGGAAAAAATTAAGTAGTTGTGGTTTGGATAGCCATGCACATTACTACACCTCCGTAATCTTAGAAACTTCCTGTTGGTAGACAGGGCAGAACTTGTCAGCAACAAGCCCTGTGATCTGAATAGCCCTATGAAAGGTTAAGCCAGCAGTTATTTTTGAAAACTCTTACTTTGCACAACATAATCCCTGAATTATGTCACAAATGGATGCTGCATTAACATTTTAATTGGTCTCCATTTATCCAGTGTCTCCAATCTCAGTTTGAGTTTTTCACTGCTATCAGAATTACCTAATAATGTCACTTTTCTGCTGCAAAATTTTGCTCACAGGATAAAGTCCAGACATTTAAGTGGGCCTAACAAAGGCTTTTCTGAGGTGGTGCTGGCCTGCTTCTGCAGGCTCACCTTTACCCCTTTTTCATGCATACGCCATGACAGCAGCATGGAAATTCTAAACATATGTGCTTCAGGCCTCCATGTGCTTTGCTTGTGTGATCTTTTGCTTATCTTGTAGTCTCTCATTCTCCATTTAAATATCACTCCCAAATGTAACTGTTTCTGGTTTCTCAGTCATTTCTTAGTTTCCATAGCACTTAATAGCAAATACTCATATTTTATTATAGTTAGTTTTATTTTCTGCTCTTGTACCAACACACAAATTGGTAGGATTTCATCTTCCTCATCCTAGAATTAGTGCTTTTTAATAAAGTGCCTGACACATAGTAGCTACTTAGCAAATGTTTGTTGGATAATCAAGGTTTCAATAATTGTATTTAGTATGGATTTAAATAAGTTTCACGTAATCAGTGCAAAGCCAAGGCCTAAATAAGTAAGTAATAATAAACTGTGCAGTGGTGGTGTGGGGAGAGGGAGACCTTCTCTCTCTTCTGTGAAATCCCCCCAAAACCCTATTTGTGTTCATTTCTGATCTTATGCTAGTGGGTACAAACTATCAGGCAATGTACTGTGAATTTTAAGCAATTGAGAAAGTATAGTGATACAGAGAAGTTAACTCTAGAATATGTAATGACAAAATATTGAAAATTGGTTTTCTGTCAGTTATAAGGATGAGGACATTCTTTATGGACACAGCACATTGGTTCTTGATTATCTTAGGGGGAAGAACAGTGTTAAATGAATGACATGATCAACATTGAAGTGGGTTTAAAAAATACTGGAATATAGGGATTATAGGCAGTTATAGTATATTTCTTCCCTGGCCCTGAGAGTCTGACTGTAGCATCATTTGTTCAGGCTCAGTGCACAGTTTGCCAGAGGTAGGTGACAGTGGTTAGCCCGTCGTGGCAGATCATGTTGCTCTTTCTCACCCAGTCAAAACCACACTTGAGGTAGCTGGATCTAAATGGGGGGAGACATTTCAGATTGGATGTGCAGAGTTCACCCAGAGTAGGGCTGATGAGGTGCAAAGTGGACGGAGCCATTGATTCCCCATCAGTGTGGCTAGAACCCAGTTTAGGGGTGTGTGTGGATGGAATTGAGGGGTGGAAAGGGGTTGTACCTCACCTGATGAACATTTTTGACAAGGATTAACCCTGAAGTGGTAATGACAGGATCCACATTTTGTTGTCAGTGGACGTAATTTTCAACTCAAGGAAGAAAAGGTTTTTTTTTTGGTACTCAACGACTCTGTGAAAAATATATTTAATAAAATGAAAAAAATTTTTAAATAAATGTAATGGTGCTCCAAATGCACAAGGATATTTGGTAGCTGTTATTCTTAGCCATGGAAAAGCTACCCTAAAGCTTACATAGAATTTTGGTCTTTTATATTCTTAGGTATCTTGAAAGTCCTGTAGGTGAAACTTTAGACTCTGGCATTTGTGGCTCTCTTAAAAGAGGCTTTTAACCTAGTTTTGGCCATCTGTATTACATTGCATTTTTTCCATTTAAGTTAATGCTATATTTTTATTCTTAGTAAACAGCAGCTCGTTTTGTAATAGAATCTCTTTATTTAAGGCAGTATATAATTAGAGTAGAAATGTACAGCTTCTTACAAGCTGCCATTGTATTTTCTTTATAGCCCTTCCCTCTATCTGTAAATGTGTTCTATTTTTAACACTCCCACACTCCCCTACTCTGCCACCTCCCCAAACCCACCATCCCATGCAAGTTCCATTTTGTCATCCCAAGGTGGCAGAATTTTGTGCTGTCTAGGGCTCGATTTCCAATGCTTAGAGGAATTGCCTGACCCATTCTGAGTACTCATCAATATTTGCTCAATTAAGACTAAGCTACCAGTAACTCAGTCTTAATTCTCTTCTAAGGGCACTTATTTCATTAAATGCTTGTTGAACTCTTACAAATGTGTATATTTTTAGCAGGCATTGGTATAATTTCAGTGCATAAAAATGTCCTCCTTGGTTCATCTGTTTTCTCTTTCCTTGGGTATGTATTAACCCATTCCTGTCTTCTTTTTAAGGGCAGGTGGCTTTTGGGAGGCATAAAAGCTTAAGATAGAATTTTCCCAGGAATCATGTTTTATTTTTCTTATGTCTACTCCTGGGCCATGAGAAATGACATCTAGTGATTGTGATATTCAGTGGGTTAGCTCATTCGTTCATCAAATAACTCTAGAGGAATTCAAGGATGTGACAAGGACTTGATGAGAATGAATCCAGTCCTGCCCAATATAAAACAACTGTTGGTGTTGCGTAAGGGATCCGTTATCTCCAAACTGCCATATTGGGAGTGATGGGCTCTGGCTCAGGGAGTGAGAATAGATTTCCTAGAAGAGAACTTGTCCTCTGTCTTTGGAGACATGACTTTAACCTGGTTAAGTGTGTTCTCTCCTTTAGCTATTTATTGAAGTAAATCCACAAAGAATTGACTCTGCAGGGAAAAGCTGCGTGGTCAAAGAGAAGAGCGTTCGTTTTGGTCAGTCAGGGCTGGGTTCCAGTGCTAGCTCCGGCATTTTGTAGTTTCGTGACTTTAGAAGAGTTATTGACTCTCTTTAAACCTCAGTTTCCCCATCTATAAAATTTCTTTAGTAAAACGTACTTGACAGACCATAAAGGCTTAGTAAGTAATTGCTGTTTATATAATCATTGTAGAAAAAACAGCTGTTAAAGAGTTGATAAAGGTAGGCTTTATCATACTGACTTAATTTTAGAAATATGAAATGATTTGTTTTGGGGGGCAACTTTAGAACTTTTCATCCTTTGAGGAAATCAGAGTATTAAAAATTTGGGAGCATTGCAATATGCTTGCTCCTTGCTTTAAACTGAATGAGCCCTAAGCCCCAGGAAAAAACAAGTCAAGACCATTTATCCTGTGAGTGGTATTGACCAAGGATGAGCTTCCTTTACCATCCCCTGTGCTCTGACCCAGTGTGTAAGTACCCTTGGAGGCTTCCTGCCTGTTCGTTTCCTGCCAGCTTTGAATTCAGGCTTCAGGCAGGACAGGTGAGCAGGTGAGGCAAACAGTACTTTTGCATCATCTTCAAGTACCTCCCTCTTTTACCTACTCACATTTTAATCTTAGGACATTTGCTTTATGTGTGTTACTACCACAGATATAATTATTAGTCATTTCCAGCTCATCATCTCCCTCTTCTTGATTTGGAGGAAAGGGAAAGACTCAGAAAACAAATGATGTCTGTTTTTCAGTTTGCTTGGGGCCAGCTGTGGTTTCTGGCACAGAGACCAGAATCTAAATGGTATGTATTGACGGATGGTTTGGGCCCTTGAGGGACTGGGTGGAGCACACCAGGATTTCTCTGTGGAGTTTGGGATTCTGGAGTGAGTGTGTATATATGTGTAGAAAAAAGGTGCTATTATTCCTCTCATGTAGTCAACTGTCATTTGTTAAAAGTTATTTAATATTCCTATATAGAATCCCTACCTAATGAAACTCTTGCAGCTTGAAGGTCATGTCATTTTTTTCCTTTAAAGATAGCTGTTAGATAATCATAAATGCTGGCTACAGGTCAGCTGTGTTCACTTCTGTGTGCAGCAGCTTAGAGTAAGGCAAGCCTCACCGAGTGTGGCAGGTGGAGAAAGCTCCCAAAGTGAAAAGGTATCTGCCCTCCTAACGGTTTGTATCTTGATTGTCTGGCTATTAGACTTAACTTTTCAGAAAGCTGCAAATGTGACATTTGGTCTTTGGTCCGTCAGTTCTGTCCTCTTAGCAGAAACTTTTGTGATGGGCACAGAATGGCAGTGACTTTTACTCAGGTGGTTGGTGATTTTTTATTTGCCACATGAATTAGGAATTTGCCTTCAGGAGTAGTCTTAGACATTAATTGATCTGCCCGTTAATCAGCCTCTCTAAATTTAAATTGGAAAGATAGCTTTCCTTTTCCTCTTCTAAATGAGTAAGAAACCACTAGATTTAGATTTATACCTTGAAGGAAAGCTTGGTTTTGTCTTGCTGGGTAAAACATCCCAGGATGCTGTGCTTAGCCTTTAGTTCAATTACATTAATTCTACTTCCTGCTTTTTTTTTCTTCTTTAGACTTTTGAAGAATGGTCAGTCATTTTTCACTAAGCCTTGGTAAACTGCCTTTGGTTTTTCTGGGCTGCTTGGTTCTTGTTTTAAACTGAATGAGGCCTAAAGCCCACGAAGAAACAAATCAAGACCATTTATCCTATTACTGGTATTGACCAAAGATAAGCTTCCCATACCAACCCCTGTGCTCTGAGCCAGTATCCTTGGAGGCTTCCTGGTCTGCTATGTTCTAACAGATTCGAAACAGATCTGATGAAGGAATAGTACCCTGAAGTATGCTCTTATGATTTGGTTAACGTAGTTCTATTTTAACATCTCAGAAAAAAAATATATCAGTGGCAACATCTTCATCTTTTTTTTTTTCCACTCCTCTGACAAGACACAGAATGCAGCATGAACTGTGTTAATGCTGACTTTGGGAAAGCAGGCAGTGCTTAGTGACTGGATGAAAAATGATAAGGTCTGGACAGTGATTTTATGCTCTATGTTTTGTATTTAAAAGAACTTATAGTAGTTATGCCTGCTTTGTGGCTAGAGAGAGAAAAAAGGAGGGAGGGAGGATGAGATGGGGGTGAGAAAGAAGGAGAGACTGACTGACTGACTTGTATGATACAAAAGGTTAAGTGCCAGGGAGCCTGCCAGGGTGTGACTCATGCTCCTCAAGGCTGTGTGATGCAAGCCTGCTGCCACTGTCTCATTCATGTCTGTTGTCGGGGAAAGATCATTGAACTGGTGTGTGTCAAAACTTTATTTTTATCTCTTCTTTATTGACAGTGAAAATAGCAAGGTGGTCAGTCTGCCTCAGTATAATACAATGCTTTAAGTCAGGGCAAAGATGAATAGGGTTTGCTTAAATAATGACTTTTGCTCTTACTCAGAATAACTGATACTGGGGCACAGGAGATTTGCCTGGTTTCTGAGGTAACTTGGTAGATTATAATCTGGTTGCCATAGCAACCCAGCAGCAGGGAAAATTACAGGATCTGACATTTAAAGAGAGGTATTTTAGTAGGATGCTTAAAAGCCCTTTACCTATCATCTTTCTCCCAGAAGAAGTGTGATGGCGGTCAGGAATTGGCCTAAGTAAGCAGAGAGAGGACAGCATAAATGGCTGTTAAAGGCTGGATGCCTCAGGGCAGTCTTTGAATTTGTGGCCTGGTGTCAGTGACTGCTGAGGAACCATTGCAAACACTTGTCATGCAACATGATAGGCAGATAATGTGACAGAATCTGGAGCATAACCCAATTCAGAAATCCCTTTCTTTGCCTAGGGCTTTCCATAATGCTGGTGAATACCACTTTCAGAACCGGCATCCAGGACATGTCTGACAGTTATGAGTGTAGGTAGGAGAGAGTGTATGACTTTGGGATTGTCAAGGAATATCTGGGGCACATAGTCTTGGCATCCATTGATTTTTTTTTCCCCCAACAAATTAATTCTATAGGCATATAGGTCTATCCCTAAAGGTTTAAGCACAAAGCAGATGGTTTCTGCTCTATTACAGTGATGTTAGAATTGGTCTAAGGACTTTTAAAAAGACATGGATAATTTTTTTTCGGAGTCTTGTTTTATTCTATTGTAGTCGAGTTGTGTTCTGTTTATGTAAAAATAAAGTTAAATCAAAATTTTTGTATTAGGAATGACTTTAAAAGTTGTTTCAAGAAAGCAATTGGAATGTTCTAATCACTATAGAGATTTGAAGGGATTTCCTTGAGTTCTTAAAATGGTACAATGTGTTTACATTGGTGACAATTTGAATACTTAGGACTGAAAGATTATTGACACAGTTACTGCACAGGAAAAATAAATTGCCTTGAAATAACTTCCAATTCAAGATAAGAAGAAGCATCAGGGATGAAGTTTAGACTGCTTTTCTTTGAAGGATCCTGTTTTCTCCAGTTACTATGTTTTCCTGATTTTAAAAATTTTGATATAACCACAGTGTCTCCTGTGATAAATTATTAAAAGAAGCAAAAATACATGGATATTACAGGTTTAGTTTCAAGCTGAAATGACTTTCTTCTTAAGAAACTGTTTTAGAAAATAGATAAATGATGGTACAGAAAGTAAATAAAGTGGACTTTCAACTTGCATATTGTGAAAGCTTAATTTCTAACTTACAGCCATTGTTTGCAATGGTTTTCTTTGTTTTACAACTTTCATTCAGTAGAAATTGTTATTGAGCACTTATTATATGCCCAGCATAGTTTTAACCACATATTTCATGTCATACCTTGTCCTTATAGAGCTCAGATTAAAGAAGGAAAGACAGGCACTAAAATAATTGCTTAATTAATTGAAATTGTAAATTCTAGGAAGGAGAAGTAGAGTTTTTTTTAATTTTGGTATCATTAATATACACTTAGATGAACAACATTGCGGATGCTAGATTCTCCCCATTATCAAGTCCCCACCACCTACGCCATTATAGTCACTGTCCATCAGCATAGTAAGACACTATAGAATCACTACTTGTCTTCTCTGTGCTTAACTGCCTTCACTGTGCTCCCCTTCAACCCCCCACATTATGTGTGCTGTGCTAATCATAATGCCCCTTTTTCCCTTTATCTGTCCCTTCCCACCCATCCTTCCTAGTCCCTTAACTTTTGACAACTGTTAGTCCATTCTTGGGTTCTGTGAGTTTGCTGCTGTTTTGTTCCATCAGTTTTTTCTTTGTTTTTATATGCCACATATGAGTGAAATCATTTTATACTTGTCCTTCTCTGCCTGGCTTATTTCACTGAGCTTAATACCCTCTAGCTCCATCCATATTGTTGCAAATGGTAGGATTTGTTTTCTTCTTATTGCTGAATAATATTCCATTGTGTTTATGTACCACATTTTCTTTATCCATTCATCTACTACTGGACACTTGGGTTGCTTCCATTTCTTGGCTATTGTAAATAGTGCTACAATAAACATAGGGGTGCATATGTCTTTTTCAAACTGGGCTGCTGCGTTCCTAGGGTAAATTCCTAGCAGTGGGATTCCTGGGTCAAATAGTATTTCTATTCTATTTTGAGTTTTTTGAGGAACCTCCATACTGCTTTCCACAATGGTTGAACTAGTTTACATTCCCACCAGCAGTGTAGGAGGGTTCCCCCTTTCTCCACATGGTCGCCAGCATTTGTTGTTCCTAGTCTTTTCTGTGTTGGCCATCCTAACTGGTATGAGGTGACATCTCATTGCGGTTTTAAATTTGCATTTCCCTGATAATTAGCAATGTGGAGCATCTTTTCATGTGCCTATTGGCCACCTGAATTTCTTCTTTGGAGAACTGTCTGTTCAGCTCTTCTGCCCATTTTTTAATTGGATTATTTGCTTTTTGTTTGTTGAGGTGCATGAGCTCTTTATATATTTTGGATGTCAATGCTTTATCGGATATGTCATTTATGAACATATGCTCCTACACTGTAGGATGCTTTTTTCTATTGATGATGTTCTTTACTGTACAGAAGCTTTTCAGCTTGCTATAGTCCCACTTGTTCATTTTTGCTTTTGTTTCCCTTGCCCGCGGAGAGATGTTCATGAGGAAGTCACTCATGTTTATGTCCAAGAGATTTTTGCCTATGTTTTTTTTAAGAGTTTATGGTTTCATGACTTATATTCAGGTCTTTGATCCGTTTCGAATTTACTTTTGTATATGGGGTTAGACAATGATCCAGTTTCATTCTCTTACATGTAGCTGTCCAGTTTTGCCAACACCAGCTGTTGAAGAGGCTGTCATTTCCACATTAAATATCCATGACTCCTTTATTGTATATTAATTGACCATATATGTTTGGGTTAATATCTGGACTCTTTAATCTGTTCCACTGGTCTATGGGTCTGTTCTTATGCCAGCACCAAATTGTCTTGATTAGTGTAGCTTCATAGTAGAGCTGAAGTTGGGGAATGAGATCCCCTCTTCTTTATTCTTCCTTCTCAGGATTGCTTTGTCTATTCTGGGTCTCTTGTGGTTCCATATGAATTTTAGAACTATTTGTTCCAGTTCGTTGAAGAATGTTGTTGGTATTTTGATAGGGATTGCATTAAATATGTAGATTGCTTTAGGCAGGTTGGCCATTTTGACAATATTAATTCCTCCTACCCAAGAACATGTGATGAATTTCTATTTATTAATGTCCTCTTTAATTTCTCTTAGGGAGTGTCTTGTAGTTTTCAGGGCGTAGATCTTTGACTTCCTTGGTTAGGTTTATTCCTAGGTATTTTTTTCTTTTTGATGCAATTATGAATGGAAGTGTTTTCCTGATTTCTCTTTCTGCTAGTTCATTGTTAGTGTATAGGAATGCAACAGATTTCTGTGTATTAACTTTGTATCCTGCAACTTTGCTGAATTCAAATATTAGTTCTAACATTTTTGGAGTGGATTCTTTAGGATTTTTTATGTACAATATCATGTCATCTGCAAACAATGACAGTTTGACTTCTTCCTTACCTATCTGGGTGCCTTTTATTTCTTTGTATTGTCTGATTGCTGTGACTAGGACCTCCAGTACTATGTTGAATAAAAGCAGGGGAGAGTGGGCATCCTTGTCTTGTTCCTGATCTCAGAGGAAAAGCTTTCAGCCTCTCACTGTTAAGTATGATGTTGGCTGTGGGTTTGTCATATATGGCCTTTAGTATGTTGAGGTACTTGCCCTCTATACCTATTTGGTTGAGAGTTTTTATCATGAATGGATATTGAATTTTTTCAAATGCTTTTTCAGTGTCTATGGAGATGACCATGTGGTTTTCATCCTTCTTTTTGTTGATGATGTGGATGATGTTGATGGATTTTCGAATGTTGTACCATCCTTGCATCCCTGGGATGGAATCCACTTGATCATGGTGTATGATCCTCTTGATGTATTTTTGAGTTCAGTTTGCTAATATTTTGTTGAGTATTTTTGCATCTGTGTTCATCAGGGATATTGGTCTGTAGTTTTCTTTTTTGTGGGGTCTTTTCCTGATTTTGGTATTAGAGTGATGCTGGGTTCATAGAATGAGTTTGGAAGTATTCCTTCTTCTTCTGTTTTTTTGGAAAACTTTAAGGAGAATGGGAATTGTGTCTTCTCTAAATATCTGATAAAATTCAGCAGTGAATCCATCTGCTCCAGGAGTTTTGTTCTTGGGTAGTTTTTTTGATTACTGAATCAATTTCATTGCTGGTAATTGGTCTATTTAGATTTTCTGTTTCTTCCTTGGTCAGCCTTGGAAGGTTCTATTTTTCTAAAAAGTTGTTCATTTCTTCTAGGTTATCTCGTTTGTTAGCATATAGATTTTCTAGTATTCTCTAATAATTCTTTATATTTCTGTGGTGTCTGTAGTGATTTTTCCTTTCTCATTTCTGATTCTGTTGCTGTGTGTAGATTTTCTTTTTCTATTAATAAGTCTGGCCAGGGGTTTATCTATTTTGTTTATTTTCTCAAAGAACCAGCTCTTGGTTTCACTGGGTTTTTTTTCTATTGTTTTATTCTTCTCAGTTTTATTTATTTCTTCTCTGATCTTTATTCTGTCCCTCCTTCTGCTGACTTAGGGCCTCATTTGTTCTCCTTTTTCCAGTTGCAATAATTGTGACTTTAGACTATTCATTTGCGATTGTTCTTCCTTCTTTAAATAGGCCTGGATTGCTATACACTTTCCTCTTAAAACTGCCTTTGCTGCATCCCACAGAAGTTGGGGGTTTGTGCTGTTGTTGTCATTTGTCTTCATATATTGCTTGATCTCTATTTTAATTTGATCAGTGGTCCATTTATTATTTAGGAGCATGTTGTTAATGCCCCATGTATTTGTAGGCCTTTTTGTTTTCTTTGTACAATTTATTTCTAATTTTATACTTTTGTGATCTGAGAAGTTGTTCGGTACAATTTCATTCTTTTTGAATTTACTGATGCTATTTTTGTGGCCTAGTATGTGATCTATTCTGGAAAATGTTCCATATGTACTTGAGAAGAATGTGTTTCCTGCTGCTTTTGGGTGTAGAGTTCTGTAGATGTCTGTTAGGTCCATTTGTTCTAATGTGTTTTTCAGTCCCTCTGTGTGCTTACTTATTTTCTGTCTGGTTGATCTGTCCTTTGGAGTGAGAGGTGTGTTGAAGTCTCCTAAAATGAATGCATTGCATTCTGTTTCCCCCTTTAATTGTTAATGTTTGTTTCACATGTGTGGGTGTTCCTGTGTTGGGTACATAGATATTTATAATAGTTATACCCTCTTGGACTGACCCCTTTATCATTATGTAGTGTCCTTCTTTGTCTCTTGTTACTTTCTTTGTTTGGAAGTCTATTTTGTCTGATACAAGTACTGAAGCACATGCTTTTTTCTCCCTATTGTTTGCATGAAATACCATTTTCCATCCTTCACTTTTAGTCTGTGTATGTCTTTGGGTTTGAAGTGAGTCTCTTGTAGGCAGCACATAGATGGGTCTTGCTTTTTTATCCATTCTATTTCTCTGTGTTTTTTAATTGGTGCATTCAGTCCATTTACATTTAGAGTGATTATCGATAGATATGTAATTATTGCCATTGCAGGCTTTGGATTTATGGTTATCACAGTTTCAAGAGCAGCTTCTTTAGTATCTCACTGTCTAACTTAACTCACTTATTATGCTATTATAAATACAGTCTGATGATTCTTTATTTCTCCCCCTTCTTTTTCTTCCTCCACACCTCTTTATATGTTGTTTTATTCTGTACTCTTTGTGTTTCCCTTGACTGATTTTGTGGATAACTGATTTTATTTTGCCTTTAGTTCGTATTTGGTTGGTCTACTCTCTGCTGTGGTTTTATTTTCTCTAGTGACATCTGTTTAGCCTTAGGAGTACTTCCATCTAGAGCAGTCCCTTTAAAATACATTGTAGAGATGGTTTGTGGGAGGTGAATTTCCTCAACTTTTGCTTATCTGGGAATTGTTTTTTCCTTTCTTCAAATTTAAATGATAATCTTGCTGGATAAAGTATTCTTGGTTCGATACCCTTCTGTTTCATTGCATTGAATATATCATGCCATTTCCTTCTGGCCTGTAAGGTTTCTGCTGATAAGTCTGATGATAGCCTGATGGGTTTTCCTTTGTAGGTGATCTTTGTTCTCTCTCTGGCTGCTTTTAATATTCTGTTCTTGTCTTTGATCTTTGCCATTTTAATTATTATATGTCTTGGTTTTGTCCTCCTTGGGTCCCTGTATTGGGAGATCTGTGGACTTCTATGGTCTGAGAGACTATTTCCTTCCCCAGATTCGGGAATTTTCATTAATTATTTCTTCAAAGACACTTTCTATCCCTTTTTCTCTCTTCTTCTTCTTCTGGTACCCCTACAATATGAATATTGTCCCATTTGGATTGGTCACACAGTTATCTTAATAATATTTCATTCCTATAGATCCTTTTATCTCTCTCTGCCTTAGCTTTGCTGTATTCCTGTTCTCTCATTTCTATTCCATTAACAGTCTGCTTTTAAATATTTCCATTGTTTGTTTCATTTCTGTTATCTCCCTCCTGAATTCATCCCTTAGCTCTTGAATATTTCTCTGTAGCTACATCAGCATGCTATGACTTTTGTTTTGAATTCTTTTTCAGGAGGATTGGTGATTTCAGTCTCACCAAACCCTCTCTGGTATTTGAGGAATTTTGGACTGATCAAGATTCTTCTGCCTTTTTATGGCAATGGGAGTTGTCACCAGCAAGTGGCACATATGTCATCTGGGAGAACAAAGTGCCCTCCTGCTTGCTGGTCACCTTGCCTGTCCAGTGTCTGTGCCAGTTAACCACACACAGGGAGCAGGTTCTAGATTAATCCCCTAATCTGCCATGAGCGGGGAGGCCTTTGAGACGGCCTACGGCAGTGACAAGGGTTGCAGGCTAGCAGCGCATGTTCTGCCAGCATAGCAAAGCCCCTTTGTGCCTTCTGATCTCTGTGCCCATCTCTGCTGTCTTTGTCAGTTAGATGTGCGAAGGGAGCAGCCTTTGGGCTCATCCCCTTAACTGCAGTGCGTGGGGTGGCACTTGGAATGGCCTAACAGGGGTTGCAGGTGTGCGGCGCATCTCTGCCACAAGATCAAAGGCCCCCATATTCTGTGCTGGTCTCCACTGTCTGTGCTGGTCAACCATGCACAGGCAGCGGCCTCTGGGTCTGGGTTGGTTAGCCACACACAGGGTGAAGCCTCTGTGGTAAGCTGTGTGTTTGCTGTAGGCGGTGTCCTCCCCAGCTGTTCCACAGTAATGGCAGGTCACCGGTTTGCTTGCAGTGTCAGTAGGGGTGGGGAAGGAATGGCAGAGTGCTTATCGCTGCAAGGGGCTTTGGAGCTGTGTTGGCACCCAGGGATTTAGGACACCTGAACTTCCTTAAAGTTCCTAGCCTGCCGGCCTGAGTGTGCCAGGACAAATTTGTCCACCTGGTAAACCCTTCCTTGTCCCTTTAAGACTTTTAAAGCACCCATGTTTCTTTTATCCCAGGCAAGCGGCTGTGGGAACCTGTTCACAGTCTCAATCTTGGACTTTGCTTTTCTGCTCCTCCAATATCCAGTGCACCATGCAGTGTATGTCTGTGCTCTCAGGGCAGACCACCAGGGCTGGTTATTTAGCAGTCCTGTGCTTCCACTCCCTCCCTACTCTGATTTCCTTCCTCCTACTGGTGAGCTGGGGAGGGGGGAGTGCTTGGGTCATGGTTTTGTGTCCTACCCTTTTCTGTGAGATGTTGGGCTCTTGTAGATGTAGCCTTGCTCCTGTATTGTATTTTCCAGTCACTCTTTTAGGAATAGTTGTATTTGTTGTATTTTCAAAATATGTATGGTTTTGGGAGGAGATTTCCACCACCTAACTCAGGCCACCAGAATCTATTGAGTTTTTTTTTTTTTTTTTTTTTTTTTGATAGAACACATAGTGGCAGCCCTGACATGTCCTAAGAGTCAAATTCTACTTCTTAAGTTGACAATGACAAATAGGCCTGGCTGATTGGGGAAGAATTAAGTTGGGTGGTGGGCAGAGATGAAGGAGTATAAGAAGAGCATTACAGACAGTGGGGACAGTATCCTTGATGGTTTCTGGGCAAGGAGGAAAGGATTTTATCCAAGAACTATAAGATGAATGTGACACTTTGATATCCTTCCAGTGTATAGAAATATTCACTGATTACGTTAATAGTGTTACCTTTACACATGATGATTTTTAAGTACAGGTCAGAACTTCATTTTTCTGTGCAGTGTTCCTTTATAAGTAGAGTTTGTGGTTTTTTTCTTCTTTAACCATTGTTTCTAAATTGATGAAAGAATAAAAGGAATTGTGTGAAAGAACAAATATCTTAAAATTGAGTTTTTTACCTGCATAACATCATAGGCAACACAGAGAATTCATTTAGCTAAAATCAAGTGCTTGTGCTTACTCACCTCAGTTAGAACCACGTCTAAGACATATCCTAAGTTTTGTGTTTATATGAGATTCTGTGCCACATACTTCCTGTCTAGTACATAAATTTAGGAATAAAACTGTGGAAGAGTAATCCCAGATGTTCTAATATTAAATTTAAATCAATGTGTTGTTTTGGCAGGTTATTCTCGTTCAAGTTAATCCAGGTGAGACTTTTACCATAAGAGCGGAGGATGGAACACTTCAGTGCATTCAAGGTAAAGAAGCTTTTTGTAAGCCTTCTAATCAAAGGAGTTTGCCTTTATTTTTTTTAAGGAAATAAAGTTTTTCTGTATGTGTACATAGACTTTCTAGAAATATACTTTATCGTGGATTTTTTTTTTTTTTGCATTTTCTTTTTCTTTCTGTCAAACAGGGACTCTTTTATCCTGATGCAAGCCTGTGGTGTAAAAGGGACAAATTTAACTACTTCTAGTATTCTACTGACTTTTAAGTGAATTGATTTAACTTGGGAAAACTTACAGTGTCTTCATATATGGAAATTGGTAGTCTTGAAAAATGCAGAGATTTTTAAAAGACCCTAACATTCCCTTTGAGAACAGCGAGTACTTTTTCAAATTAGATAAAGTTTCAAATTTATATTGTGATGCTATTCTGAGTGATGCTTTAGAGGTAAAACCTGTATTACGTATCAAGGTTATTTATTACGAAGGAAGAAATTACTCCAGAGTTTAGTGGCTTAAAACAACAACTTTTATGATATCTCAATTTCTATGGATCAGGAATTGGGTGCAGCAAGAGCTGTGTGTCATTGCTCTGCGCCTCTCAAAACACTGAAGTCCAGGCGTGGGCTGTAAAGTGTGTCCGAGGGTCAGTCTGCTTCCAGGCTTACTCAAATGGTTGTGGAAGGCTTTAGTTTTTTTTTTTTTTTTTTTTTTTTTTTTTGCAGGCTACTTGGTGGAGGCTTCCCTCAGTTCCTTGCTAAGTGACAGCTCTCTGGGGGTGCTTACATTCTGGCAGCTGGCTTTGATCAGAGCAGCAACTGGAGGGGAGAGGGAGTACTAGCTCCAGCCCACTCAAGAAGGGGGATTACACAGGGTGTGAATACCAGCTGGCAGGAATCACTGGGGCCATCTTAGAAGGCTGCCCACCACAGTTCACCCTCTGCCCCAGTAATTCATGTCCCTCCCATATGCAAAATAGCCCCTCCCAAGATCTCTGGAAGCCTTACTCCATTACAACATCAGTTCAGTGTCCAGAATCTTCTCACCTAAATAAGTTCCTGGCTGAGATGGTATAGTTCTTTAAAGTACAGCTCCTAGGGCATTTCAGTGAATTTCTCCTTTGTGGAATACCAGTGTCTCTTGTCTGTAGTTCACTTTGGAAAGAAGTCACTTAGTACTCTGATCCTACTTAGCCTGTAAATATTGCTGTGTTGGAGGTAACTGTCTGTGACAGGTCTCTTCAGCAGTGATTGGCATTATTGGGCAAATGGTAAATTGGCATGTGATTGAGTTCAATGCTAGGTTATTGACTGGACTACAATCTGACTAGAGGCCCTATTTTTAATACCGGACTTGCTCACTAATATATGAACAAATGAAATGGCCTTTAGTTTTAGTTTCCTGTAATGAGCTGCATGGAAGAATCTTCTTCTGTTGTTTTGTGTAACAGTAGAATGTGTTGTTTATACTTTCACTACTTGTTTTTGTACCTATAAGAACAAAATTTAGGAAAATTTTGTTTTTGGGGAAATTAGTGTATTTTCAAAGATTCAAGCCTAATGAGTTTTAGTTATAGTTAATCTGAAGTGATTTAACCATTTTAGTAATGATTTTTGTTGATTGCATGTCTGACCATTGAGTCCCTGAAATTGATCTTTGGTATTCTGAACCATTTAAAAATCAAACCTAGTCTTTGGTGGTGAGTCATACCAAGAAACTTCAGGTAAAGGAAGAGAGGAAATAAATATTTTTAAATAGTGTAGGATAGAATCTTCCTTCTACTTGTACTGTAAAAGACAGATATCATCAATAAATAAAACTTCAGATTCACTCCATATCCTTAAAAAAAATCTCACTAGAAAAACTAGTTGAAAAGTCATTTCACCCACATGTAATGAAACTGGTGTTTTCAGTTCAGTAAGAGACCAGTTGAGCTGCTTCTGGTCGTAGTAACACTGGAGTTCCAAGAATTGGCAGGGAGTCTATACTGATGTACAGCTGAATATGTATAATAGAATCTATAAAAGACAATTGCTGAAGAGATCAACATATATAAAATCCTCTATTCAGGCCACCTACTTTTACTTTTTTGGTGTCTAAGGAGAGAGAGACAGTGAGTGTGTGTGTGTGTACATGCACACATTCGTCTAGTTAGCCTTTCCCCAACTTTTTTTCTTGAGTGCTGCATGTCAGTAACTGGTGTACTCTGCAGGGAATGTTGCAAGTATATTGCTCTGTTCACAATGGGAGCTTTGTATTTAGTCATGATGGAACTTGGAGATAAGTGACACTAACACCCCTTCCAGTGATTCAAAAAATGTCTTTACTAAAGCAGAATTGTGGAGCCATTCATCTTTGCCTTCCCCAGCCTTCCTATTCTTTGTTCTTTTCTGAACACCCAGATACTGTGGTTATCTTTGTTTAGGGCATGGTGGTACCTGGCCCACCTAATTGAAATGATACAGAATGGGATGAGAGGGACCAAAACCTGGAACCAAATGATTGCCAAGAAGCACTGGGGCATCAGGATGGAATGCAGAAACTGGAAGGAATACCCAGCCCCTAACCACTGACTTCGCTGATGGATATCAAATAGGCTGGGTCTGTGCCTCACCATGCCCCACTCAATAAACAAACAAACAAACACACAAAAAAGCCCTCATTTGAGTTCCAGTGTGAATTAGTAACTATTTCACTCCAGGTGGGTAGAGCACACAGCAACATTGAATGTGAGAATAGATGATAACAGGTGTAACTTCCAACACAAGTTGTTATGTTATTATCCTTTCACTGCGATTAACATCCTTATTGTTGCTGATATGTATTCAGCTCTTACACTATGTGTCCTTTCATTTAATGGGTACTGTAGATGCACATGAGGAAGCTGAGGTCTGTAGAAATTAATTCACACGTCTAAAGTCTCATTGCCAGCACGAGGCAGAGTCAAGTTTTCATCCCCAGTATATCTGACTCCAAGGCATGAGCTCTTTGTTGCCTTGCTCTGTAGCTTTACATCAGGGAAGCATGAATTCAAATAGTAGGACTCCATTCTCCTGAGCCATGTGACAAGAGTAGAGTAGGTTCCTATTCTTGGAGCAACAGGATTCTGGGCAGGATACCAGGATGAGGTGAAGATGGTTTGCAGAGCAAAAGTGTACAGTGGGGTCTGGGTCTTCAGGATAAGACAGGTACCCTGTTAACAGAACTAAGAGCAGATGGTATGATCCAGGGGGGGATTGATTTAGAATTCCTTAAATTATTTCTCCCTAAAGTCAGGATTGGGCCCAGAGGTGGGGTGGGCTGAGCTTCTCTGTGGGGCTTGCAGCTCCAGCTGCTGGAAGAGGAGAGAGAGAGAGAATGGGAGAGAATGGGTACAGTGGGAGGCAGTCTTTTCTTGCTTGCCTTAAAAAAAAAACGTATTAGAAAAGGATATGAAATTGAGTCATATTTTAAGGGGAACTTCTGAAAGAAGTATTTAATTTCACTAGAAATTGAAGTTAAGAGAATGAAGCTCTAGTAATGGTATTTCAACACCAGCCAGCAAGGGTCATGGTTTTTTGGGGAGTGGAGGGGACGGTTGGTGATAGTGGCCTTCCTGGAAATTTTGAAGTCATACCCATTGCTTACACCATGGTTTAAGCTATCTGCTTAGTAACTGCTGTTTCAACACTAGCCAGCAGGTTACGGATTGCTGTGGCGGGGATTAGGGGTTGGGAATGGGTTGCTGAGGCTTTCTGGAAACTCTGAAATTACACCACATGACGTTGTCATTGAATTTGTTAGCCTAATAGTTTTCTCTATAGGACATATGACATCACTAGAAAGATCCTAGAAGCTCACTGTGATGCCATGAAGAGGTAGTTTGCAAATATGAAGCAAATCAATAGAAAGAATATGGTTCCTCTGGGGAAAAAACAGGATTTTGTTTTCATGGGAATGTCCTTGGTGATAATGAAGGAAGAAAAACACAGGAAACATACAATATGCTGTGAACGCAAATTCATTTCTAATGGAGCATTTCTCAATATTTTCCATGAAACATGAATCATAGGTCTTAAAGGGGCCACAAAAGGTCATAGTTTATTCTCACTTGAGGCAAGCACTATACCTATGGCATCCTAGACAAAATATTTCCTTGGCCAGTTGAAAGGGTATAAAGAGCTGATTGTTAGAGGAAAAGAGAATCTTAGCAATCAGTATGAATTCTTGCCTTTGCTTCAATTCAGGAATTAATAGAGGGCAGCTGCAGGTCTTTCCCATTATTTTCAGATCTTATCTGGGCTGAGGTGCTGTCAGTGCAGCTTTCCTTCCTGTCCACACATGCCATCCTTTTATCTGGACCATTTCTCTGCTCCCTGTAAAATCCTTCAGCCCAGACACCACATGTCCTTTAAGGCTCTCATCTGTCTCCTCTCGGAGCCGTCCTGGACCACTCCATTCCATTCTGACCTTTCTTTGTGTACCTGGAGGAGCAGGAGGAGGTAGCCCTACATCTAACAGTCTGGTTGTATGTGTAAACCTTTCGTTAGCCCTTGTATTACACTGAATTCAGTTGTGACAGGAAACAATAGCGCCCACCCTACTGTCCAACCAGACAGCCTGATAATTACTGGCTAGTCCCTTCTTTGGTTATGGCATTACATTAGGTGTGATGATTTTGCTTTTAAGTTTTATTATTGTGCTGGGAACTTAAAGATGTTTAGGTAAATGGTCTCTAAAGTTTCTATGGAAGAACTTCCAAATTTCAGATACACTGATAATTGAAAATCAGTTTCCTTTAAAGAAACCTAGAGTCTAATGAACATTCACATTGACCCTATATTAATACTGCAGTTTTTGTGTATTAAGATTGTTATATACAGTTAGTGTGCCTGAAGAAAGTAAGTGAATATCATGGTGATATAAGAAAAAACAGATTTAAGTAAAATGCAAACTAAAGATACTTAACTGCTAATGTTTTCTGTCCAAAATAATTTAGACATTTTTTACAAGATGATTTACTTTGCTAACTTGTGCTAAGTGGGTTGACAAATTGAAATGACAGCAGAATGTAAGGTAGGAGAGAGACTCGAAGAGAGTCATGGTACTCCGAGAGGGCGGAAGCTTGGATGCTATTAGAACATGAAACTGTCCCTCCTTCCTGCCTACTCTCCTTAAGCTTTCTTCAGCCCTGTGTCTGATTCCCCCCTGCTCAGTGAGTGCGGGAACTGTATCACTGGGGGGCGCTCCGCTCTGGCTGGGCTCTGTGAATGACCCCACTGAGAGCGCTTCCGCGTTTGTCAGCCATCCGCCTCCCCTCCTTGGGTGATTCAGCATCCAGGCCACCACAGGGACCTTGACGTCATTTTTTTCCCGCTCATTAGGTACTTTAAGTGCATTGATTAGACTTGTTTGGCATATTAAAACACTGACCTGTCATTCTTTCTACGAATTTTATGACAGATCCTAGGGAACTTGTTGTCTTTTTGTTTGTTTTTTTTAATCGAGAGGTGACATGAATCGTGTCATAGCTAGGATTTACAAGCGGACATAGACTGTAACTTCACAAGCAAAGCTTCTATAAGGCCTACTCCTTTAAAACAGGCTTTGCATATCGAGGAGAAATTCCTGTTTTACTGGCTTACAACTGAGAAGAGGACCATTGCAAATGAGGTTGTTTTCTAAGGTTGACTGAACCCTGGCTTTAGTTTAAATTTGCAACCAATTTTTTCATCAAAAATATCTGGGTGATTTGAAAGTGAAATTATAGTGCAAATGCCTTAAATCCTTCTGAATTTTTGCTAACTTTCATTACATTGAACATGTACTTATTTGACTATTATTTGTAGAATGTCTGTATTACAAATGGAAATATTTTTTCTCTTACAAAATTAGGATTTTGAGAGCTGCTTTTTCTATATGAGCAACTGCCTTGAAAACACATTTCTGTGTTTGGTGGTTGTGTCGTGAAGGATCGCTAATCTGAAATGTTACTGTGAACAGTTAGGCCTGACTTGAAAAATCTTAGAATTGAAAATACCATGTCTTTTGCCCAGGCTAGACCCAGTGTCCTGCCCTTTTTTCTGGTTAACTCAAAGTTGTATTTGTTGAGAGTTAGTTCACGGTCTTCCAGTGAGGCTCTAAGCTGAGAGAGTCTGAGTTTCTAGGAAACTTTTAATTACTCCACCAACCTGCCTGCTCTTTTTATAGCTCTTAAGTCCTAACTTGAACAAATCAGTCTTTTACCTCTTTGTAAAATTGATGAAATATTGGTGAAAAATCACTTCCAGCGTTGTGATCTCTGAAATGTTCAGGAGCCTTATTTTGGACCCTGTGATTTGGCTTTTCTTTCACACATGGACATACACGGCCATTTGTTGTAAGCAAGCATTCCACACGCTGACCTGAGAGGCCCCTTTTCAGACCATAGCTTGCTGCTGAGTAATTGGAGGTTAACCAGCAGGGTGGTCTGCACAAAGGCTGATAGTACTGATAGCCCTAGAGCAGAAAGTCCAGTTTATGGATGGGTGGGAGGGAGGTCTGTAATCATATGTGCAGCTGTCATCATGTTAGGGTTCAGTAATGTCATGAGACTGAGTTACGTCAGTGCCAAGCTATGTTGCTTCCCAGGAGGTATAAAGTCCCTCTCAAGGGAGGTACCCAGTATGTCTGTGCTTTCTGACCCTCTCCCCTTCCCTTTTATTTTGTTTATACCTATTCTTAACGTTTACATAACTAAGACAAAAATTTCACAAAGTGTTTTATTGTCAGACTTTCTTTGGCCTTTTTCTCCAAGTAATGGTCTATTAAATTGACTTGTTTGAAGTTGTAAAGATTATGCTCTAAGAGGAAAAGCTCTGTACTTCAGAGCCAGTGTGAATCTAACTAGTGTGAATCCCTGGCTGTTTGCTAGCTAATGCTAAATCTCTTAGCGCCAGTTTCTTCTCTTACATTGGGGAAAGTGATAACCTGTCCAGTGGGGTTGGTAGATAATCCATTGTAAGTGCCATCATCATATAGTAATATACACTGCTTTGCTGATTATTTTTGTGCTAAGGGATGCCGTGATGGTTGTGGGCACTGACTTGATTATCTGCCTCGTGAAGTCAGTTGAAGGCCTAGTCACCGTTCCATCGCCCACTTAGGAAAGGCTTGCTTTCCCGGGGTTGATGGTGATGGCAGTAGTTCAGGCATTTCAGATGAAGGCTTTTGGGATTGCACATACTGGTTAGGTACAGGATGTGGATAAAACAGTGGATGCACTGTTCCATGCATTTCAAGTTAAGTTCCGTTGTAGCTGAACCTTCAGTTGCTGCTTTTCTTCTGGGTGATATGCAGTTAGCTCACATGTGCCTGAGTGGCTGCTGCAGACAGACCTAGAGTAAAGCAGTGCCTCTGGGTTTGTCTTCCCTTCTTTAGACCCTCTCATCCTCTACTACTTTCCATCTTTATTTAATGTGTCCTGCTTTAGGCAGTACTGAAGGGCAGTAAGAACAGTATGGGTTTGGAGTTAGGTTGCCTGACTTAGAAATACCCTGCATCTCAGTTGTGTATCATAAAATTACTTACCTTCTCTGTTCCTCAGTTTCCTTATCTGTAGAACTGGAATAACAGTATTGGTCTTGAAGTATTGCTGAGATTGAAATGATACATTGTGTAGGTAGCATTGAGAACAGCTTCTGAGTCATCATAAGGGTCCAATAAATAGGCACCATTATCCCAGTCCCCACTATGGCCAGGTGTTGACCCATCCTTCATTTTTGTTACCTGTCATCTTAAAGCATTCAGGAAAGCCTATGTGAAATTGAGATTTGGTTATGATTTTTTAGATGTCTTTACATTTTAGTGTAATGCTTCAAAATAACACATTTAAAAATTATGCAAGGGGAGTTTGGCTTCTGTGCTTTTTGCATTTCAGGCTTGTTAAACAATGATTTAAAATATTGTTTCTGAAGGTACCACTGCTTGGAGTTCTTTAAATGTAACAGATCTTTGCTTGTCAGATAATTAAGAAGAGCTAACCATGTTTCCCTTGATTGTCTAAACACATTTTATTTCATAGCTTGCAGTCTTCTAGTTCTTGCTTTATTTGTCCTGTATCTCTTTCTCTTGTTTTTACACTTAACAATTTGAAATGGAAGTTTTCATGTTAGGGGTGTCTTTAAAGAAAACTGTACAGGGTTCTTTAAAGGGTAGGGTCGGTCCTAAAAGGGTAAGGATCAGATCTTTGTGATCTTTTTATCTCAGTGCCTATTAGCACCTACTAGGCATTCAGAATAAAGCAAAATTATTTCCTAATATACTGCTAAAAATTCATGTCAAAATGATGGAAAAATTCACAGAGGTTCGTTTTTCTTTCTGATTTTCTGCTCAAGTAGTTAAATTTGCTTATTTTTTCTCTCAGTTCCTCACATTAAGGTAATGAATGCAGGTATGAGTGTGTTTGCAAAAACAGTAATTCTGAAGAAGTCCAGATTATGGTTCACCCTTCTTACCTGCAAAAAGTATGAAGGAATGATGATTGTGTTCATTCTTTTGGTAACCTGTGTGTGTGTGTGTGTGTGTGTATGAAAAGTAGGTTGGGAACACTCTGGAGAATATTTTTAAGGCTATGTAATAGTAAAAGATGGGCCAACTCTATCTTTTGCATTATTAGCAAACATTTTCATTTAGATTACTCAATATATTAATGCTGTTAAAATTATAGCATTTATTTGTAGCAGTAAACTCTCAATAAACTCTGTCAGACCTAGGAATAGGCAGAGTAGTATTTAAATTGTAGATGAATATCATCACTGAATTAAATGGAGTTGGAATAGTAATTTTTCTCTTTCTCCATCAGCAGTGATTGTAAGGAAGAGAGAGATGGTGAGATTGGCAACAGAGAGGATCAGGCAGGAGGTGGAGGGAGACTGGGTGAGGGCATGGGGGGTGGGGGGTGGACATGGGGATAGAAATTAGAGATGTTTAGGAGATAGTCATTACTTGCTGAGTAGTGGGGCACATACTGCAGAGAGGGAGGTAGCCATGGGCACCAGAAGAATTGTACATTTCCCTAAGTTAATGTGGTATCTGGTCTTCCAGAAAAAATTTTTGTCCTGTAAGGTAAAAAATAGTGACTAAACATTTTGTACTCTATTTGAATAAGCATTAGGATTAACAGAAGACAATAAAGTCTCACTTTTTTTTTTAAGTGCATTGTTTTTTCTCTTTGTTAACTTGGGTATTCTTTGAGGAGAGTTTAGTGACTTGGAACGTATCTTGCACACTAATTTTGAGGATATGTTGACAATTAGGTAAAAGGGGAGTATATTTATAGTACTTCTTTCTGGAACCATCGAAATATGGAGAAAACTGGACCCAGAATTGTTCACTGCAGTTACTTTCTTTTATGACTCCTGATTTGGGGTTCTTTGAATATACCCACATTCCTAGTGTGGTTGGATGTGGCTCTGTCCTCCCTTCCTCTTCCCACACTCGTTTTGCAGTTTGGAGAGAGAAGTTGAAGTTTTTTTTAACTCATAAAGTCTTTCTGTGTCTGAGTTAAAGCGGAAGCATTACATAATTTAAATGTAATACTTTTAAGGATACTTTACACATTGCACTGTAGAGCCAGAATTAACAACAGTTTTGTGGTATCTTTCTGGCTATAGATATTTCTGTATTTTCGCTTAATTTAGAAAGCTTCCAATTATTAGAAAACTATACTTTCTAAGAGAAGGTGTAGTATCAAGCAAAGAGTAGTCTTTGGGACTAAGGAGTGGAAACTTAAAAAAAATCAAAATAAAACTTTATTCTTAGTGTATTTTGAATGAAAATGTTATTCTGCTAGACGACTGACTAAATGAATTTTATCTGTTCTGTTTTACAGTTCTCATTGGAGTGGATATACACTAATCTCATGTAAATGTCAAGTTAAACTGTTTGATCTTTTCTTGAAGTGCCAAGTCTTTAACAGCTGTCCAGGGTTGGATTATTTGGGTTATCTAGTATTGGATCTTTTAATATCAGTTCAGTGTGTTTTATGCTAAATCCAACAGTGTCAGTTTTCTGTGGCTGGTGTACCAGGGTACAAACAGTGTGGATGAAGCAAGCACTTTGCACAGCTAGAACTTAACTTTTCTCCTCTTATTGAAGAAGAATAATCTTCACAGGTAGGGTAATTGAACCTTTGTTTTCGAATTATCTTTGAGTGTAAGAATGGAATAGTCAAAAAATACTAATTAACTATAGCAAAAGTATGGCATGTTATTCCTTAAGTTAGAAATCAAGACCTGAGATTAATTTGATTAATTCTTGGTTAATTATGAAGACAGTTCTTATTCTGTGGGTCAGGCACTCACATTTTGAGTAGGACAGTTTTTGCATCATATATTTAAGATAAAGAGCACTAACATCTCAGAATTTTTAAGCTGGTTGTTTTAACATAGTGGTTTGTAAATTTTGCATTTCAGAATTACCTGGGAGAACTTTTAAAAAATGTTTACCTGATCTCCAGGCTAATTGTGGGCAGTTGTCAAAATCTAGGGCGTAAGGAAGGCATGGGCAGCAGTAGTTTTGAAAAGCTATCTCAGATAATTCTAATATGCAGTGCAGATTGAGAACCTCTGGGTAACCTAATCCTCAGGGTAGTTTCAGAAACTCTCATGCCATGTTTTCCCAAGTACTTCACACTGCACATGATACTACCTGCGGCTGTTCCCAGGTTTTGCAATTCTGCAAAGTGTTAAAGATCTTTTGTCTTGTCTCCATATACTTAAGTAGATTGTATGTGGTGGTTGTCGTTACTGAGCTTTTTAATTAAAATTGCTCATTAATTATAAACTTCCACAAGGAATAAACAAGGGTCATCAAACAGAAATTTGAGTTTATTCCTTTCAGTGCGAGTACAGCTGTATTTTACCTTTATTTAGATATAAACAGAATAGCTCACCTATTGTAAACCAATAAAACTCAAAGTTGAATATAGGTAAGACTGTGCAAGGTGATTGGAGTTGAAAAAGTGAGATGAGAAAATAACCATCTGATAATTGCTTAAGAAGCTGCTTTTAGCCTTGTTTCTACTTGACATTATGAAAGAATTGGGCTGGCTCTGTTGCTTTCCTCTTTGTTCCCTTCCTGGATCTCGCCTAGTACCTCAAATGCTGTAGGTGTTTAGGAAATAGCCTGATGCTTGACTCAGGTCATCCGCACAACATACCTGAATCCAGGGCATTACATCTGGTGTCAGGTGCTGACAATTACCAGTAACTTTAGCCTGGATCAGAATTATCTGGAGAGTTTGTTAAATGGAGATTGTTGGTACCACCCCCCAGGGATTCTGATTCAGGTCTGGGGTAGGTGGGACTTGAGAATTTGTATTTCTAAGTTTGCAGGTGATACAGTGTTCTTGGTTCTGGGACCAGGCTGTGAGAACAACTAAGGTAGGAGATCGTTGGGGTAAGGGGCATTTGTAAGAAAAAGGGATTTATAGAAGTAGTGCCCTTAAACAAAAGAACTCTCAGGATAAAGTTTGGTCACGAAATGGAAAAAAGGGGGAAAAAATCCATGTGAATGCAGAAAAATGAGAAGGAATAATTGGCTTAAATTCTCAGTTGTAAACTCAATTTTTTCTTGGTCTGAGATTTTTCCCCCTTCCTCCACTGTAGTTTTTATGAACTGAGGTTGGACTCAGGAACTCTTATTTTCAAGGGATTTGTTTGTGCAATCTCTCAGCGTACATCTCCTAATTCAGCTGCCATTTTATTAGGAATTCCATTTTCTTTGTGCCCCAGTTCCCATATAATAAGAATAAATACGACTGTCAGAGATAGCCTAGAAATATTTAAAGTTTAATGACTCTTATTATGTAGTATTTGGAGTTAAGAAACTTAGGCAAATATGAAAAAGATAATCTAAACAGAAAAACAGCATTATACACTGTATCAAGTAATAATGCAAACACATCCCTTTTCCCAGTCTTACGGCTCATAGTAAAAGAAAAAGCCTAAAGAGGAGGATAAAAGTAAGAGGACAGACTTGGAAGTTGGCTTCCCTGTGTAAAGTATTCTAAAGAAACAGGAAGGTTTAAAGCATAAAACAAGGGAGAGAGGAAGTGACTCAGAATTCACAATGGATGGGCCTGCACACCAGTAAGGATCTGGAATGGAGGAACATTGCCTACAGAGGAGAGGAGACACAAGCCATAAAAGGGCATTTGGGGTTAGTGAATGACTCCATAGTAATGTGGAAAACAGGATTAGACATAGTCATTTTTTTTTTCCTCCTGTGGACGGGGCACCATTGTAGAAATTTAGAACTTTGTGCTCTGTTTTAAAAATCTGTTTCAAGAGTCAAATTGAATTCCAGACTGATTATTAGTAATAAAAGTTACAGCTCTTGAGTTTTCCCTTGGTCTCTGGATGAGTTCTGCTGTTCTGTGAGCTGAGTTTATTGATCATTTTTCTGCTTCTCATTGCACCTGTCAAGTTGGTATCAGTAATTAACATTCCTCAGAATGCCAGCCTCCATCTCAGATGGAACTCTGGAACAACAGGTGCATTCTACTTGTTTCTTGGCTATCCCTAGAAGAGTCAGAAGGCTAGTAATTAACCACAGAGCAAACTGTATTCTTTTGAAATTGAGCCAGAGTGCTGAAAAGTAGCTCTGGGTGATGTATTCAGGAGACAGAGGAAATGGTTCAACAGGAAGCGTGAAATAGCCTTACTAGTCTGGCCTCTTTAAATTTATTTCAAGCCTGTTTCCCTTCGTTGATAACTGACCTTCTTAACTGTGCACGTTCTACAGATCCTCTGTTTTGTACAGCTTAAAAAAATTTTTTTGTGTACTTAGGTTCACATCAAAGGTCATTGGACTTGAAGTCATACAGTAAAGATCAGTTGGTTTTATTGTTAAGTTTCCTCTTCCCTGTTAAATGAAGAAACCTGACAAAGCCTTCTAGCTCTGATGAGTCTCCTGATACAGGTTTGATTTTCTTCCCATTCAGTCTAGTTCCATTGATCAGAGCCTCACTTTCCTCATCCCAAAATAAGAGGATTGGACCAGATCATTTCTTAAATTCTTTTTACCTCAATGTATCTTTCGTCTCTCACTTTTAATTCCTGTAGAGTCCTCTGCAATTTATGTTCCTAATTTTCATGAAGAAACTAAAGCTTTACTTAAATAGGTTCAAGTGTGGACAGATTTCAAGAGCTTAATTATCTATGATTTTCTATTTGAAAGTGAGATGTTAAATCATCATTTGAGACACTTTAGGTGCTACATGAATTTCTCTAATCTTTTATTAGCATAAGTTAATCTTGGTTATTAACAAAAAGAGAACAAAAATTACCCAGTATATATTTTTTCTTCTTTTAGTAACTGTTGCATTTTAAAATTGTGTGTATGTGTGTGTGTACGCACCTTTGTATGTCAGGGCTTTGTATCACGTGGTCAACCCTGGCTGCACATTGAATCACTTCAGATTTAAAAAGAAATACCAATGCTTAGGTCTCCACCTCCAGAGCTTCAGATGTAATTGCTACTCAGTATATATATACATATATATATATTTTTTGTTAAGGTGTCATTGATGTACAATCTTATGAAGGTTTCGGCTGAGGCGGTACACCCAGGATGACAAAGTGTTGTCTGCCATGTTTTGCAGTCTTGGCTTCTTCCCTGTGCCCTCATTGTGTTCGTGAACAGGACGAGATGGCCTTGCTGCTTGCCTCTCATCTATGACACGGCACACATGACTATGCTCTCTGCATTGGTTTCATAGGGTTATTTGCCATCATTTTATTGAATCCAATTTGCCATTGATTTTCAGGTACACCATCTCTACAAAAGAGAAAATACCGTCATCAAATAATGACTCGCCATTGGCTCTAAGATGCCTTCCTTTAGGAGATTGTAAAATGAGGAAAAAAGTTACTTGTAATCAACGAAATCAATTTTCAGTTTCTCTCCCAGACATAATTAGGTCTTTAAAAATCAGAAATCGGTGTGGTTTTCCCTAATTTTGTGTTTGCAGAATCATTTCATGTGTGCTTGTTGTGTGTGTAAGAATTCAAAAGCTTACAAATCTATTTTCAGTTGTAGAAACAGGACTAATTTGTGTAAACATTATACCGTTAAAATATACTTTGGAGGGTTTATGTACAACTCATAATCTTGGGATACTCTTTGTTAGTTTTAGCTTCTCACCAAAGGTCTGTCTTGTTACGCCAAAGGCTTATGTTTTATGTGTTTATGTGTATGCATACATTACACATATACAGTGTTGTGTGAATGTGTCTTAGTGTTACCACTTGTATGTCCCTTTTGTCTAACCTTTAATAAAATCTTCATTTTGGGTGGTAAAAAAATTTCAAGGCACGTCTGTTGTTCATCCATGTGTTGGCTGGTGCAACATTATCATATTAAAAACAATATAACCCAGTTCAGCAATCTTACCATGTGCTTTTAACATTTATATGGAAAATACTCAGTTTTCTTTACTTATATACCCTACCCCCTTTTTTTTTTTTTTTTTTGCCTACAGTGTTAACCAAGAAATATATTACCTTTGGATCTGGACCATCTGCCTCTAAATACTTCCCTTGCATAATAAGTTATTTAAATTTATTCCAGATGTACAAGCAGTATATGGGATTTGATAGCTTTTGTTTTTGAGATATTTGTAAAGATTTATTGTAGTTTATCAGGGCATCAGGGTGTTTGGTGAAAATGTTAACCGATTTATGTACAGCCTGCAGTAGCCAATTAAACTTGTAATGTTTTGTTTGGTTTTCAGTCAATGAATAGGGAGCTGAACCTAATATTTTCTTTCTGTACCACAAGGACGTGCTGGCGAGGTCCACTTAAGTATGTTCCGTCCCTGCCCTAGAGGCAGGCAAAGTGGCCCCTCAGATTAGGTGTGCTGTTGGTATTCTTTGTACCTTTTATTCTACTAAAGCTCTTAGTACCTGTAAAATTTGATCCTGTTCAGGCCTTGAGTTCCTCCTCCTCATGGAAAAGTTAGTGCCTCAGCCACGCATGTCTGTTTCTGTGTGGTTTTCTTCCTTTCTCAGGTGTGCCCCTGACGCTCTGCGGCTGCAGGCTCCTTGTGGAGGCGCTCCCTCTGTGGGTGCCTGCAGCAGTCGGGGCCCCCTCACCCATGGCCTCGGGGCCTGCAGTACCGGCGGGCTCAGGCTGCCCTTGCTGCGGTTTGGCAGAGGTCGTGCGCTGCACTGTACTCCGTCCTGTGCGTCTTACATTCAAACACCCGTCTCTGCCGTGATGTGCTGCTCTCTTTCTTCATCTTTCTCTCCTATTTCTTCTAATAATACGCTTCATGGGAAAGGGTATTTTCTTAGCAAACCTGGTATTTTGAGGAGAAAGATTGGATTTTTGGGCTGTCTGCTTAAGAAAACCTTCCTCCAGGAGTGGAGGGGAAAGCCCTCAACTTATGAGGTTTCTGGGGGGAAAAAATCACATTTCTTCTTATCATAGGATCCCTGCCCCAAATTTGCAGCAAAATAAGGAACTCTGAGGTATCCCAGGTGTATTGGAGCACTGCTGTTTCAGTCTGTTAACCTTAATCATGTTGCTTTACATGAGCAGAATTGATCTTGGAACTTACCAAGCCAGCTACATAGAGTAGGAGGGTATGGTAGTCCCCCCACATCCATGGGGGTGTGTTCCAAGGGACCCAGTGGCTGAACCCTACATATCCTGTGTTTTTCCTATACGTACATACCTGTGATAAAGTTTAATTTATAAATTAAGCACAGTAAGAGTTTAACAATAATAACTAATAATAAAATAGAAAAATTGTAACAATATACTATATAACAGTTATGCAAATATGGTCCCTCTCAAAAGTACTTCTTGTGATGACATGGGATGATAAAATGCCTATGTGAGGAGATGAACTGGGGTGAATGACATAGGCATTGTGATGTAATGTTAGGCTACTACTGACGTTCTGAAGTTACATCAGAAGCAGGATCACCTGCTTGTCTACTGTATTGTCACTTATTCAGTGTATCTCTCCGTGCAGGGTGGTTCATTTGCTTCTTGTCAGGAATCCATCCTGTGAGATATGATGACATCAGCATACCTTATTTGTTTACTGTTCTTACTGTGTGTGTGTTTAGAAGAAAAAAGGCCCGTTGTGACCCCTTGCTGTGTCGGCCCCTTAGGTCAGGTTTCCCGTCCCGAGTCAGTGTGTGCCGAGGCTGCTGAGATTGGTTGGTTGGGTGTACAGAGCTTCCTCTGTCGGACTCAGGAGCCAGAAAGCTACGACGAAGTTTGATTTGGCTTGTGGCAGCCTTTTCCAAATATGAATTTGGATGCAGTACAGTAAGTCCTCTAAGAAAAGAAAGGGAAGAGAAACCAATAACTCTATAACTGGAAATATTTGGGGGACATTTAGAAATGGGGAAACTCTAACCTGTAGTGTTTGGAGTTTCCTCCAAGCTCGTGTCCTTGTAGCGCTCAGAGGCCAGCCTTTTTGGCCAGGCTGAGCGCTCCCTTGGTGTGGGAGAGCCCATAGAGCAGCCTCTGTCCTGCGGGAGCTGCGCGCTGACTTGCTCCAGACAGCCTTGAATGTGACCTGGCAGCCAGCGCTGTTTCCTGCTGACGTGGCCTCCCACAACTGAGCAGAACAGAGCTGCCTCAGTGTGCTGAGGAAGGAGCGGCCGACGGCATGAATCACCAGCGGGATAAGGAACAAATTAAGAGGGGAAAGCGCCTAGCTGTTCAGGTTTCCTTCTAGATATACTTAAAAGACACCTTTTTTATAGGAAGGGAGGAGGAGGAAGAAAAACAGGAGTGAAGAATGCTACAAGGATCAAACAGTGATTTGTTTGGCCATAGGAAAAGTTTCTTATCAGCAGGAGTTAGCTTCTGGGGTGAGACCCAGTCTGCTGCAGACAACTGGGAGGAGGCTAGAAGGCCAGACTGCGTGGCATCCTGCAGCCTGCGTGGCATCCTGCAGCCTGCATGGGACGCACTCTCGCGGAGGTTGGTGGGAGTATGAGTTCCCAGTCATATCCTGCAGACAGACATTACTAAAAAGAAAGAAAAAAACCCTGTAGTTTATGTCTTGGTGGAAAAAACCCTCCAGCTGGTTAGGGACTGGAGAAAGGGACTCTTGCAAAACTGTCTAGGAGCAGATCCTGCTGCATGGTTTTTCCATCAGTGGTGTCAGCATCCCATTCAGTGCTCAGTACTGGCTTGTGTTTCAACTGCTACCTGGCACTTTGAATTTACTTATTTGAAAAGGTCCAAGTGCAGCTCTTTGTTGTTTTCTATATATTAGGGCCAAAAAAGTCAAGCTGTCATGGAATTTTGGAGTGAGATGGGACTTCAGTTGTGTTGTAGACCTTCAGTGGCTTCCTCTGTTTTTAAGAGTTGCTGTAGAGCCTTTTCTTTGGCAAATCCTACGTGGCCCCCACTGTGTACAACAGCAGGTACAGCTGACTGGAGTGGAGAGACTGGCTCCCCTGCCCATCTCCTTTCTGGTGTAGCCCTTAGAACTTCCCTGACCACCTTGCTCTCCTACCATACAGATGTAAAATTCACTGATTGAATCCACTTTTCTTGTTTTATGGGTGAGGGAATCTTGCCTCTCAGGCCAATTTTGTAGGTAGTACAATAATGACTTGCGAGGTCCCTTAGAAGAGAAGCCCTTTCATCTGTCTCCTGATTTTGAGCCTTTCCAGTCTCTGTTAGCTACTGTAATAGTCTCCCCCTGGGCTGCCTGCCTCTAGTGCGGCTTTAGGACAGGCAGTGTTGTCATGCACCTTGTGTGTTTGTACTATGCAAGGCTGCAGACCTAGAAATCGTGGGTACCACCCAGATGGTATCACCACTCTAGCTTTGAGGTGAATTGGGGTGGCAGTAAGACTGAAAATGAAAAGCAGCATTTGAAAGGAAGAGCCATCAGCACTTTTTAAGCATGGGTAAGGTTTCAAGTATGGTTTAAATTACATAATTTAGGTATGGAAAATTACCAAGAGAAAGTCAAAGATGATCCTCAAATACTCAGCCAAGGCGACAGGGAGAATGTGTAGCCCATCTGCCACAGATATTAGGAAAGCTTTTTCAGTTTTCAGTGCTTTTGGTCCTTTAAGCTCCAGTGAGTCTCTATCATGGAGGATTCTTCTCTGGAGATAGCCAAGCAGTTTGTTCCCCAGTGTTGTTTACTCTGGCAGCATCCCTACCTGATTGCTGGGCGGCTTTTGGCATATGGTATAACCCTTAGTTCACTGGAATTTCCTTGCTGTTGTTTACCCTAGATGATGGGACAAACTGAGGTAGATTCAGGTGTAGCATGAGGATCTCATTCCTGGTTCAGTGTTGGCTTTCCTGCGTAGCCCTCACGTCTAGTGGGTAGATGTACGTACAGATTGTTGGAAGTCATTCACATTGGCCATATTTTCCAGTATTTCCTCTTCCCTGTAAGCCCCTGTCTTCCATTGCTACCCAGATTACCACCCTCAGCTCAGTAAACAGAAGCCTTTGCTCATAGCAAATGAATTCTCAGTAAAAGCAACCAAATGGGAATGGAATGGAGAGGGTGAGACAGTAAATGTATAATAGGTCAGCATGTGTGTTAGTGAAGTCATCTGATTTTCTTTAATGAGGCTTTGACTTTCATAGGCTGTGCATGGGGGGAAAGTTATCCAAATCATTCTTGGTGTCTTGCTGCTGTTGTGTGGGCTGTATTTATACTTTGTGAAGGGCAAGAAGGGGAGAAACGGCTTTATCTGTTCATCCTGTTTCGGTGGCAGAGGCGCTGTATATGTAATTATATGCTTTTTTTACCCACAAAAACTCGTACTGGAAAAAAAAATACTCAGAGACTCTCTTTTCCAAATGTTCTTGGTAAATCTGTACTTCAAATATGACTGTGTGTAGGAAGCCAGAGCAGTGGGAGTGATCATTCTTTTGTGTGATGGTAATAAGATAATTTTCTGCATTACAGATTTTCAGGACACTGTTTGTTTAAATGAAACTTCAGAGTCCTTGCAAAGCCACATGATCCAGTCTCACTGGCTTTATTGTAAAAAGTCTTTATTAATTTCATATGTTTTGCTGCCATCAACTGCATAAGCTAATACAATTGATTTGAATAAAAGAACCCAGGCCATCATTTCTTGGTGTCTTGTCATTTCTCGCCCTTTTTCCCAAATACAGTTTGACAAAGTCTGCCAAGAGGCACTGTTGTTCCCACCATTTTCCGATCAGCAGTTCATCCTGGTATTGGAGGAAGGAGAGCAAGAGGAAGTGCTCAGGGTCCCATGCAGAACTACTGCCAGGAGGCTGATAGTGGCCGGGCCTTCACTGGGGCTGCCAGCAAGGGATGTGCCCAGGAATTTCTGTTACGCGGCAGGAGGGGGTGGGTAGGCCTGAGGGTTTCACACTGCCAGCTAAGATCTTGAAGGGTTCTTTATATTATTTGATGATCAGACCTGGGAAACCATACTGTGGAGTAAATCTACAGTGAAAAATGGCTGTTGGCTGCTTTTTGGAAAATATTAGGTGCTTATTCTCTAAAGCAGCTGGTCTTATTTTGGTACTTATTAAAAAGCAGCTAATTAATCTGTTTGATCTTGATGTGGAAATGAACCCTCTCACACTCCAGGTCAAATTGCTTTTCCTTGTAGAATGTTTGCTTAACCTTTTGAGAGGTATTTCATCAGGTTATGGACTATAGAAGATGTATTTGTTGTCAGTATCCTAATCTACATGGTGGCAAGGCTATTGTTCTAATAACGTAAATGCTCTTAAATATAAAACTAATTTTGTCCACAAATAAAGAAAAGTCACATTTACAGATGGATTGTAAAAGTTGTAGCTACAGTGTGTAACTATCATAGAAGTAGTACCATATATGGCACTATTCTTGAAAAATACTTTACCATCTGGACCCATTTATCTCAGATGAAATACTTTTTCTTTCTTTTCTTAATTCTCATTAAGCTGCCAGCTAATATTATTATCCTTATTTAAAACACTAAAGTTCAGAATGGTCAAATTACTTATCCACAGTAGTAACAGAACCTGAGTTTGAACTCAAGATGATTACCAAGCTTCTAGTATTTTTTTAAAATTTATTTTGAAATAACTATAAATATACTAGAAGTTGAAAAAAATTTGTGCAGGGAGATCCCATGTGTCTTTGATCCAGTTTTGCCTCATGGTAACTTCTTGTAAAACTGTAGTAACAATATCAGAACCAGAAATTTAATATTGGTGCAATCCACAGAGCTTTAATCAGGTTTCACCAGCCTTATGTATTCTCAGTTGTGTGTGCATGTGTGTGCATGGATTGGTGTAGTGTGTAGTCATTACCACCATCAAGAACTAATCTACCACCAAAAGAACCCCTGTGTTACCCTATTAATCATTTTTCTATTTTCCCGCCATCTTTAAACCTTAGCAACCACTAGTTCTCCATCTCCGATTTTGTTGTTTAAAGAACATCATATAAATGGAACCTTACAGTGTAAAATTTTTTGAGATTGGCTTTTTTTCTCTGAGCATAATTTGTGATCCATTCAACTTGTGTATAACAGTAGTTCCTTTTTATTGCTGAGCAGTATTCTATGATCGGGATGAATCACAATTTGACAGTTCACCTGTTGGAGGACATTTGGTTCTAATTGTTGGCATTTACAAATAAAACTGCTATGAATGTATGTGTGCAGTTTTTTGTGTGAACGTGCCTTTTCATTTCTCTGGGAGAAATGCCCAAGAGTACTGTGCTACGTTATATTATAATTGCATAGTTAGTTTTATAAGAAACTGTCAAGCATTTCCAGAGTGGCTGTACCATTTGGCACTCCTACCAGCAATGTGTGAGTGATCCAGAGTCTCCTCGTCCTTGCCAGCATTTGGTCTTACCTCTAAGCTCTTCTTCCTCTTTTATTTTTATTTCCCCTATCAATGTCCAATTGCTACAGCACCATTTGTTGAAAAGACTTTTTCCATTTCACTACTTTTGCATCTTTGTTAAATATCATTGGGATATATTTATGTGTATATATTTCTGATCCTTTGTTCTGTTCCACTGATCTGTGTGTCTGTCCCTCCTGCATACCACACTGCCTTGGTTACTATAGTAAATATAGTAAGCTTTAACATTGAGCCCTAGTATTATTATTATTTTTTCATTTATTCATTCATTCATTCATTTATTTTTTATGAAGGTATGATTAATATATACTCTTATGAAGGTTTCACATGAAAAAACAATGTGGTTACTACATGTACCCATATTATCAAGTCCCCACCCATACCCCAGTACAGTCACTGTCCATCAGTGTAGCAAGTTGCCAGAGATCCACTGTGTCCCTTCTCTGTGATACACTGTTCTCCCTGTGATCCCCCAGACCATGTGTACTAAACATAATACCCCTCAGTCCCCTTCTCCCTCCCTCCCCACCTGCCCTCTCACAACCCTCCCCTTTGGTAACTACTAGTTCATTCTTGGAGTCTCTGAGTCTGTTGCCATTTTGTTCCTTCAGTTTTGCTTCATTGTTATACTCCACAAATGAGGGAAATCATTTGGCATTTGTCTTTCTCCACCTGACTTATTTCACTGAGCATAATGTCCTCCAGCTCCATCCATTTTGTTGCAAATGGTAAGATTTGTTTCTTTCTTATGGCTGAATAGTATTCCATTGTATATATGTACCACATCTTTATGGATTCATCTACAGATGGACACTTAGGTTGCTTCCATATCTTGTGAGCCCTAGTATTTTTTTAAAGTGAATTTTACCACAGGTATTCAGTGTAAATAAGGACCCAAGAGATATGTCAGTTCTCCTTAAATGAGACTTGTAAGTAGGAGTTTTCATTTAGGAGTTTTGGTTTACTTTGATTTATTCTGAAGAAATCAGTAGGAAAACCACAAAGGAAGTGTGCAGGAAAAAAAATGATTTAAATAATAATTGGTTTGTAAGCCTGAAGTTCTGTACAACCATCATTGAGGTCTCCAGGGACTGTAAATCTAAAGTGATCATAAAGTCTGGATCCAAAGTTTGGCTTTAATAACAGCAGTTGATAACAAAAAAGGGACCACATGGGCAGAAAGTTAAAAAAAAAAAGGTAGGGTCCAGATCCGTTGGGTGTTTGAAGTCCCTGCCTGCATTGAAGCCTTATGTATGTTTTGTTGTCTTTAGGGGTACAGATATTACATGTTAGACTTGGAGAGATGAGGCGGGCACCAATTAGTTTAACCTTCACACTTCACAGGTGGAACATGGTCCTTTTGTAAATGGGCTGGTGCATCTGCAGAGTGGCAGAAGCCTGTCCACATGGAGGAGCATCTTCTGGGGCAGATGTGTATGTACCGTGAACAGACAACACATTCACTTCAGCCATTCCATAGGAAAGCAGATCACTGGGCTCAGCTGGAACGTTTTCTTGTAAGGATGTGATGTAAGAGGTGAGAAGAACACTAGTTCTGCAGCCTGCCCATGTATTGCAACATTCCTCACACATCAGATTTAACTGCTCATCACTGGAAGTTGTGGAAGCCCACCCATTCCTGCTGTATCCCTGTGCCATTCCATCTTGAGTCATAGCTTGACAGGTGGTGTGGGAACCTACTGCGGAAACGGTACAGGAGCTGCTGCCTCATGAACTTTGAGATTCAAAAAAGTTTTCTGTGACCCTAAGCATGAAGGCCAAATGCTTGGAGGAGCTTCACTGGTCAGCTTTGCCGGGATGGAAGTGCCTGCTTGGATCCGTGATCTCTGTAGAGAAATGCACTTGGGGCCAGCCTATGTATCTGGGTCTTCTCCTGCCTCGGACTCTTTTGTGTCCTGGGTCTCTGGTAGGGTATGTATATGTAGCGGGGAGGGAAGTGGGCAGTTGTTGACTGAAGTCTGCCAGGCATCTGCCTCATTGTAAGCTGCTGTTTTCATCTGATGTGGTCCTGAAGCCCAGGGCAGCACTGGGCATTACGACTCCATAACACTACCCACTGCACAATACCCTGCCTCCGTCCAGCTCCCTGAGTGGGGCCCTCTGTTTGCAGTCCTGTGCCTGGAGTTAGACTGTGGAGATAGACTTTGGCTGTGCACCCTGAGCCTTGCCTCTTGTGGATTTGGCCCCCCACCTGCTGGGAAGGAGCTGCCTCTTGTACACCCCAGTGCTAGACTTTGCTTTCCTCCAGTTTCTTCTCTATGGCTTTGTTTTTCTTCATGGTCACCAGCATGCTACTTAGTCTGGTCCTTGCTGTGGTTTATGTTTGCATCTTCTAGGGTTTAGACTTCCAACTCTTCGAAGTCATATTAAATCTTACAGAAGAGCTGCTAAAAATTAAAGACATTGAAAACTTTCTTCTAAGTAATATTGGTTCTCTCCTTTCAGAGTTGTCCTGGAACAGAGAAATGAGAAGGCCCGCTATAAATCAGAAATGTCAGTTTGATGGACTAGGGGGCATGATCCAGTAGTGGAGAAGATTAATAGAAAAAACTATATAACTGTGTATTTTAAAGTATGCTCATTATCTATAAAGATGAGAATTAAACTTTTATAATGTTGGCTTTGGGATTTTTTAAATTAGGTTTTTAAAATAAAGGAGCCACACAATAGTAAGCTATTATTAAACATTTATGTTACCTTATAGCTATTAAATCCAGAATAATGGAAGGGATCCATATTTTCACCTTTGCATTTAGTTTTTATAACCCTAACTTAGTGTTGAAAGGAGTATTGGCAACTTACAGACATGTATACTATAAAGATCACATTTTTTTGTTTTGTTTATTAAGGTATCCTTGATGTACAATCTTATGAAGGTTTCACATGAGCAACATTGTGGTTACTGCATTCACCCATATTGTCAAGTCCCCCCACGCCCCCACTCCACCCCGTTGCAGTCACTGTCCATCAGCGTAGTAAGATGCTATAGGGTCATTACTTGTCTTCTCTGTGCTGTACTGCCTTCCCTGTGACCCCCCCACACCATGTGTGCCAATCATAATTCCCCTTAATCCCCTTCTCCCTCTCTCCCCACCCCCTTCCCTATGCTAGTCCCTTCTTGGAGTCTGTGAGTCTGCTGCTGTTTTCTTCCTTCAGTTTTGTTTTGTTCTTACACTCCACAAACGAGTGAAGTCATTTGGTACTTGTCTTTCTCCGCCTGCACTATTTCACTGACCATAATACCCTCTAGCTCCGTCCATGTTGTTGCAAGTGGTAGGATTTGTTTTCTTCTTCTGACTGAATAATATTCCATTGAAGATCACATATTTTTAAAAGAAGTGGAAAAAATGATGCAAAGAAAATGTCACCAAAGTAAGAGGGAGCCAGGAGTGATTTTTGACTTTGACTTTTAAAAAGCCCTTAAAAAAAGTCTGTCAATGACTATGTTTGGTACAGTACCTTTATAATTTTTTAGTTGTGTTCATTTTTAACTGTTACATAGAACTCTCATTAGAAACAGGATCGAACAACATAGGAACTGTAATATTTTCATGTCTGCATTTAGGTAGGCTGTTGGTTACTGGTGGGGTGGAATGTGAACTAACTGATCACTTTTCCAATCCTGTTATTTTCCACTGTGGTTTGGAAAAAAAATGTCTATATATGAAGTAAGAAAGTGCAAGGAAACCTTCTGGTTAATGAATTTAGTGAGTTTCAGATTTTCCTTTTGGGGAGAGTCCTGGAAAATCACTTCAGAAAAGGGGTTATGGTTCACTTATAGAAGAAACTGCTTTCATGTATGTAAGACAGCACATTCTGCAAGCTACCATGGATTCTTGTCCAGTCTCTGATGGATCACATCAAAACCTATTGATTATTGTACCAAGAATTGGGAACAAGCCATTGGGTACAACATGTAGGTTGAAATTTGGCTAGTCAAATTTCTCCCAGACTTGGGGCTGAATATAATAGATTGTCAACTTGGGGCTGATAATTTCTGAGGACTGTTGTGTATTATTTATGGCATGGATCACTGCTAATGCAATTGTTTGTAATAACATTTTTATTGAGGTGTAATTCGCATGCCTTAAAATTCACCTATTTAAAATGATAATTCAGTGACTCATTATATTCACAGTTATGCAAGTATTACCACAATCAATTCTGAAACATTGTCATCACTTGAAAAAATACTAGAGCTGTTAGCACTCACTCCCAATACTGCCACATCCCCAGCCCTAGGTAACCACTAATTTACTTTCCATTTCAATAAAGTTGCCTATTTTGGACATTGCATATAAATGAAATCATGTAGCATGTGGTCTTTTGTGACTGGCTTTTTTCACTTAACATAGTTTTTAAGGTTCATCCATTTTGTAGCGTATATCAGTACTTCATTTCTTTTTATTACCAGATAATATTCCATTGTTCAGATATACCACACTTGACTAATCAATTCATCAACTTGGGGACATTTGAGTTGTTTCTGCCTTTTAGCTATTACTAATAATGCTGTTAGGAGCATCTGTTTACATATTTTTGTGTAGAGGGTTTATGTCTTATTCCTCTCAATTATATACCCAAGAGTGGAATTGCTGGGTCATATGGTAAAACTATATTTAACTTTCTGAGAAAGTGCTGAACTGTTTTCCAAAGTGGTTGTACCATTTCACATTCCCATTGGCAGTAAGAGCTTTCCCAATTTCTCTGCATCCTTACCAACATTTGTTATTGTCTGGTTTTCTGGTATATAATGCAATTTTATGTGGTTTTTTTTCCTTTGCGTTATTAGCATGTGTTCCTTCAGGGGATCAGTGTTTACACACTCAGGGAAGTACTATGTGGTTGGCTGTGGTGTGGCTGTAAGCTGTAGAGAAGCTCTGTGCTGGAACCAGTATGCTTCTTTATTTCTAAACTTGACCCCAAATCACAGCATTGATTTGACCAAAGCCCAGTGGCACCACAACAAATAATCCTTTTTAGAAGTTCAAATCTGATTTTTTTGATATAATCTTGAGGTATATCAGACATACATGAGAGTGCATAAAATATACATACTGTTAAAGAACAATTTAAAGCAAACACCCATATAATCCACCTAGATCATAAAATGGAAACATATAGTTCTAGGTGACAGTTAATAATGAAGATGACTGAGAAACAAAATATAAATATTGTAAGCATGAATAGTCATTAACAAGTAAATCCCCCCATGCCCTTCCTTAACACCTCCCTGTAAACCCTCCAACCCACAAAACCACTAGCCTTTTGGATAACCATTGTTCTTGTTTTTCTTTGTAGCTTTACTGTATATACATGAACATGTGTCCACACATACATGTGTCCACACATACACACATGTAGTTGAGTTTGTCTGTTTTTAAACTTTATGAAAATGAAACCATACTACATGCATTCTTTCCTGACTTTTGCTAAACATCAGTTTATGAATTTGAAAGATAGCAAGTGTAGCTGTTTTCATTCATGTCTTTGTTATATAGTGTCCAGTATATACACTGGGTATACTGCATTCCTCTGATGATGAACATTTGGGTTGTTCCTGGCTCTGTATATTTTGAGCAGCACTGCTGTGAACATTCTTCCCCATGTTTCCAGATCTGCAGGAGTTTCTCTGGAATACATACCAAGGGATGGAATTACAGCTCTACTAAATAATGCAAAACTCTTTTTCAAATTGCTGTTAATGCTTTCTCCCATAACCTTAACAACCTTTAATATTTTCAGCCTTTAACTAAACATTTTGCCAGTCTGATGGGGATTCTGTAATGGTGTCTTACCATAGTTTTATTTTGCATTTCTCTAAGTGTGTTATTTTAAATTTTCACCCAGAACCTATGCAGTTATAGTCTTTTATTTCCTCAAAGAAAAGTAGGCCATTGGGTTACCTGAAAAATCATATCTGCTACTGAAAAATCATTGAGGTGGTGTATCTTTAGATTATTATAACTGAGAATTAGAACACTTTGGTGAATGCCATCAGATTTTTTTTTTTCAATCCAGTTATTTTTCTCTTGCCATTGTAAATTTTTGTATAATAAAATTACTACAAGCAATAAGTCTGAGGTTTGGCAGTTCTGATTCTAAGCCCAGTTTATATGATTGTCACTTGCTTATAGTGAATCAAGTACTTATGCTTGAGAAGAACTCACTATGTCTACTTTAAAAGATTCTAGAAATTAGGAAGTCATACCTTTTTTGTGTGCATGTGTTTAAATGTACATACATGCTTGTGTATGTGAATATGTGCAAAAAATGCTAAAAGACGTGGCAGTTTGATCTTTCTGACTATTGTTTTGTACTGGGGATGAAATTTATTGCTTTTAAAGGGGAAAACTACTATTTTGAAAACAACAGTGTTAATGAGGATAAGTAAAACTGTCACTTCAAATGTGAATAAATGGGCTGAAAACCAAAAATTTTTTTGTATAAAGTAATACAAATGAATTTAAAAATACTTAGTGTATGACTCCTATAAGAGGAAAGTATCATTATAGACACTTGGAGGTTTTACTACTTTTAAAAAAATTTTAACTTAAGTAGCTACATGTGATGTATTTATTCTGCAGGGTGATTTGTATAGTGCTTTAGGAAAGGAAAATGAGTGAATTAATGCGTTTACTTCCATATGGTTATGGATGAATTTAAAGTTGTTATTTGGGGGAAAAATATTTTGTCTCATCCCATCAAATATTTTATCAAGGATTTTAGTTCATAGCATAATTGTGCATACCTTACTCTTGAGTATTATATATTTTTCAGGATATCCCAGAAATACTTGCACCCTTGTAGCTCTAAAGACAAGCTTACCCAAAAGTGAATTCTATGTTTCAATGAATTTTTGAGGGGAGGAGGGATGGTTTCAAGGAGAAGTGAAGCAAGCAGATTGTCTCACTGATAGTGGAAATCTAAATAGGACTGTGGAATCACTTCACATTTTTTGTTTTGGTTTTATAATTGAACATGTTTTAGACCAAATTGCAGTTTGTTTCTGCATGTAAACAGTTATATGTTTATAAGCTTATTCTAGATTGATTTTTACACTGTACCATACAGAGTGGAAAGGCAGCTTTGTTTCCAGTACACTGAATATCAGTTTTATAGTCATATATACTTTTATTCTGTTTTCTACACATAAAATCCCATTTTAAAAATTGTCTCCTCAAGATGTCCACATTACAGAACAATGTTTACAAGTGGTGGTGGTAGGTACAAAAAACACCGAAAACTGTTTACTTACATGATGTGGGTGCTTACTGTCTTGAAACTTGTTATAATGTCCTGAATCACACTGGGTTAAGAAATCCAGGATTATTCCAACATACATGTATTTGTGCTAGAAAATAACTTTGTTATCAGGATAGATTGTTTCATTATGTTCTTTTAAGAGGGGGTTGTTTTAATTCTTTGGAGGGTGTTGCCATTTCCTATGCGAATGACTGAGCACTATGGAAGTTTGAGACTATGGGTGCCTAAAGAAGTCTTCGCAGTCTTTTATACATAAGGGGCCTAAAAGTGCTCAGATTTATGTTAATAAACATATTGACACTTTAGGAAACTATGTTAAATTCATTTCAACAAACAATTTAAGATACCCTGTATCTTGCCAGGGACAAGGGATGCTAGACATGTTTTGACAATTGAAGTTGAAACTGAAGAGATTAAATTGTTCAGAATAGAGGGACAAAATATATATACTTCAGAGGAAGCATCTGTATACAGTTTATCTTAGATTTTACCTTCTAGATTTATTACTGTAGATCAGAGTGTGTCAACATTGACTTTGAGGGGGAAATGTAAGCATTTCAAAGCTACACCTTTCATTCTGAATTAGGAGGATTGTAATCTTGTAGCTGAGTTTGTGAATCTTTGGCCTTTTCCAGTATATATTGGGCTGCATCACTGCTATATTTCTAGTGCCTCAGTCAACACCTTTCACAGAGTAGGCCCTCTAAATTTTTGCTGAATGACTTCATAAAATGATTGAATGAACAAATGATTATTAGCCTATCTTTAGTTGTTTCAGAGCGTGTAAGGTATGTTTGATCTCTCCTCACTGAAATGGTTCTTACAAATGCAGTCAGAAGTAATTCATTTGAAGAATGTATGTACTCTTGTCATGGTCTGCTTATTCCAGACTCTCTGGAATCTAGATCCATAGGCCTCCTATGTTCGTTTTTCTTTGAAGGATAATTATGACTAAGGTAATGGCTAAAGAATCAGAACTTGTACAAACTTTTGGTAGTCCCAACAGTCATTTCTTTATATACCCATACAAACAATTTAGAGTTTTAAAGGTCCATTCATCTCTGTTCCTCATCAGAGCTTTCCCAGAGAAGATAATTTTAAAAAAGATAGAAAATGCCAGTGTCATCTACTTTCTACAAAAGGAACATACTTAGGTAGTGAGAGAAAGGAGAAGAATGTCCTTTGTGCCATTTGTATAGTCTGTTTAATTATCCTAATACCCCTACACAGTTAGAATAGGGATTAGCCCATTTTATTGGTAAGGAAACCCAAACCCTCAAATGTTACATTATTTGCACCCCAGAATATACACTCCTTGAAGGCTGCAGTTGTTATGTGTCTTGTTCACCATTGAGCTTTCATTATGTAGTATAGTGGCTGGCATATGATGGATAGATCCCGATTGTCTTTATTTTTGCCTGAGGTCACGTGACCAGTTATGAAAGCAATTGAGATTACATGTACTTTTCACTCATTCCACAGCCTATGAGCTCTTTTTACTGTAGTTCTTTTAAGTTTTCTAAGACATCATTTTGGGTTACCCCCTCTTGAAAAAGTGGTCATATTCCAGTGGCATGCTTATTTTAAATTTCCCATCATGGACAGGATTTTGGCCCACCACCTGTTTTAATGCTATGGTATAAGGTCTTTTCTCTACACACAAAACACTAATGACTGCATACATTCATTGGATGCTCATAGTGTGTTTACTTACTACTAAATCATATGTAATGTGCTGTTTACTCTCATTTCTCAGATTGTTAATATTTTCAAGTTATAGTCAGAATAACTAGAAAAAAGTGACAGCAGATAACTGGCCATTATTTCAGAAATTGCCATATCCTAGCATGATTTGCTCCTGTGAATCTGGGAGTATGTCATATACATTAATCTGCCCTTCCAACTCTCCTGCTAATTTTGTAAAAGGATTCTACCAGATTGACTCTCTTCTCTTTTACTTTTTGGTTCCTGCTATCTTGAAGCTGTGGGTACTAGAGAAGGTGTTGGTATTTCCCTACCATTTACTGAAACTTCGCGGAGTAAGATGCAGTAGAACTGAGCAGCCAGTGACAGTGGACTGCTGGAGGTGGCTTGTACCGTCTCATAAGAGCTGATTGTCAGATTTTTATGCCTTTGTCAGCAGGTGGTTAAACACAGCCATTTTTAAACATTAAAATATGCATACGTACAGTTTAATAACAGATAATAAATACTTGAAATACCTCACATCCTGGTAATTTACTGCACATTGATGTTCTCTGTGCTTTGAGGTCGTTAGCTCCGCTTTGTCTGTGCCGGCAGTGCTGCAGAGCATGTGCTGCTGAACATGGCTTTCCAAGTCCATGTTTAGTGATGTCATGTGGGTGGCTTGATACTGGCCATGGTGGGAACATTTATACCAAGAAAATTAGCAAACACTACAGTCCAGAACATACTGCCCCTTTTTTTCTTGGAGAGCCATTTGTTAAATATTTACAATCATCCACTGAGTGGGATGCTTAGAAACGAGGAGGTTGAAATCTCTATCTTTGTGTTACTTGTTTGGTTATCTTTATGGTATGTAGTCATAGTGAGGGAAGTAAATAGAAAAGGAGACAATAGTGAGGAAGAAAGTTGAGGTAACAAAGGCACCCCCTAACATAGAGGCAGATATAGAACTAACTCAGGTAATGTGTATGTTAATATTATATGTTATTTTCTGTATTACAGGTTATTTTTAGACAATTAATATACAGCTTTATAAAAACAGTGATTACCCAACATCTCCTTATCTAAAAGCCTTCAGTTATAGCTTTTTGTGTGTGTTATTGCATAGAAGCAGTTCTAGAACAATTTCGTAAATTTTTCGAGCTCAGAGTCAAGTTTGTTTTTGAGACAGAAATGTGGTGGCTTCACTCATTTTAATAAAGTGGTGGTGTGTGTGTGTGTGTGTGTATATATATATACATATATATATGTATATATATACACCTACTCACTGAGTATTTCATAATTTAAACCCACTTGTAGATACTTACACATGGGCCTGCAGTGGAGCAGCTGAGCTATATTGCTGTTTTTCCCTCCTACTTTGATGTGAAAGTTTTGCTCGTGCAAGACAGTCATGTTTTCTTGAGTGACCACCCAGAATGCACCACTGAGGTTTGAAGTTCTTCAGCAGCAAGCCCCTGTCAGCATTCAGTCATTTCTGTTCCATGGGTGCCTGGAACACATGTGCTGCCAGAGGTGCCCAGCAGCCCTTCAGAGGAGCGACTGAAATGAGAGCCTGAGCAAAGCTCCGGCATGTTGTGCAGCCTTCGACATGTTGCCTGTGCACTAGAGTGAGGCCTGCCTGTAGATACTGCCCATGGTGGGAAGATTTATACCAAGGAAATAAGCACACACTGCAATCCAGGATGTACTGCCCCTTTTGGGGGTATACTTTGGGGTGAAGAGTGGGGCCTGGTGCTTGTGTATGTTCACAAAGTAATTACTAAATATTAAAATAGATGCAGGGGTTAACTGCTTCCTAAAGGAATGTTTTAAAAGCAAGACAGTTTTTGTTTACTGCAGGGATTGGATGACTGTTGGAAAACAACATTGAAGAACAGTGGAGATGAGTCATACATTTCCTGCCTATGTAAGCAGTATTAAAAAATTAAAAACCATTTCATGCACACAGCCATGCAGCCAGAAAAACCTTTACAGGGGCCGACCTCATGATAACTATTTTCTGACTTTGACGTGTCCTTGTTAGGAAGCATGCTTGTAACACTGAGTGATCAGAGCAGCGCGTGGGCCAGTAGGTTACTGTGGTCCTTTCACTTGTCCTGGCAGAGTTACGTGGCTCCCCATTCTGAAAGCTCACTGTCACGATTCCCTTTAAGCCCTTTATGGAGAGTCGTAGATGGCATCTTCACATGTTAAGCTGGCTGCAAAGAAGGAAATGCATTGCTTAATTAAAGATAGGATTTTTAAAAACTAAAGGAACTTAAAAGCCACTCTGACTTCAACACCTCAGTTTAAGCCCCTGCAGTGACATTCAAATCTAAGTTTTTGGTTGAAATTTCATTATCTTGTCTATTTAATTGATGCATTTAAAAATATTAGCCAAGTTCTTCTTTCCCCTACTGACTTTTATTAGAAATAGCAATGTAAGTTTAGAGGGGAAAGTGATTTCCTAATTCTGTAGATTCCTGCAGCTTTTTCCTTCCAAGAAGTTAGCAATACCTTCTCTTTCTATACTCTGAGTGTAGAATATTCAGGATTGTGAACAAATCATGTATTTGTCATCCTGCCCCTGCTCTGTGTGTCCCCTTCCCACCCCAAAGGAACCAACCACAGGTGCCATATGGAATAGAGGCCTTTGGTAGGTCAGAGCAGATACCAAAACTTCACATTTCTGTGATAATGGTTGGGACTGGGGAAATGAGGGAGGTTATGATTCATTGTTTACAAATGAATAATTTCCTACCTGCCTGGAGCTGCTCCAGTCTCCATTCTAACAGGCTCCTTGAGCTGATGGAGAGGAAGGAAGAATATAATGATTCGTTCCCCACCCACTTCCTCCTGGAGCCAGGTAGGGTTGCTGGAGAATATAAAGGAGGTGAGCCACAGGTGGATGGAGACTGCTGGTAAAGTTATACAGAAACAGGGCTGCATATAGTTTCTACTCTTTTCACGGTCTCCTCCCAGCTTCCCACAAAAACCAGCAGAAGAACTCAGATGAAACATGTTTTGTAAATGTAACTTCCAGTTGATGAAACCTGCCCTTCCCATCATTGACTGGTCTGTTTTTAAATTATTTTATTATCATTAATCTACAATTACATGAAGAACATTATGTTTACTAGAGTGACCCCCTCACCAAGTCCCCCCCACAAACCCCATTACAGTCACTGTCCATCAGTGTAGTAAGATGCTGTAGAATCACTACTTGTCTTCTCTGTGTTGCTCAACTCTCCCCTTTCCCCCACCCTACATTATACATGCTAATTGTAATACCCCCTTTCTTCTTCCCTGCCCTTATCCCTCCCTTCCCTCCCATTCTCCCAGTCCCTTTCCCTTTGGTAACTGTTAGTTCATTCTTAGGTTCTGTGATTCTGCTGCTGTTTTGTTCCTTCAGTTTTCCTTTGTTCTTCTACTGCTTTTTTTTTTTAGAACTAGCTAGTTTTGAGTTCAAACCAAGACAGTAGAATTTCCTTATGCAAATCTTTGAGCCCCTTTTATTGCACCCCTTCCCCAGTATTGCTCTAATGTTAAAAGTCTTTCTTGCTTACTGTAAGAGAAAACCTTTGTGTTTAGTTGGAAAAGAAAGGGATTTGGAGGCCTTGCTCTAGTGGCTGTATGAAGATAGGCAGCGGAGACCCATATACAAAGGCCTTCTGTGCTGGGTTTCTGTGACCATACTTACCATACAAAGGTGGTAAGTGGAGCTGGGAGGGGAAGTGTTCAGAATTGCAAAGCTGAAGCTTCTGTGTCCATTATTTCAAAATGAAGTTGCTCCTTTATTTGGAAACAAAGTGACACGTCAGACAAGTATATAAACATTGCATATGATTATATTAAGACAAGCTTATGAGTATGACCTAGTACCTGTACTTCTCTTTAGTAGAAAATTCTGCTTGACTTTTGTTTTTCCCTTGTTGTAGATGTGGCACATATTATTACTACTGGAAACTTGAATGCCCAGCATTTTTCCCCCTTTTTATTATCTTTATTAAAGAACAGGGTACCTTTCTAAAACTCTCTTCATGTATTAGTATGAACAGGGAACATAATACTGGTGGAGATGAGTGTGGGGGAGGTTTAGAGGGAGGAATTGCATTATTTTGGCATTCCTGAGAGGAAAACAACTGTATTAGCCTTCTAATTTTTTGGCCAAGGGAATGTATAGGGGCATCTCCCCTGGCACTCAGAATTTCAGCTCTCTACAGCTGAGCACAAACAGCTTGGCATAGTTATGCCTGGAGGCAGTGTGCATATGTGTTACAGTTCTGATTATTAGCCAACAGAAAACAGCTGTATACATTACTAATGAAAGCGCTTTGAAAAAAAAATCCATTAGTGGGGTTTCCCCCTATAAACACCAGATTTGTACAGTGGTTTTACCCTGTGTCTGCCCTTTATTTTAGTACCATTGTTCAGGGATATGAATGGAAGCCAGCATTTGAAAGGTGGACATGTGGCAAAAGTAGATATGCTTGTAGCAAAGTAGGTATGTTGCAGTTGGCTAGAAACATTTGAAGGTTTATTATTTTAAGAGAGCCATTGCTGCCTGGCCAGTCATTCCATTCCTCCTCCATTGCCTCTTAGAAAAAGAAAACACTGGGTGCCTGCAGACATGTGCTCTGCCACAAACACCCAGTGGTACAAAAATCATTTGTCAGGTTTTAATTCTGGTAGTAGGTAAAATGGTAGGTTAAGGAATTTACAATTTGATATATATTTTCTAAACATCTCTGGAAATGGACATTTTCTTTTTGTTGACTGTGGGAATTTATGTACTTTTTTTTTTTTTTTTTTGAGTATATTTAACTTGTGACCAAAGATTACCTAGATCTCAATTTCTGGGTTAAAAAAAAACAGTGACTAAGTAAGGAATATCTACTACTAGAAGTAGGATTATCTAGAATTGTATAGATCTCAATTTCTGGAATTTTTATATGGCAAAGTAAAGAATGTGAAGATAACAAATCTGAAGAAAAATTCAAAGATCCTATCACTTTTGTGTTCCAAAACAGTGTGTTTCTTGGGGGAAGGAGCATTCCTGACTGGTCCTGGGGAAGAAATGAAGTAGAACTGGTATTGAAGAGAATCTCTCTGTGGGAACACAGCAAAATGCATTTCTAAGAACTTGCCTGGGGATTTCCCAGATTCTTGTAAGCCTCACATGTCAAGTAACTTAGTATAAATACACGTTTAGGCATACTGGTTTGATGTTTCAGTACTATTTTAATGTGCATTTTTATCACCCAGGTCTTCTGTTTTCCACTTTTCCCATCAAGTCATGGTTTAAAAGGAGTCACAATTTCAGTGTAAGGAGCCCATTTCTTTCCTTTCTTTCATTTTTAAAAATTCTCCAATGAAAAATGAAATTCTAGGAGCAGGTTGCCAAGGGTTTATTGTGTTCTGAGTGATATCAGTTTTAACTACAGCTATATTTAGTCTTATATTTTAATGCCTTTCATCCATATAGTGTGGGCATTGAAATGGTTCTTCAGTTTGTTGTGAGGTAATCCCAGTAAAATCATTTATAGAAAATTTTTTAAAAAGTTATTAAGTCTTCCTGAGGATTTTCTTAAGGGATGTTTCCTCTTTTTGTAAGTCAGGGAAAATGAAACTGCAGTAAGTGTATCATGTTAGAAATACAGTCAAATGAAGGAATATATATGAGACTTTTGTTCAGGGGTAAATGATAAGGTGATTTGTAGAATTCCCTTTTCTGTTTGTTATAGGTGATCTCTTTCTTCTTCTGGACATCTCCCTAGTTGCGGACATCTCCCTAGCCTTCTATCTCAGATCCTTTTGTCACAGGGGTCCTAAACTTGATTGTTGTAACTATTTTGAAATCAAGTACCCAGGGGTCACCTAAGACCTTCACACAGATTTCTCTAGTAAGATACACATGGTAACCAGTTCTGGTGAGATCTTTGAGCTCACTGCTTCTGGGAGACTTGATGTATAATTTTTGAGCTACTCTGTGACTCATGTTGAAGATGTTTGAAGTCTCATGATGTCCTAGGAAGAGAAAGCTGTTGCTGTGGCAGGAGTTCTGAAATGGGAATAGTAGTAGGAGCTGCCAGTGAGACTCATTCAGTGTTGATATAGCATGGCTCAGGAATGTGTTATTTACAGGGAAAACTCTGAATCCATCAGAGAACTGAGAGGCCATTCATGGGTGCAGTAAAAGGTACCCCCTGGGGGAATGTTTCAGTGCTCTGTGGGCACCTCCTCAGACTGGGGGATTTGGGGCCACTCTTGGTGAGGGCTGAAAACTGTGCCACTTTCACACCTCTAGGTACAGAATGACTCCCAGGTTCCCTGACCAAAGGGCAGATTCATCATTCAGCTTGTTACGACAAAAACACTTGGGTGTGTTTGGGGAAGACTCCTCTTGTTCTTTAGTGGGAGAGTTCTAAAAGATCAGAAGTTTCCCAGTTCTGAGACTTATTCCGGAAGTAATTCGGTTTCTGCCTGCTATATTTTCTACTGAATGGAGAGACCCCCACTTAGGTTAGTCTTGTGACTGAAGCCTGGTGATACAACATGAAGTCCAACATACAAACTGTTATTTTTAGCCTGAAAATCATGGAAATCATCTGTTTAAATCTCTCAAATCTGAATGGCAAAAGTCATCTTGCTTAAAATTCCTTCTAGTACTTTTAAGCCAACTGAAGGGAGGATAAAAATGATTTGTTAATAGTAACAGCTGGTCCCTGAGTATCTTTATGATAATATTTTGAATCTGTGGAATTAAAGATTTTTTAGAAAGAGCATCTGGATTAATATAGTCCTATTCAAACTCAGTCTTGAGAAGTGGAATCAGTCTCTTTGAAGCAGAGGCCTTACACAGATTGAGAGGGTGACTGCAAAGGCATGGTGAAATTTCTATAAAATCGTAGAGGAGAATGAAGACAAATGGTTTCGGTTAGGCTGTGGGTGAACAGCCTCTTACTCGATTTAATATGGTATTTATCTAGCTGCTGTGGTAAATGAGGTGAAGTCTTTTGCGTATACAGTTAATTCCCAATTATTCATACATACTTTGGCCAAATTGCTGATTCTCTATGGACTTTGGGGACCATTCCTCTGCCCGGCGCTCCCATTTGATGTCCATCCGGTCCCATGGCCTAATTTCCTCTCTTGCAGTGCTGTCTCAGAGGACCTCCCAGCTGCTCTCCTTGTTCCCATTTTTGTTTCTTCGTCAGGCCCCTGCTACTTTTACTTTTTCTTCTGTGTTTCTCCTACTGCTTTTGTTTCTTAGCTGTCTAAGATTAGTGACAGAGAAACTAGTCAGTTGCCAGGGAAAGACTTCATGGAAGATGTCTGCTGCTGCTCTTCCTCCTGTCGTCCTTGGGCCTTTGCTGAATGAAGGTGTGGAGGCTGAGTAGAGAAAGGGTTTTGCCTGAAATATTTCTGGGCTCTTCTTCTAAATGGTTTCCTCACAATTTTACAGTCCTGTTGGAGAGGTATTACAGCTAAATGCTGAAATAGTCTTTTTACTATTCACTTTCTTCTTTTGTCCTCTCAGCTTGTACCTTGCTCCTTCCCATTGCTGGAAGGCAAATCATTAGAAAGGGGCCATTCAGAGTATGTGGACCTGAGGAGAGTTCACCTTGGTGATGGGGCTGCAACTACAGCAGTAGGAACAACTTTGACTGGTTCTCCATTAAGCAAATGCCTCATTTATTGTGTCTTTTTTTATTTTGCATACTGTGGAAGATATAAAATGAATTTTGCCTAGATTCTGCCTTTAAAGAGGTTAAATAAAGCTAGGAGAGGAATCTACACAGAAAACCATACATTTAAAGCTGATACATAAGCACATGATTGCCATGACATGTGAGAAACTTGTAGGGTGTAGATGAAGTGTTCAGACTCTACTGAGAAGACATTCTTTCTCCTGAGGAGGGGCCAGAGATACTAGGGGTGTAAAAATTCTTCCCTGACATTCCTTGTGTGCACTCAGGGGATGGAAATGGAAACTCTTCTGTACCAATAGTGTTACTTTTATAATTTCATAAGCCTGCTTTTGTTACTTCTTTGAATATTAAATGTCTACATAGAATGTAAATTTTCCCCCATCAAGCAAGAGCTAACATAGGCATTCAGGTCCTGCCTGGCTGAAATACAGGTGAAGGGAGCAGAGTCCTGTGCTCAGTTCCCAGCCAATCCCAGGCCTGGCAACTGGCTGAAAGGGCCTTTGGTGAGCTAGTCAGATTTCACGCAAATCAACACCAAAGCGCGTGTGCACTGGATTCCTAGAAGAGCCCATTATCCCTCACCAGCAGTGGTGGTCAAGTTTCTTTGTGGTTCCACTGGAGCTTTTGGTTTCTCACACAAACGAGGTTAAAATCAGCATGTTTTAAGGAAGAGGAGCTATCAGTAATAACAAGACTGTGATAAGCTGTAAGTGGACATGAGAATTCCAAAAGCATGATAGTTTTCAGTGAGATTTTCATTTAAAGTGTTGATACTTTAAAAGTTAGTACCTTCCAGGGAATATCTAATCATATTTTTTTTGTATTCATTAGGTGTTATTTAGTTGCCTTTAACTACAAGCCAAATGAAAACAATCTCTGAATTGGGTTAGAAAATTTAGTTCTTGTTATGATTGCAGATTTCATGGGGGAGGATGAAGAATGGGCCAGTAATTAGAGATGATTTTGGAACATCCCTTCCTGGGAACATCCCAGGATGATGGTCAAGTGAGGTCATGTGAGAGTGCTTTATAGTTGGAAAGTGCTGTAGGAACCCTGAGTTCATCTGAAACTGTAGCTCTGTATTTATTAAGGTGAGGTTGATGGCACTTTTCTGAATGACCTATAGTGCCCGTTAACTCTTCAGATTCCTGGGCCTAATCCTAGGTCTGCTTTATCAGAATTTTTTGAGGACAAGGATCTGAGAATCTGCATTTTAACAGACCCCACCGGTGTTTCATCGCTTCTTTTGCACTTTACACTAGAGCTACTTACACTAGAAGTTGCAGCCTTTTGAACTTTGATGTTACCAGTGTGAAACTTTGCGTTTAGATAGCGGGCATGTGGAAGTGGGAGCTCAGTCAGAGCTGACCACACTCTTGCCAAATGAAGGGGTTCCCAGGTAGCTCTTCTGTCGTGGAAATAGGAGTGAAAGACTCGTGTCTGCTTAATTTACCCCTGAGGAAGGTATAATTTTTACCACCCCTATTTTTTTGCACTGGGGCAAATTGAGCGTCAGAAGCCTAGTTAATTTGCCTAGGACTGCACAGCTGATCATGAAGGAGTTGAACTTGATCTCTGATCTGAGTCTGAAACTCTGGCTCTCAGCCTCTGTACATTCTGGATTGGAGTTGAACTTGATCTCTGATCTGAGTCTGAAACTCTGGCTCTCAGCCTCTGTGCATTCTGGATTGCCAAGCTCAGATGGTCGCAGCCATCAGGGGATGGAATTGGGTGAGAGGAGGCAGGCAGAGGCTAATGCATCGCTGCCGCGCTGAGTTGGTATATAGCCAGAGGGCTGACCTGTGGAAGCCAGACAGACTGACATCCGGCCAGCCCACTGGACAGCATAACACTGCTGTGTAAATTTTAGGCCTAGGCGACATTTGTAGGACGCTTGCTGCTTTGTCACCTGAAAGCTCATATATTGACTTTCTAAAGTAAGCTGGGAAGAGGAGATCACAAGCTATACTTAAAACTTCCTGTCAACTTTTCATAAGGCTTTTCAGATCAACACTCAAATGCTTTTTCTGGACAGGTGGTAAGGCACAGACTGGTAAGAATTGAGGGCCTTGTCTAAAGTTTGCAGGGGGTCAGGGCTGTAGTTGTGGGTACAATAGGGGAAAATAGGGAAAAAAGGCAAAAGCTTGATGTGTGGATACCCAGTGAGTCAGATATCCCTGCAATCGCACATTCTTGGCATGTTTTATGATGTGACAGAACCAAAGGTATCTGGAGAAAGCAATAGTGAAAGGGATCAAAATGCAAGTTATAATAGAAGTCCACACATAACAGAAAATTCAAAAAAGCATAAGGTAGTTTGTAGGTAAAAACCTGTGTCACATTCTGAGAGCTCCAGGGTCTTTAACTGCCACTTCCCCATTCTGCTCAGCTCCCTCACAAGCCCAACAGGTAAGCTCTAGTATTTTTCATGTTCTTATGTCTGCCTTGTGATTAAATATGAACACCATAAATATTAGTGTTTGTCAAGAGAATTGGTTTGTCTTTGGAATGGATGGTTTTGAGAAGGTGGACTCTGTATTTTGATATTCTGTAGGGGCAAGTGAACCATGGAATCTCATAAAAATAACAGTTGTGGTCAAGGTAAATAACAGAATGTAAGGTGCAGAAGTTACTTTGATGAAATTAAAACATCCATATTAAAACAAAATGTTCGTTTCTTACATATGGGGGAGATGGTTTGAACTGGGATACCTGGGGTTTGTGCCGCAGCCTCCCTGCTGTTAACATACATCCACTCCCTGATGGTGAGAGTTTAGATGGGTCATTTTGTCTCCTGGGCCTTAGTTTGCCCACCTGTCTGATGAGGGGAGTGACTGACCTCTTTCAGGTGTTACATTCCACAGTTGCCATCCATAGTTCTGTAGTGACCCTGACTGGCCCCATTCTGACCTAGTGACTCATTGAAACATTTCTCTTCTTCCTCCTTTCTTCACTTTGGCATATTTTGGTTGCACTTGTACCTTGGACTAAGTGGGGCCATGGGAAAAGCAAGTGTGTCTTTCTCTGAAGCACATAGAAATGGGGTGTGGACAGGAAGTGTTGTCCCTTGGTTGTAGCTGACTTCTGTTCATCCAGCTGGAGGTATTTCTTAAATGTGGACTGTGGGTCTCCTGAGTGTTGGATAAAATAATGCAGCATCCTGGACCTTTTGCAGACCTAGTGAGGAAAAATCTCTGAAAGTAAGGCTCTAGAATCTGTATTTTAATTAGCTTCCAAAAATTGTCTTTGGGCTCACCACAGTTTGGGAACCCGGATGATTCATGTCTAAGTATGTGCTATGGTCTTTAGATGTAACCCAACGGTTCCCTGAAGTCAGGGGCTATGCTCTATGTGTGTATGACTGTGCATAAATAAAACCTCTCAGAAAAAGTTGTAATCATCTGGTTTGTTCATTCATATAACAAATGTTTGCATGCTTGCTGTATATAAAGCCCTGTTAGTTTCTGTGGGAATGGAGGCAGAACAGGCAGATCTCAACAAGTGGTAGGATATGAGGGTATGGGAGAGGTTGAATCTGGTTTACAGCTGGGTGTGGGAATCCAGATGTACTGGTAAGAGAAATGGGCACATATGCAGAGCTGACAACAGCTTTGGAAGAGAAGATGCCCGTGTAAGTGGGAACCTGTAGAGTGATAATAAAATATGCCTGAATTTCTGTATCCAGATATAAAACTGGTACTACTTACAGATTCATAGTATCTTCGAGTTGGGAGGGATCTTGTAGATCCTGTTTCAATCTCTTCAGAAGCAGGAGCAAACTGACATCAGTTGGAGGCTATGATTTAGGTCATTAGATCAGGGGGGAAATATAATGAGGGAAGCTCTTACGTATAAGGGTAACCTTTCTTCTCAGACTTAAGAGAAGCTGCTTTTCTTAGGAGGGTAATCTCTAGTTGATTTTTAATCCCTAGAACTCAGATTTGAAATGATAAGGGTATTCTACGCAGAATGTATTCATTTGATGTTTTAAAAAGAATGCCTTTAAAATTTACTTTCTGTGGTCAAGTAGAGTGTTGGCATGTCTTTAAAAACACTCAGCCTACTTCCTTCCTCAGTCTAAGGAAGAGGGGAGGAGGTATGGGGGCCGGAGGGGACAGACTGCTCGCTTCTCACCCACTGAGTGGATTTCCACGGGTAACCTTGGAGTGTTTTCCCAGACTGGTTAAAAAATAGAAGTTGTAAATTATTGCTTTTTCCTTCCTTACTTTGGCGTAAGAGGGAAGCAAAAGTGACCTGTGAAGTTTCAAAAGGCCTGGGATCCCACACCAGAAGTAGTGTTAAGTGTGTGTTCCCTTCTCAACAGCCGTGGCTTCAGCACTGAGTTGTGTTTGCACTTGTGGCAGTGGCTTCCCTGTGTCCCACCAGCATCAGCAGGGTAGGCTGGGAGAAATCCTTTGCCAACAGGACCGGAAACAGCAAGGGCTCAGTGGAGGAGAATAGTTCAAGGAGCTGGTGTGGTCACAGGAAGATGGAGTCAGGAAGGGTGTGAGTCAGGCTGGTGGCTGTCCATGGTCTTCTCACACCAGCAGCTGGAGAGCCAGGGCCAAACATTGAGTCAGAACCGCCTGGCCTGAGGTCTGTGCAGTGTAGTGGGTGCGGTGTGCCAGGCACCAAGACACCTTCCTAGGTTCAGAGCTTCTTGGGCTCTTCCTTCATGTGGGACCTGGTGGTCAGCACCTTGTAGCTTGTGTCCTACTGCCTACCCAGAGTATCAGTCCCAGCAGAGCAGTACTGGGTACATGTTTGCCAAAGGCATTTGCAAGTAGAGTGGTCAGGGTATGATTTATAGCGTCACCATGCTTCTCAGCTGCAGCCAAATGCAAACTGCATACACCTGTCAGGAGCACGGGACTCTAACATGGAATCTTGAGTACATTTCTCTACCTTGAGTGTGCCATCCATGTTTTTAATACCAATGGAAGTAAAAACAGTGATATTTGAAGTATTTTTTAAGTGTTCTTATAGTAAAATCTGCTTAATTTGATGACAGGATGTAATGAATGTAAGCATATGAATGAGAAATAGAGATGAAGTATCTTGTTAGCTTAAAAAAGGGTTAAAGTGGAACTCTGAATGTTTTACAAAGCTTTATGCTCCCATACCCCACCCTTTTGCCACACTAGCAGCAGAGAAATTACAAAAAGCTGATTGTGTTGTCTATTTGGCAAGTCAAAGCAAGATACAGCAAGCTAAAAGATGAGGATCTTAGATTGCTTTTACTTTCTGTGACATGAAGGTTCTAAATATAAAAAATAAGAAGCCCCTGGGCAGTTGCTTTTTGGAATTTGTATGGACAGATTCAGGTCATCCTCATACTTCTTTGTCCTTTTTAAGAAGTGAGACTTTCTGATTAGTCAGAATTTCTGTCTGATTGCTTTTAAGTTTGATATTTCAAAACACAATTTGTTACACAAAATATATCATTCCTGATAAATTGGGAAATGAAAATTGCCTTCTTGTTCTCAGTTTCATCTCTAGAGGTTTACAATTACATGTATACTAAAACCTAGAATTTTCCCTCGACTTTACAAAACTATTAGAAGACTGATTTTAATTTCTCTTTTGCTCTGTTCCATTAAAGTGATTTGCTTTAATTATGTATCCAGTATGATTCTTAGAACTTTTTCAGAATGTGTGTCATTTTAACCTGTTTTTGGTTGGCATTGGAAATACAGGAAATTGCTTAGTGGTTTTACTGCCTGTTTACTCCATAAGAAAATGTTATCTTTGGATGACATTACATTTCTTTCAGTCTTTAGTGGCATTTCATGTTTCCAGTTAACCAAGTTTTGCTAGTTTTAGATAGCAGTTTATGTGCCTAGTCTATTACTCTTCTTGACTAAGATAACCCTTTGAAGTATTACTGAATTTAATTACATTATAAAATTATTAGACTGTGGTAGAGTTGAGATGTATTTTCCTTCCTCATTCAGCCTCCCTTCCACTTAGGAGATGTAAGGCTAGTCTAGTCATCTGATAGGTCTAATAACGTTTCTGATATTCAATCAGTTATATTGAGACTAGGAATTCCTTGTGTCTCCAAACCCCCATCCCCAATTTTTGCATGATTTGCATTCATAATATTAAATTCTTCTATTCATCCCTTTTGAATGCTAGGTACATGGCTAGGTATGTAACCTGCTTCTTATTGCCATAATTACTTTATGGCATAAGTGCTATTATTTAAAATACAAGTGAAGAAATAGAAGTATAGAAAAATATAAGTAATTTATCTGAAGTCAAATAGCTATTAAGGGATGGAGTGGAGATTTGAACCCAGGTCTCTGTTGACCTCAAAGCCCTGACTTTTAATCTCTGCTGGTTCAGGACTTGTTCATAGTTTCAGCTCATATTAATGAGCACTGACCATTAATAACCACGGTGCTTGGTTCTGAGAGTTGAGAAGATGGTAGTAAAGGGAACAAACAGTTTGGAGGAAACAGACAATAAAGAATTAAGCAAATAAATATATAACATCACCAGAGGTGGTGATGGCTATGAAGAAAATACTCAATAAAAGGGATGAAGGGAGAGTATGCTTTTTTGGCAAAGCTTACAAAAACAGGAGATACTTTTCTAGTCATTGGTTCTGCCTATGGACAGAATGTACAATCTGGACAACCTAGGACAGTATGAAGGAAGGGCAAGGAAAAAAACCCACACTTCAAAAGAAAATACAACAAATCCAGGATCCAAAAAGTTCAAATCTTAATTGAAATGGTGATTTCAATAGCAAATGGCTTGTCAGCCTAGGTTAATTGTATACATCACAGGGGTGTGTGACTAGCAGAATGTAAATATCTTAGGTTTTGGTTTGGTGTGAATGTTGGGAGTGCCAACATTCCAGTTACTCCTGAGTTACAATACCAGTCTTTCAGATAACAGTTCTGAGGAATTTTCTTCTGGAGCTTTTCTTTTCTGTAGGAAATACTATTTTTAAACTATTTCACCAAGAAGTGTTAATTAGCAGAGGATCTTCCCTTTTATCTCTTTTGATAATTCCCACAGATGAATTTTTTTAAGATTCAGAAGTAAAGGGGAAAAAAACCCTCAAAATTCAAATATTAAGAGGGAATGTTGTTGCCATTCTGGAAACCTGTGTCTGAGTGTGAAATATCTGTAAATTTTTTTTTTCAGGATGGTAGACAAAGGCCATTACCATTTGTCATTTTGAAGTTCTGTGTTTTGTCGATGTCTATCATTGAAAAAAACATCAGTCTAGCACAGAAGACCATCTCAGCTGTATCACCCACTCAGTTTGGTTCTTGTCAGTAGGTTCTGTCAGTTTCATACTGTCCTTCATGTGACACATAACCTTTTCACTTACAGAAGAAAGTTGGAGAAAGGATTTCCTATTTCTTCCCCCAAGGTAGAATTACAAAAACTGATTGGTTTGTTTCCGGCCCTTTATCTTCCTCTGACCATACCCATTGATTGGTCTCATAGCCTAGAAGTTGTTTAGAGACAAGCAGTCCAGATAGACACTGCAGATACCTGATTAATCCTGTGTAAGCCTCCCCTTGGAAAAAGTATTTGTGCTATAAACCAGAATATTTCTGCTTTTGTTACGTGTATTCTTATTTTGAGAAACCTCGCAACATTCAGTTCTGCAGAATGTATTTACCCTATTTTCAAGTGTTTAAATATTTGAGTTCTTTTGCACTGATCTATTTCTTATTGAGATTTGAAAGGAAGTGTTTTGACTTTGAAAACTCATGTTTGCAATAGGTCATGTTATCTTGTATCATGTTATTTTAGAATGCTTATGGTAGTTACAGGAAAATTTAACTGCTGTTGCCAGAAAACAAGCCAGTGGATTCTTTGAACTTCATATTGGTAATTAAATTACTTACAAAGGAAAATAATTTGTGTAATACAGTCACTGTTTTTTAATTACAAAGAGGTAATTTCAAGTAGTAATTTAATGCATTAATGTAGATTTTGTAACTTCGCTGCTTTTCTATAAAAAATTCTATGTAACAAGTGTATATCAAATTTCTACTGAATTTCTAGCTCTTGGGAGCTATCACTGCTTTCTGGACACCATACCTTCTATTTTACTTAAAGACTAAGATTTAAAAAGACTGGACAATAAAAAAGAGAGTGAATATAACTGGCGAAAGTTGATTGCGGATGTTGCAAGTTAATCAAGTGAGAAGGTAGAAAAGGAAAAGAGCAGTCAAAGCTGAATTAAGACTTAAAAGTTGGGAAGTGTAAAGAATTTCCATGACTTTAACTGTTAGAATTGCTGTCATCACTCCCCTCCTCCAACAATGGAACTTTTTCTCTCCATGATGCTTTGTGCTGTAGCATTTGAATTTATGGAAACTGGAAAAAGTAAATAATTGAGTTCATGTACTGTCATCTGTTTCTTTTTGGTGTCTAAATAAAATCTGGGATTGCACATGCTTTTCGCCTCAACTCCATGTTAATATTTTATTTAGAAAAAACCTCCAAATTTGGGTACTTGAACGCTGTAGCATAGCCCTTCTAAAAGCACCTGAAATGCTTGCTTTGTTAGTTAAGAATTTAAAGATTCATAGGTAGGACACATTTATGGATGATTACCCAGAAAACAGTCCCCAGACACATTGATGACCCCTAGAGTCTAGGAAAGGCCTGATAAACTGCATAAACTTGTCCAAGGGAGAAAATGCACATACCGTTTCCCCAAATTATGGATTTCTAATGCCTTGGCATTATGCTGTTTTTATTCCTATTTTACAGATTCTACACGAACATAAGAAAATGAAGTAGATGGAAATTCCAAGGGGTGTCTTCATTTAGCCCTCTGACTTTGTTTTTGTCAGATGAGGTGGTGAGGAGAGGTTGAGGTTGGAGATTTTTCCCTTTCACTTTGTTTTCTCTACCCTGCCCTCTCACACTTTTTGTGAGCTACAGTATAAGTAATATTACAAGTTGATGTAAACATGAGCATCTCGCTGTGGCTTTTCAGTGTCATCCTCAGCAACCAAAATGGATTAAATGGTCCACAGTTTCTGTTACTTGAGTTTCAAAGCCAACATTACCTTTGAGAACATAATTGCACTTTTATTTTGTATAGTAGCTGAAAGTAGAGAACTACTGTAAAAATCTCCTCTCCATTATTGTATAAAGTGGGCAGTATACTTACTAGTCCATCTAAATGAGTCCTTCCGGGTTATTGCAAGCTTTGTTACTGCAGTGGCTTGGCTCTGAGCATTTCATGTACAATTGTTTCTCCAGATGTTTCAGAAGCATATTGCAAAAAGTGGTAACACTGGGTTGACTTTTCTCCATATGTTAGTTGAAAGGGTCAGCTGTGTGTGCATTCATCTGTCTGAAAATGTTGGTAGGACTTCTTTTTAAACGTCTGTATTGCACATTTTAAAACAGCATCTTAAAGTTTTATTATAAAAATCCTGTTTGTTTTGAAGAATAAATGGAATTATTTTAGGTGGGAACATTATTTGACCTGTGCCTATTCATTGGGTTATAATAATATGTAACAGAGTTACTCTCATAGTTATTGACCATTTGACCATTCTAAGCAGCCCAGCCAAAAAAGGTATGCTTCATGCAAATAGGGGTGCTGGGCGTCTCATTCACCTTTATGCCATTCAGAGCAACTGGCATTTGGGTACTCAGTGGGTGTTGGAGGAATAATTGTTGTATTTTATTTTGTATTGAGATACATACAATAAAATGCACAAATCTAAGTGTACAGCTCAATGAATTTTGACATGTGTATACACTCATGTAACCATTACCCAAATCAAGATACCAAATATTTTAATTATTTTACCCATTCACCTATTTCACCCACCTCCTGAGAACAATTGTTTTAATTCATGAATCATAGATCAGTTCTAGAGAATGTATAATTGAAATACTAAAAATTTCAGACTTCATTATTTTAGTTATTTCTACAACTACTAAACCAACTTCAATGAATTTTAACCTGAAGACATATTATTACAAATGTGTTTGGTCAACCTCTTTGTTTGTATTGTTATTAATTAGAATCCAACCATAGGAAGAATATACATTGAGTTATAATTAAAATCTCATTTTTACTTTTAAGTGAAGTTTTGTAAGCATCAGTAAGAAGGGGTACTACTGTGACAGAAAGCTTTCCCTTGCTTTTTCATATTTAGAGTGGTGGTATGGAATGTCAGTGGAAAAATTTTCAAGCCTATGAATCACACCGAGCACAACCACTGCATGTTTTGCCTTCTGGTGTATGTTGCAGAGTCCGTATCTGAAGTGCCTACCTTCTCGTCAGAATGTGAAGCACTCATACCTCCTCCTTCGCTCCTCCCCAGGCATCTTACCTGCCTTTCAGCATTTAGGCTGCATCTGTACAGTTTGTATGAACAAAATACATAATCATTGTATTTTCACTCTGTGTACCACTGCCTGGGTGTTTCCCCTGCTATGGAAGAAGGGCCGTAGGAATCGACCTTCTCAGTGGGAAAGGGAACATCTGAGCCTTATTATGTTTTTGTAGTTGGGAAACTCTAAGTATTTTTCTTACTAATATTTGCTTCCTAGATATAGCCATCCTGCTTAAACTTAGTAAGTTTTAATCATAATAGTAGCAGTTGTTCTTATTTGTGAGACATAGTTTGCTTTCTACCATGGTGGCATTTTAGAAGGCAAAAATTGCTTAAAAACAAAAAATAAGTTCAGTGAAAGGATTGTCATTTACACTCTTATTTTTCAAAATGTGTTAAAAATGATTTTCCACTCAGGGCAAGTTTCTTAGAGACCATCGTATCCTACCTTCAGCCTTCTGCTATCCCCTCTGTAACACCCTTCATTGGAAATTAACTCCTTTCCATTTCAAATTTTCTATGACAAGGTGCTCCCATCTCAGCAGATGCTCACCATGGCAACAAGTGGTCTGTTCCAATTTTAGAATCTGTAAGTAGTGCTTTCTTAAATCTAATAATAATGATAATACCAGAAAACCAATGTTTTAAATAAATTTGACTATTTGTTTAAAATCCCATTGTTCAGTTATATTTCATACGTTGTTTGGAATGGGAAAATATCAGGGAACTAATTTGTAATGTTTTATTATTTTCAAGTAATAGCAACTAATGTTTACTAGTTTTTTACTGTGTCTTGGCAGTACACTATTTTTGTTCCTTCTGTATAATGGGGGAATCTGAAGCTCAGTAAAGTTAGGTAGGTAACTTGACTAGTTCACAAAGCTAGCCAGAAGAAATTGGAGCACCAGCCAGGTGACATGATTTCAGATCTGCCACTCTAACTTGTGTCTGTGTCCTGCTGGAGCCTGGCTAGAAAAGTTCTCTCTTGTGAGTCCAGCCTACTCTTGAGTGCCTGACCCTTTAGGAGGTATGTGGTCCATGAACATGAAGCTATGGGAATGGTGGCAAGTCAGAAGCACCTTGGAATTTAGACAGTAAGGTGTCCTGTTACTGACTTTCAATTTTATACAGTCTCAAATGCAATCTTAGTAAAGCTAGAGATGGCTCAGAAGCTATGGGAGTTATCAGAGGCTGAGGTGGAAATGCTTCTGGTGTTCTTCAGAGTGATAGGAATCTGATTGCAGCATCTGCTTCACACAGCGTTTGGTATGAAAATTCCTTTCTTTCTGTAATCAGTTTGTAAATTTTGTTCCTGTTAATATTAATAGGTGTTAGTGGATAGGTTAACCAAGCCATAATAGCTAAGTTTATTTAGTGTAACGTTTTAAGGGAAGGTTGATGATTAAATACTCAAAAAACTTGGTTTGGTAACCATTGTGTCTCTTGTTTAATGATAATTTCAAGTTCAGTGTTTTATCTTTACATAAAATCTCATTTCACTAATAAGATCCCATCGTTTTAGAACTAAATGAGCCCACAGAACATAACCAATACTCCTTGTTTTTCTCATGGAGGGATGAAGGTGCAGAGAAACCAAGGTCGCACAACTGGTGATGATGGGAGCCTGGGTCCTTTCAGCTTCGTCTCACTGAGTTTTCCTGTGTGTGTTTGTGTGTTTACTGTTCTTGATTTAGTCCTTGTCCTCACTGTTAAGCTCACAAAGTCACTTACTCTTGTGGTAGTTTTTGCTGTGTGTACTATTACTGATCTCATTGTATTTTGTGGGCAATGGGAGCATCTTAAAAGAACTTAACATATATTAAACATTTGCTTTGTGCTGGGAAGATTTTACTCTGAATCTCAATCATCACCATTTGAGCCATGAAAACTGATACTGTTCTAGAAGTCCCTGTTCTAGAAGTCAAAAGTTCCTCTGTTTAAGCAGACTTTTCAAGTGGTGAATCTAGGTTTCAAATTCTTGCCTAACTATGAGGTACTGTCTATTTTGCAGTAAGGAAAATGAAGTTCTAACTCTCAGCCATTTGATTGTGGCTGGCTGGAGTGCTGTGCGCAGGATCCAGAAACAGCCTCTGGGCTCAGTGAGGAAGGTTCCGTGTTTTGAGATGCCTGTTGTGGCCTTGAAATGGGGTCAGAGGGTATACATGTGACATGTTGCATGACCTTTTGTTTTTCCTAACAGAGTCTGATTCTTGGTTTCACAAGATAGGAAACTCAATTTTGAGTTTACATGGGAAGATGGAGATAGGATTTGTGATTTGGTTCTGGAAAACCAACTCATATTAATCGAATTCACAGAAGACTGTTTTATAAGTACTGGTACCAGTATTATGATTTGCCTTTCTGTTGTTGGGTGTACCCACAAGTGCTTATTCAGGGAGGATTGATTCTACAGATAACTAATCTTTTGACTGTTACACTCTCCAGTTAGGGCATGATGATTTCTAACTTCATCTTAATATTGATGATTTTCCCCACGAAGAGCCTGTAGCCTCTGGTGTACTTACTTCAGTAACAAGGACGTAATTGTAGAGCTCTGGAATTATAAATTATTTTCCATCCAAGTTGGCTGTATCAAATGCAGTTTATTTCAGACTGGAAACACAATGTTTTCAAAACTTAAACTCAGCTAATTATCTGAAAGAATTTGTTATCTAGAGTTTCAGTATCAAGAAGAATGCAGTTTATTTGCAAATAAGTGAATGATTTAAATATATGCTTGCAGTTCTGTTCATTTCTCATTTCTGTCCTTGTGCTCTCTTTCCAAATTGGTAGTCTTGTTACCTGTTTAAATATTAGGACCCAGAATCTTTTATCTGTCTTCTTGCTTTTTTTAAAATCTTGCTTCTTTTTGCACAAAGAAGGCAAATAGTGAATCTGTGGCGTCTTACTACACGGATGGATAGTGACTGCATTGGGGTATGGTATGGGGGTGACTTGAGAATATTGGTAAATGTAGTAACCACATTGTTTTTTCATGTGAAACCTTCATAAGAGTGTATATCAATAATACCTTAATAAAAAAATAAAAAATAAAATCTCGCTTCTTTCTCACACTATAATTTTTTTCATGATATTTGGGTGTTAGTCTCAACTATTACTGAAAGGTATTGCAAGATACTATGCAAATGCAGAAGAAGGGTCACATTACTCAATTTTTAGTACATCAATTATTTTAAATTTTTTTTATTTTGGCTCATAGCTCCTAATTCATTGTTGATTTGTAATCTTGTGCTTGTGCTTGTGCAAGCTTTGTTACTGGTAGGTACTGTTGGGTATTTCCTGCTCCACATGCTCCATATGCTCCATAGCATTTTGGTAGCTGCCATCTTCCACTGCTGGACTGTGTACAGGATGGGACACCTGGATTTTGTCTGAGTTTGCTTGGCCTGGTATCTTTCATTCTTCTCATGCTGGCACTTTCTGTTGGAAGGGAAGATATTTCTTGATGTCTGGAAATGTGCCCTTGCCAGAAAACTATACTGACTCAAGGTATTGCCACAAATGGAAGACTAGAAAAGCTTTTCAAAATTTCATCATCTTCATAATAACTAAAGTGCTCATACTGAAAGGTGTATGGAAAAATAGAATACATTAAGTCTGGGCAGGCAAGCAAAGTTTGTGAAATTATATTAAAAGCTACTGTTGTAGAGTAGTACTGAGTCACACATTTGTTCAATCAACAGCCCTTAGGTCCTACTGTTTGCTAAATATCCCAGTAGACACTTGAGAGCTACCAAAATGTAAATGAATGATTCTTACCTTAGATGAGCTTACCTGTCACTTGAAATAAGACATGAACAGGATCTATACTGTACAGTTATGAATGAGATTAAATGTCACTGTTAGAGATAACAGTCTCATTTGATATCAGGCTTAGGTGTCTTCTGAAAGGAATATTTTTTCACTGGGTAGGATGAAACTGAGAAGCTCCTAATCTGAAAGCATAGCATTTATAAAAACCATTGTTTTTATCAAATACAAGTAATCTTAGGTACAATGGAAACAAAGTGCTGTAAGTACTCTAAGACTAGCTCATGTAACTCTTGATATCAATTTTAAATATGTTTTTCTCAGTACAAACAATGCTGTAGATTTTGGAAAGTGGTACTCAAATTTGAATGTTTCTTTTCATACAGAGAGCATTTATTAACCTTGTTTAATATGTGAGATGTAAAATGGTCATGTAGATATTTAACTGTAAAGGAATTATTAGTCTGATAGATGTTTTTAAAGAGTTAGAAATCGTTGTGACTTGTCATTTGTTAAATGGAATTTAAGAATGCTTTCATATACACTCTGATATTTTTGTTTTCTGCATTTAAATTATAACTTACTGCTGTATAAAATCATCTTCTTATCAAAATTGTACATGGCATATTAAAAATGTTGGTAAGAATACTCTATTGAAAAGAATCTAATTGTGGCATAGATTATATACCTAGCTCCAAATTTCTAAAAAGAAAAAGGTATTAAGAGTATTAAGGATTGATTTAGAATTCAGAATTATGTTTCTAAATACCTACTCATCTAGTCTAGCACTAAAGAGTCACATAAAAATTTAATTTCCAGGTGGATCACAAGTGACATATAAAACATTGTGTTTTTCTTGTCACCTTGGGCCTATAGAGTTAATGACTTTAAATAACTCCTTCATTCTCGACCGGGTGGGTAACCTAATTCTAACACCACGGTGAATGGTTACTGTGACTACCATGTTGCTAAGTAACCTGTTATGTTACCAAGTTGCCTTGGTGAAGCAATGGCTTTGTAGGTCTCCGTAGCACTGTTGGGAGGTGGTTAATCAGAACTATGAACTTTTATAAAGTTTGTTTCCCAGGTTATAACTAACTTTTCTTCAGAAAGCCAAACAAACTTGGGTCTGTAAAAACTATTATAAGGAAAGCCCAAGTTATTTTAAATTAAATCATAACCTCTATTATACATATTTTTTAAAGTTGGGATCCAAGATGTGAAGCTATTTTTACTAGTATGAAGTTAGAACAATTTGTGTATTGAACAGTATGTATTTCTTACCTCCTTAACTTTGCATTCTGTTTTTAGAGTGATTCTTGAGAGTGCATTTACATGTATAGATGAGTATTTGAGTCGAGATTGTGGGAAAAGACTGTGTGCAATGATTTTAGTCACTTGGTATAAATTGCCCTACCTATGAAATGATTCAACATTTATTTTTTTAAAATGGCATACATTGTAGTTTTTTTTTTTTTTAATAACTAATACTTTTTTAAGTTAAGAATTCTATTCAGGGCAGGCACCTGGCTTTTGCCAGTTTTGCTCCCTGGCAGAAGGTTCTACCTTAGATAAGTCTGGCATCATTGCAGATTCTTAGAGCTCCACAATGCATGTTAATATAGTGAAGGATCTGAGAAGTTGTTGAACTGTTAATCATTTTGGGTAACTTCAGTTTCCTCCATGTTATTATCTTCTAGTACTCACAAAAATCTTGATGTGCTTGTTTTTAGCAAATCAAGTTTTGAGCAACCTTATTCTTCTTGTCCAGATAGAGAATGCTGAAGGAGTGGAGTTCCTTCCCATTCACTCCCATCTGAACCAGTCCCCTTAGAGTGAGACAGTTAAATCACAAGGGACCTGAAGAACTGGGGCAAGGAGTGATGGCACACAGGAGTGGGCACAAGCAGTTAAGAGCCCAGGCTTTGGAATTCAGACTGTCTGGGTTCAATTGTGGGTCTTCTGCCACAAGCACTCTAACCTTAAATGAGCTAGCTACATAATGACTCCAATCCTTAATTTCCTAAACAGTAAATGAGTGATAATAACAGTTTCTACCTCAAAGACTTGTGAGGATTAAATGAGATTATATGAAAGGCTCAGTATGATTTCCGGCGCTTAATTGTAAGCCTTCTTAAATGTACAGTGTTTATTATTATAGAGGTCATTTTGGGGGAGCTGTAAGTTGTTCCTTCAAATCTGAAAGGGTTTAGGTGGTGTTTGACAAAGGCCTCCCACATGAAAGTTTTTAATGGCTAAGAGGTGACAGATTTATTGTATGTTTTACTTTTTATAGTTAATTTTCTTTTGTCCTTTTTACACTTTTAAATTTTTTCTTGAGTTTGGTGTTGGCCCTAACTCTCAGTTTCTTATCTGAAAAATGGAGGGGTGTAGGTGGGCTTTCAGTGGTGTCTCAGGTCATGCCTAGCTCTATGATCTGAATCTGGGATTGCATAACGAGAAGTTCCATTTTTAATAGAAGAAGGGAATCTAGAATTTAAGGAATGCCTCAAAGTCTGACAAACTAAGAATAGGATGCAGGAGTGATAGCATCTTACTTTTCTCTTTTCCTATCCTTAAGGCGGCAAGAGCTCTCAGAAGCAATAAGTGGACATTCTTTATATGTTGGGTTAAATATGTGCTTTAATCCATCACTTTCATCTGTTTAAAAAAATTCTTTAAAAATTTTGAAACACCCTCAAATTTACGGAATTGTGGCAAATATGGTACAACATTTGTTGGCCAAAACTAACTTATTTTGGGGACATCATTTGAATAGTACAAAGAACTTTGTATTTGAATAATATAAGTAATATAATTTAAATAGTACAAAGAACCTCTGGAGAGTAATGCCCATCAACCCTGATGCCCATCAGCCCTGAATACTTTTAGTTGTATTTCTTTGCAAACCATGATATTCTTGTGCATAACCACAATACAACTATCAAAATTAGGTAATTTATATGTGTATGTGTACTTATTTATTTCCTACCATTTAATCATCAGACTCCATTCAGATTTCACCAGTGGTTCCCATAAAAGTCCTTTATAGCAGAAGGATTCAGTTCAGAATCACATGTGGACTTTAATTGGCATATCTGTATAATCTCTGAGACTGGAATGATTACACAGTCCATTTTAGAATTCTGTTACTTTGATACCTTTGGAGATAATAGGCCAGTTATTTTGTAGAATATCTTTTTATTTGAGTTTGTTGATACATCTTCATGATTACATGCAGGTTATACATATCCATCAGGAGCATCAGAGAAGTGATGTTTTTCTCACTGTGACCTATCAGGTGGTCATGACGTTGACTTGTCCGATTACTGATGATCATTTTGATCAGTTGGTTAAGGTAGTATCTGCCAGTCTTCTCCAGTGTGGACTTTCTTATTTTCCCTTTGTAATTAAGGGATGAAAATAAATCAGCATGAAAATGCCAGTTTATTCATTTATTTATTCATACTGGTACCGACTCATAGTTTTGTTTTAATTCAGTGGGTTGTAACCCATTACTAACATTATTTATTTTAAAGCTCAAATAAAACCTTCCAGCCATTCATTGTTTCCTTTTAATATGTCCCCATCATTCTTTGAGCATTTCCTTTCTAGTTCAAAAAGACGTACCAGGCTTATTTTGAAATTTCCCTGTCCTAGTCCTGCATTAACCATTTCCCTAGGAATTTCTTGTTTCTTTAAATAGGGAATGGTATTTAGAGGCCAATATCTGTGAATAATGTGTGTCTGTTACTGTTGGTGTTGCACCTCTCCAACACCCTCAGTGGACAGAACTGGGAAATATTTCAGTGTATCTGTGTACATAGTTACACATTCACATAGATACACACATGCATACACACACACATACATACATATATTTATTGCTACATCTTACTATATATATATTGAAATCTGAGTTTACACTGACATATCCAATTCCAATCCAACATGAAAGTTCATTCTAATTTTTTTTCAATGTTTGTAAAACTCCCTTCTACAATAGTGAGAAATCTGGTTCTCTGTATACTCTAGGGCTGAGGACAGGACCCCCAAGATGTGCCACTTTGACATGTAGATTATGTCAAAGGTGAAAACAATCAAGGCCTAAAAGACTCAGAAAGAAACTTTGATCTTATCCGCCTAACTGCATAAAAATAATTTAGATGCAGGAATGTTCTAGGAGGAACAATCTTGCCATAATTAACTATATTATAATGTGAACTAGGTGTGGTAGATAGAGAAGAATGTGGCAAAGTCTGTTAAAATTCCTCTGTGTCCCATTGTTTCTCTGTGTCCCAGCAAAAATTTGTTTATTAAACATCTACTCTTTGATATTCCTTCTTTTTCCCTTTGAAGGGAAATTGAATTGCTTCTCTTTCCCTCTGAGATCTAAGATCCCTATGCCCTTCTCTTAGTTTAGGATGATTATATACCTTATTGTCCCTGACTATCTTTGGAATCTCCTATCTGTGGGTAAAATATGTAATTAACCTTTTTTTCTCCTGTTAATCTGTCTTATGTCATCTGATTCTTATGTAACTAGAACCTTTGAGGGCAGAAGAAAATTCTTCCTCCCCAACAAGATGTAGTTGGCCCCACAGTGGCTCCCCGCCTCACCCCTTGGGCTCTGGTACCACATGCCAGACTGCCTGTCTGTATGGATACCCTTCTTGCCCTGCTTAGGCTCTGACACCAGTGCCAAGTTGCCACCATGAGTGATGACTTCTTCAGCCTAACTGGCTCCAGATGCCTGTGCTAAGCTACCCTTTTATGTGGACATTCATGGGCTGCCTCCACACCAGGACATTCTCCTTGCCCCACTCCAAGTGTCACTCTGCATGCCCTGCTGACCCCCTGTCCCTGGGATGCCTGCCTTGAGGGTAGAAAACAGGAAGAGGAAGAAGTAAATGAAAAGCTATTTTTGTGTTTTTAACATGCCAAGTGGCAGGAATGGTGGCTATTTGGAATATTTTATTTTTAACTATACTATTGTGCCAATCAAGAAAAAAGCTACAAATGTAATTAATTTTTTTTTTTTGTCGTTTGAGTTGCACTTCAAACAAATGAATGTAGTGGCATGTGTGCCTTCAGTTCATTGGCTTAGTTTGAAACAAAACTATAACTAAAAACTGGGTAAAAATGATCTTGCCGTGTGGGGAAAGCAGAGAGGGAGGAGCATTTGAAGAAGTGAATAACTTTTCCAAAATCACTAAGTACCTTTGCCTTCATTTAATTTTTAATAGAAGGGCTATCTTTGTGGCAATTGTTGCCAGTGTAATCTATCCCATATGCATATGTGGGCAGAAAGAGTTTTAACAGCACTCCTTAGCTAAAACCAGCTTCTTAGAGGATTTATTTGAACAATGTTTCAGAACTTTCATGCTTATGATCTTATCCCTGTGTGGATATTCGGGCCAGCTATGTTTTCTGAGCTCCCTGTTCCAGCCAGCCTCATAGGGCTCGTACAGTGAGGTTCTGTCAGCACTTCTACTGGAAACCTATCACAGGGGCTGGGTTCTGGCTTGGTGCCCTTCTCAAGAACGCCCAGTCCCAGCAGGAAAAGCACAGGATGGAGTTTTTCCACCCAGGTTCTGGCCACTCTCCAGACCCTTTAGAGTCTGTGAGATTTCTTCTCCCTTTTAAAAAAATATTGTAACAATACTACTGAGATGTATCAGGGATGTGGACAGGGTAAAAGGTTGGCCTTTTAGTTAGCTTCCCTGCAGTGCTTCTCTGCCACTGGCTTTATGAGGGTGACCTCGTAAGAAGTGGTAGCAGTACTGTAAGGTAAGTCTGTACCTCAAAAGGATTTCCTTGTCATGGGCATTTTATGTCCCTGGGATAGTTTGAGTTAAGGCAATGGGAATCTCTTGCTGGGTCTTTAACCACTTTTTTATAGCATTCTTTGCCCAAATTGCTGACATATTGAGAGTCTAAATCATCCTTATCAGTTTCTCAGCCTCCAGCTAGGTAGTGTTACAATATAGTAGCTGTTGAACATATATCTGACACCCTTCATGCCTTCATGGTATACTTGCCAGATTTAGTGAATAAAAATACAGGATACCCAGTTAAAGTTTAACTTCAGATATATAACAAATTTTTAGTGTATATCCCATCTAGTATTTGGAACATACTTACTTGAAAAATCATTTTGCATCTGAAATTCACATTTAACTGAATATGTCTTTCATCTGGCAACCCCACTTCATGAGTTTTTGCCTGATCCAGTAACTTAGACACATGTTGTGCTTAGAATAATATATATGTATGATCAGTTTCCAAAAAATTGATAGGCTTCACAAATAAACCCTTGAGTGGGCAGAAATTTGAGGCTTGATCTTAACCCTCCTTAAAAGGCAAGTAAGCTGGGAAAAATCACATTTGCCATATTCCCAAACTAAGTCAAGTCAGCCCTCTTGAGGAGGGAAACTTGACGTTACAGCACCCAGAATTTCTAATTACTTTTTTCCCCCCTCCTCATTAGTGACTCTGCAGCTTATAGGTTAGAAATTTGGGCTCTCTAATCTTCCCCTTCACAAAAAGCTTCTTTCCTTTACTCATTTAAAAAGATAGCCAACTGAGGTTGCATTTGTGCGTGTAGAAAAGAAAAAGTTTTGTAGAGCCTTCCACCTTGCTTTATCCTCTGTTTGGTCAGTATTGCTTTCACATGTTCTGCAAGGAGACCAGACAACACCAGGTGACACAAGTAAAAATTTCTCCCGCCCTTTGTTAGGTACTTTCTTTCATATCCTTTGACTCACTTGATTCAACTAATACCCTTTTGTAAAGGCAAGTGGTTATTATTCCTAATTTTGTAAGTTAGGAATTCTCCAAGTTGAATGATTTATTAGGTACCTTACCAGAGGATAGAGTTTGTCTTATTATCAAGTCTTAGGATTATCCTACAAACCCTCTTTTGTTGAATGAGTAGAATCTGGTGGGTCCTTCTATCCTCAGCTCTGCCATTTCATTTTTCCCTGAGTCTCTGGTCCTTGACCTCTAGAAGAGATTGAAAAAACATTCATAAGTTGGCTTCACAGTAACAATTTGGCTTAAATAGAATCAGGAATTATTATTTGAGGCTTTTTAGTGGTTTAGTGCAGGGTGGGCACACTTTTTCTATGAAGAGCAAAATAGTAAATATCTTGCTTTGTGGACATGTGGTCTCTGAAGCATATTCTTCTTTATTTTTTTTCTACAAACTTAAAAAATTGCAAAAACCAGTTTTAGCTCCTGCACTGTATAAAAACAAGCCATGGGCCAGCAGTAGTTTCCCTAGTAAGAGTGTTTGCTCTTAGAAGCATGGAGAGCTCTTTGAGTTCTGAGATTTACCCTTCATTTTTGACGCAGGCAGACATGGTACATGTACATAAGGAGTGGGGAGGTAAGGGAACAAATGAGTACTTAGTAATAAAATGTTAGTGTTATAAGCTGTGGGTAATATAATGTCCTGAGGATGCTGTCCCCTCTCCCACTGACCTTCCCCTGTGATATATTTTTATATCATACTCAGCTGATTTCATATACATATTAAGCAAAATGACATCCAGGCATATTTCTATTGCCCAGGATGTAGGAACAAGTGGTACAGAAAGTTCATGCCCAAAGTGGGAAGAAAGCAAGTTTTGTTTTGTTGTTTTAACTCATGTCAAGGAAGATTTGGTAAAAGTTTGGGTAGAACTAGATATCGAATCAGTTTTGCTGTCTTTTAAATTGATAATTCTTAAGAAACTGCATAAGCATATTATTTTGAAACCTTATTGGGAGGGGTATCAATGGGGTAATAAGCAAGTTCCATACACTGCACAGGAAATTTGCTCCATCTTTTCTCTGACTGACTTGGAAAGGTTATACTTGGTGTTCTTCCAGGTGGTAGTGGTAACAACATCCATGCTCCCAAAAGCACCTGAAGGGGAGAGCTGGCCCATTAGGTTCATCATTTGCTTCATACCTTTTTTCTGCTGCTGTTCTTGCTGAGTGGTAGAAAGCCATTCAGTCACTCCTTGTCTATTATTATAAATGGAAACTGGAGTAGTTCCCGTTACTTTTTTCTTCTAGACTTTTTCAAATAATTTCTGGACCCAAATGCAATTGTGAATAGCCAGACAGCTTCTAGGAAAGCTGTTGGGACTCACTGAATTGTGACTGTTGGACAAAGGCATTTTGTTTAGAAGTCTTGTCCCAACGTGGTGTTGGAGTCTGAAAGAAGCCTGCAGCGTCTGGTTCTTTCTGCTGTGAACTAATAGGAAAGCTGATGTTTGCTGAGTGGATGGCTGTGCTCACTGTCCAAACAGATCTGTGTTTGCCAAATGTGAACATATTGCTGCTTCTGTGAGGCACTCCATCATGCCTTGAATGGATCCTCTTGTATTCAGAATTTTGTGACTCAAAGAGAGGGGGAGAGAAATATTTCTTTCAGACTTCAGCATTCACTGTAGCATCCATAGTCTCATCAGACCTTTAGAAATCAAGTATACACCAGAGACGGACGCTTCTTAAGGAGAATGAGAAAAGGGCAGAGAAAAACGCAGGAAGTAAAAGCGCCATTGAAATGCCTTTATTCTGGCTGCTTGTGGCCAAGTTTTCATAAATAAACCAGCCACCTTCGTAAATAGAAAGAATTGTGAGAATATTTCTGATTTCTCCTGAGAAAAATAAAACTCAGCACTGAGTTTCCAACTCATGATTCATTTCTGTTCACTTTTATGTACACACACCTCCCAAAGCATATAATACATGCATAGTATGGTACTAAATGGGTGATAGAGTTTATTCTACCTGAATGATTCATTAAAAATGGTAAATTGATATAAAGGAGTTTTCATTACTTTACAAACTATTCTGTAAGTTTAGAATTCCAAACTTACTCTACATTAAATGGTGAAAATAAAATGGAATATTTGTTATCATTTTAGTCTCTTTATTTCATCACTTTCTATACCAAAGTCTGCTGCTTGGCAAGGTCTTGTTTTAGCTGCATGACTCGAGGGCACATCTCATAGGATGAAGTTAGGCATTCCTTGCAGTTACCTGTTGCTTTGTGTTAAGGTTTAGAAACCTTGGTTGTGTGGAGGTAGGGGAAAACCAACAACTACATGACTGGCATTGCAACTAAATGAGCAAATGGCATGGACAGGACACATCCATTTTGGTCTGAGTTATTTAAGTACCTGTTAAACACCAGGAGAACTTTGGTGACACTGGGGGAAATGCGAAGGGTTTCTTGCAGTTGATAGAGGGACAGATGGCTTTTATGAATGGAGAGGTAGATTCCCACACAGCAGTAAACTGTCTGTGAGAAATCTATGTGGATTTGCCTAGCTGGAGTGAGTGATTTTTTTTTTTGGCTTAACCAGATTCAGAGCTTAAAATCAGAATGACCACCCCATCCCAAGCTATGATATTAACCATTTTGTTGTATGGATATTGGTATTAAATCATTTTTGTTGTCTGGATAATTTTATTCATGACTACCTGTACCCATAGAACAATCTGAATCTTTAACTTTACTGGTTAAAACTGGAATATAACAGGAATAGCGGGAGAGAGTTGGGGAAGGAGAGGACATGGCAGCTGCTGCTGTGGTGTTAATAAGCATGATCTCAGCAAGCCTATCAGGTGAGCTAAGCACATGCCAGGCATTCTTCTAAGCACTTTACCTCCCCTAATTCACATCTTCCTCACACAATCTTGTGAGATTGGGAATATTACTTTCTTCATTTTATAGATAAAGAAACTGAGGCAACAAGAGAGGCCTAGTAATATCCCTAGGATCACACAATTAGTAACTGGCAGAGCGTGGAGTTGAATCTAGAAGAGTATGGCCCCAGTGGCTGATACACTGTGGTTGGCCAATAAAGAAACCTGCATTCCCACTGCAGAGTTTTCAGTTTATCTATCCTATTCTTGCAGTGTGGTGTTGGAGAAGAGTTACTAAAAATCCAAAGAATCCTCTAGAAAGCTGAGATCACTAGAAAGATCATGTGTTCTGTAGGTAAAGGAATTTATTGCTTCCTATTTTTATCACGAGAGGAATTCCATATTTAATTTATTCCTTGTTAGTTGCTATTATAAATTGATTGAATTACATTGTGGTCTAGTAGGTAAATCTGGGCAGTACGTTTTGTTCAGTGCTTAATTGGCATCTTGATTTTAAGCACGAAGCCAATGAATTATTAAGAGGTGTCTTAGTATAAAGTCAGGATTCTTATATATACCTGTATGCTGTGTATGAAAAATGAAAAGCAGATATTGAAATTATCTAACCATATATTTAGAATGTGATGAGAAAGTAGCAGGGAGTACAAGGCTTGGAATCAATGTTTTTAAGACTGTTTTGTACATAGTAAGGTAGTATGACTGCCAGCAGCATGATTTCTTTACCTCAAGGGATGATTGGGGTGATTGAAATTGGCAATTATGGTGATTTTTTTACTAGGAGTTATATTTTTTGCCCCTCATTAATGCTGTTTAGTGATTCCTGGTCATCTGATGCTGCACCAGGTGAAGAGGAGGTTATGTAGCTCGTAGATAGGAGTCAAAATAGTTTTGCATAACATAAGGCAAGTTTTGTCATTTATTTCTAGAAGTCTGTCAAAAAGGAAGTTAGTTTGTAAGTATATTCTAGAGACTATATTCCACAAAATCAGTTATAAGAAATAAAAATCATACTATCTTGTGATGTTTTATATAATTTGTAATTGCTGTAAGCTGAATTAAAATTCTTGCAAATGTGTTGAGCATATTAAACCTATCCAGAATTTTTAGTGTGAGTTTTGCTCTAAACTGAAGTTTTTCAAGTTTCCTTTATTTTGAGAAAGAAATTATGACAGAAAAGAACAGCTCAGCTTTCTGCCTCTTCTCATTATTTACAGGAATCTTTGTTCTGGCTTTCTTTCCCTTTGTTTGTTTTGTATATTTTATATGTCTTGGGTCTGTTTTGCCTGTTTTGAACCTGTTTTTAAGAAGCTCCCAAACTCTTCAGTAGAGCAGTGTCTTCACTCGCAGAAGATTCCCAGCTCAGGCTTTCTGAATGACACCTGCGATCCCCACCTTGATATTCCTGCAGCTGCCAGCCAGTAGTTCTCAGCAGTCTTTTCTGTTTGGTGTAGGATTTGTCTAAAAAACATGGCTAAGATGTTAACTTGTGTGAAAACATGGAGAAATCAGAGAATGTGTTCGGTGTTAGTTTTGCCTGATAGTAAAAGTAGAAATGATTTTTAATGTTATTAGCATTTGCTCCCCAATCATTTAGAGTAATTGAACAATGAATATGAAATAAATAATAGATGTTACAAGGGGAGATATATAACAAAAGCACCCTGTGGATTAGATTTGACCATTTTTGCTTTTGTGTACATGCTTCAGACTGTTATGTTTCTGTTTGGTAAATTTTGATAGGCAAGATTTCTCTAGATGTATTGAATCATTTTGTGAGCAGTGAATTTACTAAAATTAGGGCATTAAAAGATAACTAAGTAAAACTTGAGCATTAACAATGATGCTTTTTCCGGGGCTCTTTAGAGAGGAAATTTCCTAAGCTTCCTGGTAAATCTCACCCTGGAAAGCCCATCTTAGGCCCGCAATTAGTAGTTAAAATATGAATCTTTATTTCTTCCTTTCCATTGTCTGACATTAGTAAAAATACTGTGATATGAGTACCTGGCAGCAAGGAAAGCAGAGGGTATGATGAAACACAAATGAAAGGAATATGGCATTTCTCCCAACATTGGAGAATAACAGTAGTTCAAACTTCAGTTTATCATGGAGTTATGACAGTCATTGATTAGGTAGACTTACTGTCCACTGTCAGAAATGGCTTTTTGAAAACATTAATAATAATATATGTGTTTATCTTAAGCTCTTCCTCATACTGCCTTCTTCCCGGGGTTGGTGGAGGGAGACAGGGTTAAGCGTACTTGTAGGAAGCAAGTGGAGAATACACAGTATAATTTTTTTTTTAGCAGAAAATATTATTTATTGGTTATCACACTCCAAGAATTAATGAGACCAAGAGGAATGTAGAGCTCTTTAAAACATCGAGTAAAGCAGTATTTGTTATTATGTCGAGACCGAGTTTTAGAAAACACATGTGTTTGTAAAATATGGTACTTTAATGCAAATCAAATATATTACAGAGTCCATAGGACAGCTGAACTTTCCTAGCACTGTTTACACTCAGCCTGTCCAGAGATACCAAATTTTTTATAAGTAAATTTTTTTGCTTTGCTAAACAATTGTCCTAAGAGCCCTGGGCCATTCGTTGAATGCTTTCAGAATATGAGGAAGCTAGATTCATGGCTGATCTCAAGGGGACAGTGACCTGTCCTTTGTAAATTTTAGATATTTAAAAAATAAATCTAAAAATTGCTTTGTATTTAGCTTAAGTAAAACATGAGTTGATTATAGGAATACTGAATCCAACTACAGAACAATGGATCCCAACTTGAAGTTAAAGGAGAGAGGAGTTGGGCACATATAGATGAACTACCCTGTATTTACATCTTGGAGTTTTTGTGCAGAAAATAAATTTTGGTGGTTTCTGGGACATAAAGATCCAGACTTAAAGCTGGACCTTATGGTAGATTCATATTGGGTTGTTAATGAGAATTTTGAGGTTGTGTCCATGCAGCTCTTACACACTTCCTGGTGAACATTGGGCCATTGGATGGGTCTGCAGGTTGGGATTATGAACTGGTTAATTTCTTTTAAATTTCTTCTCAAACTGTATAGTGTATTTCATTTTAAAAAGCAGATTTCCACCCTCATTTTAACATTCTTTAAAATTGGCATGCATCTTACCATTGATTTAATATCAATTGAATGCAGTTACGAAGGGTCTTTCTTTTTTAGTAACACACAAAGTTATGTTGTATCTTAATTGATGGTATCCTGAATTTGTTGAAGTATGATAGACAGCTAATAAACATAGATGAGCTTTATTTTTCTGAATGGGTAGTCCTTGTGGGACATTGATTCGTTAGGAGTTCTGAAAGTTGCTATAAGCTTGTAGCAGCAATATGATTATACTGCAAACAGTCCTCATGAGGAAAACCCTCAGAGTGGGGTAAATTGAGGAAGCAAGTTCTCACTGAAGGAAAGTTTTGTTTTTTAAAATAACAAAGTCAAAAAGAAGCAAGCATTTCTGAGTCAAACCTTTCCAGAATATTTCACAAATAAAACTGGCACTTTCAAGAAAATTCATGAAATTTAATTAAGAAAGTAGTTATAGACCTTGCTAGATTATAAGCTGTTATGGTCATTGTTTTTCTTGGGGAGGGGAGTTGGGTAGGCAGCAGTGGTGGAATAAAGGCCATCAAAGTTACCTAGTAAGACGAATCAGTATTAGATTGTTATAGGATTTAAGAAGACCTAAGTATTATCTTTTCTTAAGATTCTGTATTTTTGTAGTACTTTTTTTAGAAAACCTTCTAACTATGTGCAAAAATGAAAAGATTTGTTTATGAATACCCAAACTGGTGTGAATGTTGAAAAGAATAAACTAAGGTTTTAGGAAAGAAAACATTATTTTTTCTAGTCCAAGTGAGAGAAAGAAAGGTCAGCTGAGAAGTTATTTGCTTTTTAGATACGGTACCCTTATGTAGAATCATAACCATTATTTTTACACACATTCCTAGTTGAAATTTTGCCACTGACACATTTGCAAAAGTTGGGATTGAAAACAAGAAAAGTGTCTTAAGTCAGACTTGTGTTTAATACCTGATTATTCTGTTACAAAACCTTTGGGTCATAGTTACAGAAAATGAAACTATTTCATATGAAATGAACTTTGTTATGATTTTATATGTCAGTACACACACACACACCTAAAAACATACAACTATAACTAAATGATTTCATATAACATAACATAAAATTTATTCATAGCTTGTAACTGAAAATAAAAATATTAAATAATGACTATAGTGTTCATTTAAATACCAGTGAACTCAAGAGTCTAGTACAATTCAGAATGAAAAAATGGTGAAATTGTGATCTCCTTCAGGTTTGAACTTGGCAGTACCCTGTTGTTCAGGCTCTGCCTAACTCTGCAGTAGATTGAGGTCCCAAACTGCATAGGTCTATGGGTCACCAGAGGCCAATTCAGCAATTCATCTTCATTGGTCAACTGGCCATGGCATAGGGATGAGGCTAGTGGTCATGTTTCTGCCTTTGAGGAATCCAGGGCAATAATGATTCTCCACACCTTGTGTTTACAGAGTGATTGAGTATAATGTTTTTAGAACCTAATTTTAAAAAGGGCCATAGACAAGGTAGACTGTAAGGATGATCCAATGGGGATGCATTGGCAGCTGTGTCATTGAAGGAGAGGGTATACAAATCCCAAGTTTCTCTGTAGCAGAGGAGGCCTGATTAAATTAAACTCTCTCAGTATCTAAAGGATTGTTTTATAGAATTAAGGTTACATTTAGTCTGTATGGCTCTTAGGAACAGAATTCAGATTTCTGCTTATTAAAAGACAAAACCCTTTATCAACTAAGATTGCTTAAAAAAAAAAAATGAAGTTTTTTTCCCTGAGAAAGTGCACTCGATGTTACTTTAAGTATTCCGGCAACTTGTTAGAGATTTTGTTCAGCAGTTCAGTCCTTAAGTAGAGATTTGGACTGGATGACCTTTAAGACCTTTTCCATTCCCCAGGGAATTCTGAATTTGTGATCTTGGCTGCCAATTAAAAATGTTTATAAAGAGTTTTCAACTGCTCTTACCTGTTTGCCTATTCTTAGATGCACAGTGTTTCATATTAAACTGTCACCGGTGGCCAGTAATCATATAAATGAATGCAATAATTACATAAACTGCTTCTGAATAGTGTGCTTATTATTTTATATTATATAAAATCCTATGATCTCTTTGTTTTTGCTGTGGAAGTATACTGATAGTTGATTATTATAACTAAAGCTGGAGAACTATTTTTAGCCAAATGATAGTCATTTTTGTCAGTTGAAATAATCAGATTCTTATTGATAGGATAAAAATTATGAAATTCTTTTTCTCCCTTTTACACATATGCTTAAGAGTGCAGATGAGATGTGCTTTGAGGATCTTGAATTTACCTTTCCCTCTACTCTTTTATTTGTTTATTTTTATTGTGTTCTTTCTAGGTCAATTTTCCTCTGATGGTACATACTGCACCTCCACCAAAATCAATAGGGTGTGTAGTTGGTGACCATCTTGTGAAAAAATTCCAGATTCCGGAGGCCTGGCAATCTGCGCTTCAAAAGGCCTCAGAGATTCTAATGTAACTCACATTTGAGGCTCACAGCTGGAAAGATTTTAGGGACTGTCAACCGATAGCTATTTTCTAGACCCTGCAAGCACAGACCTAAAGGATACCAATGCCAGGCAACATATAATATAGCTTTAGAAGGAAGCAGAAAAATCATCACCTTGTCTTTTACTTTGTATTTGAGGCAGTTAACATGGACAGTTAGTGACTTGCCCAGAAATCTACAGATTGGATCCCACATCTCCACTGAGCTTTACTTGACTTTGATGGGGTCAGTGGAAGAGAATAAAAACACCATCTGAAAGTTGAAATGAACCAAAGACTGGCCTCTTGATTCCTATGGTATTTTTTATGAATTGCCATTTTGAATATCATGCATGTGCTGTTGTCATGGACCTTTTAATGCATCACATTGATTTGGAAAACAATTCAGTCGAGTTTAATTGGGGCCATCCATATATATTCTGTGTGTATTTTTACCGTGGTTTGTAGTTTTCCCCCAGTCCACAAGAGTATTTCCTCCTCCTGTTTTCTTCTTCTTCAGTGTTAGTTTCTTATCTAGTTTTCCCCCCTTTTCAAAGAGAGGGGGAACTTTTTGCCCCAAATGCTCTTTATTATTCTCTCTTCACTTCATTCTAGCAACACATTACCTAAAAGACCTAATACATATCTGTGGCCAGGAAATTTTTAATCAAACATTTTGACACTGTTTTACTCTTCTAAAAGCTAGTGTGATCCTGTAAGTCCAGGGAGAGCAAATGCTGGGGCAAAATACCTCTAAAACTGAAATCAGTCAAAGGGAGAAATACAGTTTAAATCTCTTTTATTGCTTACAAACTGCAGTCCAGGGCCATCTCTCTTTCCTGCTCTGGCAGAAGCAAAACCAGCACTCCCTGTCACCTCTCAGGTTCAGATAAGCCCTCCTTGCCCAGGTAATTACCCATCAATATGGAGCTGAACCTTTCTCCACCCCTGAGGAATGCCTATTGATATGCAGATACAATAAAAACCGTACTTTTCTCCACCCTCTGAGAATGTAGATGCAGTAAGGCCAGGTGAGATATTCTGGAAATATTACAGTTTACTCACAAATCCCTTGATAAGTCTGAGGCTGAAGGTACATTTTATTGGACATCAGGACATGTGCACATAGGGATTATTTTATAGGTGAAATCAAGGGGAAGAGAGTCACAAACACAATGGTTTCTCAACACAAATTCACATTTTCTCATGTTTACAGTTAATCTGAGTAGGTGTGTGTGGAAAAGGAGGGATATAATCCTAACATTTTGCTGTGAAGTGATGTTTGAGTTGCTAATATTTGCATATCATGCATATCTGTTTGTGGTTATGTTCTTGTTTAACCCTTGGTAGTACCATATGTGCAATTTCTGTTTGATACAGTTTTATTCTTACTGAACACAGTGATCATTTTACCTTCTTCCTTTCTTACCTGTCTTAGTCTTGGCCATTTCCGAATACAAAACCAAGGGTCAGTGGTGGTTTGGGTGAGGTAACCAAAATTCATCCACATTTGTGGAAAGCTTTCTGTTTGTTTTTTTTTTTTAGCCCAGGAGAAACAGCAGTGAATCTATTATGAGGTCTCTTTGGAAACCCAGTCCCCAAGAGAAGACCCTTCATTTTCATTTGTCTCAGGCCCCAACAGTGAATGGAGGGTGGTTTGAAAGTGAAATTGTAGCCTGTTTAGTAGAATTGTTTCTGTGGAACCAGAGTGCCAGGACTAGAAAACATTCATGCCATAAACCGGTCTGCTGCCCCTCAAACAATAACCGTCAGCACATTTTTATAGCTGAGAAAACAGCCTGCCAGGGTGACCCAACCTTCCCACAGTTACTTAGAGGTGTTTACTGACCGTCTTTGATCAGACTTCAAATGGGAGAGTCTAACCTACTCGTAGTTGTTGTTTACTGTTAGTCCTCAGCCTGCCCTTTGTTTTTCACATACAAGCATGAGTAAAAGCAACAGGCTATGTAATCAGGGCTAGTCTGTAGGAACGAATGCTCATTTACTCTCCTGGCTTCTGTGTGGTTTAGGTAAGGCAGAGACTAGAACTATAAAGTGAACTAGTCACCTCAAAGCCCACTATTAGGTCCCAACCAATGGTCAATTTAGAGGATTTTTATTAGCAATCAAGGCACTTTTATACAATAAAGCTAATTTCAGAAGATTACTGGTTTTTGGTTGAGACACAACTTCTAGCCTAACACTGAGGGATTATGAATGAGTGAACAGCCTCCTAGATGGGAGAGAAAATGGATCAGGTAGATAAACTGATTTGTGTTTTCTGGAACAGCTGGTTCATTTTTTCCATTTCTGTAGATAACTATTGGTTTTCTTGAGTAATCTTATTCCATGGATCCCAGATGTTTCTTTCTTGCCTTTGGATTTAAGGTACATGAGTTAAAAGGACTAAGCTAGTATACCGTATTGGTATGTTATCAGTAAATTGCTTTTGGAATGTTGTCAAAGACTTGCCTTTGTGCCACATACTCTCACAGGGACAGCTGAAGAGCCAGCGTTGAGAGCAGTGAAAAGGGATTCTCTGCGGTTTGCTTTGTATAGACCTCATTTGAGCAGGGGATACTTGAACTCCCCTCAGTGCACCGAGTAATGCTGTGCTGGTCAAGCTGTACATTATTATTATTGGTAGTTAGCTTTCAGATGAATGATGATTTTACTGTTCTTTCATTTGTAACAAATGATGTAAAACAGATCTTGGGAGGAATGCAATCACATATTATTGTCTGGTTAATAATTTCAGTACTATTTTCAAATTTGCCCCCGTAGAGCATGACCTTGGAATTGTAAAGTGGGACCCAAATAGGAAGTGCACATTTGCCCCTGAGTTTTTCAGAGTTGGTAGGAAAATTTCTCTTTGCTATCTTGTCTTTTGCTCACCAATTTCTCCCTCCTGGGAGAAGAGTTCCTTCTGGCCAGACAAATGGGGTGGGAGCTGGGGTCTGAGAAGGAAGAGTGAAGGGGTTTTATTCATCCCTCTTCCCTTTCAAAGCCCTTCCTGAGAGCAGAGAAAGCTGGTGACAGAATAAAGGCAACCCTTTTAAAATACTCAGAACCACAGTGAGTAAGTTCTGCTCCATTCTTGCTGACACGTCACTTAGTTTCTCTCCCTGCCATCAACTTTTAGGCAACAATCTTTCTGATTCTTCTCCCTACTAAATCAATAGATGTTAATGTATTTCTTCAAAAATGTCAGTTTGTGTCCTATAAAACTCAGGACTTTAAAAATGAGTTTTAAAAAGCTCTGCTCTAATAAATTTTTTACCCTCAACAAGACTGTCTGGGTGGATCCACTGGAATTATGCTCACCTATTTGGGCTCAGTATTCCTGGTAAAACACCCCAAGTTCCCTGAATTTGTTGTTAACTGCAATGCCGGTAGTTGTGAGAAATGGCCCTCTTTACTTTGCACGAGAAAGTGTGAGGGGCTCTGATGCCCTTGATGAGCCTACAAGAAGATTTGCTTTTAAAGTCTTTGAAATGAAGTTCTTAATGCCCTTTTTGATGCCTTTATCTTGATTTTGCTGCTAATATCTGCAGGGACTTTTCTTTATAAAATTTCAGAAGCCCCTGCTCAGTATTACTGAGTTGTATTCGTATCATTCCCAAGAGTTTTGAAGTTTAAGATTTTGCTTTAAGTGTAAGTGAGCAAATCCATAGATTATCTGCATTTAAACCTGACATTAAAAATCAAAACAAAGACAGACTGAATCTTAGCTTTCATTTAAGGAGGTTTAATTGGCAGGGTGGTACTGAGGGTCTTCCATTTGTAGACTAGTCAGTTATGTTCTGAGACCTTGGGAGCTCCAGCTTTAGCATCAGGCTGGATGCAGGAACCCATGTTTGGTTTTTGTTTTGTTTTGTTTTTTTCTAAACAACTTCTTGTGCCATTTCTCATAGGCTTTCTACCTAATTTTTTGGTCATTTCTATTGCCACATGAGACTTTGGCCAAACGTTCATGCTGCTTGAGATGTCTGGGCTGTATGCCTGACTCCATGCTGAGATGCAGTGTCTGTCACAAAAACCTCAGGCCAAAGTCAGGACACAAAGCTGGGTTTCTCCCTCCCCCATGCACTTCTGTGCACCTGTGTATTACTCATTCTGCCTGCCATTCTCTCCATAATTAAGAACAGAAATGCTTGTTCTCTTCAATGTCATTGTGTCCTTGGCATCCTGCACAGGGTCTGGCACCAAAATCAGGTTCAGCAAAGGTTTGTTGAACTGAACAAAGCATCAACCAAGAGTTCTAGAATCAGGAGTGCAAGGCTGTATTACTGATCTCTCCTAGTACCTGGTATCTTTGACAATCTTCGAGCTTATTTTTCTGTAGTGCTGAATTATATCAAGTTCATTTAAAAACTGTATTAGCTCATTATGCCTGTTGTGAATGGATTTACCATCTTCCTTTACCTTTCATTGCCAGTCACTGAAACTTTTAAGTATGCTCCTGCTACCCACACCATGGATACTTTTTATTGTGCAGCTCCAAAGCTCTTGGTTCCTAAAGCATTTGCCTCTGATTTATATAGTAGTTTGCTGTTAACATATCCAATGTAAAATCCTCTGTGTGGCTTTTAATTCCTTATAACATCTAATACGGTAAGTATGCATTGTATAGAATTCAATAAAATATTAACTAATGCAAGTAGAGCACTCAATCACACAGTAATTATATGGATTTTATTAACATTTAAACATATTTTATTAACATTTAAGCTTTAAAACAACTTGATAAAGTAGATCAGGCAGATACCTCAATTTTATTGAAATCAAGGAAAATTGGAAGTCATGAAGCTTAGTCTTATATGAAAATTAAAGTCTTGTCTCCCTTTCTGATGCCTTCCTAACAGCTAAATAGCAACACAGATTCAAAGGGAAAGATTTGGAAAGGAAAGACTTGCATTTCAAATTGGCCAAACAGATGTGCTAACTCATGCAGCACCTTGTGTTTTGAAATGGTTAAGTGATACAAGGGTGGTGACCCATTACTTATGAATCCTGTCAGTAGCTCGGTTTGGGTCCTCGGTAGCAGCTGACTGCAGGAAGATTGCGGCAAGAGCACTCAGACACGGGCCAATTTGTTGTCGTGGTCACTGCTGCTTTTAAGGACAGTGGCTGAGCCAGACTAGAAATTCTTGTAATAAAGCCAACCCGAGTCACACAGAGGATCAACTTTCAGAAAACAAGGACTGGTCCTTTGATTTAGAGCTCCGTAAGGGCATTTGGAAAGTTAACGCACATCCAACTTTCTAAGGTTTCCTAGACATTGGGGAAAGACACCGGGTAATTTGGGGAGACGTAGAGTGGGAAGATTGGGGATGAGAAGTAGATAGCTGCGGGAAAGCAGCCATCCTCCCCTTTTTCTCATTGGTCTTCATTTTCTAATAATCATAACTCACCTAAAATATATTACGTGTTTAAAAGGAGGGTACTTTTCCAAGTTATAGGAAGGGAAAATGTCTTCAGAAGGAAAAATGTGAAGGAAAAACAACTAACTTGCACATTTGAGGAATTGTAATTCTTCATTTGTCTCTGTGGTAAAATGATTACATGCTGTTTACCTCTTTGGTCATACAGCATTTTTATTCTAGTGGGACAGTCTTAAAGTTGTTTTTTAAAATACCATTATGTGAGAAGGCACTATGCTAGGTGCTTTATATATATATCTTTCAGTCCTCAGAAAAGTCCTTGAAGGTAGCTCTTGTCATTCCTTTCTGTAGATCAGTATCAGAAAGATGTCTAAGTAGCTTACCCAAGGTCATGCTAGAAATGGTAGAGTTCCAGTTGAAACCCAGGCCTCCCCAGCTCCACGGCTTTTCTGTTCTCGGCAGTTCTTAGAGTCTGTTCTTCCCAGCCTGTTTTCCTTTCTGGCAGGATGCCTTTGGAAAGTAGCAGTTGTTACAAGTTGGAGAAACTAGTATGAGAAATGTGTCTCTCTACCTGGCTTCTGTAGAATATGGCACCTTGAGAGAGAAATTACTTTGCAGCATCCTTTTAAGGAACAACAAATCTTAACTCCTGAAGGAAAGTAAAATTAAAAACAACTTAATGTACTCTACTAAATCCTAGGGGCCTTTAACTACTCATTTCTGTAATTACTAAAATGTCCACAGGATAATAATCTTTTAAAATCTTGCTAAATTTAGACAATGCCTGAAATGCCTCATTGTGTTTATTTGTTTATATGTCTGCATCCCCATAATTAAACTATCAGTCCTTTGAGGATAGAGAATGCATCCTAGTGGTCTTTGTATAGCACAGCATCTAGAAATAGCATCCTCCCAAATACCGATGTGTAAGGAATGATGATGTGCTTTGGAGATTTATACTCAGTTGCTTTTGGGTAGTTTAGTAGTAACCTCAGTTTTACTCTCTTACATTTCCTTGGTTATGTGCTCATCATCTTTGTTAAAAAATATTTTAATTGAAGTGATGAAATGTGCAAACCAAAAATTAACTATTTTAATTCACTGACACTTAGTAGATTCACAGTATTATGCAATCACTACTTCTATCTAGTTCCGAAACATTTTTGTCACTCCAAAAGGAAACCATACACCCATTAGGCAGTGGCTTCCCAAATCCATCCCGCCCTTCATCCCTTGGAAACCACAAATCGGTGTTCTGTCTCTGTTGATTTTGGATATTCACCTAAGTGGAATCATACAGTATGTGACTTTTTGTGTCTGGCTTTCTTAGTGTAACGTTTTCAAGGTTCATCTACTTTGTAACATGTATCCATACGTCATTCCTTTTTATGGTTGAGCAATATTCCATTGTTTAATAAATACATATCACATTTTATTTATACATTCTTCACAAAATGGACATTTTGGCTGTTCCCACGTTTGGGCTATTATGAATTGTGCTACTGTGAACACATGTGTCCATGTATTTTAGTTCCAGTTTTTGATTTTTTCTGGTTGCATTCCTAGGAGTGGTATTGATGAATAATATAAGAACTTCATGTTTAACTGAGGAAGTACCAAACTGTTTTCCACAGCACCTATACTATATTCATTCCTACTAGCAATGTGCAAGAGTTCCAGTATCTCCTCATCCTCCCCAAACTTACCTTTCCATTTTTCTGAGAATAGCCATCATAGTGAGTGTGAAGTGATACCTTATTGTGGTTTTGATTTGTGTTTCCCTAATGACTAATGATGTTGAACATCTTCTCATGTGTTTGTTGATTGTTTGTATATCTTCTCTGGTGAAATGTTTATCTAAGCCCTTTGCTCATTTTAAATCGGATTGTTTTTTGTTGTTGTAAGAAATTTTTATATATTTGAGATGTAGGTCCCTTATCAGATATGTGATATATAAATATTTTCTCCATTCTGTAGGTTGTCCATTCACATTCTTAGTAATGTCCTTTGATGTGCAAAAGTTCTTAATATTGATGAGACCTAGCTTATCATTTTTTTCTTTTTTTACTTGTGTTTTTGGTGTCATATCTAAAAATATGTTGTCAAATGCAACATCATGAAAATATACCTTCTTTTCTTCTAAAAAGTTTTGTGTTTTAGCTCTTAGGTTTCAGTCTGTGATCCATTTTGAGTTCTTTCTGTTAGGTAGGGGTCTTTTTGTCTGTTTGGGGCTTCTTGCAATTCCATGTAAATTTGAGGATCAGCTTTTCCATTTCAGCCAAAAAGAACATTGGAAATTTGGTAGATTATATTGACACAGACTGCCTTGAGTAGTATTGCCATCACAACGATGTTAAGTCTTTCAATCCATGTCTTTATTTAGTTTCATTTATTTAGGTCTTCTGTATTTCAACAGTGTGTTGTGGTTCAAGTGTACAAGTCTTTCACCCATTTGGTTAAATTGATTCCCAGGTATTTTATTCTTTTGGGTGCTCTTTTAAGTGGAATTTTTTTCTTAATTTCTTCTTCAGATTGTTCATTGTGGCATTGTGGGTATATAGAAATACAGTTGACTTAAGTGTTGCTATTATACCCTGCAAATTTACTAAATTCATTTATTAGCTCTACTAGTTTTTTTGTGTGGAATCTTTGGGATTTTCTGTGCATTTGATTATGTTATCTGCAAATAGATGCGGTTTTACTTCTTCCTTTCTCCAGTTTGGAGGCCTCCCCTCCCCTCCCCTCATCTCTCCTCCCCAGCCTAACCTAACCTAACCTAACTTAACCTAATTGTTCTGGTTTGAACTTCTAGGAAGTTGTTGAATAGTGGTGGTGAAAATGGGCACCTTTGTCTTGTTCCTGATGGCAGGGGGGAAAGCTCTCAGTCTTCCTCCGTTGAGTGTAATGTTAGCTGTGGGGAATTACTGTCTTTTACCTACCAGATCAGAGGTTCTCTAAGTGTGGCCCTTGGACAGCACCATCTATATCACTTGAGAACTTGTTAGAAATGCTAATTCTTGAGACCCACCTCAGACCTCCTGATTCTGAAACCATGGGAAATGGAGTTTAGCAATCTGGATTTTAAGAAACCCTCTGAGTGATTCTGATATACTCTAGAGTTTAAGAACCACTGCACTAAAATTTAAACTTCTTTGAGATTAGGACCTGTCCTTTACTACCTTTGAATTCCTTTTAGTTCTCTTGTGGTATTAATCAGTGTTGAATGATTTTTAAAAATAGAATGTCAAGGTTCCCCAAAGTGTTTGCATAATCCCTTAGTTGGTCTTTGTGTCTTGAATCACCATGAAGAATTGGAAATTCATTATTAGACATCCAGGATTCATCAGACAACCTTACATTTTGTAATTAGTCTTAGACCCATTGTAAACAATGCAAGTGCACACATCATTTAGGCTCTTTGTTCTGATATTTATTTTTACCATCATTGTCTGCTTACCTACTGGCTGTGGCCCTTTCCTTATGACTACTTTTTTGCCAGCAAGAATTTCTCTTTTGGCTACTTAAAAAGACTCAAGAGGGTCTTTTTTAGAGTTTATTATATTTATTTACTTTTTATTAAAAGAGTCACTTTCATAGGGTTTATTAGATTTTATCATTATTTTGCCTTTGCTTTATTTTTCTCATTATTTTCTTTAATCTTGCTATGTCTTGATCTCATCCTCCTTTATATCCTTATTGAACAAGATAATATTTAATAAGATAAGACTGTGATGCATTGCTCCTAAGAGATATCGAAAAGAGCCATTGGACACAAGTACCAGTTTACAGACAAGTATGATGATAAAATTCTGCTATACACTTGTTTACCTGTTGGTGAATACTTAGCTTATAAAAATGCCAGTTAAAATATCCAAAATTGTGACATAATTACTTATTTATAGCTGGCCTATTTCTAATACTGGTTTAAATGCTAATTTGTACCTTGTATTACCATTTTCTATCACTTTCAGATTTCTAAACCTCATTTGTGCATTTACTGTAAGTCAGTCTATTTAACTCTGCCCCCAGAATGAGGGAATATTTTGAATATAGCATCAGACATATCAGACTTAAATATATTGACATATGTAAGTTCTGGGGAATCCCTAGTAGCAGGGAAGAAGCATAGAGTTGAAGCAGAATGGCTCAGAAGCTCTCTTTGAGCACGTGTGGTCCTAAAAATACATTACTTGGCTTTCCTTTAGTCTCTTTGATATGGGAAATAAGTCCTAGGATTATTGCATGAATTATTATTGATTGACTAATTAAGCTGCTTTGCAGCCTCTCTGGTTCAAGGTTTGCTATAAGTAAATGAAAAACCAGTTCATTAACAAATGCTAGCAGACTTTTAAGATGTTAGACCATGTACTTGCATATTGCAGTTAAATTTTTTAATGACTATAATCAATCATATTCCTTGTTTGTGCCTCACATCTTGTTCAGTAAAAAAAAAAAAAAAGGAATTCTTGACTGTTGAAGTCACAGCCTAAAACCTGAACTTGATCAAATTTCCCAAGGCATTTTTTTTTCATGGAGTTTCTGGGCTCTTGCGAATGTTCTACTTCCAGTTCTAGAAATTGTGCATGTGACATTTTCATCTGTCTGTGGAAGAGTTCATGTGGTCTCTAGCTGTTTATTCATTAGTTTCACACACACTCAGAAAAATCTGAGAGTAGCTTGGAAGTGTGTTTATTTTGTTTTCAGATTATTTAATCTGTATATACATATATCTGTGTATACCTACTTATATGTATCAAGAGTGTTTAATTAAAGGGGGTTCCGGATCCCTTAAGAGATTAAATTTTTTTTCCAAAGTTTAATAGTTCAATGATTTCCCAATACAGTCAAGAGATGAAGTTGATTTGAAAAGATTATGTGGTCCCCCGCTCCCTATATATCTAAACTTGCTGGTTTGAACAGGAAGAGAAACATTTTTCTCCATATTCTAAGGGCTATGTCATGTAAGCCTTGTGTGTCATGAGGTTACTAATTAAAAAATCAAGAAGAACCAAGTAGTCCTAGAAGCATAGGAAGGGAAGCTTGTATTTTGATTTTGGAAAGGATTATAATACACCAGGAGGTTTCTCAAACACCAGCATTTGAGCAGAGACCGTGAACTCACTGATTGGGAGGTAAATATTGAGAGCAACAATAACTTTTCTCATACCGCCATTGTGAATTCAACTTTATTTTGCTAGCTTTTAAGCTTCTGAATGCGTATGGATATAATGCTCTATTTCAGAAAGGATAGGAACCTCGTGGTACCGAGGCACAGCTGAGCTTCAGGAGCCATTCCTGCACGTTTCTCTACACCCTTTGAAAGACTGATGACAGTGACGACAGGGAGGAGGACAAACATGCTGAAGCTATTTAGCTGCTTCTGAAATCAAGGCTGTGAAGAAAACATTTTCTGGCTGTAAATCACTTGTCCTACATTCTCTAAAGCAGTTTATACAAAAGACTTTAGCAGTTTTAGGGTCATTCCTGGGGTTAAGAGACTGTTTGCTTGGTATATAGTTTGGTGATTAAAAAGCAGTACTTTATTGAGGTAGGAACATTTCTGTTCACGCTTTGTGCTGTGAAATATTTAGTATTTATCTGATGAGGAAAGTCTGCCACTTAAGTCAGTATTGTGCACAGTGTATACTTACTGATTTTATGTGTCACATATCCTACTTTAAAAAATTAGTACTTTAAATGCAATTGTACCAAAAAAACTCCAAAACTAAAAAGCTATGAACAAAATTTTTAAAAATTGTGAAGATCGCTAACATTTTGATGAGGGATTATCGGGCCATACCCCTCTTTAAATGCTTTGCCTGTATTACAGAATTTAATCTTTAAGCCCAACCCTGTGAGGCACACATTACTGTTCTCACTTTAAACTGTTGAGCAATGAAGCTCAGAACATCTAAGGGAATTGTTCAAGGTCACACAACCAGCATGAATAGTGAGCTGGGGAATGAAACCAAGCAGAGGCGATGTTTTGAATGCCTGCTTATAGAGCCTAGTGCTCTGACCCTGGGATTTCACAGGCTCATGCTCAGATCGAAATAGTTGTCTATGATCTTTTTTTTTTTTTTAGCTAGTCCGTTCAAATACAAATATTTAGCAGATACATAAATGTCTTGGTGGCTATGGCAAAAATGTTGAAGTTGAAGAGAGATGGACTTAGGTAGTGATTTGGAAGGTGAAAGTGCCTTCAGTTATTGGTGGATTTATTAGTTTAAATCATACTTAAAAATAGAATGAGTTCATGCAATTATCCTTGCTTATGCCGTGGTTGTCTTTTGCTGTAAACTGTTGCCAGTGTATTAGCGTGAGAGAGACCCTTGGGGTATGCTACCTGCTTAGAGATTATGCAATAGTTGAGTGCTTTGGTATATTGTCCGTGAAGTTGCGGTGACTCTAGTCATATAGAATGTTATGAACATTAGCATCTCTTCTGCCCTGCCTCCTATACTTCTTTCCTATACTTAAATACTTTTTGACGGGCACCCCAGCACCCCTGTCCCTCCACATTTCCACTGGTCCTCTCCTGTTAAGGATCTATAACACTGGATTGTACCGTGAAGTGAAAGGTGCATTATGCTTACATGTAAATGCAGCACTGGGTAGCAGGATATGTTTTGTTTTCCCAAGAAAAGTGTTGTATTTTTCTTGGTTTTTGTTACAGCCGAGCAATTTTCATTGCCGGCAGCACAACACACATTAAGAGAAAGCAAATAAACAGCACACAGCACTTGGAGCCAGGAAGTCGCATCTCAGGCAAGAAACACAGGTTTGAATTGACATTTGGGAGGTGGGTTTCTAGTTGCCACACTGAAAACCAGTGACTGTGAAATTCTTGCACTTCTAGGGAAACTAATTATAGGATGTTGAGAAGGGTGTCAGAAGTTGATTCTAATGTTATGACAATCAATTCCTTTGTCATTGAATATTACCTCAAACTTTGTCTTAAGTGAAGGAGTGTTGTCTTGCCATTCATTGTTTGCTTTAGACATGTGATTTACATAATTTGACTTTAATATTTTGAAACTAACCTCGTATTAATCAAATGGTTTATTTTTACATAATACAAGTAAGTTTGGCAGGAGTAATTCCTATTAATGTCTAGCTTTAAAATGCTACCTATTTTTCTCCCTGCCTTATAACATAGCAAATTAAGTTGATTTGGAATATTTTTTAAAGGTTTCTTCCATTTCATATTAATGGCCTCTTAAGTAACTTATTTTAAATAATAAGATGAAAATAATAAAACCAGAAGAGATAAACTCATTTTAGAAAGTATTTGTTTAAGCATTTATTAATAATGTTTTCTTTCAAAAGCAAAAAAAGTTTTTGACCTACTTTGTTAGGCTACTTCTAACTGAGCAGCTTTGGTTTGTGGAACTTGAGGCTTTGCGAATCATTAATATTTTTAAAGCTCGTGGGGTTTTTTTTTGTTTTCTTTTTCCTCTTGACTTACACAGATAGAGAATTTCTTTTCATCCGTGATTTCAGGTCTTAAGGCATGATGCACCACTTACTGAAGAGAAAATCGTCAAAGTGATAAATTCTCTTTAGTTTTGATAATATTTTTTAAATGCCAGTGATTATTTTGAATAATGTCTATTTCTTCAACTGTTAATATCTTACTCTTGCTGGTTTTAGGACCTGCTGAAGTTCCTATGATGTCACCCAATGGATCCATTCCTCCTATCCATGTGCCTCCAGGTTATATCTCACAGGTAAAGCGTTTGGCGACTTCTCCACTCCCCAAGGGCACTATGACTGCACTGTGTTGCAGCTTCAAAAACTTATCCGAAGATTAATTCAGTTAGGATAATGCTAGGGGCTAGGGTTGTCATCACTTTTGTGGCACCACATGGCCCTTTCTGAGTCTTGTCACTTGACGTGCCAAAGTCAGAGGGAGGGAAACACAGCGAGGTTATTAGGCTGTCCTCAGCTAAGGTGGGTTTCACACTTGACCATTTGATTCTGATGCCTTCATGGATTCTGCTGCCTTAAGAGATTTGCTTTCATCTGTACCAGTTTGTTGGGGGAAAAAAATTGCAGACGTAATTAGTGAAAATATCAAAAGAGCCTGCCTTTTGTTATGGGAGTCCCATTTCTTCATAACATGGCACAACCTGGGCTTGGTGGTTTGCTGAGTTTGATGTGAGAACTTGCTGTTTGTACTTCTTATTTCTCTGAAATTTAGTTTTCTCTTAAGTAAAATAGCAATCACAATTAAAAAAGCAACAGCAGTTTATTTCAGAGGTATGTTGGAAGGATTTTTTAAAAAGTTAAAGGATAAAATTATACTCCTATACTTGGTTTCTTGAAGTATAGATATCTGTGTCCACTCTAAGCTTTTGTTCTAGGCTGAGTGTGGTATGAATGTCTCCCTGATTCTCCCTGCGCAACTGCTTTTCCAAATGCCTACCCAACCAACTCTTTTTCTCTTTGCCTCTTTTGCTGTTTTTTTTTTTCTGATTATAAGAGCATTCTCTACTCACTGGGAAAAAAATCAGAAAAATAGAAGAGCATAAAAAACATAATATTTATAATTTTACTACCCACAGAAGACAATCATTATGTTAATGATTTTTGGATTATATCCTTCTAGATTTTTTTCTTTCTATTCTTTCACTCCCTGCTTCTAAAGTTATTTTAAAAACTATAATTTTCAGTTTTTAATAATTTTGCTAGGGTGAAAAAAACTGGCAGCTACATAGGAAAATTGCTGAAGTTCAGGCAGGAATCAAAGATTTATCCTTCTCTGATGTAAAAACTTACCCATTTCTTCACTGTCTAAGCCATACAGCGGCCACTGTAATTTCATTTTTTCCATTCTTGCTTTTATGTGAGCAAATTTGACATCTTTTTCTTTTGAGTAGCCCAAATGTTGGCCAGCCTTCCCCCTATTACAAATAAACAACTTTCTTTATACAAGTCTTTGTAAACAAGAATCAGTGGAAGGAGAAAAGTGTTCAGAGCAGGCCCTTGCAGCCAGGACACGCGATGATGGATTACATTCACGTCACTAGCCAATTAACTGAAGAGAACGAGGAATGTAGAGTTGCATTAGGTCTCCTCATTTATTTTGAGGAAGTGTTTCATTCCATTGAACAGAGTACAGTTCTCACCATTGTGATGGTAGAATAACACCTCCTTTTATGCTTAAGGTCCATTTAAGGAATACCATTTAAAAGTTGAACATTCTAGTGGAGAGAAGCTACAGTGTGCTTTTTCTTGCTAGTGACATTGCTGTAATTTTACTAACTACAAAACATTTATTGGGAGTCCTAGGAAAAAATGGGGAATTTTAGACCATGGTATATTCCTGATTCTGAAAAACTTCTATAGAAAATCAAGCAGAAAGAGTGAAAGAGAGCTTATAAACTCACTTGTATAAAACTGGAGATGGAAGCATAGTGAAACACTTTGTCAACTGAGAATTATGGCAGACAGTGTTGGGGGATTTTGGAAGAATAGTAAAAAATGGAGTAATTTGAATTTTGAATTGAAAAAGAGAAAGAAGCAGTCTATAAGGCATGTATTTAACTCTGTTTAGATCGGACTCCCTGATCAGAAGATGGGCCCAGAGTTAAATGACCTCCAGTTAGTAACACTGTATCATTAATGATATTTGACAGTGAAATGTCTGAGTAAAATATTTGGTTAATATGAAGAAAATTGAGAAAGCTGTAATAGGTTGAATGCATACAACCTCTTCTTTAAGGCTGGAAGCACGCACACTTAGAAGAAATGAGGGTGGAACCAAGTATAAAATATCACACACACACACACACAAGTATAAAATATCACACACACAAGTATAAAATATCACACACACACCCCACCCCACCCCACCACCACCACCACCACCTCCTGGTGGCTAGATGTGTGTGAAAAATGCCCAATCCTAGCCTGTCCCTATGCGAGTCAGTTCTACATCTTATCCCTACAGTCCTTTTCCTCATAGATGTGGCTTCCTTGTTCAGACCTAGATTTCAGAGTACATCTCAGAGTATTAAAGTTCTCTGGTGTGGTATGTGGACCCTTCATAATCAACCCTGCTCTCCTTTACATGTTGCCCCACATTGCTACCATCTTAAACTTCTGTCTCCTGGATACACCTGACCTTTTTTCAACTACATACTTTTGTGCCCATTATTTCCCTCTTCTTGAAATATTCTAAAGCCCCTCTTTGTCTGATAGTTCTATCATTTTTCTCATTCAAACACCCCTCCTCACCATGACCCTTTCAGAACCTCTAACCCAGAAATGGTGATTGTCCCCCCCCCCCCAGTATTTTGGCATTTTGTCTGCATGTCTGTCATGAAATACATTTTATAACCAGCCCCAAGAACACTCATTGCCTCATTGGGATTATATCTGGGAATCTAGAATACTACTTGATTCATATGAAGTGTTGTTAAATGTAAATGATTGGCCGAACTGAAATACATAAATATAGAAGAGGTTCAAAGATTTGTTTCAAAAATTGGCAGGCTCAAGTAGAGTACTAAAAACACCTAATAGGTAGAAAGTTAACAAGATCAGAGATGTATACCTGCAAAGAATGAAATGCTCTGAATATGGATATAAGAGGTAATGCAGTGCCCCAACAATTAAGTAGAGGAAAGAATGGTTCTTTTGAGCAAATAGTGCTGGGACAACTGGACATCCAAATGCAAAAGAATGCTGTTGGACCTCTACTTCACACCATATAGAAAAAGTAGCTGACAATGGTGGATTATAGACATACGTAAAAGCTATGGCTGAATAACTTTAAGGAGCAAAATTTTGTAACCTTGGATTAGGCAATGGATTCTTAGATGTGACACCAAAAGCACAAACAGCAATAGAAAAAAATAGATAAATCTGACTTCATACAAATTAAAACCTTTTGTGCTTCAAAGGATACCCTTAACAAAATAAAAAATAAAACAAACATTTTGGGAGAAAATATAGGCATATCATGTATTTCAGAAGGGATTTGTATCTAGAATAAAAAAATCTTACAACTCAAGAGTAAAAAGACAGTCCAATTTAAACAAAGGATCAGAATAGACATTTCTCTAAAGAAGATGTACAAATGACCAATTAACACATGAAAAGATGTTGTACATCATTAACCATCAGGGAAATGCAGTATACTTCAAAACCACACTGCAGTATACTTCACACACACTTGGATGGCTGTAAAAAAAGATAATAAAAAGTGTTGGCAAGTATATGGGAAAGTTGGAGCTCTCATATACTGCACGTGAAAATGTAAAATGGTACAGCCGTTTTGAAAAGCAGTCTGGCATTTCCTCAAATGGTTAAACATAGAGTTACCATGTGGCTCACTATTGCACTTGTAGATATATACCCTTGAGGAAAGAAAATAGATGACCATGCAGCTTGTACATGAGTCTTCACAGCAGTGTTTTTATAATAGCCCCAAAGTGGAAACAAATGCCCATCAGTTTATGAATGGTTGAACATGAGTTGTGGTATATCCATACAATGAACTATTATTATTCCACTCATAAGAAGGAATGAAGTACTGATATATGCTAAAATGTGGATTAACTTTGAAAATACTGTGCTAAGTGAGAGAAGCCAGAAACAAAGCCATATATAGTATTATTCCATTTCTACAAGTAGATTCATAGACACTGAAAAAAGATTAATTATTTCCAGAGATTGGGAAAGAGAGTATTAGGGAGTAACTGCTAACAAGTATGGTATTTATTTTGGGATGATGAAAATGTTCTACAATTAAATAGTGATGATGGTCACTTAACTGTATGAATATACTAAAAACCACTGAATTGGATGCTTTAAAAGGATAGATTTTATGATATGTAAATTATATCTCAATAAAACTGTTAAAAGAGATGGGGGAAGGGAAGATAGTGACTAGTCCTGATCAGCAAACAGTGGGGCAGCTGGGAAAAATGGCCCAGCTTGTCTTGGTGCAACTGGTGATGGTGGTAGTAACTCCTGTGTATGCTAGGTACTGTGTTAAATGCTTTATTTATGTCTCTAGTTTTCACCATCCCAACTTTATATATGTGGAAGCTGAAACCCTGAGTAGAACCACAATTGCAACTTAGGCATTTCTGATTTTACTGACCTATTTTCCTCTATGATGTGATCTCAAAGTCAGTGACAGAGCCTGCCTTGATGGACGTATTTGCTTTAAGTTAGATTATTTTGTGAATGTGGGTGTATGGTGTGCCTGCACATGCATCTCTGATATTAAAACACCAGGCACTCACATATGAGATGGTCCATTATTGTTAGAAAATTGAAAAGAGAGGCAAGTGAATGATTAAAGAATTTACATTAGTAAACCTAAACTGAGTCAATGGAGAACATCTTGATTATAGTGTTCATTACATAATTTAATAGCTGAAAGTGCTTTAAAGATAAATGGATCAAATTGATAAAATGTAAATGTCAGTAATAAGTAAATGATCTTATAGTAAAATGAACATCTAGAGTTGAAGATAGCTGTGTTTTGCTCTGAGGTCCCATCAGCAGCACAGTCTGTGTTCTTAGCTTGAGGCCTGAACCCAGGGGCCTTAGAGAGAATGTGGACACAGAGAAGGAGAACAGTGGGATCTTGTCATTTCAACTTGGTGGTCTCTGATACAGTAGGTTTTGTGTGTTTTAGGGTGTGTGTGTGTGTGCTTTACTTTTGATGGGAGGTTTGAGGGAAAAGTAACCTGACCTTTTCAACTTGAGGGAAAATAAAGACTAAGATTTTTTTTCCCCCCAGCAATGAGAAAGTGGATTTAGGTGAGAGCAACGTTTGTCTCATCACACTCATCACCATCATTTCCATGTGTAAAAATATGTATGAGTATGGTTAAGGTTGAAACTATGGGAAAACAGGGCAAGTACTACAGTTGGGAAGAACATGAGACTTTAGTTGGAGAGGCCTGTCTTCAAATTCCACCCTGACTGTATCCCATGTAACTTTTACAAAACTTTTGCCACATATATCAAATATCTCCCTGATGTGGTAGGTGAAGAATTAAGAGAAATGCGTCTGAGAAGTGTAGTCCACAATGGGCATTCATTCCATCACTATTAGAGTGAAGAAGACTGTTAGAACAATTTGAATGAAAGTTTGGCAGACTCTGCCTTCGTAAACACATACTGAGATCGTGCAGTATGAAGCAGATTTTTCTTTCATCATATACTGGCCATGGTTTCTCTCTCTCTCTCTCTTTTTTTTAACTTTATCATTAACTTTCTGAATAATTTATATATCAAAATTTTTTAAGCAGGTGACTTGAGTTCTATTTTCCATGCTTCCATAGTAATTTATGAAGCATTTTTCAAATGTTACAGGAAAAACTTCATGTAGACTCACAAGATTTAAAAAGCATATGAAAAGAAAATGTGAAACATCCAAGTTACTGTTGTTTGTTTTTTCAGATTAATTGGTGTAACCAAAACCTTCAAAAGGTAGTGAAAATAAGTGTTTTTGTTGTTACAGTACAAGTATACACTTCACCTCATTTCACTGTTGTTAAGGATTAATGGGTCAGTACTTGTTGAAATTATGTGTATTTTATTTCCCTTGATCAAGGAAAGACAAGAAATCTGTCGAAAAAGTGCATTTAAATTTTAGTTTGGTTGTTCTCCAGAGGGGATTGTTTCAAGAGTTGGTCATAAATCAGAGCCCCCTGTGGAAATATAATAGGGCCCGATAGGTGGTAGCCATGGAATGCTGTAACATTAGCCTCAGTTTCTTCCCTTTAGTAATTACAGGCTGGGGGTAAACCAATGCCGTGTTTCACCTTCAGTGCTGTGCAAATGATAAATACAAAGGAGATTGCCCTGTGCCCCAGCAGTCTGAGAATCAGACCTGTTTGGTAGCCAATAATAAGAATTGAAATATCTCAGGAGACTATGTTCTTTGGAGGAATAGATTTTTCCATACAAGTTAGGCAAGTGTTCCACAATGAACAGAATGTGTGCACGGGGGTTGGGAGTTTGTGGAAAAGAGCAGAGGACTTAGGTGTTCATTCTGTTTTACTTTCCATTATTAGAAGATTTGCAGCAACTTTATTTTTTCATTTATGGCTTATCTTGTCTGAAGAATGATTACAGACAGGGTTGGCGATACTAAATTAAATGTCCCAAGGATGTACCCTCCCTTCGAAGCACTGTGCAAGTTTCCTCTTTTGAGCCTTCTCTCTGTCTCCCTGCTCTACATTTTCTCCTGGATTTCTTTCCTTTGTCTCTGAGATCCTGGCATTGTGGCATAATGGAGCACAGGACTGGCAGGAAGAAACATTAGCCCAGTGGGGTTCTCTGTTCAACTCCCTGTGTGATTTCAAGAATATTTTCAAGTTATTTATTTGGGTGTTCTAGTTGTTTATTAACTTGATCATTGTCGGTCTTCCTCCTTTTATGCATTTAATCTCCACAAGGGCAGTGATCCTTTGTCCTATTCTTCACTGGATCTCCAGTTTCTTGAAAGATGCCCAGCACATAATAGACATTTATCAAAATTTGGCTAGCTGGAGTCATTTTATCTGTGGAAGGAGGAGAGGAAGGAAAGCATACGAGCTTCTCTGAGGTTTTTTTAATCCAAAATAGATGATTCTCCTCTACTGTTCATATCGTTCTTTAAAAAGAAGACCCAAATGAGAATATAGCTAAGTTTCCATAAGAGTCACTGTCAAAACAGTGTGGCACATGCTTTTGGTATTTAACATTCTATTGACTAGAATGCTATTATTCACCTATAGAAAAATAATAGTTGATTTTCATAATAGCAATATTGAGACAGTGTTACATCTCAGTGACTTTTGAATCATTAATAAGGATTAAATTATGCATATTACATTGTATATTCTTACACACATAGTTACAGGAGAAACTTCATGTAGACTCACAAGATTTAAAAAGCATATGAAAAGAAAATGTGAAACATCCAAGTTACTGTTGTTTGACCCGTAGTTGCAATATGTAACAGCTTTTCTTAGAAAAACACCTTTGCCCAACTCGGGTACAAAACTTTACCAAGATTAGGTGGATTTTATATTCCTACACACTCTTTGAAACCCATCATGTTTAAAAACTTGGACTTACATAATAATAGAGTTATTTTGCTCTGTGACAAATGTGATCTCAGTATCATCAGATGGATTCTTAACCCTTTCTTGTCCCATGGAACCCATTAGGATAGCATTTTTAAATGTAAAGTACAAAATTCATAGACACAGTCTAGAACAGTCTGCCTATGATTTCATGGACATAAGTGTGTCTGAGAAGCTGGACTGAAGAGGTGTGATTGGCCATCTCTTCTGATCAGTGGAGAGGTCAGCTCTCTAAGCAGGAGTCTCTCTGTACCCCCGGGATCCTCCAGTTGCGGCAGCTGAGGTGTGGTGAGAGGAGCTGGAGATAGCTGAGGGCCCAGCCTTGGTGCTGCAGGTCATAAGATGGTATCTCAAACCATGTTGGGCTTCCTTCTTAATTTGAAAGGTCTTAAATTATTACCAGTGTCACCTCCACTGTAGGCCCATTTCTCTGTGAAGAGAAATGAGATTGAGAAGTCATGTTTGGTGTTTTCAACCACAGTTAAAATCACTAAATTTATAAAAGACAGAAACATAGAAACATCACGAGAAATTGGGAAATATATTACATTCTGTCACCATTTTTAAGTCAAGTAACTTAACTTCGTCTATAAATGGATAAAATAGAATGACTACTTGTTCCTACAACTCTTTGGTTGCTCTCCGAATCTTCCTTTTTTCCCTCCAGTTTTCGCTCTCTTCTCATGATAGATGGGTGATGGTGGTGGAAGTTGTCATCCGTAGTAGCAAAAAGGGGATGGGCAGGGAAAGTACAGTCCTTATGTGTCAAATCTCTCCCTTCAGTGAAGAACAAACTTGCCGTTCCTTTTTTATCATTCATTTTTATCATTCTGTATTAGAAGATACAGAGTGAGGAGTTACTACAGAAAGGAAAGATAAAAGCTAATGCTTTTGTAGTCCTGGTTGGTGATGAATAAAATAAAACCAGTCAGCTGCATTTGGGATTGAAGTAGAACTTACATTGGAAATGTACAATTTTTCTGTGTCCTTCATTTGGCAAAATCACATTTATTAGAACCAGGAATGCCAGATCTGAAATTAACTGGGTTTAGATCATCTGAAATTTTAGAGTAGTACATCAGGTATTTTAATTATGGGAGAAAATTTTGACAATGTGTTAATAACTCATTAAATCTAAGCAAATGAACTCTTCTTTTTTTTTTTTCTTTGCTTGCTTGCTTGTTTGCTTGCTTTTTCATTCCTTTGTTCATTTAGCCAACATTTACTAAAAGGCTCCTGTGTATCGAGGTACCCTTGAAGAAGACTTGCGCCGAGTAACAGATGGTGATCTGTGATCTATGCTGCAAGCCGGGGGTCTGGTGGAGTGGCTAGCACCAGTCTGGCTGGGAGGAGCCTGGACTGTTTGCCTGCCCACCCCTCTATTCATGCAGCTGAGTCTTTTGAAAAAACATTTATTGAGGTACATAAAAAATGCACAAATATTAATATACAGGTTAATGAATTTTGACATGTGCGTACACTCCTGTAACGGTCACCCAGATCAAGATATTGAACATTCTTACCAATTTTTTTCCACCTTAACCTATGTCACCCATCCCTCCAGCCTCCCCCGCTTTGGGCAACCACTGGTCTGTCCATGCAACTGTTTTGTATTGCCTGGACTTTTCTTCTCTTGTTCACTGCTTACATACTCAGTTTTAGCTGAGACTTCTTCCCTTCCCAGAATGGCCTGGGAACCTGCTTTAAGTGTGCTGGCAGCAGTTAGGAGTTGAGCTTGAGTCCGGCTTTCACGAACTCATTTGGTCCCAGTTTTCTGCATGCAGGCAGCTCACTCAGTGTTCCCTGCCACTGCGGCAAGCTGGCTGCCAGGCCCTGCACGCTGCCTGCACGCGCGGGTTCCTGTGCCCACGTGCAGTCTGCTCTGCCTGCTTGCTGGGTCATCCCCAGCCACCCGGGGCGGCCTGCTAAAATTTTTGTTTTTCCTTCTCCCATTTAAGCTCTTTTGATTCTTGTCACTTGCAACCCAGAAGAAGTAGAAGGAGAGAATTTTAGGAACTGAGTTTATTAAAATTCCTGTGGAACATTTCAGTTCAGTAAGGGAACCACCTTCTCTGCTAGCTATGAGCAAAAACACTCAAAATATAAGTGTTTTTATTAGATCCATCTTAGTTCTTGGACTCAAGATTGTTCCTTCCCTTTTCCCATAGCTCTCTGACCTTGGGCAAATTAGCTTAACTTCCCTGAACTTCATTTTTCCCCTCTCTAAAATGGGTCTAACCACATATGCCTCAAAGTATTGCTGGGAGGATTTCATGTGATGGTAATATTAATAGTAGTAATCATAAGGTAAGATTTTTCTATTATGTATCAGTTATTGTTTTGGGATCTTAGTGTGTTGTCTTATTTTAGGTAGAGGGTTTTAAAGCAGAGCAGCAAGTATTCAATAAATACTGATTGTATCTTGAATCTTTTCACATCAGTTAATCCTATTTCTTATCCCAGTTATCCTATTTCTTATAGTTCATTACTTACATATTTATTTTTAGCATATCTAACTTCTGTATAATTCACCACTTAATGAAAACTTTGGAGTACAAATCAGAATGAAAATCTGGTTCTACAGCTGAACTAGTTTTAAGTTTTACCTGTACTGTACCCTGGTTTCCTCATGTACAACAGGGATGCTGATGTCCAATTCTCCAGCAGTCAAGAAAGTTACACGAGGTAACCCCTGTCGGGCGGCTGGCAGAGCACAGGCATGGGCTGTGAGGTTCTCTCTCATCTCTCTCCCCGCACCACTCCCAGTAGCACTCCCTCCTCCTCTGGCTGGCCTCCAGGCTATTTCATTTTGTTTTAATGATTCTTTTGGTCATACATTTGAGGACACTCCTGCAAGACAAAGATTCTCTCTGTTTAACCTTTTGTGTAGCATCTCATCCTTTTGTCTAGGCCACAGAGTAGCAACAGTAAGAGGCACATAGAAGTTTCTCAGGAAATACTGAGCAGGATTGAAAGACTCAGGAATCAAACTAGCTGCTGTTTGCCATCAGGCTGACTTTCTTTCTTAGCCTGAGGAAGGTGGCTGTGTGTTCATGGAAGATAAATGCATTACTTTTTAAAGAGACATTTTTTAAGCAGACAAGGCTGGTAGAACTTGAGGAAAAGGTAACTTGGGAGATTCTGATGGGCGGTGTATCAGTTTCCTAGGGGTGCCACAGACCAGATGGCTTAAACAACAAATTATTTCCTTCTAATTCTGGATGCGACAACTTTAGTTTATTCTAAGGACTCTCTCCTGGGCTTGTAGATGGCTGTCTTCCTTTTGTGTATTCACATGGTCTTCACTCTGCATGTCTGTGTCCGAATTTCATCATCTATGAAAATAACAGCCATATTGGATTTGGGCCACACATGCGACCTTTTACCATAATTCCCTCTTTAAAGGCACTGTCTCCATGTACAGTCACATGCTGAGTACTAGAGGTTAGGACTTCCAACATATGAATTGGAGAGGAGTGTGGGGGTGTTGACATTCCATTTAGCCTGTAACAGGTGGCAACTTGAGAGCTTAGCAAGAAAATATGCTTCTCCAAGAAAATGAGTGACTGTTCTGTTGAGTCAGTGCTAGTAAAAAGTTTAGATGATTTTATTTGTTGTGATTTCTGAAAAAACAAAACAAATATTTCTAAACAGCACTTACTAAGACTTAACCTGACTTTTCTCTTTATATTATTTTTAGTCTATGTAGATAAATCTTACTGTTTAGCATCTACTTTTTTCTCACATTTGAGTATCATGCTTAGCTCATAGAATGTGTCAGGAAATAATTGTTGAATTGAGTACAGGGATTTGTCTGCCTCTGGACATAGTCACAATTTCATTCACCCCAAAAGGAAATGAAACTTTCTTTTCCATGGTCATTTGTGAAGACTGAAGGCACATTTTATTGCCTCAGGATTTTGGGACTTATTAACTCTTTCTAATGTCTAAATTCTGTTACAGTAATACATTTCTTTGTCAACCATATTTTCTAAAAACAGTTATTGCCACCATATCCTGAGTTGCTTATTATTTTGTACATTATTATAGCTTCAGACCTTCTTATTCTTTGGGGGAACATAGGCATGATTTCCTTAGATACATCAAAACTGAATTGATAATTGCATATGCTGCAATTTGTGTTACAGAAGAAAAATAAAATATTCACATACTTTTTTATTTTTATTTTTGTTTCTGATTTCTGAATTAATAATCCATAAAAATATTTTTTATAATAAGGTAGGCCTTGGTTGCTAAGGGAGCCTGGTTTCTGAAAGTGTCCCAAATAACATGTATGCAAATAGGTCTTTCACAAATACCACAGAATAAGTTTATTAAAAATGGGGCTGTCGAATGATTTTCATATATACAAGCAATTTGTAGTTTCAAAAGAGATACTTAGTTTTCTAAGTAGAGACATATTTTTTTGAAGGGTAATTTATACTTTACATTTATTATTTTAAAGAGTGATAATACATATTAAAAAATACAGTAATAAAAAGATAATGTTTCAGCCTTGTACTCTTATTTTTGTTTTTCTTTTTCCCTTGACTAGAATCTGTCTTAATCTTTGTTAGTACTTTTTACCCAACTTATTTTTTTTAAGTGCTTTGTTTTAACAAGTCGGAAATATAAAATGAAAATAATTTCTTTTCATTGTAACTACTCCTGTTTATACAAACCCAGAGTTGTTCTCTGTAGTTACTGAGAGCCCTGTTCTTGTTTACTACACTGGCCAAGGCTATGTGGCTTTTTGACCATTAGACATTTTTATAAGTGACTGAAATAATGAAGGTAAATTTCAAGAAAACAAATACTTTGCTTCCGTGGACCTTAACGGTGTCCAGTGCAGTACTGAAATGAAGGTTCCATGAAAAATAAACTTCTGGAACATGCCATGCTTTTTTATTAATAGCCAGTGCAGAGTGGGGGGAAAGAAGACACTGTATACATATATAGAATAATATACATTTAGATCAGATAGTGGGAAAAATTCATATTTAAACTAAAATTGTACAGTGTTTGCTACCAAATACAAATTTGTGCTCTGTCTTTTAGGCAATAGAGGATGCTTTAACAATATTATTAACACATACATTAGAATTTCGAGAGTTGTGGTTTAAGCACCATTCCGCATACACCCATAAATTGGCAGCCATGCATTCATTAAATGAGATGAATGTGATTAGCTTGCCAAGGCCCAGAAGAGATTACATGTATTAAAGAATAAATAAAAACTATGTCTTGAGTATTAGCAGGGGGTATAACTCAGAATCTTAATTTTAAGGAGTTAATATTGTGTTATTAATGAACTGTTAGCATAGTTAATTCTGAACTTAATGTTAATTGGTTCATTAATAAACCCAGATTTTGTTAACATAAATAGTAGTGGTTGTTAATTCAAATTAACCTTCTTCATTTAAGTATAGACTAACATTAATAAACTTGCCTATTGTATCAAATAATATTTAAAAAATGAAGCTTAGTATAAATTTTTTTCTTAGAATGATTTAGACATGACGTAAGTCACTTTATTTCATCCTGTAATCAGCCTCCTGAGGTGTAATGAGAAATCCATTTCAATATACAAGTTTAATTTTCAGTGTTTTTTGTTTGTTTGCTTGTTTGTTTTTAAGTTTTTTACAGTGTGTGTATCTGATTGTCTTGAACACTTGATTATACCAGCCTGTGTCTTTGGCAGCCTGGTCCTGATTCAGGTTTACTCTTAACCGTCACTGACCCTTCCTCGCCCAACTCTGGCCCAGCAGCCATTCTCTCAGCTGTCCCAGGCCTACCCATTCTCCAGGACCCTGAAGCTGTCCCTGATTCTGCCATTCCATACTTTCATTCTCTGTACTCCACAGCTTTTTCTATTGATTATGGTATCTTTTGTATTAGTTCTTATCTGTATCCCAACTCAATTTCTTGTAGAGTACATAGCACAAAATTGGCTTCAGAGACAATAAATATTGGCACTGTAATGACTTTGTTACCTTCTTTGGGTAAATTTAAAAACATTTGAAGAAAGAATCAATAGACTGTTGATTGGCTAATCATGCTCATAGCAGGTCCCCCATCCTAGTGTCTCACTTAGTAACACTCATTACATCATCAGGGCATCTTGGGAGGAAGAGAGTCCTCCTTGATTTGGTATTGCTCATGTTTTTCATTTCTTGGAATCCCTCATTTCATCCACATCCTTGGTCCCAAATTAAATGACCTTTTGGTCCTCTATGGCTCCTGGAGTTAATGTTCCCTTTGTTTCCTAAAGCCCTGTGATGATGGAACAGTGCATGCAAAAATAGGAATGGGGTCGAGTGTTATCAGGGAGATACAGAAACTCAGCCCCATAAAACACACTTACATAGCTTAGAGTGTCTGTTCTTTCTAGAAAACCACTGAACTAATAGTTATATTCAGAGTCATTCCTAAAATCAGATTAAGCACACATTAAATCCACTTGTCTTGGACGAAATATTCAAAAGTCTTCTTCCAAGTCTTTGAAAATTTTCTGAGACAGTTGAGATTTATCATCAATCTGTTGATCTCTCCAAAAAGTTTAATTCTGTGTAATCAGAATCAGGTGGTTGATGAAAAGTTTATTTTCAAAAATTTTAAGGGTTTCGATGTTATTACTTCTAAAACTCATTTAACCGGTTGAATTGGAGAACCAGATTTCAACATGTACCAATTTTATTTTTGCCTGTGGAGGAGAGAAAATTAAAATTAAGGGGGGAGTAATTAAATACTGCATGTATTCCAAGGATGTTTGCTAATAATACATACTACACCCTTTCTTTTTTGCTCCTTTCTTTAGGTGATTGAAGATAACACTGGAGTCCGCCGGGTGGTGGTCACACCGCAGTCTCCTGAGTGTTATCCCCCAAGCTACCCCTCAGCCATGTCTCCAACCCATCACCTACCCCCCTACCTGACCCACCACCCGCATTTTATTCATAACTCACACACGGCTTACTATCCACCTGTTACTGGACCTGGAGATATACCACCTCAATTTTTTCCTCAACATCATCTTCCCCCTACAATATACAGCGAGCAAGGTAAGATTATTATTGGCATTGGGAACTGTTGAAACTGGTTACAACAGCTCTGTAGCTCCAGAGAGCCTTTGTTTCTTCTGTAATCAGCGTGGTAGAAAGAGATCTAACTGCTGGATAAAGCTCCCGGAAAATTCCTAGCTACCTTTGTCCTGAATTGTATCTTGCAAAACTTTCTGTCTTTGTATTTTCCAAAATTCTGTCCCCATCCCATGCCACACAGAGCAGGGAGTGGGGTCAACCGCTTCTTATTTTAGTGAAGTCAGTGATCTATCATACATTCCCACATCCTGTTTGCCTATTTTTATGTGAGGGTAGGCTGGGGCAGAAGTGCAGCACATTATTTGTTAGGCATCTGCATGGTCTGGCAGAAGAAGGGAAATTAAGTGTTTTGTGCCCCATTTCCAACAGTAGAAGATTGTGAGGTCTCAGTAACCTTTGGGCTTCCTAGATGTTCTATGTTGTAATTGTGGCAGAACTTGGAACCCCCTCACTGTTGATGTGGTCCTCCTGAACCCTGTTTTTAGTTTAAGAAATAGCCAGTAGTGTAGCCACAGTTTTACTAGTTGTTAGGCAAATTCTTACCTTGAAATGAAAGTCTCAGAAATACTGATACTATATCTTCTTAGGTTGGGCCTTGGGGTTGGTTTAGTCTAAAGCCCTTTTCTATCAAAATGGATACTAAGAAACCAGATAAGTGAGAGTTAAAAATTAGACTTCAACCTCTAGGACTTTGCAAAGAGATTTTCTTCTGAGTCGGACTATAAACTGAAGCATTTTACCACTTCAAACATTTATTATGTTGGTTCAGATAACTTGTATGAGAAATGTCTGTTACACCACAGAGATTTAGAGCAAGTTATCACTTCACTTGCTCTCATCAATTAAACATATATATTTCTCCCTGTATGTTTATCTCATGTTGTAATTTTTTCTTATTAACAAAAGAAAAATTTGAAAGGGGTATTTTAAGTGAAATACCCTGTTGTAGCTTAGGGTAGAACTTGATTTGTTTTTTTTGTTTTTTTTGAAATAAATTTACTGTAATTTGAAAGAATCAGGTGCTGTCTTAATGGAATGTAGAGTGTTGGTAGCAAAAGATGAAATCAGTACTTTGATTTTATAGATGCATCAATAACTTCCTATTAACAAAGTCTTCTTGCCTATTGATATGGCACCCCAAAACATAAGATAATGGGCATATTCCATGGAAATGTTTGGATAACAACTGAAAAAATTCAGTGAATTAATTGTAATTGTTAAAAAAGTATTCAGTGCCCTAATAGAATATACAATAAATATTTGAGTGTCAGTTTTCTCTTTGGGTCTGGGCTTAATGACATTGTGAAAATGAAAAGCCTTGGCTGTTGACTCAGTGCTTAAATGAAGAGTGTCTGACCTGCCTTAATGTAGTGGTCTGTTAGTAGGATGCTGCATAATTAATGTTTGGTAAATGGTGTCCTTTGCCATGTTAGACAACAGTATGATTTAAGTTCTCATTAGTATTAAGTACCCCTAAAAATTATAGTGCCTTCATTTCATAGGATATTTTGGATTAATTTCATTGAAATAACACAGAGCAATTATGTACAAATAAAAGTGCCTTCGTTGATTTCAAATTAAAGAAAGCAGAAAACAAAATCTCCTTGGTTTATAAATAAAAAGCCATATATATTCTCTTAACCTTATTTCTCAGTGTACATACCTAAAAGCAATTTAAAAAGTTAATTTCCCAAACCATAAGAGTTTTAAAAGTTCTCAACACTTTGAAAGATTATTGTATTAGTGCCCAGAGTGAATATTTTGAATTTCAAGTGTAATGCATTATAATATTTAAAACATTTACCATTCCTTCTGTATATTTGGACATAATTTTTCTTGGTATATATGCTCTTAGAATAGAGTTATATTTGTTTTTTCACATTCTTTAGTGCAAATTGATTATCTTTTGAATATCTTTTTTTAAAGACCTTTGTTAAGCTATGTGAACAGAAAGAAAATGGAAAGCGGGTTTTCCCATTGAACAATCAAAACATACAGTTGTTGAATTACGTAGGATGACTGGACAGCCCTCGTTTAGGTCTCCCATCCAGAGATGTGATCAGGAGCACTTCCTTTTCACTCTCAGAAGTATTCAGGTTTAGGTGGTAATTTATACAGTCACTCTTTGCATGTGGTACTCTTTCTTCTTTATAAACATGTAAGGATCCAATCTATGTTATATATTATCATTTTTATTAATGCCTAAATATAATTTTTAATTAAAAATTTAAATTTAAAATAAGTGTTTTCCTCTAAGATCATGAAATTATTTTGCAGCTCCTATTTTTCTTTTGAGCCACTTTAAAACATGCATAGTGAAGCCAAGTGACATTCCTACTAGTCGGTTTGTCTTGCCTCCTGACTACTCCAAATTAGAAGTTGTAGACCACAGTTTATTATGTTTGGCAGCAGGTTGCAGAGGTGGTGTATATTTACCCCTGCAATTTCTCCTTGAACATTTCCCTTCATCCTCTGAGCTTTGTTTATTTTTAATGGAAATTTCTCATCTCATCACTTTAGTAGTTTTGTTCAGTTGTTGGCTTTTTTTAGATGCTACAAATAACTTCTAATTTTCTGGTTCCTATATGATTTCCAGTAGAAATGCTGTTCTATCTGCAAGGATAGTATACTTTTAAGTATGTTGAGTCTCAGGACACATTTACAGGAGTATTTGTTAGTTATAACTTGTTTTGTATATTGCCACTACTAAAAACATTTTGACAGGCAAAATAAAACAATTGTAAATTCAACTAGAATATGAACTCTTTGTGGACCGTAACCTTGTCTTTGTGAGTATTCTCCATAATTTCTGGAACATTCCTGAACACACTGCATGGTTTTTAATGATTAATTATTCCTTGATTGCTTAGAAATGAAGATATTTTAAACACATGTAATATATATGTCATTTTCTTAAAAATATGTTTTGTACTGTATTTAGTAATATTTTAAATGTCTTCCTTCAGTAGTCAGGCATTTGACCATTTAATAATTTCTTGTTGATAGTATAGACTGAGCTTGCATTTGCCATAATCATCCTTTGTAGAAATTATACCACTCTATGGAATGTCAAGCTACATTACGCGAGAAGACCAGTACAGCAAGCCTCCACACAAAAAACTGAAAGACCGCCAGATTGACCGCCAGAATCGCCTCAACAGTCCTCCGTCTTCTATCTACAAAAGCAGCTGCACAACCGTGTACAACGGCTATGGGAAGGGCCACGGTGGCGGAGGCGGTGGTGGCGGTGGCAGTGGTGGTGGGCCCGGGGTTAAGAAAACAGAGCGGCGAGCGAGAAGCAGCCCCAAGTCCAATGATTCAGACTTGCAAGGTAATGTGCAAAGAAACATCCTTATGCGATGATGTTACTTCACAGTGTTTGTTTTTTCTGCTAGGATTGGTTGATAGACCTGCTCTGATCTTTCCAAGGGCAGAACATTAAATCATCCCTGTTTTATTAGTATGTCATGGGAGAAATACTATTTTTTGGTCACATGTGCTATGTAACAGTCTACTTGTTCTTATTAACAAATATTGGAAATGTTTTCACATTGGCCCATTTGTATTGTTTCACTCTAAGTAGACAGATGTGGAAAAGATCCAAAGTAAAACAATTTTTCTAAGAAGTATAGGGCTAGCTTACATCTCAGAATAATTACACCTCATAAAATCAGATGTAATTACTTCCATTCTGTGGTGAAATTTATCATTGTGTAACTGGAATATATTTCTGTTTAGGTTCAGTCATCTATTATTGTTTAATGCCCCTTTTGGCATCCTGATGAAGTATTCATAGACCAAGAATGAGATGGAAGAATTATGGTCCCCACTAGATAAAGAGACATCTGAAAAGGGCTGCTATTTCTTTGTCGATTAATCTTGTGGCCATAGATCAGTAACTTGGGGAAAAAGGTATATGCGTTTTAGGTTAAGTTTTGAAGTAAGATTTAGTCTGTTTCGATGCCACAGGAGTCTTTTTATAAAGGCATATATAGGAAACTGACTTACATGTAGCAGAAAAAGGTAACATTTTGTAAACTCACTTCAAAGTGAGTTTACAGTTTGTAAATAAAGGCATGAACAACTAACTAAAAGACAGGATGAGAACTGATTAGCGCACTAATTAGGTATGCCCTTTCTTATTGGACTTCCTCTAGGTAGAAATAGGCGCTATGTATGTGAGAATGTTTATGAATGAAAGAGAGGGAAGTTGTGTATGTCTGTGTAGGATAAACTAAACTCTTTTAGGACAAGGAAATTAGTTAAGTCCAGACATTGGCACCAACATTTCCCCTGTATACATGAGAAAGGAATAGTAAGGTACAGTGAAAAGTGAATAGTAGTTCTCTCTGAGTGAAATGTACTATGTTATTTTATTTTTATTCTTTATTTTCTTCAATTATCGTGCATTATTCTTATAATTATTAAAACATAAACATATATATAAAGGAGACCCAAGGTTCAAGAGGCCTTTAAATAGCTCTTAATGGAAAGCACTATCTGTTGTACAAAATAATTTGGAGTGAAATAACAATTTCTAAGTTTGAAATTAGATTACTAGTAATTTTATAACTTTAACCCATGGGCATATAAAAGAATTCACATACAAAATGATAGAAATAGGTTTTCCTAAGGATAATTTTAGTCCATAGAAAAGAGGAAAAGAATGTGTAAACTGCCTTCAGAGAGCTCATGAAATATGAAATATCTTCATTACTGGTTTGTTCTCTTATAGTTTTTGCCCTGCCTTTTGCCAAAAAAAGATTTAAGGCAGGTGACATGGATACATATAATACGAGCAGATAAAATTAATTTGAATAAGATCTTAGGGGCAAAGAGAATAAGGGAAGGAAAATAAGGTGAAGTAGGGGTGAAGTTAGCACATAAAATTGATATAGTTATGAATGAATTATGGCAAAAGTAAATACCTTCCTAATATAGGCATTTATTTCGTATCACATATGCCTAAATAGGTAAGCTGCTCTTTATTTTAATATTCTCATAGCTGTATGGATTTGCATTGAAAAATAAACTGAAGTGTTTCCTAACATGAATGTTTACAAGCATTTTGCCTTAGTATAATAATTTTAAGCACCTAAAACTCTTTGCTATTGTGTAAGAAACATGCAGTTGTGTTGGTAACAGTGAGATCACTTTTGCTATGGAATGTGTGTTTCACAATGAGAAGATTTTCTAAATTTTTATCTCCATGCTAGCCTGACTTTGGTCTGTTTCTCCTTTTCCTCTCATTATTTGCCTTCTTGAAACCACTCACAGTGCTACTTTTCACATGGTTTAGCCATGAAATAAAGAATCAGATAGAGTATTACTTTATGAACTCTAGCTCATTTCAGTGAAGATCTAAGAGGGTTTACATGTTACCCAAATGAATTGGAGACTTAGATGCTGACAAAAATCTGCACACGAATGTTTATGACAGTGTTATTCATAATTGCCAAAACTTGGAAACAACCAAGATATCCTTCATTAAGTAAAGGGATAAACTGTCCCGGCAATGGAATATTACTCAGCACTGAAAGAAATGAGCTATCAAGCTATGAAAAGATGTGGGGACACCTTAAATACATGTTACTAAGTGAAACAAGCCAATCTGAAAAACTGTATACTGGGTTATTCCAGCTGTACATACTGTATGATAGGAAAAGGCAAAACTATGGAGGCAGTAGAAAGACCTATAGTTGCCAGGGATTGGGGCAGGGAGGTGATGAACAGGCAGAGCATGGAGGATATTTAGGACAGTGAAACTACTCTGTATGATACTGTAATGGTAGATACATGCCATCACATGTTTGTTAAAACTCAACGTATAATACCAAGAGTTAGATATACCCCAGTATAAACTACATGTTCTGGGTGATGGTGATGTGTCAGTGTAGGTTCATCAGTTGTAACAAATGTACCACTCTGCTGTGGGGTTTTTTGATGGGTAGGGCAGGCTCTATGTATGTGAAGGCCAAGTATACATAGGCACTCTCTGTGTTTTACGCTCAGTTTTGCTGTCAACCTAAAACTGCTCTAAAAAGTAGTCTATTAAAAAAATCTGAGGACAAATAAGATGAAACATGAGTAAGACAGAAGTTGTTTGATAGAGGCCATCTTTTGGCTTTGAGCCTCCTGGTTATTGAAGCAAAGACGGAAACATGAATCAGGTGGAATAGGTGAACAAAAGGACCTCTTGTTTGTGAAATCCATTATGTTCATAATGCCTCAGTCTTGTCTGCCTCAGAACATGGTTATTAGCGAAAATGATCCCAAAAGACTTCTTTCTGCCTGTTCGTAAATGGGAGCATTCTCTCAGGGGTTTTTTTTTGTTTTTTGTTTTTTTGCTTGAATTTACTGCAGCTAACTTCTGTACCCAAGAAACAAGTCTCTTAAATAATTCTTAGGTTTACAATGCCACCTGATTAATATTAAGCTGTAGTTAGTACTAGTGTGATTGACCTGTTATGTTCATATGTGGTTTGTGCAGGAATAGGGTATATGCTTAACGATGACATGTGGTTGTGATATTTTCCTACATTCTGCTTATATTAAGATGTCTGCATTACCAAAGGAGGCCAACCTTTTTACCTCAGAATGCCTTAGCTTTTGAGGGAATCTACTTGAGTTTCTTCCCTTTTTATCAGTTACATAATACCTAAATGTTTTTAGAAAAATAAAGGCAAACTTAATATTTCTGTCTGGTCTGTGATAAAACACATAAAAGAAGGAAACAACTTACAAATGATCTAAACAAATAAATATATTGAAGAGAAGGAGATAGTTATTCTCTTGCAACCTGCTTCTCTCAGTTGACTGTTCTTAAACACCAGTGTAACTTCAAAAAAATACAGATCCCTAAACTCCCTTTCAGACCTATTAGGTCAGAATTTCTTTACCTGATCTGGCTTCATGTTTTTTTATCAAACCTCCACTGGGAGTGATGGTCAACCAAGATAGAGAACTACTGTTCAAATATAAAGGATGGCTGTGGAAGGTGTGGTTCACTGAGTCATACACGATAGGAGGTAAGAGCATTGTTTAGTTCATCATTCTCTCTGCACCTCCTGGAACTGTGTCTGGCACATAGGCACTCAGTAAATATTTATGGAATCAATCCTGTATTCTTAATTGCACCTTTTCCTTTTTCTAGAACAAATTACTGCACTGTTCAAGGATATTGCTCTGCAGCCAACCCCTCCTTTAATTTACTGTTATCTTCAGGAATACACTGGAGGCCCTCAAAGTCCCACAGTACCCTCAGAGAAATGCAGGACTCCTGTTACCTTGCACTACCTTAAAGTCAGTGGTGTGATGTGGGTAGAGGACAGTTCAGGTTTTGGTATCAGACTTTTTTGGGCTTTGTCACTTGCCGTTTGTTTTGAGTACTCCCTGAATCTGTGTCCTCCTCTAAAAAATGGCTATTTTAATTCCCATTACTAAATATTAAAAATAACCTAGCTTGGTTCTTAACACCTCAGTATAATGGTCACCCTTCTTAATTGAATATTCTTACTGTCTCCCTCCTGTAATCCCAGGATCACCTCTCATTCAAGATACTCTGCCTTCCCAATACACGTATCTTTCTACCCTCCCATCTGAGGGGCCTTCCTTCTTCTCTTACGCCTTCCCCCGGCAGCCACAAGGGGCTTCCTTCTGCTTAAACCCACCTTGCATTTGAAAGCTAAACCCAGCCCTCCTGGACCCCTACCTCCGAAAGTTGTATCCAGGCCCCTGGAAGAGGTTGCTACTGGCTAAAAGTGTGCCACCCACCCTGAGGTCCAGATTTTACATATCTGCTGTTGTTTCATTATGGTGTACGTACAGCCCAGAGAACTCTGGATGTCTTCTTGGGACGTCCTTTATCATCTTTTGCTTCTCCTCATGCATTTCTTACAAGTTTGAGTTGTTCTCTTTGCTAAGTCTGTGGTTGATAAACCTTCCAAAAGGACCACCTTGTTTTTTAAGATGCATGATTATCCATTTTCCTCTCTATCCTATCCTCTCCTTTATGGCTTCAGCTACATCAGATCCAAACATGCCATTTCCCCACTTTAGGAACTCCATGGTGATCCCTATTGTCCAGAGAATAAAGTATAAACTGCTTAATGTGGCACTCGCCTCCCAAAGTACTTCAAATTTTCCCACTAGACACCCAAAGTTGTGCCCCATTTCATGAGTATGCCTCATTCTCTTCTTCTGGCCTGTCCTTCTGGTCCCTCTGCCTAGCAAGTTCCAATTTGTCAAGAACTAGCTGAGATGTCACCTCCTTGGGGTGAAGCCTGCCTATCTCCCCAAGGCATAATAATGGCAGATTAGGGGAAAATTCTTGAAGTCCGGTTTTCTTTTTCTTTCCCAGCATTTTATTTTTTTTGATTATTTTTTATTGAAGCATAGTTGACAAACAGCATTATAATAGTTTCAAGTGTGCAACATAACGATTTGACATTTGTATACCTTGCAAAATCATCACCACAATAAGATTAGTTAATATCTATCACCATACAATGTTAACAATTTTTTTCTTTAGGTGAAAACTTTTTTAAGATTTACTTTCTTAGCAGCTTTCATATTTGCAGTATAACATTATTGACAGTCACTACTGTACCTTACATCCTCATGAGTTACTTGTTTTATAACCGGAAGTTTCTACACCTTGGTCCCCTTTGCCCATTTTGCCCACTTCCTAGCCCCCTACCCTCTGGCAACCACCCATCTATTTTCTGTATCTATGAGTTTTGTTTATTCATTTTTTTTAGATTACACATATAAGTGTAATCTTACTGTATTTGATTTATTTCACTTAGCATAATACCCTCAATGTCTATCCATATTATTGCAAATAGCAAGATTTCATTCTTTTTTATGACTGAGTAGTTTTCCATTGTATGGAATGCTACATGATCATCATCCATTCATCTGTCAATGAACATTTAGGTTGTTTCCATATTTTGCTACTGTAAATGATGATGCAATGAACATAGAGGTGTGCATATCTTTTCTGATTACATTTTTTGTTTTCTTTGGGTACATACCCAGAAGTATAATTACTGGATTTCACTGTAACTGTTATTCTTAATTTTCTAGGGACCTCCATATTGTTTTTCTTTTTTCATTCTTTGGTGTTTAATAGAATATATAACAAGCCACATAAGCAATGATTCATTACTTCACACACAGGAAGGAAAACAGTATCGAGTATTTCTGTTATACAGTTGGTTGTTAGCAGGGGGAGAAACCTCCATACTGTTTTGCATATTGGCTACACCATCCTTTCCCACCAACAGTACACAAGGGTTCCCTTTTCTCCACATCCTCACCAACATTTGTTATTTCTTGTTTATTTGGTAATAGCCATTGTAACACATGTGAGGTGATACCTCATTGTGGTTTTGATTTGCATTTCCCTGCTGATTAGTGATGTTTAGCATCTTTTCATGTACCTGTTGGCTGTCTTTATGTCATCTGTGGAAAAATCTCTCTTCAGATCCTCTATTTTTTAATCAAATTGCTTGTTATTTTTTTATCAAGTTGTAGGAATTCTTTATATATTTTGGATGTCAGTCTCTTACCAGATAAATGATTTGTGAGTATCTTCTTCATTCACTAGGTTACCTTTTCATTTTGTTGATGTTCCTTCTTATTTTCTTCCACCGTGCAGAAACCTTTTAGTTTGATGTAGTCCCATTTGCTTGTTTTTGCTTTCATTGCCATTGCTTTTGGAGTCAGATTTTTAAAAATATTATCAAGAATGATATCAAGGGGTTTACCACCTATGTTTTCTTCTTAGAGTCTTATGGTTTCTGGTCTTACTTTCAAGTCTTTAATCCATTTTGAGTTGTCAGATTTTGCATGTGGTGTAAGATAGTTCAGTTTCATTCTTTTGCTTGTGGTTGTCCACGTTTTCCAAAACAGCTTATTGAAGAGACTGTCTATTCCCTGTTGTAGAATCTTGCCTCCCTTGCTGTAAATTAATTGACCATATTTGCTTGGGTTTATTTCTGGGCTCTCTATTCTGGTCCATTGATCTGTGTGTTGTTTTTATGCTGATATTCTACTGTTTTCATTACTATAGCTTTGTAGTACAGTTTGAAATCAGGGTGTGATGCCTCTAGCTTTCTCTAGTTCTTCTTTCTCAAGATTGTTTTGGTTATTTGGGATCTTCTGTGTCATACAAATTTTAGGGCTGTTCTATTTCTGTGAAAGATGTATTGGAATTTTGATAGGGATTGCACTGAATCTAGAGATTATTTTGGGTAATATGCGTATTTTTATAATATTATTCCTATCTATGAACATGTAATATCTTTCCACTTATTTGTGTCCTCTTCAGTTTCTTTCATCAGTGTCATATAATTTTCAGTGTATAAGGTCCTTCACCTTCTTGGTTAAATTTTATATTCTTTTTGGTACAGTTATAAGTGGGACTTTTTTCTTAATTTCTCTTTCTGATAGTTTGTCATTAGTGTATAAAAATGCAACAGAATTTTGTGCATTCCTTTGGTATCCTACAGCTTTACTGAATTCATTTATTCTAACAGTTTTTTGGTGGAGTCTTTAGGGTTTTTTATGTATAAAATCAAGCTGTCCACAAATAATGATTGCTTTACTGCTTCCTTTCCAATTTGGATGCCTTTTTTCATTTTCTTTTTCCTGCCTAATTCCTCTGCCTAGGACTTCTAATACTGTGTTGAATAAAAGTGGCAAGGGTGGGCATCCTTGCCTTATTCTGACTGTAAAGGAAAAGTTTTCAGCTTTTTTGCCACCGAATATGAAGATAGCTGAAGGCTTGTCATATATGGCCTTTATTATATTGTGGTACATTCTGTCTCTATCCACTTTTTTGAGAGTTTTTATCAAATATGGATGTTGAATTTTATCAAATGTTTTCTACATCTGGTGAGATGATCATATGAGTTCTATGCTTCATTTTGTTATTGTGGTATATCACATTAATTGATTTAAGTGTGCTGAACCATCTCCTGGCATTTGACTTTAGATCAGCACTTGGGCACCAAGTCCATGGACAGGAATGGAAAAATGTGTTCTTGTGTCCAGAATGTTGTACAAGTAATGTTCCTTGAGCAGCTTCTGTGGCCAAACCTACTTAAAATTTTCATACTGCCTTTCATCACAGAGCCTAAAGAAGATTCTGTGGCTCTTCATTGAGTGAGAGGGAACTTTTATTCCTTTTATTGTATCCTTAGAACAAACCAAAACATAAAACATTAAGGAAGTTACTCAGTGGGATACACATTTGTAACTGAAGTCCCCCAATTTGAATCAGAGTTGTAGTCCTTTCATCATATATCTTCAGAAGACAGAATAAGGTCATCTGCTAGTATTGTTTTAGAAAAGATTATGTGAATCCAGAGTGAAAAATAAAACCTTTGATGAGGTATACTGTCTGATAAGAAAAAAACCTAAGCAATCCCATAAATTTCAAGGTGTGTGTGTGTATGTGGGTGTGTCTGTATGAGGAGTGGGGCAGAGATAGAAAGAGAAAAAGAGTACATTAAGTTCTCTAAGTCGCAATCTCCAAACCCTTTTTTTTTGTTTGTAAAAGTATGTCGTGTGTACAGTTGATACAGCTGACCTTTACCTCATCCTGGATGTATCTCAGGAGTGAGGATGTCTTTCTCAATCATTACTTAATGTAGCTCTTGGGGGAGGCGGGTTCCTGGCTCGGAACAAGTTCTCCTTGAATCTGGTGAAACTGAAGTAAGAAGAGGGAAAGGGCAGATTGGGTTAAAGAGGTTTATTTTTCACAGTTTGCTGGGTTCCCTAGCCAGGCCCTGCACTACGCATCCCCTCCAGCTATGGTGTGTGCTCTTTTTCCTGCCCTCCCCCTCCAGGAGGACCTCCACAGGCGGGTCCCTGGTGACTGGCAAACACTAGACCAATTATGCATCAGGAACAGAGGGAAAGAGAGAATGGCTGTTTTTCTCTCCGCCCCTTGCCCCGGATCCAACTGAGCCTCTAAAACATCCATTGGTATGTAAATGGACTGAGGCCAGGCAGGAAATTCTGTAAACTTTGGGTGAAAACTTCCATTTATCCCCACACTTGAACATTTAAAAACCTTAATGGAATTGCAAGTTTCAGTGGTTTGTGTTTTGGACTGTGTGATACAAAGTAAGTCATTTCACTTGGCCTCAGTTTCCTTTTCAGTAAAACGAATGGGTCAGTTAGGGTCAGCTCTTGTTAGAATCTTATCAATGAGCAGATCCTTATTTTTCAAAGAATCTTATGTGGCTTCCCAATTAAATACAGATATTTGCTCTCACCACCATAACACACATGTACATGCAAGCATTCACACACCCTGAAAGCAGACAGAACTGGTGCTGCAGTGGTGTGGGGCACTTGGGCCCTTGTCAACATCCGCAAGACATTTACCAGGGGCAAGACCCTCACCTGGATCCTGGCTGGTCAGTCTCAGACTCGCAACTTCAGCATTATCCTAGGAGCTTATAAGATGTGTGCCCTCCTGGACTGCCGCAGAGCTCCTGAATAACAGTTGGTAGAGGTGAGGTCTAGCAATCTGTGTTTCATTTAGGCTCCCCAGGTAGTGATTAGCCATGGTAACATTAAGAAACACTGGCCCTTTGAGGGCCAAGCCATTTTTTAAGCAAAATTTTAAATGAGGGAGGTGGAGGGTAGTGGGAGGCATTCAGTTAAAACACTCTAGATAAGTGAAAGCATATCCCTTTTGTAGTACCTGTATGATACATTGGTGATGGGAGAGCCTTTTTGTATTGCTAACATATAGGTGGTAGCTTATGTGAAGACCTAGACTGGAACTTACAGTGCCATGTGGGAAAAAATTGGGATGAAATGGTAAGAATTCCAAATATAGAAAAAAATGAGGATACATCATACTTTTGGCATTTGACCTTTGGAATTGTTGGCAGTCCAAAGATTCAGTTACACTTCGGTTGAAATTCTACCACATACAGTCTAATTTCTGATCTTGTAACACTGTGAAAGCTGGTGACAACAGCATTATTCTTGTGCTTTTCTCCATCAGAGATCACAAATGGCCCCTGGTCCAGCAATACTCTTAATTACCAGTTCTTTTATTCTATTCCTTGTCAGATGGTCTTCTCTGACATTTTTTGCTCTTCCTGTATTTTGCTCAGAAACCAGAATCTGACACCATTCTGTATTTACCCAACAGTAGTGTGAAGTTTATGCATTCTTCAAAAAAGAATTGCTGTGTTAAGTTTGGGATGGTGTCTTCCTCTAAAGTCTGAGATGGGGAATATTTGTGGGTCCTTGGAGCTTATCCTTCTGCTAGACAATGTGGGCTCTGGGTGGGGGTGGCCACCTCCACCTGTGCAGGGCTGACAGCAGTTTCCTTTGTTTGGAAGGATGAGCCTAATGGTAATAAAGGTTGGAATGTTGGGAGTCGAGGCAGACTTTCTTTTGGAATCTCCTCTGGTCTTGGCTCCCTATAAAAGATAACACTGGTGCTTTTCTGCTTAAAATAAGATATTTAGTGGGGCTTTCACACTTCACTAGTGGCTAATTTCTTTTCTCACTTGCAGCCTTTCTATCCCCTGTATGCATATCTTCTTAGGCACACTCAGACAGGGTGTTTTGGAAGAGAGTTTGGTTGTGGAGGGGACAGGGATATTCGCATCTCCCAGAGTATGTGCTTTCCTCCCTGTGCTTGAAAATGTACGTTTTCTGGATGGATTTCCATTATTCATCTTTCAAGTTTGTAGTTGATGACAAATGCTGTGTGCTTTCACCTACATCTGTGGCTGTGGATGACTCCTAGCACAGCAAAAAATATCAAAATATGAAAAGAAAAGTTAAAAGTGAGCTCAGTTCAGTGGAATTCACTCATCTTTCTGCCAAGTACAGTCTGAAAAGTGAAAATAGTCCAGATAAGCCCAAATAACTTACTTTTTTAAAGGACAGTGTGGACCTCTGGATCAAAATGCAAGAGACATTCTTTTTGGCAGGAAACCGGGCAGTTAACACCCTCACTTTCATTTCAAATGTGGGCTGCCAGATCCATCCCCCAGGCTTAGAGACCTCTGAGTGACACTGGTTGGGGTCTGAGCAGACTTCCAGGCCTTACAACTATGGTCGGCCTGCGGCCTGCATGTGGGAAAGAAAAAGAGATGGGCCTGAAGACACACGGTTGTTTTCAGGAATGTTCTCACTGTCATGTGCTTTCTGACCTGGTCATTGTCCTCTGAGGGCCGGAGCTGCAGGAATCAAACGATGAATAGCTCTTTCTCTGGAAGAATCCAGGATGCTGATTTGTTTTGTCCTTACAGAGGTATGGACTCCACTGGTGCAAATGTGCATTGGCAGCTTGACAAAGAGGAAACTGCTATGGTCCAAATTGTTGCTGATGAGCAGAGCACGTAGTTGTCCTTACCAAGTCACATCACTTATCTTTTTGCCTTTTGCCCTCCTCTCCCCCTCCCCCGCCCCAAACTCCTGTATTTTTGATGCAATCTGGAATGTTTTAAAGATTTTAACTGCATGGTTCTTGGGACAGGCAGGATGAGATATTTCTGTCATGTCAATGTAAGAAGTCTTAACCCATTAAATCATACTTGAAGCTTCACATTTTTCCCTTCCATATAAAAAGACAAAAGTGAAAAAATTATTTGAGTTTTCTTTTGAAATGCATGTTCACCAAAAGATCAAGGGCACAATTTTGATTAGTTTCTATCATATGCAGTACTTAATTCTGTGAACCCATGTGTTTTTCTCTGCCATTTTGCCTTCTTGAGAACTGATCATAGAGGCATGTAGATGACATCAGAACTCACGTTGGTAAAGTACATGTCATTCCAAAGAACCCTTTAAACAGCAGGCATAAGTGATGGCCGTTTGCTTTTGGTGCATATGTAGCCTTCAGTTTTATTGAATTTAAAATTTTATATGTTATTCTCCCATTTAGCTAAGTTGAATTCTGAAATTTAACTGGATCAGAGATCATCATCAAACATATGCTATATTTAGAAGCAAATTAAGTTATTAGCCAGGACCTTGAAGATCGAGGTTTAGTTCCAGCTCTGCCACTTTTGAGCAGCATGCCTTTAGGCAAGGTAGTTAATTTCTCAAACCTTCAGGTTCTTCATGTATGTATAAAATGGATAATTTACGGTGCCTATTTCAGAGGGCTGTCATGAGCTCTTACTATAATTCCAGACACTTACTAAGTGCTTTAAAATATTACAGAATATAGGTGAAGGGAGGCCATGACATTATTCTACTCGTGAGAACTGTCACCATGGGTCATGTCAGCAGAACCCTCAGAGTGTGAGGGGCAAGGCATCCTGCAGTCTGCATCAGTGTTGGGCAACCTCAAGTGCCAAGGACTTGAGATAGGAAGAGATCCCAAGGGGCAGCCAGTCCCCCAGAAATTCTCTCAATTATTTCTACATACAACCTTATGAGTTGTGGGCAAGAGTAAACTCAGCTTTCTCTCCTCATCTTTTCTTTCCCCCTCTCTGGGCTGGATTCTCTTGTGAAGGCTGAGCACAGTAGGCCAGTTTGATTCTCTGTTTGAATCTCTTCAACATACTTAACTGCTTTAAATTACTTTGCTAAATATTAGTGTTGAAGAAAAAGGGAGAGGTGTAAGCTGGAGATGACTTTGGCACACAACTTCTCTACATTTATTTCACTTACACTCATATTACTTATAGAACAGTTAACCCAGGTGAATAAGTTATAACTAGGAAACCCACTAAATTTCAAAGTCTTTCACAGTTTTTCCTTATACCTCAGAAGTCATACACCATCATTTCCACATTCTACTGGTCACATTTTGTTGGTCACATCTTTTATGTGTTGATACATAATGGAAGGCATAGAAATGTGACTGCCAGGAGAGGAGGATCATGGAGGACACAGGTCAGGGAAGGAGGGGAGGGTGGCGTCATGATGTGTGGATTCAAAAACCATTTCTATTAGTACTCTCTTTGAAATAGTCTCAGCATTTGTGATGAAATTTTGACAGCTTTCCACTGTCACTGCATCTCTTTCTGTGGAGTGGTCTTCTAGGGTTCCTACATAAAAACTACTCAATGAAGAACCAGGTTGTTGAATCTCTGGTTTTGTAGGAAAAGTGTATTGTGATGTGATAATTGTAGTCAATATTGCAAATGTACTAATTAAAGGTCATCCTTTCTGCCATGATCTCACAGGGCTTTTAGTTTAAATTTAATTTGTCCAGCCAAACACACCACATTGTAGCAGAATGTATTACCCTGTTCCAGTTTTTGGTACTGTAATAAGACCTTGAAATTCTATTGAGAATTGAGTAGGAAACACAGGTATGAAATGGGAAAAGTCCATGGGAAATAATAAGAAGCATTAGCTCAGGGCTTGTAATACACAGTTTACAAAATAAAGTATAAAAGTCCCCATTGTTGTCTATAAAATTGCCTCTTTTTTCTCTGGCACTAATTTGTGTTTTGAAGGACTATCCTCTTCTTCTCTTCCTCTCCCCTCTTCCCCAATTGTAACTACTTTTTTCCAGCTGCATCAGACAAATGGGGCTTTCTCCACATAGGTGTTGTGCTCAGAAAAGGGCAGGGAAGACCAGGTGATAGTGGTGGGGATGATTTGCTCCAGGCACCAAAGGGTATTATGATGATTCAGGGAGACTGAAAAATAAAGAGGTGGGAGAGATGAGAAGGACCTCAGAGGAATAGCACATTGAAATAAAAGGAAGTGGTAAAAATAGGAAAACAAATAGAATGAAAGAAACAAACACAGTGGACAGAGATTAGATGGACTGTGGAATAAAGATAATTTGGAAAAAAATGAGGCAGAAACTAAGAGGTTTCATGGTTCCATTTTTACATCTTCCATTCCTCCCACTAGTTCAACATTTTCCAGACATGTGGGGTGGAGAAGGGAAAGTCCTTTTGCCCTATTGTGGTCCATGTGCCTTTAGGCTTTGAACAAAACTCCATGTTAATGAATCTCTTACTCTCCTCCCACTTGGACTTTCCTGACACTTGCATCTTCCCCCTGTGCTGGAGTAGAGCATCTGTTGCCAGTGTGCATTGATTTGATAAGCAAATCATAAATGAAGTTTTATGTAGAACATTGTAAGAAGTCAGCTGTACATTATACTGAAGTATTAAGTCTTTGAATAGTGGTCTGTAGTTGTTAGACCACTATTGTTGAAGTGAGGTTTTAGAGTCTTAATATGCCTAAAAACTGGAAATTTTGAAATATTTCCTCTTTTTTTAGTTTTGACTAAAAAATTAAGAACATGAAAGAGGATTACCTTTACCGTTGGGTTAGTGTGCCTTTGTAAAAAGCAGCCTCCTTTAATTGAAGATGCCGCAATTATTTTCAGATTTTCTTACAAACTGAGATTACTTTTAAAATCCAGTCAGTACTTCCTGAAGAGAAGGAAGTTCACTTTTACTTTACCTTTATATATAATAAAAAGGAATATTGATGGCATTTCTATTAAATACCAAGCTTGCTTTATACACTATTAGAATTATCCCCAGAGAACAACTTGAGGAAATGAGAGGGAATAACTAGGTCTACCAACAATTTTTTTAATTTTCATAAATGCATTTATTACTGCATTTGGTAAGTGCACATGGTGAACTTACTTTGACCTCTTTTTCCCTATTATTTGAAAAGATAAATTATTATATGTAACAGTAAGATCCTTAAAACCAAGAGAAATGGGGTAACTGCCATATTTTAGGTTCACTGAGTTCCTCAAAACTATTTAAGTATCTTGCCAAGCACATTAAAAAATATATATTTAGTCTTTCAGGAAGATTTATCTTTTGGTGGAATGTTGCTCCAAGAAACTCCATGAGATATCAACATCTCTTGAAAACTCTGGTTAAAAATCATGTTACCTAAGTGAAAAATGGTGATCAGTGCCTTAATTCTTCAACTATTGAGGTTTTTAAAAATTTTTTGAAACACGGTGACACCATTAAGTTATTTACTACTCATACTATCATCCTTGAGAGGATGGCTCAAATTAGATTGCATGCAGTTTTCAGTTTGAAACTATTTTCATTCCATTGAAGATTCCCATGTCTGTGAAGTACTGTTCTTCCTAGATTTCAGTCTGTATTTATTGAACTCAACACCATCTAGAATATCATGCATAAGGACAAAACTGTCTATTAAGTTTGATAAGTCACTAATGTATTAGCATTTTACAGAAGAGAGGTTATGTTTTAGGTAGTGAAGTGTGACGTGCTTCGTAGAATCAGTAAGATTTCCTACTGATTTGCCTGACTGTGCAGCAGATACCTGCCTGTTTTCTTCATCATGTCTTTTCAGTAATTTCAGGGCCAATTGGTTACTGTTATGTGGTCATGCTACCCATAGTTGGAATGGGAGATACTCTCAGTAATATTTTATACATTAGCTTTTATACTTACACTTTCAGAACTTTGGTTTTCTGAACTTGAAAGTCTATGGGATGTTTTGCATACAGGAATTAGGATTCTCACCCATTCTTTCCTTTTTCTCCTACTTTATAATTTTCTTTTTTCTTTGCTTTTTAAATTCTGTGAATTTTTTTCACCCCATTCTGTATGCCTGGCTTCCATGACCTGCCATTTAACATCACTAACACTATGAATGAACTTTTAAAATTCAGAAATTTTCATTCATTCATTTACTACTGTGGTAATTTTATTTCATTTTGCTCTATGAAGTTGGAAAGGAAGTAGGAAATGATAGATGACAAGACTGTTTTTGGTACTAGATTTTTATCATAGCTCTCAACCCATTTACTTTTGAAGAAAGGTTCAGTACTTCCCCTTATTCTAAGACTGTTACAAGCTCATTGGGTGCATCTGAGGAAAAAGCCCTTCAGATAAGTTTATGGCCCTTTTTTTAAAGAAGCATGATCCACGTGGTACATTATCTCTGTGTCCTTACATTCTTCTGCTCACCCCTTTTGTCAATATGTATCATTCCCTTAGTGGGTAACCAGCCCTGGGCAAGAGGATAAGGGAGAGTGTGTTGAGATAGCTGCTGTAAAGAGCTCTGGGAGAGATGTCGTGTGTGAGGAGAACCTGAAAGTTAAAATGATGCTCAGAAATTATCTGTAGGGTTAATTCATAATACTGGGTGAGTCCATTCCTGCTGGAGGAGTTTAGGTCAGAAACAGTTGAGTATTAGAAACTTTATATGATTCAACCCAATGTTTCAGGTACCCAGTATGACTGATAATTGATAATTAACTTACAATATACTTAATACTATGTATTTCTGTTCTGTTTTTCAACTGTTGCTACACCAGAGTTAATTTTTTCTCCTCTATCTATGTCAAGAAAGAGTAAGAGGCTCATGGGGAGAAAGCAGGAACACCACAGAATGTGGATGGTCTGTCTGCTGACAGGTTAGTCTTTGCAGACAGCGTATCTCAAATGATATTTTTGGGGAACAGTGGGTACCTGTTTAAGGCAGGGTATATTGGATTACTTAATGATACCAAAGGATACAATGAAATAAGGTTAGAATGTTCAAGTTCACTTGAAATGGTGGCTAGAGTCCTATTAATCATGGTGAATGAGGCACCAAAATGAAAAACCATCCCTAGACAAGTGGTGTTAATCATAGGTGACAGTTATGTTAATTATACTTATTTGACAGTTTTGTTCTTGAAAGGTTACTTTTTTTTGAGAGAGAGATTTGGTAATTCGATGATTTTTGGAAAGTTGTGTATAATTTTTCAGTTTTATTCAGAGAACATTTTCAAGCCTAGATTTATGGACCTTATATGTACTATCTGCTACCAAAAGAACATTCTCCCACCAGGGCTTACTGGAGAGCATATTGTCTGTCTCGGCTGCAATGTTGTGAGCAGATGCTCCCTCAGCATTTTTTAATCATTTTAATGGACAAGATAGCAAAAACAGGAAATCAAAAAGGTCAGCATTAATTTCTATGACTAGGAAACTGCATTTGAGCAGGGGTAAATATTAGTATTTTCAGTCTTTTCTATCCCTGTGCTGAATTTGGGATAATGCAGTGTGGTGACCTAATCTGTCATTTACAGAAACCAAAAATTGAGTAGCAGATTTCAGTTCTGGATTAGTAGAAGAAGGATTCAAAAGAAAAGTCCTGGCATGCAGAATGAACTCAGTTCACTAAATTTGGCTTGATTTTCTTTGCTCTCCATTCATACTGAAATGACAGCTGTCCACCAAGAAGCACAATGAAGTACACCTCTTGATAGGCTCTCTATTAGTTTCCTGCAATGAACAAATTTTCACAAAGTCAGTGATTTAGAAGAAAGAAATGTACTCTCTCTTACAGTTCTGGAGAGTACAGTTTTGGAAGTCAGAAGTCCAAAATCAGTATCACTGGGCTGAAACGAACTATTGGCAGGGTCAGGCTCCCTCCAGACTCCAGGGAAGAATCTGTTCCTCACCTCTTCCAGCCAGTGGATGCCAGCACTCCTTTGCTTGTGGCTGTACCACTCCCATCTTCAAACCTTCTTACTCTGTCTTCACCCCTGTCTCTGATTCATCTTCACATTGCCTTCTGCTGTGTGTGTGTCAGATCTTCCTCTGCTTCTTTCTTACAGGAATACATGTGATTTACAGCTCACTCAGATAATCCAGGATAATTTTCTCATCTCAGAATCCTTAACCACATCTGCTGCCAAAAGGTCATTCTCTTACCAGGCTTACTGGAAAACATGTTGTTGTTTTTCTGCTGCAGTGTTGTGAGCAGATGTTCCCTTAGCATTTTGAACCATGTTAACGTACATGGCAAAGACTTTGCCACGTAAACCGGCATTCACAGTTCCCAGGGTTTCGGTGTGAAAATCTGCTGGGACCTTCTGCATCTTGCCACAGGTTACACCTGGGATCACCATTCTAGAAGCCTGGCCAAGCCAGCCTGTTAGCCTGCATACTGTTGAGGCCTAATTGATGTATTCCCTTACCTTCCTCTGCATCCACCATAGACTTTCCAGTGAGTTGCAGTTAGTGTAAATGTACAATAGCTTCACTGAATATCCATCTCTATTAACATAGGCCAAGAATCATTTACCAGCGTTACCTCCTCTCTTCATGGTGGCACTTGGCATCAAGGATGCCTCTGCCCAGTAAGTTAAGCTGGTTGAGGCAAGTCACAAAGTTGAATGCTCTAACAGTTGTTCTCTTTAACCCTGGAAGTTCAAGTGAGTTGTCTCATGGATGTGCATGTATATATGCATGTAAAATGGTGGATGTGTATTTTCAGGGCATACTAATGGAAGTTAAATGTCAGAATCTGTGTAATTCCTTTTAAGAGATGAATAGAGTTCATGGCATTTCCAAAGAACATAATATTTTCTTCAAGAAGGAAAGTAAGATAGTTTTCACCTAGCATGAGATAATGCACACAAATCTTTCAAAATAATTAATTCTTAATGAATCTAATGATTCTGTAGTGATTATGATTAATTATAGAATTCCCCTTAGAAATTCCATAGATCCTTATTAGGTGTTGACTGAATAGCTAATGTTATGACTGATTACATATGTCCTGTCCTTTCTGGCTGTAAATTAGATGGCGTCTAATAATCGATTTAATTTTCCAGAAGAGTTACATGGACCCTGAGGTATCATGCAGGTGAGAAATTCTAAACCCCTGTTATCCACCTCACTATGTTTTTAATTACTGCCTGATTGATAAAACTTGTATCTTATAGATTTCTTTTTTTCCCTTTGAAGGGTGTTTTGCCTGAAGTAGGAAGACAGAAGATTTTAAGTACATATGAGAGAGTATTTGAAATCAGCTAAGATTCTTTCTTCTTAGAGAAATCTGTGATTCTGTGAAACTTGGTGGTAAATAAATGCCCAACTTAAGTACATATAGCTGTATAGTTTAAACATCAGGAAATCATTGTTTGGATGAACAACTAGTCAGAACTCTGTATCTGCTGTGGGTTGCAAAAATAATCTGAACAGTAATTATAAAATCAACATAAGGAGTCCTAACACAAGAGGTTGATGAGAGCATTGAAGCTGAGGTACAAAGCTCAGTTGTATAAATGAACTAGAAAGGAAATCTAGGGAAAAAAAAGAAGTTTGGACCGTGAAATCTCTGCTGAATTATACAGTATCAGCCAAGATGATACATGACAGAATGCAGCAGGTGTAGATGCATGAGTCTGTAAATAGGAAGTGAAGAAATTGAGGGTAAAGTACTAGTCACGTAGACCACAGTCCCCTGTACCCAGGTTCAGACTGGATCAGATGTGCTAGTTCAGTTGTATAATCAACTCTTGTGGTACCATAATAAGGGAGGAAAGAAGCTGAGGGATCATGTTACCTGTCTGGAATAGTTTCTCTAATCTTACTTTTAATGAATTTAAAACATTAAGTTGTCTAATTTAAGGCATTTAACTCTACCCATAGTCATGAGCCTTTAGTTTTAACTACTTACGTGTTTTTTCCATAAGAATATCAATCACTTACAGCATATACTGGGCCCTGCCAGTTCCTTTTGGAACCAATTTAAATGAGAAAAATAAAGGACTTTAGGAAAAACTATTTAAGTATGTCTGGTAAGTTATTTTACTGTTTGAGAACAGCTCTGGAGACTTAAATACATTTTCCATTTAATAGAATTTGGCTTTTTTTTTTTGAGCCACAATATTCATGGAAACATGTTGAAATCTTAAATGTAGAGAATGACTTACTGCTTGTGGTACTATTTGCTGTCGAAAATGATGTGGTCTGCACTGCAGTACATCTCTTATCAGCATTTGAAACAAGGATAACCAGAATACAATGAGGAGTGCCTATTGTAATTCATAACTTCCCTCCTCTTCTGGTTTCTTTCACTGGTAGAGCAAGTATGCTATAAACCTTTGCTTTTCCATAGGACATCTCATCAAATTCTTGGTCAGATTCTACATATTCTTGGTCATTTCAGGTACAGCTCTTTTGAGATATTAATACCATGTACTGAAACTTAGGTCTGGAAAATAACATTGATCATTGTGAAACAAGTAATAAATAATTTTCTGTATATCTAAAACACTTCATTAAATGTGACCCTTTTCCTAAATTTGCAGTATTATTGGAGTGCTTTTTTTTTTCTAAGACTAGTTTTTCATAGTTTTAGGTTCATGACAAAATTGAGAAGACAGTACAGAGATTTCCCATACACAGTGTTTGTTTTTAAATCTGTATGTGTGCATGTATACTCTCAGAGAGATTTTATTCCCTAAGCTAGTTTCTCTACTTTAACTTTTGTTCACTTACAATTCATTCTCCACACAGGAGCTAGGGGTCTTGTTAGAACCCTCTGTGTTTTCCTTTCCAACTTAGCACATAGTACAGACTCTTTACCCCATATCATAGTCTGCATCAACTGGCTGCTACCTAAGTTCTTCCCAGCCTGCCCCAGCTCTCTGGGCTCTAGACACATGGGTTTCCTTAAATGCCAGGCCCTTCCTGTCATAGGGCCTTTGCTTCTCTGTTCCCGCTGCCTTGAAAGTTCTCTTGTTCTCGTCAGGTCCCTGTTATCCTTCGTGGAGTAACCCAAACACTGAGTCAAACTGTCCCATCACGTTACTCTTTCAGAAATATTCTCCAGGGCTCCCACCACTGGCTGAACTCATCATGTTTGTTCATGTATGTGTGTGTTGTCTGCATATTCCCACCAGAGTTCACACCTTGAATGTATTAGAAACAGATTGGAGTTTTCAAAAGTTCATTGGCAGAGCTCATTCAAAGGGACTTCTGAACATCTTTTATAATATGAATTGCTGAATTTGTTTTCATTTTAAAAAGTTGATTTTATCAGGCTTAAATTAAGATAGGGAATTCGATTGCAGCTGGAGTTTCTCATGCATGTTTATATGCCAGAATTGCACAGCCTTAGCACAAAATGCTTTTTTGAGGTACTAAACTGCCAGGTAAGAATCTTATGCTAAGCTTTCTTCAGCCCCACAGATGAAGGCCATTCCTGTAAATGAAGACTTATATTTCCTTCCTGCCAAATAAATATAATCAACTGTCATTACTGCTCCCTTCATTTTGCTCAGTATTTGCCTATTTAGGGGTTTCAGAGTCAACTTAGACAGTGTTACTTCTGCTACTATTCACTTTTACCCTTAGGTAGAATCTGGACTTGGTGTTTTCCCCTATCCAAATTTTCATTGAGTTTCATGTCATTCATAGGAGTTAAAACTTCATTCAGATACTCTTGACCTTATGGCAGTAAATATATTTTGGAATATAAAAACAATTTTGGTATGGAAACAGATTCATCCTTTTGTTTTAAACTGTTGATTTTTCCCATAGTTCAGAGATGTTTTTCAGATAACAAATGGTAGTAGTCTGATTCTCTTAGCTCTTCTTTAAGAGCATCTTGAAAAAGAAAAAAAGATGTAATAACTTTTGTATTACTCAGCACGTTTGGCACTGAGAAAGGTTTTTATATGCTCTTACTCAGTTGAAAGATGAGATTAAAATATTCTTTTCTGATTGTTGGGAAACATTGTCGAACCTGACTTCTTGACCACTTTGTACTAGTACTGGAACTGTTTGCCCACTTGGTCCCACTCAAGCTTTTCCAGCCCGGACTACCTCAACTGGTCACCATGCTCTTATTGAGGGAGTTCCTCAGTAAACTTCAGGTCTGTGCTAGAAATAAAAATGTGGATGCATTACCTTCCAAATGTTAATAAAATGAGAGACAGAACAACAGATTCTACTCTGAGAACTATTCATTTCCAAATATGAAAACATTCTCTACTAGACAGTACACTGACATTTTGAAACGGGGGGGCCTCTAACATCTTGGTTCTGAGACCTCCAAAATAACACCTTTCTAGGAAAGTAAACCTCTGTGATATGTAGTCTAAGAGAGAAGCTTGTTCTAGTAGAACACATCTAAATAGAAAGCAAATCCTACTCTGTATCATATTGTCACCTGGGGACCAGATAACTTTTGGGCTTAAAAGACCTGTAATTCCAGCTTTTTCTCAAAAGATCCCAGCAGTCTAAACTATAGATACAGGAGATACTTTAAAAACCTGTTTTTGTCTGGAAACCAGGATATTACTAAGCTCAAGAGTCAGAAAAACCATTCCTTCCCTTACTCTCTACAATCACTCTGAGGGTGGGGGATGGAAAGGGATTTCAGAGTTTACAACTAACAAAACATAAGTACTATCAGTCCTGTGTGCAGTTTTAATGAATTTGGGCATTTTCTTTAGTAGAACACCTTTTCTATTCCTGAGTTAAGCTGTGATGACCAGTGTAGGATGCCTAGCTAGAAACTGCCTTATACACCCTCAGGAAAATATACTTGAGCTTGGTGACAGTAGGAACAATTCACAGTACTGAGACTCTGGCTCTAGCTGGTGACCAAAACGCAGAGGCTGTGGATCACAGTAGAGGAAAAAACTGACTGCTATGAAGGTATAACCTCATTTCAGAAACAGCTGCAAATGCTCTTTATTTTTACCTCTTACAAGTTTTGGGGGATTTTAAAATTCACATTTGGGCGAATGAATGCTCTTTATTTGAGCCTTTGTACTTTGCTGAAGAGCACAGAAACTAAAAACCTCAATGTGATGATCGTAGAGCTTCCTTGATTTCTTTCTTCCCATTCTTAGTCTCTCTTCTGACGACCTTCCACTCTGAAAATTAACACGTGCCAGTGAAATCAACTTTATGCTGCTTTCACTGGAGACTGGTGTCTAAAGACCAACCCTGCTGACTAATGTAAAGTGAAATTTGGAGGACTCCTGAATTCTCGTGGAGTTGTGCAAGCTGAAGTTATTAAAGAGGATTAGGGACCACAGCTGGTGAGCAGATGGAATGCTTATAATGTCACAATCTTAGGTAGCTACATACCCAAATCTGCACAAAACCTATTTGCTTTTTTCTCTAGTTCATTCCACTTTATCCTCCTAGAATATAACCCTGGGATGATGATACTTAGGTCACTCACTTTGATGACATCGTTTATAATTCTGGTCATGTAATTTCTTACTCAATTGCATTTTAGTAACCACTGTTCAATAATGTACTTTTAAGAAGCTCTGCATATCAAGAAGAGATAATAAGACTTTTCATTTCATTCAAAATGTAGAATGTTGACTAGTTTACGATAACACTAACATTACAATGAAAACTAGTTCACAGTAATTACAACTAAACAGTTCAACTGTTCGCTGCTTAAGAACTCTTGAATGGGTTTCCTCAGTTCTTTTGCTGTGTGTCCATTCCATTCGAAATAGTTTGCTATGCAGTCAGACAAGTACCTAGACCAGCCTTCCTCAGCTGCTCTGCTTACCTAATCACAGGCCACGGCCCCCCACCCTGCCTCCATGTCCTCTTCTCTGTCTGTCTGGCTTGTTATAATATGGGGGCCCTATATGTGCATAGAGCAATTGTCAGCCTCCTCATAAGCACAAGCCTGGGCTTCTCCAGTAGATTGGGATTCCTTCCCCAAAGGAAAGTGTGTGTGATACTTCTCTTCAGTGGCTGTTAAGGTCAGATTAGGACCTTCTTTCTACTAATGCAGAGATATTAATTGATACTTTAGTGGTTGTTACTATATCTAAGGATAGAGTTAGTGTCCACTAGAGAATTTAGCACTTCTTCATCCTAACTGAAAGACTTCAGAAAAATGGCTGTTCTACTTTTGAGCTAATGCCCGAGTATCTGAAAATACTGCAAAACAGCTGGAGCCATAAATAAGTTAAGTGTTCTGGATACATTCTGTACTAGCTAGTTGGGAAGAAAACAACACAGATATTTCAGGTGGTGCTGCATAGCAAAGAGCTGTAGTTTATGGTCCAACGCAGTCTCTGTTCTTTAGGAACCAGTGTGTGCTTCTTCTCTAAAGCCACAGTCACCTGCAAAAAATATTGTAACATGTTTTGGAAGCCATTACTGCATAGTAGTGTTCTAGCTTCAGAACATCCTGAATGCTATATTTCTATACATGGGGGGAAGGGGGAGATTATTATGTTACTGATGCATTGGCACAAAATAGTCTTCAGAGTTATCATAGGAAATGGTCTGTTTTTGGACCATTTCAAATGATTTTCAGTAGCTTCGTTTTGGATATCCAAATTGGCCTTCTGTAATTGGATATGACCTCTTGCAAAAGCAGTAGTATAAACACATGTTAACTTCCAGTGTAATTATTTTGTACTGAACCAGATAGTCTAGCAATCCCTTCAAGCTGATAAATTTGTTTATCATAAGTAAAAATATCCTCTCCACTCTTCCCTTGCTCCCCTTGGGTGTAAGGGATGGCAGGCTGAGAGGAGGTTTTGGAGGTCCCCCAAGAAGAAGGAGAGTTAGACTGAGAATCAGAAGACCTTTTGGGTTCTTTGGTATTTGCCTGTGTTGTCTTGACCAAATTCTTAAACTCTATAGTTTGTAGGATCTAGTAAATGTATAATACCAAATACATATTGCATATGTGTGATACCTGTAGTAGATTGCTAGGACTGCCATAACAAAGTACCACAAAACTGGGTGGCTTAACTAGCAGGTACTTATGTTTGTACACTTCTGGAGGCGAGAAGTCAGATCAGTGTCTGCAAGGTTGGTTCCTTCTAAAGGCTGTGAGGGAGAATCTGTCCCAGCCTCACAGGTGGCCACCATTTCCCCTGGATCTTTATATCCTCTTCCTTCTGTATGTGTCTGTGTCCAGATTTCCTCCTCTTATAAGAACATCAGTCATACTGGGTTAGGGCCCCACTCTCATGACCTTATTTTCACCTAACTATCTGTATGAAGACACTATACCCAAATAAAGTCAGACATTCTGAGGTACTGGGGATTAGGACTTCCGTGTATGGATTTTGATGGGGAGAACACATATTCAGCTTATAAAAATGCCTGATAGAGGGCTATCTAAGTATAAATGATATTCTTATACTATAGTTTATAATTCTTGGAATTTCTCTGGGTATTCAAAATATTTTAATAAAGTTTTATTCTAATGGGCACATTGATAGAAAAAAATCACACTTTCTTCAAAACCTACATCTTAAGTAAGACTCACCTGTGTTTTCATGCCTATGGTGAATTTGCAAGTGGAATGATATGTCTTTTACTCTGTAGGAATCAGATGGAACTGTTGTGTACACATCATTCCCATTCCTGTCTCTTAGGACATCTTTTTGCTCGACTTAGTTGTAGAGAGTTGTTTGGGAATTTATTGGAAAGGTTTCAACAGGAATGGGTTAGTTAAATTGCTTATTGCCAGCAGGATCAAAGAAATATAAATTAGCCTTTTGCTCAAGGGTAAATAGACTCTGAGAAGTTAAAGATTGAGCAAATGGTGTTCAATTACACAAAACAGTGTTTTACTGTAAGTGGCTGCTAGACTGCTTGCTTCAGGTTGGTAAGCCATAAAGACTGAGTCTGCAGTGAAGCCAAGAAGGACTTTGTGGGCCTGTGATAGATAGAAACACAAAGAATGAGATCCCTCAATAGGAAATGCTGAGCTTTTCGTTCACTGGGATTGCAGTTGGAGGACTGTTAATTATGGGAAGAAAGGCAACCAGACGGTCACATACTCTAAGGAGGAAAGTAGAAAGGGTGGGTAGTCAGGGCATTTGGAAGCATGCATTAAGATTGCAAAAAGGGAGACTTGCAAATACTTTTGCAGGTCAGACTTTCCTATTTGGCTGGGTAATTAATTGCTAAGTAGGCATAATAGAGTCATCTCAAATGGTTCTTTAGAGATGCATGATTTGTGCACACAAAAAAACTATTGTGGAACAGGAAAGCTGGAAAACAACTGAATTGGATAAACAAAACTAAGGCAGTTTAGCCTCTAAAAACAACTTTGTGCATTCTGATTTAATTTTCTGAAATAAGATTAGTACATAACAGATTAAAAAGTTACCACTAGTAAGTAAAATGCTCCATTCTTCTCCAGGATACTGTCCAAAGTGGGATCTAAGAATTCTCAGCTGATTGATCAGTAATGTGCTCAGTTGCATTTATCATCAGAGCTAGCTTGATGGCTTTGTTCAGTTTTCTTGCCAGGTACACTATTACCTTTTGCTGCAGAAATATTTCTAGTCCACACAAAATACAGGATTTTTACTGAACCTATTCAGTATGTGCATGCTGATTCCCTATGCAAAAACATGGATCTGTGGATTTTTGACAGTTTCATTCTATTGTTGTTTGATATATTATCATGATCCACCCAGATGTCTCTCCCCTTATAACTCGCTCCACCTCGATGCCTATCATATGCTTGTTTCTAAATACTTAAGAATAAATGCATAGGATATGCATTTGTGGATAATGTTTCTCTGACCATTTATTCAATCATACCTTCAGTAAATGTTCCTGTGCTAGGCACTGAACTAGGCACTGGGGAATCAATGACACACAGCACAGACATGATTCCTGTGCTCATGAAGCTTACCCTTACCATTTTTAAAGAGGTAAAGGGCCTCCTTTAAGCAGGAACATGCACAGGGTATATACTTGAATATGGAGAAGAAGATGGTACGTTAGCAGAGACTCTACAAAAAGCGCCCTTGCAGGTGGGTGATAAGGCAACACTGCCTGGAAGAACTGATCTCTCAGCAGTGGCAGGAGGGGAGGGATGAACTCAGATGCATATTCTGTATTGTCCTTCCAATCTTAGGTAACTTCAACATTTGTCTATCACAATTTAGCCTTTTACATTTTGGTGTTTTATAATAGAAATTTTGTCATAATCTGTAGGAAATCACTTTAAAATGAGTTATATAAATGAGAAATTGTCAATTTAATGTATTTGCTGACAGCAATATTTTGAATCTTTTTATGTGTCACTCCTTTTTCAGCTCCTCCCTCCCCTCCCCCCTGCTTTTTTTGGCCTTCTGTTCTGTTTTCCTTCAGTGCTTATCTTATCTTTTATGGTTTCCTCTTGTGCATTCTTATTTCTTGGTTGGTCCACGACCCAAATAGCTGCTTTTGCTCATGGGTGTCTCCTGGCCTGATGAGCTCATTATAGTGCAGGAGTTGTCCATTTCAGCTGTTAGGAAATGGAGACCAGCCGAGCATGATTTATCATCTGCAGGCTTTGAAATGTGGCTACTAAGGCATATTACCTATAGAGCTAGTTTGGGGGTATAAATGTAATATTCCAGTTGTCAGGTCTTTTAACTAAATTGTTGAATATACATGCAGAAGATACTATTGAGGCCTATGACTATCACATTTTGAACAAGGGCAGCCCATTTGGGTAACAGAGATGCCAGATGCATGGATCAAAAGAGTTTATTTTATTCAGAAAGCTTAATTTAAATTACAAATAACTTAGTTTTATAAAAGACTCGGAATGCGGCAGCAAGAACAGCGTGTATCACTTTGGTGTAGAGTGGTTTGTTTGAAAACAACTCAAGACTTCTTTCACATTGACGTTGGATTAGTGGGATGTCCACTCTATCATAGATGTTTTGGAGAGTAACATGGAAAACCTCTTATGAGTGGAGGGCTTCTGGTCCTCAAAGCCTGATCCCAGTTCTGGAGGAAAATCTCTCATAGATAGCATCTTCTATATAGACATTTTCTGCTTGCTGGCCTTACCTGCCTTTTCATTTTAGTTTACTCTCAGTTTGATACATTTAGAATAAAATACAGTCCATTTTTTCTAGATTGAGGCAGATGGTATTGTCTCTTTTGATTATCTGTTTTTTAAAGGAAAACGTTGATTAGGAAGAACAAGAAATGACACATGGCCAGATTAAATTGAGGGCAAAAATTACACAATCCAAGAGGAGCCAAATGTGTTCTGTGGTCTCTACTTGAAGTTTACTACGGCTCATATTTGAATTTCTTGAGTTTAAGTTTGCTGTATTTTGTTTTTTTTGTTTTCTTAGCTTTATTATAGTCAGGGACTATATAATCATTTTCCATGGAATTTAGAACCTACTAATCAAATAATGGCATGACAAGATTTATGTTTAATCTGGGTTATGTCTTTTTTTAATTAATTTGATGTATAATATTGTGTAATCTAATAGTGATATTTATCACATTACATAATTATAATACAATATTAGTATCTGTATTTATTGTGCTGTACATTAGATCTCTTTGGCTTATACACTACTTGTTACAAGTTTGTATCCTTAAGCACTGTGTCACCCTTATCCTTCCCACTCTCCTCCCCACCCAATCCTTGGTAACCACTGTTTTATTCTTTGATTTTTACAAGTTTAACTTTTTTAGATTCCATATACGAGTGTGGTATCATACAGTACTTGTCTGTCTGTCTGTCTGACATATCTTGCTTAGCATAATGTGCTTGAAGTCCATCCATGTTGCTGCAAATGGGAGTGTATCTTTCTTTCTCATAGCTGAATAATATTCCATTCTGTATATACCACATCATTTTTATGCATTCATTCATTCATTGGTGAGCATTTGGGTTGTTACCACATCTTGGGTATTCTGAATAATGCTGTGACAGACATGGGAATACATATATCTCTTGGAAATCCTGTTTTCATTTCCTTTGGGTATAACCCAGAAGTGGTATTACTATATCATATGGTAGGTCTGTTTTTAATTTTTTCAGGAACCTCCATATTGTTTTCCCAAAGTAGTTGGACCAATTTACATTCCTACCAACAATGTGTAAGGGTTCCCTTTTCACCACATCCCCGCCAGCTACTACTATCTCTTGTCTGTGATGATAGCCCTTCTAATAGGTATGAGGTGATATTTCATTGTGGTTTTGATTTGCATTTCCTTAAGCATTAGTAATGTTGAGCATCTTTTCAAATATCTGTTGGCCATTTTGATGCCCTCTTTGAAGAAATGTCTATTTAGCACTTTTACCCATTGTTAATTTGATTTTTTTGTTGTTGTTATAGAGTTGACTGATGCCTTTATATATTTTGGATATTAACCCCTTACCTGATATATGGTTCATTGAAATTTTCTCCTGTACAATTTCTTTTCATTTTGGTAATTGTTTCTTTTACTATGCAGCAGGTTTTGATTAATGTAGTATTATATGCTGATTTTTTCTTTTGCTGTTTGTACTTTTGGTATCATCCCCCCAAAATTATTCCTAAAACCAGTATTAATAAGCTTTTCCCCTGTTTTCTTCTAGAAGTTTTATGGTATCAGGTATTATGAAGACTTTGATCCATTACAAGTTAATTTTTGGGAATTGTGTGATATAGGGATCCAGTTTCATCCTTCTGCATGTGTTTCTCTGGTTTCCCAATACCATTTGTTGAAGAGACTGTCCTTTCCCCATTGGACATTCTTGGCTCTCCTGTTCAATATTAATTGACCTTATATACCAGGCTTTAATTCTTGACTCTGTTTTGTTCCATGGGCCTGTTTTTGTGCTGGTACCATACTGTTTTTATTACTTTGGCTTTGTAGTCTAGTTTGAAAGCTTGATACCTCCAGCTTTGTTCTTTTTTCTCAGGATTGCCTTGGCTATTTGGGGTCTTTTATGATTCCACACACATTTTAGGATTGTTTCTTCTATTTCTGTGAAGAATATCTTTGGTATTTTGATGGCAATTGCATTGAATCTGTAGATGGTTTGGGGTAGTACAGCCATTTTAACAATATTGATTCTTCTGATCCATAAACACAAAATGTCTTTCTATTTGTGTCTGATTTCTTTCAGCAAAGTTTTATAGTTTCCATTGGATAGATCTTTCACATACTTGGTTGAATCTATTCCTAAGTATTTTATTGGTTTTGATGCTATTGTGAGTGAGATGTTTTCCTTTATCATTAGTATAAAAGAATGCAAATGATTCTGTATTTTGATTTTGTAATCTATTTTACTGAAATCTTTGACTAATTCCAGTAGTTTTCTGATGATTCTTTGGAATTTTCTATTTATAGGATCATATTGTCAGCAAATAATGATAATTTTACTTCTTCCTTTCCGATTTGATTTGTTTGTCTTGCTTAACTATTCTAGCCAGGACTTCTAATACTACATTGAAAAAGAGTGGTAAGAGTGACCATCCTTGTCTTGTTCCTGGTCTTCCGAGAAACACTTTCAGTTTCTCTATACTGAACATGGTGTTAGCTGTGCGCTCGTCATATATGACCTTTATTATGTTGAGATATGTTCCTTCTAAGCCCAGTCTGCTAATGGCTTTTATCATGAAAGGATGTTATATTTTGGTTAAATGTTTTTTTCTGTATCTAATGAGATGATCATGTGATTTTTATCATTCATTTTATTGATATGATAAATAACAATTACTGATTTATGTATGTTGAACCATCCTTGTGTCCCAGGGACAGATCTTACTTGGTCATGGTGTAGTGGGAGAGGGAACTAATTAACATAGAAGGAATGCTAGAATTATTAATATCACCATCTTGCAACTATCAGTATAGTAGTATCTTCAGGCAAAGAACATTAGTGCTTACTGTAGCCATCAGTTGAAAGTGGAGAAGGTGCTTTGACATCAGAGAAATACATTACATAACACCATAACCAAACTATTGAGCATCACTGAAAGGTTCAAACTGGTATTGTGTGCTTCCTCATATAATTGAATGGGGAGTATATCTATATAGAATTCTGGCCAAAACTTTTTAGGCCAAATCTAATTATGAGGAGTAGTCACACAGTTCAGATAGTGGTATATACTTTAAGAAAATTAGTCTGGACTCTAAAAATATCAACCCTAGGAAGAGAAAAAATTTATTGGATTTGTTTTTTAGATTAAAGGAGACAATGATACCTGACATTAATACAACATGTGTCTCTTGTTTGACTCCTGGATGAGGGGGGAAAACATAAAAAACATTTTTGGAATACTTAGGGAAATTTGAAAATGGAATGTAAATTAGATATCATTCTATCCATGTTAAATCTCTTGGTTATTATGTTACTGTGGTTATATACAAAAAGGTTTCCTTGTTCTTCGGAAAGACATGCTGAAGTTTTTGGAGTGAATTTAAGATGTCATAAGAACATCAACTTCCTTTTAAATGGTTCTTTATTTTAAAAAAGTATGTGTGTATGTTGAGGTAAACTGAATATGCATGTATAGCAAATGTTAACAATTGGTCAAAGGGTATATGGGTGTTCATAATACTACTTTGCTTTTCTATAGAATAAAAATGTTTCAAGATACGTATTTTTACCAATCAGGCAATTTCATGAAATAATTTTCATTTCTAGATTCTCCTGGAAAATGACTGTATCTGTCAATATTAGACCAGTGATCCTGATAATTGATTGAATATGTAGCAACTGCCCCCTTGAGATAGGCTGAGGGCTTTTTTCAGTGTTTCACTTCTTATCTTTACGTTCTTTTACCCTCCCCTTTGCCTTTACTCAGTGACATTATCTACTTAGTGGTTATACACATTTGAGTATGTACCTATAAGTGTAACCTTCGCTGATTTCCTGAGTGAGGTAGATTGTACCATGGATGGTAATGACTTTTCCATATGCCAAAACTCTGGTGAGTTGTTTGGAACCCTAGCACATAAAGTTGGCTCTGGATTTGATCTTCATATCAGCTGATAAGCTTCACTGGGTTCTTTGGCTATAGAGTGCATATCTGTCCTCATCTCCAAATGCATATAATTTAGTCATATGAGGCATCAGTTGAGAAAATATGAATATAAAAAGTACTCAAAACTTGGTGTATAGGTGATATAAATAACAAAATTCTCCTTTAAATTTAATGTGTTACAAAATTGTGCTCTCTGGATTCTGCCTGTCAGTTGACACAGACTTGCAGTAGTATTGAATAAGCTATTAGAAAAGTTTTCAATGTGACATGCCAAATCTTAATGAAAAAACATTTTGTGGAAACTTTTATAGATGCCAGTCCAGAAAGTAGGGTGTAAACTTTAATTACCTTTGTAAGTCATTCTGTCCTGTGTTTAAGTGATTGCCTTCCTGTTACACACCCAGGGAGTGTACCAGCTTTTGCTGGATAATCATGGAGTTGAGCCTTCCCCCAAAATAAAAGAGCTATATCTGGTGCAGGGTACGACTCAGCGAGCCAGTGAAGTGGTTCAAACCCACAGAGGGGAGGAAAGGAGGACTGTGCTAGAGTCAAGCTTGCCAGGCAAGCATATCTACCTAATACTTTACCCATTTTTGTGGGTTTTTCATCCCTGTTTAATTTGATGTGCTTAAAAATACTAACTGCTTCTGTCCAGTTCCACACCTAAATGCAATTTTTGCCTTGTAAACAGGAATTTTTCTTAGGGAATTTGACAGAAATAAGCATAGAATCTCTTAGTGTTTCAGATAGAACCAATTGGGTTAACATCACAGGAGGTGATAAAGAGAGAAACTTTAAGTTGACTCTGGGAGTCAACAAGGGTATCTTAGCTGGTGCTTTCCCTTTTTATTAAAGACCCAGACCTAGCACTTCTGTGTTGTCCCTTTTATTATTATGTGTAAATGTTATAAGCTTTTGCCTGAAGAGACTCATTTTGACTAAGGTAGATTAATGTTAATGGTGGATTAATGTTAACTTCTCTATAGGACTTTGCTTAAATCTTAGGCCAGTCGAGAAAGGCATTCTTTCTACTGAATTCCAGAAATGACAACTAAAGCTCAGAGGAAATCAGCTCTCTCTTGTCCCATTTACATTCTCTGACCATCCCTTCTGTTCAGCCAGACACTCCACCTGTAAAAGGAATTCATCTCCTCTTCTTTCTCTAAGGTTCCAGAATCTGTTTGGGACCCAAATTGCTCTTGAAAATATTTTCCTAGACTGGAAGGCAACTTCCCACAATGTAGGTTCACCTGCCTGCTGCTTTCTTTTGGTGTTCAGAGTCTGGTATTCCAGCAGATGTCTTTCAGGATTTCAAATAGAGTAACCACTTAAATAGCCAAATGGCTAGAAAAACGTTTTCTTTGACTTTTTAGCCACAGGATAATGGATATCTAAAGATATTTCTGATATCTTTGACTTTGGGGGTTAACTGCATTATCCTTAATTGTGCAGATTTATTCCTTATGATTTTACACATTTAATATTTGTATTTAACACCATTAATTGTGGAGAATAATCACAAATGGAAGTTCTTAGGTAATTTATCCTACTTCTATATATTGATTCCCTTTTCCTAACCTAAGTAATACTTTTTAAATGAACATAGCTGATTTAGTTCTCTGATTGGAAAAACAACTCAACAAGCATCCTTAAACTTTCTTCCTCCCCCCCCATTCCTTCACATCCGCATTAGTAGGCATTGACTGGATGTCCAACTAGTCCTTATTAATGAGTCATGGTTTTCTTTTTCATCCAGGAGTATTTATTTCTGTTCATTTAGTTCTTACATTGAGTGTTTGATTTTAAGCCTTTTATCCCCAAAATGGGCATGACCAGAAGTCGCATATTTTCCCTGCCCCTAGTTTATTATATATAATTTGTTAAACAGAGTAGCTAAGTCAGCTCCTTGGCAAATCTGAGAAAGCGTATTATGTTATGTTGGGCATATCTGTAAATGAGCCGTGTGGATAAGAACTAGACAGAAGGTTTACAGAGAAATAATGCTGATGTCATTCCATTGGAATGAAGGGGCTGTTACAACCATAAATGCATTCTATAGCTAGCAGCTAAGTGTCTAGCTGTATTTCTTTTCTAAGAAGGAAAAAATGTGAAACAAACCAAAGAAGTAAATTGTGTTTATAAAGGGGATATTTTAATTAGTTTAGGCCTTACAGTTATTCAAACAGTCTGAACTTACAGTTCTTTTTGGAGCAAACATGAAAACCATTATTTGTGGAAAGTTTAAATTTTGCATGACACATATTCCCTCTCTGTGTGTGGGTTGTTGTTTTTTTCTCTCTTTTTAAAAAACCGTATTTGCTTCGTTTGTGTATTTTTATTTTAACTTTCCCTTGCTAAAAATGCTTTATTTTCTTGGGAGGAAATTTGCTTTTAGGTGAAAGAAAGATATAAGTCACTGAGCTGAATCCCCCTCCCACTTTTTTTTTTTTTTTTTTTTTTGACATTTCCAAGTAGGATGGTTCTTAAGTTGACTGGGGCATGTTTAAACTAGAGGCCTCCATCTTAACTCCTTTTCAAGAAATTACCTATCCCCAAATGTATCTATTTCTGCAAAATCAAATGCCCTTTCTCCGTGTGGAGCACCATCCGGGAGTGCCCCCTAATCCTTTACTGATTAACACAATCTTCACTGCAGGAAAAAGGATTTCAAATATTAAGAAGGTAGTGATGTAAAAGGTGGGCTGTCATATCTGTCCACTTCAGCCGTGGTCACAAACACAATCGAAGCAGGTCGAAAAGTAATTTTGATCTTCTTTCTTACCTCATGGCAAATACAAAGTTGGCATATAAGGTCTGCCTCCGAATTAATGTACTTGCTGCAGACCAGAGAGAAGCAGGCAAGCCTGGTAATGAAGAAAGAGGAGCTTGCATCAGAGCCTTACATTTCTACCTCTTCTAGGACAATCTCTTGTTCAGTTGGTGCACACCAAATTCTTAAGGGGAGTGGGGTGGAAACAGTTTTCTTTTTAATCTGATGTAAAAGATATCCTAAAGGCAGATCACCAGACTATTCTATTTTGTTTTGTTAATTTTTGTGAAAGGATCGGCTGTTCTTCCCTTCTCTCCTCTCTCACAATGTGGTTAATGTGTGTGTGTGAGTGATAGGCAGGCAGACAGAGAAAAAGAAGGCATGCAAGCAAGCAGAAGCTTGATCCAAACTGAAATATACTCTGTATAGCTGGGCTCTGAAGCTGGTTCATGGAAAGGCTGATAATTCACAGACTACTCCAAGGCATAGCTCAATTTTGCTTAGGGAGAGAGACGCCAAGGTCTGAGTTAACTCAGTTGTTTAGGTAGTAGAATTCTGAATTTTGACATTTTCATACCAGAGTGTTAGCTTCATATGAGAGTTTATTTTATATGTGGTAACTGTCACTTAAGCTCAGTTAAACATATGGTATTTTCACTCTCGTGTATGTAAATTGTGCGCCTGGCATTTATTTACTCTTTTTTCTTAGACTGTGGCAGCAAAAATGGAAAAGCGTTTTCACATTGTGGTGTGAATTCATTTTTTTGTGAATTCATTTTTTCTCTTCTTTCCCATTGTCACAATTTAGAACCTTGAAAGAATGAACCCAGCCTGGCTTTGATATGGCATTTCTTCTGATACAGTAGGGTAGTGATTGTCCTGTCACTGCCTTTCTTCCTTACCACACCCTGTACTTTTTTTTTGAAGTATATTTGATATGCAGTCATTTATTTTCAATATTTTATACCTATTCTTTATTTTTTATGTTTGTCTTTACTGAAGTATTGTTGATATACAATTTTATATTGGTTTTAAATATATGACACAGTGGTTCAATAGTTACCCATTATATTAAATCCTTTCCCCCTCTAGTATAGTCACTATCTGTCAAAGTAGGAAGATGTTACAGAATCATTGAATTTCTTCTCCATTCTGTGCTACCATCCCTGTGACCACCTTATATTGTGATTGTGAATTATTGTATCCTTTTGACCCCCTCACCCTTCCCACTTACCCACCCCAACCCCTCCCCCATGTTAATCACCATTCACCTCTCAATGTCTATGAGTCTACTGCTGTTTTGTTCATTTTGTTTTGCTTTATATTCCACAAGTAAGTGAAATCATATTGTATTTATCTTTCTACACCTGGCTTATTTCACTGAGCATAATACCCTCCAGATCCACGCATGTTGTCACAAATGGCAAGATTTCTTTTTTAATGGCTGAGTAATATTCCATTGTGTATATGTACCATGCCTTCTTTACCCATTCATCTATTGATGGACACTTTGGTTGCTTCCATATCTTTGCTATTGTAAATAATGTGGCAATAATCATAGAGGTGCGTATGTCTTTTCAAATCAGGGATTTTGTTTTTCTTTAGGTAAATTCCTAGAAGTGGACTTATAGGTTCAAATGGTATTTCTATTTTTAGTTTTCTGAGGAACCTCCATACTGCCTTCCACAAAAGTTGCACCAATTTACATTCCCACCAACAGTTTAGGAGGGTTCCATTTTCTCTACATCCTTGCCAACACTGCTATTTCTTGTGTTTTCAATAGTGGCCATTCTGACTGGTGTGATATCTTACTGTGGTTTTGATTTGCATTCCCCTGATAATTAGCAATGTGGAGGATCTTTCCATGTACCTGTTAGTCATCTGTATTTCTTCGGAAAAGTATCTGTTCAGGTCCTCCACCCATTTTTTTTTTTAATTGGGTTATTTGTTTTTTTTTTTGGTGTTGAGACATAGGAGTTCTTTATATATTTTGAATGTTAACCCCTTATCAGATGAGTCATTTATGAATATATTCTCCCATACTGTAGGATGCCTTTTTGTTCTGCTGATGGTGTCTGTTGATGTACAGAAGCTTTTTAGTTTGATGTAGTTCCACTTGTTCATTTTTTTATTTTGTTTCCTTTGCCTGAGGAGATCTGTCCAGGAAAAAATTGTTCATACTTAAAGTCAAGAGATTTTTGCTTATGTTTTCTTCTAAGAGTTTTATGGTTTCATGTCTTACATTTGAGTTTTTAATCTGTTTTGAGTTTACTTTTATATATGGAGTTAGACAGTAAACCAGTTTCATTCTCTTGAATGTAGCTGTCCAGTTTTCCCAACACCAGTTATTGAAGAGACTTTCTTTTCCCCATTGTATATTCATGGCTCCTTTATTATATATTAATTGATCATATAAGCATGGTTTTATATCTGGGCTCTCTATTCTGTTTCATTGATCTATGGGTGTATTCTTATGCCAGTACCATACTGTTTTTGATTACTGTAGCCTTGTAGTGTATCTTGCAGTCAGAGAGCATAATCCCCCAGCTTTGTTCTTTCTCAGGATTTCTTTGGCTATTTGGGGTCTTTTGTGGTTCATATGAATTTTAGGATTATTTGCTCTAGTTCATTGAAAAATGCCATTGGTATTTTGATAGGTATTGCATTGAATCTGTAAATTGCTTTGGGCAGGATGGCCATTTTGACAATATTAAATCTTCCTCTCTAGGAGCACAGGATAGATTTCCATTTATTTGTGTCCTCTTTAATTTCTTTCAGTAGTGTCTTACAGTTTTCAAAGTAGAGGTCTTTCACTCCTTGGTTAGGTTTATTCCTATGTATTTTATTCTTTGTGATACAATTGTAAATGAAATTGTTTTCCTAATTTCTCTTTCTATTTGTTAGTATATAGGAATGCAACAGATTTCTTTGTATTAATTTTGTATCTTGCAGCTTTGCTGAATCCAGTTATTCAAATAGTTCTTGGTGGAGTCTTAAGGGTTTTTTTATGTATAATATCGTGTAATCTGCAAATAGTGACAGTTTAAATTCTTGCTTACCAATTTGGATGCTTTTTATCTCATTGTGCTGTCTGATTGCCGTGGCTAGGACCTCCAGTACTATGTTGAATAAAAGTGGTAAGAGTGGGCATCCTTGTTCCTGATCTTAGAGGAAAAGCTTTCAGCTTTTCATCACTGTATATGATGTTGGCTGTGGGTTTGTCACATATGGTCTTTGTTATATTGAAGTACATACTGTCTATACGCATTTGGTTGAGAGTTTTTATCATGAATGGATGTTGAATTTTGTCAAATGCTTTTTCAACATGCATGTTTTGTTTCTGCTCTTCTCAGAATCCTTGGTTTATTTAGCTCCATTCGAGGCCTACTTTTTCTCATTCTTCCTTTCCTCACATACTTTCTCCTCACATCTGAAGCTGTTTGCTCTATTTGACAGCTTTCTCTGAGTAAATAACCCATCAACACAAACCCTCTCCTGGAACTCAGGGGTTCTCTGCTGCCACCTTATGATTCTTCTCACCTCAATGCAAACACCCCACCAGGTGCAACCCTCTGCTCCTCTCTTTCCACATCCTCTTCCCAGGATCTCCCAATCCCTGTTAATTCCTCATGATGCAACCAAAGGTTCCACTTGCTTTTGACCAGGTACTGGACTTGGGGCCCTGGGAAAATCACATCTGCTCTCTGAGCCCCAGTTTCCTCATTCATTCCTCACCCTCATTCCCCAGTCAACAAAGACACCTGCAAGTGTTGTGCTGAGCACTGGAGGTGAAAACTTTGATGTGCAAAATAGATTTCAGTCCTGCCCACCACTGAAAAACGGAGCAGAGAATGTCTGTCTGCAAGGGAGGTTGTCAGAATTAACCAAGTGGTTGTACATTGTCAGTGTGTACCTAGGTGCTCAGAAAATATCAACTTTTCTTACTGAAATCTAAGACAGACAAGGGAAGTCCTGACCTTTGTTTTTATCTCAGCCAGAACCTTTGGCTTGTTTTTCTGGCTCTTACCTGAAACCCATTCTTTTCTGTTTTAAACAGATCTTTTCCCTCCCATTCTAATCCAACCTCCTTTCCCATTTTTCCTTTTTCTGTCAAAAGCATAACCATTTCTTCTGAAATCGGTTTGAAAGCTGACTGGGGGGAGGGGCCTCCAACTTTTGTGAGACAAAGCATCCTTTTTACTCTTTCATGCCTGATATCTAGTTCACAGTCCTGAGGAGTCTTCTTTTCCAGAGCCCTTTAATCCTTCCTTTCTCCCATTGTTGACTGGGTGATTATCTTTGTTCTAGTCTAAGCGTTTATTACCCCCAGGATAGGGACTGGCTGCTTGTCCTTGTGTCAGTCATGGCAGAAGGAAACAATGACCTCCTTCAGCTAGTTGTTTGATGTATCTGTCTACGTGTGTTTGAAACCTTGGTGTCCTTCAAACTCAAGAATAACTGGAGATTGAGGAAGTTTTGTACAACTCTGCTTTTTTTTTCCCTCTCTCTTAAACTGACATTTAACTTATAAGATCAGCAGTATTTACAGTTTACTTAGTAGGAGCTTTCAGAAAATGTGAGGTTGTGTACACTCTGATTTACAAGTATAACCATATTTTAATATGAATGCTTGATTATAAATGAGATGCAAGATGACATTTGGACTATTAAATGTGAAATTTCTTTTAGTTGTAATTTAAAAATATATGTGATAATTGCCACCAGCCCATTTGCTTTTCTCACCAAAATATATATGTTCTAAATAGAATACAATGGGGAGAAAATGAAGAAAAATGATCCTTTTAAAGTTTAGGTTGGTACCAACTAGAAGTTCTTACTATGTTTTATATGGATTTGGTCTATTTATTTAGTCAGTGGTATCTGCTGAGCTCTGATCATGCAGACTGTGCCCAGTGCTGTGGGCTAAATGGTGAATGTGTCCTACAATGGGATCAGCAAATGGCAGCCTGTTTTTGTATGGTTCACAAACTAAAATGGTTGTTACATGAATATGTAACAGAGAATGTGTTACAGAACAAGAATATGTAACAGAGGCCTATATGTGGCCTGCAAATTTAAAAATATTTATCTGGTTCCTTACAGGAAAAAATTTGTTGACTTTGGATCTACCTATAATATCTCCGCCTTCCTGCAGCTTGTGTTTTAGTAGGAAAGACCAGTAATAAGCAAGGGAACAAATAAACCAGAGAATTAACTTTTAGATTTTGATAACTGATAGGAAGGAAGGAAGGAAGATATGAGAATGACTGGACTGCCGCTGGGGCAAGGGCTGGAGGTTGAAGTGGGATTCTTTGAAAAGGTGACTTTGAGATTAGACCTGAGCAGTGAGTATGACAGCCCTGGGAAGAGCTGGGTTTACTAACCTCTCATCCCCTAGCTCCATCCCCTTTACTTCCAAATGCCTGCTTGTCTACAGAGCTCAGGTAGATTTCCTAGGAAACCTTCTAGAATTCTGTCTTTAGACAGAACCTATCACATGGAATTACTTGTTTTCATTTTCCTTCCACTAAACATAAATTATCTTGAGGGCAAGGACATAGGTCTTTTTAATCATATATCTGTAGCATTTAGCTCATAAACTGGGTTTAACAGTTAAATAGATTTGTAAACTCAAAATTAGGTTCCATCAAATACATTGTGAAAGTCAAGATGTTCCTCTAGCAAAATAGATTCTTAAGTTTAAATCCTATCATTTTTTTTGTACACACCCTTCCCACCCCTTCCTCTCTATTCCAAGCACTTTTTCCCTTTTATTTCTAAAACAATTCTTGCCCCACCAAAATTCTTGCCCTTTTTTCTCATGTTGTTAAAAGACACCATCGTCCATCCGGATGATCAAGCTAGGAATTATTTTTGATTCTTCTCATTCCCTAACCCTAGTCTATCACATTGAATCCTTCAGCACCTATCCCTCCCAAGCCAGCTCCTTCTTTCACCTGGACCAGTGTACTTACTGGCTGGTCTTTCTGCTTCCACCCTTACCTTCTGTATGTCCATTATTCATATAGAAGTCAAACAGATCTTTCCAAACTCAAAGTAAAATCCTTTTGTCAGTCCACTTATACTCCAGTGGCAACCCATTGAACTTAGTAGAATTGAACTAAAAATTCTGAACTCATAAGCCCTGCATGAACTGGCCTCTGTCCCTTCAACCTCGTCTCTTCATTGCCCTTAGCTTCTAGCTGCTCTGGCTTCCCCCTTCTCCTTCACAGGACTTCTTATTCCCTGTTGCCTGTTGAATTATTAGGTCGATCTCAGTGTTAATCTAGTTAACTTTGTGAATGTGCAAACTGACACAGTGGCCATTTAGCACAACCACAGTGAAGATTCCTATTCCAAAGTCATCCCCATTCCTGATATTATCATGTTTGTGGTACCAAAATTTCATGATAACAGGCAACTAACTTAATGATAGCTCTAGCTAAGGGCTTTGGGGAAGGAACTGGACAACCTTATTACTTTCTAAGTATATTAACTGTTTTTCTTTTTTTCTCTTTTGCCATGCAGAGTATGAGTTGGAAGTAAAGAGGGTGCAAGACATTCTTTCAGGAATAGAGAAACCACAGGTATGTCTTCTGGATTTCTCAGAATAAATGACACTTTCTTAAGTATTTCAAGGGCGCTTTTTTTTTCACCACATAGTAGGTAAGCAGAAGGGCTCCTCATTGCAGATTATTTATAAATATGAAATAGTGTTGTTATTAATGGAGCATGAAAATATAGGACAGCAGTCTTCTGTTAAGTCATAATCCACTGAAGTGTTCTTTCTTTAGATGTTCTTAATGAAATTAGGTATTCTTCCCAACTTCCAAGGATACATCCCCACCCCACCCCACCCCACCCCCCACTTTATGTCTTCAGAATGGTTTTCTTCCAGTAATTTCCTTTTACTTGTATAAATGTAGAAATAATAATTTTTGAAAACCTCAGTAACCCCAAGTATTTTCCAGGTAAATTTCAAAAAGATTTTTAAATATTAGCTGAGAAAAATAAGACCAAAATATTGAATGTAATGGTAAGAAAAAAATCATTGGTAGGAGAAGTGATATTGTGAGGTTTTAAGTTTGCCAAGTGCTTTGAAACTCAAGTGAAAAAGTCAAAGTGTTGATTCAGCCTTTCATCTGAGATTAGAGTGCCATAAGTTCTTTGGATATTTTCTAACTGAATTGGAAAACCTTGATTCTTCATGTGTTTCAAAAACTGAGGCTTTTCCACCAAAGAGTCCAAACATGCCTCGGGGCACATAGCTGGGTTTGACTCTGTGCCTGAAAGCATGGGGTGTGTGTTGGAGGACGGGCAGTAGGGGTGGTGCTGATGTTGGGTTGGGGAGTATGTACTTAATCTGGTAAGGAGCAGGTTACTATTGATAGTTTTTGAGCAAAGAAGGTTTGTAACCAGGGCTGTACTTTGAGGACGATCCAACAGTTGGCAGATGCCCTGGAGTGAGAACAGGATGGATCCAGAGACACAGGTGCTGCAGTCTGTTCCTGTGGGGCTGGTGAGGGGCTCTCGTGTGGTGTCAGGTATGGGGTGATGGGGCAGGTACCAGACCCCAGAAAGCATCAGTAAGGCATTACAACCTATTACATAATGGGCTCATGGATAACTGGGCTTTCAGGCTTAGATGCTTCCCCAAAGACATCTTCCCTGATTGCTATCCCCATCCATCAAATGGGATACTCCACATAGTATTTAGAATCAGTGGTCCTACTCCAGCTTCACTGTGCCCTAAATATATTTAGTACATTATGTGCCATTTACTCGCTTCTCTGTCTTTTCCAGTACTCTCTGAGTTCCTCTAACATAGGTTCATGTCTGTGTCTTTTTTATACCTTCAGTGCCATTCTTAGATGTAGCATTTGTTTTACTGTTAAGGCATCTAGGAAGATAAATACAGTGGGCAGTACTAGGAGATCAACACTGTGAGGGGAACAAGATATCAGGAAACGCCTGTGTGGAAATCACCATTCTCCTCATAGGCGTAGATGATAACTATAGGGGGAGGGGAGTAGACTGTAGGGAGAGACGAGAAAAGGCTGGAGGGAAGAATTACAGAAAAAACTTACATTTATAATGCAGTAGAAAGAAGAAAACTCCATGAAGAAAACAGAGAGTAGTAATCAGAAAGAGAAAGCACAGCGGGTTAGTTGAGTGTCCCAGAGGCAGTCACAAAACTGCATAGATGTATCTCTGTCATGTGTACACACACTGTTTTTCTTGAGTTTTTTCAAGTATATTCTTTGACAGAGTCTGTGTTCCTGAGGATCATGTGCTCTAGCAAAATAAATGTTTAATGCACTGTTCCTTTCTTTGAATCAGCATTTGTTAAACACTCTCTGTACAGTTTTTATAGCAGTGTAGACAGGCTTTGTGTAAACAGTTAAGATGTAATGTGTATTATGGTAAAATTGTCATCTTGAGAGTTCAGAAAGTCCAAAATGGGTCTCACTAGGCTAAAATCGAGGTGTCAGCAGGGCTATATTCCTTTCTGGAGGCTCTGAAGGTGAAGTTTCCTCATCTTTCCCAGCTTCCTCTAGAGGCTGCCTGCATTCCTTGGCTCATGGCCCTTCCATCCTTATATCTCCTTCTCTGACTCTCCTGCCTCCCTCTTTTACCAATAAGGGCCCTTGTGGCTGTATCAGGACCACCTGAATAATCCAGGATAGTCTCTTTCTTCAAGCTCCTCAACTTAATCACATCTGTAGAGTCCTTTTTAACTTGCAGGGTAATGTGTTCACAGGTTTTGGGGATTAGGTTGTGGACAACTTTGGGGGGTTCATTATTTTGTGCATCGCACCACCCCTGCTCCCCACATAAACCTTCTCTACCTGGTGACAGTGTGCTCATCCTCCGCAGCCCAGTTAATTGTTTAGTTTTTCTCCCTTACTTCCTCGGCCTTCCCCTCCTTCCCCATCTCTGCTTGAGGTTCTTATTCATGATTGTGTCTTGCTTTTCTTTGTGCCCTTAATACCTAGTGCAGTCCTTGGCACATCATGAACCCTTAACAAATATTTGCTGAATAAATGTGTGGCAGACGCCAGTGGCTGGAGCTAGATTCTGGCAGGGGAGACAAATGCCTGAAGATTGGCCAGCATCAGATGCGGCTCTGCCAGCGTGGTGGAATGTGGGGACAGCTGGTGCCAGAGTACAAGGCGGCTGCAGGAAGGGAAAGGCTCGCCTGTGCTTTACAGTCTGGGCCCAGTGTGGCCATTAACCACCTTTGGGACCTTGGCTCAGTTATATAACCTCCCTGAGCCTCAGTTTCCCCATCTTTGAAAGACAGGAAAATAAATGCCCCATGGGGCTCAGAAGTTCACAGGTTGCAGGGATTATGCTGTTTATAGAGCACTTGAGGTATTTCTCTATAGTTTATAGCCTATCATTATCATTATGCAAAAGTGAAATTCCATGCCATGCTTCAAAATGGGAAAGAGAGATGTCCAGCCCCTTTCCAGGGAAAGATGCAGAACTACAGAAATTTGGCCACACAATTGTGTAAAGGTTGGTTAGTCTCAGATTTTTTTTTTTCTTTTAGCCATTTCTGGTAACACCTTTAAATCAAAGACACATATTTTTCTTCGACGTTTTACAAATGATTTGCTTTAAGTATAGAAACAATATTTAGGAATTATGGATTCCAATCATCTTTCTAGAACTTTGGGCACCCTGAATTAAGCAGGTCATTTACTCTTCAGAAACCCAGATACTATAAAGATCCAAATACTTAGTCATTAAGTAAAACAACATGCAAATCTAGTAGGTATTTGTCCTGAGACTAAGAATTAGGTGCCTTGGGAACTGCCCTCATAGAGCCACTGCTGCATCAGAAGAATAAGGTTGATAATATTCTATGTGGTTTGGGAATTAACCTCTATTAGTACCCTCCAACCTAACATGGTTTAATCTGCTCTGATGCTGGTGCTAGACCTCCCTCACATGCTGCCAGGCTGTTATTTTCTGGATGTAAATAAATGTAACCTACAATTGTGGTTCTGCATTGTTTCCATGCTTGAATGTTTCACTTGTAGAAACAGTTGACTTGTCGGTTCCAGAAGTGAGTAAACTGGCCTAGAAGAACAAGTAGCCCTACAAGAAGCAATTCCCTAAAAGATCAACAACAGTATCTGGAAACAGATTTGAGGTTCTTAGCAGTTAAGGAACCAGAGATGATTGTTTAGTTATCCTTTGTCTTCAAATAATGATGTATTTGGTCTTTTTTTTTTTTTTAATTTTCCTTCATGTTATTTTTTTCATGATGGTACTTTTGAGTTGAAGCCAATACTTATGTGGCAGTGTGTCCTTAACATAACTCCCTAATTGGATCAGCAGGCCTCCCACGTAGTTAAATCCAAAACATGACCAAATTTAGAAGCTACGAACTTACAGAGAAATATTTTTGAATGTGGGAGTAACAATTTAGTAACTTTATGAGAATAAATAGTGTTTCTAATCCAAATCATAAACATCATTTGCATATAATATGGTCTAAGAATTAAGATAGTAAAATTTGCAGAATAGTTTTAAAATACTGAAATGAATAGGAGAGAAGGGGACAAGGAGAAAAAGCTAAGGATTGCATATCAAATAGCTTACAAGTTAAGGTAGTCTTATTTTTTTATGTGTATAACTTATTGCTTCTTTTAACTAGCAACTGTCCTTGAGTTGGAGTCTATTTAATAAATATACAGACAAGAATGGTTTCTAATCAGTATGTATTGATTTAAAAAGTAGATGATGGTTTTGTGAGTCCTTCAAGATACTTAAAAGCAGTTTGATTTCAATGCAACCTTAACACTAGTAACTTACTCAACAGCCCTTTCACATCATGAGTGCCAAAACAAATGTCAAGTTGGGTCTTTTCCAATAATTTTGTAACTAAAAATCACCACTTTCGTCACCATTACAAAGGAGATTGACATCTGTTTATAGTAGAACACGTAAACATCAGGAAGCCAATTAGTTCTATGGCTTCTAAACTTCTGTTTTTGGCTAACAGCCATGGCGGTCATTGTGATGATCAGATTAGCCTGCCCAGTTCAGCTCAGTGGTCACGCTGGGCAGACAGCTTCACCACGGAGAGGGAGCTTGTAAGGTGAAACTCTTGTAAGAGCACTGCAGCTCCGAAATAGGCTTGAACCCAACCAGAATTCTTCATGTCCCCAATCTGTCTTTAAGGCTGTCACCTTCCTGGGTACTTGGAATGCATCTGGTGCTGAGGATTCCTCTTTACATGACATTCTCTTGAAAGGCACCAAGTCACTTCCTGGTGTGGTCCTTGAAATGGAAGTGAGTTCCCAGTTCTGACAGAGACAAAGCACTCTTTCTCTAAGGATTCCAATCCCCAAAGAAGGAAACCAGAGGCCCAGGTGACAGGGAAAGGGAAAGGGAGGGAGCAGGAGCACAGAAGGGGGTTGGCCCGAGAAGGGTAGTGATAATCTGGGTGGCAGGCTGCCTCAGCTCAGGGAAAGAATTCCCAGCTCCCGCTGTCCTTTCAAAATGATGCTCAGTTCTCCAAGCTCATTCTGGTAGTCCAGCCTATCCGCAGACGACGTTAGTACAGAGATCTGTGTTCCTATGGTAGTTTGCCTCCATAAGGCTTGCTCTGGGAATCTAGGGGAGTGGTGAACATTATTTTAGTTAATTCTTTAAGTGTTGTACATCATTGTTAAGTAATAACTTAAGTCCTACAGGAAAAGAACAAATTCTTAACAGCTAATGAAAAAGATAGAATTTTAAGGGATGTGAGTTTATGGATACTTGTTCAGTATCTAAAGTGCTAGCATTTGACTGAGCTATTTTGAGACGCGAGTTATTTCACACCACCATTCATAGAATCAGTGTTACTACACTATGTACTTGGAATTCTGCAAAGCAGCCATTTATCACCTCACTTGAAAGTTTCCCAGCACCAGCTCATACTCCTTTTTAATTATAAGCTGAACTCTTCATAGCAAAACATCTCATAAGTTAAAAATCATATATAATACCCAATATCTCAAGATTACTCATTGTGTGTGAAGAAATTCAGCAAATACATGGTGTAATACATGGTAGAAATGCTGCCTTAAAATGCAACAAATACATGGCAAAATGCTGCCTTAAAATGTAGTTAAAACAACATGCAGATAACCAGGTAAAGCAGAGAGTAATGAAATGAGTGCCAAATATAGGTACCAGCAAAATATGTCCAGAGCACAAAGAAATAATGATTGATTCTGAGCAGAGGATCAGGCAGGAACATAAAGAAACCATTCGTGAATTGGTCTCAAGCCACTGCGGGTCCCTCTGTGCCCTGTATGTCTGCCACGAGGCCCCTCACACACCTCTCTCTCCACCAGGTTGGTGCTGCTTGAGGCAGAGATCATATCTTAAACATCTTTGTGTGGACAGCCCCTCACTGGGTGAAGAATGATGAATAAATGAATAAGCCAAGACAGCATTTGAACTGGCTCTAAAAGAAGTTCGTTTAAGCCAAGAAAGCAGGAAAAGTCAGAAGCTAAATCACAGGGGAGAGAGGGCACAGTATCCCAAAAGGGTGTTAGAGCACAAGGCGGGTACGGCAGAGGAGGAGCTGCCAGTCAGGAGCCATAGCAAAAAGGAAAGACTTTGATTGTATAACAGTCTCTCCTCAGATATTTTAAAGAGGTGTGTAATGCTAGTCTGCTATCCACTGTGTCACCTGTTATCAGCTCAGACTATCTTATTCCCTTTGATTTTTATTTTTCATTCAATAAACATTTACTCACAGTTAAATATGACTTAGGCCCTGCCCTTTGGGAGTCCTGAGGTCCCATATGGAAGGAAGGTAGACAAATTCCATAAACATGATTCACAGTGGTAGCCATGCCAGCAAAGCGCTGTAGAACGGAGGCATGAAGATGGGTCAGATACTTCAGGGAAGCCTGCTTGAGGATAGTGAGGCCCAGCTGGGGTCTTGAAGGATGAGTAGACATTTGATTAGATTGGTTAAATATATCCAGATGCTCTATCTATTTGGAACAGACATGGTATGGAGGGATCTCTCCTAAAAATGGAATGAATGACAGACTGTAAAGGGATTCTCAGTACTCATTTTCCATGTTGATTATTCATACTTTTAAATTATTTTATATTAAATTTTAATACTCTTTCTATAGATCAGATAGTAAGAAAAATGGAAGAAAAAAGAGACTATAATTTATGTATCTCCATCCACAGCCTAATAACTTACAGCTGTAAAGCTTTAATAAACATTAAGCTTTTAACATGTTATTGTCTTAATTTGTTTGGAATATATTATCCAGACCAATATCCAAAATAGCCTTTAGAAAATTAGAATATCAAAATTGTATTGATGAATTTAAAGAATTGGATGAGACAAGACATTAGGTTGGGTTTCTCCAGAAACAGATTCTGAAACAAAGCTTGGAGTACAAATAGTGTATATGGGGAGGTGCCCCAGGAAGCACCAGCTGGAGTGGGGACCTGGGGTGGGAGGTCCAGAAGCCCAGTGCAGGGTCTGTTAATGAGCAGCTTACGACTGTGGGCAGGCAGGTCAGCTGGCTGACAGTGTGGAACATGGGGTCTGCATAAGGGGAGAAAGGGGTGTTTAGATTCCCAGGGGCCTTAGTTCAAATGAAGTCTCACACGGAAGCTAAACCAATGAGGTAAAAGCAAAGTGAAGAGGTAGAAATCTCAACGTCTGCACATGTTTCTGTGCCAGGTCTGCCTGGGCCTTGGCTCCACACCCCTTCATTGGGCTCTCCTGGGAACCTGCAGGCCTTCAAGGAGCATGGTTTGAAAAGTGTTGGCTTTGAAGGCTTGGAGACCACCAGAAAGTACCTGTGGATATGGCTCCTTCCATATAATATGACAGCCATCTTGGAGATACTGAAGATTCACATTCAACTTTTTACCTTTAAAAAAAAATTCCTAAACAAGACTGTATCATTTTACTTTCTGGAGTATTGAATATAAATCGCATTAAAGGACAGATATTTCAGGAGCTACGTTGGCCATCAGAACCTGGACAAGAGGCCACCATGTAGGCTTTTTTGTCGTCGTGGTTAAAATTGCTCACCTTGCATTGACAGCCAGTTTTATACCTCTTCTAATAACCACTAAAATGTTATTAGAAGAAAGAGGTACTGTCTGATGCATGTGAAATGGATTTGAATACTTTTGTCTATGTTTTTCTTTCTCAGGTTTCTAATATTCAGGCAAGAGCAGTTGTGTTGTCCTGGGCTCCCCCTGTTGGACTTCCGTGTGGACCCCACAGCGGTCTTTCCTTCCCCTACAGTTATGAGGTTGCGCTTTCAGACAAAGGACGAGATGGAAAATATAAGATAATTTACAGGTAGTGTGTATTTCTGTGGGTTTTTCTCTTCTGCTGAACTGTGAAATTGGAGTCATTTAGGAAAATAAAAAATAAAGGAAAAAATTATTAAAGGCTTTGCAAACTTTGCTTTAAGTAGTTCATTTCAAGAATTAGTGATATTATAATGTCGAATTATTTTTGTCCAGAGTAATTGTCAGTCAGAAATGACTTTTAAGACCTGTTTGGTGTTGGTTGGTGAAATATATCACGTGGTTATGTTAACTTGTCAGTGTAGTATGAAAGAAAAATGTCCATCAGTGTCAATTAGGGCTAAAAGCAGGTATGGCTTTCAGTTTGTACACATATCATGCACTCATATGACTTCTTTTTAGACCCAGACTTTTCTCCAGTCTTGTTTTTTTTTTTAATTTTATAATATTCTCCTTCCATTTGACCCTACTTATCCTCTAGAATAGTTTTCTAGCCTGTAGTAAAGATTAAAGCATTTCATTCTGAGGCTTTCTTAAATGGTCGGAATGTAGCACACGGCAAATGATTGACCCCATGTACTTATGAACTCCTGGATATTAACCATTCCAGTGATTTATAGCTGTGTCTAATGTGATTTTTTTTAAAAATTCTAGGCAGGAGCTACTGCCTCAGGTTGCTCAGAGGGGCCAGGCAGGTAACAGAAGTGAGAAGGGCGGAGGGCTCGGAGTGATGGGGGAGGTGCACTCCCGTCTTCCTCCGAAGGCAGAGGCTTCCACTCACCTCATATAGGTTGTTCTGCCTTAATGTGAACCTAGATTTGCTGGTTGGATTTTTTTTTTTTTTCCGAGAAATGCTGTAAACTAAATATTCATGTAAACTTTTGTAACGTTAACCTAATTTAGTAAATTCAAAAACCTAAATACAGTGCAGGTCAAACCACAGAGCGGTAGGCAAGTTGTGGATGTTGACCTCCAGTTTGCAACTTTAAAAAAGTATTTTTTTTAATAACTTCAAACTCACAGAATGTTGCAAAAATAAAGAGATCAAGGAATATGTGTATACCCTTTACCTAGATTCACCTATTAACTCTCAACCCTATTTGTTGTACTGTTAGAGTTATTCTCTCTCCCCCTTTTTCTCTCCTCTTAATCTATATTTTTTCCCACTAATGTTATGTATTGTGGCTCTTTACCACTGAATGCTTCAGTAGATTTACTAAGAATAAGGATATTTTCTTAAGTAGCCATACTGTAGTTACCAGCTTCATAAATTTACATTGATTAAATACTTTTGTATAATCCATAATCCATATCTAGTTTTGTCAATTGATTAATATCTGCTAGAGGATTTTTCTTCCCCTCTAGGACAAGACCCTGTCTAGGGTCAGATATTGCAATTAGTTGTTATTTCTCTTACCTTTTACTTGGAACACTTCCACAGTATTTCTTTGTCTTTTATGATACTGACACTTTTGAAGATACCATCATGCCCACACACACTTCTCTTACCTCTTACCTTTGTGTATAATTTTTAATGAACTGTACCTAATGTCATGTTGTTTCCTCATGATTAATTTGAGGTTCAGTTGCAACTTCTGAACCCATAAATGGTTGTATTGTATGTGAGAGGCTATTTATTGGTGTATATGTATATATACTTTCCAAAGGTTATATATATAGGAAATGTTTATTAATATTAATATATGAGTGAAGCGGACTGAGAATTCTTCAAGGGAGTTGAGAAGTTGAAGTAGTTAGTGTTCCTTCCAAGGTGAGTCTGGAAGTTACCTTCAGTTGACAGCTGGTACAGTTATTTACACTTTTATCTTTCTATTTAATTTGCTTGTTTACTCATTTGCTTGTTTACTTTTATGTAATTACTTTGAAGAAGTGATAAGACCTTTAGGGATTTTACTTTGAAGTTTAACTTGCCATTTTCCAGATCTAGGATGGTTTCACTAAAAGGAGTCTAGTTTTATAGTCTAGAAAGATAATAATACCAAAAGAAAGCTTATTTATGATTTGTGATGCAATCACACATAATGATTCTTGAGTCATTGTTGGTACATGACTGACACCCAAATCCAAAACCTGTTTTACTTTTGAATCGAGTATCATTGACTAATAATGGTTTTTTCTTTACAGTGGAGAAGAATTAGAGTGTAACCTGAAAGATCTTAGACCAGCAACTGATTATCATGTAAGGTGAGTTAGGATACAAAAGCTGAACTATGTGGGAGAGTTCAGATTGCTAAAATAATTTAAGTTTTCAGTTAGCGGCACTGTCTAAATAAAAGCCTATTAGTGTCATGCTCTTGAGAGTATTGATGAGAGTGTGTACACAGAAGTGCTTCTGGAAGTAGAAAGGCAGATGATACAGTGAACAGAATTCAAAAATTATTTTTTTTAAGTAATTTTTATTTTATATAATATTATAAAATCTACTGACTGTGTGATTTTATATATATTTTCTCTCTAAAAAAACAACTGAAATTTGTTACCACAAGTGTATCAGTTGTTTATTATAGGCCATATGGATACACTATATTCAGCCCAAATGGCTCAGTCCTTCCCATATTGCAAGAACACCTTTGAGCCTTAGAAGACTGTAGATTTTGTGATGCAATTATCAAATTATTTCTGACAAGATTAACACAGTTTGGTAAAACAATGAACTGTGTAGTCTGATATGTAGTCTAAAAATCTCTACTCTGGCCTTTCTGGAATCTCTACCACGTGACTCCTCTGAAAGCAGGGCTTGCTAACCTTAGGGAGAAACCCTGCCAACCACCAACCTGTAAAGAGGAAAGTATTACAGGAATTTTTACCAAGCTCATCTGATTATTTAAAGATAGATCCATACATCCATTTTTAAATAGGCAGATTTCTGAATGTGGGCCATTACATTTAGAATTTTTAATTACATAAGATTTTATTTCATTTCATTCCAGAAATGTTGACCAGAAATTGTAATTTTATCTGACAGCATCCACAAGTTATGTATGTGCATCTCATGATTGTATAAAATAATTGCAACCATCAAGTACACATCTTTCAGTATACTTTCCAAAGGTTAATTCACACTGCCTGTTCCTTTGTAATGGATTCAAGGCAGGGTAGCCAAATAGAAAGAACATGTATTACTTACCAGGAGCCTTGAATTCTAGTCAGGTTCTGTCATGAATTAACTGTTTTAGCTTCAGTTCATCACATAGAATCTGTGCCACAATGTTCTTGGTAACCAAGTTAGGAAAGTAGGGATGTGTTCAGGTATATCTTATTAGGTGCACGAGTGTTTAAAAATAAGTTTGAAGCAATACATAAAAGAACAAGGTGTTTTATATTCCGTCATAAAGTGCACACATCTGCTTAGCTATTGAATTATTTAGGTGAACTCTTGCAACCATCTCTTCCTGCTTAAAAGAGAACTCGGATTTTGAGTCAGTGAGCTTCAGCCCAAACTTACTGAACTTTGCATACAGTCTGTACAAATAAAAAGATTTGTATAATTTGTGAAGCTGAGATGATAATAGAAATGATTTAATCTGTTTCTACATTAGTCATTGGTAAGATGTTTCCTTTTTTTCCCCTTTTAATAGTTTGTTACTGCTTTACTAAAGGTTTGCTTTATTAATTTCTTGCTCATTCATGAGCTGACAGTATGTTTTTTAATAAATGTAAATGTCATAAAAAGTTGCCCTTTGTTTACCACCTTGTCTGTTTTTTCCCTTTTCTTTTTTTTTTTTAAAGTGTTGGTAGTTTTGCCTTGTCTTTTTTTTTTTTTTTTTTTTGAGAGGGCATCTCTCATATTTATTGATCAAATGGTTGTTAACAACAATAAAATTCAGTTTAGGGGGGTCAACGCTCAATGTACAATCATTAATCCATCTCAAGCCTAATTCTCGTCAGTCTCCAATCTTCTGAAGCATAACGAACAAGTTCTTACATGATGAACGAATTCTTACATAGTGAATAAATTCTTACATGGTGAACAGTACAAGGGCATTCATCACAGAAACTTTCGGTTTTGATCATTCAATATGACCTATAAACAATCAGGTCAAATATGAATATTCGTTTGATTTTTGTACTTGATTTATATGTTGATCCCACATTTCTCCTATTATTATTATTTTTTCTATTTTTAATAAAATGCTGAAGTGGTAGGTAGATGCAAGATAAAGGTAGAAAACATAGTTTAGTGCTGTAAGAAGGCAAATGTAGATGATCAGATGATCAGGTGTGTGCCTATGGACTAAGTATTAATCCAGGCTAGACAAGGGCAGCAAGACATCCACGGATGCAGAAGATTTCTCTCAAAGCAGGGGGGGTGAGGTTCTGAGCCTCACCTCTGTTGATCCCCAAATTCTCACCTGATGGCCCCCCTGCGACTGTGCCTGTCTTAGGTTGTTCCTCCCTTGAGGAATCTTACCCGTCTCTGGCTAACCAGTCATCTTCCGGGGCCATACAGGGAAATGTAAAGTTGGTAAGTGAGAGAGAAGCCATATTGTTTGCAAAGGTTAGCTTTTTACTTCTTTGCAGATTTATGCCTTGTGGCTTCTATGCCCAGCACTTGTCTCGAGGTATCTTTACCACCTGGAGGAATTATGATACTTGGTAAATTCGATATGAGGCACGAATTCTATTTAAGGGTTGTAATTAGGAAGGAAGAAGAAAAGCTATAGATGTAGCATATGAAGGAAACATGGGAGGATTGATTATTTCTTTGACATATCTTCTTGTATAGTACCTTAAATATGTATAGGTTTTAAACTACTAACTAATTTGCACACACATATTAACATAATAGGAATATGGTGACATAAACAAAGCAAATCTATAATTACCATCCATCTCCAGTGAAGCCAAGAAAACCATTTAGGCACCCTAGGCATTTGTGAAAGTTTGTCTATGATATGATGGATATTGTCCAACTGTACTTGAACCATCAGACAAATTAAAGCAGCCCATTTCTGGGATCTGTTCACATCCCATATGTTCTTTTAACCATAGATAGTCTATAGTCATGAGATTTTGGAGTGCTACAACTTGCACCCCTCCCAACTCCTGGTTGAGTTCCAACAGTACAGATCCGGTCAAATTCGTTGTCTCACTGTATGCACATGCCAGCCTAGACATCTCCCTCCCTTTTCTTTTTAACCTCTTCTACAAAGGGTAAAGTTTGAGAACACTTGCTCATCAATTCTTTTTACTGTCATGTCTTTTGTACACCTTGCACTTCTGGGCAGATAAAAGGAAGAACTAATGGATACCCAAAAAGGACTAGGCACATGAGAGTGGTTAACATCCAGAGGCCTTGGATCTAGACCCTCTCCTGACACATCTGGGACTCTATACTTGTGACTTATGTGACACATATCAGATTAAGGCACCACCAACTATTGTTTGGTCTAGCTCTCTGCTTGCCAGAGAAAAAAAATTCTTGGTCATAATCTCTTGTAGTTACTTAAAAAAATTCCTAATAAATCATCTACCGTCCAAATTTTAGCCTTTTACCCTTCCTAGGTCACACAGTCCATATAGTTTATTCATTCTCTTTCCTTTTACAATTTTTCATTTTTCAAGCTAAAGAAGAATCTTAACACTTCCTAGTCCTATTTGGATTTAGCTTCCTCTGCCTTGAATTGCTCTGGTGAGGCAACTTGATACATAGTAGAGAGAGCTTGGAGTTTGGAGTCAATGGCTCCATCACTTCTAAGAATGTGTGCTTAGGCAAGCCATTTAAACCTCAATGGCTTTCTTTTCTTACTTAGAAAACGAGCATAGTAATACCAGCCTCCAAAAGATGGTGTGACAGCAGTTGAAATATATGTGCAAATCTGCTGCTGTAAACCTGTAAAATGTACAAATGTTGTTTTGTTTCCCAAAGTTGTTACAGTGTTTCCACACTCTAAAAATAAAAAGGACTTCATGAGGCAGGTTCTTTGAACCTGTGTGTAGTCTGACTTTATCACTCACTGTTTTATTGGGATAAAGATTTATCATACTTGGCTTTGAAAAATAGGAGCAAAATCTCTTTTTACAATGCAGTTAACATTCCCAAAGTCTTAGTTCTAGGAATTTAAGCTTTTATCAAACACAGCAACCTCAAATATAATTTTAAATTTAATAATCACCTATAAGACCTCAAAAGGCTATGTGGAAATAATTTCCTTAGAATATTTCAAAAATAGAAGCAACAAAAAATTCCATTACTGTGCAGCTGCAAAGTGAGTGATTATATTCATTGCCATTTTTATTTATTTGTGCATTACCAATTTTGAAAATGTATCCCTAGAGGAAGTCCATAGAACCCAATGATGAAAACCAAGATATTTCTTTTTGCAGCGCCAAACAGGCTACATGTGCCTTCCAGTTTTTAATATTGCATGAAGGCCTGCCTATAGAAGTCTCTGTTCAGTCACCCGGCAGTAGTGTATACTTCAAATCATATACTGAAGTCTCATCTGGGGCTTCTTCCCTTACATTCTTAGTCGCTTTTGATTTTGCTACTCTGATTCCATCTCCTTCACTCTTGATTGTTCCATATCTTTATAGAATTTTTTTTCTCATTTTGAACTTCTTCCTCTCTCATGTTAGTGAATATTGGCTCAGTTCACCAATAAGATATACAAACCTTTTGTTTTTTTTTAAGTAGCAGCCTCTCAGTCATGGAGTCATGTCGTTGAACTGTCTGGTGCTTGGCATCAGTTCCTGGCAAGAATAGTTCTTGACTCTCTCTCACCATATCCTCTCTGATAGTCATAATAATTTATTAAGAGACCAGTGGCATTCTTAAGACAGTACTACAGGTCATGTGTCTGATTGGCACTTGCTATTCTATTTAGGCCAAATTCTATATGGAAAATTGTATTTGAGACATTTCAGGTTTTAAAGCCTTTTTCCTTCTCACTTTTTGCCATGAATTTTTGTGTGGCATTGCTACACGTCTGTTCAGCCATTTTTTTTCACCTGGTAATTGAGCAAAGTAATGCTCCTCTATTATGTTGATTTGAAAATTTTATGTTTATCTTGGTTAGATTTTTATTAAAGTTATCACCTTTATACTTGTTATGCAGTTCTTACACAGATTGCCTTTTCTGATTTAATTTTGGTTGAATATTTAAAAGGAATCAATTTGTAATTGTCAAAGCATATTTATTCAGTGCTTCCCATATAGGATATTGTGTTACGTGTTGTCTGAAGCCATTAATACAAAAATCTATGGCAGGGTTGGTGTGTGTATGTGTGTGTGTGTGATTGTATGTTGGAAGAGGAAGAAACAATCCAATACATATACAAAATACACATTAAATACATATAATTGTAAGTTTTTAAGTTTACATACATAAACATTTATGTATATTCACTTGTTTATAAATATACAAAGAAAATCGCATTCCCTTTTTGTAGCTTTATAATTAGTAATACTTATATATATATACAATCATAATCAATAATGACATTTAAATAACTATTTGACTGTGGGAGTACAGAGTTCGTATTTTTGTCAATGATAGGATAATCAGGAATTTGAGTGATGGAATGGATAGCAGTTTCATGATAAAATTTGAAGCAGTTTTCAGCCATTGGCATAAACAGTTTGGCAGAGAAGTTGCCCAGCTATGATATCATGTAATAACATTTCCCAGAAAAATTATATATGAAACATTTCCAAAACTCTGATTGACCGGCTCAGTGCAGTTATGAAATAGGTGTCATTGACTAGCAATTGTGGGTTGGAGTATGTTTCAGATGTGCTGGAGCAAGTTGGAGGCAGATTTCTGAAATTCTGAGAGCACCTGTTTCATAAGCTTTAGTATTTAAACTGAAACAAATGTGAAAACCCAACACAAGATTAATTATATCATTAGAAAAATATTCTTCACTGGGATAAGTGCAAAAGGAACTGAACTGTTTGCTGATTTTATTTAACCTAAGAAACTGATCCTACTCCACAGATCCTCCTATCACATGATGATATTTAGAGAAAACACTTCACCATCATGTGAAAAATATTATTGCAGCATTCTTGAAAATATAGCATCATTTCCAGAGACTTTTCTGTAAGTTACTGATAAAAACAACTGGCTGTTATTACAGTTAATTGCTATCTGTTTACTGAACAATTTTAATTGACAGATGTAATCATGAAATACTTTGATACCATGTCAAGTTTCTGTTACTGTATGCAGCCCATTTATATAATGAATACACATGAATAAATTTGTATTCATAAAATGAATCTTGTTTGCATTTTGGACAGACTTTTTCAAGTGCAAACCATTGACTCCTAAATTTAAATAAACTAAGACATTCTTTCAGTTTAAAGACAAGGAAAATAACTCCTTCGGGCCCATGCAACTCTCCATCTTCAAATACCTAAAATGTTTGCTTCTGCCCTCGGGCTCTTCTATTCCTACTGCCGTCTTCCCACCCTGCCTGCAGGAACCCCCATCACTCAGGTCTCTCTAGCCTCAGTAAGTATGGATTGGTGACTCTGAGAATCTCGTTAAAGAGAAGAACAAGCCTGACTGAACCCAGGCCTTGCCTAAATGCAGTCTGCTGGTTCTTGTGGGCCCCCTCCCTGCCTCTCTGCCTCTGCTCTGTTACCCACATTGATTTTTGCCAACTGTTCTTTTGTGAACATTTATGGCCTGGTCTACCTGAGCATAAATACCTAGTGGTTGCAAAATGAGCTGTCTCCTGGCAACTTAAGTAGGTAAAGAGTACTGGGTAAAAGGAACTGAAGAGCAATCTCAGAGCCAGAAGCAGTAGTGAGTGGTGAGGCATTGACCGCTCCATCCCCAGGGGGAGCTGCTCCCAGCTTTATGAGATTGCCATCAGGCACCCACAGAGCTTGGTGTTGCTGAAACTGGTAGTTTTTAAGAGAAGCCAGAGGTTCATTTTTTTTTAAATGAGAGAGCTCCTGAGTTTTTTCAGCATTGGCCTAATTTTTAACTTTTTATTTCAGAAAATTTCAGATATAGTCAAAAGTAAACAGTACCTTGATGCCTTCTCATATACCCATCACCCACCTTCTTTTCTCCTTGGTGCCCTCACCTGTCCCTTCTCTCCACAGTTATTTGGAAGTGAAGTCCAAACATCACATTATTTCACCTGTGAACCACATTACCATCATCACATGCCCACCCAAAATAAACAAAAATGATAAATTTCTTAATGTCTTTAAAACCCAGAGACTATTTCCATTTCCTCAAAATGAAGGTTTTTAGTTTCTTATGATTGGAATTCAAACATGGTATGAATATTCTGTTTGACTGATACCTCTTAAATTTCTTTTACTCTGTAGGTTTTCCCTCCTCTTTTTTTCTCCCCTTGCAGTGTTTCTGTTGGAATAATTCTTTTTTCTCCTGTAGTTTTCCTCAGTGTGTAGTTAGTCTGATTGCATCCCTGTAGCGTTGCTTAATATGTTCTGTGTTTCTTATTAAGTGGTAAAGAGGCTTAATCAGATACACATTCATTTTTTTCTAACAAGGATTTTATAGATGGTGGTAGACTTTCATTACGAGTACATAATGTCTGCTTATCTCTTGTTGTGGTGATCATTGCCTGTGTCCTTTCATTCATAGGTGGCTGCAATATTTTAAGAAACTATATTCCTTCCCTCCCCCACCCCACACATATCTTGGGACAAATGCAACCCATGAGCCACCAGTTGGAGAACTCAACTATTCATGCTGGAACCCTGTCCATGTCCAGAATGCTCCATGATTCATTTTAAGTATCTTACCCCCAGTGAGCTTGTCCTGATACATAGAAATGATCTTGCCAGATCTGTCATTCAGTGTTATATTATCATGTGCCTACTTACGGTGAATGCAAAAAGGAGCCTTTCTTTTATCAGGCTGGGGAAGAGCAGTCTAACAATAAACAACAACCTTTGTTTGGATTAAATGTCATGGTATCTTTCCATAAGGCAAAGAAGTCAAATCTCCAGTAAATGTGTATTTTACATTTTAGGATGGAAGTAAGCACATCTCTTAGTACTGCTGACTTGCGTGGTCTCTAAATTTTTTGTGATGGACTTTGAGGAGAAAGGACTTTGCAAATCACATGTCTAATTATGTCCTATTTCCCATAATGTTATCTTTAGCTGTTGTGTGTGTTCATTGGGTAGAGTGAGGGGAAATGGATTGTGGGTGTAAGGGAAACGTATTGCAGGATGAGTAAGGACAGTAGGCAATACAGTGTAGCAGTTGGAGTTACAAACTGAGTATAACATAGTTGATCCAAATTTCTAGCTGGTTAGTTTTGGGAAATTTACTTCATCTCTCTAGTCTGAGTTTTCTTCCATCTTTAATGGGACCTCATAAAGGGTTTTACAAGAATTAAGTACTTACCAACTCTGAACGACTTAATCCTTGCATCTTTTTTAGGCAGTGAAGGTTTCTTTATTGTCTTTTTAGAATAGTTTGCTTTGAAATATTTTTTTTAAATGGAAAAGTACAAGGAAAGATGATAAAATCAACATAATCCTATTTTATGCTATTTGAAAGGAGTGTAGTTTCATAATAGCACATTATGTGCTTTTTCTTCACAGCTTCTCTGGAGAAATTGGGCCCATATGTTCAGTGTTAAGCGAAGCATCTTAACGTTCAGAATGCATGTTTTTAATCTTGGTGCCAGGTGCACGAGTTAAATGTTCACATGGATAAACTGTACCTGAGCATAGTTTCTGTTGAATTAGCGATGCACTTGGCAGTAGCAAGTGTATTTCTATGTGTGAAACATCCATATCTCTACCTAAATATATAAACATTTCAGGGATGGTATCTACCCTGTTGTTTGTACCTGTCTTGTCTCTCCAGTTTGTGGACTTACACTATGTCCTGTTCCCTTTTCACCCAGCCCTTAACTCTACTGTTAGCCTTTTTCCAGACAAAGTCAACCAGAGAGTGGCATAGATTTTAGAATATATATTTGGAGACCATTTTGGGGATCAAGGATATTTTCTTATTAAGCATATTTATTTCCAGTCAGTTCTCCTTGCCTGTCTTACTTAAATGGGGCTGGGTGGTTTTGACAGTTCTTAGCAGGGGAAAGAACGCATCCCTGCTGCGATAGTTGTCCCCTGAAAATACTGACCATAGTTTTAGGTCAGGACAAGACCAGTAGACAGGAACAAGAGCCATGGTGTGTACTACATAAGACGTTTGGGGCCTATATGGAAAGCCCTGGGGCAAAGCTGAGATCAAAACCCTAGTCTTCTTTGATGGGCCACTGCCACTGACTGTGTTCATCTGTTTTCAGGGTCTATGCCATGTACAATTCCGTAAAGGGATCCTGCTCCGAGCCAGTTAGCTTCACCACCCACAGCTGCGCACCCGAGTGTCCCTTCCCACCTAAGCTGGCGCACAGGAGCAAAAGTTCACTAACTTTGCAATGGAAGGTGGGTAGCTCAAAGTGCAAGGAGTAGTCTGAAGTTATAGCCACGTGAAACGTTTATTTAGCACTATACCAGTTTGGTGATGGTGTTTGGTGTTCTACCTAGTAGCTCTGTGAAACAAATAATCATGTTATCAAAAGTTGCCATGTCTGTAAAAACTGGGCAGAGGGGTGGGAGAGGGAACTACAAGATCAAGATTTAGCTCTTTTTGCAAGGTATTTGGTAAATCTAGGATCATGAGCAATACTTTGTAATTACTTTAAGATACCTAGATTTCATCACTTTCTAATGGTTTAATTCATTTCAACAAACACTTGAGGACTTTAGTAAAAAGTTTTGTGAAGAAAGCACATTTATGGCTCCATTGGCTTTTTTCAGTCTTGACTCTGAAATGTGTAATGTTTAAAACTGCCTAGAAAGTTGAGTGTTCTAAGCTACATTAAGACTTCATTAATTTTTACTAATTAGTCCTTAGGTCAGTTAGGATTACTAATTATTTTAAAGTCTGAATTATACAGTAGTTTTCATGAAATACAATTTACTGGCTGTAAATAACTCTCTCCAAAGAGAGGTCCTTAAGGTTTATCATGAGCTTATTTTAATCATAGTTGTATGTTTACAAGAAAATAGTAGATTATTTTATCAGTCTCTTGGTATTTATTTCTATATGTTTACATTTTAAATAGTTTAAAATGTAAAATTTGTAGAGGTAGAGATAATAAAGATTTAGGGTGTTCAGGGAGAACACTCATGTGTGAAAGAAATAAGATAGCTAGGGAGATCCATTACTGGTTAAGAAATATTTTGTCCTGTTGTTCCTAGACCAGAGGGCTACATCTATCTAGGGAGTTGATAAAAGCAATTGAGAGTAGTGGTTAGTGCAGACCATGGGTTTCTATAGGCCCCTGTCATGTGGGCAGCTGTAATCTCAGAGCCATTGGCCAACTTGCAGGTGTGTTGTTTGGACAAAGGCAAAGTTTAAACTGGCTTAGAATCTGAACTATTTTATTTTCCTTCCTGGCTTCCAGGGATAATCCAGGTCAGTGATTCCCTACCTTTTCAGAGTTTTAACACCCAACTGGCATTGCTGTTGAACTCCTTGGAACATATATATCCATTTTAAAATGTGTTTCTATATTTCCATGTAAATATGTCTTAAGGAAAGAATTAAAATCCATTTTGTTTGGAAAATATGAGAAATCTTAATATTACCAGAGGGACCCCGGGGTCTTATAAACCTAAAGTTGGGAATCACTGATACATACTCTGCTTAAAACCTGGATGAAATTCAGGTCTTAGGCAGAACAGCCACTTCAGGGAAAGTTTTCTTATTAGGAAGAAAATGTGTCATTTTTCTTCTCTCTTTATTTAATTGTAGATCAGAAACATACTCTTGTTCCATTCCATAAGATACAGACTTGAAAGTTCTGGATGCAGTTCAGTTTACATTTAAATGTCCTTAGGACAGATTTCCTGATCCCAGTTCTCCAGCTGGGGGCATGAGGACAGGGGGGACCAGCTCTGCCTAACCAACTGGCCTTGGATCCTCAAAGACACAGAGGGCCCGAGATCTAACAGCCAGCCTTGTTTTGTCAGTCAGCGGCAGGAGATAGGGCTCTCCAAGCACTGCAGTCAGTGTGCCCACCCTTGAGGTTAGGGACTCAGTGGGGCAGGATATCATAGAAGAAACTACTTATGATTTCTCTAGAAGAATTTATAAGCATCGTAAATATAGTTCTGTTTTTAGAGATTCTCATCTAAAACTTTGAGTTTGTTAATTTAGAATTTTAAAAGCATTCCTAGCCTGACTCACAAATTGAGGCCACAGAAGCCTGAAGTCACAGTTCAGAGGAACATAGGAGTGCTTACCTGGAATCTGGGTTTGGGCCTCAAATTATATGACTCAGAAGAGGAAGGAAGGAATGGAGAGCCAGAAGAGTTTCTTTATTAATTTAACTAATATTTACTGAGTCCCTGTTGATGTTTTATTATTAACAATAATAAAGTAACTGCTGCTATTTACTAAGTGCTTCCTATAAGACCAGGTAGTTTAGTAGGTGATTTACATATATTCTCCTATTTACTTATCACGTCCATCCATTCTTGGAACAAGAAATTAAACATTGATGTAAGCGACTGACATCAGACCACACGTGACAAACAGCCAAGCTGGGCTTCAGTGCAGCTCAGGTGACCCAGCTGCCTTTTGCCCTAGGGGCAGGACACCACAGTTCGTGGGGCTCCTGCCCCTTCCTGGGGAGGAGCCAGGCTCAGGCGCGGTTGTGCAATGCCAGTCGTCTCTCCCCACCTGCGGCCTCAGTGCTGTGGAGGACCCTGTGGCAGCGCCCCCTTCTGGCAGGTCTAACCCTGCAAAGCGCTCTTTGCTCCAAAGTTCTTCGCTCCCCTTCCCGTCGTCCTGTTTCCTGGGGATAGCAGAGCTCAGGCGTGCTTTTCAGAGGAAAGCAGATAATGAAACTTCTTTTTGCTAACATGTGAAGGGCCTTACTGCCCTTAATAATCTCTCCAGGGTACCCCATGTTTCCACATTTAAAGAAAAGGGGGAGATCCTAATGCCACAAAAGGATTTCTAACCTTAAGCACTTAAAAAAAAATTGTATGAGAGAACTTTTAAAAATAGAGACTCTTGACTCTGAACCTGACAGGGTCAACTTTACCCCGCCAGACCCCAAGCAGTGCCTGTATTTCTCAGATGCGTTTTTTCTCCCTGTACTCTTAAAGTGCCTCTTAAAAGTTTTTATTTCCAAGGGAAGTAGGGCATCATGTGGGTAGAGGTGGTGGGAAGACAGGTTTAGCTATTTGTGGGTATGATTTATTAATAGTGGGGGCTCTGTCTATGGTTGATTTGTGTTCAGATTGGTTTATAATGTTTGACCAAAGAAATACTTTGGTTATTCCTCTGAGGGGGAGAGCACAGGACTAGGATTGACACTGTATTCTAACCAGGTGGATAGCTCTTAGTTTTGTTTGTGAATAACTTTCTCTAATCTGGTTTTATTGTTTGTTCGATTTTTTTTTTAGGCACCGATTGACAATGGTTCAAAAATCACCAACTACCTTTTAGAATGGGATGAGGTGAGCATATTTTCATATTCATCCATCTGAAACACCAGTTCAAAAACAAAATGGCTGAACAAATACCATTTTATTCTCTTTTAAGCTGTGGTAAACACACGGATAAAAGAATGTAAGTAGAGAAAAATTTAAACCAATAGTTATTGACTGTGGGAAATGAATATGAGCTGAAGTAGTATATCTAAGTTACACATTAAAATATAATTACTCAGCTTATTTGAAAAAAAAATAAAATACTCCTGAAAGAAAAGACAGACTCTTAATCTATTTTGGAGTCCCTAGCATCTAGCTAGCCATTAATTAGTCTTAAGAATTGACTGCTTTGTCATGTTGACGGCCCAGGGTCAGGCCGGGTAGATGGGTTTTGATAAGGTAAACCACACGGAGGCTTGCACAGCATGCGTGTTCCTTCCTTTAGAGTCTGTGAGTGTGCTTTGGCGTTGCACTGTTGGGTGCTGTCTGTAGGCTAGTGCAGCAGGGCCTGGAGGTCTTCCTCATCTTCGTATGAGCACCCTGTGGGTCAGACAGCCTGTAGCAGGTGTTCCCTTTGCTGTGCTGCTCCAGAGGCCCTGGGATGGTGTCCATGGTGAGGTCTGCTTATTCTTGAGGCCAGCCACTCTGTGCTGAGTGGTGACCCGGCACATTTCTGGCCTTACACACAGACTCTCAGGCAGGAAACGCGGAATGCAGAAGCCTTACTTTTTGTAAAAAGCAACTGTGCTTTTTGTTCCTGGAAATCTTAATTCTATTCATTCATTTACCCTGGCGTTTTTCTTTCTGTGATTGAGTAAACAGACTAAGGACTTTAAGAATAGGAAATGGAGAATTTGGGGGAGAAATACGAGTTAAATGGTCTTTTGTGGCTTAAATTTAGGGGGATTTGAAGATTTCAAAACACAAGTTTTGAAAAAATATTTTAACCAAATGTAGAATGAAATTGGGTGAAATTCTCATGATGAAATTTTGATGTGAAAAAGGGGCCCTTCATCACTTTCTGCAGGAGCATATTTTCCCATCTGGGTTGCATATGAACAGTTAAGATTTCCAAGTTACCAAAGACAACGATCTGTTGTTCTTAGGATCCTTGTGAATGGTTTCTATGTACAGACTGGTGAAATCTCAGACTTAACCAGTATATTTTACAGATTAGGTGGATTTTATCTTAGGGTGGTTTGATTAGAAAGTGAAACCACCCCTGTGACCCCTGGGGAAAGAGATTTTTATAGACAGTCAAGAAATTTGGAAGGGAACCTAGCTGACCTGTGGGCACATAATAACATCTTCCCATCTCCTCATCCTGTCGTAATGATGAGTGAGAGTTGAATGAGAATCTGTTTGTAAATGTTTTGGGTTGTTGCACTACCTGATGCTTTTCCTTATATCTGAGGATTTATATCAAGATAGAGTTTATCAGTAAAGAGGAGGCTTTTGTTCATTTCAGCTATACTCTCAGGGCGCAAAGAGAGTGTGTGTGCATGTGCGTGTGAGTGTGTATTTTTGCTGCTTCTCTGCCTTGGACAGTGGCCTCCTAAGTTAAATAAGGTCAGAGAAGTTGAGTACTTGAGTGGGAAACCTCCAAGGAAAAGCCAGGTGCTGCAGGAAATGACAACAGTGACTCAGTTGTTGGCCGCCTTCCCTTCGAGTTTGAATTGAAAGCGTCCAGCCTGCTGCTGGCAGGAAATACACCACAGCCTCACATGCAGCAGAGAAGCTGTGCCTGATGAGCACTTACCATCAAGAGGACCCCTATAGACAAACAATCACAAATGTAAAATTGTCTGTTTCTGGCCTTCCCTGCCTTTCATTCCCTGCTTGGTCTCCTTTCCTCTTTACCTTGTTCCTTTTAATCCTTCTGCCTTTCCCTTTCTCTTTCTTTTCTCTTCCACCTTCTAATTCCTGCTGGCGTTGGCTCTGTTGAACTATGGGCCTTTTGCCAACTTAGGAATCCTTCCATGGTCTGTGGCTTACTGTTCACCTCCTAGAAAACTTCTGGACCCCAAACTCTGAGAAGTGCTCCCTGGTCTTTAGGTACAGTGAGTGAGCTCTGTGGAGCAGAGGAGAGTTGAAAGAACACCAAAATTAGGATACGTGGGTTCTGTTCCAGGTTTTATAGGGACAGCTTGGCCTCTCAGGTCCTCAGTTTGCCCATCTGCTTGCATACATTTACATCATGATGCTGTCGCACAGCTGATTATTTAGGATTGTCCCTTCAGATGCGAATATTTTAGGATCCTTTTCACCATTGCTTGCCCTGTTCATTAATTAATTATTTAAGCTTTTATGGAGCATACCCCTCAGTGCCTCAGCACTGCTGTCCCCTGAAGGATCTGTGACATAGGAAAGATAATGTCCTTATACTGATAGCTGGGGAAACAAGAGTAATTCTCTCCTCTTGCACTTTTGCACAGACATAAATATAACAAACAAGTGATATGCTTCTCAAATTTTTCCACTTAGTAGCGTCTTTGCTTATGTTATACCTCCCTGCTTTCCATCCCCTTAAAAAGATTAAAAAATGGTGCCATGGGGCTTTCTGGCAATGAGAGTACAAGCAACAGTAACCAGCTCATTGCTGCCCACTCTGTCATTTCAGAAGTCAAGTTTCTGATACAACAGTTGGCAGTCTGTGGTTCTAAACTTGGAGCTGGGTGGGGGTATCGGCAGCCCTGGTGGGGGCAGCTCACGTGGGTTGGTTTTCTCATCCTGCATTCCCATGCTTACTCAGGCTTTGGCTTCAAGGAAGAAAAGTCAAATGCACAGAGAAGAACAACATCTGACCTGCAGGAAGTGTGAGCATGTGAGGCTCTGGCCATCTTTCTGAAATGATCCACTGGTAGTTTCTGGAGCCAGGTGCACCTGGTCCCAAGGACCATTTCCAGACAACACCAGTGGAGTGTGGGGAGCAGGAGACTGGCAGATGGGAGACAGGAGAATGAGCAGGGCATTTTGTAGTCATCCCCTACACACCCAGTCCTCTCCATAGCCAGAGCTCTCCTCTCATAAGACATCTGTCCCAACAGCCATACACCCAGTCTCTGTCATTCAGGGGGCCATAGAAACAAACAGAAGGCTGAAAGGTACAGTGAATGGAGGAGGGAGATGGGTACCAACTCAGAGTCCCAAAGAAGGTTGTGTTCAGAAATAGCACCCTGCCTCATTTCTGGTCTGACACCTGGTCTGAGAATCACAGCTTGGGGTGAGATGGCCCCATCTGTGTATATGCTACGAATATCATATTGTTATGATAGTATAACAGCACTTTTTTGAGTACCCAGGATACTTTATTCTTCTAATTTTTAATCACCATTCTAGTAACACAATTACATACTGTAAAATTTTGAAAGGGCTGGTAAAATAAATGAATGGGCAGTGAAGCATTTTAGAAGAAGACCATCATGAATGAGATAGCAGTAAGAGAGAGACCAGTGAGAACCTGGCCTTTATTTCTTCTAGGACAGGGAATGCTATGCTGAGTTGGCCTTGGAAAGAGTCCCTTTAATCAGTAGCTAACTGCTTGCAGGTCTCTGAAGGCAGGTGTGGCCCTAATGGGTCTCCTAAACTCATTGTTGTTAATGTTACATTCCTGTTACATAGAATTCACTTGGAAATTATTCTGTAATAGTTCTGCAAGAGGACTAAATGTCCACTTTTCTCCATTAATAATTGTAACTAGACAGTCCCTTAATTTTTAAATCAACGTGGGGTGTCACTGACTGAGAGTAATGAGCAACTAAAAATGGAGCACACAGGTGTCACTGGCTTTTCAGCTCTGGCCATCAGTTTTGATTTTCTCCTGAAACAGCTCAGTTTCGTACCTTGGAAGGATGTGGCTTCTCCTGGCCAGGGGCCCTTGGTGTGGTGACTCAGCTGAATTGTAGCATTTAGAGCGTTGGGGCCAGAGAACTGGCCCTGCACGTTCGTAGATCTTCAGCAGGGCATCCTCCTCCAGGAGACTCCGTGGCAGAGAAGCAGAGGGCCATTTTCACGGCAGTTTTTTATTTGACTGTTGGATGAGTCATCATTACACTTTTAATGCCTTCTGATGGTTGTGTGCCCCTGCCCCCCATGTTTACATTCTAATATATACAACAGACAGAAAGCTGGCAGGAGCAGGTCCAAAGCCTCGCGAGGGTGTCTTTTTTTTTTTTAATTATTATTTTTTTATTTTGGTATCATTAATCTACAATTACATGAAGAACATTATGTTTACTAGACTCCCCCCATCACCAAGTCCCCCCCATATACCCCATTACAGTCACTGTCCATCAGCATAGTAAGATGCTGTAGAATCACTACTTGTCTTCTCTGTGTTGCACAGCCCTCCCCGTGCTCCACACACACACTATACATGCTAATCTTAATGCCCCCTTTCTTTTTCCCCGCCCTTGTCCCTCCGTTCCCACCCAGCCTCCCCAGTGAGGGTGTCTTTCTTAAGCTAGATTTGCATATTATGACTAGTGCTGACTTAAAAAAGGAAAAAACCTTCCTCTTCTATGAATTGAGTTTTTAGTTTAATCCAGAATCATGAAAAGGAGAAAAGTTTATTTCTAACAGCAAAAAATGCTTCAATGCTTGATTTCTCAAGGTGGAGGTTCTTTTCCACAGTGGAGAGGAATTAGACCTCAGGTAGGTGGAAGAGGGCCCAAATCTCCTATGTCACCAAGATGGTCCCATGGACCTGCTCTTACCCCTTCCTAGGGCACCTTCTGTGCTAAATTGGCTCCTGCTCTTACTTCTGTGGCTGATGGCACAGAGGTATCTAGAGGTGAAAGTTTTTCTCTAGAAGAAGCGAAGAGGAAAGGATTGAGGATGTAGAGGCCTCTGGGATAGGAAAGGGTTTTCACCTCCCTAAAAAAAAAAAAATTAGGAACCTTTGGATTGAGTTTCACATAAATGCTCATCTAGGCTGTTTTAAGGGATGGTGATAGGGCCTTTTCATTGAAAACGTGAGTGAAAGAGCAAACTTCACAATCAAATAGGGACTTCCTTTTACATTTTAGGAAACATAAGTTCTGTACAGGAGGAATTTGTGGAAACTACTTGTTATAAGTTCTGCCATCAGGGTTTTAAGTCATGCCATGCGGAAGTACTGGCTGGTGCTTATTGCCGATCAGCCCTCGGTAGATGCAGGCCTCCTGAGAGCTTTCTGAGAACATGCGGCAAGAATGCATATGGGGGCTGTGTACCACTGACATACTGTTCACCTGAAGACACCTGGATTAACAGTCTGTACTTTGTCTCTAACTAGTCAACCAAGTCATTTAACCCCTGAGCCTCAGCTTCTCCACTGAAAAACAGTGTTAGTCAGCTCACAGGTGGGTGAACGTTGAACGAGGTAACTTGGGCAATAGCATATTTAGTGTAATGATTCCTTCATGTCTCCTAAGCTCATGTGAAGTTCCGGAGTAGAAAAAGTTAACAATAGGAAGGATTTTATGGAAGGAATATGACATTCTTCTGGTAGGAGCTTAAAGAGGAGCCCTGAGGGTAGTGTCTATGGTTTGAAATAAACAAACACGGATGTAAATGCTATATTTAGATGTTAATTTGCCATTAGCTTCGCTTCCGGACATGACATTTAGGGAACGTATGAAAGACCCAGAAAAACAGCTTTGTGGGAATGTAACTTGTGGAGTCCCCAAGAACCTTTCTCACGTGTGACTCAGCTAGCCCAAGAAGGAATTTCACATCTGGCTTCCCTGATGACTAATGAGCCAACACAGATGTAAGACACAGTGGCCTAAGAATGGAATAAATAACCGCAGATATCAAGGCAAGTATAATTTGAAATAGAGCAGGAAAGGCAAGCAGCAGGGAGAGCCCATAAGCCCTGGGGAACCATTAGCAAGCCAGCCCATGCTCAGCGGTCCTGTTGCAGGGACCTCCTGGAATGGGGGCCAAGCCCCAGATTGCCGCCGCTGGGACATCCCATTCAGGAGAAGCTAACTCAACTCAGTGGGAGTTGAGTTGGCCCCATAGGAAGTACTTGGAAACTGCTTTATTAATCAGATTCTTGTTTAGCTTAGGTGGTGTGGAGTAGGGAGTATTAGTGATCTTTCAGAATGCTTCTTGGCATGAGTGAATTCACACATGGTTTTTTGGTTAGACAGTGACTGTCCTTGGAGGGTACTGGAGCTTCAGCAGGCAGAAAGCCTGCTGACCGCAGAAGGGATGAGGAGAGTCTCCCCGAGAAGGTGGCTGACGCTTTCTCCGAGGGCCAGGCCATGCTGCCCTGGGCTACACAGTATGTCAGTCCAGTGGAGAAAGCCAGCAAAGCCATTTTCCATTCCCCACCCCTCACCAGTGCCTGGCCAAAAGGTAGGGGAAGATGCCACTTGCCCAGGCCTGCATGCTCTGTGGTCCTTGCCAGGGAATGCCCTCATGGAGACTGGAGCGTGGGATTCCATGTTCTTCATTTGGCACTCTGTCCATAAGAAACCATCTTCCACACAAGTGCCTCAGGCCAGATCAGTGACCTGGCCAAGTGTCAGTATGTCCCTTCATACAGGCTTCACTGCTCTGAGGGTGATTTCAGAGCCAGGAGAATGGCTTACTAACTCAGAAAGGTCCAAAGGTACCAAAGACAGAGCTGAGTTAAAAGGAGTCCTCTCTTTCTTAGGGGCCTCAGCCCTGGAGATCCGCACACCTGAATCACACTCTCTCACTGCCTTTTGCTGTTTACCATGTGTGGGTTGGGGTTATGATGTGTTTGGGGGAAATTGTGAGGAGCTTTCAACTGAGGCTAAATTACAAACACTGATCTGGTCTTTGGCACCTAATTTGTCAACTCATGTGTCTCCTGCTTGTTGGCTGCTAGCTGGCAGGTGACCCCCTGGGGTGTTGGCCAGGTGAATGGACAGAGCCTGTGCATCCTTGGGTTCACTTGTAAGTAGTACAGCAGCCTTTCTAACATGACCCCCTTGCTTCTTTCCCTTCCCTTCACTGGGCCAGTCTTAGTGTACCAATCTAATCAAAACAGTTCACATCAGATAAACCTCCATATTTGGAAGGATATATAGGACCATTCTATTCGTTTGTTTGTTTTGTATCAGAGGACTTAGTGACCATCCTTGGCTATTTCAGGTTTGTAAGACTCTCCATTAATGAAAAAAAAAATGAGTGTACCAGAAAATAAAATCTATGCAGTATTTCATTTAGTAACAGTCAGAATTGTAGAAATGAATGAGTGTTCTGGGGAAAAGATAAAGGCTTCATCACCTTTTCAGACCTATCCTACCCCCTTTTCTTACCTTTGAAAGTTCCTCTTTTCCAGAGCACTTGGTAAAGTGAAAAGGCATCACTGAGGGGAGAGTGAAGCTGGGCACAAGAAACTTTTGAATCCACCCAGATGTAGAGTGTCCCCACCTCCCTATTTTGAACCCCTACTTATATATGGTTATGCTGAACACATACACGCTGCTTTATTTCTCAAGCCAACATTTATCTTTGATGTTGTCTAGGGTCGGCCAGTGCTGGAACAACTTCTAAATATAGACGTACTAGCAGACTAAATCTTTGAGCCTGGCAGTAGTTCAGTTGGCCAGTACAACCTTTTTTTTTTTTTTTTTATTGTTGCCATTTCTGACAGGTTAAACTATGCTGTTACAGGGAGTGCCCAGCCTAGACTCACTCAGCCCATGTCTGGATCTAGCAGCCATGGGCCATGAGCACATGACAACTGGTCACCAAATTCATGTAACTTATTAAGCAAACTTAGTTATGAAACCTAGCAAGAGCAGCTGGGAAGGCAGTAGGCATGGCTGTGAAAGAACCTGTAAGAGATGGAGGTCAGTGAAAAGAGGCCTAGAGATCAAGAGAACATCAAGCAGAGTACAAGTCACATGACCAAAGGGTACCCGTTCCCCCTGGATTCTAATGCTCTTGTGTTGGCCATGCTCATTTTCTTGTGCCTGGAATGCAGCTGTCATAAGAGGAACAGGAAGGATCATTTCCAATCTATTAATTAGAAGGCAATTGCAAATATCAGCCAACTTCATCTGTTAGTGCCAGTGTGGGGAATACCAGCTTCCAGGGTATTTGGAAATGTTAGCCAGAGCAGCCACATTCCCCAGCCTACAAAGTTAGCACCTGGCAGGAAGATATTGTTAATTGAATTACAGTGTGAGTCAGATGTGTTGAGTTGGCCATAGATGTGTTAAGTTCCTTAACAGGAAGACAACCCATTTAGAAGATTCATCTTCCCAAGAACTGAGGGCAGGTTTATGAAGATACGTAAGTGAAAAAAGAAGGAAAAATAACTTGAAAAAATGTTTTGTTTTCATTCTTTTAGTCACATAGTCTTACAAATTAAGTTACTTTTAAACATTTCTTAACTTTAAAAAACTGGTTGCCTTTTATGAAATTAATCAAATACTTTTTGTATACTTAGATACCAAATTTCAAATAGGCAGATCATCTGTGAACTGATTTCTCTGCTGGAACTTTATTCCGTTATGTGTTTGCAAAGAGATACCCAAGAGAGGTGGGAACTTGGTCACAAGTGGAGGTCCTTGGGAAGGCTGTTTACTTTGCTGGGTCCTGTGGCTTTAGGCTGTGCCATACCTAAACTGTCCCCAAATGGCTAGTGCATGTCTGTATTTTAAAATCTCCCCACATTTCTCTATAACTTGTGGAATAGCGTTTTAGAAAATTTTAATTCAGTCTAAAATGTATTAAATGTATTCATCTCTGTGAGATGAAGTAAAACTGCATTGCCATTGATTAAGAATTTTAGTTGATCTTTTATCATATAGGAATCTGGTTACATTTTTAGCTTCTGCAAAAATAATTTTTTAAGTCTATTCAGAGATGTTACTTTGTGGATGGCTTTGAGGGAAAAGGTATGTACTAAGTGCATGGAAAAAACAGACTATCCAGGCATACATTAAACATTTATATACTAACATGCACACTGCTGCTTCCTTACCTCCTGACTATTTATAGTGCAGAAGGTATTTATAAGAGTTTGCTGAAAAACTTCATACTATAAACATAATGCGGACATCAAAATAGATGAGTGTTAGTAATATGTAACAAAGTACCTCAGAACTTATGGCTTGGACCAATGACTTTTCTGTATTCCACAGCTTCTGGGGCTTTAGCTGGGAGAGTTCATTGGCTGGGCAGCACTTGGGCGTCTCCTGGTGGGGTCTTCACACACAGATTTAGTGGTCACTGCTGGCTTGGGTGGGACCTCATCGCTTGGTAGCCTCAAGGGAGTCAGAGTTGCAGAAATGAATGAGTGTTCTGGAGAAAAGATAGAGGCTTCATCACCTTTTCAGACCTAGCCTTGAAAATCACACAGCTTCATTTCTGCTCTGTTCTGTCTGGTACAAGCAAGTCACAAGCCCACCCACATTCAAGGGTAAGACTTATATACTTTGTTTCTGGGGTAGGGTATCAAAGAATTTTCAGGCATGTTTAAAAGCACCACTATATGACATAAGGCTTCTCATGACTCTTAGTCATGAGGAACCATTAATCTTCATATAGCACATAAGGGGTTTCAGATACTGTGCCCTAAGATTGTTAGAGACAAGTCCATTGACTTTGAAAGTATAACCTAACTCTTTTTCCTACCCCTGCTTCTCTTTGAACTGTTCTAGGAAGGGGGACAAGGAAGAAAATGTGTTCCTAGAGGTGCAGTGATAAGGAAGGGACTCAGACCTTATACCCACCATAGCTCTGTTAGCCAGCAGGGTGGCCTTGGTGGCAAACACTGCTCCTCTCAGTTAACAGATGAAGTAGACCTTTTACTGATAACCAGAGGGAACCCAAGAGATAGACAGTATTCCTGCCAGTTAATGCCCCAGCCTCAGGTGTCCTGTTCTTTGGGTGACTCACAGGAGGTCAGTGAAGTGTGTAAGTGGCAGGGGGAGGGGAAGGGCAGGCAGGGTAATTAAGAAATACTTTATAATTTTATTTAATAGCTAATTTTAATATTCTTAACCTATAGATTAGAAAGAAATGAAAAGTTACTCAAGTAGATATTAAAAGGGCAAAAGATAAAATGTTTAAATATTTAAAGCCTTTTATATTTATAACTTATCTCCAAATTTCATTTAAAGAATGAAATAATGTTTAATAAGGCACTTTCCCCTGGAGGTGGGGAGGTCTTTGGCCCTGAGGCTAACACATTGTGAAAACTGTTTCCAAAGGCTAGCCCTTCTCCGCTCTGTAGCCATGCAAGAGTCTACATTTTATGCACTCTGCTAAGCTCCTTCCCTCACCCCTGCCTTTTCAAGACTAGGCCCTTTTTACAGTCTGGCAAAAAGTTGAAGGCTATTGATGTTCTTCAGAATTTACCAGGAAGCTTATAAGAACATCTGGACTGAATATTCTTAGGTCTTGTAACTGTGTGCTTGACCCTTCTAAAATGTGAGTGAGGATGGAGCAAAGGAGAGGCAGGTGCTGGCAGAGTGTTTAGTGTTCTAATGCTGGGTCTTTCCCCCGAGGACGGTGCCTCTAGCATGTGAGTCAAACTGAGGAGACGGGCTTGCTCACCAAAGGTCAGATAAAGGAGATAGCCTGGGCCTGGTGAACTCTGCAGTAACAGAGTTGTGACGGTATAAGGACCCAGGCTCCCTAACACATGCCAGAGGGACGGGAGGGTAAGCCCATCCAGTGGGGTCTAGAAGGTAGGTGACAGACAATGTACCTTGTTCAATGGTAAGAAAGAAGAGATTGAGGCAAAGCCGGGAGCTTAGGCCTGGGCAAGGGGCAGTCTGATAAATGCCATGTACACAAGCCAACTTGTTAGCTATTCAGGCACTTTCCTGGAGAGCAGTGGTGACCAGAAGTGGAGTACAAGCACTCTGGGCTGTCAGAAGACAGTTTCATTTGCCTCACACTCTGAGTGCTGCACTGGTGCTCTCAGACTGGGCCTGGTGTGGAATGACTGCAGATTAGCAAGAACCATAAATTCAGTCGGGTGAGAACCAGGCTCAGCTGGAAAGGAAGCCACACAGGTTTGTATGCCCCATCGCATGCCAAGTTGAGTGCCTTGAGGTTTATCAGCACACAGGTCATTTGTACTCCAGGATTTCTTCACATTCAGTAAAGATTAACCTTGTCCTTGCATGAACTCAGTGGGTGCTGTAGAAACAAGCATTTGGGCATGCCCAAGATTACGAAATGGAAACAAACCCAAGAGACCCTGAAAATCTGCCCTTCCTGGCTTGTGGACACTAGCAATGGAAAGTTAGGCCAGAACACGGCTGGGAATTAAATCATTTCATATCAAATGTTGCCCAGTGGCCAGATCTGCTCCAGAATAATCAAGGGTTTGGCCTGAAGCCTCCTCTCACCTCTTTCTCTAATTTCATTCCTTCCCCAGAAGAATAGGAACTCACTTGCTCAACTTCGGAAGGTTCTGACCTGCTAGCTCATATGCTGCACACCTGCTCTCCCAGTGCACGGAGAGCAGGGCGCTGCCGGGCAGCCATGCCCCAGTTCCATCCTCTTGGACCAACTAAGTCGTAGGCCTTTTGAGGCCCCAGTCTCCCTCTCTTCTCCATGACACACTCTAACTGACCAGGACAAGGCCTGGGCTACAAGCGTCCCTCTGCCTCTGCTTAACCAGTTACTGACAGCAGGCCTAAAAGGGTCAAGAGATTCCCATTTCTATTAGGACCATTTTAAGAGGAAATTTGGTGCAAGGCCGACTTTAAATTATCAGAAAATAATTTTTCTTTCCAAGTAAAGCTTAGAATATCTCAGTAACCCTGTGTAGCTTAAATTAGATTTACTAGAAGCAAGTACATGCCACAGATTGTAACCTCAAAATCATTTGGAGCCATACTACCTATAAAAATATGGAAGTTATGATTTGCCCATCTGTAAACTTCACTGATGGTAACAGCTTGGACATACATACTTAATTTCTGATGAACAATGATAAACATTCACATTATCACTCCTATCAATTATCTAAATCTTTCAGTCTTCTCAAGCATTATATTTTTTTAAATCCTATCCATTTCTGTCAAAAGGAGGAATTGGATAATATTTTATTTATAAATGCTGTTTGCAACCTGGGCTCCCTCTTGGATTATAGATTCTTCACATCACCTGTACATTTGGACATGTACTTACTCTGATGCCTAGCACCTGGTATTACGGTCTGTCACCGAAGACCAGCGTATGCTTGAGCCATGGATCACTGGAGCCCTTAGCATCTACCACCTCCACGTGTTAACCTCTTCGCTTATAGATCATTTTTGCACTGCAGTGACTTTTGTGAATATTTTTCTTCCCAGATATCCCTTTTAAACAACATATCATGTATGAATATTTCCTTTTACTCAAAAGCTTCTCTCATGTCTGAAGTATCTTATTAACCTACTTTCTCTTGTTTTTGCTTTATTCTCAGTGACTTCTAAAAATTCACCAATAAACCTTACTTCCTTAACTGTGAACTATTTGTACTCTTACCCCTTCATACTCTACAAGTATTATTTCTAAAACCTGATTCTAAGGTTCCAGCAACTCTGGGTCTTTCTACGTCTTCTTAAGGACAGTGCACATTATAATACATCTTAGAAGATACTAAGATGGAAAATTTGCCTGCTTTGTTTAAACAAGTTGTAATTTATTGAGCAATTGTTTCCAATAACTGAAGTAGAAATTTAAAAAATGTTAGCAACATGAGAAAATGTCTTGAAGGACACAGAATGCCTCTTCCCCTAATTCTTTAGTGAGTCCCAAACCTATGGCCCTTTAAAGAAAAATGTCCAGTTCCTGTGAGTGATGCCTCCCCACCATTTTCTCATTTAAGCCACAAACAGTCTGGTTTCACCCTATTAAAGTAAATGAACCTGGTAAAGAACAGACTGACTTTTATTTACTGGCTGTAGTTCTAAGCACCAGAAATGGGCAAAGGAGACCAAACAAAGAAATCGGAAAAATGAGGCATTGAAGGGGAGCCAGTGTCGTGTTTGGAAGGAATGAGGCTTCCGTGGCGGCAGGATGTGCCTTTCTCGCACTGTTTACTCTGAGCTCAGAAATAGAGGAGGAAAGAAGGTAGATCACGCTGCAGCTTGAAATGGATACGGAGCATACCAGGGCGCACAGAGTATATATAATCAGGCACTGGATGTAATTATGCAAATGTATGTATAAATGGTTTTTCTATGAATAAATCATCTGCAGCAACGTTAAAACTCAAGGTTAAAGTAATTAGAAAGGCGTGATATACCAGCCACCAAGACTTTGCTCAAGTAGCAGCTGGAAGATGTTATGCTTTACTGTTTACCCCTGAATGTACTTTGAACTCTTGATAAAATGAACTTTGGATCTTAAAGACTATCAGGACTTGGACTCCCTTCCTGGAAAGGGCACCACCTTGCTCAGGGAGGGGAAGGTGGCAAAGGGTTAGTTTAAGGATGTATGTGGCATGATTTTTAATCTCTTCACCCTACCCTAGTGACACTTCAGTCTAGTTGCATGTTTATTTTATTTTTAATTAAACTTCACCTGGAATCTGTTTTAGTGGTAAGCATTTGGAGGCCTGCCTGAAGGAAGGAAATACTTAAGCTTATTTAGGGGAAAAATGTGCTTGCTTTTTTCTTTATAAAATAAATTGAGAACTTCAATCATATTTCTAAAGGCCCTGAGCCCAAACATCTGATTAGAATGCTAAGGTACATTCAGTGTTAGCTTGTGGTTTTCTTTGCATGAACATAGATAAAGTGGATTATGGGAATGAAATATTTGTTCTAGCAAACTGCTGATATAAGTATTTCATGCCTCTGAGCATGGCACAGGGTAGTTAAGGGTTTTTTTTCTTACTCATTGGTCCATTAAGAGAACCCACTGGAGTCTTTTCTTTTTACTTCGAGAAATTGGAAGCATCATGTAAGGCTAGGAAACCATAAAAATATCCATCCTCATAAGAATCTTAAAAGTAGCTATAAAACAGAGAGATGAATTCAACCAGTGTTCCAAGTGCTTATCAGACATTCAACTCGACACTGCAAGCATTGATTGAGCTCCCAGATTGTTCAAAGCACTGCTGTGAGGAAAGCAGATGTGGACAAGATGCTTCAAAGGCATGTGACTGATATGTAGGGCTCAGTGAACAGACTGCTCACCATCACTGGAATGTACATTTTCGGGGGTGGGGAGGGCTTTCTAGGGCACACTCAGCTGCATAGACTAGTCCCCAGGTGCCCATCAGTTACGTGGAAGTTGTGCATTTCCTTCCATAGGCAGTAATCCCTCTGAGGCTGAAGACCAACCCAAGTGACAAACATCTTAGAAACTGAGCCTAAAAGGACCTTTTCTTATTTTATTAACCAAAAAGACTTTAGAAAATACAAGTGCATTACTATTATTAGTCTCAGTTACCAAATTTCTGTAGCACCCTTACATTAAAGATGGCATATCTTTGTAGAAGGCTTTGCATGCAACACAAGCACTTCCCTCGAAGCTTTCCTTCTCTTGGTTTTGTTCATTCAGACTAGAAAATTAAATAATTATTCAAAATGTTCTGTCATTTTCTTATTTTTTCAAAAAATTGATGTACTTTATTTCACTGTTTTCTTTTAGGGAAAAAGAAACAGTGGTTTTAGACAGTGCTTCTTTGGCAGCCAGAAGCATTGCAAGCTGACAAAGCTTTGTCCAGCGATGGGTTACACATTCAGGCTGGCTGCTCGGAATGACATCGGCACCAGGTACGGCGTTTCCTTGTCCTTATGCCATTAATGTTTGTGTGGTGATTCTGAGTCTTCATTTCATGTTGCTGGAAGGTGTGAAGATGCCCACTGCCTCCACACTGAAGCAATTTGAGATTTTCCTAGAGGGAATCCTAACAGAAGGTAGAGGGTCCTTTCCGAGGTGGTAGATGCCTCTGTGTGGCCTCTTGGCGGTCTTGGAAGCTATAATGCAAAGACCCCTCTGGGAGCCTCTGAACCAAAATGAAAGCAACAGTGCAGATTTTGAAAGGAATCCCTCTTGGGGCTTTATTTTTTCAGATCATGCGCCTTTTTCTTTCATCACTTTTGCAAGCTACTCATTCAGTTGTCATTTTCAATTATGTGTGAGTGTTTCCTGATACAAGGAAAGGGGTGCTGAGCCAGCCATTGTTGTCAAGCCCAGGACAGGTACGCACAGGATTGGAAAAAATCTGGCCTGTCTAGGATACCACAGCTTGCCTGCAAGCTGCAGAAGAATGGCAAGAACAGGTGTACAATGAAGTGTCAGTGAATTAAAGGTGCTTTGAAAAAGACCATATATCAGTTGTACTTTCTGGGTAACTCTTGATTAAAGGAAGTATCTTTTTCATCACTGCTTTTTGAAAATCCTAAAGGTTCAGACATCATCGGTCCCCAACCTTTTTTCTAGCCTAAAGAACTTCTTAACATCACAAGGTTTTACGGCCCTTGCTCCCTAACCATCATAGCCACTGCATTTTTAGAGTCCATTTGTTGAAAAATTCTTAATGATAAGGCTTATATGGTTTCAAGAATTTATAAATGACTTGGAAGCACCCACAAACTTTTGAAAAATAGCACTGTGTATATTTATAAAGCATTTCTTTCACCGACGGTTATTTGTGATTATACTGATTTGAAGGCCCCTTAATCTTTGTGGTTCATAGCTTGATAAATATTGCAGTGTGTCGTGCTTACTGCTGGGTGCTTTGGAGGGAAAATAAACTCCAAAATATATTGTCCTATACCATGGTATACTTTTGTAGCAGCGACTGAAGGGGGAAATTGGGCACATGGAGAGTGGTGGCAGGGACTACTATCTCAGGAAGGATCGTTGCCTTCCTCTGCTTGCTGAATCAGGCCCCAGACTTTCCAGCACAAACGAGGTGGGCAGTGGGTAGGTTTCTCTTTCCTCTTATAAATGCCAGATCTCCTCACACATCCCTAAACATATGTCTCATTGGGGTTATTTCTCTACAGTGGTTATAGCCAAGAGGTGGTGTGCTACACATTAGGAAACATTCCTCAGATGCCCTCTGCCCCGAGACTTGTTCGAGCTGGGGTCACATGGGTCACGTTGCAGTGGAATAAACCAGAAGGCTGTTCACATGAGGAGGTGGTTACCTACACCTTGGAAATCCAGGAGGATGAACATGTAAGTTTTTCAGATTTTGTTCCCTGGCATATGTTCCCTGTAAGTCAGCATCATCATAACTAGAGGACATCAGGAATTAGCCACTTAAGTTCAAAACCAAACTCTTAATTTCTACCACTACAACCGCCAGCAGGAGGCTGTCCTTCCCTCAGTCCTCCTCATCTTGGTAAGTGACATCCCTGTCCTTGCACTAGGGAAAACAAGAAATTTCAGTCATCCTTGACCTCCATGTATAATCAGTTAAACCCCTTTAAATCTTCTTTAAAAAATTATCCAGAAATCTGACCATTTCTCAATGTCTACAGAGCTACTACCCTTTCCAGGTCACCGTGACCTTACCCGTGGACTCTCATGGTGGCATCTGACCTGTTTCCCTACCTTTACTACAGTCTGTTCTCCACACGAAACCTCAGTGATCTCTTCAATAAAATACATTCACGTTATTGCTCTGCTCAGAGCCCCTTCCATGTCAGTGCCTTCCACTCCCTTCCAGGGTAAAAGGCAGAGCTTTTACAGTGCCTGTATGGTCCTCCACTACGGGATTATTCCTTCCTGCCCTTCTGCCTGCCCCCGCAGTCTTGGGAACACACCGGTGTGCCCTGGCCTCAGGGCCTTTGCAGTTCTGTGCCTGCAGCTGGAATGCCCTTCTAGATGCCCTTGACTCACTTCCCTCAGGTCTCTTCTCACATGTAACCCCTTGGAGAGCCCTCCCCTGCCCACAGTGTCAGTGCCATCCAGTAAAACCTCCCATGGTGATGTAAATGGTCCACTCTCCAGTGAGGTAGCACCTAGTCACACGTGGCTACTGAGCACTGGAAATATGGCAGTGGTCCCAAGAACTGAATTTTTTATTGTATTTCATTTAAATTTAAAGACCCCCATGTGGCTGCCTTATTTAAACTCATGCAGCAATAAGGAAGCAGCACCTTACTAGATCCACCACTGTCCTTTTACCCAGCTTAATATTTTTGTCATAGCACATAGGACCACATGACATGCCCTGTATTTATATACAGGTTTTACGGTTTTTTTAAATCACTTTCTCCAGCTGGCATTTAAGTTTCTCGTGGGCAAGGCTTTGTCTGTTCTTGGGCAGTGCTGAGCCCCTAGAGTGTGATTCACAGAAGGTGCTCAGTAATGATGGTGGATGGATTCATGATTGAGAATGCTCTTGAATGAATTCTGCACATTCAGCTTTTAGTTGTATATTTGTCCTCTTAAAGGACCATGCCTTCCACATCCAAGTTGGTCTTTCTCCCTTAGCCAGAAGAGGACAGTATGTGGTTAGTAGAAACCTCAGCCATAGCTTACTGTGGAGCACATTGAAGCTCAACAGTGAAGACCTCAATACTAGAGGCTTTTTTCATGACTACATTGTTAAGTGAAATTTTTTTTTAGAGTGCATACTCCTTTGTCACCTAGTACTACTTAGTGGTTAAATTAGTTATTTAAAATGCTTAATAAGTAGTAACCAGGAAAAGTTTGCTCTTTGAGAAAAACATGGTGGCAACTATTCAGAAACAAATTTACATTTTCTCAAAGAGAGACCATTGTTCTCATGCAAATTAGTGTTAGCCTCACAGTAAAGTTGAACAAGACACAGGAGAAATTACCATGTGATAGAGTTAAATTTTTACTTAAAGCTAGAATGCTATCCACAAGCACCATGGATGCATGAGAGAGATTCTCTTTTTGCAGTAGCTGCCAGACCTCTGGCCCACTGGGATGATGCAAAGAGGCGATACAAAAATTCTCCCTAAAAGGTATTCAGTGCCCAGATTTTATAACATTGTTTTTTTCTGGCTTTGCCTTTTCAGGATAACCTTTTCCACCCAAAATACACTGGAGAGGATTTAACCTGTACTGTGAAAAATCTCAAAAGAAGCACACAGTATAAATTCAGGGTGAGTCAGTCATGTTGGTACCTAAACAGATTAAAAAATAAGCTGTTTTTTGTTTCATCCATTTACAATTTCGCATTGACTCTGCAGGTCACAAAATTGTTTTAAGGTTACTGCACTTCACATTTTTAAACTAACGTTTATGAAATGCACACCATACTTTAAAACCCCACTTATGAGAAAGAGAACTGTTGTAATGTGTTGTAATAAATTGCATTACAGCGTGGCCAGGTGCCCTTGCCTGGGAGGCCCCAAACCAAATGCCCAGTGTCCCTGCCGCTCATCTGCACGCCACCCCCCTTTCTCTTTGGTGTTTCTCCTTGTAGTCAGAGTCCTCTTTATTCTCCACTTTCTTTTGCTCTTCTACCCATTATTTTTTCCTCAACTGTTTTTATTTTTCTACCCCATGGCCCATTCCTTCCCCACCTAGGCCTTGCTTTGGGCATTAACACCATCATTAATGCTACCACAGGACTCTGTGTTGTTGCTAAAACTAGTGCTTTGCAGTCACTCAGAGAGTGCACCCAGCCTGCTGCATCCGTGCAGTGCCACTGTTTGTTGATCCTGGGTCCAGCACTGTGTTATTTACTATTAGACAGTGTGCATTTTGGAGAAAGAAGGTTGGGTTCTGACTCTACTCCTCCTTTTCTAATTTGGGGGCTAAATGGAATTATTTGGCACATAGTAGTCACTTAATAAATAGTTGTAAAATTACCAAGTGGAGTGTGTGACTATTTGAGGAAAATGAGAGTCTTCAAAATTTTAAAAGACCCTCGTTAAAATGTGAGCTCTGAGAACATAGGTACACTACTAGCATTTCTCCACAAGATGGCATTGCCCTTCTTTTAAGTGAGGTTATGTTTATCTGCTTTCCCCCCAATCCCCACCACCAATATTTTCCTTCCACAAAACAATAGAACTAGGTAGTTATTACTGGTTTTATATCTTCTTGAAAGGATAAAATGTCTTTAGCTGAAACCCAGCTTATGGTTTTATTTTCAATTGTTAATAGCCAACTATACAGAAAACAAGTACTCCATGAAAGAAACTTCTTTAAATCACTTATTTGAGATTAAGAAAGAGAGCAGATGTGTGTGTGTGTCAGTGTCCATGTGGGTGTGTGGAGGCCTCGATCTTGCCGTTGGAGAGTCCCTGCTGATTCAGTGCCTGGGATGTACAGCATGTTCGTGCTTTCTCGGCTCTACAGCTGACTGCTTCCAACGTGGAAGGGAAGAGTTGTCCGAGCGAAGTTCTGGTGTGCACAACGAGTCCTGACAGGCCCGGAACTCCGACGAGACCCCTCATCAAAGGACCAGTTACAGCTCATGGCTTCAGTGTCAAATGGGGTACACTTGTCTCCTGTTACTGTTTGTTTTTTGACAGATTTTTTTGAAGAATTGATTAATTTCAGTATTGACTAACCAAAATAAAATGTGTGGGTTTTACATATTTGGAATATGTACATGAGAAATATTTGAGAATTCCATAAATTGGTAAAATGGACAACTGTGAGAGCATCTTACCTAATTTATGATTTTCCTGTTACACATTTTCCTTCTTTTATGTATTACTCATTTGAATGTAGTTGTCTCTGAATATGTATTTCATTCTTCAGAAACTTGCCCTTAAAAAAGTAGTAATAGTTAATGTAACAAATGGATTTATAAAATTAATATTGAAAGTAAGTTACAAAATTCAGGTATGTCATTGTAAGTAAATTCTGACATGGTGTTCAAGGTAACCTTGAATACCATCTGGTTACTCTAAGTTCTTAGAACTAGAAAAGTCAGAGTTATATTCTCCATACTGTAGAATGCCTTTTTATTTTGCTGATGATGTCCTTTGCTGTACAGAGGATTTTTATTTTGATGTAGTCCCATTTGTTCATTTTTGCTTTTGTTTCCCTTGCCCGAGGAATTGAGTTCAGGAAAAAGTTGCTCATGTTTATATTCAAGAGATTTTTGCCTATGTTGTCTTCTAAGAGTTTTATGGTTTCATGACTTACATTCAGGTCTTTGATCCATTTCGAGTTTACTTTTGTGAATGGAGTTAGGCAGTAATCCAGTTTCATTCTCTTACATGTAGCTGTCCAGTTTTGCCAACACCAGCTGTTGAAGAGGCTGTCATTTCACCATTGTATATCCGTAGCTCCTTTATCGTATATTAATTGATCATATATGGTTGGGTTTATATCTGGGCTCTCTATTCTGTTCCATTGATCTATTTATGGGTCTGTTCTTGTGCCAGTACCAAATTGTCTTGTACTTGTGGCTTTGTAGTGGAGCTTGAAGTCAGGGAGCACAATACGCCCAGCTTTGTTCTTCCTTCTCATGATTACTTTGGCTATTTGGGGTCTTTTGTGGTTTCATATGAATTTTAGAATGATTTGCTGTAGTTTGTTGAAGAATGCTATTGGTATTTTGATAGGGATTGCATTGAATCTGTTGATTGCTTTAGGCAGGATGGCTATTTTGACAGTATTAATTCTTCTCATCCATGAGCATGGGATGTGTTTCCATTTACTGGTATCTTCTTTAATTTCTCTCATGAGTGTCTTGTAGTTTTCAGGGTATAGGTCTTTCACTTCCTTAGTTAGGTTTATTCCTAGGTATTTTATTCTTTTTGATCTGATTATGAATGCAATTACTTTTCTGTTTTCTCTGACTGCTAGTTCATCATTAGTGTATAGAAATACAACAGATTTATGTGTATTAATTCTGTATCCTGTAACTTTGCTGAATTCAGATATTAGACCTAGTAGTTTTGGAGTGGATTCTTTAGGGTTTTTTATGTACAATATCATGTCTTCTGCAAACAGTGACAGTTTAACTTCTTCCACCTAATAGTTTTGAGGCAGAATTATTAGGCTATCTATTGTCCTGGAAGCTAGATATGATTAAGATGAAATGTAAAAATCTCGGTGTTCTCCATCAATAGAACAAAAAGGCATCCTACAGTATGGGAGAATATATTCATAAATGACAGATCCAATAAGGGGTTGACATCCAAAATATATAAAGAGCTCACGTACCTCAACAAACAAAAAGCAAATAATCCAATTAAAAAATGGGCAGTGGAGCTGAACAGACAATTCTCTAAAGAAGAAATTCAAATGGCCAACAGACACATGAAAAGATGCTCCACATTGCTAATCATCAGAGGAATGCAAATTAAAACCACAGTGAGATATCACCTCACACCAGTAAGGATCGCTACCATCCAAAAGACAAACAACAACAAATGTTGGCAAGGTTGTGGAGAAAGGGGAACCCTCCTACACTGCTGGTGGGAATGTAAATTAGTTCAGCCATTGTAGAAAAGCAGTATGGAGGTTCCTCAAAAAGCTCAAAATAGAGATACCATTTGACCCAGGAATTCCACTTCTAGGAATTTACCCTAAGAATGCAGCACTCCAGTTTGAAAAAGACAGATGCACCCCTATGTTTATCTCAGCACTATTTACAATAGCCAAGAAATGGAAGCAACCTAAGTATCCATCAGTAGATGAATGGATAAAGAAGATGTGGTACATATACACAATGGAATATTATTCAGCCATAAGAAGACAACAAATCCTACCATTTGCAACAACATGGATGGATCTAGAGGGTATTATGCTCAGTGAAATAAGCCAGGCGGAGAAAGACAAGTACCAAATGATTTCACTCATATGTGGAGTATAAGAACAAAGAAAAAACTGAAGGAACAAAACAGCAACAGAATCACAGAACCCAAGAATGGACTAATAGTTACCAAAGGGAAAGGGACTAGGGAGGATGGGTGGGAAGGGAGGGATAAGGTGGGGGAAATAAAGAAAGGGGCCATTAAGATTAGCATGTATAATGTGGGGGGAGGCATGGAGAGGACTGTGCAACACAGAGAAGACAAGTAGTGATTCTACAGCATCTTACTATGCTGATGGACACTTACTGTAATGGGGTTTGTGGGGGCAACTTGGTGAAGGGGGGAGTCTAGTAAACAATGTTCCTCAAAAAAAAAATCTTGGTGTTTTTTGAGCCTGACTGTAAAGCTTTTTTTCCTCAGAAAATCCTAGAAACCACCACCAATACTGAATTTTTACTTTCATTAGTCACATGCTATAATATATGACTTGATAATTATTGCTCTAAATATCTACTACTGAAGTATGTATAAGTTAGTGAAAATACCAAGTAAAATGAGAAGGAAAGTAGAGTTTCTAAATCTATATGAATAATCTGAAGGTATGTGTAAAATACAGAGGTAGCCGACTGATGTAGAGGTAAATTCTGCACTGTCAAGTGAAATTGTAATGCAATATATTTTTCTGCTCAGAAAACTTGTAAGCACAAGATGTTAGCATGAACTAAATACCCAAAGTGCCTTAGGGCTCTGCTGAGAAGCCAGGCGTCTTCCTCAGACCATTTCTTTGGTGCACTTTCTTATTGATCCAGACTCCTGTTTTATAGCAGGTTCACTTGGAATATAAAGTTTGTTAGGTAGCAAACTGTGACAGAACAGATTTATTACATTCTGATGTTACTTATTTTGTCAATAAATTTTATACTTCCCCCTCCATCTCAAAAGAATCTGGTCACTGATAATACAAATGAAATAAAAAAGAAAATAATTTTAAAAAGAAATATATAAGTTTTCATCTCATATTTAAGTTACTGTGAAAAAGAAGGCTATAGATTCTCACAGTAAAGTTATTAACTCTTAAAAAAGTTAATTCATATTGTGAGTTTTGCTCATGTTTCACTACATAAATGCTAACTGACTTTTCAAGCTCTAAGAACTTAGAGTAACCAGATGGTATTCAAGGTTTCTTGGAGTTTTTGTTTCTTTTGTTTTCCAAGGATAGAGTTGAGTGAAATAATATATTAATTACTGTTCCTTTTGGTTGAATCCAGAATTAAGGCAGTACGATGTTTCATGATGTTGTGTGTTCCAGTGTTATTTACCAATAAAAATCAATGCCCTTTTATAACTAATGAGACATTTGCTAACTTTGCAGATCCTCCAAAGGACAGTGGTGGTTCAGAAATACTCAAGTACTTGCTGGAGATTACTGATGGAAATTCGGAAGGTGAAGCTTTTGGAAATTGTTGTATTCAAATCCAGTAGCAAGCCCTATTCTATATAGTAATGGTGGGCAGACAATTCTAATGATAGATCTTTTAGAATAAACAAGTCTTAATTACATATTGATAGTTTTTCTCTTTCACAAACATCATAGATCAGAATCTGATTGAAATGGACATTTTTATCATGTTAAATTTCCTGTGTCATTCATTTAAGCCCAAAGTCCTAATTAATAGAATGATTGAATTAAGTTTTTCATCCCCTCTCTTAGCACACGTTGTCCAGAAATTCTTATAAGCAGAGAGAGTGTTAGAAGCCATCAGCAGGAAGGATAAAGTGAAGGCAGCGTGCAAGTTCAAAAATCTACAAATTCTTGTGTATAATGATGACAAACAAAATACACTTTTATAACAGGTTTTGAAAATGCCTTTTCATCTTCAGACTATTTATTCATTACTTGTCAGGCTATATGGATTAAAATGGGACAAAGTTAGACATCAAATTCCTTAAATAGTGCCTTTTAAGCAATTCTTAGATTCTTTCTAAGAAAATTAATAAGGCTTTAATAGGAAAAAGAAAGCCACACATTGTCATCAGAACCTTAAAATAACATATCTCACTATTTCAACAATCCCTGTAACCATTTTTTTTTAAAAGTTAGACATGCACATGATAAAAACAAATAGAATTAACAGTAACTTTCACAAACAAGCAGAGCAGGTGTGTGGCTTGCCTTTTATTCTGTACCACAGTAGCCACCTATAGTATTTGTTTTTCCTGTCAGATCCTATTTTAAGCTAAAAACATGAGAATTCTTTGAGCTGGGCACAGCTATTCTTAATATAATACTCTGCAATAAAAATTTGATTTAGTTTTTTACAGTAGAAAGCCTGCCTAGGAGATTAGTCATGTATATGTAGCAGTTCATTGTGAAAAATCTAAATATATTTTGAATTTTCATGACTCTTGACCACTGGTAACAAATCAAAAGTAGATGCTATTGTCTGCTTACGGTTAACAGCTTCACCAGTGCATACCATGGCTGATTAACTGAACCTTCTCAGCCACCCTTGCTCACAGGTACCTTTTTAGCCCAGGTTTCCCAGTCAGTAATGTCAGGATAACTGCCCTTAACATCCCCTCTCCCGGGAAGCCCTAGTTCATGGGACTTCCCTGTACATGTAACCCAAGCAGTACCTGAGGGAATCTGTGGAAGTGACTTTAGTAAACTATGGATTAGGATAAAAAATTTTTTCTAAAACAACTTCATAGAATAAACCCTTTCATAAAATAGTCAGCTGGAAACATTGTCCGAGTAGAACAGAGAAGGCAGAGTGTGGCTGCAGCTGAGGTTGGTGGGGCAGCTGCGGTAGAAGCCGCCTCAGGTGCCTTCCTCCTGTGGCACCGGCCTCACTCTGGGTACCCGGACCCCACCGGTGACCCTGCTTCCATTCTTTAGTCCTGAGAAGTGGCCAGAAAACTGAGTCACACAGAGTGTTTCATCTTCGTCATCCTGCCAGGTGTTGCTGGCTTTTAAGTGTGGCTCCATGAAGAAAGCCTTTCCCAGAGTCCATCTGTAGTGGGAGGATTTCACTCACTGTGACCTCCAAGCAGATAAGAACAGGGAGGAACTCCTCAGCAGTGCCCCAGACAGACCGGAACCTCACGGCCCGGCAGCCTTCCCCTCGCCCGGCTGGCCCAGAGGCCTGCTCACCCCAGAAGCATTTCATAGCTTGCTCAGCACCATCCTCAGTCTCCTTTTACCAGCCTCCCCGACCCCCTCAGCTGTGCCAACCTCAGGGTCAGCCTGTGCAGTAGTGGTGATATGAAGTGGTCTAGCCAGCAGAGCTAAGTAAAAAAGAGAGAGATGCTGGTTTTCATAGAAACCATTCAGAGCTTTTTCTTATCAGTAGCAGTTAATACTATTCCATTTTTACAAAAAGGCATCAACTCATACACGAGTCTTGTTTTACAGCGAGTCAGTGGGAAGTGGCGTACAGTGGATCGGCTACAGAATACACGTTCACCCACTTGAAACCAGGCACTTTGTACAAACTCCGAGCATGCTGCATCAGTACTGGTGGACACAGTCAGGTCGGTTTTGTTTCAGTCTAAAAGTAAACATCTTTGGACAACCTGTCTATGATTTAAAATAAAATTGCTATTTGAAAATGTATCATGGTGATGCAACTTGATATGGTATCATGTCAGGAAAAGAAAACTAGAGATTGTTTTTTTAATTGTACTTTAGAGAATGTAAAAGATAGGCCCCAGATGATTCTCAATTGAATTGTGGTATTTTCAGGTATGTTTATCACTTAGTTATTATTTCTTAGAGTACTTTGACATGATCACCTGTGACAGTTGAAAACTGAGTGTTATGTGGAATTAGTATTAGCCAAAGAAAGGGGTTGAACCTCAGTTACTACAATCACAGAAACGCATAGAATTTAGAGTCAAAAAAGTGTGACCTCCTCCACTGTCCTGCTGTTACCCCAATGTGGCAGTTTTACGAATACAGGATATATCTTTCTCAAGGTACTTTAGTGCCATCTGCTGGAAAATTATTATCAAAATCATATAAATCTGTGGTGACAGCACTTGTGCAGTGCCCAGGTTACACATCTGTAGGCAGCAGCGCATGTCGCTTGCTGTCTACTGTTTACATGACCTCAGGCCAGGCAGCTGGCAGGTCAGGAGCCTTGGTTCCCACCACATGGTGTTCTCATGGGCTCAGAGCAACCTGATATACACACAGGAACTATCTCTAGAAGTGAGAGTTGTTATCTAAATGGCTATATAATCAGAAAGTGAGTAAAAGACAAATACTAAAAAGACATTTTCATTGTAGAGATATTTAACATTGTGGTTTGGAATCATTAAGAGAAAGAAATTGAGAGATGGTAGCATATAGCCCTGTGCTGGATTGACTTTTCAAGAGACTGTCTGCCAGTAGGGTGTTTAATTTTGCCAGTTACCCCACCTCCAGTGTTGTCCCACATATATTTTCTCCCCCAGCACCGCCCAAGGATAGTGGCGTGGTGTTGTCTACACTGCCCACACACACACACTGTCTGTGAAAGGAAGGGTCAGTTAGACCATTCTCGTGCAGTGCCCGAGCTCTCAGAGTGTCTCCCAGGCTGGGATATAGATATAGTGGGCACCTCCTGTGTGTGAGCACTTCACGGGGCAGCACAAAGATGGTGCTGCTCAAATACAGTTACAGCCCCTCTGCACTGCTTCTCCTCAGGAAGAACAGTGAGTTTGGCTGAGCTGCATAACTCCACTTTGTTTTCTCCCTTCTCTAAAAGGGGGTCAACTTCCACACCCCCTGCCTTATAGAACCAGATGCTACAAAAAGAAGGCCTACTTATTTTAGCATTAACAGAACCTGTTGGTTAATGTCAGACTCAGTTGATTAATAATTGACTTTGTTTGATTTTCTGCTCTGTATGTGGATGGTTGGCCATTTATGACAGCATTTACAAATTTCATCCAGCTGTTGTTTTGTGCTCTCTTCTGTCCTCATGAAGGGTCTAATTTTGGTTTAGAGGAAAATAATTGTGTCCTTAGGATATGTAGTACTCATGTCTACAAATCTGACTTCAGAAATATTCATCTTATGAGTAACATACGCAGGACATGCCCACACATAAAACACACCTACACATACATATGAAGTTCTTACTGCATAAAAGATATCTGTACGTATTCAATGTTAAACCCTATTTGGTAGCATTTACAGTTATAGGGGGTAATCTGCCTGGTATGTAGAGGTGTGGTAAACTCACTGTAACTAAGAGACGGTTCTCTTTGGTGTTTCTTCTGCAGTGTTCTGAAAGTCTTCCCGTTCGCACACTAAGCATTGCACCAGGTCAGTGCCGACCACCGAGGGTTTTGGGCAGACCAAAGCACAAAGAAGTCCACTTAGAGTGGGGTGAGTGAACAAATCTGCACATTGACATTGACAGTTTGGACAATTGGAGATTGAGTTTAAGACTTAATGCTATGTCATTAAGTTGGAAGTCTTCTTTCTGAAAATGTTCTTTTCTGTTGAAAATGTCCATATTGTTTTTAACATTCATTGGCTTGGGTTTTTATTCGAGAGGAGAATCCTTGTACACTATTCATCCTCTACCCTTCAGAGGGTACTTTTCCAGAAAAGGCTTCAGACCAGCCAGTCTTTTTCAGTAATTTTTCAACTTTATTCAAAAAAAAAGTTGTGCAAAAAAAAACAGTTTACAGCACGTAAAATTGCAAATATAAGCCTACAAATCTCTGTCAGACTTTTTTTTTAGACCACATATGTCTAAAATATAATAAAATATTGTGCCAACTTTGCTTCATCTCTCTTGATTTAAGTAAAGATTTTAAGAGATTTTCTTCCCTCCATGTCTTCCTCTTCCCCTGCCTTAGAATGTAAAGAAATTTGCCTATTCTATTTTTTTCAAGTTATTTTATTAATAATTCACACGCACTGACATGTGCTTGCTTTGGAAAGTGTGGATAACATCATTCAGAAACTGTTCTCCTGTATCGCTTTTCTTTTGGGGGAGGGGAGTTTCTTTTGTAAGAAAGGTACTTGGGGACAGGCCACCTCTGTGAGTTTGCAAGCCATGGAAAATCAAGTGTAATTCAGTCAGCTGAAAGTATACAGATGTTCTCAGAAGAGAAACATTCTCCATTCCCAGATGTTCCTGCTTCTGAAAGTGGCTGTGAGGTCTCGGAGTACAGTGTGGAGATGACGGAACCTGAGGAGGTAGCTTCCGAGGTGTACCACGGGCCGGAGCTCGAGTGCACGGTGGGCAACCTGCTTCCCGGAACTGTGTATCGCTTCAGGGTGAGGGCTCTGAATGACGGAGGGGTGAGTATACGGTTATGCACCACTATCAAAATATAAGGTTCTGTCTCTTAACATTTCTACCCTCCTGCAGTTCCTCAGCAGTGCCTATTCAACCTTGACAAAAGGTAAAAAATCCTTCTGAATTGATAAGATGACTCTGATTTTATATAGACCCCACATTGGAAATTCTGGTTCTTTTGTCCTATCATTCTATTAACAGAGCTCAAGATTAGTAAGAATGTCCCTCTTTAGATGTTTTGGTAGTTTTACAAATAATTCCCTATTTGCTCATTGACTGTATTAATCAGTTATGGGAAATTAGGACTTCATAATATTCCTTTACCATATTGTCTAAATTACCCAGCAATATCTTAGGTCAGTTTTTAAAGCTGGAGTGAGGTAGAGCCTAGCTTATTATTTCAGGTAGATTCAGAATGAGAACGAGGTGACCCAGATACTGTAAGAAAGGGCTTTTCGAAGTGTCACTGATGAGCAGAAACATAAAAGAAGGCAGAAGGGTGTGGGCAAAGCAGAGTGCTAATGTCACCAAAATTCCAGTGATTTGTACAGATGAGTTCCTTGTGAATAAACAGATGTAATTTAATTGAAGGTGACTTTAAAAATAAGCCCAACTAACCATGACAGACGTTGATGGTGACTTTTTCGAGTTCCTGGTAGTCCTATTCAGGCCTTCCAGAAGTGGAATGTGTGGTCTTTAGTATGATTGATGTTAACTACGACTGACTGTGGAGACCTTTGGTCTGAGGGAGGACTTCTGACCTTTAATAGGAGCTGGATCTCTTCTGATTCCCCATTAGGAAAGAATTTCAGATGTAGCATAACTGTTTCAATTTTTTTTAAGTGAAATTAAACAATAAAAATGTATTGATGAAAAGATAAGAGAGCCTGCACACCAACTTTCTGTGAGTAAGAGGAGGATGGGTGGTCATCACAGATGACGCAGAAACTTTCTTTACTGTTCTTTTTACCCTTTTCCCATCAACTTTTCTGGGATTCTCTGCCATAACTAAGATACGTGTGCAACTGCACTGATGAGAGTTTCACTTTTTCACCCCTTTCGCTAATCAATCACATAAAGAACCTCTTGGCAGGCTTCATTTATTCCTCTTATATTGGAAAGTAGCCATGTATTTGGCTTGTAGTCACCTTCTGAGATCTCTTGCAGAGCATTTCCCACCCACCCTCCCCCAGTATATTCTCAAGTTGTCTTGGGAAATATGAGCTATTTTGTTTTTGTATTAATTTTTTTTCCTGTTTTGGGAAACATATACTTCATTAGCCTGTATATTATTTTAATTTACCCTTGGCCCCACTTCTTTGAAGTATCACATACTGCACTATTAAAAATGAGTGATGATGCTTCTCTTGAAGTGTTTGGACTCTCTGGTGGTGGTTGGCTCTGAGCAGGGCGGTCACTGATAGTGATGCAGTGGGGGCACAGTGTCAGCCTTCAGATAGCTGAGATGGTGGGGACGTGCTGAGAACACACCGGCAGGAGCATTAGAGTTCAAAATGGAAAATACCAGTAACTAGAAGAAATTCCCAGAATTTGATAACCAACAGTTCTGAGTAGATTTTATGCATTAAAAATTAAACTGCAGTGTCCATCTGACTTAGTTTCTTCAATGTTAAAGACAACAAACTCTAAAAACAGAAATGTTAGAACAACTGTATTGTGTCAAAATTCAGCATGTTTTTGTTTCAAATGTCACAGTAAAGGAAAATGTTTGGTAAATCATGTTGAATGAATACAATTTTTTATAAAAATAATCCTTGTAAATAAAAAGAATATACTTATGTAATAGATATTTATCACTCAAAGAATGTCTGTAGGAAAAAAACCCATATACATAATTATTGAAAACAAAAACCATTAGGTGAAATTTTTTTAACCAATTGTATTGATGATGGTGTTAGCCTAGCCCTTATTTAGTTATTAGCTTGTGTGTGTGCACAGCATACACAGAAGCATGTGTGTGCTCTTCTCTTTCAGTATGGCCCCTACTCTGATGTGTCAGAAATTACCACTGCTGCAGGGCCTCCTGGACAATGCAAAGCACCTTGTATTTCTTTTACGCCTGATGGATGTGTCCTAGTGAGTTGGGAGGTGAGTCAGGCACATGTTACAGATCAATTTCTATTTATTCTCCTTTATCTGCCCCCAAATCACATACGGTGATTCTTACACATTAATCTCCCTTGGCACTTGCTTATGTCATTTAGAGTTGTAGAAATTTTACCACTGGTCAAAACTGAGAGGAGATTGATTATTTCTTGCATGCTTTTCTTTTGTGTCTATTTGAAATATCCTGAGGCACATTACTGTCTTTACCAGTTGAGTTCATTGAACACAAAAGTTATAGGATTTTCTTCTCAATGAAATTAACTGCTTGAATTTCTACTTTGCAGAGTCCTGAAAGCTCTGGTGCCGACATCTCAGAGTACAGGTTGGAATGGGGAGAAGATGAAGAATCCTTAGAACTCATTTATCATGGGACAGACACCGGCTTTGAAATAAGGGATCTGTTGCCAGCTGCACAATATTGCTGTAGACTACAGGTAGGTTGGCATTATTCAGATGTTACTCATAAACAGTGGTGTTCCGTAAAAGACTCTTGGGGAAACTTATCCCAAAAGTCATATGCAGGCTATCAGGAGGGATGATATGGAATAGAGAATCCTTTTAAATAAAAATAAATTTCATTGTTTTGGTATTTTACAATTAACTTCTGCTTCCGTAACATAATAACAAAACCAGCTTCTTCCCCACTCTACTTCTCACCATCCTTGCATTTTCCTTGTTTGTCAGTTCACTGAATAAATGACAGTCCAAGACAAAGTTGTCACAGCTCCTTAGGGAAGATTCCTTCTGTCTGATTCCCCTTGAGATGCACATTTCAGTGGGAAAGCCACTTATAACCAGCAAAAGACAGAAAATGTATGTGCTGGCTATTAAGTGGAGCCAAAGCAAACCTCAGTCCAACTAGTCTGCATTGGCTTATGGGACTCAGCTTCGCTTCTCAGTGACCATTAGCAAGGCTGGTTGTCTGTAAGCATCCACCTGGGAGCCCCAGTAGAGTAACATCTAGAACAGTCATCTCCGAGCCAACCCCTGAGACTGACAATGCTCATGGGTTTACTTTTACTTTATTGATGTGGATCAATTTTTTTTCCTGTTGTAAAGCCTTATTGTCTCAATAAAACAGAGTTCTTTGTCCTTTTCTTTCCATTTGGTCAGTAACATTTCTAGAGCATTACTTTGTGCCAGAATCAAAGGACAATCAGGAAGATCAAAAGGAGAGATACAAAGATTAATCAGATGTTATTCTTGACCTTGAAGAATTCTGTCTTTACACACATTTAGATTTAAATAGATAAGGAAGCTAAGATACCAGATTTAGGTTCCAGCTGATTTAAATCAAGGATCAAATTGCTTATTACAAGTCCATTGATATTAGTGTCTCTGGCTTCTTTGGAGAAAATACTCCCTTCATAAATTAATTTTCCCGATTAACTGAAGCTTTTTTGTTAAATTCTGAAGCATGCTTTATCATAAACATTTCTGATTAAACTTTCGTTATGTACCTTCCTTCCTTCCTTCTTGGATGGAGCACCTGGGACATAATTAACCCTTTGTCACTGTGTCACAGTCACAGCACATTGTCTGATCTTTATAAGTGGTGCTGAGTCATTGTGAAAAAGGGTAAAATTATGTACTACAGTCCTGTTTTTGGAACAAGGCAGGATATAAATAAAAACCTCTCCGCCACACAGGAAAGAACCTTGCTATGCTTTTGGGTTTTGGTCTCTCTTTAAAATGTTCTTCTGCTTCCTTTTTTTCCTTTTATGGAATATATTGTCACTTAGCACTGACTTACCAAAGTTCATTTTAAAAGACACATTGGTAAGAATAGAACCTGCATAATAATCTTGTCTCCCTGTTTTGATAGTCAGAAGTACAAAATATTTTCAAATGTGTATACTTGTCTGTCATAAATGAGTCAGACCCTAGAAAGGGGATAGTACTTTTAAGACCACCATTACTGTGTTAAGGAAATATTGCTAGGACAGGGGTGTCCTCAACCTGTATTGATTTCTTGGTATCTATGAGCCAAATATAAATTATTTTCATATGCCATAACTACAAAGTTAGGTTAAACTAGATTTTTTTTTTATATTGGCATCCTTAAAATTAAATCACTGGAAAACCTACTGTATTTTATAATAATTGGGTGAAACATTTCTTGTTTTGCTCAGGAATTTCTAAATTTTTATAGTCTTTCTTAGCAATATTTTGATTAACAAGTACCAAAATAATTATGTTCACTTGAGGCATATCATATATATTGAAGGCATACATTTATTTAGTAAAAGACTCTCCTAAATTGTTTCCTTTGAAAATTGGTAATAATAACTGGTATATATCAAGAAAGCACTTTTCACAGAATAAAGCTAGTAAAAGAAAGGGGGATCCTGTGTGGGATCCTGGAGTAGAAAAAGAATATTATTGGAGAGACTGGTAAGATTTGAATCAGGTTTATATGTAGTTAATACTATTGTGTCGATGTTCATTTCCTGGTTTTGATCATTGCTATGTAGGGTATTAATATTAGCTAAAGCAAAGTGAGAGAAATTATCTGTATTATTTTTATAACTTTTCTGTTGGTCTAAGATAGTTCAAAATAAAAAGATGGCTTTTTTTTTTTTAAATAGGAAAAATGCAGTTTTGTTCTTAGTTTTCCCAGCAGGAAGGAGAGAAGTGAAGTACCAAAAGTAGGCCCAACACTGCCAGGACTCTACATGTTAACCAGTTTAATCTTTACAATAATTCTGTGAATTAGATGTTACTGTCCATTTTATATCTGGGGAAACAGGCTCAGAGAGATTAATTTACCTAAGATCACAAAGTTAATAAATAATGGAATCAAGATTGGAACTGAGGTCCAGCTCTAAAAGCCACATAATTTTCCTTCATTGTGAATATTGATCTCTATGATTGTTGCCATTCTGACCCTGTTATGCATTTGTATCCTGCCATTTGTGACAATATGGATGGACCTAGAGGGTTTTATGCTAAGTGAAATCATCCTGGCAGAGAAAAGCAAATATCATATGATTTCACTTATATGTAGAATCTAGAAACAAAAAAAAATGAACAAAATAGCAGTAGACTCAAAGACACAGAGAAGTGACTGGTGTTACCATGGGGACTGGGATAGGTGGGTGAGGAGGATAATGGAGCACAAAAATTCTCAGTCATAATATGGGGGTGGTAGTACAGCATGGAGAATACAGCCAATGATTCTGTGACATCTTCCTATGTTGACAGATAGTAACTGCACTAGAGGAGTTGAGGATTTAATAATATGGGTAACTGTTCAATCACCGTGTGGAATACTTGAAACCAATATAAGATTGTATTATCAACTATACTTCAATTAAAAAAAATAATAGCTAAATAATAAAAAACCTCCAAGTACATACTCTTTAAGTACATATGGCATCAAAATTTTACCAGAAAGAGTTGAAGTATGGTCATGATATAAGAATAGATATGACAAAATATTTCACTAGCATTTCAAAAGTGATTTGATAACAAACAAGTTCGCTTAGCTTGTGTCTTTGAAATTAACAGTAATACATAGGCATTGTAAGTTTTGTTTTGAACCTTTAAGAGATCAGACTACCATCCTTTAGTTTTGTAGCTGTCCTCATAAACTCTCCTATGAAGTAAATGAGAAATAGCTTTTTGAGTACAGTCACTTCAGTAAGGAGGCTGCCAAGTGCTTTTCTCTTTATAAGGACAACTTAACATTTATTGAGCACGTACTCTGTGTGAGGTATTGTTCTAGTTGCTGGGAATACAATAGTGAAGCAGACATCACCCTTATGGAATTTACAGTCGGCTCATAGAAGTAATTAAACAAAGTGTATCTGTGCTATCATGAAAAATAAAGCACAGAAGGGAAATCAGAAACAAAGAGGATCAGAGTGAATGGAAGTGGGAGACTGACTGCAAGTTTAAATGGTGTTCAGACAGGGCTTATGGATAAGGCAGAGCTTGAGAGAAGGCCTGAGGAGATGGCTGAGCAAGCTGTGCACCTGTCTGGGGAAAACGTTTGCGGACAGAAGGGGCAGCAAGTTGCAAAGGCGCTGTGGCACAGCAAGGAGGCTGATCTGCCTGGAGAGAGAGGGCCTTGGGGTAGCTGATGAAGTCAGAGTGGTAGTAGGTTTTTGGAAGGGTGGTGGTGGAGAGCAGATCTGTTGGGGTCTGGTAGCCTATTGTGAGGACTTAGAAGTTTGTTCAGAATATGGTGGGAGGCCGGTTAGGAGGTCGTTCCAGGAATCAGGTGCAGGAGAGTGTAATTGGGCTAGGGTAGTATTGGGTGTGCTGGTGGCCTGGATGGGGGTATGAGAGGACGAACAATGTCCAGTGATGACTCAGAGTTGGTGAGGAGGAATAGGATAGAAAGAAGTTGCTGTGTGGAGGCTTGAGTTTGAGATGCCTGTTTGACATTCAAGTAGAGATACTCAAATAGCAATGGATACACCAGAGTGACATCCAAGACAGACATCTGAGCTACACAAATAAGTTTGGGAGTATACGTGGCACTTACCCCTGAGACAAGATGAGATTCTGGGAGTTTGAGCAGAGGTAGAGAAGAAGAGGTGTCCTAGGCCTGAGCCCTGGTACCCTCCAGTGCTGAGAGATCAGGGTGAAAAGTAGCAATGAGCAAAGGTGATTGAGAAGCAGCAGCAGGTGAATAGAAACTAGAGTATGTGTCCTGGAGACCGAGGGAAAGAGCAGTGAGTGATAAAAGTGACTGGTCTTGCTCTCAGGTAAAGTCAGAAAGGGGTAAGAATTGAGCTTATTATTTCTATGGAAAACAGTAATGTCTTTTCTAAAAATTTTATTGCTCTTCCAGGGCAGCAGTAGAGTTATTAAAAGTCAGATTACTAAATTCCAATCCCAGCTTTGCCTCTAACTCAGTTTGACCTTGAATTCCCTCCTCTGTGGAAGGCAGATAAGGATGTTTGCCATTTACTGTCTCCGACAGATGATTATTGTGACAACCACATAAGACAATATATAATCTGAAATGGGCCAAAGTGTTATTCTAAAATTATTTTTCATAAAAGGGTATGATAGCAATATTATCTTTAGCTTTCTTACAGGAGAGATGTGATTGTCATTCTTTGGAAACTGGTCATTAAAGTGAACACTTTTTAGGATTTATTTTTTACATTTCCAGAAGTAAATAATGTATTACTTTAGATTTATTAAATAGCACCTAACATGGAGGCATTAGACTGTGCCATGGGGTGACGCAGACTTTGTCTCATCTTTAGGCCGCCAATCAAGCTGGAGCAGGACCGTACAGTGAGCTTGTCCTCTGCCAGACACCAGCATCTGCCCCTGACCCTGTCTCCACTCTCTGTGTTCTGGAGGAGGAGACCCTCAATGCCTATCCTGATTCACCTTCTGTGTGCCTTGTTCTGAACTGGGAAGAGCCGTGCAATAATGGATCTGAAATCCTTGCTTATAATATTGATCTTGGAGACGCTAGCATCACCGTGGGCAGTACCACCACCCATGTTCTGAAGGATCTCCTTCCAGAAACCACCTACCGGTGAGTGCCTATTAGTAGAAATAAAGGTGCTTTAACCCACTATCACTTAGGGTTACAGATGCTTTAGGTTCTAAAAGCCAAACAAGTGAATTGTAGCTATTCTAAATATGTTTGAGAGTACTAAATGCAGAAATAGGCTTAAAACATATATCACTTTATACTTTTTCAGTCAAATACAAATTTAGACCATTTGTATCCCCTGAGGGAGGATTTCACCTAGTACTTCAAATCATTTCCTCCCTCTTGGTCTCTCAGTAACCACTTTTTATATTTTGACTCTGACTCACGTCTCTCTGTGTCGCCCTCTGCCTTCTCATGCACTTGCCTGCCTCTGAAGCAGGGTTCTACCATTCTTCTGCCATTCTTCTGATTCCTCAAAAGCAGGCACAGTGCAACATGTAGCTTTTACTCATGACTTAACAAGGGACAGAGAGAGAAGTTACATGACACACCACCTAACAGAACTCAGATAGCATCTATGGACTTTCCCCCAAAATTCCTGTGTGGGACCTGGCCACCTCACCTTCATCTTCTCACACACCTTTTTCTGTAACATGGCCTTCAAAAATTTCAAGTCATTTAGCTCTGACCCCAAGTTGCCATAACTCACTCAAAACAGAGAGTTTATGATCAGTGATAGGAGGTACGGGAGCCTCTGGTTATTCATGTGTATGTTCTCAGGGCATCTCCCTTTGTCAGATTACAGATGGTCCCAATTTACAATGTTTCAACTAATGACTTTTCAGTTTTACAGTGGTGCAAAAGCAATATTCATTAGAAACTATACTTTGAATTTTTATCTTTTCCTGGGCTAGCAATACATAGTATGATACTCTGGCAATGCTGAGCAGCAGCAGTGAGCCACAGCTCCCAGACAGCCATGCCATCATGAGAGTAAACAGCTGACACACTTACAACTATCCTGTACCCATCTGTACCCTGTGCCACAACCATTCTTGTTTTCATTTTCAGTGTAGTAGTCAATAAACTGCATGAGATAGTCAACATTTTATCATAAAATAGGCTTTGTGTTAGATGATTTTGCCCAACTGTAGAGTGATAGAAGTGTTCTGAGTACCCAGGGCTCAGAATGCTCAATATGGTTTGAAGTGGGGCTTGCAATAGAAACTGAATAAAGGTCCCACAAAGATGAAGAGGCAGGCCTGCTGGATCTGCTGCTGAGGAAATCCAGAGATGATTACCCCAGACCCTGACCTCGGGGGATTTCCCCAAAGATGATGCTTCAAGGAAACCTGACCATGAAGTATATCTCTAGGGAAAAATGACCAAGTGAATGTCATACCCCAGCTGTTTCTGAAAGACCAGATGTCCAGGATTTTGCCTGACCTTGACCCTCAGGCCAGAAAACCTATGAAGAAGCTCACGTTCAGGGACTCACTGAAAGGTTGTATGCCCACCCTGTTCCACACCAGAGGTCTACTCCAGAGTGGACCCAAATCATCAGGTCAGTCCTCTGAATTTTGGATGAGAAATCATAAAAGAGTTTTTAGTTAAGGTGTTAGCTAAACAATTTTGCTTCTTCCTGACATTAAAGAAGGCTTAAATGATTACAAAACTATTTAAGAAGTATTTAATGGATATAGCATATATAATCCCATTCAGTATTGATATGCAAGGCTAGTATATTGAGCTGAATGTGGAAAGTCACACTGGAAGGATGTCACCTCTTTACCTAACAGGGTAACTTGGAAGATAGCATTTTGGACAGACTACAGGAAATTGACTAGCTTTAGAAAAGACAGATCTTTGGCTTTAGTCATAATATGTGTTCTTGGCCAAAAAAAAGAAAGAAAAAGATTTAGTCCAAGTCTTTGATGGCCAATTAATAAATTGGACATTTCATATTTTAGATAATAAGATTTAATATTTGTATTTAAGATCATCCTTTACTCAACTTTATGCTAGTTTCTATAGCACATAGTGAGTACACTATAGTAGAACTCTGGTTAACCCACAGTCTTGTTCTTTTGTTTTAAAAACACAATTGCAATAATTATAGTGAAATACAAAATAAGTATTTCAAGGAAGTAAGGGTGTAATTTCGGGCCAGTCAACTTTTACTTCAACTTTTCCTATCCCATAAATTGATTAAAATATAAGTGAACAGATCACAGTGTTCTAGATAAAAATGTGAGATGAAATATTTTAAGCAGGCCATGGGCTTGGATAAATGACTTGTTTCTTTTGTTTGATTTTTGTTGTCGTTTAACTAAACATCGTTTAGCTAAAATCTGCTTAGCTGATCCTGAGCCTTCTGCTAGAGCAATGGTTCTCGATGTGAGGTTCCTGGATCAGCAGCACCTGGAAACTTAAAAGTTTTGTGTCAGGCCTTCCTCCAAGCCTGCTGTGTCAGAGACGACTAGGCCTGGAGCCTGTCTCTGTGCTTAAATAGCCCTGCAGGAGATTTTGCTGCCTGTTAAAGTTTGAGAACCTGTTCCCTAGAGCAGTGATTCCTTAAAGTTTTGTACGTAGAATCACGTGGAGAGCTCCTGTTTGCAGAAGTCTGAGCCCCATCCTGAACACTGCTGTTCATAGGCCCCAGCAGAGCCTCAACGTCATTGTCTTATAAGGGCACCATCCTCCCTTCATTCAGATCTGTCCTCACTAGCATGGGTTTTCTGTAACCTCCAGCATCGTAATCAGGTAAGTTCCCTGATGGTCTCTTCAATGGGTAGTGCTCAGACCTCAGGAATGACCTGACTGGCTGGCTCAGAGCAGAGCAGGATTGTCACTTCACATGTTCTCCATATTGAGCAGTTAGTGAGGTTGCCTAAGATTCTTTTTTTTGGCAACCTCATTATATATCTGATTCATACTGAGCTTCCAAGCAACTAAACCTTAAGGAAGATTTGTTATGTTCATTTATGCCCTCTTGCTAGGTAAAGTGGGGATGAAAATGACATTTTTTGAATCTTTACTACATGTCAAGCACTGCATTCAATGTCAAATGATGAATCATAAACCATCTCATCCTAGCAAGATGAGATAGGCTTTATTAGAAGACAAATTCTGAGTAGTTCAGAAGCTGGCAGGAGTCAAGCAGCCTTGACTTCAATCCTGGTTCCCTCACTTTTTGTCTCTGGGACCTTTGGTTATTTAAGCTCTCTGTGCCTCAGTTTTCTGACCTGTGAAATGGTGAGAATAATTTTAGCTAGCTAAAAGGATTGTTGTGTGTTTTAGATAAAAGATTTCAGGCACCTCACAGGGGACCTGACACATAGTAAGGGCTCAAATAAATTACCTCTTGCTAGAATTTGGTAAGAAGTGAGCTAGAAGGTGAGTGGTGACCAGATTATGGGAAGAAGTATCTGTGGAAATCTGGCATTGCCCTTTAAAGCAATGGGAGACTAGGGTGTTTTTTTCCTGTCAAGGCAGGGTACGATGAAAAACAAGCCTGGGTCCCCCAGCAAGAGGACTGCTAAAGGGGCAAGGATTGCACAGAGCTTACTGCTCAAGAGAAAGGACAGGTAGACAAAATTGTCCAGGTGCACTCTTCCCAGCAGGTTTGGAGCTTTCACGATCTTCAGACCCTCCAGCTCCCTGGCTGGCTACGCAGCTCCAAGGACCCCCTCTGTGATAGGCAGCCTTTCTCCTGGCCAGCCCCACCTGGCTTGCAAACTGGTAAACTGTACCCTGGCGTTAGGCCACCAGAGGGAAGATCTGTCTACAGCAACTATAAATGCAAAGCATAGAGGCTTACTTATACCTGTGTGCTCGGCCCAGTGGTTCAGGCAGTGGAGACAGGCATAGCAAATGTTATGGTGGTACTGGTGCCCAAGTTGCTGTGAGAACAAGCAGCTTGGTTGAAGGGGCCCAGGAACCAGCCAGTTCAGGTCACCCTTCCCGGAAGCCTGCCCCAAATAACTTGTTCTGCTTTTAATACCTCCATTGTGCTCCTCAACAATTGGATCTCCAACCAAAATTCATTCCTGAGTTCTTGAATATTTTTCTGTACCTCCATGAGCATGTTAATGATTTTTATTTTGAAATCCTTTTCAGGAAGATTCATGAGGTCGATGTCATTTAATCCTTCTCAGGAGTTGTATTCATAATTTTACTTTGAACCAGGTTCTTTTGGCATTTCATATTTGTATATGGCGCCCTCTAGTGCCCAGAAGCTCTGCTCTCTGGAGCTGCTCAGCCCCTGAAGGAGCTGTATTGGTCACAGGGGAGCGGTATTGGTGCCTGGGGGGAGGAAAGAGCTATTTCCTGCTTCCCGGCTGCTATGCCTGTCTTCACTGCCTGAACCACTGGGCCGAGCACACAAGTATAAGCCTCTATGCTTTGTGTTTGTAGTTGCTGTGAACAGATCTTCCCTTTGTCTGGCCTAACACGGAAAGATATTCAAGAACTCAGGGTTTGCGAGCCAGGTGGGGCTGGCCAGGAGAAAGGCTGCCTATCACAGAGGGGGTCCCTGGAGCTGCGTAGCCAACCAGGGAGCTGGAGCGCCTGAAGATCGTGAAAGCTCCAAACCTGCTGGGCAGAGTGCACCTGGACAATTTTGTCTGCCTGTCCTTTCTCCTGAGCAGTAAGCTCTGTGCAATCCTTGCCCCTTTAGCAGTCCTCTTGCTGTTAGGAAGACTCTCAAACTGCCCACCTTTCTTTTGTCCCAGAGCAGCCAGATATGGATCCCTGCTTTCCACAAGCAGCTGGAATCTCAGTCTCTCCAGGAATTCTGCCTGTCTTAGCTTTCCAACACCCTAATCATGGGAATACCATGCAAGCACCATGAAATGTAGGTTTGTGCTCCCAGAGCAGATCTCCGGAGCTAGGTGTTCAGCAGTCCCAGGCCTCCACTCCCTCCCCGCTCCATTTCTCTTTCTCCCGCCAATGAGCTGGGGTGGGGGAGGGGCTCCAGTCCCATTTTGGTACATTACCCTGTCCGTGAGGTTTATTCTTTTCTGCAGGTGTATGCAGTTCGGCTTAGTCCTCTTTCCTGTTGTTCTTTCTGGATTAGTTGTATTAATTATATTTTCGTATTATATGCAGTTTGAGGAGGAAGCCTCTGTCTCACCTCTCATGCCGCCATCTTTAATCCAATTCCACATAACTTTGCTCTGAACACATCTTTTTCTCTAAAGAGATTTCCTGTATTTACACTATTATTTTATATTCCTTCAGAAGTTACCTGATGATGATTCTCTTCTTTCCTGGTTTTCTCTTCCTAATTAGATGATTAGGTGGTGGGTTGGTGGGGAGTGGGGGAGTTCTACAAAGTCCATCCTTCGCTCCTTGGGCCTCTCCTACCTCAGCCCTTCATGGGGAAAGTGGGTCATCCTAACCCTGCACTCACCCCCACCCATGAGGCATCCTGAGTGCTGGGGTGGCACCTGCCTGGGCAGGGAAGGTTTGTTTTGAAAGTCACTCTTCTTTTAGTAGATGTAATGTTGGGAATTTTACTGTGTATGTGTGTGTGTATATGTGTGTGTTTATATAAGGTACATTATAGAAAGCTATGATGTTCTGAAGCAGGAATGTGTTTGGCATCTAGAATTAGACACTAGATATTTTAATAGTGGGTTTTCAATCAAAATTGAAAGAATATGCTTCTTAATTTATTTAATCAGTATTATCAGTACACAGATGGATTTTGCAGACTCCTAGACACTTGAAGAGATTTTTCACAGCAACCTGGCCAAGACAGAGTTACCTCACTTCCCTAAATTGGAAAGCAAAATTCCATTTACCTTATACTCAGTTTGCAGAGCGTAAGATGCCAGAAACTGGTATACAATGCATGATTACTAAAGAACCCCACAGATCCATCTAAATTTCAAAATTAACATTTACTTCAGCTAAAAAGAAAATTTCCCAAGTTTGGGTTTGAGATAGACTTTAATTAATTTAACAAAACTTGAAAGTCAGTTTTTTTCTGAGGTGAATTCTTGAATTTGTCCGACAGGTTAGTGTTTTACACATTAGTCCTGGGTGAGCTCTCACTGGAATTAGGAAATTATTTTCATACACTATAGTTTTCACCCCAAAACACAACAGACAGCAACTGCCTTCATCCTAGTTAAGCTTTCTCAACCTCCTAGGCTCAGAGCTCTTAATATTTGTACCAGAATGCAAGCAGATACAGCCTCATTTCATATTATCAGTTCCTCAATTCTATTTCAGTTTTGAGTGTTACTTAATCATCAGAACTAATTAACATTAGTTTAGTGAATCAGCTACACGGAAAGTGTTTTCCTTGCATATTTACAGAAACAAAATGTATTTTTGTGAAACTGTAGGATAAGTTGAAGTGTTTTAAAATCCAGGTAGTTGATTTCAAGGCCAAAAGTTGTTTAAATAATGTGAAAATAGATTTGTTGTCTGTTCTAAATGTCTGTTTCATTGGCAGAAGGCAGTTGTTGAACTGAAAGTGTAGTTTGAATCAAAACTATCTTTGGGATGGATCATCAGCTTTGTTTGGTCCAAGTTCTGCTAGGAGAGTGTAGTGTGCCACAGTGCATGAAGGCTTGGAGTCTGAAGAGCTGTGGTTCACACCCAGAGCTGGCCTGTAACCTCTGTGAGTCAGTGCAGATGGCTGAACCTAGCTGGGCCGCAGTTCCTTCAGTTGTAAAATAAAGTAATTCCTACCTCATGGGGCCAGGGTGGAAGTTAGAGAATATACATACCCGAGTTAGACTTCAGCTTCTGCAGCTACTTTGTCATTCAGGTTATTCAGCCTCTCTGAGTTTATTTCCTCACCTCTCAAAGCAAGAAAAAATACTAGTTTCTAACCCATAGCACAGCCCCTTGAAAGGGGCAGGGTCTCACTGTAGTTTGCTGTGGTTCTTGTTAACATTGTCACCTGTCCCTGGGCTCTGTGTGTCACCCTCCCCTTTGAGGATGGTGAAAAGAGAAGCCAGTCCCCTAAGGTGTTGCTCGTTCCTGGCCATAAATTAGAGGAAAGAAAAACGTGGATTGTATCAGCAGATTACTCAATTTATAAAACGAGATGGTGGCAGCAATGCGGTTAAAGTCCAAGACACACATATGTGTGCCAGCACAGTGCCACCCCTCACCAACGCCCAGCACATTCTCCTCATATTAGAAAGGAATGACTATCTCAGGAGACGTCATAGAGAAACAGCTCCATCAGTTAGCACTTTAAAGTGCTCTGGCCACCCTGAATCCTTTTCTTGTCATATGGTGGATTATAGGAAAGGCATTTTTTAAATATTTTATAATCCACCATAGAGACATTCTATTCTCCCTTATCTTAAGTAATGCTGTTTACAAATGCAGCAAAGATATTACTGTCCCCAGTTTATAGGCAAGGAAACTGTTACTTAGAGGTGTTGTCACTTCCCTAAGGTCACCAAAGGAGTGAACAGGATTTCCAGAGAGGCTTCGCTGCTGAAGAGAGTTAAAATGCTACCATGATATTCTTGTTGTTACTGCCGTTTTGTGTTTATTTAGTGCAAAGATTATATGCCTACCAGGTACTTCTCAGTAAAAGGTCAGAGAACTGTAAAGCTACACATGTAAGGAACCCAATACCTACCAAAATACTATAGAGGCTTTAAGGAAATAAGTGAATTTACAAAAGAAATAAAATATCAAATCTACATTTATTTTTGTGTCTCAGTATTTGTAGTTTATAAGCTGTTTTTTTGAGTTCTTATAAATAATTAACATTTCTTAGCATTTTTTTTCGTGAGCAGAAAGTCTTAAGCAACCCACTGCCTCACTTTCTTTTGTTTATTAAAGTAGCTAAGGAATGTTTGGGCTGCACAGAGCTAAACAGTAGGATCACCTGGAGTGCAAGGCGAGCCCAGCTCTGCAGGACGCTGGGCAAGCAGGTGGTAGGCGGTATGTTGGCCTCTGGGCTCTCGAAATACCTGTGCCCAGAATAAAGGGAAGGAATGGCAGTCTGGACACTAGAAAGGCATGAAATAAACTTTGTATCTGAGTATCTTGTTATACCATTGATGAAATATTGAGATTTAGCATCTGGCTTAATTCCCTTTCTCTGAGATGGGAAAAAGGTAGTAATCTCTACCACTATGACAGCCATCTTTGTAAAAAGATTTTTTCCTGTCCAGGTGCAGAAAACTTTCTAACTTTCCAATTACAGGAAAAAAATCACATTAATACCAAAAGCAATTTTGTAAGACTCATGTTGGGAAGCCAGGAAAAGTTTCTTTTAGTCTTTCAGTGCTACCCTGAGAGACTTACATTGCATTATGTACAGGAGATCTGATATAGCCTCTCACATAATAGTGTCTGGGAAAAGTAAGGGTCTTTGTAATGGAGCTTTTCTATACTTTATAACAGATTAGTATTTGCTATATTCCAAACTATAAGGCAAATACTCATCCAGTTTGGGGTGGTTATGAATATAATTACTATAAACATCTGTATGTAGTCCTTTTGTGTCAATATAAATTTTAATTTCTCTGAAGTAAAGACCAAAAAGGGATTGCTGGATGAGAAAACTGCTTTCCAATATGGCTCTACCACTTTGTATTATCACCAAAAGGAGACTCAGTTGCTCCTTGTCCTTGTCAGCTTGATATTAACTATTTCTTATCTTAGGTATTTTAATAGGGGGCATAGTGGTACATCATTTTAGTTTTAATTTGCATTTTCCTGATGGATAATGATGTTGAATATCTTTTTGCAACCTTATTTGCCATGCATTTATCCTCTTTGGTGCAATGTCTGTTCCAGTCTTCTGCCTGTTTTTTTAATCAGGTGGTTTTCTTACTGTTGAGTTTGAGTTTTTATACAGTCCAGATACAATTCCTTTGTCAGGTATATAATTTGCTCATATTTTCTTCCACTCTGTAGCTTGTCTTCATTCTCCTAAGAGTAAAAAAGTTTTTTAATTTTGAAGAAGTCCAGTTTTTTCATTTTTTTCTTTCTTCGATCATGCTTTTGACATCATATCTAAAAACTCTAAATTCTAAGTAATAAATGTTTCCTCCTGTTTTCTTCTTAATATTTTCATATTTTACATGTAAATCTATGATCCACTCTGAGTTAAAGTTTAAAGTAAGGTAGGATTAGATAGAGATTTTTTTTTCCTATCAACATCCAATTGTTCCAACACCATTTGTTACAAAGACTGTTCTTTCTCCATTGGATTCTTTTACATATTTGTCCAAAATCCATCAGCCATATTTATGTGGACCTATTTATGGGCTCTCTATTCTGTTACACTGACTTATGTGTCAGTCTCTCTACCAGTACCACTCTCTCCTGATGACTATAGTTTTATAGTAAGCCCCAACTCAGAAAGGCTGATTCATCCAATTTCATTCTTGATTTTCAAATTTATGTTAGCAATTTTAGTTCCTTTGCCTTTCCAGATAAATTTTAGAATCAGCATACCTATACTTACTAAAAAGAATCCTGCTTGAATTTTACTAGAGTTGCATTATATCTCCAGGTCAGTTTGAGGAGAATTGGGATTTTGTCCTGTCGAGTCTCTTCCAATTTATGAACAAAGTATGTTTATCTCTATAGGTCATCTTCGATATTTTCAACAATGTCTTGTAGTTTCAGGTTTCTTTCTTTCATTCTTATCTCTATATCTTCTTTCCCTACTGTCTGGGACTTCTAGTACATGATACTGAATAGGAGTGGTGAGATTAGACATCCTTGCCTTGTTCCCAGTACTAATGAGAAATCATTTAGTCTTTCACCATTAAGTGTAATGTTAATTGTGGGTGTTTCTGTAAATGCCCTTTTCAGGTTGACAAAGCACCCTTCCATCCCTAGTTTGCTGAGAATTGTTGTTATGAATAGATAATAGATTTCATCAAGTGCTTTTTCTCTGTTGACATGATCATGTGATTTTTCATCTTTAGGCTGTTACTATGATCAGATTGGCCAAGAGCTGGGGAATGAGAGAATGCAGGAGAAAAGCAGGGGTTTTCCCTGCTCTCTCTGAGCATTCAAAGGCCCATTTCTTTCTTTGAGCCAGACTTCTCCTAGAAGCTCTCTGTCCACACAGATGTCTGCTTCTGGATTTCAGGCTGTATTGAGAACAGTGTGGAGTATAATGGAGAAGAAACGGTAAACTCATTGCTGGTTTGGTGATAGTTCAGATTCTTCCCCAAATCCTCTAGCTACTATTTACTTTCTAGAGTTTTTAAGTCAGTACCCCATTTATTTTGTCCAGATTTAACAGCTGCCTTCAGTGGGAGACCCAAGGTGGAGTGTGCTTTTGCCATTTCACCTGGAGTTAATCTGGGTTTTTTTTCTTTTTCTTAATAGTCTACAGGTGTATTATGAGACTAACTTGCTGAATTATATAATCTTGAAAGTTGAAGAATTGAGGCTAATTTGAGGTCACAAGATTAAGTATTGCAACACCTAAATGATATTTTCTCTTTAAGTGTCAGTAGTAATTGCTATAAATGAGACATAAGTTGTAAGAACATTTTAAACTGATCTGTTTCCTAAGTTTTTATCTCTGACTATATTTCTTATTACCATGTGTTTTAAAATAGGTTCAAATCCAACCTATACATGCTTAAGTTACTCTACAAGAAGATATGTCAAAGAAATAATCAATCTTCCCATGTTTTCTTCCATCTGCTACCTCTATAGCTTTTCTTCTTCCTTCCTAATTACAACCCTTAAATAGAATTCGTGCCTCATATCAAATTCACTGAGTATCATAATTCCTCCAAGTGGTAAAGATACCTCAAGACCAATGCTGGGCATAGAAGCCACAGGGCATAAGTCTGCAAAGTAAGAAGCTAACCTTTTCAAACAATATGGCTTCTCTCTCACTTACCAACTTTACATTTCCCTGAATGGCCCCGGAAGATGACTGGTTAGCCAGAGATGGGTAAGATTCCTCAAGGGAGGAACAACCTAAGACAGGCACAGTCGCAGGGGGGCCATCAGGTGAGAAATTGGGGATCAACAGAGGTGAGGCTTAGAACCTCACCCCCCCTGTTTTGAGAGAAATCTTCTGCATCCGTGGATGTATTATTGCCCTTGTCTAGCTTGGATTAACACATAGTCTACAGGCACACACCTGATCATCTACATTTGCTCTCTTACAACACTAAACTATGTTTTCTACCTTTATCTTGCATCTACCTACCACTTCAGCATTTTATTAAAAAAAATAATAATAATAATAATAATAAAGGGAGAAATGTGGGATTCACATATAAATCAAGTATAAAAATCAAACGAATATTCATATTTGACCTGATTGTTTATAGTTCATAATGAGTGATCAAAACTGAAAGTTTCTGTGATGAATGCCCTTGTACTGTTCACCATGTAAGAACTTATTCACTATGTAAGAATTCGTTCACCATGTAAGAACTTGTTCGTTATGCTTCAGAAGATTGGAGACTGACGAGAATTAGGCTGGGGGTGGATTAATGATTGTGCATTGAGCATTGACTCCCCTATACAGAATTTTATTGTTGTTAACAACCATTTGATCAATAAATATGAGAAATGCCCTCTCAAAAAAAAAATATAGGTTCAAATCCAAATCAAGTATAAATCTTGAAACTTTTAGAATTAGTGATACCACACTGTTCTGTCAGCTCAATAAGATGCCTGGGTTCCTAATAAGGGGTCTGGGTGGAGGTTTCCACTGGAGACCTAGTCATGGGGCATGAAGAGATGGAGGAAATGCAACCTGGCAGTGCTCTGAAGAGGGGTGATGCCATGGAAATGTCTGAGTGTATTGAGAGAACTGTCCCTGTTGTGCAGAAGAAGGGAGGAAGGGTGGGGGAGGGCAGGGCAGGGTGAGACCTTGGTCTGAGAAGCAGAGGACGCAGTCCTCTGCAGGGGTACGCAGGCCACTGTATGCCAGGAGGAAACAAGTTTCAAAAACATGCAGTCGCTGCAGGAAGAGGATGAGCATGAGGATGGAGAGGTGTTCTTAGTGGGTTGTATGACAACCTTGGAGAACTGTTTCAATCAACTAGTAAGGAAAGAGAGAAACAAGAAAAATAGGAATAATACCAGTATATTATTTTATTTATACATTTAACTCTTTGATTTTTAATTCCTAGACTATGAGGAAAGTGTTAATATGTCTTTATTACCCATAACACTACACATAGCAAACATCCAGTTAAGATTTTTGCACCCCTAAGGGGACACCCTGTTCTAGCAGTGTCTGTGCCCCTGGCTCTGGTTAAGGACGAACAGAGGTGGTTGGGTAAGGCTGGAGAAAGGGTGATGGGGACGAGTAATGTACTGTTGGAGAGTTGCTGTCCTTTGTTTTTGAATTCTAAAGGAGGCTTATTTGTTCTGTTTCATTTATTCTTTATAGCCCACTTACTTCAAAAACTGACAACTTGAGTTGAGTGGCTAGAGCAAAATATAAAAGTATGTCTTTAGGATGTCTTCCCTTGGACAGCAGTCTTTTTTTTTTTTTTTTTTTCAATTAAAAAAGTAAGAGATACCTTGCTAACGAGCTTTATTTTTGCTCTTTTTTGGAACAGAGAGTATATAATCTGTCCTCTGAGCTGCCCAGTTCCCTGTTGTCTTAAATTACTTTAACTTGTTTCTGTTTTTTCTATGACAATACTTAAAGGGCAAGTAAGATGTACTCCACAATGTTTATTTCAGCTGAGGCATTGTTGCCTCTTAAACCTGCAATGTTTGTATTCTTTTCCTTTTTCCAGAATCAGAATTCAGGCCGTAAACGAAATTGGAGCTGGACCATTTAGTCAGTTCATTAAAGCAAAAACTCGGCCATTACCACCCTTGCCTCCTAGGCTTGAATGTGCTGCAGCCGGGCCGCAGAGCCTGAAGCTCAAGTGGGGAGACAGCAACGCCAAGACACATGGTGCTGATGACATGGTGTACACACTACAACTGGAGGATAGGAACAAGAGGTAAAGTGGGGGTGAGGGTACGTGGGAGGGTTCCATGGCTTGGCTTGTGGGATGAAGCTTTACCTATTCACTTGGCCCTCTAAAACACTCTTCCTCCTTGTAGAAAGATTTCCTGTGTAGTTGGGCCCTGCATTTTGTACCCAAACTTGTATCTGCCATTTTCCATTTGGAGATTTCTACACTAACATTCTAAAGATTCAAAGATTCTGATTTTCCTCCATGTGACAATACATGTGTTGTTTTTTCTTTCATCAAGCCAGATAATGGAGAGAAATTCGAGTCAGGCTATGTTACAGCATTATATTAGCCACAAGTGCAGAGGGAAATACAACTCAGGAAAAGATGTTACCTCTTTAAATATTTAGTAGCCGTCAGGACAAACATGTTTACCAATCTGAAGTAGCGTAGTGATGTACAGATGGGGATTGTACTCTGTAACTATGGGCAATGCACTATCAAATTAGCCAGAGCAAATAGAAGATTCTTTATAAGACTCCGTCCCCAGGAAACACTCTTGGCCACAGAAATCAAATCCAGCTTTTCATGTAGTATTTATTTAACCTAACTCCATTTCCTCTGAAAATGGCCAATCAGAAGATAGGCAGCTGAACTGTACTTAGATATCATTAAAATGCAAAACAAAAGTTAATGTTGATGGAATGGTCTCTTACCAAAAGTCCAAATCAAAGAATCAGGTGAAGGAGGTGGAAAATCACCATAAAACCAAGACAGGTGACATTTTGGACTTGCCTTTGAATGACTTGTGAGGCCCAGTAGTTTGACTGTAGAAGAACAAAAAGTGATTGTCCTGTAGGAAACAGGTCCTGTAGAGAAAGTAAGGCTTCTTTTGGTTGGTTCATTAGCGATTAAATACGGACTCACTCACAGGCATGGTCACTCGCCTTACCTGTGCGCCTTTGAATGTGTTTTCATGGGCTCGTTATTTTACTCCAATCTTCTCAACTGGAGAGTGCTGGCAAGAACGGGAATTACGCCCTAACACAAATCATGATAAATATATATAAAGCTAGCACATTGGGAAAATTTATAAGTCAGTCTTTAAGTTTTTTTCCTGGGCTTTTGGCTTCCATTGTTGGTGGAAAGAATATTCCTTAGAGAATATCTTCTAGCTTTACTGACTTAGAAAAAGTGAAGCTCAGAAACATTGCTGAGGCCAGTGGCAGCCTTGGGATCCATCACCTCCTGGCCCCCTATGCCTTACTGTCAACCTGCAGGGATGTGGGGAGAGTGCCAGCTCTGCACCAGCCAGGTGTCTCCATCTTCCTGCAGTCCTGCCCTGTGAGGGGCAGCCACCCGAGGTGCCTCATACGCAGAACTGTGCAGATGCTGAGAACAAAAGCCCAGTGACACTGGTCCAAATGAGTATACTGTTGTGAGACATTTAAATATGCCAGACAGAAAACAGTGCAGGACCTAGTAATCAATACATGCTCTCTCTCAAAAAAAAAAAAAAGGCACAAGGCTGGCCTTGTAAATCAAATAAATGACTTGCCTAAATTTAAATGGCAATTTAAGAAAACTTACCATTAGGAACAGTATTTTTCTTAATTTTATGAGCTGGAGTCCAAATTTATCTTCTTAAAATTAGATTTGTCAGTACTCTCAGAAAGTTATTAAAGTGATGGGAGTATAGAGCATAATAAATTCTCATGCTATTTGTGGAATAATTTTCTGAGATTTAATAGGATGAAACTTGGCCTAATTTGAGTTTGCAGATGTCCTTCCTTGGTGTCTTAAAACTGAACTCTTGTAGTGAATGTCCCCTTGAATCCAAGCCTTTAGCTTTGGATCTTAACTTACAAGGACTAGGGATAAATCATTGGAGTTAGGACATCATAGTGCTTGTTATTAGAATGGTCTTTGTTCTAGTCCCTGTGAGGTTCTTTAGGATTTGGACCTGGTCTGTCTAGTTGAAATTGTGTTCTTTCTAAGTGGCAGCTGTCTTTCTTATTGAACTTGTTGCCAGAGTGGTTTCTAGTGGCTTTTAAGCAAAGTACACATATTCTTTAGCATATGCATTGATGTCATTAACCACTAATAAGTTCTTGTTATAGATGTGGCAAAAAATTGTCTGTCCTACTTGTAGCCAAGGTTAGAACGAGAGAGATTTAATTGTGGTTTAATTTACTTAACTCACCAGTCACCATGGGTTTGAAAGGAAAGCAGCCATTGTCTGAGTCATACACTGTCTTAGCTAGCTATGAAAGTAATCTTAGTCTTAAAGTAATCTTAGTCTTAAAGTCTTAGTACTTTATAACAGAAGCACAATGAAAATTAGTAACTATGCTTGGAAATAGTCAGATTAAAGACTTGAATCCTTATTTTCTCCTTCTCCATAATATACAGGCTGAACTAGAAGATAAACTCTGAGATTTTCCCTACCTTTTTCACATTAAAGCAACAATCTTTGTCATTTGTGAGCTAAACCTTTATAAAACGCTCTCGTAAATGGGCATATTATCTCTTTTCTTTTTATATTTTATCTATGTTTTTGACAAATAAGAAAATAGTAAGATACTAACTTTCCTTAAGAGTGACCATTTAATGTCCAGAACTCCTGAGGTTTGCATCTATGAAGTGCTGGTATTATGTTTATTTAGGTACCTCTCAATCAGAAAATCTGAAATGGCCCCAGAGATTTCTGAGTATAAAGTTTTTAAGGGAAATGTCTGTTTATTGAGTACCTACAAAGTACCAGACATTGAGAGCTTTTATCTGCATTACATAGTTCTTGAATAAAAAGTGAAATATTTTTTATGATGACAAGACTTCTGCCAAAGCCTTTACCATATAGGTGAAAAGAATGTATATATATATATTGTTTTGATAAGTTGACTTGACTTCAACTTATGATTACCAGGAATTTTATACATGCAAAGAAAGGAACTGTGGTTAAGTATTGGATAGACAGAGATGACTGAGATAGATCATTCGCCTTAAGGAGTCTGGTTGGGAGATAGGTAGCACAGACTGATACATTCAGGCAAATCATGATGTTCTGGAAGGCTTAAAGATTGATGTGTATGATTGACTCATACACAGAGTTTAGAGGAAGGATAGAAGAATGTCATCTGTTATAGGCTTAAAATTAAATGAACAGAGAAGGCTTTTTAGAGAGAGAACAGATTGGTGAGTCTTGAAAGGGTCCCAATCTTGAAATGTTATGCAAGAGAGCTTTAGGTTGAAGACCTGGGATAAGGACTCAGGACTAGATGGAAATATAAGATACAATCTCCAAAGCACAGAAACTTGCCTTGGGTCTTTCTCCCAAGTAAATACCTCTTTATATTCTGGTACTTTTACACATGAACCTTTTTATGTTTGTGACTATTTCATGTAAATTGAAGGTATCCCCAAAGGGCATCTTGCTCAGATCCTTGCCTCAAGGTCAGTCAACCTAGAGTTTATCCAGATCACCTGGACTTGCTATGTTGAAATTTTTTCCCCCTTGAATAGGAAATGTGTTTCCCATGTATTCAAGTTTTGACCTATAAGGGTCTCAGTTCAAGGCCACTGATGACGCATTTATGAGCACTCTCAAAGCAGTGCTTTAAATTATAGGACTCCCTAGCAGCTACATTATGATCATTCAATCATTAGTTTTTTTCTTGAATAACTACAATGTGCTAGGTCTTATGAGAAATGTTGCCTACCTATAAGGAGCTTATCTTGCTGAGAAAATTAACATGAAACAATGAGCAGACAGCACAAGAGATTTAATTTCAACAGAAAGACAAAAATTATATTACTTTAGCCATAGAGTGATTAAGTCTACCATTGTTAGCAGATCTAGCATGGAAGATCTGAATGTCTTTGGTCCGTGTGTGTGCAAGAAAAATATCTACCCAAAGTAAACATTTTCATAATGCTGCATTAACCTAATACAGGGTTTAGAATAACAAGATCAGCTCATGCATTTTAAGATTGTAACGCTGTACTGATGATTTTGAAGATGCATTTGCCTGTGTTATTTAAATGAAATGTTATGCTGCCCTAACAGAATTTGAGGTGATGCTGATTGTCATCCTGGCCCTCCTGGGTTGATGTTCCCAATAATTGTACACAGCACTGAGGCAAGAGGAACTTAAGTTCCAGGAATGCATTTATGGTTAATCTGTTGTTCAGGTTTAGTCAGATAGCCAGTGTATTTTAAAGCAAGGCTCCGGCAAAATGGGGATGGGAGAGAGAGGGCTCTAATAGAGTGGATAATTACCACTGCTCCCTATTTAACTCGGCCCTTCTGCCCCTGACCCTTTTCCCTTCAGCCAGCAAAATTGGAGGCTTTGTAATGAATACAATATGACTGCCCAGTTTGCTGTTAGAGAGGGACAGAAAATATCTGCATACCAAAACCCTAAAGAAATAAATACTGGGCAACAAATAAAAGTGGCGGAGGCGCATGAGCACTGTAGGAGGAGCAAACTTTTGTTAATGTATGCCTACCATGGAGCAAACTTCTCTTTCTCTTTCTTAGAGCATATTGCTAAATGAAGTGAAATAGATGTAAGGCAACTAGCTCAGGGCCCACAACAGACTTTTAGTATTTGTTTTCTTTGCTTCTCTACTAGTCCCCAATTCACATGCTCACCCTCATTGGATAAAAGGCATTTTTATATTACCTTCAGTCACCAGAAAGCTCACAGCAGGGTTATCAAATCTCTCATGTAATCCCAGATATGTTACTGAGTTTCTAGATGACTAGAGGCATGCCCCTTAACTTTGTTTTGCCTTTCTTTCTTCCTCTACAAAATGGATCTAATGATGCCTATCTCCAGTCACTGATTAGGGGGGAAAGTATTTTTATTTCTTAGAAAAGGAGCACAGAAATTCAGCCTGCAAATGAAGAGTGCTGCTAGCTTTGTCAATCTCAGACTGAAATGTCTAGGCACAGACAGAGGTGAGGCAGAGATTTATTTGAGATCTTAACTGGACCAGAAGTAGAATTCAGATTAGTTTTTTCTTCTGCTTAAAAATAAAATATGTACCTATTTAAAAATAAATAACAATAGAATTGGATAGCATTTTCCACACTATTTTTCCTAAGTCAAGTAAGAGTGGGGCAAAGCCACTAAGGTAGAAATAAGTGAACAGAAATTCGGAAGACTAAGGGAAGAGTATCCTTGGAGGTGAGATTCACTGCGTACACCCGAGAGCAAAGCAGAAGAATGGGAGCTTTCAAGGTTCTCAGGTGGTCTTTAGAGATTCTTCTCATCCTTTCTTTGAATATAAATAAATTTCTTTATCAATAAGTACAGTTTGTACAAAAAAGAATTGAAAGTAGGAATTTCATTCTGTGTAAAAAGTTTCATCAGTATCTATAGTAATGTTTTATTTCATAGAAAAGGAGAATAAAAGGAAGCATGACCAAAAAATATTGTAGCCAACCACTCCCAAGCCACAAGGTCCGCATTCAGCGAGGGACATGGGGAGGAAGTGAACCCCTTCTCACTGGTCTTTTGGAAATCACTACTGGCACTTTAGTGCTCAGAGTGCAAACAGGGATGCTCACCCACATCAAAACCAGGTTAGGAAATGCATCCGCCCTACCTTAGGTGTCCCCGAATGCCGCCATCTGCTTCCTTAGCTTCTGCATAGACATGACAGGACTTGGTGTTCTTGGCGGAGTGAGGGCACATTCCATGCAGTCCTGTTTTGAACATCTTCCATTCCCAAACATCACTTCAGCAGCATAGGAAGTTTCTCTCTCTCTCTCTCGCTCCCCCTTCCCCCCACCCTCTCTCTCTCTCTCTCTCTCTCTTTCTCTCTTTCTCTCTCTCTCTCTCTCTCTCTCTCTCTCTCCCTCCCTCCCTCCTTCCCCCCACCCTCTCTCTCTCTCTCTCCCTCCCTCCCCCCCCACCCTCTCTCTCTCTCTCACTCTCACTCTCTCTCCTCTCTCTCATACACATACAATCTATGGAGTGCAGGGAAATTTAGAAAAAATAAAGGCAATGACATGACAATGTCAAGGAATATAGCAATACTGAGCTAACAGCTGTTGATTTGTGATACTATGAAACAGGTTTTGAAATGTGCCGTTTGCAGCCTTTAGTAAACTACAGGCCATTTTAGGTCAGCAGGTTAGATTATGTTGAGTAGTTAATATTAATGGGCCACTGTTTGTGATGGGCATAGAGATTATAAAATAGAGTAGTAAACCCAGAATCCTTAGCCTCTTCTCTTATTTTCTTCTGTGAATTTAAGTTATAAGCCATCCAGAGCATTCTTGGGTGTTCCATTTAGAAAAAAACTGTTTTAAGGAAACAGATTTTAAAATTAAATTCTATATATCATCATTTTCCTCTAAAATGATTTAAAATAAAGAATCATTTAAAGATGTAACATGTCTGAATTTCTTCCTTCAGTAGCACTTCGGTGAAAAGAAAGTCATCTTAGCAATGTAAAAACCTGAAATAGGTTAAAAGTATTCCTCCCCCTAAAATTTCTTGAAAAATGTCAAAAATCTGCTGTTCTGCCTTCCTGGTATATATTTAATAAGGAATCAGAGAATTTCCTGCCCGTTTCCTTTGGATCTCATAAAAATCCCTGCCAGGTCAACAACTGTTATTATCCCAAGTGTCTGGAAACAGCCTGGAGAGTTATCAGCTCTTTCAAGTTCACAGGGAAGGTAACAGGCTGTATGGTGGCCAAGGTCTTCATACCAGCCGTGGAGTATACTGACGGGCAAGCAGAATCAGTGAAAGCATTTTGTATTCAGATACATAGGACATTTTTTAAAATCACCAGCAAATTACCGTGAAAACCCCTGCCTGCTTGTTACCGTCAAAGTGTCTCGAGACATTTCAGGCAAAGCTGAAGCACAGTGGGGCAGAGCCATATAAGAATTCATTTAGACCATGAACTTTAATGACCCACCCAACGTTCTCCCTTGTTTCCCCTTCCAAGTAAATATTTTTCAGTATGAGACAGCGTTTCTCCCCATTTTTCCTTCACTGAGTAGCAAGGGCCACATCTGCATGAACGGGCCGCACTTTTATAGGCCCTACTGCTCCCAGCGCCATCGTCTTCAGCAGCAGTTCCTCACCTGGTTCTCCAGGACAGGGCAAGTGACATACACATGCACACCTTTCTCTCCGACTCAGAGATGCCTAAGGGATTGCAAGTGGGCGGGATGCCATTCTGGGAACGTTCTTCAGGCTTCTTCAACACTGAGAAGGGAGGTAACTCATTCACGAACCTTGGTGCTTTGTTATTAATAACATTAGTATTCAACAGCCGCCTGAGGGGTAGGCACCAATATACCCATTTTACAGAGGGGGAAACAACTTACCTGGCTAGGAGCTAAAATCATTAGGCTGTTGAACCTGAACTCAAACTCAAGTCTGCTGACCACAGAAATTGATATTACCCTCTGTGCCTTCCACCCCTGGGCCATGGGGCCAGTGCCTCCAAAGGTATGTGGCCATGGGCAGAAGGGGTTGAGGATGGGGTGGAAGCCCCCTCAGAGGCCCCACCAGTGTGGGCTCTGGGCTCCAGGACAACCTTTAAGGAGCTAGGCTACCACCAGAGGTCCCTGTGCCAACATGTGCCTCAGCCAAGGAGCCCCTGGATACCAGGCATTGAACTCTTCCTGTATATTGGGCTCAATGCTGAGCTTGTTACTCACATTTCTGCATTTGACTCTTAAAACAGCCTACAAAGTGGATACTGTCCCTGTTTTGCAGATGGGAAAAACCAATGCTTAGCACCAGCAAGAGATTTGGCAGTAAAGGGCGGTGCTGAGATTCATGTCCCACCTTCCTGGGTCCAAGTCCTTGCTCCACCACCTCCATCAGCAGTGTGGTAGGGTGACAGGGAGAAGTTGAAAATGGTCCAATCTTTACCAGGCCGCATAGACCACTCAATGTGTCTCTTGTTCCCTATGCCACACCAAACCTCCAGTCAAGGGATTGCGGTCTCAGAATTTTTCACCATCTCCTGCTAGTTATGTAGGCACCCTAGCACTCTAGGTGCCCCCCGCCGTTCCCAGTTGATTTTTTCCCATTGCAGGGATTGGCTTTTCTCCCCCCACTGCATCTTGAGGTGCTGCACGCTGAAGTAGCATGCATCAGGGCCTTCAGGATGGCAGGCTTCTGGGGGTCCAAGCCCTGACCTTGGGCACTCTGGTGTAAAGGGGGAGGGACAGGGGAAAGGGAAACTGGATGTTACTGTCCTCTCTTCATGGCAAAGCTGTGCTCTAGCTCTGAATCCTTGGTTGCACTTAAAATGTGGAGTCTTCCATCATTGTCTCTTAGAATTAAATTCTATCACCAAAGGCCTCTGGCTGGCTTAGTTACTTTAAAATGAAGGGTTTAAAAAAAGAAAGAAAGATTTAGGGGAGAGAAATAAATTAATTGCTCTTTGTAATGCAAATATTTGAGTATTTTTAATCTCTCCCTGGGTGGTCCTATCCACAGGGTGCTAACCTACAGAACCTCCTAGAGAGTCCACTGTGCAACTGGCATAGATCACTGGTTCTGCAGAGAGAGTATTTCTTCTCCTGCCTCTTGGTGATGGAAAATAATTACAGAACTGGGATAGAAGAGGGACTCTACTTTTTTGTGTTGGCTTGTGTGTTAAAATTTTCTTTTGGCTGGCCTTTATTGTTTCAAACAAGTTATTGTTAGTGTGGACAGAAAGACATTTAGGACCAATGACACATATCTGGAGGCCTGCCCTGCGTAGTGACTGGGTTTTTACAGGAGCTATCAAATTGAATCCCGCTACAGTCTTGTGAGGGAGGTGTTCTTGCCTGCACGTCACTGACAGGTCCCAGTGCCCGAGGGTAAACAGCCCCCTGACAGAGCCCCACAGCTGACGTCTGAGGCCGTGGCCGGCCTGCGGGGCAGCCTCTCACCACGCAGCCCAATGTCCACACAGGAGGGGAAAAAAATAACCTTAGTGTTAGCCAACAGTGATGTAGAGGGAGTCTCTCAGAAGGGAGAGTGGAGTTTATTCTTTAAAATCCTGTATTGTCAGCATTGTAAAATAATACAACTGACACACACCGAATAATTATTACATGTCAGGACAAAGTGCTTTTACTAACCCATCTGCATCTCACAACTCTGTAAGGTAGGTCCTGTCATCATCCTGTTGCCCGGAGGAGGAAACCGAGGCACAAAGAGGCCGAGTTTGCTGGCCTGGTGGCAGAACCCACATTTCCTGAGGATATGTCAAGCACTCAGATGGCTGTAGAAGAAATATATAACAAGTGTTACCCCTTAACATTTCAAAACTAAAAACCCTTGAAACCCTTAAAATTAGACGGAAAGTGCCAAACTGGCTGTTACCACATGAAGATGAGATCTTCAGAAACCTAAAATTGAGAAGTGAGATTTTCATAGATTTTGTTTTCTGATTGGTAAACTGACTTAATATAAAGTTTAACTAGATTCTATTACATATGCATTTAATAAATTTGTTAAAAGTGTAAAGTACCCAAAATTAGAAATAACTGGTAAATGATTTCCTTAAGGTAAAAAGTATTAATACCAAGGCTTTCTCATCTTTCACTCCATAATCTCATTCTTGCTGTTCTTTCTGCTTTTACCTCCTTTATTTCCGAGAAGAAAAGGACAAGAGAAACCTTTAAAGTGAGGAAAGTGTAGGCTTTTAAGCAATATGCAGGCTTGCTGTCTTTAATGGCTCTCTGTGGCTCTCGGTCACACATCAGTGTGAGATGATTGGGGGAAATCCTCAGAAGGCAGTAGGCAAACTGCCTTGTTTGTCAGCACCTTCTGACCTTGGACCTGTGTGTCCACCTTCAGAGGCAGGCCCTAAGAAGCCAGGGCCCATCTGTTCCTCTCAGTGCGCATTTGGTGTAGGATGGCACTGCTCATGCTTGGCAGTCTGTCAGGGTCTCTCCCCAAACTAAGGGTTCCTGATGCCTCCCCTCCCACCCAATGCCCCTTTCAGTAGAGAGCCTGTCATGCCCACCATCTTCTTCCCTCCACTTACTGAGGGCTCTCTACCTGACTAGTTGCATGACATAGGAATGAACCACCATCTATTTTATCTATTCCCATACACATTTTGAGAACAAAATAAGAGAACTCTCCTTCCCCACAGAATTTCTTTCTCAGGGAAGGAAGGTCAGACAAAGCCATGATGCCTTTCATCAGAGCAGCAAGCAGGTCATGATTGATTATTGCCAGAGTTCACAGGCTAAATTAAAGAACTAGTCAGACACATGCTTATTCTAGAAAAGGCTGGAGGGATAAAGAGTTACCCCTTACCTTCCTGTTCTCAGCTGCTGGGAGCACCAGGCTGCCTGTTCCAACTTCTCTGAAATTCTTGCTACAAGGTGGGCCTACTGCAGCTACCTACATCCACCTTCTCTGGATGCAAGGTCATTAAACTCTAACCTGAAATCCTCTGGGTAAAGGCCTCTGTCACAACTTTCAGAGTCACTTTAGCTTTTTCTAGAAGCAAATGTAGCTTTTCTTTTATTTCTAAGTAATTCTATGCCAAGATGCAAACACATGCTCTAGTGGCAAAACTTTAAGTTCTTCATAATTATGCTCTGTCTTGCTTTACTTTTTATAAATTGGAATACAACTTTAAAAGATTAATTAAATGCTGTGGTGCAAGAACAAATGGAGAATTTAGATTACATACAAGATGAGAGTGCAGAGTCTGCTCTGGTGAATTTCTCTGTGACTGTGAGTGCTGCCTGCATAGATAGATGTAACTTGCTTTCAAAAGGAGATTCTCTCCTTTGAGCAAGGCAGGACAGCAAAGCAATCCTGTGGCTAGTAATCCTCTCCAAACTCCATTCAAAACTGGCTTTACTGCAAGTTTGTGTTGAAGATGTAACACTTTAACTACTTAAGCCATGATTTCTATTTTGTAGTATAATTAAGGGCAATTACTCTGGTCAGAGCTTCTAGCCCAGGTGAGGCTGAGTTAATAAATAGCAGTTTGCCTCTAGCATTAGCAAGGGGATCTTCATTAAGGTGGTGATGTGTGAAGAGGACTAAATAGGTTGCCATGGTATTGGTGAGTTTGAGCCTGGACTCTGGCTATCCCTGAAATTAAAAATGCTCAGTCTTCAGTAAAAGGTGCTTCCTTACACAGTAGAGCAAAGGAACATTAAATTAGGCCAAACGACTAGACCCAGAAACTCAGTTGCAGGCTGATAAATGCATGGATATTTCAAAAGAAGTATTGACTCTGACAGGTTTGGGGAAAAAAAGTTGTTGAATCTCTGTATCTATCCATCCATCTGGAGGGACTGTTTTTTGGCACATGGAAAAGCTGCTGCTCTCCTTCAGAAAACCCTGCCCACACACAGGACCAACTAACCCACAGGGATTAGGTCTTACTCATCTTTGAGTCCACAGAGCCTAGCACACAGCAGATGTTCAAGAAATGTCTGCTAAATGAATGCATAAATTTTGCTTGCCCCTCAGACTACAGTGGCCTAACAGTCAGGCAGTTTGAAGTGTGCATCTATCCCCGACCAACCTCCAGCAGGTTCAGAAGACAGTGGATCCTCCTCAGGGGGCCGTGACAAAGCACGGGAAACTGGCAGAAGCAAATGGCCTGTGTAGGAATGGGGCAGTGTGATTGATTACTCATATAATGGTTCTCAAAGTGGCCCTGGACTGGAAGGATTCAAATCCAGAATCTGCTGAAGATCCTGGGTAACTTAACAGAAGTTATTCCCAAAACTTTGCAATTACCTAAAAGACGATGATGACAGTGTATCATAGTTCTGAATAACCCAGTTTCATTCTGAAAGTATTAATTTTTCAAAACGCTGGGGAGAACATTTGATTTCATAAGGCCTTATTTTTTTATCTTCATGCCTTCTATGCTTATGTTTCATGGAAATATTAATTAGCAGGCAAGTACAAAGTAGTCCTGATTCAGGTGGGAAAAGGAGCCACCACCTGCCAGTGTAACCTGTCCAGCCCACCTGTGCAAGTTTTTTGTTTTAACATGGATGATTCTGAGCAAAGTAATTTTTTTCCTTTTACGTATTTTCTCAAAGATCTATCATCCTAAATATCTTCTTATTAGTTTGGGAAAGGAGCTCTGAAAGCTCAAAGTTAAAATTTAAAGAATTTTCTAGCTAAACCTAAATTATTTGGAAAATTCGGGTTAAGCAGACTATGTATTTAACATTAGCTTCATTGTCTATTACATAGTAGAAGGTAATTTAACAGTATCAGATCATATAAATATTACCATGAAAATTTTGAAATTTGTTTTTTATTAGTAAAAGCATGAACTGGCATTAGAATCTATACCATAATTAAAGGGATCTCATTCTAATTTTTATGTGTGCTTAAATTTTTCTTTTATGTAACATAACTATAACATAGCAACTGGTTATTAATTATTGCTGTTAATAATTCAGACATATGAAAAGCATTTACCAGGTTGGCCTAGTCTCCACTAGTTTGTATCAAATTTCTTGTCACTAATAAAAGTTCCAATGGCTAACAGAGTCTGCTCCTTCCTCTAGGTTTATTTCAATCTACAGAGGACCCAGCCACACCTACAAGGTCCAGAGACTGACGGAATTCACATGCTACTCCTTCAGAATCCAGGCAACGAGTGAGGCTGGGGAAGGGCCCTGCTCAGAAACCTACACCTTCAGCACAACCAAGAGTTTCCCCCCCACCATCAAAGGTCTGTAGGTTCTGGCACATTCTTCTGTGAGAGTAAGAAAATGTTAGGGCTTAGGGTAGAAGGCTCAATTCTGACCTTAAATGTACTCTTGTAATATTTCTAATATAAGCAAGAAAGAGTCAAAAGAACTTTCTGAAAGTTGTTTAGGAAATGAGAGGCCTTAAAAGAGGGAGCCTACCAATAATGACTTTTCTCAAGTAGTTACAAATGATTGTCACAAATAATTAGTAGTAAGACAGTCTCATCCTGTGTGACAGACTTTGGGCTAGAAATGAGGGTGTATTCCTGGTGTCGTAGCACTTGAGGGGTCCCCAGAGTCTGACTTGGATTGTGTGAAGGTCTCCCACCACTGCTCCATGGGAAATACCTCCCCCCACATCCCTGCCTCAGCAGTCCAGAAGCTCTTTGGCAGTTACTTTTGCATGTGACGCACAAACTAGTAGAAGTGGATGTGCACATGCAAGGCCTTGCAGGGCCAGTTGGCTAGTAAATGCTCCTGCCCTTTGGTATGACTTGACCTTTCAGCTCTCACAGAAGAGGCTCCTGAACATACTGTGGCTGATGACTTCATTGTGACAGGATGGCTTGTCACATTTCCCAGTTAGCAAACTTCAGGGGTCTTCCAGGCACTAACTTTGCCTCTCAAGGTAATTGTTGGTAGAGATGCATCATGTGGAAAACAGAGCTCTGAATTGATGGCACTTCTCATGGCATGTTTACATCAGAAGGGCAGTTTGCTCACCCTGTCGCGTGACCAGGTCTTCTTCCTCATCCTCTTAGATTCAGGAAATTGTCATCTTAACTGGTGGACTGTTTAGTCTGATAAGATTTCTTGATTGGTTTTTCCATAAATTGCTTGGAGTTTTGGCCAACAGCTTCCAACTTTTTTTTTTCTGAAACAGTATTGTACAGAATTGCTAGCAGAAACAACTTCCTCAAAGGAATTAATTTCATCTAATTATTAAAGAATAAGGGGTTCTGAGAGAGGAGTTATACAGTTTAGTCACAAAATAGAAAAAGACCAGATGCGGAATTAAACTGTAGGAATAGAGCATAGCTATGAGACAATATTTTTAAATTCTGTAACATTTTAAGTGCTTCATTACAAACTAATATGATTTAGCTGTAAACCAGAATGATGAGTCCAGAAGGTGAAAAACAAACTACAAAATAAAAAAACATAACAATTTTTAAAGGCTTTCAGTGATGCCCTTTCTCTAGGACTTACCTGCTCCTCAGACCTCCCTTAGATTCTCACACTGACGTGACTTTCCTTCCCCTGGAACTCCCTAACATTTGTCTGTAATCTCTCATTTTAGTCTGTCTTACACTGTGTTTCTTTTTGTGCTTATCTTATGCCTTGCTCTTCCCTTCCCTCAACCAGATCTTCATTTCCGTGAAAGCAGGGGTTTTTTGTACCTATTTCTACATTCCGCAGAGTACCTAGCTCATCTTCTATGATGCTCAGTACCCATCAAAACAATAACAAAAATGTGATCCAGGCCAAGCTTTTATTAATAGGATACTGAGCAGATGATTTCTCTCTCAGCCATGGCTCGCTAGTCATGGAGTGTCTTTTCCATGCAGAGGGCTGCCTGCTGGTTTTATAGGAGGCTGAGCTGATACACTCCCCTCACAAGGCAGACACAGGCACTCTCTCTAATATTATTAAAATAATTGGCTGTTAAAGTGATACTTTCAATTTTGAGCTTAGAAATTTGGATTTATGTTTTAGCACCTCGAGTAACACAGTTGGAAGGAAATTCATGTGAAATTTTATGGGAGACGGTACCACCAATGAAAGGCGACCCTGTCAACTACATTCTACAGGTACTGGTTGGAAGAGAATCAGAGTATAAACAGGTAAGAACCCGTGTGCAGCTTAGCAGAGTCAGGCTGCTTGCCTCTGCCTATTGCTGGGAATGATTTGGTGATGAGTGAGCTGCATTTTTCTTAAAATCACAACTATAGAAGCTGCCTAATGTACTCGTTACCTAGCTCTTTAGGGTATGTAAGCCCTAGTTTACATTTTATTTTGTATGTGATGGTACTCATCTTAAATTTTAAGTTCTCAAGTGTAATTTTGTCTTTGAAAGAGTTTTAAATTCTCTTTTGAAATTGGGTGGTGATGTTTGCAACTACCAAAGTCTGTATGTGATTGAAAACTAAAGGGCCCAATGGTTTTACTATTGAGGGGAAGTAGTCTTGACCTAACTACTATCTGCCTTTTTAATAGAATTTACAGTGAAGGATAAAGTGTATGACCTGCTAGCTCCTGAGGCCTGGAATTCAGAAGCTCTAGGTCACTGCTTGTCAGCCTTGAATGTACATGGGAATCACCTGGGAATTTGTTAAAATTCAGATTCTGATTCAGCAGATCTGGGGTGAGGGTTCAAGCTCCCACCGATGCTGATGTTGCTGATCCGTGGACCATAATTTGAGTAGCAAGGCTGTCACATGATGAACCCATGCAAGAGAGAATATATTTGGAATATAGCCCAGTAAAGAATTTGGTCATATCATTTTTCATACCCCTTTTTGATCCTTAATTCTTCCTGAGCTCCACACTATCAGTCCCTGGCTATTAAAGATCGAAGTACTCTGTACATTTCTGTAATGTTCTCAGAAATTTAATAATTCTTTATGTGAAGTCAGGATGTAATACTGTTACTCCATAAGTGACCCTGAGGTGCATTCCTACCGCCACTGTTAAGAGAGGCATTAATTTATATCAAACTCAGAAAGTTGAAGCTAAATGCCAGCTGTCTTCTGAAACATTAGCATAGTTGTGAAGACTTCTTTATTTAGCTCTTGAGGCTCCAGACACACTAAACAAGTAGAAAATAATTTGATTCAGAGTTTTTGTTAAATTGCTGGTTGATGTTCCTTACATAACAATAAAGAATACTTGCAAATAAAAATGTAAAATGAATCCAAAAAATTCTGGTACATTTCGCTGTACTTTGGTAATTTGAAGTATCAGATAGAAGAGTGAATTTTGCAAAAACTACTGTAACTATGACATCCACTGCTATTAACATCGGTGGATGATATCATCAATGTTTCCATTCTTCTTAAATAAGAGCAAAAACTACCATTTCCTTTCATTTTCCAATCTCATTCTATATAGTATATTCCACCTCAGAATACATAATTTTACAGGTGTAACTGTTTCAGCTTACCAGAAACATCTTATTGGTTTCAGAGTCTCAGCTCACAGAGAGAGCAAAGGATTTTCCCCACTAAATTTAATCATCTTTAACAACAGAAGTATTGTCCTATTTCATAGCAATGTAAAAATGCTTAAAAGATGAAATGTTATGAAATTTCACAACATACCATTTGACACTTAACCATAATTCATTTCCTAACAGTACATTCATTTCACATGCATTATTGTATTTTTAAAACATTTTAGTCCACATACCATGCTTTTCCGCTAGTTCTTGGAAAAAACATTGTTTCTCAGAGCACAGTGATTGCTGTTTTACATTGAAAGAGCAGCATTATTTGGTCAGTACCTATAGATCGGACATTGTCAAACTATAGGTAAATCCATTTAGTACTTAAGATTTTATGAGCAGATTGGCTGGTTTGAGTCTACTATTTGTTTAATATATATTTAGACCCACAGACATATAAATACTAATATGATACACAAACACATATATGCCTCAGAAATATATTTCTTATTGTAATGTTATAAATGATTTTCTTATTGAAAATAGATGAAAACACAGTACTATAGGGCAGGCTCAGTAGATGGAGATTAGCATTTTTCCCTTAACCATGTGTTTCCTACATTTACCAAGAAATGATTAAGGTAGGTAGTGGTACATGAAAAGCCACAGTTGAGTCAGGGACAATTTGTCCTGAGGTTTATTTTGTTTTGTTTCATTTTGCTTCTTCCTATTCACTAAACATTAATTTAAACATGATGTTTTGAGTACTTCATTCACTTGTTCTGGACACAAGATAGGGAATGAAACCTATTTATATTATGTGTGCAGAGTAATTGTTAAAATAATTATAGTCCACAGATAACAAAGCCAAAGAAAAGGAGAGGTAATCATCACTGAGCATATACCATGGCGGAGCTGTGGGTTCTTAGGAGCATTGTGTATTCCTCAGTTTCGGCACCAATCAGACAGGACCCACTAATGCCTGGGCTTGCCGTACTCGCTTTTATTTTCTCAGGACGGACACGTAGGGAGGCACTCAGTAAATGTTTCTTGCATCATGAAAGAGGCAGTTTCAAAGGAACAGGGTTATATACTTGCGGTGGTGATAAGATTTAGCATCAGCATGGGGTGGATTTAGAAGTGATGTTTATAACTTAGGTAAAAAAAAATCATCCATAATACGAGCGTGACCTTCTGCTTCCCAAGCTTTTTTTTACAGGCAACATATGGCAAGAGCCAAGGCTTTTTCTTATGGTTTTGCTTCATTCATTGACTTTAGCTTTGCCTTTGTTCTAGCTCATTAGCTTTCTTTTGTTTGGCTATTGCAATGTAAGATGAGCAGCTCATTTTAATTATGAAACAATCTCTTAAAGTAGTAAGTCCTCACCTAAAATTTTACTCTTAGAATGTATACATATATTGATTTGGTTTTTCTGCCATTTAATACACATTCCAAGCACAAGCTTTTTTTAAGAATATTAAAACTTCTTTTCAAACTGTATTAATTATAAAGAATTTTTGCAAAGAATGAAGTGTGTGTATATGCAGGTAACTGATATTTTTTTGCACAAGATATAACTTAGACAGCTTAATGCATACATAAGGTAAGTCAGGATGATTCATACTCATATTCCTGTTGAGACAGCAAGAATTTTTACAAAAAAAATACATTTAAACATTGAAGATAAAGGTGATAAACTAAGAAATTGCTACCTATTAGAAGTCAAAAGTTATGACAAAGTAATATTCTTGGTACCCAGATTTGTTGCCTTCAGAAAACTTTTGAAGTGTCTGTAGATTTATGGACCTTTACATTTAATTTGATGGTTTCTGTGTAAATATACTTTCATTTTGTGTCATTAGAATATAGTATTGATGTGTATTGATTCTTCATGATCGCACATAAGGAAATACTGTGAAGAACGAACTTCCCTTAACAAAACTATTTTAAAGCCTTGGAGCATACTTTTTTTTTCTTAACAGCTTTCAATTCAATTTTCTAATACAGAAATTAAACAGTGAGGCTATGATTGTCTCATTGCACAATTTTTTTATTTTTGCATGAATAAAAGGTCAAATCCAAAGCACAGTAGGAGTAATACAGAGATATTTAAAAGCCATCATTTATTTTTTAGGTTTACAGGTCCTTTTAAGTATTTGTTAAAAGCCATGACCCCCTTACACCAGAAAAATGCTCAAGCATACATCCATTCAAAATTTCATGTGAAACAAATTCATATTCAATTTCATGGAGTCTGCATATAGGAGCCTGGGTTTGCTGAGAAACTGCTAGGTGCTTCCTACTGGGAGGGATGCCTGCATATATGATAACAGCATGGCCAGTGCTCTCAGGGTTTAATGACCCACTGGGGTGAAAACAGCGTGCCCCCAAGAAGTAGCTCAGGAACACGTCCCCTTGCCTGTCTTCAGGTCAGGAACAGTGATGCCTTCCTAGTGTTGCACCCACTACAGAGGTTAGTGGATTCCCTCTTGAGCTTGGGGGATGGGGAGGCAAGGGGTCTAGTTTGCCTCCCATAGTCATGTGATATTGGAGGAGTTGATTCACCTCCCAGAGCCTCAGCTGTCTTGTTAGAAAAGTAGGGATTCTAACCTTCTAATTCAGGGCTACTGTGAGTATCAGATTGGCTCAGTCGTGAGAAGACGGTGCCATCAATCATGTCTCCCTTTCCAGTTCTTGGGAGAGGGATGACATTAGTAAAGAGATACAGGCATTAGTCCAGATACAAACCTCCCATAATCCTACCCAAAATGCTATGCTTAGAAGATAACACCGGATGTTATTCTGAATTAAGGGTCACAGATTCTTCATTTTGGCTGAGCATTACTTTAAATCCTTCCATTTGGAATAAACATGTCAAAATTACTTTAAAACGTATTTAACATCAAATCAAGAACAGAAATAGTCATTGTAAAATAATACTGCTTATATACTTTCTGTGATATTATGATTGCTTACTTCAATAAAAAAATTTTTAAGTGGAGCTGTACCTTTTAAATTGGGTTGAGGCAAGGAGAAAAGCCCATAATGGTTCCCCTGTCACAGCGAATGAAAACAAAAGGGTGCGAGGCCCAGTCTGCTGCCCTGGCGCGGAGAGCTGCCCAGGCCCAGGAAGAGTCATTTCAGTGGAGGCACAGCTGGGTGGCGGGTCTGATGACCCTGTGATTTTGTGATCCCATGGCTATGATTATTTACACAAAAACACATCAGTTATCTCAAGCTTCAGGAGCCAAAATCCTCAGAATATGGAGTAATAGGATTGTTTTAATGTTTCCTCAGCTAAGAATTAATCCAAAAGGCTTAGTCATTATTGTTAACTATTTCTAAAATATATTAAAACTCCTTATTTCCTGTCCATACACTGTAAACAACTTAATCGTTGTAAAAAATGGAATCATTAACAATGATGGCTGTGCCTGTAATAACTGCAGCGTTTGTGAAAATAAAACCTAAATTAAGACAGTAAAAACCATTCACAATTAAAAGATCTCTTTAAAGAAAAAAAAAGTACACCATTGTCTTTCTGAGACCACCCACATGTTAGGAAATAATTCATAGACAGCTCCATCGTGGTATATAGTCTGATCTCTTGCATAGCTGGTGGTGTGTGGGTTGAGCGATCACCGTGACAACCGGCTCATCTTTAAATATCCCTTTAATGCTAACGCGTCATTGGTACCGTGAGCTGTGAGAAAGGAGTGAGCTCAGTACTACCAGGGGTTTTCTTACAGCTCTTTCATTCGCTTCTGTCTGTAACTCTGGTTTCCAAGGCTCATTGCACAATCATGAAAGAAACAAGGTGGCTCACCAGGAGGAACATACTTAAAATCTTATAAAACGAGTAGCAAAAGCAATGATGAATCTGGAATATGAGGAGCAAACAGTTGGTTTTCTGGGGCTCAGTCACTAAACAAAAGTATAATAAATAAGGCAGTTAAAGTCTGCCTGTAAAGTTTAAAAGTGAGGGGAGAAAAATCTTAAGAAAAAGGCTAAATATCAGGTGAACTTTAGAAGTCTGGTCCCTTTTCTAAGCTTCTTGCTGTCTTTAATTTGCCCAACACTAAATATGTAGCCAGCACTCTTGTGTTCACTGGTGGAAGGTCCTCTTTCCTAGTAGTTTACCCACCGGACTTTGAAAAACACTGAACGTGTGTAGATTCCCACTAACTCTGGCAAGTGTTTCAGATAAAATTGAGATTGTTGGAAATACCCTATTTTCTAGAGTATTTGCACTGATGGGCAAAATTGACAGCTTTACTAAGTAGCCTGTCGATAGGTTGAAAATGCCTGTATCTATCACTTTTAATTGCTGTTGTAAAAATATATTTGGAATTGTTTTTAAGTTCTAAATAGTATAATAATAGTTAGCTTTTACTGTTCAGTTACTATATAGTAGGCATGTTTTATGCACTATAAAAATGCTAACTCAGAGCCACTCAGATAGAAAGGGTTCAGTTAATTTTATTCTCTAAATTCCTTATCAGCCAACTATCTTACTGATTTGGTTGAGTTTCAGCTAGTTTTTTTCCTGTCTTATTCACTGACTCTAATATAAGCCATGAATTTTTATGTACTTTTAATGATTACCATTTTCTCTTAAGTTTTCTGAGGATCCGTATCACTTGACAGAAGCATCTTGCGAGACCACCTTCTCCTATCCTCCCTCAAAGAGTCAACCGTTAGCTTTAGTCAACTCAGAGGGTAATAATCTCTAAGTAAGCTGGTAGTTTTCAAGTCCCTGTATAGTAAATCTTAAGGTGATTATATCAGGGTTAACAGGGGCAAGAACACATCCCAGATCCTTAAGGAAAAAAACAGCTTGGTCATATAGAGAAGAAACACTTTCAGACAAACAGACCATTAAATTATTTAAATGTTAATATGTGATGAATTGGACTGCATCACAAAAAATTCTCAATTTGGCAAGCCAAAAAACTGGAAGAAAAATGTTCACCACCCTTAGTGACAAAGAACACCTCTCCAGATTATATAAAGAATCTCCAAGAAGTTAATAAAAGCAAACAAAAATAGGCAAGAAGATTTTAACATACTCTTCACAAAAGAAGGTTTATGAATGACCAGTAAGCATATGAGGGTGGAAAACATCATAAATGCAAATAAGTAGCATCCCCACCCACTAGAATGGCTAAACGTAAATAACTGACAATAAATGTCGGTGAGGATGTAGAGCAACGGAAACTCTGATACAAGAGTGCAAAGTGATACGGTCACTTGGGAAAACTGTTTCTCATGAAGTTAAATATAGACTTTCCCTGTGACCCAACACTTCTACTCCTAGAAAATTAAAACTTAAGACCTCAAAGATTTATACAAAATTCTCATAGCAGTCTTATTATGTAAAGCTCCAAACTGGAAACAATGCCAGTGTCCATCAGAAGAGAATGCACAAATTGAGATATAGACATATGTTCCACAATAAAAGGAACAACTACTGAATCAGTAACACAGATGAATCTTATAGGTACAAGAGAGTACATACTTTTTGATTCCATTAATATGAATTTCTAGAATAAGGCAAACTAATTACAAAATTAGAATAATGTATACCTCTTAGAGGTGAAGGGTGGGTATCTTGATGGGATAGTGTTATACGGTGTGTCCAGTTGGCAATCATGCAACTGAAACTTTGCATTTTATTGTTTGTACAATTGTTTCAATTTAAAAAAACGTTAATTTGTTCTGCAGGCTTAGATCATAGAGCCCTTTGTAAGAGTTACTATCTTCTGATTTATAGCCTACAGTAACTGGAGACATCTTTATTATGTCAGCTGTAATTATAGTCAGTGCCATCTTGCCTGTCAACATCAGTCACTGAATTTTGTATTATGTTTTATGCAGAATGGGTTGGAATACTACTTTTTTTTTTAGATGAAATACAGATTGGGAGAAATACCTTTCTATATAATTTGTGGTGGTGGTATAGAATTAATTTAAACCAAGCCAGGTCCATGAGACCCCTGATGTTATGTGATCATTACTTCAGAGATCATAGTGTTGTTATAAATTAATTGACTGAGTCTTTTCCTTGTCTTGAAGGTGTACAAGGGAGAAGAAGCAACATTCCAAATCTCAGGCCTCCAGACCAACACAGACTACAGGTTCCGTGTGTGTGTGTGTCGTCGCTGTTTAGACACCTCTCAGGAGCTAAGCGGAGCTTTCAGCCCCTCTGCAGCTTTTGTATTACAACGGAGTGAGGTCATGCTTCCAGGGGACATGGGGAGCTTAGAGGATCCCAAAATGAAGAGCATGATGCCTACTGATGAACAGTTTGCAGCCCTCATTGTGGTTGGCTTTGCAACTTTGTCCATCTTATTTGCCTTTATATTACAGTACTTCTTAATGAAGTAGACCCAACGAAACTAGAGGTATGGAATTTAATTAATGCTACACATTTTACTACACACATTTATTCAGATACTCCCCTTTTTAAGTCCTTTTACTCTTTGATTTATATACTTCTCTTGTTTTACAGATTTAGCTAGAAAGAAATATCAGTGTTTTGGTGCACCTTTTTGAAATGCAAAACTAGGAAGAAAGTAAACTGGATTTTTTTTTTTTACAGAAGAAAAGCAAACCAGAAACCAAAAGCTAGCTTTCTTGTATTTTCTTTTAAATTTTCAGATTTGCCTTTATTCTGTTGTCATTGATGTCTTTTGCAAGCTTTTGATTTTTTTTTCCATGTTACAGTTTAGTAATTTATATTCACCAGTCACTTCTTACGTCTTGATCATGTGTATCTGTGAACACGAACCACAGTGTGTGTAGATTCAGGACTAGGGTTTCCGCATTGTCAGAGTGTTACCACCCAGCCACCACAACATACAGAAGATGTGTTCACCCAGATAAGGCTGCCCTAAACAACCATTTTGTCACTCAGTTGCTTAACTGTGTTTAGGTCATTTAAATCAAAATGTGTACTTTAATCTGAAATGTTTTAATAATCTGTGTTTCGTATGATTTTAACACTATGAGCTGCCTGTCTAAGAAATCAAATAACCAAAATGCACCTATAAATTATGGAACATTGTAGATTTTTACCCCATCGATTCATCGCAGTACCTTTAAGAGGGCATTGTGCAATAGTTAGTTGTTCCTTGTTCAGCTATTTTAAAAGCTGCTTTAACTTGTTTGTTTGTCTTTGTATATAACTACTTCTAATCTAATCACTAGAGTTATTATATTCGGTTATGTTTGACCAGAATTATATGACGAGAACTGGTGACAGTTTAGTGCCTCTGCCCATTGTCCATGATTTACACTAATTGTGAGCAGTCTTCTTACACGTCAGCTCATTATTTTTGAAAGGTTTGCCTTTAGGCTGTTCTTTGAGGTATCAATGAAGTGATTGAATTTCAGTATCTTAATTCAGTGCACATAATACTATCTAACAGCAGGTAAATTGGTAAAACCCAAAAGAGACTTATCTAAATTTGTAGTTCCTGTTTTTTGTGGGGTTGACCTGGCCATGTGTGGAGAGGGAATGGTATTTGGTGGTAAGCACAGGGTGTTTGGGGGTCAAAGAGCCTAGATTCTCTCTCTGGATCTGTCACTAACTTGCTGCGTGACCTGAACACGTCACTTTACCTCTCTGTGCCTCAGTGTTCCCATGCATTAAAAATAAAATAAAATAAAATGAAATAAAACGGGGATTCTAATGTTTGTAAGTCTTTTGAGATCCTTGATCAACAGGTGCTATTGGAGTGCAAAGTGTTACTCTTGCATGTTCATTTTGAGTCATGAGATAATCAATTTTAACCCAAAGTCATTGGATTATTTATATGGTGTCCACAATGTTCGCGTACCTCAGGGACATTTAAGAGTTGGAGGTGCAAATATATTCCAAAAGGGTGCAACAGACACAATGTATCCCCCTGCTTCTGTTTTTGTATATTTTTGCTACTTGGTTTTTCTTGATCATAGCTATTTTATGCTTGGTCTGTGTTGTCTTAAGATGCAGTATCCTGTACTAGCTTATAATATTCCCATACCAAAGTCATGGGGAAACCAACATTATTTTGTTTTTGGTTTATTTATACTATATTCTGCATACAGTACTTTAAATGCCAATTACAGTGCAATCTTTATTTATTGTAAAATTTTTAAAGTGTACTTATGTACTAATTTTCCCTTGTAGCATGTTATTTTTTTGTGTTTTATACTTTTGTAATTTTAGGAAAGTCTTGTTCCTTGGCAACATCTGTAGTATTATCAATCTTCTGGCATTTTCTTGTGTTTTTAAAGATAAGAGCATCTAGTGCATCAAATGCCAAAAAAAAAGAATCCATTATCAGTGATTGAAACGTTTACATGTATCCAAAAAACCATAATCATCTCTTGAAAGAAAGTGCTAAGATCAGTGAATTATTCTCTGTGCCTATATTGATTGATGTAGTATTAGAGAGTTCTGTATTTTGTTACTGACTATAAGAATTAGTTTAATTAGCCTTGCAAACTGATGGCATCAAGGTAAATATATTTTTGCCAAAGTTCTGACCTTCCAAAACTCATCCCTCTATTTAAAATAACGTGTGTTATGAACCACTGTAAAACGTGGCATCTGCGTTTTCCAGTACAATTTCATGGAGGTGTTTTGGGGAGAGGGCATTTTTCACTGAATGAAGAATCAACTGAGTAACAAAATAAGAACCCTGTTTGCTGGGGAAAACGTGTCCCTTTTTGGAAACACTTCAGAACTGCTGCTATAAAGAAATTCTTTGAATTGATTGCAGTTTTTTTTACATGAAATAGTACTTTTGGCTAAAATTGCTATGAATATTTTATCTTTTTGAGATTTTCATCCTTTTTAAGCACCAGAAAGCTGAAGTGTGTGAAACCCTAGCTAATGGCACTTTATTTTATTGCTCTCCATTATTTGATGTTCATTATAATCTCTCCAGTCAAAAAATTATTACTCTATCTGGCACTGTTTCCTGTCAGAAATATGTGTATGCGATATTGACATATAACTATATGTATTGCCATTACACATGAACAATAAAATAAAGTGTTATATTAACTTTCTCTCTTTGGCCTTTTGCAATATGTAGGAATAAGTGAGTGGCTTTCTGATGCTCTGTATGTCAAACTCATCCTTGGCACAAGAAATTCCAGTCATGTGAAGCAAACTGCCCTTTGTCCTCAAAGAAAACTTTTTTAAAAGATTTTTTTCATATTACCTGCCTTGTTTTTATTAACTTGAAATGATGGCATTTTCTAACTGTTTTGTTGGCTACAGTAATTCAGTATTCCTGTCACAATTGAAAAGTGCCCTAATTGAATGTGTTTGAATGTTATCCTTGCACAATTCTTTAAAATTGAAAGACAAAATGTTTTACCTCACTGTTGGACATACATTCCAAGCTTTTCAACTTTAGGAGAAAAAAATAATCATGTTTTCCTGTATTGTAAATTTTAGACTATTTCATATACATTGTATTAAAACTGCCATATCAATTTTAATGTATAGTTTTTGCAAATACTATGCTATATGTAATACCTAACTGTATCTGTAGTGTATATGTAATATATTTATGCCCAATAAATGTTTTAATCCTTTCTGACTTACGTAGGGTTTTCTGCCGTGAACAGGATCGCTTTTGTTGTTGTCACTTTTTAAACACTTAAACCACATTCCAGAAGTTGCGAATTCAAATGCCTTTACAGGCCAGGCAGGTGGCATAGTGCCATCAAAAGGGACAGCTGCCACCTTGCTTATGCTGGTTGACATCCTGCGGATTGCTGGCCACTGTCACATATGCTGATGTTTCAAAAGAAGCTAAAAATCCACATTTCCCTAAGTGGGCCACCTCGCATGACTGCGGATCACCCGGGCTCATGGGCTGCCGGTGTAATTCTGTGTCAGAGTCTGTGGGGCCAACATGCCTCTTCGCCTAAAATTCCATCTGTGCCAAGCCTCAGGAGCTCAGGCCACCTCTGTCCACCTCGTGCCCAGGATGGCGAACGCACAGGGTTGTGACCTCCTCCTCATTCCTCCCAGTCGCATTCCACAACAACAGCAAAAAGCACAGTGTTCCTTCTGTGGCCATGATTTCCTTATGTTTACATTGTGTTGCTGGGAATCTTTACAATCTTTTTTTTTTTCCTCCTGGGGGGAAAAAAATGTATGGAGAGCCTGATTGTAACTCCACACTTTCTTATATAAAGAATGATAGCCATTCTTACAGGTAAAAATGACTAATTGAACAGCAAATTTTGCATGCTCCTAACACACCACTGAAAATAATAGTAAAGAATTTTATTTTTTAAGTCACTCTTCCCTTCAACACTCGAAGAATGGGAGAGAAGTTACTAGCACCAGAATTTTGGAAACCTAACCAAAGGAAGTTGAATGCTAATTTAGTAGGGGGAAAAATGAACACCAACTCAATTAACATGCCTAATACCCTTAAGACTCAAAAACTGACAGAGGCATTCCCATTTGACATGAAGGTGAGGGGGACAGGAGCCTAAATAGCATTGGTTGAAAGCTGTTTAAAATGCCATTAGATCCACAAAATCCATCCCCATTTTTTTCAGCTGGACACCTGCCCCTCCACTCCTGAAGAAGCCTACAAGTTAATACTCAGGAGAAGGTAAAATAGCAAGCCCCTGCACTAGGAGACACTTTCCACAGTTGAGAGTGAAGGTGTCATATCAGAAATGAGATCATGTGAATACAAGCATACAGAAGAATATTAGAGTGATCAATGAAGCAGTTCGGCCAAAACCCCCTTTGGTGGTACTTGTCAGCCTGAGCTAGACAACAGTGTCACCTGGGGAGCTTTTCAAAACCCCTATCCCAGACCACACCCTACACCAATAAAGTATTTCTGGCAAGTCGATTTTTTAAAGCTCTCAAGTGATCTCCACCGTATGGCCAAGACAGAACCACTGCCCTAAGGTGGAACTCGGAGCCAGCAGTCCCCCGGCAGCTGCTCAGTCTGCCAGCGTAACAAGAGGCGGCCTGACATCTGATGAAAGCTGCTACTAGGAATGGAAGCCCAAAGCCAACAACTCGGAAGAATCAAAGACTAAAGAAGCTTCAGAAAACTCATATCTCCAGAGAGATGAGAAATGAGAAGAAGTCAAATGTAGAATAAGAATGGAATACTATTGAAAAGGGAATAGTTGAACATGGAAGCATCCTTGGAAATTAAAAATTCAGTATAAGGGCTGGAAGCTGGAACTAAGAGAAGAACCCAAAAAATAGAGCAAACAAAAATAAGAAGATACAAGATGAGGATAACACCATGACATTGATACCAAGTAACAGGAATTCCAGAGAGAACAGAGAAAATGAAGACAAGAAAGTCAGGAAACACATGAGTTTCCATAATGAAAGGGCAGGAAGGTGCTCAACACTGTGGATGAAAATGGACTTCTACCAAGGCATGCCGTCGTGTGATTTCAGACCACCAGGACGAAGGGAAGCTCCCCAAAACATACACAACTGGTCATACAGAAGGACTGGAAATCAGACTAGCTTTACACTTCTCAGTAGCAACTCTGGAAGCTAGAAATCAGTGAGGCAAGTACATCAAGATTTTGAAAGAAAAAGATTTCCGACCTGCTTATTCTCAGTCAAGTGTGAACTATCACAAAAACAGTTTTAGATATGTGAGATCTCACAAATTTGCCTCCCAGGCACCCTTTATCCAAAGCTCCTAGAGGATATGCTCTCCCATGTAAGTGAATATACTAAGCAGCATCCATGTGATTACACCACCAGTGCTTTTGAGGCTGGTTAGAAGTCGGCTCTCTGGCCCTTTGCCCCCAAAGGATTGGTGCGACTTTCACTTTACCCTTTCCCTACCTCCAGTCCCCGTGTGTGCAGACCACACAAAGCACATGCCCCTCAATAGAGGGACTGCAAAATGACCCTTTTAAACAAATCTCTCAGGATACCTTGCCTTGGACTAGTTAAAACTAAACAAATCCATTCACAGGTACCCTTTATTCAGGATGGTAACTTAAGAAAAGTTCGTACCTCTGTGGCTAGACTTGGGACAGAATGTATGCTTGGGGCAACATGTCTCACTCTGCAGCATACACCACATTATCTGGCGCATAAGAGAAGCTTTAAAAGGCATGTCGACATGCACTCAGTGGATTTATTTGGTAGGAAACGTTCTTATAGCAGTGATGCGATCCATAAGACTCCTGTGGGCTCCAAACCATAGTCTTTTCCCTTGGGCAAGTTATTTTGGGTGCTGTGCTTTGATTTTTTTTCATTGAAGTAGTTATTGTTAACTTAAAATCTGGAAATTTCATTAAAAATTCTGGGATCCCAGATGCTACTGAAATTTGAGAGTCCTGGCCGCCCTCGGTCCCATCCTGGAACAGTGCGGCCACCAGAGGTGACAGCTGTCCTTGGCGGTTGGCATGCTGGCTCTGCGTCGACCACATTTAACACCAAATCCTTGACATGAGTATAGATGATGTCCCTTCTAACAGAAGAAGACCCCATTGTACCCCTCTCTACCAAGTGAGTAAACGGTGGGGAGCAGGGAGACAGGGCAGGGCATCCAAGAATTTGATGAAATGAGGACATCCATAAAAACAACAAAAACACTGACAAAAAAAGTTGCAAAAGGCAACTTTTTCAGAACTCTGGAAATTAACTGAAGACTTGCAACTATCTGAGCCTTGGTAAGAACAGCAGGTTTTGTGGTCCTTTAACCCAGTCTGCTCCCCCTCCCCGTCTCCCCAGCTCCACAAGCCTAGGTAGCCAGCAGAGGGAGCATACTGGGTTTGGAGAGCCTCAAAATGCCTCAGCCGCAGAGCGTGGTCACTGTTGAAGCTGTCTCAACAGCTCCCTGGAAAAGCCCATTGGCAGGCTGTTGTAATTTATCCTCAGAGCTTGTTCTCTGGAAAAACCTGAAGCTCCAGGCATTTGTTGAAAACCAGTGCAGTTTGTTACCCCTGCAGCTGCTCAAGGCTGTAATACCAGCTGGGGCAAAGGGGAACCTGTTCAGAGACGTCAACATCTAGGAAATTAGAGGTCCATGAGGGTTTTTTTAAAGCTTGCAGCATAGTCCTTGGGGTCTAAAAGGCCAAGTGCATATGCTGAGGAAGGACCTTGGAAGGTCTCTCGTTTCTGGCTGGTCACGAGGCCTCATGTAAATGGAATGAAGTCTAAGGCAGGGGTGTAAACTGTGTGTCGAGGGTGTGCTCCCGCATACAGTACAGAGCCCCTTGGCAAGTGGAAGACCTACTGGTTCAAGGCAAAGAAGTCTGGAAGAATCCAATCCGAATTCAAAACTTGGATTTACCCTAATAGGGAGTGTGGCAAAGAAGATCAAAGATTATAGTCTCAACTGTAGTGTTTACCATCTTCACTGTAATTGTAATTTATAGATGAAAAATACATTGTGTTGTGTAATAAAAATTAATTTTATGGGAAACAAAACCACACTGAAGAAATAAAATTCCTTCACCTTTTCTGAGTCAAAGGATAAATAAAAATGCTTCTTAATTTTTTTCCTTAGAACTGAAGGTACAGGTTTTTTGTTCTCTATTCAAGTTATGAGGGAAATATGTTCAATGCTGATTAACAAAATTTCTTTCGCATGTGGGCTATTGAATGCTTGTGATTTTCTGCTAAAGCAGTGTTTCCCAAAGTGAGGAGATGTATGAGAACTAAGCAGTACATCGCCTAACATCTTTAAATATGTAGTTTTTGTCATTTATACTAGGGAAAATTGCATCAGACACATCAAAGAAAAATGTGAAATTGAAGTGGATATTTAAGTTTACAAAAAAGGTGTAACAAGTGAGTAAAAGGTCAGGTGCTACTCAAATGGTAGAAGTCATAGGAATGATAAGCAAACAGTGAAGTTTGAGAACAAGGCATCATGGAAATGCTGTCTCTGGATATGCAAGTGGCGTCTGCCACACAGCACATTAATCAGCATCTACAAATACATTCTTTGTTTCTTCAGGTGAAAAGAGTTTTAAGGAAAGGCAAAGGAAGGGGTGGGAATAATAGGATCCACACAAAACTGGAAACTGACCTGAGCTGGAAAGCTCATGCAGCTGATCTGTGCTCCGTGCCAGCCTTGGGGACCTGCCTATACCTTCCCGTCTCACCATCCATCTCATAGTGTTCACTACTTAGGAATATTCACAGGAGTGAAAATCAGCTTCTCTAAAGTTAAGGTGCTTTCACCCGAACCCTGAGGTTCTATAATGTTAGTTTTGCAGAGTCTGAGATTAGATGGAACAAATTTTGGTTTCACACTAAGCCTGGGGGATAAGACAAAGGTGTCACGGGCCTTGATCATCTGCCCCTCACAGTGAGCGTGAGACAACCTCTCCCACCCGCAGCTCCACCCACATGGTTCTCCACACATTGCTGTGTTCTTCCAAGACCCCGTGCCCAGACTACACTACGTTATTCTGGGGATGGGCCCCTAGCCACTTGATTCAGACTCAAGTTAGTCCTGCTCTAATGGCTAGCTCTGTAAGATGAAAAGCTTGAAAACTGAGTAGCTGTTTTCCTCCATGTAGAGAAAGCTGCTGCTGAGGGAGAGAAAATAATGAAGCTGGCAGGGAAAGAGGAGCAAGAAAGAGGGACAAAGATGCTTTTGAAGGCCCCTCATCAAGGCCCAATTTATTCTATCCTAAAGTTCACTGAGACCCCTTCCCTAGTTTCCTTATGACCTTGGTGTCTAAGCTAGTTGGACTTTAGACAGAAAGCACTTGAGACCTATTTCATATTGTAAAGTGGGGGGGGGTTATTATTTAAAGTAGGATGTGCAACCTTAGAGATTTTGTGCTGGGAATTCACTCAGATAGGCCTTTTTCTTCATGTGTTTCTGATTTGTGAGTTTTACCTTCCAAGCAATACATGCTTGAGAAAGATATAGTTTTTTTTGTATCAATTAAAATCAACATGAAATGGTACTAAATTAGAGCACTTACTGGCCCGTGCAGTGTGTCAAGCTTTTGACACGCATGGTCTCATTTATGCTTCCTAACACCACTTTGAGTTGGGTGTAGCTATCCTCTGGAAGTGCTTTATTTGAATAAGGCACATAAGTAAGTGTTGATGGAGGATTCAAGCCCAGCTCCAGTTAATTTCTGAGGCTGGTGTTTTAACCCTGTGCTATGCTGCCTGCCAAAAAGCCTTCAGGACCTCTCCTGCTGTGGCTGTATTTAACTGATGTGAAGGACAGTGGTACCAGCACTGGCCTTCATCTTGTAAATCCTGTGGTGTTAATGTAAGGTCTAAACAATCTTCAAGGACCAGCAGCTGTAGCTTTGACCTTCAGGTTTGATTCTGCCCCTTCCGTGCCATCTTCTCCCCTCCTGATGAAAGACACCAGGTGTCTGCAGAGTCAGATATGTGACGAAGGGACGAGTGTCCCTATTAAGAGCAAACAGACTCTCCCAAAACCAGGAGGGGGAACCCTGGGTTCTGAGCCTGGATTTCCCCCAGTGGGAGGCATCTTAACTACATTGTCTGAAGCCCCTAACTTTATGATTCTACAAAGACTGGACTCCTCTGAGGTGGATGGGCTGCTGCCAAACTACAGTTCCTTGATTGAGATAATCAGGGAACAGTCTACAAGGTCCTCCAAATATGTGAGGCCTCCAACTTTGGCTGAGAAAATTGGCACCAAGCACTGTAAACATCTGTAAGTTGGAATACAAACCTGCCTGCCAGGAAGGTTGCCCAGCCAACAGGGAACATACCATGTTTCTACAAAGCTTATTTCAGGAGTTAGGAAATAAAAAAATAGTACAGTTGACCCTTGAACTGCATGACTCCATTTGTATGTGGATATTTTCAATAGATATCTTGGGAAATTATTTGGAAATTTGTGACAATTTGAAAAAGTTCTCTAGCTTCCTTTATTTCAGAAATATTGTATATGTTACATATAAAGTAAGTGTTAATGGACAGTTTATATTATCGGTAAGGCTTCCAGTCGACAGTAGACTATTAGTAATTAAGTTTTTTGGGGGGATCAAAGGTATAGATGGGTTTTCCACTGCACCCCTAAGCCCCCATTGTTCAATGATCAGCTGTATAAAAAAGTAAACGTGATGCCAAGAGTATGAAGGGAAAGGTTAGGTAGGATGGGTCCTGGTCCCATAAATGGCCTTTTATGATTAAAGGAATCATGAGTAAAATAAAGTTGAAAGTTTAAACTTGTACAGAACCTAGATTTTAAACTCTCTAGTGCTTTCATTACAATATTGCCACCTCTTTAAACAGTAAGGCATCTTTTTGAATGATCAATCCATCCTGAAAACACCTGCATCAACAGACAGCGTAACTTGCTAGGAATCCTGCAGCAAATTAACTGTCAAGCAGGAATGAGTCAGTGTGCCCTGGGTTTCATTAGCACCATCCAGTGAAGTCACAAATCCTGCCTGAATTGAAATCTAAACCACAGCAACATCACGGGGCCTGTGCTCCTCTTGACTTCTAAAAGGCTAAGTTGCTACTACTGAACTAAGGAAACAAGGCTGTCCGAGAGCCCACGTGTGGTTGGAAATAGCCAACACCTGTCTCTGCTGCTACTCCCCTGTCACTCGGGCCTCACGTGGGCAGCTTGTCTTCACATCAAAAGGGAGCAGGGTCTTAGTCCTCAAATACTCCACCCCCTTCATTACTAGATTTCTGCTCTGATATTCCTGAGCTTTATCCCTCATCTTGACAAGCGAGATTGGCACAATGTTCAGAGAAGACCTTTCCTGTCGCCCAGCGGTGGTCTCTCCGTGGGCGCGTCGCCTGAGGAGCGAAGCTGTGTTTGCTTTCACACATTAATTAACCCCTCGAGTGAGGGTCTGGAGCCCATTGAGCCACCTGAGACCAGGGCGATGGCTTTCCAGTGTCAGCAGCAACATCTGGCACATTCCTAAATCCTGTTTCTCTTTTTTCTTCAATTTGTCTCCTGCTTTCCTGAGCTCCTAAGGTGACAGCAGATTTACAAACAGGCTGCCAGAGGAGTGAGAGAATATTGTGAAATAGCAGACACATCATTTGATAATCATAAGCAGAATAGGTCTCAGGAAACAAGCCCACACAATTGTAAATCTTATATTTCATTGTTTGGTGTTTATTAGTTCACCAGCTGAAAATTTGATGTCAGAATGTCACAAATAATGTGAATTCTGTAGGTTCTGATGTGTTTTATTTAGGATAAAGTGAGTCTTATTTCACTTCCAATTCAGCAAAGATGTCCTTATGTCCTGGATGCCAGGTTTCCTATTTTATTTCAGAAATCTTAGGCTTCCGGTAGAAAAGGATGGTGGCTGAGAACAAGGATCTGGGGTCATATTGCTGAGGTTTAATCCTGCTCTGCCATTACTGGCTGTTACTTAGACAAATCCCTTCAGGCAGTTTATCCTAAGTCTTCTGCAAAAATGGAAGTACCACAAGAGCACAAGCTCTATCTTTTCATCACTGTATCCCTGGTACCTAGAACATTGCCTGGAACCTAGTAGGCCTTTGTAAATATCTATTGAAAAAGTAAATCTGTATATGAACATATAATTGTTCATCTGATTGTCCACCAGGGCAGAGTGCCCCCCTCATCTGTTTCCCACAGCACCCAACCCAGATGGAGGTTAAGTAGCCATCAACACTTATGAATTTGGGTGCATTTGAACTGAAACATCAATGCATAATTGAAACATCTTTCTATTCCTTCCTGGTGCACAGCACAGGGGTTACAGGGAATCAGGAGAAAAGGATGGCATGGGGATGGCATGGCAGAGTGACATCAACCATCTCGCCTTGCCTGTGGCTCTTTTCTCTCTGGATTGTGCCCTTGTGGGGCAGTACCTAGACCTTTTCTTTCCTGAGTTCCCTGTTGAGCCTACAAAGTCAGTAAAACTAATTCTGAGATGATGAGCATCTTTTGGAACAATTGGGCACTAACCCCAGGTTCTAACCCTGGTTCCACTGTCATCAACTTATGTAACCCTCAGCAAAGCGCCTGACCTTACAGACCTGTGCTGGGCTTCTTGTTGTAAGGAGATATTGTAGGACAGATGACAGAGGGAGCGTGAAAACTGTGAAAAAGATGACGTAGATAGCAATGTTCAGTTTTTTAATTAAGAGCTGAAACTAGAGACTCATTTCTCTCTGAGGTTTAGGGTATAATAGCCATGACAAGCCATCACAAGTCAGCCAGTCTTTTGTGAGATTATGCCACACAGACCTCAACAGAGATACTTAAGGTACTGTTATATGATTTAAAAACTATGATTTCTTTATTTTATGTTCCCCCAATCACTTTCACTGTGTCAGGCACTATTTCAAGTACAGAGGAGAAGTTAGGGAGGAAAAACCCTAATTGTGTGGGTTTACATTCTATTGGTGGAGCCAGACATGCAAACAGGTAGTTACGTTACTGATCTATACAGCGAGAGGAGTGATCAGGATACCTGTACTGTAGTAGCCTAGAGAAAGGACCCCTCACTGGGGTTGGGGAGGGCTGTTGGTGATGGGGATTAGGAAGTACTACCTGAGATATGCCTTAGAGAATAAGGAAACACTCAGCAAACAGTGGATGAATGAATGAATGGTGCTTATCCCATTATAGGGTGAAATGGGCTGATCCATTTAACTTGGTATTAAAGTTCCTGGAAGGCAGAGTCCAGAAAGGGAATGAGGAAAGAAGAAAGATAACTCATAGAAGAATTAGCAGCATTTGATTTTGAGGATGCCAAATTGGCTAGAGTTGAGAGCAGAACGGTTTATTCAGGGACCCTTAGGCCCTGGGAGAACTCATTTACTTCACTGAGAAACTCAGCCATTCTCCTGCTGGCAGTGGGGAGTCATGGAAGAAAAGGACTGACCCAAGCATGCATTAGTTTAGATGGATCACTCCGGTTGACTGTTCTTCCTTGCAGTCATTGAAATGTCTGCAGGTGAACTTGAGATTTACATGTTCTCTGTGCCTCATTCTCAGTCCCACACCCCATGGTTCTCTGGGAATGATTATCCTAAGTCCATACAAGGGAGTTTTATTTTAGTCTTGGCATATTTTCTATATGCAAATTGGACTGGGCTTCTAGTTACTATCAGCCTTTACCCAGGGTTACTTGCATTCTGCAAAAGCAGACCTGCTACTGGTCACAGCCATTGCTATATTCCACTCCATTCAAGATAGGTTCCATTCAAGTTACATTCAACAAATCAGTGGTTGGTTGTGTTGGGGAAGTGGGGAGTGGGGGGTGGAAAGGGTGAAGTTGGTCAAAAGGTACAAATGTGCTGTTATAGAATAAATAAGTCCTGGAGATGTAATGTACATAAAAAGCAAATGTATCTTGATGTGTAAAACTTCTTGCTAAATACTGAGAGGACCAGGAAAATAAAATCAATCCCAACCTAGTACTCTAGGAAGATTCATTAACAGAGAATGATAACTACATAATTAACTTTGATAAAAGGTGAACTTTAATGAACACACGTTTTGCTCAGAGAAATCTACTCACTGCTCACCACTGCCCATACCCTATATACCCATTACTCTGGTTATTTTCTACAAGTCCTCTACATTGTTGTACCAACTTATAAAAAGTGCTTTTTAGTAGTCATTTCATTTGATCATCATGTGGATCCTGTGAAATACTAAATCTGGCATTATCAACCCCATTTGACAAATGAGGAAAGTGCAGCATTCAGTGAGAAAGCCAGTATTAGAGCTCAGTGCTTTTACAAAGTACAAAGCTAAGACTAGCTCTCCTTGGCCTTCCAAAGAGAACTCAAGAATTTCCTTTAGGATTTCTTGATTTCCTCTTAAAGTGCACAAGAAATGCCGAGTGCTTGTACAGTAATGAATCAAATTTTAGAATCCATAAAGGCAAATTCCAACCTGTCGTTATCAATTTTTTGCTCTTAGAATCAGGTACCCCCTCAGTAGAGATACACTGTGCATTCCTGTAGGCACAGGAACTTCAGTGCAGCCAAGCCTCCCACAAATAGAGTTAGGGGACTCCTCAGAAATGGGCATCTGTCCGCCTCCCTCTAGTGGCTCCCCCCTCTCCGTACTCCTTCCCACTTCCTCCTCCTCTTCTTCTCCTTCTGCTTCTGCTCTGCTTTTTCTTCTTCTCTCTCTACTCCCCCTCTTTCCTGTTCGTTCTTCTGCTTAGTCATGACTTTAGCTCCTTATAACCTGGTTCATCCACTATTTAATTTGCCAGAACTGCAGCCTGGACTCCATATTTCAGAAGTCCAGTGCTCAGTGCCAACTCACCTTGGTGTCTGAGTGTCTTAATCTCAAGAGAAAATCACTGGGCCAAGTCACCTGCCAGTGAATGAACTGCTCTTGGGTCAAATGATTATCCGTGGCCCGATCACCTGTGGCTACAGCAAATAGATCCCCACAGAATGCAAGTGGCTGTCTAGGCCAGTTTTTTGAGAGGGGCCTTTGGTGCGAGTGGTGCCCTCTGTTCATGGCACAGGGGGATGCCCTAAAACATGTCTCCCACACAGACTTAATTCTAACTATCTTATGTTGAGATGTTGAGAATTTTAATATTATCTCCTTGGAAAAGCATGAAGTATTGGTAAGCATATTTTCATTGAGGTGAAATTCACATAACATAAAATCGATTATTTTAAAGTGTACAAATTTAGTGACAGTACATTCACTGTGTTGTGTGGCAAGCCTTTTGTACCATGCAGAATGCAGATTTTCCAATTCTTGAATTTTCTTTCTTCCTCAAAAATTAAATAATCAATACATTCTCAGAATATAACAAAATCAGAATCAGTCAATCTAACTGTATTGCTGGCTTGTTATGCAGGAGTTCTTGCTGTGAAAATTGTTCCAAATACAGTAGCAAACAGTGGGAATAGTTTACTTTTTTGGAAGAAAAATAGAAGGAAGAAGGAATACTTCTTTTTTCTTTGAAAATGGCTTTCCTGACAGAAAAAAAAAAAAAAACATGGCCAAAAGCCTGTTATTCTCAAAATGACTACTCACAATGACACTTCCTGCCAGACTGGGAGCCTCTTTCTCTTGAAAAGGCCAGAGTGAGACACTGCTCCCCTCTGCCCTGGACTGTCTCCTAGAGGTGGTGGCCATTGATAGTTGCATGGGAGATGTTTTACCACTGGTGATTGGAGGGAATAGAGCCCAGGGATGAAGATAGGAACTCATGGACAGAAGGGTGGTTTCTGTCAACACAGGGATACATAATGCTGTCATGGCCCTTGTTCTCTCCCAGGAAGAGCTAGAAAACATAGTAGACCAAGATTTCTGATGTTTAGCACACATGAAAAAGGACCTCACTGAGGAAAGAGTGGCTTTGTGAGTTCAGTGGGGCACCCACTGAGTCCCTCTCATGCTGCAAAGGTGGCTTTAGGGCCCAAAGGATCTTGCAAGCACTGGCTCTGGATCTGCACAAACCTTCATTCATGGGCTATTTGATTTGAGGTAAATTATTTAATGTCTCTGCATCCCAGTTTTCTCTCCGATATCTCTCTTGGTTTCAGACTCCTCCCCTAGGATTGATGATGCCCAGTTGGGCAAGGACCCTCATATGCTGCCAGTGGGAATATAAAAGATTGCAACTACTTTAGAAAACAGTATGGTAGTTGCTTAAAAACTTAAATATACACCTATGATACAACCTAGACATTCTACTCCCAGATATTCACCCATGAGAAGTGAAACCATATGTCCATACAAAGACTTGTACATGAACACTATAGGCAGCTTTATTTAGAATATAACCAAGCTGGAAACAAGCCAAGTGTACACAAATAAGCAAATATATAAACAAATTACAGTATGTCCACACAATGGAATACTAAGAAAAGAACTATTGATACGTACAGCAAAACAGATGAATCTCAAAATAATTATGCTGATTGAAAGGGAACAGCACAAAATAGATACTGTATGATTCCATCTATAGAAAATTAAAATTTCTGTAAGCCCCATTTATAGAATATTCTAGGAAATCCAAACAACTCAATAGTGACAGAGAGTAGATCAATAGTCACCTGGAGACAGGAGTGGGGGGCAAAGGAGGAGGGGATTAAAAGGGCCGTGATGAAACTTGAGAGTGATACTTACATTCATTATCTGAGAATTTCATTGTCATGATGTTCTTACAAGTATATCATATGTCAAAACATCAAACTTGAAATATCTGTAGTATATTGTGTATTTATTATTCCTCAATAAAGCTGTTTGAAAAAAATTTCATCTAGGGAGCTCAGGTGAGCATCCTGGGCTGCTGTTGGTATTTGTAATCCATTTAGAACTTAGTGGTTCTTAACGTTGGCTACATATTAGAATCACTGGAGAATGTTAAAAATTAAAAATATTTATGCCTGGGCTCTCCCCATAGAAACTTTTACTTTGAGATTTAGTATGTGAGCCTGGCATTGTTGTTTTTTACAAACTCCCCAGGTAATTTTGTGAACACAGGTTGAGACCTACAGCTGTAGAAAAAGATATTGTTGTCAATGAGCACATTTGGGGAGGGCTTATGGGGGCAATACCCTGATCCAGGGTTCAGAAACTCGGAGAATCACCTAAGTAGGATGAGAGCAGACTTGGAAATAGAACAGGTGAAGCAGTCCGATAAGCACTAGAGAAGGTAGAAAGAGAGAAAGTAGAGCTTCGTGCCACACATGTGGAATACAGGCCTTAGTGCTAAGGATGGGAAGAGCAAGGGAAATTTTCTCGGAGTTTTGATGCTAGAACAATAATTGGCTCTGTGAAAGCAATGCAGTAGGAGTTTGGGGTGTCTTCCTAAACCTGTAGCCATCTAGGAACTACAGCCTTGCTAATCTGAAAGTGACACCCAGCCTGGCAGCATTGGCAGCATCTTGGGTTTTGTTAGAAATGCAGAATATCCCACTTCGCCCAGACCTACTGTATGAGATGCAACATTTAAACAAGATTCCCAGATGATTCATATGCACAGTAAAATCATATGATTGAACCCTCAGTTCCTTCCAGTCTGTGATTTGAAGGGAAATAAAACAGGGAAAGAGGGATAAGAGCTCTATTACACAGGCTGCTCAGGGAAGCTTTTCTGATATTTGATCAGACACTAAAGCAACTCAGGGTTCAAGTCATTTGAATATCTGTTAATGAATGAAAGAGCATTTCAGGCTGAAACAATAGAGAAGGAAGGGAACAAAAGGCCATTAATAGGGTTAAGTTAATTATAGTCAAAACATTTATCAGAATACTATGCAGACATTAAGAAAGGTGATCTCGACACAAGGACTGATGGCAGCATGAGAGGTGAGACAGAGGCCTCCTCCTAAAACTGCATATAATATGAAAATATAATTAATACAACTAATCCTGAAAGAGCAACAGGAAAAAGGGCTGCACCAGACTGCTTACACCTGGAGAAAAGAATAGACCTCACGGAACAGGGTAACATACCAAAGCCATGGTCCAGTGGGACCCAAGCCCTTCCCCCGCCCCAGCTCACTAGTGGGAGGAAGAGAAACTGAGCAGGGATGGAGTGGAGGCCTGGGACTGCTGAACACTACCTCTGGATATCTGCTCTGGGAGCACAAACCTACATTTCATGGTGCTCTGGTGATTAGGGGGATTGGAAAGCCAAGACAGGCAGAATACCTGGAGAGACTGAGATTCTAGCCACCTGTAGAAAACAGGGATCCATATCTGGCTGCTCTAGGACAAAAGAAAGGTGGGCAGTCAGACTTCCTAACAGCGAGAGGGCTTCTAAAGGGGCAAGCATTGCACAGAGCTTACTGCTCATTAGAAAGGACAGGTAGACAAAATTGTCCAGGTGCACTCTGCCCAGCAGGTTGGGAACTTTCACAACTTTCACAATCTTCAGGCACTCCAGCCCCCTAGCTGGCTACACAGCTCCAAGGTCCCTCTCCATGATATGCAGCCTGCTATGCCTTACTCCTGGCCATCCCACACCTGGCTTGCAAACTGGCAAATCAACAAACCCTGCCCTAGCATCAGGCCAGCCAGAGGGAAGCCCCTCTTGCAAACGCAAAGCATAGAGGCTTATACCTGTGTGCTTGGCCCATTGGTTCTAGCAGTGGAGACAGGCATAGCAGCCAGGAAGCAGGAAACAGCTCTTTCCTCCCCCCAGGCACCAACACTGCTCTCCTGCAACCCCCGACATTGCTTAAGGGGCTGAGCAGCTCCAGAGAGTAGAGCTTCTGGGCATTAGAGGATGCAACATACAAATATGAAATGTTGAAGGAACCTGGTTCAAAGCAAAACCATAAATACAACAGAAATAAAGTCAAACGAAATCAGCTTCATGAGTCTTCCTTAAAGAGATTTCAAAATAAAAATTATAAACATCCTCAGGGAGGTACAGAAAAATACTAAAGAACTCAGGAATGAATTCTGGTCAGAGATCCAATCATCACAGAACATGGTATCAGAAATGAAACATACAATGGAAAGTTTTAAAAGCAGATTAGATATGGTGGAGGAGGTGATAAATGAAATATAAAAGAGAGAAGAAGAAGCATATAAAGAAGCTGAGGCACAGAGAGAAAAAAGGATCTCTAAGAATGAAAGAATATTGAGATAACTGTGTGACCAATCCAAATGGAAAAATATTCACATTATAAGGGTACCAGAATAAGAAGAAGAGAGAAAAAGGGATAGAAAGTGTCTTTGAGGAGGTAATTGCTAAAAACTTCCCCAATCTTGAGAAGGATAGTCTCTCAGGCCATGGAGGTGCACAGATCTACCAACAGAAGGGACCCAAGGAAGACAACACCAGAACATATAATAATTAAAACAGCAAAGATTGAGGATAATGTCAGACTATTAAAAGCAGCCAGAGAGAGAAATGAGATCACATACAAAGGAAAGCCAATCAGGCTATCATCAGACTTCTCAGGAGAAACCTTTAAGGCCAGAAGGCAGTGGCATGACATATTTAATGCAATGAAGCAGAAGAGCCTTGAACCAAGAATACTTTATCCAGCAAGATTATCATTTAAATTTGAAGAAGGAATTAAACAATTTCCACATAAGCAAAAGCTGAGAGAATTTACCTCCCACAAACCACCTGCACAGTATAGTTTGGAGAGACTGCTATAGATGGAAGTGTTCCTAAGATTTAATAGCTGCCACCAGAGGTAATAAAACCACAGGAAAGAAAGCAGAACAGTTAATTACTAAGCAAATGCAAAATTGAATCAACTATCCCCAAAGTCAATCAAGGGATAGACAAAGAGTACAGAATATGATACCTAATATATAAAGAATGGAGGAGGAAGAAAAAGGAGGAGAAAAAAAGAACATTTAGATTGTATTTGTAATAGCATACTAAGTGAGTTAAGTTAGACTCTTATATAGTACGGAAGTTTACCCTTGAACCTTTGGTAACCATGAATCTAAAGCCTGCAATGGCAATAAGTACATACCTATCGATAATTACCCTAAATGTAAGTGGTCTGAAAGCACAAATCAAAAGATATAAAATCACTGAATGGAGAAAAAACAAGACCCATGTATATACTGCCTACAAGAGACTCAATTTAAACCCAAAGACATACACAGACAAAAAGTGAAAGGATGGAAAATGATATTTCATGCAACTAATAGGGAGAAAAAAGCAGGAGTTGCACTACTTGTGTCAGACAAAATAGACTTCAAAACAAAGAAGTAATGAAAGACATTACAGAATGATAAAGGGGTCAGTCCAACAGGAGAATATAACCATTATAAATATCTATGCACCCAACACAGGAGCACCTACATATGTGAAACAAATACTATCAGAATTAAAAGGGGAAATAGAATGCAATGCATTCATTCTAGGAGACTTAACACTCCACTCACTCCAAAGGACAGATCAACTAGACAGAAAATAAGTAAGGACACAGAGGCTCTGAACAACACATTTGAACAGATGGATCTAAGAGACATCTACAGAACTCTACACCCAAAAGCAGGAGAATACACATTCTTAAGTGCATATGGAATCTTCTCAAGAATAGATCATATACTAGGCCACAAAAAGAGCCTCAGTAAATTGAAAAAGATTGAAATTGTACAAACCAATTTCTTAGACCACAGAGGTATGAAACTAGAAATAAATTATGCAAAGAAAATGAAAAATCCCACAAACCCATGGAGGCTTCACAACATGCTTCTAAATAACCAATGGATAAATGAACAAATAAAAACAGATATCAAGCAATATATGGGGACAAATGACAACAATAATTCAACACAGCAAAATCTGTGGGATGCAGTAAAGGACGTGCTAAGAAGGAAGTATATTGCAATATAGGCCTACCTCAGCAAAGAAGAACAATCCCATATGAACACTCTAAATTCACAATTAATGAAACTAGAAAAAGAAGAACAAATGAGGCCCAAAGTCAGTAGAAGGAGGGACATAATAAAGATTGGAGAAGAAATAAATAAAATTGAGAAGACTAGAACAATAGAAAGAATCAATGAAAACAAGAGCTGGCTCTTTGAGAAAATAAACAAAATAGATAATTCCCTAGCCAGTCTTATCAAGAAAAACAGAGAGTCTACATACATATACAGAATCAGAAATGAGAAAGGAAAAATCACTATGGACACCACAGAAATACAAAGAATTATTAGAGAATACTATGAAAAATTATATGCTAACAAACTGTATAACCTAGAAGAAATGGACAACTTTCTAGAAAAATGCAACCTTCCAAGGCTGACCCAGAAAGAAACAGAAAATCCAAACAGACCAATTACCAGCAACAAAATTTAAAAGGTTATCAAAAAACTACCTAAGAACAAAACCCTTGGACCAGATGGCTTCACCCCTGAATTTTATCAAAATTTAGTGAAGACCTAATACCCATCCTCCTTAAAGTTTTCCAAAGAGTAGAAGAAGAGAGCATACTTCCAAACTCATTCTATGAGGCCAGCATCACTCTAAAGCCAAAACCAGGGAAAGACACTACAAAAAAAGAAAATTACACGCAAATGAACATAGATGCAAAAATAATCAACAGAATATTAGGAAACCGAATTCAAAAATACATATGAAAATGATCATCTACCATGATGAAGTAGGATTAATTCCAGGGATGCAAGGATTGTACAATATTAAAAAATCCATCAACATTATCCACCATATCAAAAAAAGAAGGACAAAAACCACATGATCATCTCCATAGATGCCAAAAAAGCATTTGACAAAATTCAACATCCTTTCATGATAAAAACTCTCAATATAATGGGTATAGAGGGGAAGTATCTCAATATAATAAAGGCAATATATGATAAACCCACAGCCAACATCATACTTAACAGTGAGAAACTGAAAGCCTTTCCTTTCAGATTGGGAGCAAGGCAAGGATGCCCACTCTCTCCACTTTTATTCAACATAGTTCAGGAGGTCTTCTCCACAGCAATTAGTCAACACAAAGAAATAAAGGGCATCCAGATTGGTGAGGAAGAAGTTAAACTGCCCCTGTTTGCAGATGACATGATATTGTACATAAAAAACCTTAAAGAATCCACTCCAAAATGACTAGATCTAATATCTGAATTCAGCAAAGTTGCAGGATACAAAATACACAGAACTCTGTTGCATTCCTGTACACTAATGATGAACTAGCAGAAAGAGAAATCAGAGAAAAAATTCATTCACAATTGCCTTAAAAAGAATAAAATACCTAGGAATAAACCTAAACAAGGAAGGGAAAGACCTATACTTTGAAAACTACATGACACTCATAAGAGAAATTAAAGAAGATACCAATAAATGGAAACACATCCTGTGCTCATGGATCAGAAGAATTAATATTGTCAAAATGGCCATCCTGCCTAAAGCAATTTACAGATTCAATGCAATTCCTATCAAAATACCTACAGCATTCTTCAATGAACTAGAGCAAATTGTTCTAAAATTCATATGGAATGACAAAGACCCCAAATAGCTAAAGCAATCCTGAGAAGGAAGAATAAAGCTGGGGGGATTATGCTCCCCAACTTCAAGCTTTACTACAAAGCCACAGTAAGCAAGACAATTTGGTACTGGCACAAGAACAGACTCATAGACCAATGGAACAGTCTAGAGAGCCCAGATATAAATCCAACCATATATGGTCAATTAATATATGACCATGGACATACAATGGGAAAATGACAGCCTCTTCAACAGCTGGTGTTGGCAAAACTGGACAGTTACATGCAGGAGAATGAAACTGGGTTATTGTTTAAGCCCATACACAAAAGTGAACTCGAAATGGATCAAAGACTTGAATGTAAGTCATGAAACCATAAAACTCTTAGAAGACAACATAGGCAAACATCTCCTGAATATAAACATGAGCAACTTCTTCCTGAATGCATCTCCTCGAGCAAAGGAAACAAAAGCAAAAATGGACACATGGGACTATATCAAACTAAAAAGTTTCTGTATGGCAAAGGACACCATCAATAGAACAAAAAGGCATCCTACAGTATGGGAGAATATATTTGTAAATGACATATCCGACAAGGGGTTAACATCCAAAATATATAAAGAACTCTTGTGCCTCAACACCCAACAACAAATAACCCCATTAAAAAATGGGTAGAGGATATGAAGAGATAATTCTCCAAAGAAGAAATTCATATGGCCAACAGACACATGGAAAGATGCTCCACATCACCAATCATCAGGGAAATGCAAATTAAAACCACAATGAGATATCACCTCACACCAGTAAGGATGGCCAGCATCGAAAAGACTAAGAACAACAAATGCTGGTGAGGATGTGAAGGCAGAGGAACCCTCCTACACTGCTGGTGGTAATGTAAGCTAGTTCAACCATTGTGGAAAGCAATATGGAGGTTCCTCAAAAAACTCAAAATAGAAATACCATTTGACCCGGGAATTCCACTCCTTGAAATTTACCCAAAGAATACAAGTTCTCAGATTCAAAAAGACATATGCACCCCTGTGTTTATTGCAGCACTTTTTACAATCGCCAAGATATGGAAGCAACCTAAGTGTCCGTCAGTAGATGAATGGATAAAGAAGATGTGGTACATATACACAGTGGAATACTAAACAAATCCTACCTTTTGCAACAACATGGATTGAGCTAGAGGCTATTATGCTCAGTGAAATAAGCCAGGCAGAGAAAGACAAGTGCCAAATGATTTCCCTCATTTGTGGAGTATAACAATGAAACAATACTGAAGGAACAAAACAGTAGCAGACTCACAGACTCCAAGAAGGGTCTACCGGTTACCACAGGGAAGGGATGGGGGAGGGCGGATGGGAGGGAGGGAGAAGGGGATTGAGGGGTATTATGTGTAGTACACATGGTGTGAGGGGTCATGGGGAAGACAGTGTAGCACAGATAAGGCAAATAGTGAATCTGTGGCATTTTACTACACTGATGGACAGTGACTGCATTGGGGTATGGGTGAGGACTTGATAACATGGGTAAATGTAGTAACCACATTCTTTTTTCATGTGAAACCTTCATAAGGGTGTATATCAATAATACCTTAATAAAAAGTTATTTTAAAAAAAAGAAAGGTGATTTCTATTAGTTACTCGGTGGCATGGAAAGATTTCCTTAGTAATTTTAGTTGAAAACAAGCAAGTGTGCAGTTTATTCTCTTAATATAAAAGTGTGTATGTGTCTGTGGGGTGCGTGCACAATGTGTTTGTAGAGTAATGTCTAGAAAAATGTTCACAGTGATAGGTTCTCAAATGGCACAATTTACCATTTAAATGGTAAATTTAAACATTTTTTCAGGCATACACAAAAATAAAGATCAAATGATATTTATTACCTGTCTCTCTCACCAGAATGTAAACTCTGTGAACGCAGAAACTTTGCTTGTTCACTACTTTATCCCTGTTATCTAGATACATAGCATGTGCTCAGTGAATATTTGTTGAATGAAAGAAAAAAGAAAATGCAGAGGCTTTGCAGGGACCAAATAGTAGTTCAGATTGCTGGAGTTCAAGTGCCAGCAGGGAAAGAGTGAAAATGCAGTGGACATCTGAGCACATCTGATTGGGCAGAACCTTACATCCCAGCATAATAGTGTGGATGTCATTCTTTAGGAAATGGGTAGCTTGCTCACTAAAATGAGAGGGCAGGGGATGGATACTGCATGATTTAGCAACAGCCCACAGCCTTCTGCATCTCTTGCTATGGAAAAGAAGAGAAGAGAAGGAAAGAAGGAGACAAAGAAAGAGAGAGAGAGAGAGAAAAGAAAGAGAGAAAGAAAAGGGAGTGGGGAAGGGAGGGAAGAAAGAAAATGGAAGGGAGGGAAAAAAAGAAAATACTCTGTGAATAAATAAGATAATCAGACTTTCCTTTTCAGCTGTATTTGATGGAGAATTTTGAGCCAGCTAAAGCTCTAGGACTTGACATTCACTTGCTGGTTGATGGAGACCGTGAGAACAAAGTGAAGATGCTTCCACTTCCTCACTCCAGTCTGACCACCACCACCTGCCACGCTGAACCGCACGGAGGCTGCCCTGGTGGGACGGAATACAGAAGGCTCCTGAAGCCAGAGACTCAGCAATGCCAAAACACAGTAAAGTCACAGTGTCGAGGTCAAAAGGAATCTTATTCTGGATAGTTGGTTTTCAGCAGTGCTAGGACTTCCCACGTTTTATACTGAGGCCTTGTGTGGGCAGGCACAGGCCACTGAATTGGTTCCATTGACCAACCCTTTGATCTCAACATGTTTGAAAAAAATAGAACATGTTGTCTTAAAGACTTTTCTCCCTTTGAGATGTTCTTAATTATTATTAAGAAAAGTTCCCCAATAGTCACTCCACCCGCTTCAGCTCAACTTCCCTAGCAGACAGAGTGGTCTTCTTTAAACATGAATTCTACTCACCACTCTCTGGCTCCAACCCCATCATTGGCTCAATATTGCTCTTAGAATAGTGATCAAAGCCCTTTGCGTGGCCTTCAAGGCTCTGCCTGTCTCTCAGGCAGTGTCACCTTAGGCCACTCTTACCCTTCCCCATTATGCTCCAGCCCTGTGACTGTCTATCAGCTTCTCAAATATGTTATGCTCCTTCCTCAGACCTTTTCTGTAGTATTCTTGGTGCTTGAAATTGTATTGCTCCCTTCAGCAATCTGATTGGCTGCCTCTCATCCTTCATATTATGGTATAAATGTCACTACCTCGGGGACCTAGTCAGTCTCATGCACCAGAGCAGGCTGGGTAAATGTCAGGCGCTCTCACACCATCCACCCAGCACTTCTCCACCACAGCACAAACTCAATTAGATTTAAGTAATAATTGGAAAGTTATTTGTTTTCCCCTCGAACAGGCCAAGTGGGTCCCAGCACAATGCTGGCCTGGGTGACCTAACTTAAACTTTCTTTTTCAGTGTTATTATCATCCTATGACATCAGTGGGTTAATGAATGAGTGGAGTGAGTAACAGGGGAAACTATATTTCAACAGGTTTGTTGTAAAGGGGACAAGAGAGCCAGGGTGGCAGCTGGACAGCCCTGGGGAGTTGTCTCAGTCAGCTTCTGCTGCCATAACAAAATACCTCAGACTGGGTGGCTTAAACCACAGAAATTTACTTCTCACAGCTCTGGAAGCTGAAAGTTCAAGATCAAGGTGCCACGTGGGTTGGTTTCTGGTGAGAGCTCTGTTCCTGGCTTATGTATGGCTGTCTTCTCTGTATGTCCTCACATGGTGGGAAAGAGAGAGCGAGCTCTGTGTAGTCCCTTCTTATAAGGGTACTTATGATGCCATCCCAAGGGCCCATCTCCAAATACCATCACGCTGAGGGTTAGAGATTCAATGTACAATTTTTTTTTCCATGGGGCTCTAGGAGGGCAACACAATTGATTCCATAGCAGGAGTTAAGCAAAGACTTTTTAGGGTGAAATGTCCTGGGCAGGCTTAAATGCTGAGGGGTAGGATGAAGTTTCGTGAGGGAGAGGAGACAGTCACGGAGGGTGGGAGCAGAATGGAAGCAGAGCCCTGCTGCTTCGTCCAGGAGGGCAGGCGCAGCTGACCCGTGACGTGGGAAGAGGGCAATGGTGCTTGCAGTTCCCGGGGACCTTTTCCGTACGGTGGCAACCTCAATAATGGCTTCTCATTTCCCTTTTAAAGTAACATGATGGGATGCCTGCTGAGGGGGTGGCATGAGAATGGAGAAGGCTGAAATTGCTTAGTGGAGAGCGTGAGAGCTGGCTGAGGACACACTGCCGCAGAGCGTGGTGGCCGGCAGAGGGCGCTCGCCTGGAATGTCTGCAGGCACAGAGTCCTTGGCGCTCTGAGATGCGTCTCCATCACTGCTCAGCACCTGCAGGGTGAAGCAGGGAGGGAGGACAGCAGCCTTGGGCCAAAGCCAGTCAGCCGGTGGCAAGCAGGCGTGAGAACTGCGAGCACTCACCGGAAAGTGGTTTGGATTAGGATCATGCTGGTGGAAGGGGCTGACTGACAGGGAGGAAGCGAAGAGGCCGAAGACCTTCTACAAGACAGGAATAACAGCCGAGAAACCTGGAATGGGAGAAGTTTGTGGTCACAGAATGGGAGTTAAAGTCAGATTTCAAGGGAGGAGCAGTCCCCAGCAACACTATCGTCCAGCGCATCCGCTTCCGAGTGAGTGGCCCAAGTGGGCTCACGGTAAAGCCCCGGAAATAGAGAAGACCGCGACTGGAGATCAGTCTACTGAAGTCAAGGTCCAGCGCTTGGAGCGAGCCAAGGCCGGTGAACAGCCTCCTTACAAAATTCCGTCCTCACAGGCTTATTCCCCGTGCCCAGCCCTGATTCCCCGTGGGGTTGTCCTAGCTGCCCGGCTCTCTCTCTCTCTTTACCTATCAGCGCTTCACATCTTGAGGCTCTTTGGGACAGAGGAAAAGATAGAGGAGGCAAGGAACTGATAAAGAGGACTACACAAGCCATTGAAATCACAGATTTCGGGTGATACTGACATTTATCTGATATGCAATTATTGTTCTTAGCTCCCAAAACCAAACGAAAATCTTAGCACTACACAACTGTGTGATGGGAAATCGTTGGGGAAATCATCCTTTAGGGCTTCTCTTCCAGCCAGCACTGCCACATAAGCATTTTTTCCTTCATACAGGAAAAAGCTGGGATAGTTACGGTAACTACTGTTTTCTAGCAAGAATTGCCAAGATTAGAAAATGCCTCAAGACCATCTCACTTAGTTACAGCACATATCATTAACAGATCACAGCGCTTTTTACTGCACATGTCAGATACAGCTTTAGAATTAAGCTGACAATAAAACCATCTGGGACACTTGGAGAATGATTAAATGCAAAATTATTGAAGTTTTTATTTACTGATTGACAAACTGATTTTATTGTATTGTTGGAATTATAATATAGTTCTTCTCACAAACTATTTTCAAGGTTCATTCTAAAAATAAACTCTGTGTACATTAAACCAAAGTAAAAAGACTATTAATTTTATGAAAGTTTAAAAATAAACAGGAAAATTATTCTTGGCATGTATTTATATATCTTACTAGGGCTTTTTTTTTTGACGTATCTACCTCTAGTATATCACTGGTATTTTTATAAAGAGTATATTTTTTTCAATATAATTTGTTCTTCATTTTTTTATAAAATTACCTGCAGTCTCCTTCTGTGTTGCATTTGTGGTTAATAAATTTGAAATTCTTACATCATTGATTATTCCTTCTAGTAAAGACAGAACAAATTCTGAGGAAAAAAAAGATTCTATTTCTGTTAGTTTATTCTAAGTGAAGTTTAATTTCAGCCCAAATATTTTTATAGATTCTGTTGCTTTGTCCCTATTCAGAGTAACTTTTTTTGATAAATTTTGTCAAATAAGTTAACTATGATTCTTTTGACTGTTTTACCATATTTAGATCTTAGAAAACAGTCCACTTTGTCAATTTCATTCCATCAAAGACTCAATCCAACCTTTGAGATATTCCAAAGGTCAATTATAGAATTTTAAAACTAAAAATATTTTGAGTCCTCATTATGTACTTTGTTCAGTTTCTTCCCATTTTTGTAGGGATGTATTTTAATCTTTTCTTGTTTCAAGCTTTGTTTTCAGTAAGTTTACACATTTCTCAGAGTTTCCAAAGGTTTTTTTTTAGATTTTAGGACTTTTGAGTACTCTGATTAAAGATTTCAACTGATTTTAAGCAAAAGACAATCAAATGTAGAAGACTCATTTACAATTCTATTTTAGAACATTAAGATTGATTTAAAAAGTAATTCTTCAAAAGCACAAGCATTTCTGAAATCTGATGATGCAGCAGAAAGGGAGAATGAATACTACCATTCTGAGACATTTTATTTTTGTCACTTACTCTGTTTGTATGTGTCTCTTGCCTGAAGTTTCAGCCCTGGACAAGTTCACTGTGGATTCACTAAGACCAAGGAAAGACAATGGAAAGTTCTTGGGGTAAAAGCATTTATACCCAGCTTTTTTCTCACAGTGGCAGGTCAAACGCTAGAATCATGTCTGCACCCAACAGTCTTCAGGTCTGTAATCCTCCTTTGTCTCTGCTTCTGCCCAGAGCACTGGGCCGAGCTCTTCATAGAGTGACTCAGTTGATAATAGCTTATTATCTACAGGTGTGGAAGCAGTAGCCTAGCAGTAGGCCAGTTACATCATTAAGTAGTTTACCATAAGGTGAGGATCCTGGCCATAGGAGCTTCCATTTTCCCCACAATGTGTTTCATGAATTTTGGCAACATCTGTTTTAATCGGTAGACTATTTCAACTTCTTTGGATGAATTATGAATTACGTGGGTACAACAATCAATTCTAATTTTGCTGTCTTCCATAATTTAGTAAGAACATTGCTTTTATCATAAAAATTTGCCTCACCAAAATTACATTTTTTATCATCCCAAAATGAATACATTTAACTAAGCAGGGAAGATTTTAAACAAAATTACAATTACTCATTTTCAATAATGTAAGATGTTTCACTTTGGCAAAATGACTTCCAAAAGCTTTATTTCACTTCCATCAACTGGATGAGAAATCTGATTCCATTAGTGAGATTAACTGATATTTTTTTAAGTGTCTGATGGCATTGATTCAACCATGTGCCAAGATTTTCTTCTGTCAATGGGACTGCCATAGTAGCAGCATTCATGAACTTTTTTATGCATGTGCAAGGAACTATAGAATCCAACACGAGTAAAATCAATTTAGCAGAACAATTATTTTACTTAAATGTAAAACAATGCTTCACATGCTTAAGTGTAAATGCAACTTTTCCAGTGCTATGTGGTAAATTGTCAGCTTGGACAGTTTTCTTTTAATAATTACTGACTTGAGTAGATTTATAGCAAAATTAAAAGCCTGTTACCATTGTACAGGAGTGTTCAGAGTATGCCCTCCAGGAGGACTGCTCAACCCCTGTTTCCTGAATTTATTGCACACACTCTTATCTATAATTTTCCCCATGTCCCACTGCCTCTGCTGACTGGCAGCCTGGTGACTTCATGCATCCTGAAGACTGTATGTGGTGAGAACCGTGGGACCAGTGGAGAGAAAAACAACAAATAATGCTAAATATTTCTTCTGCCACCACTCATAAGATGGGAAGGAGGTGACATTCACTAACAGCATGTGTTGGAGCCCACTTCATTTTTGTTAGCATGTTTTGCATGCTTTATTGGGAGTAGACTTGGGTTATAGTTCAGTCTTCCAGGCTTACCATGTGTTAAGGAGAGAATTCTATTCAGTGAACATGCATCACACAGGCTATTAGGCAAGACCATGTGAGAAGCCTGAAACACTAAGTGGAGGGTCTGGCAACTCCAACCCAGCTTCCTTTAATGCAACTATTAATGATACATCCTTTAAAAAAGGAAAAATCCAGAACAAAACCAGATGGAATGCCTGGACACCAAGGGTAATGGGTACTGTCACAGGCAAAGGGAACATATCATCATGCTAATGATCTGTTACAGCCCAATGTTTCTGGTAGTTGCTACCAGTTGATGGGAGGTGAACCATAGAATGAAGCCTCCTAGGCCTCCCGGGACTCTAGAAAGGCTCTAAAGTGTTATCTGGGTTTACTCTGTTTGAGGGGAACCAACAAGTTTATGTACTCCAAGTGCTCTTACATAGAGATAAAACATGTTTTTAATTAGACTGCCTAGATCTAGGACTCTCTGTCCCCTCTGTCAAAGATCCTGAGTGTGCCGTGCTCTAGCACACCCCTGCACTTCTTCTCTGCCAGCTGAGCTATTTGTATGTTCCTAAATCTGTCTATGCCAAACTACACTCATTATTGTAAATACTTAATTAAAAATTATATGAGTTGATGGAATTGATTGCAAAAAGAAAAATTACTATTTCTTCGAAAACTCACTGAATTCTTTGGAAAGAGCCAATAAAGACAAGTCACTAAAGAACTCATTAAATTAGATGCTGGTGAAACCACTGTCAAAACTGTGGTTGGGGAAGACATTAAATTATTGACAGATTCTACATTCAGGTTTATTTGCACATGTTTTAGGTTTATGCTTGGCTTGAAAGAAACTTAAATTGGAATTTGTAGATTGTAAACAACCTAATAAACTGTGGTGATAAAAAGTTAACACAGATGGGGCTCTTCTATGTGCCAGAGGTTGCCCCTTATTATGTCACTGGGTCTCTTCACAACCACAGAAAGCCGGCACTTTTCTGATTCACTGTACTGTTTAATCAGCTGCAACCAGAGAGTTAAGGCTAAGTGATTGCCCAGTATCACATGGCTGACTGACAGTGAAACCAGGAGTAAATTCTGTACCTGTCTAGCTCTGACACCTATTTATACTCCACTTTGCATGCTTTATCCCTGGAGGATAAATTTCCAAAGAAGCAATTTGCTCCATAAAAGTTCTGAAGCAGTTAAACAGGCTTAGATGGTCAACATGTGGCCATGAATGGAGGTATATATCAACAAATCAGAAGTTTCACCAAACTCTTGCCCCTCTCTTCTGCCTCCTGTTTACTGAGCCTGAAATTATTTTTTCATTCCACAAATAAAGATACAAATGTCCTCTGTCAGAGGGCCCAAGGGTTCAGTCCAAAGTATGTTTTCTACATTTTGAAAAACCTGACAGAGCCTTGTCAACATTCTCACCAGAGCAATTACCAAGCATTGTCACATTCGCAGCTGCTTTTATAGCTCTAAATACTTCTAAGTGTCTGTATATGGTCAATGAATTTGCTGGGAGGCCTCTCTCTGGCTGGGGTCAGGAGCAGACAAAGAGGAAAGGAGAAGGGTTCTAGGCTGCAGACCACTTTAGGGACACACAATGGGGCTATGCATACTTTGCCAAGTAGTCAAGTGATAACTGGCCATTTAATGAGCATCTACGAAGTCCTGGAGATTAGTTCTGGAGATAGGTTCAGGAAACTTGCCTGAAACCACACAGCTCCAGCAAAAGAACTGCAGTGCAAGCCCAATGTGGGCTGGCATCCCTCTCCCACCATCTCTCTGACACTTACTTATGCAGAAGAGCAGTTGCCTCACTGAGAAGCTGCATAAGCCCAGGGGTTAGCTGGTGTTGGGTATGGAAGAGGAACCTGGGGCGGGTACTCTTCAGAGAAGCCAGGCAAATTCAAGGTGCGAGAGGCAGAGAGCAGAGAACAGGACCCGGGGAGGGGGCGGGACGGAAACCAGTCTCTGAACTATAGTGACTCCGTTTACCATTTACCACTATTACAAGGATAATAAACATTCTTTGTAGAAATATTGGAAAACACAGAAAAAGAGAAACAGGAAAATACTTCTGCAGACCAGAGAAATATTATTTATAATTTTATATGCCGTATCTTTTCAGTCTTTTGCTCTGTGAACACATTTTCTTTTTCTTTACAAGATGGGACAATATGCATTTTTTCACCTTCTAATATTGGGTAAACACTTCCGACATTATTAAAATTCTCCTACAACATCACTTTCAATGCCTCATAGTGCTCTAGACTAGGGAAATTGAGAACACTAGCACCTACCTGGTCTGGAGTCAAATTCCAGCTCTGCCATTTCCAGACTATGTGACAAACTCCTCCACCCCAGTGGGGATAGTAACAGAGCCTCCTCTTTGGTGTGCTGGGTGGTTAGATGAGAAAAGCAACTGAAAGCCCACATCATAGTGCTGCCTAAATGTTAACTATTATCATTTTCAGAATTTATTTAACCAATGCTTTGTCCTCTGACATTTGGGTTTTTCAGGTTTTCACAAGTATGAATAAGATGCAATGAACACCATTACAGATAAATCTCTGTGCTCCTCCATAGCAACATCTTGACTGGAAATTACTAGGTGAAAGATATGCAGAGTTTAATTCTTCAGGAGATGTGTACTGATGGGTGATTAATTTGATGGTCCCTTGAAGGGAGCAGCTATGATATCAGGAACCAATGATGAGTCTTTAGTCAGGAAGCAAACAGCAACTAGCATTTGCACACTGACTTCAGAATGTGGGGCTTAGCAAGTCCCAGCAGACCTGCTGGCCTCTGCCCATTCAACCACAGGGATGGGCCTGGGAGAATGTTAGGGGCAATTGTTGGCACTGAACTGAAGGAGAGACGGACAGGAGGGGGTCAGAAAATACTGGAAAGAGCCAAGGTGAATAAAAACAACTCCTATGATTTGCTGCTTCAGATTCTTTAGTGTATTGCTAATTATTGACAATTATTATGTATACATTTTAATGTGGTTACTGCTCCCAAATTGTAACTCAGGTTAACAGGACATGTATGGTTTTGTGGTCTGCAGAATCTGTTGAACTTTCACACTGTGACAACCTTTTATTCTGAGATTATGCCCTATTCTTATTTTTTTGGCTTAATATTCTTTTTAAGTAGAAATGATGGGAATAATGGGTAATAGAATATTTTAAAGCCCCTTACTTGGCAAATAAAAGCTGGCCACCTTTATTGGTCCTCCAATTTTAGCTTTAAATTTTATTGGCCCCCAGAATCTGTATGCCTGGAAGCTAATGCCCAGGTGACACATAATACAGTCTTTAAACCTTCATTTGTCCAAACAACACTCACTGAGTGCAGGTGAACAGGAATTCTTCCCTTGACAAAGAGCTTGCGGTCTTTGGGTCACACATTAGTGTAACACAATAGAGGCTGCAAAACCATTGGTTCTCGGGGTGACAGGCTATAAGAGACAGAGAGGTAGAGAGATCATGGGGATCACGGTCCATCACAAGGTCTTCTTAATATAGAAGCCTCTTCTTAAAGGAATTGTTTAGTTCATTATTAAATATTGGTGCCCGTAGGGAAATAAGATCCACAACAAGGAACACCTCCTCAGAGTTCCAAAATACATATTTCAGAAATTAAAAAGACAAAATAGAATCAAATTTAGGACAGGAGTAGAGGTAAAATATCCTAGACACTAGAATTTATAACTCTTAGTGGAAGAAATCAGCTAAAGTCTTTAAAAAGATATTTATTAGGCAATTGTTTGGTTAAAGCCTGTCAAAGGGAGGAAAATGAATGCCTAATCTCATAAGACAGGTACATGAGAACTATAGTAAACTCTTTCACAGTCTCTAAAACCTTAAATAAAAAGAATCACAATCAAAACATCATTAGTGACATCCACAGCACATTGTAACAACACAATTCAGCCAAGTTACAAATTCTATACAGACTTAGAATACAGTAGGTATCAGTGAAATAGGAGACTATGCTGTTTGGATATATTTACATGAGCAAATACTCTCTAGTCTATTAAAACTACATGGCTAAAAGTGCAAAATATAAGTATTTCTGTTGTTTGAGCCAGAGAATGTTTGGATTTAAGATGTTAAAAATCACAGAATATCTATCAAACTCTTTTTCCCAAATACTTTCTTTGGGGCTGGAGTGGAGGATGTAGGAGAGAAGTTCTTCTGGAAAGAACATTTGTAAACATTCTGGCAGAACCTTCTGAGCATTTACATGAGGCATGGTTTTTAATGGTTTGCCAGTTTTGAAGGTACTTGGCAGCCCCTTGAACAAAGGGTATACTGTGTTACAGCACAGAATTCCAGCAAATATCCAAGCAATTGGGAGGGTTATAGGCATGGCAGTTATTTGTTTTATTTTTCTTTAAGGATGACGATAATTCTCTCAACCAAAACTGCTAGCCTCCAACACCCGAAAGAGTTTGTGTTCAAAAGGAAAAACACAGAACAAGCTTCATCCAAACTTTCTCCTTTACTGGCTTCAAACTGAGGTTGTTGCCAAGAATTGCAATGACTGAATTCATTTAGTGTGAATAAACAAGTGATGTGAGCTTAAAACAGTTAGCAATAGCCACCAGCTCAATTGCTTTCTGTTGCTTTCTCTGGATTCTCTGGATAACAGTTCATTCTCTGGATCAAAAATACTTGTGTTGTCAATTCACTGAATTAACACAGATCACTAATCATCTAGTTAAGTTACAATTGGATATATCCTGGCTAGTGTCACAATTTGAATTGCAAAGAAATCATAGGAGGATCATTAGATATTGAATCATGAGTGACATTATCTTTATCTTCTAAGGACATTACACTAGCTACAGTATTTCTGAAAGCAGAAAGCTCTATTATATTCATTTAGACAATGCGACAAGAAATGTTGATATATGAATAAATGTATGTCTCGCTTTAAAGATGTACACATTGTTTTCTAAAAGACAAGAGAGTGTTTTCTGGCACCAGTCTTGCAAAAAGTCTCCAGTGTTTTTTTAATGTTAAATTCAAGTATATCAATAAATGAAACAGCAAAAAAAAAAATCATAGCTAAAAATGTCAGTGTTGAAGTAACAGTTGTAAATTATTTGTAATGATTGCAGGTACTTAATAAAAGCATTCAAGTGAAAAAAGCTGGAATTTTCAAGTCAAATTCCATCACACTGTAATAAAAAGTTTACTATAAAGAAATGGTTTCCAAGGTCTGGCCAGATAATAGAAGTGTTTGCAAATCTCACTGCCACAAAACTTACAATTTTAAATAATTCATGGCAATGAATGCTTTCTTTAATTATTGAAAAGTTCTTATTCAGATAAGGTAAGTTCGTACTCACTTCCTATAATGAAAATGATTCCAACCCTTGATTTTGTAACACACTGTGGTGACAGAAAACATATTGCTGGATAACCAGGAAAATAGAAACAGATTAGAAATGAAGCCAATTCCTTTATTTTCCTTACATTAATGAAGAATGCTGTGACTGTAATTACCACTAGCAGAGACACATAAAGGGCTTCTACAAATGTGGCTGGTTTGTGTAGGAACAGCCCGTTTTAAATTTACATTGAGCCAAATACACAACAAAATAGGGAGATGAACAGCCCCTTGAAATACTGGAGAACACTCTGATCCAGTGCCAAATGGAGATGTTAACATCATAACCTAAAGATATTTATTAGTTAGCTGGTGCAACATAACACAGAAAGTGATCATGAACTCATTAAAGATTAAATCCTTGGCTTACTAAGCTGTAGAGTTTAGAACACATGAGGCACATATTAAATGTTTGTGAAATGATGGACTTTTAGAAATAATTTTCCTCAGTGTACTTTCTTCTTTCTACTAAGTCTTAATTTATGGAGTGTGGTGATACAAGGAAATTACAAACAATAAAAGGGAAATGATATGAGGGCAAATTAAAGATCCCTTTTTCTAAACATTATCTCCTGCATTCCCAGATGAATATCAGCGAAGGACATTGGTGCTCCTTGCTATGAAAACTACTTCCTGTGAGTTAGGCTGGGACTCTGCCATAAACCCAAAAGAAAGTGGGGGACCATTGAACAGATAAGCAACTAATTAAGTGTTGGATCTGATTTTCTTGAAAACAATCAACTGTGTGATGGGAGTAAGCCTTTTTTGTTTGTTTTCTCTAAAGGAAGGATGTATTTATAGACAAAAACTGAATTATCTCTTTGGGATTTACTGGGCCCTATTTAGGACCATAATGCTGAATGACCCAATTAGTATTCCATTGGTTTAAATGAATCAGTGTATTTTTAAAAACACTGATGCACTACCAAGGATTAACTGAATAATTAATTTGCTGAAGTTCTGCATTTAGACTAAACTGATAGCTCAATTTTAGTGTCAGGAAGGATTTCAGAAATATTTCTCTAGAGAAATTATTCTATGCTATGTTTTCATTTTTCTATAATAAATAATCAACTATTTCAGCAAAAAGTCTTTAGTTTTGATGGGTGGAAATCAATCATGGCAGTAATTTCCCTAACTGGTTCAACAAGTCCATGTTGAGCCAATAACTTCATGCAGAAATTGCCTATATGACTTAGTACTGCACAGGACTATGAAGAAACCGTTTTTGGAATCATATATTCACTATGAAAAAGAGTTGATGATATAGGGAGCAATGTCAAGATAAGTGAAAATCTTAGGTTTATAATTAAATGTACAGTATTTAGTTGAAGGTGTCTTCATAATTATGATTAAGAGGGAGACTGGAAATCCAAGTAAACATATCTATCAGATAAGCAGTCGGATGTAAATAGCGAAAACTAATTTGAAGACAGGACATGGCATAGGCATTTTGAAATAAATGGCTATAAGATTTTTTAAAACTTTGAATATCAATAAACAGTAGCATGTAAGTGATTCTGAATTTTTCACTGAAACATTCTATGTTCACTAAGTTCCCATAAGCTTTCCAGAGTAAGTTATAAATTATCCCTTAATTCACAAATCAAAGCCTTATGATTGGTTTAAGTATTTTTGTTAAGCCAAATAAGGTAGTTTGTCATTTCCTATAATTTATATAAAGTCTCATTTCCTGCATATTAACACATGTAATTCAATCTAATTTAAAAACACATCTATTTTATATCCCTTTTCTTCCAAGCATTTAGATGTGATTTTTTAGAATTTATCAGCCTAACACTCTGTTATGCTAATTTTGCTATAAAAACATTTCAGGGAATGAGTATTTATTTTTAAATATTTTAAAATAAAATTAACAACCATTTTACACATACTTTAGAGCTGCAGTGTCTTGTATGGTAACCACTAGCCACCTTTGACTATTGAACAGTTGATATGTGACTAGTGTAATTTGCAGAACTGAATTTTTAATTTTAATTCATTTTAAATTGTAAAAATTATAGTAGTTTTAGTTATTGGAAAGCTTTTAGGTGTGTTCAGACAACTTAAGCTTATGAATCTACTTTTTCACCTGTAAATTTTATAAAAACTAAATACACCAAATATTACTGATGAAAACTTAATGTCTAAAGCATACTAAAAATGTAAAAAAACAAATCAGATTTCAAAGACTTTGCATTCTAATTTATAATTTTTGCATTAACTCCTTAAGTACCTTGCATTATATTTCTCTTGGATAGCACTGATCTAGAGCTATATGAAAACTGCTAGTATTTAAAGGTCATGTTTTAAATTTTTTACCATTATGAAAAAGTAAATCAGGTTTAGTGTTTACCCAGTAAGAAGTGCCCTAATTGCCCTCTCTGCACCCATTCTCTTGTCCAAATTGCAAAGCCCTTGCTAGCACCACCAGCAGAATGTGAAATCATAGTCAGTGAATAATGCAGAAATGGTGTATGAGAGCACTGATGAGTGTGCAATCCAATCAAACTGCTGGCACACTACAGATTCTAGCCTTTCTTTCCCCCCAGTTATTTCCAGATCTATGTGTCTCTATTTCCAAAATTAACCTTCAACTTTCTCCCAAGTTCTGTTGTGCTATGGCTTCCGCTTTGGAATAAGCAATGACTTTGCTCAGCAATGTGCTTGGTCATGTATTAATACTAGATTCTGTCCAAGCCCGAGAACTTTCATCCTTCAGAGTGGAGAGCTTCCTTGGGGAGAAGGGTTCAAATCCCAGAAGCTTGAATACCGCCACTCGGTACTTCTTGGACATAATGTTGTACAGAATGGGGTTAATGGCAGCACTGAGGTAGAAGAGGACAAAGGATACCAGGTTGCAGTATTGGCTGATCTGAGCAATCTCCAGGGAGCCAGGCTCGAAGGATTTGGAAAATAAATATCGCCCTATGTGGAAAGGCAGCCAGCAGAGGATGAAAGCGAACACCACGACAGCTAAAAGGACAATAGGAGAGAGAGGGTCAATTCAAGAAATGTCCTAGCAAATTACATCCTATTTTGAAGACAAAGTTTTGTTTTGATTATGTATAGTGTGACCATTGATTTCAGAGAAACATTATGTTCTGCTCTTCCCGATTCCTATATTTTAACCAATATTGACTCTGTCCAGACTAACAGTTCTACCATTTTTACTGAGCTTCCCAGTAAAACCTTCCTATTTAACAACCGTTTGATTGAATTACATATTGGCTCAACTGACTGGACAGTTTATTCACAATAGCTCAGTATTTTACAGTGTTAGACACAACCAAACATGTATGAGTAAAGAGGTTATACTCAACTATAGCTATGTATCAGAGTTTTCTGGAGCACAGACCCCGTTGGATGTAATATGGACTCACTAAATTAAAATCTCTAAGAAGACCAGGACATTGCTTTTTTTTTTCATTTCTTTTTCTCTTTTTAAGGTTTCACAGAGGACTGAGTATGCAGTCAGGATTGAGAACTACTGAAGGGGATGATACTTTCCCACCTACAATAGACATCAATAGAGTATAAAAGTCTGTCAAACCAACTAACATTAATTATCATCTACTGAAGTCTTCATTTTGCCCATGAAAGGTAATTTTTCTCAAGACCCCTGATTTTCTAAGTTAACTTTAAAATTAAGAAATCAGAAGAAAAATAACAGATAATAATATTGTAGTCCTTGTACCACTTTAGTAATTCCCTTCAAATTGTCAAGGTGAAAGAAAATCAGTATTGGTGTTGAGACACCAACAAGGTTAATTAACAGCTTAAAAATGAAACTGGAGGAAATTATCAAACTTACTATCAAAACTAACAGAATAGAAACTGACTGCCACAGTAGCAATGTGACTCTAAGAGTCCTTTGGAGAGAAGTAGCAGGTTTACCATCTTTTAGTCACATTGTGAGAATCAGTGGTCTAAAAAATGAAAAATTTTGACATTCTTTGAATAAACTCTATCACTTTAATATACAGGATCCCAGGAATTGTAAAACTACAAATACAAAACCACCCTGGGATGACACCTGAAAAGCATTAAGTATGCAAATACTCAAAAGTGTTGGGCTATAATGTCCAAATAATGAAATGTACAGATCCTGGTTTTAAAAAGGAAGTAGAATTAATATTTTGCTCAAATGTGAACACATTTTGTATTACTTGTACCAAACACATATATTTAAATTAGTTGAGTTGATGCAATAAACATTTAGCACACTCCAGTCATGACACAGCACCCAAATGTTCCCTGAAGGATCATTTGCAGAGGCATAGTTAAGTCCAGTCAGTTTCTTAAAAGTCTCCTTTTTTCATGTTGGAAGCCTGACTCTCCTAGCTTATCCTACTTTATTCTACCTGGAAAGTTAGGTAATCATGAAAAAGAATGGAGGCTCCAGCAGTGATTTGTCCCTGACTTCCTTATAAAAGCTGTATAAAGAGCAACAGGGTAAACAGAATTGATGTGATTATCTGAAGAAAAAGAAAGCAGGTCAGAAAGCAAATCATAATACTGAAAGAAAAATGAATCATTTCTGACAAAATTACACACACTGATCACATCTTTGGTTAAATTTGCCATTGAATACTTTCCAGATATAATGCTGGCTTTTTTCTGTTATGGTTGTTGTTTTCCAGGGCCCGCTTTTTTAAAAATGCATCTGCAGATATCCACAAATTAAAGCAGGAATCTGAACCTCTCACCTTTAATACCTAAACATCACAGTAGACTTTAATGAAATAATCTGTTTTGAAAAGACAGTTTCTGGGCTGATGTAAAACTCGTGTTTAGTGAAATACCAAGGTGAGACATCTTCCTGTAAAAAAGTAGAGACTGGAAGAAAGAGACACAAAGAGACCAAAAGAGAGAGTTAAGGCGGTAATGGGGTCGGGGGGAGTCAAGAAGGGAGGGCGGGCGGGAGAGAGACCCACACACAGCGACAGAGAAACCAAGAGACAGAGAGCTCAGTACAGACAAGGCAGAAACAGGAGCGAATAACAAAGAGACATACAGAGACCACGAGAAACAGGAAAGACGGGTAGAGAGACTCAGGAGAAAGGGAAAAGCACGGGGAGAGGATAGAATCGGGAGGGAGAGCCCGAGCGCGCGGCCAGAGACCCACCCAGCATTTTCACTGTTTGCTTGTGGTTCTGGTCCCGGATCGAGGCGCCCGCCGCCGCCTCGCCGCGCCTCCTCCGCCACAGCTTCCTGCCGATGAGGCTGTAGAGCACAGTGAGGCAGAAGACAGGCAAGAAGAAGAAGACGCTGGACACCCACACCATGACGGTGAGCAGTCCGGAGCGCACGGCGAACTCGGTGGCCCGGCATTCGTTGGTGTCCCAAGGGTCGGTGCCGTTCTCGTGCTCCACTCCCACCAGCACGAAGATGGGCCCGGCGCTGCAGAAGGCCACGGCCCAGATGACCAGGATGACCAGCTTCACGCGGCCCTTGGTGACTACCACCTTGGCCCGCAGCGGGAAGCAGATGGCGAAGTAGCGCTCGACGCTCAGCGCGGTGATGGTGAGCACCGTGGCGTAGGTGCAGCTCTCGCTGACGAACTGGAAGAGTTTGCAGATCAGGTCGCCGAAGTTCCAGGGCCGGTACTGCCAGAGGCGAACGAGGTCGAGGGGCATGCAGAGGAAGATGAGTAGGTCGGAGAAGGCCATGCTGGACAGGTAGAGGTTGGTGGTCGTCCGCAGCTCGCGGAAGCGCGATACCACCAGCATGGTGAGCAGGTTGCCCGCGACGCCCACCACGAAGAGCGCCACACAGGTGGCGGTGACCCCGGCCAGCAGCGGCGCGGGGAAGAGCGGCAGCAGCTCGTCCGCCAGCGAGTCGTTGTCGCCGGGAGTGTCCCAGCCCAGGTCCCGCAGGGTGAGGTTGGACCCTGGCTCCTCGCTCGGCGTCGCGTTCCACATGCTGCCGGCTCGGCTTCGCGGGCCCTGGGATGAGACCGCGCCGCCGAGAGGCTGGACCCGGCTGGCTCCCGAGAAAGTCCCCTTAGGCGCTCAAGAGTGCGAGGGAGGAGCGGGCGCGGGCTCGCAGCGAGGATGCTTTGGGAGGGAAGAGAGGAAAGTGAGAGGCAGAAGCCGACGGACAAGGTGAAATGGAGAGCACAGGGTGGAGGAGCGGGGGAGGGGAGTGGGCGCGCACACCCTCGTGGTGAGCAGGACGGAGAGTGACCTGCCGTTCTCCGGCACCTCCCCTTTCCCCCATCGTCTCCCCTGAAGTCCCGCTCTCCCAGCCCAGCCTCTGGTCGGCCCCCACGCACGTACCTGTCACCGGGGCAGCCCCACCAGCCCTGCCTCGCCTTCGCCTGGTCGCTCCCGCAGCATCTTAACACTTCCCAAAGCTCCTGGTGCCGGGAGACCGCGGAGACCCTGCCCCGCAAAGAGGGAGCGCCAAGAGCTCTCTCCGCAGCCCTGCGCGCTGCCGGCTAGTGTGGCCCAGAAGAGCTGGTCACATCCGGGGGTGGGTGCGGCGACGGTGGGACCCGCGAGGAGAACGCCGTCAATGGCCTGGACCTCAGTTCCTCCTCAACAACGGGTAGAGTTGGCTAGGCAACCGGTGAGAAAAAGAAGCGAGCATGCCCAGCCGATCTTGGGGAAGACGGAGCAGGGAATCAAAAAGAAGGACCTAGTTGTTTGTGTTCGAGCCTCGTGCAGCCCTAGAACCTATCATAGTGTTAGCGAGAAGAAAGATTCAGAGACGTGTGGCCACTTGTCCAAGGTCACACAGCGAGTTGGGGGGCTCAGGCACTAGACTTGGTTCTCCCATAGGATTTGGACTTTGGAGCGTAAAGGGGCAAGATGTGTAAATAAACTCTCTGAACCCCAGCCTGTTGTACGGTCCCCCATCTCCACGGTGTTGGGGAAGTTACCACTGCCTGATGTAAAACTCGGGGCGGAGTGGGCAGGAGGAGGAGCAGAGGCTGTGAGACCGACTCGTCGAGGGTGCGCAGTAAACATTTTGAGGCCCGACTGAGAGAGACATCAGCCGTTAGGTAGCTTGGGTAAGTTCATCAACATGTTTTTTTTTTAATTGCGAGGATGTTGTGAGGACCCCTGGAAGTGGGTGTCAAGTGTCAGGACAGAACGGGCCGCGTTGCTGTTACTGGGGTTGCGACTGAGGGGCAGGAGCGGCGCCCTGTGAGAATGGATGGGGACCGCTCGCGAGGTGACTACCCTGGACGCGGCCTGTACGTCGCCTGCTCAGAGACAGGATTCGACAACCGAAGACTTTAGGCTGGCGGCTGCCAGAGAACGCACCAACTCGTTGACTTTCTGATGGGCCAGAGTGTTCAGCACCGCGGCCAGCGACCGGTCCTTCCTACAGCCAGCCTACTCTGCGCCGCGTTGACCTCTTCCCACCCGGGCGGCTTCAGCCCCTCAGTCCTGCTCCACGCAGAAGCCGGGGAGCTTCCTCCCAAGCCCACATCGCCATTCAGCGGCTGCGCTGCCGCACCTATCCGCGTTCACTTACCCCCGGCCTAAATGGGAATCCTGTCACTGTGTGTTGGTGGCTTTTCAGAAGCATTTTAGTAAGTTTGCACATGCTTTTGACAGATGGTTAACATAATCTCTACCACTTAAATTATTAACGCCTACAAGTCTACGCAGACCTAAGGCTGAATGTATGCACATGTACATGAAAGATTCCACACATAGTGAGAAACTGCAAGAGGAGATTTGATATGGCAGCCTACTTGGAGAACGTGCTACATAGGTTACCTCTGGTGTGTTACAAAGGTTGGACCAAATGGGCTCCTAAGAAAAAGTTATTTCAAACTACTATTTTAAAAAGGATCACAACTAAGTCAAGCCACCAGTTACTAATAAATTTTTTTAAAAAGTAACAATAAAAATCTGACTTTAACACTTCCCACCCTATATTATCAGTAGATTTATGTATGCAGACAGATCTTTAGTGGGAGAAAACTATTGGGATAAATAAAAATACTGTCGGAAGCTATTGGCTAAGTAAAAGAATAATGAAAGGATTGCGGAGCAAATTTCTAGTCTACTTGGTGCTAAAGCAATGGCTGGTAGATGGGAAAAAAACCTTTTGAAAAGTCTACTGTGATAAAAATTTGGCATCTTGGCTAAAATAGCCAACTACTTAACTGCATTCAGTTGTTTTCTAAAATATAGACAAATCTATATTTTGTGATGAGGAAGAAGCAGGGGATACCACTGAAATCGATCCATTCATTCACAACACGTAATAAATAAAATGTCAGTAAGGATGTGCTAGGCACTGGGAAAAGCAAAATAAATTAAAACCAGACAGATGCTGAATTTTTAAACTTAGAGCCTAGAGAGAAAAATATGACTAAATGAAGACTAAATGACTAAATGCAAATAAGATACATGCATTTGAAGAGGTATGTGCAATGAGCTCTGTTGAAATATGCAGAAGCAATGAACTACGCAGAGTTTTTAGGAAAGGCTTCTCAGAGGACGTTGCATGTGAGCTGAAGCTTGAAAGTTGAGTTGGGACCAATGAAACAAAATATGCTTAACTGTTAAGACAGAGGCACAAAAGCACATTGGAAAGAATGAGCCCAGCATGCCTTGTTCTATGACTGGTGTAGGGAAAATTAATATGCGTTCACCAGTTTTTATATTATCAGTGCATACCAATAAGTTATAGTTATTTTTTTTCTTTTTAATACTCAAATTATTCTATCTTTGGCCAATAGGATCTTCTTAAAATGAGCACCAGAATATAGGATGTGCAGTGTGGGTATAATGTTAGCAGGAATCATGCTCTTGCATCTCTGCTCTAGCATACTTTGTGAGTAGCTTCCAGTACCAAGGTCACTTCATGGTCCAAGGTTGCTGCTGAAGATCCAGTCATCCAAATTAGTTCTAAACAAGAAGTAGAAAAAAAGGGGATACAAGTGAGTTTCTTAGAAGCCCAACTCAAAACTCACTTGTAGCACACTAGACAAAACCATCTTCAAGAGAGGCTGAGAAATACATTTTTGTAATAGGCACATTATCTCTCTCAAGGCTCTAGATCTGGTCATTTGCAATCTCTGCTGTATTTCCCAGCCAGGCTGTAAGTAATTTGAGAGCAAAATTTTTTTTTCTTTAAATGATCCGTAACACCTAGTATTGTGTCTTGCAAGTGGTAAAGCACTTAAACATTTATTGATTTGGTTAAATTTATATTTCACTTGAAATCACATTTATAAACATAGGACACGTAAGTATGCACATAGGGAAATTTAAGTGCTAGGTTGTACCTTTAATAAAAATACATCATTTGCTTTAATGTTTCACTCAAGCTTTGTACACACTGTACTAATACATGGTTTAATCACTTTTTATTTTTCTAGCACATCATGTAGACTCATTTAAATAATGCCCTGCACACATTTCAAACCAAGGAATACACTTTCCAGACAAGCAAGCTGTAAAAATCCAGGTTTCATATCTAGTATATCAACAGGAGAGCAGAACAATTATATTTCTACTTAGCATTCAGCTATCTGAAAAGCATTTCCTGGCTAACCAATGAGACACATTATTGTGAATGATCACTACAAATAATTAAATAATCATATAGTTTAGAAATTCATTTAAAATTTTATGCTGTCCTGATTATAGGAGTAACATATATGTCTTAAAAAATCAAACATGTTAAAAGATCCTTAATATTCATCTCTTCCCAACTTTTCCCAAAGATACTCCAATGGGACTTTTTGGTACATTGATTCTTTAACAACTAGTCTTAAATCAGATGTTAAGCATTATTATTTTCCATCTAGTCATTTCAAACCTAAGTAATACCAAAATTTATCTATTAAAAGTTACCAAAGTTATATATAAGTTTATAATTTTGAATAGTTATCCAAGGTTTATGAAAACATGCTCACACTGGTTTGTGTGTTATCTATTGACATACTGTTATGAAAAAGATAATTTAGCTCTTTTGCATTCTGAACCTATGCATTGCCTGTGTTCAGGACACACACACACACACACACACACACACACACAAACTTTTTGTCTTCCAAATACACTCATACCATAATTTTGGATTAGATCTATCTTCAAATGCTCATATTTTGTGCTAATAAAGATATTACTAAATCCAAATCATATAGTCTACTGCAATATCATTTTCTTTTTTGAACTGTTCTAACCACCTCATTGGATGGCTGGACTAGTTTCTATTTAACTACCACCAATGTTCCTCTCAGTGTATTCTAACAGAACAGTTTATTTTATGAATTTCATCTGTCTTGGAGACATCACTTCTGGACACCCGCACTCTCCTGTTCCCGTCTGGGCTGTTGCAGTCTGGTCCTGCCGCACAGATTGTAGTCCTGGTTCTCCATTATTATCCTGAGTCTTCCTCCTCTTAGTTTGCTTTCTGCTTGAAAGAAGTACATTCTCCAGTAACTTCATGAGAGAACGTATAGAAGAAATAAAATTTTGAGGAACTTCTATATTTAAACTATCTTTATTCTGCCAAATTAATTAATTGAAAGTTTAGTTATAGAATTCTGGTTTAGATATCTTTACCCTAAAATATATATTATAAAATTATATATACATGTGTGCATATATATATATGTATGTATGTGTGTGTGTGTGTGTATATATATATACACATATATCTATGTTAGATGGTGGCAAATGCTAAGGAGAAAAATAAAGCAGAAAGAGGGCATGAAAAATCTGAAGAGAAAGGAAATTTTAGGTAGGGTAGCCAGGGAAGGAGACTTAAGTAAAGCCTTGAAGGATGCATGGGCATGGCTGGAGGAGGGAGATGGATGGCATTCCAGGCAGAGGGAATAACAAGGTGCAAACTTCTCAGGGAAGCATGGCAGCTTTGTACTGTGTCTACTTCTCTGAGCTAATTTCAAATAGCTTCCCTGTGTGATTCTTGGCTAGGGTAAGCCACAAGAGAAACATGAAAGAAATTTGCTCAAGGTTGGAGAGGTGGGATTGAAGCAGCAGCCACTTGTATGCTTAGAAGATTGTTGTAGGGCCAGGTGCTGCTCAGCTCATGCAGTTGTCATAAATCTGTTGTCCCACCTTTGATGACGGGGCCAAAACCAGGACCGCAGCTCTCTCAACTCCTGCTGGATGTCCTCCTTCATTTTCTCCCACTCCTGGGCCAGGTCCACGTTTGGCTCTATGGGCAAGGACACTATCTTTTGCAAGTCACCCACAGCATAGAGGCTGGAGGGTGGAGGTGGTGAGAGACGGCTCAGGCTCTGAGGTGTGAATTCCAGTTCATTACTCATTCCAGATCCTCCTTGATGGACCCATATTGTACTTTATCTCCCTCTCTTTATGTCTGTCCTTTCTTCCCAACTCCTGTCCTGCTAACTTCAGAACCAGCACCAGATGACAAGCAACAACAATTTGTAAATTGTTTAACCAACAATCTCAATTGTGTAAGGTCAAATCCCTAAAATAAATCCTGTATTCTTTATCACCTTTAGTGGTCTGCTTCTTTGATCAAATCTTTATTCACACAGTAGAATAGTCTTGGATTTTTAAAGACTCAATAAGGAGGCCAAGGTGGCTGAGTGTCGGAATAAAAGAATGGTAGGAGTGAATTAAGAGAGATAATGGGGCCAAATCATGAAGGGTCTTAAAGATCACAATTATGACTTTGCTTTTTCTCTGATTGAGATGTAAGGTCACTGGAGGGTTTGGGGAAGAAGAGCGACATGATCTGACTTTTGTTGTAATATTATTATTTTAACTGCTGTTTAGATAATAGACTGAAAGAGGGCAAGGGCAGAGGCAAGGTGGCCATTTAATAAGCCATTTTAGTAATGCAAGCAAGAGATATGGTGACAAGGGAAATTGGTGACTTGGACCACAGTAGTGGTATGGAAATGGTAAGAAATAATTGAATTCTGGGCTTATCGGAGGTAGAGCCCATGGGTTATGTTTATGTACCAGGTATATATCTTACAGCATATTCAACTGAAAAGTATGGAATTGCCATTAACAGATACAGGAAAGATTGGAAATGGAATACATTTTGAAGGGAAGAGTAAGTGCTTAATATAAGATGTGCTAAATTAGAGAAACTTAGAAATTTAAGAAGGTAGTTGGATATACTGGTATGGAGTTCAAGATTAGAGATTAAAATTTGGGAGTGCTCAACATTTAAAGTCAGGATGCCAGTTGAGATAACCTAGGGAGTGAGTTTAGCTAGCAAAGAGAGGTCCAGAGCCTTGGGACTTGGAGCCCTTCAACATTTAGAGGTCAGAGTCATGAGGAGGCACCAGAAAAATATTCATAAATGGTCAATGGAGTAGCACTACAACTCTGAGAGTGTAGTGTTCTAGAAGACAAGTAAAAAAGTATACTACGGAAGCAGTGGTCAAGTATTGGACATTTCCAGATGACAAGCAACAACAATTTGTAAATTGTTTAACCAACAATCTCAATTGTGTAAGGTCAAATCCCTAAAATAAATCCTGTATTCTTTATCACAGGTAGGAAGAATAATTGACCATGTATTTAGTAACATGGAGGTAATTGTTAATTGACAGTTCTAGTGGTATGTTAATTGTTAAATGATGATCCTGCGGGTGAGCCTATTTGGTTCAAGTAAGCATGGGAGAAAATAATTTGGAAACAGTGAATATATGCACCTTTTTCAAAGGGAGATCAGTGGGGTGGTAGCTAGAGGACAATATGGGGCCCAGAAATTTCCTTTTAAAGGTATAAGAAATAACAGCAGCTGTGTGCGATTGGGAATAAATGCTCTACAAGGAAAACTTGAAAGTGTGGTAGAGAATGGCTAATAGCTGGAGCAATGCTCCTTAGAAGGGTTGGATCTAGCACTCAAGCAAAAGCGATAGCCTAAAAAGGAATGAGTGGGTTTAGTTTATTTCCAGGGACAGGAAAGAATGTGGAATATGTGGGCACAGATCTAGGAGGTCAGGCAGGTGTGTGAGTTCTGTGGGAATTCTCCTTTGATGTCTTCAGTTTCTTCAGCAATATAGAAAGTAAGGGCATTAATTGAGAATGGGTAGGAGAGGATGTGTTGAAGGATGGAGGAGAGATACACAAGTATGAAATAGCTGTCTAGGAAAGTTGAAAAGTGAACACACAAAGGTAATTTCATTTGATTGCTGCAGCACAAGGACCCACTTGAGGTTAATGATCATGAATTTTAAATAACACCAGTCAACATGTTTATTTTCAGTTTATGTTCAGTTGCACAGGTGCACAAATGGAGTGGAAGGAAAATTTGATTTAATCAGGGTTATGATTTGTCTCAGAACAGATGAGAAAGCATAAGAAGGACAAAGACATGGAGGTCTATCCAAGGAACTGATTAGAATTATTGAACACTGAGTATAAGCTGAAGGAGAGAAGAGAGGACATGCGGAGGGTAAGAAACTGAGAAAAGATGGTTAAATCAGTGGATCTTCTCTTTGTTTCTGGGATATCAAAATTTCCCACTGTGTGTCTTGGTATGGGTCTTTCTCCATTCATTGTGCTTCATGATCTTTCAGCATTTTAATTTATGTCCTTCAGTTCTGAGAAATTTTATTGAATTAGTTCTTTGTTGTCTATCTCCCCCTTCACTTTCTCTACTCGTTGTTTCGAGACTCCTGTTATTCATATATTAGACCTCCTAACCTGTCTTCTGGTATTTATTCTTTCTGACTCCTCTTATTCCATGAATGCAATACAGGTATACTTATGGCATATTGCAGGGTTGGTTCCAGACCACCACAATAAAGTAAGTCTATTGATTTTTTTTTTGGTTTCCTCAGTGAACATAAAAATTAACGTTTACACTATACTGTAGTCTATTAAGTGTGAAATAGTATTACATCTAACAAATGTACATATCTTAATTTAAGAATACTTTATTGATAAGAAATGCTAAGCATTATTAGAGTTCTCAGCAAGCCATGGTATTTTTGTAGTGGAGGGTCTTACCTCCATGTTGATGGCTGCTGACTGATCAGGATAGTGAGTGCTGAAGATTGGAGTGACTATGCCAATCTCTTAAAATAACACAGCAATGAACTCAGCTGCATCAACTGACTTCTTCCATGAACAATTTATCTGTAGCATGCAGTGCTGTTTGACAGCATTTTACTCACAGCAGAACTTCTTCCAAAATTGGAGTCAATCCTTCAAACCTTGCTGCTACACTATCAACTAAGTTCATGGAATATTCTAAGTCCTTTGTTGTCATCTCAACAGTCTTCACAACATCTTTACTGAGAGTAGATTCCATCTCAAGAAACCACATTCTTTGTTCATCCATTCCGAGCAATTCCTCATCCATTCAAGTTTTATTATGAGCCTGTACCAATTCTGTCACATCTTCAAGCTCCACTTCTAATTCTAGTTCTCTTGCTATTTCCAACACAGGTGCAGTTACTTCCTCCAATGAAGTCTTGAACCCCTCAGTCATCCATGAGGGTTGGAATCAACTTCTTCCAAACTCTGGTTGATGATATTTTGACCTTTTCCCAAGAATCTTGAATGTTCTTCATGTTCTAATGATGAATCCTTTCTGAAAAGTTTTCAATTTGAAAGTCAAAACTGTGTGTGTGCATATATGTAAATATACAATACAGATTTTCAGCATTTTTGAGTGTCCAGTTCAGTGTGATTAAGTACATTCCCACTGTGTGCGGTCATCTCCACCATCTATCTCTAGAACTTTTTTCCTCTTCCTAAACTGAAACTACAACAATTAAATAATAATTCCCAATCCCTACTTCTTCCCTGGCCCTAGCAACTACCACTTACTTTCTGTCTCTGGCTACTCTAGGTACCTCATATCAGTGTAATCATGCAGTATTTGTTCTCTTCATGACTGGTTATTTCACTTAGCATAATGTCATCAAGATTCATCTGTGTTCTAGCATGTACCAGAACTTCCTTCCACGTTAAGGCTGAGTGGTATTCCACTGTATGTGTAGACCACATGTTGCTTATCTGTCCATCTATCAATGAACATTTAAGTTGCTTCCACCTTGCAGCTATTGTGAACAACGCTGCTATGAACATCTGTGTACAGATATTTCTTTGAGTCCCTGCTTTTAGTCCTTTTAGGTATGTACCCAAAAAGGGAATTGCCTGGTCACATGGTAATTTTATTTTTACTTTTTTGAGGAAATGCCAAATGGTTTTCCATAGCAGCTGTACCATTTTACATTCCCACCAGCAATGCACAAGGGTTTCAATTTCTTCACATCCTTGCCAACAATTAATCTATGCTTTTTTTTCTCTTTTGTATTAGCTATCCTAATAAGTGTGAAGTGTTGTGTCACTGTGGTTCTGTTTTTCATTTCCCTAATGATTAGTGATGCTAAGCAATTTTTTATGTGTTTACTGGCTATTGGTATATCTTCTTTGGAGAAATGTCTATTCAAGCCCTTTGTTAATTTTTAAATTTGTTGTTGAGTTGTCCCTTTGACTCTTAAAATTGTGTTTTTTCTTGATAATTCATCTTCTAATGATTTTAAAGCACTGGAAAAAAAGGGAAAGAAGAAAATTTAGCAAAAAGTAGTATTTCATCTTAAGAGATATGATTGTTACATCCGGTTCTGTCTAAGCCTAAGCAGTTTCAAAGTCTCAACAGATGGTGGAAAGCAATTGTGCTTTTCTGATAGAGATATAACAACTTCCATTAAATTAAAAATCCCACTTAGCAGATGTCTTCAACTGTTGTTATCCTCTCAGAAGCTAATCTCTGAAGCACAGACATTGTTCTTTTGATATTTGTCATTTGTAGTGTGCTTGGATCTTTGAAATTTGAGATTTTCTACAAAACATTGTACTGGTATTTGATGGTAGCTTATTTACTTCAGGGGAGTTGAGGACAGGAGGATGGAGGGATGAAGAGTGCTTTCATTTCTGATAAAAGGCACAATAGAAAGTGGGCCATTAATAAACTAGAGAACATCTGTAAATGACACATAAGTGTATGAGTTTCTCTATGACTCTGAACAATACATCCTGAAGCTATTTTGCTATAGAGTGTAATACATATTAGTTTTAATGAAAGTCAAATGCTATAGATTATTTTTTATCTTGCCAAGTTCACTAAAATAGGATTCTACTCACAGTTCAAATTTTCCAAAAATCAGTAATTGCTTATTAAAGTTGGCAAAGAGTGCAAAGATATGTATGACTGGGCAATTCAATTTTATTATGTCAAAATATTATTTAATATGAGATTAAGATAATATATCAAAATATTTCACTCTGTAAAGTCTTGCCAAGTGATTTAGAAAGCAGAATTCTCTTTTGTGTGAATCATGGAACATTCCTTTCAGGAACACTAATGAGTAAAGACATGGGATTGTAAGCAGTGCAGAAAATACAAATAAGAGAAAAACAAATAAAACCATCCACTCCCTAACATCTGTCTCTCATCTCCATTCCTGCCACCTTCTTAGTCTAGTCCCCTGCTCCACAACCACACAGGCAGCAAGTTCTCAGTCTAATTAACAACAGGAGTTTGGTTAAACCAAACTTCTTTAAACCTTGTTTCATCTTGTATCCGTCCTATGTTAAATCTTTGTAATGGCTCATTCTTTAATCTCACATCAAGTCTTTCAAACTCTGGCCTTCTTGAGTCTCATAAATTGGCCTTACTGTGCATATCCAGCCAGACATGTTATTTCCCACAATGCGCCATCTCTGCTCTACAGGCCTGCCTCTCCCCTCACTGCTCTGCCTTTTGTCAACACTTGCCTCTGGCCTCTCTCTCAAAATCCTAACCATTAGAGTCCTGATCCATTTCTCACTCTCAATTTCTATGTCTTTCAGATTTTGAACTTCTCAGCTTACTTCCTACTTATACACTGTTACAGTCACTTTATACCTGTGAGTCACCCCTTCGATACATTATAAACTCCTTGAAGGCACTTTAAGTGTTTCACAAGACACCCAGTCATTTCAGATATGGTTCCAGTCACTTCTCATCATTTCTTCTGCTAACACCTCCACCAAACTGCTACAAAGCTAATGTACTGGTCTCCTTCCTCTTATTCTTCCTGTTCCACAATCCATTTGTCATATGCAACTAATGATCTTTTGAAAATGCGAATCTAATCCAGAGAGAGAGGGAGATACTGATTTACTATGAGGTATTGGCTCATGTAATTATGGAGCCTGAGAAGTCCCACAGCCTGCCATCTGTGAGCTGGAGACCCAGGAAAAGCAGTAGTATAATTCAGTACAAATCTGAAGACCTGAGAACCATGGGAACCAACAGTATAAACCCCAGTCTGAAGGAAGGAGATGAGGTGAGATGTCCCGGCTCAGGGGACAGGCAGGGTAAGAAGGGTGAATTCCTTGTTCTTCTGCCTTTTGTTTTATTCAGACCCTCAATGAATTTGATGATGTTCAGCAATACTGAAGAGGGCAATCTACTTTACTGAGCCCACTAATTCAAATACTAATCTCACCTGAAAACACCCTTTCATACACACTCAGAAATAATACTTAATCTGAGCACTCCGTGGCCAGTCAAGCTGACACATAAAACTAACCATCACATACTTCTACTTAGAATAATAAAATTAAGAGTTGCCATTCTCAGAAGGTAGTTTAAAGCAAATAAAAGAAAGTACTACAGTTAACTCTAGATTAGAGTGGGCAAACTTCTTCTGTAAAGAATCAGATAGGAAATATTTTAGGCTTTGTAAGTCATACGGTCTCTGTCACAACTACTCAGCTCTGTTGTCATGAAAGCAGCCATTGACAATACATAAAAAAATGGATGGGGCTGTGTCCCAATAAAACTTTATTTAGAAAACATGGAGTGGTTGGGATTAGTTTGCTGACCTCTGACCTCCATCAACTAGAGTTACAGAGGTAAGGGGATAGGATTATTGCAACAATGGAAACAAACTTGCAGTAAGAATTCTCACAATTGAGATGTTTACTCAGCTGATTCTCCTGGCAGTGGTGGACTCAGGAAAGGCCATATGACTTAACTCCTACCAATGAAACAGGAGGGGAATGATGCTGAGGAACATCTGGGAAAGTCTTCCCCTTCCTAAGGGGCAGCTGCCATTCTGCCCTTTTTGGACCTTGCCTTGACCAGCTGTGACACCTGGAATCACTATAACCACCAGTCTGAGGATGAAGACAACTCTCAGGAAGGCAAAGCCAAGAGCCAAATCAACCCACCCCAGACCCTGCGCTGCCTCTGAACTTCCTGTGAAGAACGATGAATTTTCCTGTTGTGTTAGTCTATCACAGATAGGGTTTTTGTACATTGAAATGAAAGCATCTCAATTGATTCAATTATGTTTCCCCCAAAATTTCTTTTAATTAAAAATATAATACTGAACCACTGACTCCTCCATGTAGGGAATTTCTTGTCTTTTAAGAGACATAATCACATATCTTATCTTTCCCTGAACAATCGTCAGGGGTTGAGATGGCCGGATCAAATCAGAAAAACAGAGTAGTATTGCCCAGTTACTCTTTAACATATATTTTCTTCCCACAAGGTAAACGCGCTAAAAACACCAGCCTTCGTTAGAAACCAATTCCTCTTAGACTCTTCCTCCAACTCAGCATAGCAGGTGCTGCGGGCCGCTCACCTTGCAGTCATTCCACTCCTCTTCCCTGCGTTCACAACCTTGGTTTTGCTCAGCTATCTGGAGACTGCACAGTCTAGAAAAAGCAGTACCTCTCCCCAGGCCTAGGGAGAAAAACCTTAATTAACCTAAGCTAATCATAGAAATTCCCTGCCAGTGAATGGTTTAGGAACAGGCATGTCTACAATTCTGAGTAGTGAATATGAAAGAGTTTTCCTCAGTTGTAAAAAGGAATACAAGGCAGTATTTAATGTTAAAAGAAGTACTTGAATCTGCTCCATCCATCCCAGAACACTGGTCAAAAGCCAACATCATGGTCAAAGTGCAGCAGAAGAATGAAGAGAACTGGGTCCCCAGTGATGGCAATGAGCCACTGACTTAACCAAGCCTGGAATCACCCTACTTCAGGCTCTTTAGGTTATCAGTGCCAACTGAGTTATCTTCCACTAAATGCCACTGCAGCCACACCAACTGGAATACTCATGGATAAATGGCCTCAGGGAGATGCACCAGGGTTCTTCCACTTGTCTGAACAGGTGAAGAAGACATGGCATGATGTTTCTACTGCATTGATCTCTCCCGTTGTATACACACTATGCACTGGTAAATGATTTTATGGAAACTATGGAGACTGTATGGCTGCAGACTTATTTTAAAATACTAGGCAAGTCTAATGAATAGGCCAGGATGTTTTATACTTCTAAGACCAGTTCAAGTTCATACATACTTAGGTTAGACTGTCAAATAAATTACTTTAAAGTTCATACCAGGTATTACAGTAAAATAATCAGATCTCCTAACAAATTTAGAAAAAAATTATTACGAGTTGAGCTTTTGTCACTGTTTCACTTAGATTTTCAGATAATTTGTGGTTCTAAATTAATTCCACATTCTTCAATTATCAGAGCAAAATATGAGAAACAGTTTTAGGTAGAGCAGTTTTGCTCTTATTGCTCCATCTTCACCAGCAGAAAATATTTTAAATTTGTTTAAAAAAAAAACCTCTTCTCTAATGCTTCAATCTGTCAGTCTTGTTTTGTATTTTCTTGTTTTCTTTTTTGTTCGGACGTATTTTAGAGTCCCCAAAAGGTGGTGATTATGACTTTATATGTCACAAAGAACAATAAAGATAACTGTTATCTCACTAGTAAAAAGAATATCAGAAAATCATTATTCTATACAATGATTAATGGTCTATATATTCTTTCGTGGTAATTCATGAAAAATTGAAGGTAATATGTATGTTCTTATATTTATTTGGTTTAATTCCTTAGAAAAACATTCTGGAGAATGAAACAAAAAGAATTATACTTTTAATGTTAAATAGAATAATGCATTATTACTAAGATGATATAAATGTACCAATCTCTTTTGCCCTGTATTTTTGACATTAACCTCCTATAGAAACAAAAGCCTCTTCTAGAAAAGATCAGCATAAGACCAAGAGAGAGGACTTAGCTATCATCTTCCTAATAAAGTTAATATTCATTTTCAAGTACAAGTAATATGTATACTAATTCCCTTTTTGAAGTTTTTCATCAATGCAACATGGGAGAGAAAAGTGAGCTTGCATTGACTTTTAGCCTTTCTACAGGCCCCTAGCCCTTCAAGTATCATATTCTTTAGTCCACTGAATTTGAAAAATTCAAATCAGGATTTTAAATAGAGAAGGAAGGAAATGAAAAGATTTTCTCTAATATTCCAGTCATGAATATGCCATTCACTTCAAAGTGTCCCAGCTGAAAACAGTGCAAAATTGTTAAAATGAGCTAGATTCCCCTTTGTTTCTCTTCAAGTTGCGCATTCAAAACCTTAGAGGAAAAAATACCCCTTAATATAATGAACATACATAAATGTTAAAACACAATTTTGAAGTATTTTCACGTATATTATCTCTTCTGAGTCTACCAATAACCCTATGAAGAACATAAAATATGTTTAAATTTTCTAATTTTAGAAAAGATGGCAACTAGCACAGGCCATCTGACCCTCCCTCTTGACTTGCTTTCCTCGCCAACTCTGGTGAAGTCACAGGGGTGATGGGCAGATTGACGGACTCCAACCATGCTCAGAAATCAGCATATGAAGTGCACAACTCTTACATTAGTAGAAAGTTGTTGGGGTCTGAGCTGGAAGGACAGCATCAGAGAATGTGGCCCAAGGAGGAAAGGACCAGGAATCACAGAGGACATGAACCAGAGAGAACCCTCTCACAGGGCCATTTTCTTCCCCCATGAACACAAGGAACCAGCACTCCTAGCCCAGGGCGGTGATACAAGATCAGTGAACCCACTGCTCAGGCTGGCAAGAATAAATGATGTATTAAATGCGTTAAAATCTAAATAAACAAGGGTCCCAAAAGAGCAACAACAGAAGCAAAGTATAATTCTAGTACCAAAAGTCCAGATGATGTCAACATCAATATGGAGATGATGGAAAATGGAAAATGAGAAACTCTTGCCGAAATTCTTAACTCGTTGTGGGGTGGGTGTGTAATATGTAGAGATTAATAACATTTAAACTTAAATTGAGAAATAAACATAACCATTTGTCTTATCAGTTAGAGCTAACCACCAGACATAAAAATGTAGTATTTATAAGTCTAAAACTATTAGAAAATAATTTTAACTAGCCAAAAGAAGTTAGGAGAATGAAGAAAAGAAACAAAATAAAGCATGTTAAAAGGAAGTCAAGAATTAAAGATACATGAATAAGTTTCAACAGTGCAATGGTTATAATAGATGTAAATTTATAAATAGATGTATAAATAGGTGAAATCATTCCTACCAAAAATGGAGAATACAAAGGAATAAACAAAGTAGTTATGTACTGGCCAAAAGAATAAGAGGACAAGAAAGCATAGTAAATACATAGACTTTTTAAAAGTTGAGGTGAGACTCGTACACATACTTTTTAAGTTTTTGAACATTCACAAAATTTAATCCTGTACCAGCACACAAAAACATCAATAAATTTTAAACAATCAAAATCATAAGGAATATGTTTTTTTGCATTCAATAAATCAATTTATAAGTTAACAGAAAAAAGATCGCTTAAAATGTTCAATTCTCATAATTAAAAAATTTCCTACATAGCCCTTAATTTCAAGAGTAGCTCATAATTCAGGTTTATAAAATTTAGGACTCATTGATAAATAAATTTATTATATGTCAAAATGTATGATAAACAGTTAATATAATCCTCAGAGGATAATTATGGAATTGAATTCATCTACCAAAAAAGTAACACTGAAAACAAATGAGCTAAACATTCAGTTCAAGAAAATGGAAAAAGTCATAGAGAAAAGCAAAAGAAAGGAAATATAGATAAGGGAAGAAGCAATGAAATAGAAAATTTAAAAAAAGAAAATTGATGATTAATAGGACCATAATCTTGTTCTTTAAAATAACTACTGAGGTAGATAAACCTATAAAAAAAAGAAACTAAGAAAAATTAGGGAAAATGCAAATAAATAAAACAAAATTCTCTGAGTTGTGAATGTTTAGTTAATGTTAAAGTTAGTAAGTCTGAAGACTGCAGGGTCTGGTTACATGCTTTGTAAGATAAGTTTTCTCTGTAGGGGCTTTTCACCAAGTCTTTCTGCATCTAGCTGCTGTGACCTGAATATTCGTGCCCCACTACCACCGCCATAATTCATATGTTGAAATCTTAACCCCCAAAGGTGGTGGTATAAGGAGGTAGGGCTTTAGAGAGGTGCTTAAATTATAAGAGTAGAACCCTGATGAATGGGATTAAGGTTCCTATAAAAGGGGACCCCCCAAAAATCCCTGGTGTTTTCCTGTCATGTTAAGACAATGGAGGACATAGGCTGTAAACCAGCAAGAAGGCCTTCATGACCGTTCTGCTGCCTTGATCTTGGACTTCAGCCTCCAGCACTGGGAGATATAAATTTCTGTTTTTCATAAGCCACCCATTCTGTACTATTTTGCTATACCAATCAGAATAGTCTAAGATGCTAGTCATTACTTCCAAGATTATATTTTAAATTATCAACAAAAACCATGATCCTTACTGTTTTTAAAGAAAAAAAAGTCATTCACTAAATCAAGAAACATACCAAACTGTAACAACTTTTGTATAGAAAGAAATTCTTAAAGTAGTCACTAAAGCAGGTGGACAGTGATGGACAAAACCCTACTCTTAGTGAACAAAGTCATCTTAATAAGCAGTAGCTACAGGCATATAGCACTGTGGGCTAAGGATGCTAACCATACTGCGATGAAGTGGACAGTCCTACAGTATCCAGAATTGCTTCTCCAATAAGCTACTACATCGAGGATAAATTAATGACTTGCGCAAGAGTTCCTCTGTTTGATTTCTAGCCCAGACTTTTTTTCATTGCATCACTGTTGTCGTGAAGGACTATGACTTTATAGAAAATAGTTCCTAACAGAACCTTAGGGGAAACAGACATTCCTAGAGACAGCTTCTGGACAGAAAGTATCTAAAATGTACAAATCAGTAATATAAGAAGAGAGGAAACCTCTAATTATTTGTGCACTTGCTGTTATAGCAGGTGATGTGCAAGAAGCTGTCATGTGTAGGATGATTATTTTTAAGTGTTACTAACTGTTAAGAAAACTCTGCATTTAGCCATTGTGCCTCACTCCTTCCCCATCCCTTTGCTAGCTTTTGTTATGCAGAATTAGGGCAAAAGGTAGTAAGAGATAGTATTGGAGATGGTGGGTATGCAGTCAAAGTGGTAAAATTTTCCTTAAGAGAGAGAAGAAAGAATAAAGATGGGAGGAAAAGGAGGTACAAGGGGGAAATGTGGCCAGGTTGATAGGGAAGCTTTATTTTAGGAATGGGAGCAATATTTTGGGAGAGCTGTGGAATGGGAGAAAGAGCAAAGAAACAGGGAAAGGATTTTATGAGATGTTACCATGGGCTTGGACTGAGTTCCCTCATAATATTTAGTGAAAGAAGAGTATAAAGATTGGAATCACTCTTTATACTTTCAGTGTAGGGAAGCAATAATAATACAGATATTGAATTGTATTTATTTGAATATGACATGGAGGCTGACCTGTCATCACAGAGCCCTTGACCTGAATTTGAGTGACACATGCTAACCCATTTAATCCTCACCACAACTTCAGATAATGATCATCCTCATTTTCTAAGGGATATATAGTGTTTTCCCCAAATCACTCTGATTATAAATGGTGAAGTGAATTTCTAAAGTAGATCTATCTGATGCCAGTGTACATGCAGATAATATTAAAGGGTTTTGTTTCTGATTGGAGGGACAAGTGTCACAGAAATAGGTTATGTTCATAGCTGAGCTGGTGGAGCTTATGTTAAAACGGTTCTGTTTTTCTAGAATTACACTGAATGCTCATCTTCATCTAACCCCTTGCTTCTTTTCTGACATATTCCATCTTAACCTATGGTCAAGACCTGGCTCGGTCACCTACTAGCCCTGGGACCTCAGTTTTTTTTTTCATGTGCAAATGAATGATTGTCCCCATCCTGCCCTCAGAAGAGTACCCAGAAGAAAGTGTTCAATAAATGGGTCTTCCTCCTTTTCTGCATTATTTTTGCCTTCCTATACTGAAAGGTGCCCCCACTGAGAAGTCTGCCCAAGTGCAAACCCTTCTCCTCTCAGTCCTGTAATTAGCTTCCTGAGAAGGAAAGGGAGCTTTCTATTGTTTTTCTCCAAACTTATCCACTGCCTGTACCCTTCTGGAGGGGACAGTGGGGCAAGGAAGGGAAGAATGAGGGCAGATAGAGCAGGGAGCCCTTAGGAAAGGACAGATTTAGAGAAGAGAAAGAAAGGATGCAGAAGCTAAATTGTCAGCTTCACAGTTTATTCTTAGGACACCTTCCTCTGACTTCACAGAGCAGTTAGGAGCAAACTGAATTTAGTAAGTTGAGTCAAATTCTTAAGGCTGAAAGGAAACTTCCTTTTTAAGGAAGATTGTGATGAATCTCTTTTAAAATAAGGACCCTTTTGCCATATGTTGAATTTGTTTAATAAATTTGGGGGCCTCCTACAATGAAATTTCTCAAAACTGGAAGTACTTGAACCCTGTTTTCTGCTAACATATCTATTTTAACTAGGCCATATTCAATTTTGATGTAGATAAGATTTTGTAGGGGATTTTAAGAATAAACAGGAATCTGAAATGGAACTCAGCATAAAAGCAATGAAAATGAGGTTATCTATCAGAGAAGTGTTCTTAATTTTAACTTCTCATTTTTTAAAGAAGCTTATTGAATGCTTAGAACTTTCCAGGCAGTGTCTCAGCACTTCGTATAAGTGAAACATTTCCTCACAAAAGCCCTGCCAGGTGGATGGTCTTGTCCAAGACACAGAGAGCCTGTGACATAACTACAGAAGCCATGCATCCTTGCTCCCGTCACTTTTATTTTATCCAAATAGAGAATTTGACGTCATTTTTTTCTCACCTTTAAAGCACTTTGGGCCTCGAAGAAAATAAGGGAACCTCGCCACCTGGTGGTTGCTCTTGGTATGTGGCAGTAAGGTGGCTTCCCTGGCCTCAAGGAGAGAGTAAGAAAGGATGCTTTCTCTTGCTGGTTAAGCCTGTCACGGCACGTTTCAAACAGCTGGGCTGGCCTCTCCTGAAGGATCATTGTCTCTAAAAGTCCCTTGCTCTGCCCAGATCCATCCTAATGAAAAACAAATTAGCATTTTGTTTCTCTATTCAAGTGAGGAGGTTTCTTGGGGCAGAGTACAGCTGTGATAGGTGGAACTACCTTGATCTTATTTCATTTTCAATTAGATCAGATATTCAGAATTCAAGCCTTTTAAAGGAATTCTCAGTTGGCCAGAATATTGTCATTCAAAAATATCCACTTCGTAATTTTATCCTGTATCTTGGGCTTTATCTCTAAAGCAGAGAACAGAGCACCTAGGCACTCCTTGTTTTAATCAAGTCATGAATTAAAAATGCAAAAGTGCATGTAAATTCAATTTTTGCATTTCTAACCATAATGATTATCTGGGTACATTGTTTCCTTAAATAGTTAACTCATAAACCATGGCTTTTGAAATTTAGTTTTCTCAACTGTAGATGGGGGTCTATTCCTGATTTCTAATTGACTTTCAGTGGATATGTGCCCAGCTGGCTGTATCAGGACCACTTGAGAAAGTTAAAACAAAAAATTCAAAAAGATTCCATGATCCCTGTCCAAAGATTCTGATTCAGTGGGTCTGTGGCGAAGCCCAGGCATCGGTGTTTTTCAATTCTCCGCGGGAAATACTGATGAGCAGTGAGTTTAGAGAAGCACTGTGCCTACAGCAGCCTTGGTGACATAATCAAGAATGTTGGTAGTTAACACATGAATCACAATGTGTTTTAACTCATCATGTTGGCCAACAAGAAGAAAAGTAGTAACTGTCTGTTCTAACGATGACATGGGGAACAGAGCATTCTCACTCGTACTGCTGAGAGTGCAAGCCCTGGCAAAGTTTAAGAACATAGTTATTTTCAACATCTAAAATGTTAAGTTGGCCTAGCAATCCCAATTTAGGACCCAGAATGTAAGGATCGAGGATAATGAAGTTTATCGTCGCATTATTTGTAGAGAAAAACAACTGAGAACAAGCTACTGATGGAAAAAATTAGGATCCAGTCATTCAATGATGAATTATGCAGCATTTAAGAAGAATCAATTAGACCTGAATGTTTTTACCAGGAAAGGGGTTTATATACTATTAAATCAATGAGTTGCTGTGTTTGCATGCACACACAAACACACACACACACTATGTATTCCCATTTATAAAAGAAAATATAAAGTTGGAATATTGGTATATATGCTTATGTGGGCAGAAAGAAAGATGTGAGAGGACACATCATTTTAACTTTGGATTCTTCAAGGTAGAAGAAGAGTAGGAGGGTTATTGATTTTTAACTTCTCTTCAGACATTTCTAGGTTTCACTCACCACAACATATTAAAAGTCTCAACAAAGTTGGTTTGTTTTTAAATATGTTGGTAGATCAAAAGGTAGTGTATTCTATCTCAAAATCTTGGTTTGGCATGATTACCAATACCATTCAGATAAAATTTAAATCATAGAATATTAGTAATATATGTGTAAGATATAAAAAAAAAGATATGAAAAAGAACTAACACTGAACTAACACTACGAACACCCCTCCAGATTAAGAAAGAGCATTGCCTTTACCTTGGATGCCCCCTGGAGACCCTCAGTACTCCCGTCCCCACCCTTCCTACTGTGGAATTTAATTCTTAAGCCCATTGCTGGAGACCCTACCAGGGCAGAGGAAAATTTTTTCCTCCCCTCCATTATCAAAATATCTAAAAGATTGTGTGTGTGTGTGTGTGTGTGTGTGTGTGTGTGTGTGTGTGTGTGTACAAAACTTCCAGGCAATTTCTTAAGGTAAGGGTTAAGAATAGAACACCTTATTTTGAAACAGAATACTAATGAAACATACATACTAGACATCAAGATGTGTAGTAAAAAATAGTAACCATTTAGGCCATATGTGAATGACAGATGAATGGACAAACAAAATATGGTCTTTACATACAATGGAATATTATTCAGCCTTAAAAAGGAATGAAATTCTGACACATGCTTCAACGTGGATGAAACTTGAAGACTTATGCTAAGTGAATAAGCCAGACACAAAAGTGCTGGGAGCGAGTCTATGGGCTTTTAAGCAATACTAGTTATGAAAGTCTTAAGCAATCATTTCTGCAGTAAGGCAGAGTTGCTCTCCTAGCCAAATCAATATAGATCTTGCAGTCAGATTGCTAAGCAATGTTTCCTCCTCTGTTCTTTCCACTGGCCTTCTAACCCTGCCAAACTCCTGCTTCTCAAGAACACCCGCTGCCCCAGGGGAAAGCCCCACCCTTAAACCTCCCTCCCAAGGGCCCCCACCCACAAGATGGCAAACTTCCTGCTTCTCTTCTGGGTCCTCGGTTCCCACCGGCGCCACCTGAAGCCCAATCACCTCTCTACACGTTCCTGCCAGCGCCAACTGAAGACCAATCACCTCTTTACATATATTTTCATCACAACCTATATAAATTGAGCCTGAGAAAAATAAAATTGGTCAGCTTGATCAGACATCCTGTCTTGCTGTCCGTTCTTTGTGTCTCTTGCCCCTTCATTCTCTCCTCCAGGTCGTCGACCCCCGTTGATAGTCCTGCGGGTCGGGACACAAAAGGACACATATAATTGTATTTATATGAGGTTACTAAAGTAGTTAAATTAAGAGTAGGAAAGAAGTATGAAGAAACCACAAACACAGGAAATTATCCCTCATGATCAATATCCCTAATGAACATAGATGCAAAAATACTCAACAAAGTACTAGCAAATCAAATTCAAATACTAGCAAATTCAAATACTAGGAAATCATGATCAATATCCCTAATGAACACAGATGCAAAAATACTCAACAAAATACTAGCAAATCAAATTCAAAAATACATCAAAAAGATCATCCATCACGATCAAGTAGGATTTATTCCAGGGATGCAAGAATGGTCCAATATTAGAAAATCCATCAACATCATCCACCAAATCAACAAAAAGTAGGACAAAAACCACATGATCATCTCCATAGATACCAAAAAACCATTTGACAAAATTCAACATCCATTCATGATAAAAACTCTCAACAAAATGGGTATAGAGGGCAAGTACCTCAACATAATAAAGGCCATATATGACAAACCCACAGCCAACATCATACTTAACAGTGAGAAGCTGAAAGCTTTTCCTTTAAGATCAGGAATAAGACAATGATGCCCACTCTCCCCACTTTCATTCGACATAGTTCTGGAGGTCCTAGCCACGACAATCAGACAACACAAAGAAATAAAAGGCACCCAGATTGGTAAGGAAGAAGTCAAACTACCACTCTTTACAGATGACATGATATTGTACATAAAAATCCTTAAAGAATCCACCCCAAAAGTATGAGAACTAATAACTGAATTCAGCAAAGTTGCAGGATACAAAATAAATACACAGAAATCTGTTGCATTCCTGTACACCAATGATGAACTAGCAGAAAGAGACATCAGGAAAACAATTCAATTCACAATTGCATCAAAAAGAATAAAATACCTAGGAATAAACCTAACAAGGAAGTGAAAGACCTACACCCTGAAAACTACAAGACACTCATGAAAGAAATTAAAGAAGATACCAATAAATGGAAATATATCCTGTGCTCATAGATAGGAAGAATTAATATCTTCAAAATGGCCATCCTGCCTAAAGCAATCTACAAATTCAATGCAATCCCTACCAAAATACCAACGGCATTCTTCAATGAACTAGAGCAAATAGTTTCACAATTCATATGGAACCACAAAAGACCCCGAATAGCAAAAGCAATCCTGAGAAGGAACAATAAAGCTGGGGGGGGATTATGCTCCCCAACTTCAAGCTCTACTACAAAGCCACAGTAATCAAGACAATTTGGTACTGGCACAAGAACAGACCCATAAATTAATGGAACAAAATAGAGAGCCTAGATTTAAGCACAAGCATATATGGTCAATTAATATATGATAAAGGAGCCATGGATATACAATAGGGAAATGACAGCCTCTTCAACAGCTAGTGTTGGCAAAACTGGACAGCTACATGTAAGAGAATGAAACTGCATTAGTGTCTAACCCCATACACAAAAGTAAAGTTAAAATGTATCAAAGACCTGAATGTAAGTCATGAAACCATAAAACTCTTAGAAGACAACACAGGCAAAAACTCTTGAATATAAATATGAACAACTCTTTCCTGAACACATCTTCTCAGGCAAGGGAAACAAAAATGGAACTACATCAAACTAAAAAGCTTCTGTACAGCAAAGGACACCATTAGTAGAACAAAAAGGCATCCTAGAGTATGGGAGAATACATTTGTATATGTCATTTACTTCAAAATATACAAAGTTATATATTCAAAAATATACAACTTCAAAAATATACAAAGTGCTCACATGCCTCAACACCCAAAAAGCAAATAACCCTATTAAAAAATGGGCAGAGGATATGAACAGACACTTCTCCAAAGAAGACATTCAGATGGCCAATAGGCACCTGAAAAAATGCTCCACGTCACTAATTATCAGGGAAATGCAAATTAAAACCACAATGAGATATCACCTCACACTGGTTAGGATGGCCAAAACAGAAAAGACTAAGAACAACAAATGCTGGCAAGGATGTAGAAAAAAGGGAACCCTCCTACACTGTTGGTGGAAACATAAATTAGTTGAACCATTGTGAAAGAGGAAATTACATCACTATCTCACATCATACATGAATTAAATTACAGTTAATGACACTATCAAACAATGAAAGGCTGAACTTTAAGGCATTAAAAAAATGTATATGGTGATATTAGTAAAATAAGATTTCAACAATATTTAAAGCTCTATTAGCTTCCTCTGGCCACTAGACCAAAGTTCCACAAACTGGGTGGCTTTCAACAATAGAAATTTATTCTCTCATTGCCCTGGAGCACCTAGTCTGCAAGTCTGAGATCAATAACCACATTCTGAGGTGCTGGGGAGTCAGGACTTCAACATAACTACTCAGGACACACAATTTAACCTTTAACAACCATATAGGAAAGAACTGATAAGTTTTATCACATTAGATAAAAAAGTGAGCAATTTATTCCTTTCTTCTGTAAGATGCATCAGCTAAAAGAGATTAGAAGTCCTTTTCCATATTTTTCATAATCTTGGTACTATAAAACAAATGAGTACTAGATAAACAAAACTTACATACTTTAACAAAGTCATTTTTGTTGAAATAGTAGCACATACTTAAAACTCTTACTATAAAAATACTGTGAAAAGTCTTTCATCAAATGTCATCAGACATTTCAGTCTTTTTCTTTGGGTTTTAAATCTTGGTTCCAATGGTCTTCATTTTGAGGACCTTTGAAATTCTCCAGTTTTTCCAGTGTGAGATGAAAAATAGAGGATATTTATTTATTTATTTTCACATGACCAGCTATTAATTTATTCACAAATACATTTTGTGGGGGTACTTTCAAGGCAGACTGGAATAAGGAGCCCTGGGACTCAAGGTTCAAATCAGAAGATATGGGATAACAGGATGCTCACTGTTCAAAATAACAGGTGCAAAACAATAGGATGCTTACATACTGGAACATACAAACAAGTCTTAGGGTCTGCCTACCAAGTCAATTTCCTCTTAAGAGGAATCATTTTCTTTTCTTTTTTTTTTTGGTATCATTAATCTGCAATTACATGACCAACATTATGTCTACTAGATGCCCCCATCATCAAGTCCCCCCCACATATACCATTACAGTTTCTGTCCATCAGCATAGCAAGATGCTGTATAATCACTACTTGCCTTCTCTGTGTTGTACAGTCCTCCCTGTGCCAGCCCCTACATTATGTCTGCTAATAGTAATGCCCCTTTTTTTCCCCTTTTCCCTCCCTTCCCACCATCCTCCCCAGTCCCTTTCCCTTTGGTAACTGTTAGTCCTTTCTTGGGTTCTGTGAGTTTGCTAATGTTTTGTTCCTTCAGGTTTTTCTTTGTTCTTATACTCCACAGATGAGTGATATTATTTGATACTTGTCTTTCTCCACCTGGCTTATTTCACTGAGCATAATACCCACTAGCTCCATCCATGTTGTTGCAAAAGGTAGGATTTGTTTTCTTCTTATGGCTGAATAATATTCCATTGTGTATATGTACTGCATCTTCTTTATCCATTCATCTACTGATGGACACTTAGGTTGCTTTCATTTCTTGGCTATTGTAAATAGTGCAGCAATAAACAAAGGGGTGCATCTGTCTTTTTCAAACTGGGCTGCTGCATTCTTAGGGTAAATTCCTAGAAGTGAAATTCCTGGGTCAAATGGTATTTCTATTTTGAGTTTTTTGAGGAACTTCCATACTGCTTTCCACAATGGTTGAGCTAGTTTACATTCCCACCAGCAGTGTAGGAGGATTCCCCTTTCTCCACAACCTCGCCAACATTTGTTGTTGTTTGTCTTTTGGATGGTGGTGATCCTTACTGGTGTGAGGTGATATCTCATTGTGGTCTAAATTTGCATTTCTCTGATGATTAGCAATGTGGAGCATCTTTTCATGTGTTTGTTGGCCATCTGAATTTCTTCTTTGGAGAACTGTCTGTTCATCTCCTCTGCCTATTTCTTAATTGGATTATTTGCTTTTTGTTTGTTGAGGTGCATGAGCTCTTTATATATTTTGGATGTCAAGCCTTTATCGGATCTGTCATTTATGACTATATTCTCCCATACTGTAGGATACCTTTTTGTTCAATTGATGGTGTCCTTTGCTTGATATAGTCCCACTTGTTCATTTTTGCTTTTGTTTCCCTTGCCCAGGGAGATATGTTCATGAAGAAGTTGCTCATGTTTATGTCCAAGAGATTTTTACCTATGTTTTTTTCTTAGAGTTTTATGGTTTCATAACTTACATTCAGGTGTTTGATCCATTTTGAATTTACTTTTGTATATGGGGTTAGACAATGATCCAGTTTCATTCTCTTACATGTATCTGTCCAGTTTTGCCAACACCAGCTGTTGAAGAGGTTGTTATTTCCCTATTGTATGTCTGTAGGAATCATTTTCTTTTTCCCTCATCAGGCATTGTGGGGAGTGGGCTATGCCCTTCCCCCACTTGCTGATATGGCGGGAATGGAGAACAAAGAACATCCTGTTTACCCATTCCATGAGCAACTGAAGGAGCCCTGCTGTGCCTACCTTTGCCCGGCTACCACTGACGTCAATACTGTGCTTGATTGTCTATTGGATAATGCTATTTCCTGGAATAGTGTGCTTCTTTGCTGTATAAATACTCTGGACTCGAATAAAGCTTTGCTGGTGATGCGCAGGAGCATCAGCCCTCCCAGCTCTTTCTGTCTTTCTTTGTTTTCTTCGCCTCCCCCCCTTCCTCACTTCAGGACCTTCTCGACTCGGCGCGGCTGGACCGCATCAAGTGGTGCCCTAACAGGGACCTGAAGGAGAGGGAGAAGGTGAGGGCCACCATGTCAAGAAGAGAAAGCCCTGGCCAGGGTAACCAGAGAAGACACGCAAGAGAAGAGGCGAGCAAGCAATGTGGATGTGGTAAGGGATTTTTCTGGGAGTCCAACAGGGACAGGCAGGAAGCAAACAGCTTTATGTCTGCGGGTTGAAGAAATTATTGGCTACTAGGGGAATTATAGTAGGGAAGCCCCAATTAGACAGATTTTTAGACTTTATTAAGGAAGTCTCCCCGTGGTTTCCAGGAGAAGGGACAGTAGACATAGATTTATGGAATAAGGTAGGAGAGGGATTACAAACTTATTATTCTGCCCACAGACCAAAGAAGGTTCCAGTAGATACTTTTGGACTGTGGACCTTGATTAGAGATTCTTTAGATCTTAGGCATGAAGGATTTAAGATAGAAAATGTAAAAGAGCATGCCCTTGGTACGGGTCAAGTCACTAAGGAAAATGAAAGCAATCTTGCTTCTCCAGCCATCTCCCCATCTGCTCTGCCATTAGAAGCACTGGAAGGGCGGGAGCCATCTTATCATAACCGGACAGCGGCTTGGACGAGGAGATGGAGGAGGAACAGAGCCCTCTAGTGGAGGAAGCTTTAGTTCAACTTTGTGATAAGGAGATACAAACAATAGAGATAGCCTCCATAGGCTCTAGCAAGAAAGTTTATCCATCCCTGCTCACAGCAACACGGACAGTCACCGCAGACCCATCCGGAATACCTTTTGAAGAGCGGTGGAATGAAATTCAGGGCACCCTGAAGTGGCTTACTTTAGCCTTAGAAGTGCAGCAAAAGATGGGACAGCGCACCCTAAGAGAAGAGACTCCCCTGTGAGTAAGGCTGAAACAGCTCCCCTTGAATGGGCAGGTTTTGATCCTGTTCAACCTATATCCTCAGAACACACTAAAGAGAAAACAGTGGAGTGAAAGACAGAGAAGGGTTTAGAACAGAAAGAAAAACAGCCCGTAGAGTCTAAGAAAGAAAAGCCTCGTGTGCTCCCAGTTAATATGCAGAAAAGACAGAGAAAGGTTACTCCTCTTGAGGCAGTACTACAACAAGCGGGAGAGGACACACAAGAATTTTTTGCCTATCCAGTGTTAGAACAGCCAGGTGACAATGGAGAGGTATTCAGACAACATATGCCATTTCCTTTCAAATAGTTGAAAGAGCTGAAAGAGGCCTGCAATAAATATGGCCCCACTGCTCCGTTAACATTAACCATCTTAGAAGCTATGACTACAGAGGCTTTGCCCACGGGAGACTGGAAGTCCTTAGCACATGCAAGTCTTAAAGGGGGAGATTATCTGTTATGGAAATTAGCTGATGCAGCCATGCGCTGCGCAGGCCTTACACAAATAGAAAAGGCTATGCACTCTCACTCATTACATCATCAAAACAGTCATAGTCTTCACAAATATTTTCACATCACTAGAGAAGCTGCGAGACAAATTGTTAAATGATGCTCAACCTGTCCTGAGCATTTCAACCTTCCACAACTTGGTGTCAACCCTCATGGCCTCCTGCCAAATCACCTGTGGCAGATGGATGTCACGCACATCCCTGAATTTAGAAAATTAAAATATGTCCATGTTACCATTGACACCTATTCAGGTTTCTTGCATGCTACCACTCTCTCTGGAGGATCCACTTCACAAGTTATTCGCCATTGCCTCTCTTTCTTTGGTGTTATGGGCATTCCCAAGCTGATCAAAACGGACAATGGATCTGGCTATACTAGTAGCCGTTTTCACACATTTTGTGTGCAATGGGGTGTTGCCCACAAGACAGGCATCCCCAGGGCCAAGGCATTGTTGAAAGAGCCCATGGCACTTTGAAAGCCCAGCTCAATAAAATTAAGAAGTTGGAGTTATACCCCGTTACACCTTTGAATTATTTATCCCATGCACTCTATATTTAAAATTTTTTAACTCTAGACCTTGTGGGACGCAGTTCCGCAGAGCGCTTTTGGTGCTCTGGCGGTCGTCCATCCCTCGCACAGGTGCAATGGAAAGATCCACTGACCAGGGCATGGCAAGGTCCAGATCCCGTCCTTCTTTGGGAGCGAGAACACGTTTATGTCTTTCCACAGGATGCTGAGGGCCCAAGGTGGTTTCCAGAAAGGCTGGTGCGTCATGCAGACCATATTACTCCTGATCCTGCTCCAGCTTTGGAGGACCCCAGCTGAAGAGCAAGCAGCGGAGCAAGCAGTTCAGTGCATATATTGGGTGTATGTTCCTGACCCTCCTCTGCTCCATCCAGTCAGTTGGAAGTCTCCCGAGGTACAGATTTACTCCAATGATTCTGCCATTTTGGGAGGCCCATCGGAACACCTAGTAATAGGAGCAACCGCACTTTGCCTTCTGACCACCCTGTGTGCAGTATGCTTACATCTTCATCTTCACTTAAAAATGACATATTGCCACTACCCTGGACAAAGTGCAAGGGCTCCCCTTCACTTGTGGGCGCAGGTGGTGAATAGCCACAGCAGATGAACATCACTAAAGAGCTTTACATTGTGGACTGGTCTGTAGGACCAAATTCAAAGACACTGGCCTGCAAGTCTTATCAATACAGAGGACTCTCTATGGGACTTTGGTACACTCCAGATGGGTACCCTCAAACCTCTTGGTGGAAAATAGGGGTGGCTATGGGAGAGTTAGATTGGGACAATAGTACAAGCATTAATGTAAACAATGACACATATGTGGCGGCTTGTGTTGCCCCCCCATGTGCTGTTGGTAGAGTCAATTTCTATTAATATGACTTATCAGAAAAATATGTTTCACATTGCCTGTAAAAATTGCAGTCTCACTAGCTGCATCTCTTCTGTGTCCAACAATACCATGGTTCTTTTACTTAAGCAACCCCTTTCCTTTTGATTCCTGTGAACCACACGGGACCTCAGTATGATGATAAGGGCCTGTAAGTGTTAGAATTGAAGAAAGCTCTAGACCATCCCAAGAGAGCTGTGGACCTCATTATTGTAGGGTTGTTATCTTTAATTTCCTTTATTGTATCTTCTACTGTAGCAGCTGTAGCATTAACTGAGAATGTACAAACTGCAATCTATGGGTGTTGGGAGCCGGGGCTATGTCCCTTCCCCCACGTCTGAACGCAGCATGGGAAAGCACAAGCTTGAGAGCAACCGGTGCAGTCCTTGGAAGTTATCTGCTCACAAAAACATATCTTGTCCTTGAAGATGAGCCAAGACTCCTCGCTCTGAAAATAGGGAGACCTTGAGGATGTGTGAAAACACCTCCCCGCCAGCGCCACCTAAGGTCCAATTATCTCCTGACCCACCCCTTACTTGCTACTTGTATAAATTGAGCCTGTAAACAATAAACTTTGCCAGCTTGATCAGACACCCTGTCTTGCTGGTCGTTCTTTGTGTCCCTTGCTTGTTCATTTCTGCAGGCGTCTCCGGCTACACTCCACGTTAATCCCGCGGGTCGGGACAATCTTTAATTTCCTTTATTGTATCTTCTACTGTAGCAGCTGTAGCATTAACTGAGAATGTACAAACTGCAATCTATGTCAATGGTTTGACTGAACTGTGGTTTGATCCTGTTAAAACTGCTCAAGATATCCTAGACACCCTCAAGCACGCAGCCTCTCCTTTTGGCAAGTTGGGAGACTTGCCCCATTTTCTGTTATCCATTGAGACTGCTCTGCTATGTCTTCTTGTAATGATATCATTGATACCTTGTGTCATCAAACTAGGATTACGGTCCTTTTTGCAACTGGGTTCGGAGACCCATATGCTAGCTCTTAAATGCCACCCTCCTTATATGAATGTGGAGAAGGGGATAGGATAGTCAACGATGGGTAAGTGTCTTGGAGACCTCTGGCAACCTAAGACAGAGCCCTCATGATGGAATGTGGGTACCAATGATGGGTAAGTCCAGATGAGTCGTCCAGGAACACCTAAAACAGGCACTGTCACCCTATTATAAAATAAAAAAGGGGGAGATGTGGGGAGTGGGCTATGCCCTTCCCCCACTTGCTGATGTGGCAGGAATGGAGAACAAAGAACATCCTGTTTACCCATTCCATGAGCAACTGAGGGAGCCCTGCTGTGCCTACCTTTGCCCAGCTACCGCTGACGTCAATACTGTGCTTGATTGTCTATTGGATAATGCTATTTCCTGGAATAGTGTGCTTCTTTGCTGTATAAATACTCTGGACTCAAATAAAGCTTTGCTGGCGACACACGCAGGAGTGTCAGCCCTCCCAGCTCTTTCTGTCTTTCTTTGTTTTCTTCACCCCCCTTCCGCACTTCAGGACCTGCTCAACTCGGCGCGGCCGGACCGCATCAAGGCATGTGCAACCCAGCCCACCTCTCTAAACCACCACACTCAGGGCTGCTCATCTCTCAAGCATGCCTGCACTTCCTCCTTGAGTGTGTACTTTAATAACCTCCTTTGCTCAACCTGCTCTTGAATTCTTTCTTGACCAGAGTCAGAACCCTCTTCAGAGTTGAAGTCTCACCTAGTGCACAAGGACCTCCCTGGGTTGGATTTCCCAACAACGCTATGTTTAAGTACTGCACTAGGCACCATGGATACAGATGTAGACAGCACTAAAAGTTCCTGGTTTCCCAGGACCAATATTCTAGTGAGAGGTGACAGTCTTAAACAAACAGGATAACAAATAAGCCAATTTGTGAGTATATAAGACTTGACTAGTATAATAGAAAAAACAAAGTAAGGGAAGTCAAAAGTGCCAGGTATCTACAGCATGTTGTAAGTTTAAATTTGAATAAACCTTTTTGAAAAAGACCTATTTGACCAGAACATATATAAATGAACATTTGAGCATATTATCAAGAGTATAAATTATGCTGTGTTTAGGAATAACAATTAGAAGAAATTAGACAAATACTCTAATTTTTTTCTCCACCTGCTTAGATGAAATGGTGAAATGAAGTGTTTTGTGTCATGATTTTAGAAGATAAAAGTAATGACTGTTTTTTTCTGGGAAGGGCAAATAAAAAATACAATCTTAAGCACTGATATTTGGCTGTAGGGGAATAGAGGTGGGGGGGGCAGACCTTTATTTGGCTTTTTTTCTGCTGATTTACCTGTGTTTGTCATTTCCACTTTCCCATTTCTCCTTCTGCTCACATGAGACCCTGCTTTCTGATTAGATGATCATTCATTATAGAGTACTTTCTAAAAACATCTTCAGTATTTTGGGTCAGCCTGACTTTTTGTAGTAAAAATCACAAACCATTCTGAAATAGTCCCTTGTTCACTGAACATAAATTTGACTTAAAAATTTTTTTTAACCAAATGATATTATTTTGGGTGGAATTCTCTTATTTCCACCATTACAGGTATATGAGATAACTCCTGCAAGGTCCTGCACAATGCAAACTCCTTTGGCACATTGCATACATTGACAGAGGATTGCCTCTCAAGGCCATGACCTTTTAATAGTGCCCCCTTCTCTTTCAACTTCAGGGATGTTGGCCTGTACTGCAACCTGGAAGCTACCAATATGATATACTACCGAAGAGATGGATGGTTAGTCTTTCTTCTTTGCAATAAATACAGAAGATGTTAATTGCTACACAGTGTTTGGAAACAGAATCTGCAAGATTCCTTCTAGTAAATTGATATCAGGTTGAGCCCTGAAAAAACTTCCGGCAATTTCAGTTTCTTTGAGTAAGTTGGTCCTTTTTCAGAGAAACTAAAAAAGCATTCTTCTTCAGGGTCTTTTAGTTGAGGTTGCTTTGCTCAGACTGCCTTAGTTTCTTAGTTCTGTTGGAATATTTTCATGATGTATTACTGAAAGGTAAAGGTTCACAATGAAGCCACTGTTTTTACCTTTGCAGATCATTTAGCCAATTAAAAAGGCCCCAAAAAAACTGGCTTCATGGTCCATGTCAATCAATTGCTCATTAGTTACAGAGACGAAAATTCTGTCATTTTCTTTAAGTTCAAATATTCCACCTTGATAGATGGAATAGAGTCCATATTCTGAATCTTTAGACCAACAACTATTTCTAGCACTTTTCATCAGCAGTATAGGGTCAGGATAGCTTGTGGTTTTGTAAATATATTGTACCATTTGTTTGTTTTTCTTCCTGTTTTCTTTTGATGAAATTGCTCCCAATGTTTCCTCAGGTTCCAGAAATCGAAAATACGTTTGAGAATAAATGTAATAAAATCCTGTTTGATGGATAATCAGCTCTCCATTCCGCAAGTGCAAATTATTCAGAAATGAATGTCCTCTTCTTGATGACTCCCAGGAGTTTATTTTCTGGCCCAAAACCTTTTCATTCTTGGAGTCTGGATGAAGGGTGGAGAGAAAAGGAGTTAAAAGAAAGGAGTTCATAGCAAATCAAGGAGTTTCCCAGTAGCTCTGGCTACCCTATTGTTTTGGTTGGGATTGTAAAGGATTTCAACTTAACAAAAACTGCTCTTTCAATCTTACAAGAATTCTAAATTCCAGTCATATAGAAATCTGGAGGTTCCTGTATCACTGTGACCCCTTGGGAATCCCTTACCTTTCTGTAACTCATTTGTCCCTTATGCCACATTGGCTACACTTAATTCTGAATGACAACACTGGGGATGATGGTACATTCAGGTGGTAATCTTTACTCTTGGGCAGAATTTCTGTCCTGAATGCCTGCCTCCCTTCCTACGCCAGTGGGCTCAAATGAACAACATAGAAGGAAACCAAAAGAAATCTATCTGTTTCCTTAAGCCTAGAGCTCAGAAATTCTTGCTAGTCCTTTGAGTCTCTTTGGGTCCCTCCTTAGTCTTTCTCAGAAATCCAGAGTCAAAGGTACCATCCAAGCAGAAGCATCCTAGTCCACAATAACATAGGGTACAAGGTTTGGCAATGAGAGCCCAGATCTAAAGATCATCAGATCCCTGAATCTTTAACTCCCAACAATTTGTAAATAAAATAAGCCCCTACCAAAATATGACTATCTTTTCACCTTTGGGCTCATCTCCATGATTGGTACAAATTTTAATTTTTCAAGAGTTTGAAATTATTGTCATAGTTGTCGATAATAGTAAACAGTAACATCACGGTAATGATCTCCGGCATAAGCAGAACATGTCAAGCGTATATAAAATCTGAGTTGAAGAATACCAGGGAGACAGCTATCTAAAAACAACTCCCCACCCCTAACAATCTTTTGTTCCATAAACTGATGCCTGAAATTTCTTAACATGGGACTGACCTTGCATAATAAGAAAAGCAAATATTTATTGAGTATTTCCATTGCACTGGCAGTTTGCCTGTATTAATCTTCACTGTTTTATGAGTTGAAGATTATGCATATACTTTGTATATGAAGAAACTGAGTCTTGATTTATTCAAGTAATTTGCTCAAGACATAGATCTAAGTAAAGGGAAGCTGGGATTCCAGTGTGGGCATTTAGACTGTATTACTCTGCACTTAACTATAGCACTGTACAGACACTTGTTCAACAGTTAAAAATTAGGCCTATCAAATTTGGTTAAACTGTATGAAACTGACATTTCTGTACATGAAAAATGGTCAAATATTGGCAACTTCCTTTAGTTTAACTGATATAAATGCTACTTGCAATACTTGGTCACTATACATGGTGAATATAAATAACTGATTTAGGATCTGTAAAAAAGATTTGATGGAATTGAGAGAGAGAAATTGCTTTAGAGAAGAAGAAGAAAATCAAAAATAGGGGCATGGGAAACTCAAAGACAAAGTTCTCTCACTTCATAATTTTCCTGAGTCCAGTTACACAGGACAGTAACCGAACTGTTTGTCTTACAAGCTTCCTTCTGAAAAGAATCAATCTGAGACCTGATTACCACTGAGCCCTATGTAGATAGCCATATAAACATTTTGGGTACAAGTTAAAAGGTTAAATTATTTGTAACAGATTCTTCCATTGCCTTCCTTTAAGCCACATATTCATTGTTTCTCTTACTTGAAGCTGGGAATGTGTTTCTTCTCTGACTTGTCCCAGTTACATGAGCTGCCGCTCTCTGAACACCTCTTTCGCCTAGTGGGTAAGGAATATGTTGCTGTTTTCCTAGAAGAGAAATGACAGAGAATCATCAGCACTTGTCAAACTACTGCTTAAATATATGACTGTTCACAGCTGTTGTCAATTAGGCACTGTAAGCACACTGGGCTTCCAAAGTTGGTTGCAGGGGTTTTCATAAAAACAGCCTACATTTTAGCATGGTGATGGGTCTACTTCAGCTTATGTTAATTCAAAAAGTAGTTTAGGTGGGAAGAATAAATGGTGACTTGCATTATAATTTATCAGCATCTCAGGAGAAAGGTCCAACTAGACTATAACAAAATGAAGATTCTAGCCCTTTTCCAAAAAACAAAACAAAATACAAAAACTGTGGACTTGCAATAATTCTGCTGAGTGATTTAAAGTGCACAAATAACTAAGTATTGGCACATTTCCACTCTGTTATATGCAGAAACAACCAGAGTGATACCAATTTTCATCATCTTGATTACTTTTTCCTTTGCCAGCTCCTTCTGATTCTAAAGGAGAAGCAGTGATAACAACTGGCCATAGATGCTGCAAACTGGTATCCAATCCCACCTTCCCACTGGTCATGATAATTGACTGTACTGGTTATGACAACTAGTACAGGGGCATAAAAATCACTGATTCAGTAAATCATAATAAACAAGTAATACTTATTGATCACCATCTGAGGTATTTCGGAGCAGCCTTAAAAATATACAAATTTAATAAATTACTCTAAAAAAAAAAGTCAGCTCAAACTTCCCAAGTGTTTTTATATTAGATGTTTAGATAAATTTTCTTCATCAAGCAAATAATGCTGGGATAAGGCACTACACAACACCTTACAGGAGCTGCAAACATTAACCACTGATTGCCCTGACTGAGCGCTCAAGGGACTTATAGTCTCTTAGGGAAGATATGAATTAGAAAGTGAAAATTTACCTATGAGAAATAGAAATAAAGGGATATGGGGATTCAGAGAGGGGAAAGATCCCTACTTACTTGAGAGCTGAGGTCAGGGGAAGATTTATGCTAAGGGCCATTCATTCACTTACTACAACAATCTAAAGTGTCCATCACATCTATGCCAGGCACTCTTCCAGGAACAAGGAGAAAGACTATAAAAAACATAGGCAAGAAAGCATTTGAGGTATAAGATTTAATGATTTGAATAGGGTGAGGATGGGCTGGCTTGGGTCTGCAGAATGGGAGAAGGGCATTCCAGAGATTTAGAACAGAGGCCCAATGCAGACTGCAGACAGCATTCCTGTGACATAGGTATGGGAATTAAATTTTAGGCTTGAATGAGGAGCCAAACTATAAAGGATTTGAATGTTAGGCTAAGAGATTTAGATTTTATAGGACATGGGAAGACTCTAAAAAGTTTTGGGCAGGGAAGCAAAGAGATATGAGCTGTGCTTTGGGCTAAGCCACAGTATCATTTCATGGACAGAAGGAAGGTGAGAGTGCTGAAGACTGGCAAAGCACCAGACTATTATAGTTGATTGGAACTGAGGACAAAAGGGCTAAATCTAGGCTAGTAGTAGAAGAAACTGAAAGGAGGTGATAAAATTCCAAAGGAGGAAAAATGGTAAATGCGAATCTATTCTGTCTATCTGGTATTAATTATTACTTATTCAGGATCAGTGAAGACCAAACATGGCATGGGGATGCAAAGTCAGTAATGACAGTCAAATATGACTGCCAGAATGCTCAGCTTTCAAAGTTGATGTGTCCATTTGCCTTGAACTTCCACTGTTAAATAATTCATAATCTCTTTCCTGCCTCTAGACATTAACACTTTGTATTCAAATACTCAATAACTCACTTCAATTACAAATATTTTGCATTTATAGGATGTGGGAAAGCCTAAATTTAAAAGCAGATTCTAAAAAGAGGAAATTTGCTATTGGCTATAGCAAACACCTTCCAGAAAAGAAACCTGTGAATATGTATATTTGGGTGGCATGGATACCTCTTGGGCTATTGAGAAGTATATTATTTTTGTACTTTATTGGGATGAAAAAAAAGAATATTTTTCTCCCAACACTGAAAATAGTACATGCATCTACTGTAGACTATAGATCTGGTATGCCTCATCAGAAGAGGTTGAGTGTTGAGTATTGTGACTACCACATTTGCTTTCAGGGGAATGATTAAAAAGAATGCTCAGACCCTGGGACCAGGTCTTATCCTTCTATTTAATAAAGGAAAATGAGTGTTGCCAAATGATAAGAAAACTTATTGTTTTGGGAAAAGATAACTGAAAAGGAGGAAGACATCATTAACAACACATATATTAAAAAACTGTTTCTTCTATGCTAGGCTGGTATACCTCAGGGCTGTTAAGTCTCTGGTATATGTGTTCAGGCCTGTATGGGCACTGGTTTGGGAAAATGGGGCTACAGTGAGCCAAAAGTGAAGAAATAGCAAATTTAATTCAGTTATTTTATTTACTTACATATTCATTCAAAAAATATGTATTAAGAAACTTCTATGTAGAGACAGATGGTGGTGGCACAATACTGTGATTGCATTACTGCTGAATTGTGCACTTGAAAACAGCTAATCATAGGGTTTCTGAAGATGACAGAGTAGGAGAACCCTGAGCTCACCTCCACGCATGAGGATATACCAAGACTGAAACTATATAAGAAGAAACTTTTTCTGAGAACAACCTGAAAACTAGGAGAACAGATCTTTTACAATTAAAGATATAAAGAAAAATCCATGTTGGGAAGGATAGGAGGGGCAGAAAGTGTCTGGTAGGGACCTACACCCCTGGCAGGGCAGCCTATAAGTAGGAGGAATATCACAGACACATAGGTCCTCCCTAAAAAGAGAGGAATCCAAACCCCATGTGGGACACCCCCAACCCTGGATATCTGCACTGGGAAAACAAGCCCCCATAATGTCAAGCTTCGGAAATCAGTGGGGCTTACTGCGGGAAAGCCAGAGGGCTATAAGAATCCAAGACTCAACTCTAAAGGTTCTTACTCTGAGACTCAGCATAAAGACAGCAGTTTGAAAACTGTCTGAGCCATAGATGCAGATTTGTTGACTTATTTTATAGTGTGTACCAGAAGAGTAGGGATCTGTAGGAAATTTCTCCACTAACAGAGGCACTAGCAGGTGCCATTTTTCTTGCCCTACTTCTGTCTAACTAGTCTAACCTGAACAATCTACCTTGTTAGCACCATTCACCTCATTCCAGCATTCCCCTGTGGACTTGCCCTGAGAAACACCCCTCCAAAGTAGCTCCCACCCTGCCACATCTGATGGGAAGCCTGAGTTGGGAGAATGCCCTCCTAAAGTGGCTACTGCCTCACCACACCCACTTTGGACCAGTGCCCATCCAAAGTGGTTCCTGCCCCACTGCAGGAAGGGATTGTGGCAGCCCTGCCCATCAGCAGGCTTGCAACAGTTGTGGCAAGGCCTCTTAGCCAGCCACAAGGGGGCCAGTCCCACCCAATTTACATCTACAAAAGTCTCAGCCCAGTCACAATAGGAGAGCACATTCTGCCCACCACATGGGACATCCCTGGTTCTGGTGACCAGAAGGGATTGTGTTTCTCACCCTCACAGGATGCCTTCTCCATAAGGCCCCTCCTTCAGGACCAGGAGACGTAGCTGGCCTGCTTAATACACAGAAACAAACACAGAGAGTGAGATAAAGGAGGAGACAGAAGTTTATGTTGCAAATAGAAGAATGAGATAAAACCTTAAAAAAAGAACTAAATGGAATGGAGATAAGCAATCTATCTGAAAAAGAGCTCAAAGTAATGTCCATAAAGATGCTCAGTGAACTCAGAAGAATGGATGAACACAGTGAGAACTTCAACAAAGATATAAAAAATATAAAAAGGAACTAATCAGAGCTGAACAACACAATAACTGAAATGAAAAATACAATAAAGGAATCAACAGCAGATTAGAGGATGCAAAAGAACAGATCAGTTATCTGGAAGTCAAGGGAGTAGACATCATCCAAGCTGAACAGCAATAAATGAAAGAGCATTTTAAAAAATGAGGATAGGTTAAGGGACCTCTGGAACAATATCAGGCTTATTTTAGTGAATTTATATTGTAGGGATCCCAGAAGGAAAAGAGAGATAGAAAGGAGAAGCAAATGTATTTGAAGAAATAAGAGCTGAAAACTTCCCTAATGCAGGGAAGGAAATAGACATCCAGATCCATGAATCACAGAGAGCCCCAGACAACATGAACCCAAAGTGGTCCACACCAAGACACATAATAATAAAATGCCAAATATTAAAGATAAAGATAGAACTTAAAAACAGCAAAATAAAAGCAACCAGTTGTTCACAGGGAACACCCATAAAATTATCAGCTGATGTTTCAGCAGAAACTTTACAGACCAGAAGATTGTGGCATAATGTATGCAAAGTGCTGAATGAAGAAAACCCTACAACCAAGAACACTGTACCTGGAAATATTATCATTCATATTTTAAGGCAAAATAGAGTTTCCCAGATAAACAAAAGTTAAAGTAGTTGTTCACCAATAAACCAGTTGTATAAGAAATATTAACAGGCACTTGAAGTGGAAAATAAAAGACCATAACTAGAAGTAAAAAAATATATAAAAGAAAAAAATCTCCCTGGTAAGAGCAAACTAATAGTAAAGGTAGTGGATCAATTACTTATAAAACTAATACGAAGTTTAAAAAAGAAAAGTAGTAAAATCATCTCTATCTACAATAATTAGTGAAGTGGTACAAAAAATAAAAAGATATAAAATATGATGTCAAATACATAAAACATGGAAGCAATAGTAAAAATGTAGTACTTTTAGAATGTATTCAAACTTAAGTGACCATCAACTTAAAGTAGACTACTATATATAGTTATAATTATGTTATATACAAACCTCAAGGTAACCACAAACCAAAACCTATAATAGATACAGAAAAAATAATGAAAAAGGAATCCAAACAAAACACTCAAGAAAATCATCAAACCACAAGCTAAGAGAGTAAAGGAGGAAGAAACAGAGAAGAACTACAAAAATAACCAGATAAAAATTAACAAAATGGAGTTGTGTACATATGTATTAATGATTACTTTAAGTATAAACAGACTAAATACTCCAATCAAAAGATACAGGGTGACTGAATGGATAAAACTACAAGACCTATCTATATACTGCTTACATGACTCACTGTAGACCTAAAGACACATACAGACTGAAAGTGAAGGGATGGAAAAAGATATTCCATGTAAATGGAAATGAAAAAAAATTTGGTGTAGCAATACTTATATCAGACAAAGTAGACTATAAAACAGACTGTAACAGGAAACAAAGAAGAGCATTAAATAATAATAAAGGAATCAATCCAACAAGAGGATAGATATAACAATTGTAAATATCTATGCACTCAACAGAGAAGCACGTAAATGTATAAAGCAAATATTAACAGACATAAAGGGAGAAAATGACAGTAATACAATAACAGTAGAGAGCATTGCCTTGCATACATCAATGGATAGATGATCTAGAGAGAAAATTAATAAGGGAAGAGTGCCCTTAAATGATACATTAGACCAAATGGGCTTAACAGATATGTATAGAACATTCTATCCCCAAACAGAATACACATTCTTCTCAAATGTGCATGGAACATTCTCCAGTACAGATCACATGTTAGGCCACAAACCACATCTCAAATTTTAGAAGACTGAAATCATATCAAACATCTTTTCTAAGCACAATGGTATGAAACCATAAATCAATTATAAGAAAAAAACTTGGAAAAACACAAACACATGAAGACTAAACAACATTCTACTAAAAAAAAGAATCAATAAAGAAATCAAAGAGGAAATAAATACCTTGTGACAAATGAAAATGCAAACAAATTGTTTCAAAATCTTTGGAATATAAAAAAGACAGTTTTAAGAGGGGTTTTTGTAGTGATACAGGCTCTCAAGAAACAAGAAATATCCTAAATAAACAATCTAATCTTATACCTAAAGGAATTAGAAAAAGAACAAAGAAAGCCCAAGTTAGTGGATGGAAATAATAAAGGTCGGAGTGGAAATAAATGAAATAGAGACTAAAAGAAGAAAAAATAGGAAAGATCAATGAAACAAATCACTGGCTCTTTGAAAATATAGATAAAATTGATAAACCATTAGCCATACTCATCATGAAAAAAAAGAAAAAGAACTGAAATACAAGAAATCAGGCATGAAAGAGTAATTACAACTGACACACAGAAATAAATACAAAGGATTATCAGAGACTACTATGAAAAAATCATATGCCAACATATTGAACCACCTAGAACTAATGAATAAATTCCTAGAAACATACAATCTTCCAAGACTAACCCAGAAAGAAATAGAAAACCTGAACAAACTAATCACTAATAATTACATTGAATCAATATTTAAAAAGCTCCCAAGATATTAAAGTCCAGGAGCAGATGGTTTCACAGGGGAATTCTCCCAAACATTTAAAGAAGAGTCAATACCTATCCTTCTCAAACTATTCCAAAATTATTAAGAGGAAGGAATACCTCCAAATCCATTCTACAAAGCCAACATTACCCTGATACCAAAACCATACAAAGACATGACAAAAAAGAAAGTTACAAATCACTATACCTGATTAACATAGATGTAAAAATCCTCAACAAAATATTAGCAAATTGAATTAAAAAAATAAATCAAAGGGCTCATTCATCATGACTAAGTAGAATAATTTCCAGGAATGCATGGCTGGTACAATATCTGCAAATCAGTCAGTGTAATACACCACATTAACAAAAGGAAGAATAAAACCACTTGATCATTTTAACAAATGCAGAAAAGACATTTGACAAAATTCAGCATCCATTCATGATAAAAAGTCTCAACAAAGTTGGTTAAAGGGACATACCTCAACAGCATAAAGATAATATACAAGAAGCTTACAGAAGACATCACATTCAATGATGAAAAGCTTTCAGCTTTTCCTTTAAGATCAGGAACAAGACAAGGATGACCACTCTCACCACTTTTACTCAACATAGTATTAGAAATCCTAGTTATAGCAATCAGACAAGATAAAGAAATAAAACACATCTAACTTGGTAAGGAAGAAGTAGAACTGTTATTATTTTCAAATTACATGATACTATATATAGTGTACATGATTAAAGACTCCAGCCCAAAACTATTAAAACTAATAAATGAATTCAGTAAAGTTGCTGAATACAAATTAATACACAGAAATCTGTTGCATTTCTATACACTAATAAACTCAGAAAAAGAAATTAATAAAACAATTCCATTTACAATTGCATCAAAATAATAAAATACCTAGGAATAAATTTACCAAAGAGGTGAAAGACCTCTACTATGAAAACAATAAGACAATGCTAAAAGAAATTGAAGATGACAGAAATAAATGGAAAATATACCATGCTAATGGGTTGGAATAATTAATATTGTTAAAATGTCCATAGTACCCAAGGCACTCTAGATTCAGTACAATTCCTATCAAAATACAAATAGCATTTTGCACAGACCTAAAACAAATAATCCTAAAATTAGTAGGGAACCACAAAATATCCCAAACAACCAAACAATATTAAGAAAGAAAACAAAGCTGGAGGTATCACAGAAATGGATTTCAAACTATACTACAAAGCTATAGTAATCAAAATAGTATGGTACTGACACAAAAACAGAAGCATACATCGATGGAATAGAATAGAGAACCCAGAAATAAACCCACATCTATATGGCCAATTAATCTATGATAAAGGAGGCAAGAATATACAATGGGGAAGATAGTCTCATCAATAAGCAGTCTTAGGAAAACTGGGCAGCCACATGCCCAAGAATGAAAGTTGGCCACTTTCTTATATCATATACAAAAGTCAAGTCAAAATAGACTGAAGACTTGAACGTAAGACCTGAAACCATAAAGCTCCTGAAAGGAAACATAGGCAGTCAACTCTTGGACATCTGTCTTAGCAATATTTTTTTGAATCTGTCTCCTCTGGCAAGGACAACAAAGCAAAAATAAACTGGGACTACATCAAATGAAAAAGATTCCCCACAGTAAACAACACCATCAACAAAACAAAATGGCAACTACTGAATGGGAGAAAATATTTTCCCATGGCGTATCTGATAAAGGGTTAATTTCAAAATACATAAAGAACCCATACAACATCAAAACAAACAATTTATTTAAAAATGGGCAGATGAGCTGAAAAGACATATTTCCAAAGATATATAGACAGCCAAAAAACACATAAAAAATGTTTCACATTACTAATCATCAGAGAAATGTAAATCAAAATCACAATAAGAGGATATAGAGAAAAGGGAACCCTCATGTACTATTTGTAGGAATATAAATTGATATAGCCGCTATGGAAAACAGTACAGAGCTTTCTCAAAATATGAAAAAATAAAACTACCATATGATCCAGCAATTCCACTTCTGGGTATTTATCTAAAGGAAATGAAATCACTATCTTAAAAAGATATATGCACTCCTATGTTTGTTGCAGCATTATTTACAATAGCCAAGATAGAGAAGCAACCTAAGTGTTTATTGATAGATGAATGGAGAAAGATGTGATGTGGTATGTATGTGTGTGTGTATATATACAGATACATACATATATATATATATACACACACATATCTGCCTTATTACTCAGCCACAAAAAATAATGAAATCTATCCATTTGCAACAATGTGGATGGACCTAGAGGGTATTACTCTAAGTGAAATAAGTTAGTGAAAGAAAGACAAGTAACATGACTGCACTTACAGTGGAATCTAAAAAGCAAAACAAATGAACAAACAAAACAAAACAGAAACAGACTCATAAACACAGAGAACAAACTGGTGGTTGCCAGAGGGAAGGGGCAGGGGAATGGATGAAATGGGTGAAGGGGATTAAGAACTACAAACTTCCAGTTATAAAAGTAAGTCATAGGAGGTATAAAGTACAGCATGAGGAATACAGTCAGTAATATTGCAATAACTTTGTATGGTCATGACAGTTATTGTGATGTACATTTCATTATGTGAATACAAGTCAAATCTCTATATTGTACACCTGAAACTAGTATTATATGTGAACTATCTATTAAAAAATGAGAATACCTTCTACCTCAAAAAAAGGTTACGTGTATGTTATGTGAATTTCATCTCAAAATACACACACATACACAAGGCTTGAGGCACAGAGTTAGATGCTAGGTATAAAGAGATGAGAAAAATAGACAAATTTTCTGTCTTTGTGGATTTTTAATCTACTGGTAATCAGATAGCACACAGATAAAATATACAAAAGGAAATGAGCAAGATAAGTGTGATAGAAATGACAGGATGTGGGGGAACTTACAATGGTGGCCACAGAAGGTCACTCTGGAGAGGTGAGGATTAGGTGATGAGGATGAAAGATGAGATGGAGCCAATTATATGAAAATCCAGGAGTGGAAGAAGCCAGATGGAAGACCAAAGAAGCAGCCTGACCAATAACACGGGCGAGTGGTGTGGGTCAAGAGCAGGCTGCTGTCCATGAATGGGAAGATGGACATGGCATGGGTGCCACAGGATGAGAACCGTGGTGAGGGAGAAGGATTGTTGGGAAGGAGATGGAACAAGGGGCTTTTGCTAAAGAAAGGCACAGAGCCTAGTGGGGGTCAGCAACAGAGAAGATGGGTAACTCTGGAGCCCTGATTTATCTTCAAGACATGTGCCAGGAAGGATCTGGATAGCTTATTTGCAACAAGTTGTAAAGTAATATATAAATAATTGAAGAAATTGAAGTGAAAAGAAGATCCATGTTGGAAAAATAAGATTCAGAGGAAATAAAGTTCTGACCACAGGTGGGACACAGATTTGGTTCTGAGCTTTCTGGCTGCTAATGCAAACAGAAAAATAGAATCAAGTGGCTGGAGACACTGAGCAGCAGAGGTAGGATGTGTGGAGGGCAGCAGAAAGAAGAAGATGGAAAGCATTCACCCTGTCATGAAGTTGACAGTAGAAAATTAAAATAACAACAAAAAAATACTACCTGGAATTGTAGGAATGGTTTCCTCATAGGTTCTCAAAACCATCTGTAAATAGTATTGAATAAAGCTTGTTAATTTCCCTAAAAATTTAAGCTGTCTATAGAATGACTATGGCTCCTCTTGCTGATGTCTCACATGAAATTTCTACATAAGATATCAACCTAGGAAGCTCTAAGATGTTCAAGCATAGAGTTTATGTGGGACAGGGTGGAGTTGGGATGATTACTGAGGCAGCTGTCCCTACATGTGATCCAAGGATACTCCTGTCTGGGGAAGTTGTTTCTGGGTGAAGACTTTGAAAAGCCACGCCTGGAGCAGCACAGGAGGAAGGAAACATCTGACCAGTTGAATCAGCTTAGTGTTTCCCAGACCTCTTTGTGGCTGATGGACATGCAGCCATGACACTTCACTTCCTCTGTGTGGGGGGAGTGTGTCTGCAAGCATGTGTGGATATAAGTGCACTGTGTAGGGTTCAGGGCCTTTAAATATTAACCTCAAGATGTAAGGCACAGTTCCTCTCGTGACACCCGCAGGCATACGGTCCAGCAGGATGTTACACTGAGTTATTCTCTCATTTCTGAGAATGTGGCCAAGACTTTCTTAACACGAAGACCTTTGACCAAGTTCCACTATCTAGACTAAACATCTAGTTTCACATTCTTTGTCCTAACCAGTGGGGAAAACCAGTAAGAAAGAGCAAAAACCGAGCCTTTCTCTTAAATGGCCAGCCCCGACTTGCTCATTCATGGCTTCTTAACTCCTTTCTGCCCGGTTCTGTCACCCCTGCAGCCCTTGCCCATCACTGCCCTCCTTTCTCATCATTGTTAATTTTGAAACTGCCAGAAACTCCCTTCCTCTGTACCCCTCACCCCAAATCAGAAGCTCTTTGCTTTTCCCTCTGCCTCAAGCCCTGATCCCAGACAATGAGGGGACTGCCTGTGGTCAGATGGGCTCCGGTGTATGGGAAGGGAATGCAACAGGTGGCCTCAGCATATTCTCTCTCTCCTCTCTTCTCTGTTGCTTCTTCCCTCTCTGTCTCCTGTCTCTCTCTCATTTCTGGGTCTCTCTCTCATTTCTGGGTCTCTCTCTCTCTCTCTCTCTCTCTCTCTCTCTCTCTCTCTCTCTCTCTCTCTCACTTGCTGGCTTACTCAGTCTTTCTCTTGGTCTCTCATTCTCTCTCATTGTCAAACAGGAAGGAAAGAAGGAAGGAGGAGCAGCAGGAAGGAGAGAAGTAATTCCTACAGTGTGCGAGGCAGAATAAAAGAATGGTTACAGTAGCTCAGACGACCTGGATTCAAACCTGTCAGTTACTAACTCTGGGAGATTTTGCTCAAGTTACTTGACTGATGTGAACTTTAACTTCTTTATTTAAAAGACAAGGAAGAAAATGATTTCTTCCTCACAGAACTGCCTTGAGGATTAAATGAGATAATATATGTAATCACTGTTTACTGGAAATAGTTGGTTTAACTAACAGTGTTTGAACAAAATGGGGAAATCTTTTGCCCCTGTGCCCGCACCCACCCCTGTGTTCTTTTCTGGCTTCTCTCTGTTGTAGTTAGTGGCCGGATGTGAAAATGGGAGGGAGTGGGAAAATAGCAGTGGGAGAAAGAAATGTGTGCCATCCATCCCCGTGACTTCTCATCTCCCAATTCTGGCTCCGGCATCCAGGCTCCTTCTCAGTTTCCAGATTCCTACCTTAGTTCTGAGTGTCCCCCTCCTGTCGCCTGTGGGTTTGCCACCCCCTCTAACTCAAGGGACTGCAGAGTCCCACTCCTCAGGTTCCTCAAGGGCCTCCTCCAATCCCAGGCCTTTCCTGCCTCGTCATTTGGGATGATGGAGCCACAGATGCTTCTGTGCAGCTCGTGTGCTGTGGGTGTCCTGCCCAGGCCACGCTTCCAGGTGGTCATGGAGCACACATGTTCCTAGGACTCCCAGGGGGAAGTATGATTTCATTTCTCATGGAAATAGCATCATGGGTAAGGTCTGTGCACTATTGTGAGAACTGCTTTGTGTTATAAATCAGAGGCCTAATCACCAACATTAACAATGTTTCTATGCAAAGGCAGATTGAGCAGCAAACAATGGTCTTAAGATAATGGACTTAAAGGACACATCCTCCTTCTATCCTGAAGGGAATGTCCCCTGTTATTTTTAAACAAATGATGGTGCTTCATAGTTTACATACTATTGCCGTATCAGTGTTTTCATCTGACCTTTCTGGGTAGGCAGAAAGTAAATGCTATTAAATGCAAAAGAAGAAGCCTGAGAGAAGAACTTGATTTGACAAGTCACATTGCTGAAAGTAAAATTATGTAATCACATTTAGTGAAATAAACAGCTAACACAATGTTTCTTGTAGAGATCTTATTTAAGCAATTTCCATAAATATTTCCATAGTATTTTGCAATATTTCATTTACTAACAGTAAATTGAGATGTCATCACCTTGCTCAAAGTGTCTCTCCCCTCTTGCTTTCCTCTTTCTTCATCTCTACATGTGTATAAACATAAATATATATTTAATTCTGGAAATCAACAATGAGGGAAGAATATAAAACACCATTACTTGGTCTCTTTTGTCCTCTGAATAAAAAAAAACTCACACACATGACTTATTTTTTGTGACCTTGGGCACATTTCCTTGTCTGTGACTCAGTTTCCACCACTTAAGATAAAAAGGTTAGATTAGATAGGAAGGCTGTCTGAAGTAAAGGAATGAGCTCTAGACCAGGGGTCAGCCAGGACCCTCTGTTTGGTACTATTTCACCTTTTCCTAGTTGTATGAATTTGAAGAAAATCACTGAAACACTCTCGGCTTTAATTTCCTCCTTTGCAAAATGAGGAGTCTAGACTTGATGATGACCTTGAATAGTCCTTCTTCCCCACCATTCTATGCCTGCTGGTGAAGTTACCCAGGGGTCTACCTACCTTTCTGACAAACTGATGTACTTGCCACTTCATTTGCCAGCAGGGGCTGTTCATACTCTCTTCATCGGCGGGATCCCAAGAAATGTCATCTTCCTTTAAGAAACAAGCAATGCCACTTTTGGTGTACTTGTCCTGCATCTGGGTTGAGATGGAACATAACACAATATTATGCTCAAAAGCTCTTTATTTTTGCTCATTTAGAAGTTAAAACGACAGAAACTGGTGACAGATTCAGAAAAGTCTTGGCATCTTGTGTAAGCTCATGGCTTGAAATAAAAATAAGCATGCTAACCTTTGTCCTTTGGGTGAACATAAGCAGTTGGATATGGTGGAAAGGATATAATTATGGTCCAGGGATCCTGGGTCACAGTGCCCTTTGCAGACACTGCCATTAAATAACTGTGCCCCTAAACAGATCGCTTCTTCCCTTCTGTGTCTGCTCTTCATTTGAGTTTTGAGCTGGTTCGCTGTGGTGATCTTTGAGGTCCCTTCCAGTTCTGACACAGTGTGGATCCCATTCTAAACCTAGAAATCCACCTATGTACAAAGTAGGCAGTGAAGTCTGTTCAAAATCCAGGATTCCAAATTAAAAATTAACCAAGCCCATCAGAATGCAGGTAATGCTTTGTTTCTTGATCTGAGAGCTTTGGCTGTCTGAGTCAACTAGTTAATTGTTGTGATTTCGACTTCGGATGGCAAAATTTGGACCACACTGCCACTAGCAACTTGAACTTTGCCTCATTAAGTGTCTATATAAGCTAGGGATTTACCAGAAGGGGATTTAAACAGCATTTGAAGGTTCCCTCCCTCCTGATTGAGAATAAACATTTACAACGGCCAGATCATGGTCAACAAAGTCCTTGCTGGATGTTAACACACACACACACACACACACACACACACACACACACACACACACACACACATGCAGTCCAAACCATCCTGAATACTTCAGGCTAATGAGATAATCTTACAAAGAAAAAACAGGAGGGGCAAGGTCAGGATTCTTTTTCCTGTGTTTGTTTTTAATTATTGTTAGTGAGGATATATGTTACTTCCCAGTACAAATCTGCTGAATTGCCCTTCTCTGGGGAAATAAATGGGAAACTGGCCAAATAACAGATTTGTTATTTGACCTTAGGGGATTCCAAAACTTGAAACAAGGGTAAAACTTAATGATGCCCTGTCCCCTCCTATAAGAAGACAATCTCATTCCAAATCAAAATAACCTAACTGCTTATGAGAGCTCTCAGCCAGAGTCACATGGTTCAGTACTCAGCCATGTGTCCCTTGGACATTTGATCAAGGTCCCTGGAGTACAAAAGTACCATCCTGAGTTAATTAATTCCTTTCACATACTCTGACATAGAACATTCTTTCACTTTTAAATAAATGTTCATTTTCTTTCTTCCTTTTTAAATTACAAGAGTAGAACATTCTTCTAGCAGATGTAGAGGGGCTAACAGCTGGGGCACCTGAATTGAGATATGACTGACAATAGAATTGGATGTTCTTCTACTGTAGACATCGATTTGCTTCTCAATTTATGTGGAAAATCCTTTCCAAGGAAAGAGATCAGTCACATACAGTATAGATACATGAGACCATGGCTACCTAGCAACCTGAGGGGAGGATCAGAGCAGAAGAGCTAAACTCAGCTGCACAGCCTGAGGGTGGTTCCAGGAAGAGCAAGTTAGTTTATTGACCATGGCCCCCTGCTAGTCAGTATGGGTGTGCCCTGGCCTCTCATTGGTTTGAACAAAATTCTACAAATAGTTCAACAAATTCCTCTAACTTGTTGGAACAAAAAGAAGTACATAACCGAGGAGAGGGAGCTGTTTGCCTTCACAGCAGCTGGAAGCTGTCTCAACTTGAAAGGTTTAGGAGATGGGAGGCTGGAGCCATGGGCAGGAAAAGGCAGGAAAACTTGTCTGGGACCAGGTAGTAGTGGGAGCTGGCCGTCACTTGTGAACTGAAGTGGAGCTTGGAGGGGAGGGGAGTGAAAAGGATACAGCAGCAGGGAATAGCCCAGGCCAGTACCAACTGCTGGCTACTGCCTCTTGATGACTTTTGGGGATTTTCCAGAAACATTTTCAGAATGTGGAAAGGGAGAACCTTGAAAACTGAATAAGGTCCTGGGTTTACATGAGTGGGAGGTTGACAAGCTAATGTGACTTCATTGTCAACCTAAATTTAATGAAGCCTAGAAACATTGAGGATACACAGGCAACCTGGAAAATATAGAAAAGTGAAGAACAATTTTCTAAAAGCAAAACAAAAAACCCACTAAAATCACCCTAACCTTACCTCCTAGTAATCTTTAGGTGATCTGTCTTGTTTACAGGGTTGAGATTAGACTGTGTGTGGGCAATTTTATGTATGATTGTTTTCTCTTAAGACTACATAAAAGTGTCATGCCCTTTAGATCTGTGTGAAAATCATACATAGCTAGTATAAATATTTTTATAACATTTGCCATAGAAAATTTATAAAGTTTAGAAAAATAAAAGACAGAAACAGCACACATAATCCTACCCTCTACAGATCATGACTGTCAACATTTTGGGATTTCTCTTTCCAGACATTTCTGGGCATAAATAGTGATTTCTGAACAAGAGAAATCCAGAGAAAAAGTCCCCAGCCACCCTCCCACATGTTTCTTACACTATTGTATTGGGTAGTTTCTTCTTTAGAACTTAGACAATGCTGGTGACTGGGTGCATGTGTGCGGAGGTTGCTGCGGCTATTTAGGAATGACTAATGATGATCACTGTGACATGTCTCCTTCCCCCCTTCCTTTCCATCTCAAGGTATGAATTTCCTGCAGCACATCTCAGGCTGGGATTAGTCTCTTCCTAGCCTCATCTGGGTGCTGGTGGTAGGGAGACGCATGTGCCGTACGTGCCTCTAGAAGGAGAGAGAGCTTTGGCCCTGGGTTCCTGCTCTTCTGCTCCAGAAGCCCTTGGTGCTGAGAGGTGGGTTTCCACTGCATTTGCTGTTGGCACCATGTTAAACATGTTGGGTATCCAGACATTAGTTTGACATTCATTTTCTACAAACTGCAAATAGCATAAAGGGTAATTTATGGAGAGTGGTGGATAAGGGTCCCCTTCTCCTTTTCCTCCCCATCTATGAAGTCACAGTGGTAGGCAGTCACCTTCTCAGGAAACTTTCTCAGAGAGACATTGACTTCAGAAGCTAAGTCCATATTTATTCTTCACACTTGCTGGTGTACAGGCTTATTTGCAAAAGTCCAATTCAACATTACTCAGCCCTTCTTAATCCGTAGTCCCTATAATCTTTGCTCACTGTTATCTTCTGCAAATGTTCACTAGCCAAAGTGGAACCTGTGCTCTGTCTTATAAAATTAATATTTATGCTGAAAATGCTTTTCCAACTCTACACAGACACTCAAGGAGATTCAGATTCATTTTCCCTTGCAAAAATTCCTGATGAAGAGAGTGACAACTTCAAGAAACTTCTCAATACTAATTACAATGTTTACAGTTTACTGAGCACCTATTTAATACCTGGGTTCAAAATTAGTCTTTGACTTTTACTAGCTTTGTAATCTTGGACAAATCACTTAACTTCCCTGAGCCTTTGTTTGTTTATCTGTCAGTATTTACTTCATAGGATTGTTATGAGGATGAAATAGGGCAATACTTTGCAAAGTTCCTAGAACATGGTATTTGCTCAATAGCTATTAATTCTACCCATTATCTAGCACTCTGAAGGAATTATTCACATATCTATACATTTATATACCCATATTCAAAAGAAAAATGTGTGCAAGTGGGGACATGTTAAGCTTTTTTTTTTGAAATTTCCATTTTTATAGTAGAATTCAAAGAAACTTGACCATATACACAAGTCTACTCAGTAAAGAATCAGTCAATTCAGTCTTAAAATTAGGCCAACTTGTAATGTGAGCAAATTCAGGAAATTGCTTTTATTTGAAGAAACAGACTTATTCTGTTTATGCTGCAAAGTTAACAAAGGTCAGGACATGCTGCTCCAAACTGGTAAACACATCACTATTCTAGCAGACTTAGAACTAAAGGTGTGGTTATAGTTATATTGATTTTTTTTTCTTACAAATATGCAGGCTCTTCTACATGTGCCCTATAACAAAGCTGACTTTACTAGTCATCTAATAATAGTCATCATTTTCATAATTACTTGTAAATCAAACAAGAGTCTACTTATCCATTACAAAGGAAAAATTTCCAACCAATTAAGATAAACATATTTATGCTCCACAGGGTATACAAACTGTATTTCTTTATGCTTTATGCATAATTTGTATTTTTCTGAGACCCTTAGCCTTGCATTTCCTAGACAGCTGGCAGATTTGAGGCTGCCTTATCATAAGGCAGCAGAATGCAATGTGCATCACTAGGTCTGAATATGTTAGCCCTATGGACACCATGCTGTGGAGGGAAGAGCATTTCCTACATGTCCCAAGACCTGGCTCCAGCCCTGCTTCCAAAGCCCTGTCTGCACCTGCAATGTCTCCTATACAGTGTGTGTGGAGAGTGTGCAAAGTTCCTTTCAGCTCACAGTTCTCTACTATACAATATACAATTAGTGAAAATATATATAAGAAGCCAAATACTGAATTGGTTTATTTTCAGTGTTCATAATTTAATGCATTTTTAATATTTGTATGCATAATTCTAGAAGTTTTATTTGAGAAATGCACAAACTAAAATGGCAGTAAGTTTTTTTCTCTGTCAAATGTCCTTGATTCATACTTGGACCATCCACAGGCATGGTATGGTAGCTTTATTTTCAATTATTTTGTCATGAACGGTAAAATGCTGAGTCCATCTGGTAACTCCATTATTGTAGACTTTACCAATGACATGGTCTGTGGCAAGGAACAGGCAGAATGCTAGTCCAATATTCTCACTACTGTCAACACAGAAATGTCATAGATCTAAACCAAAATACATTTCAAATACCAGATTTACCTCCACCCCATGTCTTGGAGGAAAAAGAGAAACCTGATGACATTCTAAGACTTGGTTCTAATGTTAGTTCAAAATGTGTATTTTCAACCTACTAATTTTTGACACTCTGATGCAGCTAGGTGAAGGCTTTCCGTATAGTAAGATATTTAAAAGAAAGAGACAGAAAGAAGAATCTGGCCATAATTAGGAGCCCCGAAGTCTGAGAACAGCAGTGCATAAAGAGCATTTCTATCTGTGCAATGACCAGCTAGTCTAGTTTCCTGCAAGCCTGTCTGTTCCACAACTGAAACATAAAACAACATTGTTTGTGGTTCACAGTTTGGCTTTGGGTTGAGCCCTGATTCTAGCTCATTTCCATGTATTAGAGGTTCCTCCTCATTTGTGAAGGCTGGCTATTCATCAGTTCATATTTAGTGAACACCTACTATGTGGCAGCTATCTGCTAGCACCCAGAGGTGTAATGGTGAGTAAAAGCTGACACAGTCTTGCCCCCATGCAGCTGCTCTCACCCCAAAGAATTAGAATCGAGAACTATAAAGCATTGAGCTGAAATATTCAATAAATGGCAGCAACTGCTACTAGTATAAAATACATATACTGTTGAAGACAAAACAACTACCTCAGGAGTTTTGTTGCCTGCATCTGCTAGTAACTGGTGATGCCAGTTGTGTAACTCCACTTTGTTCACACAATCTCTTCAACTAACCTTATGCAACGTCCTCAGTAATTACATGCATTAGCAGTTAGGGTCCGGGAACAGCGACAGGGAGCATTTTCTTCCACTGTAAAGTCTTCACAGAGGAGCAAACAGAGAGGCAGCTAACCAAAGAGTTGCTGAGCACCTTAGTCAGGGGCAGTGTGCATTGTACTGACCTGCTTCAGCTCGTTGGTGAAATACACGTAAGTCACGGCCACACAGAGGGACTGCAGGAGCACTGTGAAGATTAGGATCAGCACACAGGTCTGCCCGGGACTGGGGCCCTCCGGGGTCTGTGTCAGAGCCATGGTCCTGTCAGCGACTCACCACTGCAGTCAGCCAGACAGGACGTTGTTGCTGGAGAACCAGTATGCAGAGGGTGGAGCCCTTCTTAGGTTTCAATCACTAAAAAAACTACACAAAACGAAACTGAAGGCATATGCTGGGGAAGCCGGAGGAGCACTAGCACATTCCTGGAATTCTCTCCATCATAGAGCATTGTCAGGGACCAAGATAAGCACCTTGAAAAAAATCTTCAAAACTTAAAGTGCCCTGTGAATGTGAACTGGCCCCCCGTGGATGTGCCTTTACCCAGCAACTGGGCCAATTCCCAGGCTCCAATGTCACGTCTCACCCAGCAGCCTGCCACTGGGAGCAAGACCATGGATCTGACTGTGGTCAGAGGCCACTCTGGTCTAGAGTTGCTGGCTGCTCTGGGAAAAGCACCTCTGTCATCTATCCAGGGACCTCACCATGGCCCCCCTGGCTGGCATCATTGGTTGGGAGTCTGGGTGCTATGGGGGTTAAGCAAACAACCTCAGTACTCAGACTTCCCTGGGTCAGATGTTGACCCTGAGGCTTCCTGATGTATCACCCTGGCTACTTTCTGAAGGGCCCTGTTCCTAAGCTGCAGCATCCATGAAGTAAGAATGACAACAGCACCTAGCCAAAGGGATAGTTGGGAGAATAAAATGAATTACTCATGACAGGCTTCCTGGGCAGCTCAGAAAATACAGGCTGTAACTATTCTGTCTATAGACACAGAGAGAAGATGGGAGGGTGAAACACAGACTGTTCATCAACATACAAAATCCTAAGATTTTTTTAGTCCTAAGTAGCATTTTTTTTTATTGAAGTAAGTTGATATACAATCTTCTATTAGTTTCAAGTATACAACACAGTGGTTCACCAGTTACCCACACTAATAAATCCTCATGCCAAATAGTGCAGTTACTCTAAGTACAATTTTATTGACAATGATAGATATGGAATTCCAGAAAACGTCACCCAGAAAGACTAAGGAATAGTACCTGAGTGATTTAGACAAGCTACACTCATACCTGAGGATTAACGACATAAGAAATGTAAAGCATTTGGCACAGTCTCTGATGTGCAGAACCCCCCCAATATATATCTTACATTAATTACAGTTAGTTATATTTATATATCATGTAAATATATAGTTAAATTATACATATTTGCTTTTTTATCTTTGTTTATTTAGGTTATAACTTACATGCATTAAAATCCACGAATGTAAAGGTATAGTTTAATTAATTTTGGTAATTGTATACAAGGTGAGAATAGTTTATGTGGTGAAACACTACGATCAAGATATAGAATGTTTACTTTGCTTTAAAAGTTTTTCCATCTTCCTTTGTCTGAGTTCTGTTTTGAGACACTTGATTGAGTTCTAAGGTGTCCTCTACCATGGACATACTGGGTGATTTTAGGAAAGTACTTTATCTCTCTTGGATGTGTTTCTACTCTTGTAAAATGAAGAATTTGTAACATTTGTTTCTATGGGCTCTTCCAATGCTTTCAGAAAATGAGGAGCTGTGGTGAGTGTGGGAATCTCAGCTTTGCATTCCATTTTTGATATAGCACAGGCATACGTCAGACCCTAGTCGGTAAAAGCCTGTGGTTGCATCAGACAGATAGGTTTCCATCTCCTTTCTTGGTAGCATGTGTAGCCTTATCTAAGCATTAGTTTCCTCATCTGTACTATTGGGCTTCTTGTTGAGATATAATTGACATGTAACATTATAGTAGTTTCAGATACATAACACAATTTTATATCTGTATATATTTTGAAATGATCGCCACAATAATCTAGTTAATATCCATCATACTCACATAGTTAAAGCCTTTTTTTCTTGAGAACTTTTATGATTTACTCTCTTAGCAACTTTCAAATACATAATACAGTATTATTAACTATAGTTGCCATGCTGTATATTACATCCCCAGGACTTACTTATCTTGTAACTGAAAGTCTGTATTTTTTTTTTGGTATCATTAATCTACAATTATATGAAGAAAATTATGTTTACTAGGCTCCCCCCTTCACCAAGTCCCCCCCACATACCCCTTCACAGTCACTGTCCATCTACGTAGTAAGATGCTGTAAAATCACTACTTCTCTTCCCTGTGTTGCACAGCCATCCCCATGCCCCCCAGGTACTACACATGCTAATTGTAATGCCCTCTTTCTTTTCCCCCACCCTTATCCCTCCCTTCCCACCCATCTTCCCCAGTCCCTTTCCCTTTGGTAACTGTTAGTCCATTCTTGGGTTCTGTGATTCTGCTGCTGTTTTGTTCCTTCAGTTTTCCTTTGTTCTTATACTCCACATATGAGTGAAACCATTTGGTACTTGTTTTTCTCTGCCTGGCTTATTTCACTGAGCATAATACCCTCTAGCTCCATCCATGTTGTTGCGAATTTTAGGATCTGTTTTTTTCTTACGGCTGAGTAATATTCCATTGTGTATATGAACCACATCTTCTTTATCCATTCATCTACTGATGGACATTTAGGTTGCTTCCATATCTTGGCTATTGTAAATAGTGCAGTGATAAACATAGGGGTGCATCTGTCTTTTTCAAACTGGAGTGCTGCATTCTTAGGGTGGAATTCCTAGAAGTGGAATTCCTGGGTCAAATGGTATTTCTATTTTGAGCATTCTGAGGAACCTCCATACTGCTTTCCACAATGGTTGAACTAACTTAAATTCCCACCAGCAGTGTAGGAGGGTTCCCCTTTCTCCACAACCTCACCAACATTTTTTGTTGTTTGTCTTTTTGATGATGGGGATCCTTACTGATGTGAGGTGATATCTCATTGTGGTTTTAATTTGCATTTCTCTGATGACAAGCGATGTGGAGCATCTTTTCATGTGTCTGTTGGCCATCTGAATTTCTTCTTGGGAGAAGTGTCTTTTCAGATCCTCTGCCCATTTTTTAATTGGATTATTTGCTTTTTGTTTGTTGAGGTGTGTGAGCTCTTTACATATTTTGGATGTCAATCCTTTATCGGATCTGTCATTTATGAATATGTTCTCCCATACTGTAGGATACCTTTTTGTTCTATTGATGGTGTCCTTTGCTGTACAGAAGCTTTTTAACTTGATATAGTCCCATTTGTTCATTTTTGCTTTTGTTTCCCTTGCCCGGGGAGATATGTTCATGAAGAGGTCACTCATGTTTATGTCCATGAGATTTTTGCCTATGTTTTTTTCTAAGAGTTTTATGGTTTCATGACTTACATTCAAGTCTTTGATCCATTTGGAGTTTACTTTTGTGTATGGGGTTAGACAGTGATCCAGTTTCATTCTCTTACATGTAGCTGTCCAGTTTTGCCAGCACCATCTGTTGAAGAGACTGTCATTTCCCCATTGTATGTCCATGGCTCCTTTATCATATATTAATTGGCCATATATGTTTGGGTTAATATCTGGAGTCTCTATTCTGTTCCACTGGTCTGTGGCTCTGTTCTTGTGCCAGAGCCAAATTGTCTTGATTACTGTGGCTTTGTAGTAGAGCTTGAAGTTGGGGAGCGACATCCCCCCCCCCCACTTTATTCTTCCTTCTCAGGATTGCTTTGGCTATTCGGGATCTTTGGTGGTTTCATATGAATTTTTGAACTATTTGTTCCAGTTCATTGAAGAATGAATGCTGTTGGTAATTTGATAGGGATTGCATCGAATCTGTATATTGCTTTGGGCAGGATGGCCATTTTGATGATATTAACTCTTCCTAGTCAGGAGCATGGGATGAGTTTCCATTTGTTAGTGTCCTCTTTAATTTCTCTTAAGAGTGTCTTGTAGTTTTCAGGGTTTAGGTCTTTCACTTCCTTGGTTAGGTTTATTCCTAGGTATTTTATTCTTTTTAATGCTATTGTGAATGGAATTGTTTTCCTGATTTCTCTTTCTATTAGTTTATTGTTAGTGTATAGGAAAGCTACAGATTTCTGTGTGTTAATTTTGTATCCTGCAACTTTGCTGAATTCCGATATTAATTCTAGTAGTTTTGCAGTGGAGTCTTTAGGGTTTTTTATGTACAATATCATGTCATCTGCAAATAGTGACAGTTTGACTTCTTCTTTACCAATCTGGATTCCTTGTATTTCTTTGTTTTGTCTGATTGCCATAGCTAGGACCTCCAGTACTACGAATAACAGTGGGGGAAGTGGGCATCCTTGTCTTGTTCCCAATCTCAGAGGAAAAGCTTTCAGCCTCTCGCTGTTCAGTATGATGTTAGCTGTGGGTTTATCATATATGGCCTTTATTATGTTGAGGTACTTGCCCTCTATGCCCATTTTGTTGAGAGTTTTTATCATGAATGGACGTTGAATTTTGTCAAATGCTTTTTCAGCATCTATGGAGATGATCATGTGGATTTTGTCTTTCTTTTTGTTGATGTGGTGGATGATGTTGATGGATTTTCGAATGTTGTACCATAGTGGCATCCCTGGGATGAATCCCACTTGGTCATGGTATATGATCTTCTTGATGTAGTTTTGAATTCGGTTTGCTAATATTTTGTTGAGTATTTTTGCATCTACATTCATCAGGGATATTGGCCTGTAATTTTCTTTTTTGGTGGGGTCTTTGCCTGGTTTTGGTATTAGGGTGATGTTGGCTTCATAGAATGAGTTTGGGAGTATTCTCTCCTCTTCTATTTTTTTGGAAAACTTTAAGGAGAATGGCTGTTATGTCTTCTCTGTATGTCTGATAAAATTCTGAGGTAAATCCGTCTGGCCCGGGGATTTTGTTCTTGGGTAGTTTTTTGATTACCGATTTAATTTCGTTACTGGTAATTGGTCTGTTTAGATTTTCTGTTTCTTTCTGGGTCAGTCTTGGAAGGTTGCATTTTTCTAGGAAGTTGTCCATTTCTTCTAGGTTTTTCAGCTTGTTAGCATATAGGTTTTCGTAGTATTCTCTAATAATTCTTTGTATTTCTGTGGGGTCCTTCGTGATTTTTCCTTTCTCGTTTCTGATTCTGTTGATGTGTGTTGACTCTCTTTTTCTCTTGATAAGTCTGGCTAGAGGCTTATCTATTTTGTTTATTTTCTCAAAGAACCAGCTCTTGGTTTCATTGATTTTTTTCTGTTGTTTTATTCTTCTCAATTTTATTTATTTCTTCTCTGATCTTCATTATGTCCCTCCGTCTGCTGACCTTAGGCCTCATTTGTTCTTTTTCCAATTTTGGTAATTGTGATATTAGACTATTCATTTGGGATTGTTCTTCCTTCTTTAAATATGCCTGGATTGCTATATACTTTCCTCTTATGACTGTTTTTGCTGTGTCCCAGAGAAGTTGGGGCTTTGTGTTGTTGTTGTCATTTGTTTCCATATATTGCTGGATCTCCATTTTAATTTGGTCATTGATCCATTGATTATTTAGGAGCATGTTGTTAAGCTTCCATGTGTTTGTGAGCCTTTTTGCTTTCTTTGTACAATTTATTTCTAGTTTTATGCCTTTGTGGTCTGAAAAGTTGGTTGGTAGGATTTCAATCTTTTGGAATTTACTGAGGCTCTTTTTGTGACCTAGTATGTGGTCTATTCTGGAGAATGTTCCATGTGCACTTGAGAAGAATGTGTATCCTGTTGCTTTTGGATGTAGAGTTCTATAGATGTCTATTAGGTCCATCTGTTCTAGTGTGTTATTCAGTGCCTCTGTGTCCTTACTTATTTTCTGTCTGGTGGATCTGTCCTTTGGAGTGAGTGGTGTGTTAAAGTCTCCCAAAATGAATGCGTTGCATTCTATTTCCTCCTTTAACTCTGTTAGTATTTGTTTCACATATATTGGTGCTCTTGTATTAGTTGCATATATGTTTATAATTGTTATATCCTCTTGTTGGACTGATCCCTTTATCATTATGTAATGTCCCTCTTTATCTCTTGTTATTTTCATTATTTTGAAGTCTATTTTGTCTTATGCTAGTATTGCAACACCTGCTTTTTTCCTCTCTGTTTTTTGCATGAAATATCTTTCTCCATCCCTGGACTTTTAATCTGTGCATGTCTTTGGGTTTGAGGTGAGTCTCTTGTAAGCAGCATATAGATGGGTATTGCTTTTTTATCTATTCTATTACTCTGTGTATTTTGATTAGTGCATTAAGTTAATTTACATTTAGGGTGATTATTGAAAGATATGTATTTATTGCCATTGCAGGCTTTAGATTCGTGGTTACCAAAGGTTCAAGGTTAGCTTGTTTATTACCTTTCTGTCTGACTTAACTTGCTTATTGAGCTGTTATAAACACAGTCTGATGATTACTTCTTTCCCTTCTTTTTCCTCCTCCTCCATTCTTCATATGTTGGGCGTTTTGTTCTGTGCTCTTTTTAGGAATGCTCCCTTCTAGAGCAGTCCCTCTAAGATACCCTGTAGAGGTGGTTGTGGGAGGCAAATTCCCTCAACTTTTGCTTGTCTGGGAATTGTTTAATCCCTCCTTCATATTTAAATGATAATCATGCTGAATACAGTATCCTTCTTTCAAGGCCCTCTGTTTCATTGCATTAAATACATCATGCCATTCTCTTCTAGCCTGTAAGATTTCTGTTGAGAAGTCTCATGATAGCCTGATGGGTTTTCCTTTGTAGGTGACTTTTTTCTCTCTCTGGCTGTCTTTAATACTCTGTCCTTGTCCTTGATCTTTGCCATTTTAATTATTATGTGTCTTGGTGTTGTCCTCTTTGGGTCCCATCTCTTGGGAGTTCTGTGTGCCTCCATAGTCTGAGCAACTATTTTTTCCCCCAGTTTGGGAAAGTTTTCAGCAATTATTTCTTCAAAGACACTTTCTATCCCTTTTTCTCTCTCTTTTTCCTCTGGTACCCCTATAATGCAGATATTGTTCCTTTTGGATTGGTCACACAGTTCTCTTAATATTGTTTCATTCCTGGAGATCCTTTTATCTCTGTCTGCATCAGCTTCTATGCGTTCCTGTTCTCTGGTTTCTATTCCATCAATGGCCTTTTGCATCTTATCCATTCTGCTTATAAATCCTTCCAGAGTTTGTTTCACTTCTGTAATCTCCCTCCGGATGTCTGTAATCTCCCTCTGGACTTCATCCCTTAGCTCTTGCATATTTCTCTGCAGCTCTGTCAGCATGTTTATGATTTTTATTTTGAATTCTTTTTCAGGGAGACTGGTTAGGTCTGCCTCTGTATATCCTTTCTCAGGTGTTGTTTGAACTGTCTTGGACTGGGCTAATTGTTTTGCCTTTTCATGGTGATAGCGGTGGCTGTAGGGAGGTTGCGGGTGTGTCAGTTGGGAGAATAAAGTCCTTTCCTGCTTGCTGGATGCCTTGCCCTTCTCCGCTGCCTGTGATGGTTACCCGCACTCCTGGAGCAGCCACCCAGTTAGTTCCCTAAGCTGCTGTGGGCGGGGTCTCTGTCAGAGCAGCATGGAGTCCCACGGGGAGTGGCAGGCACTCCAGGTGCGCTCCTCCATGCTAGCAGCACCCCTGCCAGGCAGCTGTGTACCAGCAGCGGCCTTTTGGTCTGGCCCATGCGGCTGTGCATTGGGCTGGGATTCTGGTCAGCTGCTGGGAGCGTGCCTGCTCCCTCTGACTCCACTGTAGGTGCACGCAGGGCTCACCCATGCGGGCCTCTACCAGGATCCTCTGGTTCCACTGCCGCTGGTGCACGCTAGCCACACCCGGTCTGTTCGGTTGCCACTGCTGCAGGCTCGCACAAGCCTCTCCTGGTCCCCTCCTGCACTGTTGGCACACGGATCTGCTCCTGGTCCCTTCCAGTGCCATGTCCCCGGCACATGCTGCCACTGTCCCACTACTGGGCCAGTGTGTCGGGGTCCACACCAGTTGGAGGAACGACTGGCAGGCTGCTTAGTGCCATGAGGGGCTTCAGAGCTGCACTGCCTTCCCAGGGTTTAGGGCGCCTAAGTTTCCCCAGGATTCCCAGCTGCTGGCTAAGTGTGCCAGGACAACTTTGTCCAACTATGGGGTCCGTGTCTCTTTAAGACTTGCAGAAAGCACTCACTTTTCTTTTGTCTCAGGGGCACTGGTTGCAGGAAACTGCCCACAGGTTTTCCTTTTCCGTTTCTCTAATATCCAGCACCCCGTGCACCTTGTGTCTGGGCTCCGGGTATGGATTTCTAGAGCTGGTTGTTTAGCAGTCATGGGCTTTCACTCCCTCCCCATTCTGACTCCTTTCTTCCCGCCGGGTTCTGGGGTGGGGGAGCATTCGGGTCCCGCCTGGCCGCCGCTTGTATCTTACCACCTTCATGTGATGTTGAATTCTCACAGATGTAGATGTATCTTGGCTGTTGTACTGCATCCAGTGGTGTCTCTTTTAGGAATAGTTGTATTTATTGTATTTTCATAAATATCTTTGTTTTGGGGAGGAAATTTCCTCTGAACTACTCATGCCACCATCTTCCTGTTACTTGAAAGTCTGTATTTTTTGACAACCTTCACCCATTTTGTCCACCCCTGTTCCCCAACCCTTACCTTTGGCAAGCACCAATCTGTTCTCTGTATCTATGAGTTCAGGTTTTTGTTTGTTTGATTTTTTGCTTTCTAGTTAGATCATACAATTTTTGTCTTTCTCTGATTTATATCACTTAGCATAATACCCTTAAGGTCCATACATGTTGTCACAAACAGCAGAATTTTCTTCTTTTTTTAGGGCTAACTAATATCCCACTGAATATTTATACACACCATCTTTTCTTTATACATATTTATCCATTGACGGACACTTAGGTTGTTTCCATGTCTAAGTTATTATAAATAAAGCTACAATAAACATAGGGGTGCAGATATCTTTTTGAGATAATGATTTCATTTGCTTAGGATAAATACCCAGAGGTGGGATTGCTGGATCATATGGAAATTCTACTTTTTGTTTTTTGAGGAACTTCCATACTATTTTCCACATTGGCTGCACCAATTTACATTCCCACCAACAGTGCACAAGTGTTCCTTCTTGTCTACATCCTCACTTATCTCTTGTCTTTTTGATAATTGCCACAAAGTGATTTCATTGTTTTGATTTTGCATTTCCCTAATGACTAATGATGTTGAGCACCTTTTCATGTATCTATTGGCCATTTGTTTGTCTTCTTTGAGAAAATGTCCATTCAGATCCTTAGCTTATTTTTAAAATCAGATTATTTGCTTTTTTCTATTAAGTTGTATGAGTTCTTTATATATATCAGATAAATGATTTGCAAATATTTTTCCCATTCCCTATGTTGCCTTTTCATTTTGTTGATTTTATTTGCTGTACATGAGGTATGTGTGCTTATTAGCTATACTTGCAGAAACCTCATCATCACAATATGAAGATTTCTTCCACACATGGAGATATCACTAAATGAACTTTTATTAACAAAAAAAACCCATATAAACTATTCTACAGTTTGATGAAGTCCCAGTTCTTTTTCCTCTTGAGATCAGTGGTTCTCAGTCTTGCCTGCCAATTGAAATCACCTGAGGAGATTTAGGAGCTACCAATCATTGAATCCCATTTTAGAGATTCTGGGGGTAATTGGTCTGGGGTTCAACATAGTACAGGAAGTCCATAACCTGGGCATGAGAGATTTTTAATCTCCTCAGATCATTCCAATGTACAGCCAGAGCTGAGAATGACTGACTTCTGAAATATTTCATTGAAGATAGAAGGGACTGTATTTCACTGGCTGGATTCTTTTTTTAGTTGCCATAAGATAATCAGAATCTTTATAATTCACAGCTGGACATAGAATGGCTTAGGAAACCTTAAATATCACTACTTTGAACAAAGATATCCCATTTCTAATATTCTTATTAACATGTCACTACTTTTGCCAATGAAAGCCAATTTCTCACCTTCACAATACTATTAGCAGAGCCTGTGGTGTGGGCATGCATGGATAATGGAAAGTGTGGTAGCTCAGAGGGCCAGCTCTCTAATGAGAATGCTAGAGACCACCTGAATTGTCAATTCATAGAGTAACTGGACATAGGGGATAATTTAACTAAATAATACACTTTAAAAATTACACTATGCCTGTGGTTCTCAACCTGGCTGCAAATTGGAATCATCTGGAAGCTTTTAAAAACATCAAACAATACATGGAGGTAATGAAAACAGATGATTCAAAACACATGGTTCAAAATATGTGGGATGCAGCTAAAGAGGAAGTTCACAGCAGTACAGGCCTATCTCAAGAAATAAGAAAAATCTCAAACAACTAGTTTCTTACAACTAAAGAAACTAGAAGAAGAAGAACAAGGTCCAATATTAGTGGAAGGAGGAACTTAATGAAGATCAGAATATAAATAAATGGAATAGAGACTAATAAAATGGAAAAAAATCAGTGAAACCAGGAGCTGGTTCTTTAAGATGATTAAACAAAGTAGACAGACCCTTAGCCAGACTCATCAAGAAAAAGACTGAACACAAAATCAGGAATGAAAAAGGATAAGTTATGACTGACAGCACAAAAAATTCAAAGAATTATGAGATTTCTATGAAAAATTATATGCCAGTAAATTGGGAAACCTAGAAGAAATGGATGAATTCCTAGAAACACACAACCTTCCAAGACTAATCCAGGAGGAGAGAGAAAATCTGAACAGACTGATTACTAGTAACAAAATTGAATTGGTAATCAAAAAACTCCCAACAAATAAAAATCTAGGACCAGATGGCTTTATGGGTGAATTCTACTAAACATTTAAAGTATTTTTCTTAAAGTACTTAAAAAATTAGAAGAGGAGGGAATACTTCCAAACTCATTCTACAAGGCCAGTGTTACACTGATACCAAAACCAAAGACACTACAAAAAGAAAATTATAAATCAGTATTCCTGATTAACATAGATGCAGAAATCCTCAACAAAATATTAGCAAACTGAATTAAAAAATACAGCAAAAGGATCATTCATCATGACTAAGTGGGATATATTCCAGAGATGCAAGGATGGTATAATACCTGTAAATCAATCAGTGTGATATACCATGTTAACAAAAGGATAAAAACCATATGATCATCTTAATAGATGCAGAAAAAGCATTTGACAAAATACAGCATCCATTCATGGCAAAAATACTCAACAACGTGGGTATAGAGGGAACATACCTCAACATAATAAGGGCCATACACAACAAACCCACAGCCAACATCATACTTAATGGAGAAAAGCTGAAAACTTTTCCTCTAAGACCAGGAGCAAGACAAAGATGCCCACTCACAACTTTTATTCAACATAGTACTGGAAGTCCTAGCCACAACAATAAGACAAGAAAAAGAAACACAAGGCATCCAATTTGGTAAGGAAGAAGTAAACTCACTATTTGCAGATGACATGATACTATTTATAGAAAGCCCTAAAGACTCCACCCAAAAACTATTAGTAAAACTAATAAATGAATTCAGTAAAGTTGCTGGATACAAAATAAATACACAGAAATCTGTTGTATTTCTATGAACTAATAATAAACTAGCAGAAAGAGAAATCAAGAAAACAATTCCATTTACAATTGCATCAAAAGAAAAATTACCAAGGAATAAATCTAACCAGAGGTGAAAGACCTATACTCTGAAGACTATAAGACATTGATGAAAGAAATCATAGAAGACAAATAAGTGGAAATCTATCCCAGTTCACAAATAGGAAGAATATCATCAAAATGGCATACAGCTCAAAGCACTATACAAATTCAATGCAATCCCTATCAAAATACAAATGGCATTTTTCACTGAACTAGAATAAATAATCCTAAAATTTATATGGAAGCACAAAAGACCCTGAATAGTTGAAGCAATCTTGAAAAAGAAGAACAAATCTGGGGATATGATGCTCCCTGATTTCAAGCTAACTACAGAGCTACAGTGATTATAACAGTATGGTACTGGCAGAAGAATAGATATATGGATCAATGGAACAGGAGAGCTCAGAAAGAAACCCATGCATTTATGGTTAATTAATACATGACAGAGGAGGCAAGAATATATAATGGAGAAAAGGCAATCTCTTCAATAAATTATGTTGGGAAAACTGAACAGCTACATGCAATGGAACTGGATCACTGTCTTATATCATACACAAAAGTAAACTCAAAATGGAATAAAGACCTAAATGTAAGAATGAAACCATAAAACTCTTGGAAGTAAGCATAGGCAGGAATCTCCTGAATATCAGCATTAGTAATTTTTTCTTGAATAAGTCTCTCTGGGTAAGGAAAACAAAAGCAAATAAATAAGTGGAGCAATATCAAACTAAAAAGCTTCTGCTCAGCAAAGAAAACCATCAGTAAAATGAGAAGGCAACCTACTGTATGGAAAGATATATTTGCAACTGATATAGTCAATAAGGGGCTAATATGCAAAATACATGAAGAACCCATACAACTCACCACCCCCCCAAAAAATAAATAATCTAATTAACAAATGGGCAGAGGATATGAGTAGACATTTTTCCAAAGACATGGAGGTGACCAACAGACACATGAAGAGATGCTCCATGTCACTAATCATCAGGGAAATGCAAACCAAAAACACAATGAGATATCACTACACACCAGTCTGAATGACTACTATCTGTTGGTGGGAATGTAAATTGGTCCAGCCACTGTGGAAAGCACTATGGAGGTTCCTCAAAAAACTAAATTAAAAATACCATACAACCCAGTAATTCCACTTGTGGAAATTTACCTGAGGAAAACAAAATCACTGACTCAAAAAGATATATGTACCCCTATGTTTATTGCCACATTATTCACAATTAGCCCAGGTGACTTTTATGTGCAAAGGTCGAGACCCACAATTCTGTGATGAAGCCTTTTGAAGTAAATTACTGGCATCATAACAGGCAGTTAGGCTAATATTTGACATGAACAACTAAGACTAGTGAAATGAAATAGATGGTATAATCAATGTTATTTATCTTTATATGATTCTTTGTTAAAATTTCAGTGCCAGTTAGTAACTACTCACTCTATGAATGTGTTTACAAATAAGAACAGCAAGGTTTGAAGAACACAAAAAAGCACTATACACACATATTCCTAAACTTCGCCCTTTATCAAGCCCTGCTTAATTTAATCTAACTATGGAGGTTTTCCAAGGATAATTTGTCCCCTCAGATTACCTGAACTCTTTTACTCTGAAACAGGGGTTAGTAAACATTTTCTGTAAAGGACCAGATAATAAATATTTTAAGCTTTGCAATCTCTCAACAGTTGCAATGACTCAACTCTGACATTGTAATGCAAAAGTCACTGTGAATACTGGGTACACCACTGAGGTGGCTATGTTCTAATAAAACTGCATTTACCTAAACAATACTTGGGCCAGACTTGTGCTGAGGGCTACCTAGCTGACCTCTGCTCTGGAACAGTAGTCCTCAAAGTGTAGTCACCAGCAGGATCTATCACCTGGAAATGTAAGTTCTCAGGCCTGAAGACTAGACCTCCTGAATCAGGAACTCTGGAGAAGGCCCAGCAAGCCCTCCAGGTGGTGTTAAAATCTGAGAAACACTGCTTAAAATTAATGCTTCTATGTGTACCTCCTGTGTGGCTTTTTAAAGTTGAAAAGAAAAGCCACAGGCCCAAGAGTGAGTGCTTGCCAGGTCACAACATTGGAGTTTAATGTCTAACTGTTGCAGTTTCACCCTTGCCCAGAAATGAAAAATTTAAACCAGTCAATCTGGAAAGTCCAGATCACCACTGAAATAACTGCACAGGACTCCTGTACTTCCTCCAACTTCTTTTATTTTGCTAATGAAAACTTCTTACCTTCCTCCTATAAAAGCCTTTCATTTTGTACAACTCAGAGCATTGCACTACTTGCTAGATGAGGTGCTGCCTGACTCATGAATCATTTAATTAGGTCAGATTTTTAGATTTACTCTGTTATGTTTTTTCTATTAAGGTATTATTGACATACACTCGTATGAAGGTTTCCCATGGAAAAACAATGTGGTTACTACATTTACCCATATTATCAACTCCCCACCCATACCCCAATGCAGTCACTGTCCATCAGTGTAGTAAGATGCCACAGATTCACTATTTGTCATCCCTGTGCTACACTGTTTCCCCTGTGATCCCCCATACCATGTGTATTAAATATAATACTCCTCAATTCCCTTCTCCCTCCATCCTCACTCACCCTCCCACATCCCTCCCCTTTGGTAACCACTAGTTCATTTTTGGAGTCTCTGAGTCTGCTGTTATTTTGTTCCTTCAGTTTTGCTTTGTTGTTTTACTCCACAAATGAGGGAAATCATTTGACAGTTGTCCTTCCCTGCCTGGCTTATTTCACTGAGCATAATATCCTCCAGCTTCATCCATGTTGTTGCAAATGGTAGGATTTGTTTCTTTCTTATGGCTGAATAGTATTCCATTGTGTATATGTACCACATCTTCTTTATCCATTCACCTACTGACGGACACTTAGGTTGCTTCCATATTTTGGCGACTGTAAAAAGTGCTGCAATAAACACAGGGGTGCATATGTCTTTTTGAATCTGAGATGTTGTATTTTTTGCGTAAATTCCAAGGAGTGGGATTCTGGGGTCAAATGGTATTTCTATTTTTAGTTTTTTGAGGAACCTCCATACAGTTTTCCACAATGGTTGAACTAGCTTACATTCCCACCATCAGTGTAGGAGGGTTCCCCTTTCTACGCATCCTCACCAGCATTTGTTGTTCTTAGTCTTCTTGATGCTGGTCATGCTTACTGCTGTGAGGTGATATCTCATTGTGGTTTTAATTTGCATTTCCCTGACGATTAGTGATGTGAAGCATCTTTTCATATGTCTGTTGGCCATATGAATTTCTTCTTAGGAAAACTGTCTTTTCATATCCTCAGCCCATTTTTTAATCAGATTATTTGCTTTTTGGGTGTTGAGGCATGTGAGTTCTTTATATATTTTGGATGTTAACCTCTTGTTGGATATGTCATTTACAAATATATTCTCCCATACTGTAGGATGCCTTTTTGTTCTGTTGGTGGTGCCCTTTTTCGTACAGAAAATTTTTAGTTTGATGTAGTCCCATGTGTTCATTTTTGCTTTTGTTTCCCTTGCTCAAGGAGATGTGTTCAGGAAGAAGTTGCTCATCCTCGTATTCAGGAGATTTTTGCCGATGTTGTCTTCTAAGAGTTTTATGGTTTCATGACTCACATGCAGATCTTCGATCCATTCCAAATTTACTTTTGTGTGTAGGGTTAAACACTAATCCAGTTTCATTCTCTTGCATGTAGCTGTCCAGTTTTGCCAACACCAGCTGTTGAAGAGGCTGTCATTTCCCCATTGTGTGTCCATGGCTCCTTTATCATATATTAATTGGCCATATATGGTTGGGTTTATATCAGGGCTCTCCAGTCTGTTCCATTCATCTATGGGTCTGTTCTTCTGCCAGTACCAAATTGTCTTGATTACTGTGGCTTTGTAGTAGAGCTTGAAGTTGCAGAGCATAATACCCCCAGCTTTATTCTCCCTTTTCAGGATTGCTTTGGCTATTCAGGGTCTTTTGTGGTTCCATATGAATTTTATAATGATTTTCTCTAGTTTGTTGAAGAATGCTGTTGGTATTTTGATAGGAATTGCATTGAATCTATAGATTGCTTTAGGCAGGATGGCCATTTTGACAGTATTAATTCTTCCTATCCATGAGCATGGGATATGCTTTCATTTGGTGGTATCTTTAATTTCTCTCATGAGTGTCTTGTAGTTTTCAGGGTATAGGTCTTTCACTTCCTGGTTGGGTTTATTCCTAGGTATTTTATTCTTTTTGAATAACTTTGCTGAATGCAGATATTAGATTTAGTTGTTTTGGAGTGGATTCTTTAGGGTTTTTTATGTACAATATCATGTCATCTGCAAACAGGAACAGTTTAACTTCTTCTTTGTCAATCTGGATGCCTTTTATTTCTTTGTGTTGTCTGATTGCTGGGCTAGGACATTCAGTACAATGTTGAATAGAAGTGGGAAGAGTGGGCATCCTTGTCTTGTTCCCAATCTTAAAGGAAAAACTTTTAGCTTCTTGCTGTAAAGTACAATGTTGGCTGTGAGTTTGTCATATGTGACCTTTATTATGTTCAGGTAATTGCCCTCTATACCTATTTTGTTGAGAGTTTTTATCATGAGTGGATGTTGAATTTTGTCAAATGCTTTTTCAGCATCTGTGGAGATGATTCTGTGGTTTTTATTCTTCTTTTTGTTGATGTGGTGGATGATGTTGATGGATTTTCAAATGTTGTACCATCCTTGCATCCCTGGTATAAATCCTACTTCATCATTTTGGATGATCTTTTTGATGTGTTTTTGAATTTGGTCTGCTAATATTTTGTTGAGTATTTTTACATCTTTGTTCATCTGGAATATTGGTGTGTAATTTTCTTTTTTTGTGGGATCTTTGCCTGGTTTTGGTATTAGGGTGATGCTGGCCTCGTAGATTGAGTTTGGAAGTATTCCCTCCTCTTCTACTCTTTGGAAAACTTTAAAGAGGATGGGTATTAAGTCTTCAGTAAATGTTTGATAAAATTCAGTGGTGAAGCCATCTGGACTAGGAGCTTTGTTCTTAGGTAGTTTTTTCATTACCAATTCAATTTCATTGCTGGTAATTGGTCTGTTCAGATTTTCTGTTTCTTTCTGGGTCAGCCTTAGAAGGTTGGATTTTTCTAGAAAGTTGTCCACTTCTTCTAGGTTATCCAGTTTGTTAGCATATACTTTTTCATAGTATTCTCTCATAATTCTTTGTATTTCTGTGGTGTCCATAGTGATTTTTCCTTTCTCACTTCTGATTCTGTTGATGTGTGTAGACTCTCTTTTTTTCTTGATAAGTCCGGCTAGGGGTTTATCTATTTTGTTGATTGTCTTGAAGAACCAGCTCTTGCTTTCATTGATTCTTTCTATTGTTTTATTCTTCTCAATTTTATTTATTTCTGTTCTAATCTTTAGTATGTCCCTCCTTCTACTGACTTTGGGCCTCATTTCTTCTCCTCCTCCTCTTCCTCCTCTTCCTCCTCCTCCTCCTCCTCCTCCTTCTTCCTGTTTCATTAATTGTGAGTTTAGACTGCTCACATGGGATTGTTCTTTCCTGAGGTAGGCCTGTATTGCAATATACTTTCCTCTTAGCATGGCTTTTATTGTGTCTCACAGATTTTGCGATGTTGAATTATTGTTGTCATTTGCCCCCATATATTGCTTGATCTCTGTTTTTATTTGTTCATTGATCCATTGGTTATTTAGGAGCATGTTGTGAAGCCTCCGTGTGTTTGTGGAATTTTTCATTTTATTTGTATAATTTATTTCTAGTTTCATACATTTGTAGTCTGAGAAACTGGCTGGTACAATTTCAATCTTTTCCAATTTACCAAGGCTCTTTTTGTGGCCTAGTATATGACCTATTCTTGAAAATGTTCATGTGCACTTGTGAAGAATGTTTATTATGCTGCTTTTGTCTGTAGAGTTCTGTAGATGTCTGTTAGGTCCATCTGTTCTAATGTGTTGTTCAGAGCCTCTGTCTCCTTACTTATTTTCTGTCTGGTTGATCTGTCCTTTGGAGTGAGTGTAGTGTTGAAGTCTCCTAGAATGAATACATTACATTCTATTTCCCCTTTTAATTCTATTAGAATTTGTTTCACATATGTAGGTGCTCCTGTGTTGGGCACATAGATATTTATAATGGTGATATCTCCCTGTTGGATTTATCCTCTTATCATTGTGTAATGTCCTTCTTTGTCTCTTGTGACTTTCTTTATTTTGAAGTCTATTTTGTCTGATTCAAGTAGTACAACTCCTGCTTTTTTTTCCCTATTAGTTGCATGAAATATTTTTTTCCATCCCTTTGCTTTTAGTCTGTGAATGTCTTTGGGTTTAAAGTGAGTCTCTTTGCAGCAGAAGCACAGAGAGAATAATGCCTCTGAATAAAGCTTAGGGAAGGAATGGGTAGAAGTAATCAGGGAAAGCTTTACAGATATGAAATTAATTGAAAGATAAAATATTTAATTTGAACCTGGCCTTAAAGAAAGTGCCATATACATGGAAAGAACACACATGGGGAAGAACATTATCTAGAATCCTGCCTATGACAGAGAGAATACTTATGATGTGAACTCAGGTAACCCAGAAATTTTCTCCTTTATTCATGTCATTCTTTTAGAAATCCTTAGGCTTCTTAATAAGGCTCACTTAAATGTACTGTTAATACATTATAACATTTTAATCATTTGTAGCCATTGGGAAAAAAAACATTGAAGATATTAGTTAAGGCAAATTTAAAATTTACCAAAGAAATAAAAGAAAAAAACCTTTAAAAAAAAGTGAGTCTCTTGTAGGCAGCATACAGATGGGTCTTGTATTTTTATCCATTCAGTGACTCTATGTCTTTTGATTGGTGCATTCAGACCATTTACATTTAGGGTGATTATCAATAGGTATGTACTTATTGCCATTGCAGACTTTAGATTCATGGTTACCAAAGGTTCAAGGTTAACTTCCTTACTATCTAAAAGTCTAACTTAACTTACTTAGTATGCTATTACAAACACAATCTAAAGGTTCTTATTTTTTTCTCCTCCTTTTTCTTCCTCCTCCATTCTTTATATATTAGGCATTATATTCTGTACTCTTTGTCTATCCGTTGATTGACTTTGGGGATAGTTCATTTAATTTTGCTTTTGCTTAGTGATTAACTGTTTTATTTTCTTTCCTGTGGTTTTATTACCTATGGTGATAGCTATTAAACCTTAGGAACACTCCCATCTATAGGAGTCCCTCCAAAATACACTGTAGAGATGGTTTGTGGGAGGTAAATTCTCTTAGCTTTTGCTTATGTAGAAACTGTTTAATCCTTCCTTCAAATTTAAATGATAATCTTGCTGGATAAAGTATTCTTGGTTCAAGGTCCTTCTGCTTCATTGCATTAAATACATCATGCCACTCCCTCTGGCCAGTACGGTTTCTGCTGAGAAGTCTGATGATAGCCTGGTAGACTTTCCTTTGTATGTGATCTTATTTCTCTCTCTGGCTGCTTTTGATAGTCTGTCCTTATCCTTGATCTTTGCCATTTTAATTACTATATGTCTTGATGTTGTCTTCCTTGGGTCCCTTGTGTTGGGAGATCTGTGTACCTCCATGGCCTGAGAGACTATCTCCTTCCCCAGATTGGGGAAGTTTTCAGCAATTACCTCCTCAAAGACACTTTCTATCCCTTTTTCTCTCTCTTCTTCTTTTGGTACCCCTATAATGTGAATATTGTTCCATTTGGATTGGTCACACAGTTCTCTTAATATTCTTTCATCCTTAGAGATCCTTTTTTGCTCTCTGTGCCTTAGCTTCTTTGTATTCCTCTTCTCTAGTTTCTATTTCATTTATTGTCTCCTCCACTATATCAAATCTGCTTTTAATACCTTCTATTGTCCTCTTCAATGATTGGATCTCTGGCCAGAATTCATTCCTGAGTTCTTGAATATCTTTCAGTACTTCCATGAGCATGTTAACGATTTTTATTTTGAACTCCCTTTCAGAAAGATTCATGAAGTTGATGTCATTTAAATCTTTCTCAGGAGTTGTATTAATAATTTTACCTTGAACCAGGTTCCTTTGGCATTTCATATTTGTATATGGCACCCTCTAGTCTCCAGAAGCTCTACTCTCTGGAGATGCTCAGCCCCTGAAACAATGTTGGGTTCACAGGGAAGTGGTATTGGTGCCTGGGGGGAGGAAAGAGCTGTTTCCTGCTTCCTGGCTGCTATGCATGTCTCCACTGCCTGAACCAGTGGGCCGAGCACACAAGTATAAGCCTCTATGCTTTGTGTTTGTAGTTGCTGTGGACAGATCTTCCCTTTGGCTGGCCTAACACGGAAAGATATTCAAGAACTCAGGGTTTGCGAGCCAGGTTAGGCTGGCCAGGAGAAAGGAGGAGTAGGCAGCGTATCATGGAGGGAGTCCTTGGAGCTGTGTAGCCACCCAGGGAGCTGGAGCACCTGTAGATCATGAAAGCTCCCAACCTGCTGGGAAGAGTCCCCCCTGACAATTTTGTCTACCTGTCCTTTCTCCTGAGCAGTCAGCTCTGTGCAATCCTTGCCCCTTTAGCAGCTCTCTTGCCAAGGGCTTCCTTGTTAGGAAGCCTCTCAGACTTCCTGCCTTTCTTTTGTCCCAGAGCAGCCAGATATGGATTCCTGCTTTCCATGAGCAACTGGCATCTCAGTCTCTCCAGGAATTCTGCCTGTCCTAGCTTTCCAATCCCCTAATCACAAGAGTATCATGCAAGCACAATGAAATGTAGGTTTGTGCTCCCAGAGCAGATCTCCAGAGTTAGGTATTCATCAATCCCAGGCCTCCATTCCCTCCCCCATCTGTTTCTCTTCCTCCTGCTGGTGAGGTGGGGTGGGGGAAGGGCTTGGGTCCCACCGGACTACAGCTTTGGTAGTTACCCTATTACATGAGGTCTGCTCTTTTCCCCAGGTTTATGCAGTCTGGTGCAGTCCTCATTCCTGTTGCTCTTTCAGTATTAGTTGTATTAATTATATTTTCCTATTATATATGGTTTTAAAAGGAAGCCTCTGTCTCACCTCTCATGCTGCCATATTTAATCCTCTGTCACCTATATTTTGTTTTTTAACAAAGTATACCTCTGGACATTTTTATTCAGCAGGTGTTTCATAGGGCTTATGTCTCCTCACTTTTAAGAATTCCAACAGAATTCTCAAATAAAAGGACTCATAACAGCCTTACCCAAGCTCCAAGTATTAGTACAGATGGTCTTCCTCCCCTATCACCAGAGATGATACAGTAATGCCCATTCACTCGTAAGAACACTGAGGCTTAGAGAAATTATGCAAAGTTTCCAAAGTTGTAAGGGTAGTGTGAGAAAGGCGCTCACTGGTTCAAACTCAGTAAATAGACATGGAGACAAAGAGAACAGTGGAGCAAGATTTTAAAGGTGGTCTTGCAAGATCGGTGTCTGGTGAGCAGGCACACTCTGCAGTTACAAGTCCCTCCCCTGGTTTCTCATTGGCTGAGTACTACAGGGTTCACATTGTTTCCTGGACATTGCCTAAGCAAGTCATATCTATATTAGGCTTTTTTTTTACATTTGTCTTAATTTTACTATCTGGTTAAAAACTTTTCCTGAATTTTTTTTGAAGTGATGCACAGCTGGCTATTTCTTAATCTCCCTCTGCCTCCCAGCCAGAGTGAGTCCCTGGAACATGTCCTGACATGCAGGCTTCTTGTCAATACTTTTTTGTTTAAGGTTAGTTCCTCTGGGAATAAGCCACATTTAGTTTTATACCATTTCTAACAGTTCTCCATCTTTTAATTTAACAATTGTCTATTTTATTCCCAGTAATATACCTCAATTTATGCCCAGTTCTTTTCAAACTTTTCTAATGTATTTTTCTTCTCTTGATAGTCAAATTTACCTTCCAATAACAAGATTGTTTGGGGTGTATGGCATAGGTATCTGTTTGGTTAAGGCTGCCTATATAGGCCTCTAGGTCAGGCCTCTCACACAAGGATGATACAGTGTCCTACAGTGGTTAAAATTCCTGCAACTATAACAAGACATGTTGAAACAGAGACAGCCATACCTTTCCATTTTCTGAACCATCCTTCTAACCAGTCTGTAAAAGCATCATTGATGCCAGAGTTTTCAGCTAATTCATTAGCTAAAGTGGTGAGTCCCTATAGGGCTTTAGTAATAATAGTACCATCAGGGGCAGTATTATTTGGAATAAAAATACATTTTCCTCCCAACATAACACAGACTCCCCCTTTCTCTGCTAACATCATGTCCAATGTTATCCTGCTCTCCCAGGCTATCCTGCTGGTAGCATCTAATTGGCTAGCTACTCCTCTACCTTTTTGTTGATGGTAGACCAAAAGTACTGATTCAAACCCTGAAGCTATGGTTTCTAGCTTTAAATTCATTAGAGACTCCCACTGAGTCTATGTATATACATTCGAATCAAAAGATCCATGTAATGCTCTGTGATTTCTATGAGAAATCCTTTCCCCTTTGAGTGTGGAGAGAAATGCCAGGGTAAATGGAATAGCCAATTGGACTAAAGCTCAAGTCCCAGTCCAGGTGGATGGCAACAAGTTGTGCAGGTTCCTCTTTCCAAGCTCGGGAAGTTGCCCTCTTTGGGGACATTCAGGACATGGTTACAGGTCAGCCAGTCCCTCACAGGAGTTGTAGAACCTTCCTCTTGCCTAAAGAGACATGAGGAGCAATTCATCATTCCTATGGGAAAAGAGGAGATAGCCTTTGGGTCTGACTTCTTTAGAATAGAGGCAAGCTCTTGCAAGTCTCATTTCCCCCAGTGTCCTTGACCTGATATAGGGCCAACATGCAGTTCATTTCAGTGGGGTCTGTGTCCCAGCTGAGAGGCAATGGGACCACCTGCGCCTGCGGCCATCCTGCAGCACATGCATAACAATTGCTTTTGTTCAAAGCTAGTGCTAAAAATTTGATGCATTTTACCCAGGCATTGGTGTCTCCATAATCTGTCTCTATTTCAAGAGTCTGTTTTAGATCCTTTACCTCTGTTACAGTAACTAGTTAATATTTATCACCAGTTTGACAAGATAACCAGGAGTTCCTTCCCATTCTAGGGTTCCCCATAATTTGCCTGTAAAATATAGAGTTAGAAAGATAAAGATTGACATTTTAGGTCCTTTTTAGTTTTAGCCTCAAGGGTTGGTCAGCCACTTAGGAAGCCTTCCATTCTCTGCTTTTGCCCCAAGATCCCTCAGTCAATTTCTTGATTTTGGTGTAATGAGTCCAGCCCTTTTCAGCCATCCTTGCTGCAGTTTCTGTGGTCAAGAGCACTTGGTAGGAGCCTTCCCAGCTGGGCAGGAGCAGGTCTCCAGGCCAGAAGCAGTGAGTGAAGAACTTAAGTAAGGAAGTCTGGGTGAGGAGTCCTTTCAGCCTGAGAGAAGGTAAGGTAGAAGAAGACATGGCCAGCACATATTCCCTTAGAAACTGATCTTTTGTTTCTATGGTGGGCACGTCCAGTGCTCCTCCTAGGTATGGCAACCTATATAATAATTCATAAGGGGAAAGTCCTAAGTCCTTTCAGGCAGCAGTTCTAATCCTTAGGAGAGCTACAGGAAGACATTTAGTCCAAGGCAAAACATTTATTCTCTTCAAGGGAAATAGGATATTGTCTCCTGCAAAATATTTCCTGATTGTTTCAAGGTTACTTTTATTGGGGAAACTCAGAAACCTCTCCTATTTCCTTCCTTAACCCATACTCTAGGGTCTATTTTCTTTTATTCCTCCTTTCTGAGGTAGGCATTAGAACCTTTATTTGGCTTTTCTTATTCCTAGACCTAGGCCTAATTGAATAATTAAATCTCTTCCTAAGAGATTAGTTCCTGCTTGCAGGGCATACAAGAATGATCTCTCTATGATTTCATCTTCTAATCTGATTACAGTCCTTTGACCTCAGAGACTGAAAGCTTTTGGGTCTCTATAAAAATGCAGGTGGGGTCTCTTGGGCTTCAAATGCCTTACTAACATTTTGAGATGTAGGGGCCGATTCTCTGATTCCCTTTACAATTAGTCCTCAAAGATCCTGCATCCTAGTTCTAACCCCAGGATTATTATTATCCTACCCAGCATCTACATTGGGGAACTTTTGTCTGCTGGCTGGCCACCCTGGCCCAGTGGCTGTTCTCATGAGGGGCCTGGTAGGGGCCAAAGGTCCCTGGAAAACACCCTTGGTTAACTAGCAGAGGGTATAGTCCCTTTCCTCCAGTGAACTGAAGGCTTCATTATGCTTATAAAGAAATAAACCCTGGCAAAGACAGTTTTCATCTGATCCAAACTGCAGTCAGAAAACTGATGGTTTATGGATCAGTTCTCTAACCCATAAAAAACAGCAAAATTTGATTATCTTCTGTTTATCCTTAACCCTGGTACAAGAAGTGTTCCCCCAGTACCATAACTTTCGCCCCAGCGGACTATCTGGAGGAATCCCAAGGGAGCGCTTCTAGTTCCCTTTCCCTGTTTCCCCAGGCCTAGAATTTCTATTTCCCATCTTTCAAGAGGTCCCTGTGTCTGAGTTCCCTGTACTCAACCCCCTGTAATGGAGGTTTCTTGCTGTAACACTATGGGGAAAATCCCAGGGCAAAGTACCTATGAAACCAAAATCAGGCAAAGGGAGAAATATTGTGAGAGAAACCCATTTATTTCTTCCAAGGAGTTATCTTGCATCTCTCTTGACTGGGCAGAGAAGAAGAGAGAGAGCTCCACCCAACCTCTGGTCCAGATAAGCCCTCATTTGCCCTTCTAATTACCTATTGATATGGAGATGGTGCTTCTCTCCACCCCTTGGAAACACCTGTTGATATGGAGATGCACTAAAGCCAGGTGAGAGATTCTGGAAATATTGCAATTTTACCCCCAGCCCACTCCTCCAGAAATCTCACTTTACAATCTACTCATTTCCCCATCTTCCACAATGGCCCCTGGGAGAGAAAACTGGAGCATTGTAACCAAAATAATAACATAAAACAGCAACAGCAATGAAATTATGATAATCCTCAGGCTGGAGGATTCAGCTGGTTCAAAGTCTTAGGCAGGTTCAACAGTGTCTCCAGGTTTAAGTTCAAAGTTAAGTTCATAGCTCGCCCATTCCACAGGTGTCAGTAGCTGAACAGGTAGAGTTCAGAGCAATCAATACGCAGCAGCTGCAGCCAGGGGGTGCATCCAGCCACAGGGACCGTAGAATAAAATAACCTTAAGGGCGGTAAGATACATGTTTTAATGACACCAGCATAGGCAAATCTTGTCCATCAGGTAGGATGCATGCAAGAGAGTGGTCCGGTGATAGAATAGTGGCAAGAATAGAATCTCATCCTGGTCTAGTATAACAGACTCTCACACCCCTTCCTGTGGGAATTATGGATGGGTCAATATATAGGGCTATGGAGGTGCATGCACTGGCCATAAAGGTAAAACAAAACTTCCCCATAAGATGCTCTTACCTCCCAGATGTTTTGGGAGCACTACCATGATCTTTGTGTGACACTCTGTTGTTACTCCAGGAATACACATGAGGCCAGCTTCCAGGCCTTTCCCCCAAGGTGCCAGAAGGGACAGCCATCACTGGTCCATGTGTCTAAATGTCCAGGGCCACATCCATTCAACAGTGTCTCCAGGGTTTAATGCAGTAGGGGCTGGCAGCAGGATGTTGCTCTGCTGGCCATATCCTGGCTTCAGTAACTCCTCTTTGGTTTGCACATACAGTTGTATAGGAGAGGCAGCAATGTGTGTTAGCATCTCCACA